>NC_138346.1:151169344-152609969 GCF_046562875.1 Panthera onca
TGACATTTATTCATTTATTCATTCAACAAATATTTATTGGGCACCTGTGTACCAAGTGGTATGTCCCCATGGCTTCTAGATAGGTTAAAAAATAGTGCACAATGTTTCCTCAATCATAGACAGCCTCCAGAACGATAAATAAATCATGGCGAAGATGTTTAATCAAATGCAAAGGTAGGGGCGCCTGGGTGGCTCAGTTGGTTAAGCGTCTGACTTCGGCTCAGGTCATGATCTCGCGGTTTGTGAGTTCAAGCCCCGCGTCGGACTCTGTGCTGACCGCTCAGAGCCTGGAGCCTGTTTCAGATTCTGTGTCTCCGTCTCTCTCTGACCCTCCCCCGTTCATGCTCTGTCTCTCTCTGTCTCAAAAATAAATAAACGTTAAAAAAAAAAATTAAAAAAAAAACAAACACAAAGGTAGATCATTCTAGGCTTGATCCCAGAATATACTTAAATTCACTAATTTCATCTTAAAACAAAATATTTAAGTTAAGCAGCAGCCAAAAATTCACAAAAATACAAATATAAACTGATCAGGGTAACAAGTTCAAACACTTTCATAAAGAGCCCCCTTCACCACCATTCCCCCATTGCAATAACTAAGTCATTAAGTCACTGAAATTACCTCCTTCTGGGTTTTCAAAGCTCACTGAATAGGTTCTCCCACTATTTTACTTGCAGAGTGTGAATTGGAGAAGGCCTTGGTCTTTGTGATGAGAAACTTTCTGGGAGCCACGAGTGACGAGAAGGTCAGTCACTTTATGACTAGGAGAAGTCACAGGTGTCCTAGCCAAAGGGCCTTTGGGTGATCAATCCTATTCTCCCTCCCCTGTTGACCTTTTATTTACTTCTAGAGTTTCCTACCTGCTTGATGGCCTTGGGTTTTTCATTTCAAGGAAACTAATTTCTTGGCAGGTGTTTTTCATTTAGGTGTAGGAATAAGTCTAGTTGGTTTTTTTCGTCTGAGTTTTAAGAACAAAACTATTTCCTAATTGTGCATTAGGTGTGAACTATACAGGTTTCATAAAACTTTTGTTAACTAACCAGCTGGCAGAAATAGGGCTACATGGCTAAAGCTGTGTATCTATCTATCTTCCTCTCAATTTCAAACAGAAATAGGGCTACATGGCTAAAGCTGTGTATCTATCTATCTTCCTCTCAATTTCAAACATGTGGCATTTTTCCAGTAGTGCCTTCTAAATAGTAGGTTTGTAATATATGCTTGCTGATTTGGAATTTAAAATTTAAAAAAAATTTTTTTTTAATGTTTATTTATTTTTGAGACAGAGAGAGACAGAGCATGAATGGGGGAGGGTCAGAGAGAGAGGGAGACACAGAATCTGAAACAGGCTCCAGGCTCTGAGCTGTCATAACAGAGCCTGACGCGGGGCTCGAACCCACGGACCGTGAGATCATGACCTGAGCCGAAGTCGGATGCTCAACCGACTGAGCCACCCAGGCGCCCCGGAATTTAAAATTTTTAATTGGCATATAATTAACATACAATGAAATGCACACATCTCAGTTGTTCATTTGATGAGCTCTGACAATTCTTTCCAACCCTGGAAGCACTGCTCCCACCAAACACAGAACATTTTCACCACCCTCAAAGTTTGCTCACATCTCCTCATCAGGTCCCACCCCATGCTTGAATTCAACCACTTCCTACTTCCATCTCCATAGATTGGTTTTGCCCATTATTAGAATTCAGACAAATGAAAACAGGCAGGATATTTTTGCATCAGGATTCTTTTTCTCATCTTAATGTTTTTGGAATTCATTTGTGTTGTCGCTTGAATTGGTACTTCACTGTTTTATTACTGAGTAGCATTCTGTTTTATGAATATAATACAATTTGTTTATCCATTGTTTTGGGTTGTTTTTAAAGTTTATTTGTTTATTTGGAGAGAGAGAGCCAGAGAATGCAAGTGGGGTAGGGCAGAGAGAGAGAGAGAGAGAGAGAAAGAGAATCTCAAGCAGACTCCTCACTGTCAGTGCAGAGCCTGATGCAGGGTCCGAACTCATGAACTGAGAGATCATTACCTGAGCTGAAGCTGGATATCCAGTTCAAGCCACCCAGGTGCTCCCATTGTTTTGTTGATAGCCACTTCAGTTGTTTCCAAGTTTTGGCCTATTGACAGTCTGGTGCGATTGTTTTTGTGGATAATTTTCTCTTGGTAAGTCTCTAGGATGGATTTCCAGGTTTATAGGATGGATGTGTATTTGACTTTACAGGAAACTGCCATGCAGTTCTTTAAAGTGGTCGCCCCATTGTACACGTCCACCACTATGAGAGTTCTAGCTGCTCCACATCCTTACTGATATTTGGTGAGGATATTTCAATATTTAAAAATTTCTTCACTATAATGGGTGTGAAGTGGTATCATATTGTGGATTTAATTTGCATTTTCCTGATATTGAACACTGATGGGCACTTATCGACCATTTGTTTATATTCTTTTGTAAAGTGTCCCAGTCTTTCGCTCTTTTAAAATTAGCTGTCCTTTTATTCTTGATTTGTAGGAGTTGTTTATGTATTCTTTATGTGTTTATATATTTACATGTCCTTTCAAATAGACATACAATATACATAGGTGTTTTAAATAGTTTTTCCCAATTTGTGGGAATTCATTTCCTCAATGGTGTCTTTTGATAAGCAGAAAAAAATCATTTTGATCAAGTCTAATTTATCAAATATTTCTTTGATGGGTATTGCTTTTCATGTCCTGTCCAAGATATCTTTGCTTAGCTCAGGTTTGTAAAAACATTCTCTTGTGTCTGTGTTTTCTTTTAGAAGCTTTATGGTTCTGGGTTTGGTTTTTGTTTGTTTGTTTGTTTATGTCTGTGATCCATTTAGAATTAACTTTTGTGCATGGAGTGAAATAGGGACTCAGATCTGTTATAAGTTTTTCATATAGCTATCTGGTTGTTCCCAAACCATTTGTTAAAAAGAAGTTCTTTCCCCATTAAATTGGTGCTGTGGTCTAAAATCAATTAGCCTTATATATGAGGGTCTATTTCTTTCCTTTTCTTTTTTTTTATATTTTACTTATTTATTTTTTAACTTATATCCAAGTTAGTTAGCATATAGTACGATAATGATTTCAGGAATAGATTCCAGTGATTCATCCCCTATGTACAACACATAGTGCTCATCCCAAGTGTCTTCCTCAATGCCCCTTACCCATTTAGCCCATCCCTCCCCCCCCACAACCCCTCCAGCAACCCTCAGTTTATTCTCTGTATTTAAGAGTCTTTTATGTTTGGTCCCTCTGAGGGTCTATTTCTTGACTGACTTTTCCATTGATTTGATAGTCTGTATTAGTACCATGGTATCTTGATTTTTGTGGTTTATAGTAAGTCTTGGAATCAGGTAATATAAGTCCTCTGGCTTATTCCTTTTTTAAAGATGTATTATACTATTCTGTATCTGTCATATTCCATTTGATGTTTAGAATTAACTTGTCAATTGCTTCAAAAAAGCCTGCTGGAATTTTGATAGAGATTGCACTGGGTAAAAGATATATATAAGTGTGGGAAGAATGGGCATAGAAACACTATAGTCTTCCAACCCATGGGTATGATATATCTCTCCACCTATTTATGTCTTTATTAACTTTACTGAGCTGTGTTTTATAGCATTCGGTATAGTGCTTTTGCATATTTTTATTAAATTTTTTCCTAGGTATTTGATTTTTTTGGTACTATTGTATATTGCATTTTTTTTTAATTTCATGCTCCAATTGTTCATTGCTAATATATAGAAATGAAATTGATTTTTAATATTGACCTTGTATTCTGTAACCTTACTCAATTCACTTATCAGTTGTCATTTTTGTGGATTCGTGGGGCTTATATTGTCTATGTCTAATGCCAGTTTTATTATTTTTTCAATGGTTATGTCTTTTATGTATTTGTCTTCCTTTATTGCACTAGTTAAAGCTTCTAATACAATGGTAAAATGAAGTAATAAGAAGAGTCATATTTACCTTGTCTCCAATCTTAACCTTTGACAATTAAATATGACGTTAGCTATAGGTTTTTCTTAGATATCTTCATCAGAGTGAGGAAATTCCCTTTTATTCTTAGTTGGCTGAGAGTTTTTAATCATAGATTGGTGTTGCCAATTTTTTTCCTGCTTCTTTTTTTTTTTTAATGTTTATTTACTTTGAGAGAGAGAGAGAGAGGGAGAATGAGCAGGGGAGGGGCAGAGAGAGAAGGGGACAGAGGATCTGAAGCAGCCACAATACTGGGCTTGAACTCACTGAGCTGAAGTTGGGCACTTAACTGATTGAGCCATCCAGGCACCCCTTTTCTGGCTTCTATTTAAATGATCCTCCCTGTTCCCCCTGCCCCCCACACCCATCTTCTGCTAATGTGAATTACATTGATTGATTTTCAAATGTTGACCTGACCTTCCATTCCTGGAGCAAATCCATTTATTTGTTCATGGTATGTTTTCTCTTTTATATATTTCTGGATTTAATTTGCTAATATTTTGTGAAGGATTTTTATATCCATCTTCAGGAAACATATTCATCTGTAATTTTCTTCTCTTGTAAAAACCTTGTCAGATCTTGATTTCGAGGTTATGCTGGCCTCATAAAATCTGTTGGAAAGTATTTCTTCTTCTTCTGTATGCTTAAATAAGTTTTTGTGGGATTAGTATTATTTCTTCCTTAGTTGTTTGATAGGATTAGTATTATTTCTTCCTTAGTTGTTTGATAGTATTCACCATTGAAGTCTTCTGGCCCTGAAGTTTTGAAGTGAGAACATTATTGCACATTCAATAAAAAATGAGTTTTATTTATTTTTGCTGGGATGGCCTTCTGAGGGAGGGAACAGAACATCTTGGGTGTGCCTCTGCTTCCTCGGTCTTCTGCTGCCTCCAGAGAGAGCTTTAACACCCTTCACCACCCACCCCCCCTAGGTATCCTGCCTCCAACTGACCCTCTGTCCCCCTCATGAATTGTGTTCATCGCCCTCCATATTGGAAAAGTCACCCTGTGGCCTGAGGAAGAAGATTGATCAGACTGAGAAAGGACAGTTTGCACTCTTAGAAAAAGGAAAGGTGGGAAAATGTGGCAGGTGTGAGGAAGCCTGGGGACAATGTCTCCTGTTCTGACCCAGGTCTGTCCTCCAGGTGTAAGTAATTACCACACACTTAGTAGCTTAAAACATCATGTATTTATTACCTCACACTTTCTGTGAATGAGGAAGATAGGCATGGTTTAGTTGAGTTCTCTCCTTCAGCCTTTCTCACAAGGGTGCAGTTGAGGTGCTGGACAGGACTGAAGTCTCCATGGCTCAACTGAAGAAGGATCTGCTTCCAAGCTTATGCGGGTATTGGTGGGATTTAGTCCTTTCAGAAAATATGCGTCTCAATTCCTTGCTAGCTGTTGGTTGGAGGCTCCCTCAATTTCTTGTCATGTGAACCTCTGTACCTGGCAGTTTCACTAAGCTGACAAATGAGAGCATCTGTAGAGAGTCTGTTAGCATGACAGGAGTCACAATCTTATATAACACAAAGAAGCGACATTCCCTCTGTTTTGCTGTATATATGATTAGAAGCAAGTCATAGAGGTCCCAGCCACTCTAAAGGGAAAGGAATTACATAAGGCCATGAATACTAGGAAGTATTGTTGGGTAATTATTAGATTCTGTCCACTACATATGGGGCTACTTCAGATTTTCCATTTATTCCTATGTCAGTTTTGTTAAGGTGTGTTTTTCAAGGAATTTTTCATTTCATCTAAGTTGTCAAATTTATTGGCATTTGGTTGTGCATAGTATCCTCTTATCTTTTTAAATATTCATCAAGTCATATCCCACCTTCCACTCTTGATATTAGTGATTTGCATCTTCCCTCCTTTCTTTGCTTTATCAGTCTTGCTAGGGGTTCATCAATTTTACAAATATTTTCAAGGAACCAACTTTTGACTTTGTTGATTTTTCTGTTTTCTCTGTTTTCTAGTTTACTGATTTCCTAATTATTGTACTATTTTCTCTAATTACTTTCAGTTTAATATGCTCTTCTTTTTCTAGCTTCTTTAAGTCAAAGTTTAGATCATTGATTTTTAATTATTTTTATTTTTTAAAATATAAGCAAAATTTTCAAAACAATGTGACTGTGTGAATAACATTCTTAGGGTTCTAGGCAGGACTTTGGGAAGCGCCTATGCAATTGAGAGGCTGAAGCTTCATTAGGCTCATAATAATCCACCTCTTCTATTACCGCCTTTCAGTTATTTTAAGATGGACATTTCTGCCCCCTGACCCCACATTTTAACATCTCTGAAAATGGAACATGGCTTAGAAGCTGTGGCATCTTGTAGTTGCTGTCGGCCAGGCAGAAGTCATGGCACAGTCGTTGTTGCCTATCTGCACGACCTTCGTCATGGCTGGCTATTCACACCGTCACCACGTCTGCTGAGTCAGACGCAGTTTTGGTACCTATGTTGAGTTTCAGTGCGAAATATCGCAAAAATGATTACATTACGATTCAGCACAGAAATCAAAAGGTAGTGTCTGTTCAGAAAAGTTAAGAAAAGTCAGTAAAATGTAATGCTCGTGAAGCAAATGGTATAGGAGGACCGCTCATAATAAAGCAACAACCAATTTATTTCACTGTGTTTTCCTTTTTATGTATGTATAATAGTAATATTGGAGAGAAGCTATGTCTAAATCATAACGAAAATGAAAATTTTTAGTGATAAGAAGGCGGTGAGCCATAGTTTAATCGGTTGTATTTTCTTTTTTCTGATGTGACTTATAACTTATAAGTTGACTATGCCTTCGATGGATGAAATATTAGGTAGCTCATTTAATTCCCACATAAATGCCCATGAACTGACTTACTAGTATTATCCATTTTTAGAGATGAATAAATTGAAGTATTGGGGGTTGACTTGTCCAAGGTCACAGCTAGTTGGTGACAGATCTGGGATTAGAACATAGGAGTCTAAGGCTTAGGTCTACGCTCTTCAGAGCACACTATGTTGTCTTGGTACATAATGAAGAGTTCTCATTAGCTCTGTTTTATTTTTAAGCTTATTTATTTTGAGAGAGAGAGAGAGAGAGAGAGAGAGAGAATGTGGGCACACGAGTGGGGGAAGGGCAGAGAGAGACGGAGAGAGAGAGAATCCCAAGCAGGCTCCAAGCTGTGAGTATGGAGCCAGAAATCATGACCCACGAGATCAAGACCTGAGCCAAAATCAAGAGTTGTACACTTAACTGAGCTACCTAGGCGCTCCTAATTGATCTTCCTTTCACTCTTAAAAGCCTCTAGCTATTTTTTGCTTATCTGAAGTTGTTCATGTTAACCCCTTGTGCAAAAAAGAGTTGATATAGCAGTCCTAACAGCTATCATTTGTAAGGCCTGGTTACAAGGTTGTCCCTGGCTGGCATCTGGAAATGTGGATTTCAGGAGGGTTCCAACCATTCCTAGAGCTGATAATTATGCAAATAATATGGTTCATGCTGAACACTCATTTTCCTTCTGAAAGTCTGGAATGTTGGTATGTTCTAGATAGAGGATGCCTGCGTGGCTATCCTCCAGTAAAACTCCTGGGCTCTGTGTCTCTAACAAGCTTCCCTGGTTGACAACATTTCACACATGTTGTCACAACTCTGCTGGGTGAATTAAGCAGACCCTGGGTGACCCAGTTGGGAGAAGACTCTTGGAAGCTTATTTGTGGTTTCTCCTGGAACCCCGCCTAGGGGGTTCTCTTTGTATCCTTTCACTGTAATACTTCACAGCTGTGAGTATATGCTGAGTCCATATGTCCTTCTAGAGAACCATAAAACCGGAGGAGGGTCTCGGGGACCCCAGTGCAACCCCTCCACTCGAAATCCCTATTTACCTGCATAACCTTTTCCGAGGAGCTGCCTCTAAATCTCTGCCACAGCATCCTGCTGTATTTGGTGTTTTTCCTTGAAACTATTGTAATATACTGTCGCTGTCTCTATTATTGTACTTACCATATCATTTTATAATTGTAGGGATATCGTCTTTTAGTCCCTTGAGTTTCTTGAGAGCACAAACTGTGTTGTTCATCTTCGTATCTGCACACCTGTCATGTGGTGGTGGTGGATTAATATTTGTTGAATAGATGAACACTGGACAATCTGGGATGCCTTCTGATTGTTAGTAGCATCCATAATAAAAATAATTGAGATAGAAGTTAGGAATGTGCTTTGAGAACACTTTTTTTTTCTTTTTGCATATCCTTGCCTACATAGTTAGTTATTAAATTGTTTCTTCATTCAGTAGATGCTTACAAAACACTTAATGTGTCTTTTATGTTAGACGGGGGCTTGGGGTATTTTAAAAAGAAAGGAAACCGATAAGAGGTCTGAGTTGATGTTAAGAAAATTAGGAGAGGGGCGCCTGGGTGGCTCAGTCAGTTAAGCGTCCGACTTCGGCTCAGGTCACGATCTCACAGTCTGTGAGTTTGAGCCCCGCGTCGGGCTCTGGGCTGATGGCTCAGAGCCTGGAGACTGCTTCGGATTCTGTGTCTCCCTCTCTCTCTGCCCCTCCCCCATTCATGCTCTGTCTCTCTCTGTCTCAAAAATAAATAAAAACGTTAAAAAAAAATTAAAAAAAAAAAAAAAGAAAATTAGGAGAATTAAATGTAGGCCTCAGCTTTGTGATTCTGCAAAATGGTGCTAAGGATACCTGCTTTGATTTAAACCCACAGTCACGACAAGAAATAAAGTAGCCTAGGGTGATGCTTTGAGAGGAGGTACAAGGCAATTCCAAGTATTTATTAGTAACTCGTGCTTCATTAGTTCCAAAGAAAATACATCTATCTTCTTTCAAGATTGCTCATTGGCTGGAAACGTATACTCTTACTCTGGGGCACTTCATTTCTTTATACCTTCATAAAGATGGTATTTAGATTTATTTTTTCCTTCCTTCATTGTTTGCTAATGACTTACTTTTCCCTCCCACGGTTATATAATCAGCTTGCTATTTTTAATACTGCTTTTCTGACAAAACCAAGTCTAAGCTTTAAGAGATACATTTTCATATCTTGGAAGTTGCCTCAATGATTCACTCTGCTATGAACTGAATACATTATACGTTTTTTGATTGTTCTTACTCTTAAAAGGGATGTTGGGTTTCCTGAGATGTGATTTTTCAAGTTAAAATTAGAACTAGGAACAGATACCCTCCTTTTGGGGGCTGGGGGGCTTGGATAGCAAGGAGTGGAAGTGGTTGGTAACTCAGGATAGACGTAGTGTCAGTTAAGCTCAGCCAACATTGTAATTACATCTTGTATTTTCCATTCACAATATGGATGAATATGTGGAAATGCCTGGTGTGGAATTCATCAGTTTCTGCACCATTCATTTTGTTAGGACTTAAACTGATCGCAGTCTGTTCAAAACACCCTTTTTATGTACTCTCCCCGGACATTAATGACCGTTATCGCGTCAAGGAGAAAATAGTGCTTGAGACCCTGCTTTTGGCCGTGTAAGGCTCATGAATTTAAAGCCATCTAGAGAATTGCTTACTTCTTCTCTTCCTTTTGGCTTCTATACCAAATCATCTACAATTAAAAAAAAAATTATTACACATGGGGCATGGGAATATTTTGGATTATTGTTTTAATACTAGCGAAAGGAGATATTTCATAATAGAAAATCCAAATTGAGGCTGAATAATTCAGATATAAACTTACAGAAACTTCTGAGAAAATCTTTTAAAAACCTTTATTTGAATTTTTGTATTGCTCAAGCATTACTTAATTTTTACCAAGAAAAAAAAAATTATGTCTAAGTCAAGTCTATCATCTATATGACACAGGAAACAATCCACAGAGGCTAAATAATAAAATTGCATTGGGCAAAGAATGGGCAGCCTCACTCCCAAATGTTCTTGCACTGGCTCTCTTTCCTTCTTTCTCTCTCGCTGAATTATACCATGGAGTCTTTAAATTCTCTGTTTTCTAATCAGAGGCTTTTTAACCTCTTTAAAAACACAAAGTCGGCAGACTTTTGGTGACGCTTTGATTTTAAATTTTGACATAGTTTGGGGTTTTCGTTTTTTTGCTGGATCCATGCACTGGCCCACATTTTCGTTTTGTGCTTCTATTTACAGCTATTGAACGATGCCTAAGTGGTATAGCTTAGTATAATCCTTTGCAGATTTTTCAGATTTTTAAAATTCTGATACAGTCTTCACTGCTGACTGTGGTACTCTTTCAGAAATCCTATCTTCAAGATGTTTCCTTTATGAAAGGAACAACTTCCTCAAATTCTGATATTGCAACATAAAATTACAGTTTTGCATCAGAAGGGGAACTGAACCAGTCTCACAAATTGTATGGTGAAGCGAACACAGCATAATAGCTGAGTGATGCCATCAGTCTGCTTGCTTACTTCTGTTTCTTTTCACAATGTTATTGCTCAACTCGGTAAAGAAGCAGGAACAAAGACCTATTGTATTAGCGTAGTTTCTCTTCTACAGGAAAACAGCTAAATGTTCAACATCTCAGTGTGAAAATAACTATTGGAAGAACAAAAGAATCAAAATGAGAATCTCTAACTCCTACTCGAAGAAATATTTTGGCAATGAAGTTTATGCTGCGTTATTCTTAGGAAGCTGACTTCTTTCTGGTCCTAAACACTGATCTGTGAACCAATAAAGACTGTTCTAATTATTATTGCCCCCTGCCCCAAGATTTCTCATCCTTGCCTTTACATTTCTGATTTCTTATCAGAATCCCAGCCCTCTGAGGCAGGCAGACTCTGGGCACTAACAGCTCCAGGAAACTGAGCGGCGTCTGAATCCAATGATGGATTCTTGTTCTAATTGAGATGGCTTTGAACGAAAAGTTACCGTAGGAGAAAGATTACTTCTTTTAAAACAACAACCCAAATAGTCATATTTTCAAGAACACTCTGGCTTGATAATCATCATTTTTCTACATTTGCAATATATTTGTAAGTCTGAAGAAAAAAAAACACAGCATTGGCAAAAGACTAATTGAAATGTAAAGATATGCGTCTATTATTAGGGTAGTCAAGTTATTATTTTTCACTGCCTGTTTTATGAACATACATCTCATGTTACACGTTGCTTTAATCTTCTTTATTAAGACTAGCTGAAAGGTCCTGTCATTATTTGTCGTTTCAATGCCTCAGGTTCCATGTTTTGTTCTGAATTTTCTATGCCAACTTCTTTTGACATGAAAGTGAAATATTGTTGTTTGGGTAGATGTGCGAATGGGTCTAGGGTGGGTGTTTTATATAAAAACAATCACAGAAAATCAGTTGTGTGAGCAAATTCTATCTTCAGGCAAAATAACACTTTTGCTGCAAATGCTATCCTACTGCAAATGTTCTCTGATCATAGCTTTCTCTGGGCTAATGTGATCCTTTCTCATCGCTTCCCCTCCCTGCCATGCCCCCCAACTCCAATAAAACTGGAAATAGTATGGTGCAAATGGAGAAATGCACAGACTTCTCCTTTCCAGAGGCGCTTTTCTCGAAAAGGGAATACACCACAAACTGTTTTACCACTTTGACGCGGCTTCTGTAAGGAAGAAAGAGTAACTTCTCGGTCTGCAGCTGATCCGTGCTTAAGCAGTTCACTGGGGCATCATGGTTATAAATGTGATAGAGTATCCCAGGAGCCTTGCATGAGTTTGTACTATTTTTCATAAATAAGTAAAAATGCATCAGAAGGCCTTCCCACTTCTCAAGGAATGCACAATTAAAGAAAGTGGGGGCGGGGGAGGGGCAGACCCGGGATATGGACTCCGGTTTCAGTCCTGTGGAGGAAAATGCATTCACTTTTTGTTTCTGTTGTTGTTGTTGTTGTTGTTTGCTTTTGCTTGCCTCAGTCCTCTGATTGAGTAATGACAGTAGTTCAGTAGGAAAGCACACAGAAAGAAAATAATGCCCCAGAGCACATCAGTAGTAAAAGTAATTAGTTCATTGTTAACATCAGGGTGCTGTTAACAAGCACACGGGCCTTGCTCTCTGGCTAAGCTGCCACATACTATGAGAGTCAACTCCAAAATAAAAATGATTTTGTGCAGACGGAAGGAGAGCAGGGATTATAAGCTTGGAAAAGACTAAATTTGGGGATCGGAGATATTTTTCAAAAGCATAATCAGAATCCACAAATGCAGTCTTGCCTCCCAGATCTGGTCATTATGCACCACATGTGTATTCAAAGCATGCATGCTTATGCGGAACACAGAGACACCAAGAGAAAGAGAGGGAGCAGAGCAAGCCAGCGAGCGCGGGAGACAGAGCAAAAACCATTATTATACACAGCACCTAGGGAACACAAGATCTAATTGGAGAATCAATAACTGAAACCCCATTTTAAATATTCTGCTCTATTAATTCTTTAGGTTAATAAAAACTGCCCGCATGATGATATTTTGGGATATAGATATTCAGAGTTGGATTACTTTTGACAAGAGCGTAAGGAATCTATTCAAAGCTGATTTTTCCCCCTTTTGTTCACCGAGGACCTGCAGAATCTAAGATAAAAATGGCAGTTGTCCTGAGGGCACCCTGAGGCATGTCATTAAAATCGGAATTTGATCCTCTTTTCATGGTTACTTGGGACAATCAAGCACAGGAAACCTGAAAACTCATCAGTTTTCCAAAATATGACATGCCCTTGACTTTGTCAGTATTGCTGCCATGTAGCAGCCCTGGCTATTTCAAAATCCCTTTAGATGTCACTCTGTCTTCAAGAATGCACGCTGCACATCTTGTGTGAGAGATGAGACTTAGTGCTGCCTCTTGGCACCTTTGCCCCGTTGAAACTCTCGCTTCTCTTCTTCCCATCAAAGACAAATTCCATCTCGGTCTTCCAGGAAAAGGCTTGTGTTTGAAAAAGAAGAAGAAGAAGAAGAAGAAGAAGAAGAAGAAGAAGAAGAAGAAGAAGAAGAAGAAGAAGAAGAAGTTGTTTACTAATTGTAGTTAATGTCAGTCTGAGAAGTGTTTTCAATGCACTTGTTCAAGGATCCCAGGTAACGGGTTACTTTGGTTTTTAAAGCTGCAGGTTATGTAGATTAGGTGGATTACGGGACCACAGGGAATCTTGGAGATACTTCGTTGCCATATAAAATTATAGGGCTTACTATTGTCCATTTGTTTTTGTTTCTCTGCTCTGCTTTTTAATTTTAGTTCCCACTGATAAAGTCTTTTTTTTTTTCCATTTTCTTGTTTGAATTATGCAAAGTTGGTGACTCCATAAAACTAGAAATGTAGCCAACTTGAAGCGTTAGGAAAATGAAATGTGCCGCAAGGCACTCTCCAGGCACCAAAGTTTTCTTTTAACTAAAAAATTCTCTTTTTTTTAACTAAAAAATTCTTTTTTTTTTTTAACTAAAAAATTCTTAAACAAATCTTTGAACCAAGGCCTCTTCCCTCCTTCTACCCTAACACTTGTTTTTCCGGGATGAATGGCGAAGAGAGTCCACACCTCTGAGCCTCCTGTATTGCCTTGCCCTGAGACATATTTGAATATTCCCAGCCTTGAGAACAGCTCTTCATGAGGAAAGGCCAAAACTCTAACCCCAGGGCAAACAGGAGGCCTTCCTGGGGAGGGAGCATATAGGTTACCTATTTTGCCCCTTGGCTTAAAAATGAATTTTGCTATCTATAGAAGTGAAAATAAGAAAAAGAGGTTTGGCTACAGAAGTTTATCTGCCCATGAAAGCCACCTGCATTTTGGTAGATGCTGCCTGTAGCCGTCAGTTCAAGACTGTACAAGGGGCAGCCATGTGACGAACCTGTGTGGACTATAGAATGAAGGTAATTCAGCATTGCTGGCGAGGACATTCTTGTTGTGCTTGGGCCTTATACTTGGGATACTCCTCTGCTTACGTGAAATTTTATGTGGTGGAATTAAAAAAAAAATTTTAATGTTTATTCATTTCTGAGAGAGAGAGAAAGAGAGAGCATGAGCAGGGGATGCACAAAGAGAGAGGGAGACAGAGAATCCAAAGCAGGCTCCAGTCTCCGAGGTGTCAGCACAGAGCCCGACCTGGGGTCGAACTCACCAGCCATGAGATCGTGACCTGAGCGGTAGTCAGATGCTTAACCAACTGAGCCACTCAGGCACCCCTTGTTAAATGGAATTTGATTGGTTAAAGCTAGTGTAGCAATGGGAAATTTCTTTGTGAATTTAGCTCCTTTGTTGCCATGAATCTACTATCCATCATATAATAAAATTCACCTTTGGCAAACATGGTTAGGAAGAACCATTTCCACAAATCATCTCATTCCACAGGGCTAGCTTCTCGGAACTTTTTGTTAGACTACGGTTCTAGTTCTTAAGCTATAATGTGTACAAAAAAGAGTAACTTTGAGCGAACAAGGTCTTGTGCAAATCTTTGATATCGTGTCTTGTTATTTACCAACCGTTTCATGTAAGCTAATCTACTTGTCTTTTGCTTTGCTTTGTTCTATGGCTTTGCATGTTTTCCCTCCCACCTGGGATGCCTTTTCTTTTCTCTTCCCCTCTACATACTCCGCTCTCAAAAACCAGCTCTAAAATCAGCTCCTACTAAAAGCTTTTCCTGATACATTCGACTTGACAAGGATCACTCACCTGTGCTTCTCATTTTATCATTGGGGTGATGTTAAATCTCATAGTTTATTACTGCAGAAACTTGAATATGTTGTAGGTTAACACATGTGCCCCTGAACCTAAAAGGAACATTCTATTATAACATTTTCTGCTGCCTGGTGTTAACATTATCAAGGGACTGCTGTGGACCAATTAGCCCTCTGGGTTTGTTTCTTGAAAAACTCTTTTCTCAGGTGTGCTGTTGAGCATAAGCAATCAAGGCCACCGTCTTCTTTTCCTTTATGTTCTGTAGGGTGCATAATATAGTGCCTAGCACAACTTATAACTCCTCAAAGTAGTACTGAGCACTAACTACGTACAAAGCCCCTGAGATAACATGATAATGATGACATACCGCTCTCTGGTGGTCACTTAGATATTAGATCAGGGATTGACAAACTGTACAGCCCCAAATCTGACTTGCCATCTATTTTCTAAAATAAATTTTTATTGGGGTGCCTGGGTGACTCAGTCAGTTAAAGCATCCGACTCTTGATTTCGGCTCAGGTCATGATCTCACGGGTGTCGAAGCCCCACATTGAGCTCTGCACTAACAGCACGGAGCCTGCTTGAGATTTTCTCACGTGCGCCCTCTCTGTCCCTTCCCCACTCGTGCTCTCCCTCTCTCACAAAATAAATAAATAAGCTTAAAATGAAATAAAATAAAATAAATTTTTATTGACACCCAGCTCAGCCCATTCATTTGTCTACATATTGTCTTGCTGACTTTGTACTCCAGTGGCTCAGTTGAGTAGTTTTAACAAGGACCATATGGCCCACAAGGCTAACTTATTTATTATCTGGCCATTTACAGAAAAAGTTTGTTGACCCCTGACCTACATCTTTGCATTGACTATAGTAAGAAGACAATTACTGGCTTCAAGTACAATAAAGACTAGTGTAAAAATCAACCCGAGTGAACCATTAAAAGATAAATTATACAAATGTACAGTCTTGGACAACTTTAAAAGGCAGCTGCTTTCTATAAATAAATATTTTGGAACTTGTATTTTCAATGGGAAAAAAAAACCCAAAACGAAAACCCAAGGCCTTGAGAGTTGGGGTTATCATTCCTCAGATCTACTTAGAACAAGTGCTGTTCATATAACTGCCTATGAAGTAGTCATTCCATGTATTTATTCAGTAAGAATTTCTTGAGGACTTGTTTTGTTCCAGGTACTGATGCCTGGAATTCATGGTAAACCAAAGTGGAAATCGATACTCTATTCCGCATTTCTGTATGAGAAAACTGAGTATCTGTGATAAATGGCATAGCCAGGACCAGATCCAAGAATCATTCAAGTCAGTAATCATTGCTATGAGATATGAAGGTTGGGAAAAATATTGTACAGATTCATTACAAACATCATTTGTTCATTACAACAAATTCAATGGTAAATTTATTGGTTGGTGGTACCATGTGTTTTTTTTTTTTCACATGGTTTTGACACTAACTAGCTGTATGACTATAGTTTTTCCGAACCTCAATTTCCTCACCTGTATGATGGGGGTAAACAATCTCTAACTTTTAGTTTTTGGAAGGTAATATGGAAGGGCACTGTCCACAATAACTGAAAAGCATAGTCTTGTGCCGTTTAGTGTTAAAAATTAGGACTTTTAACCCTAAACTTAGAGAATCTCTGCCACCAAGTAGAACATATATAGATACAGATTTATGCCGATCCTCACAAATATTCCTGGAGAGCCTACTGTATGTAATCCAGCCTGGCACTCTCATTTGCCAGCTTGTGACCTGCTTGCTTAACTCCTAATTTGCTTAATACTTTTTCTTCATTGTAAACAATGGGGAGAAACAATACTGGCCTGACAGAGTTGTGAGTATTGTCATGAGATACATCCATCAGGACGTCAACTCTGTACTAGGGGCTCAACATATGTTAGTTCTCTCTTCTGCCTGTACCCTCTTGACTATTAAGGTGTTATTCCCACAATATTAGAAAGCAAATCAAGTTGTAAAAATATGAGAGGGAAGAGAATGACTACATTTCTTACTCTGCCCAGGTACATGGTAAAAGTGGTCATATTTTCCAAGGTGATGGTGTTGATGAAAAAGGCAGGAAATTCCATCTGATGAAAATCCCGTTAGCACATCCCTTCAAAAAATCGTGTTTCTCTGCCTTGGCTTGAAATTTGAAGACAGAAGAAAATCCCTTTTATCACGTGAGTCGCCAGGAGTGGTTGGACAAATCAGACGTAAAAATAATATTTAAGGGTCAGGTGATGATTCTAGTAACTTGGGGGAACTATCTTGGTATTAGAAGGAGCACTCCCTCACCTCTTCTCAGTTCCGAAGCCTAAACTTCTTTAGTGCCAGCGTGCTTTAAAATCAGATGCCACCGCTGCTGGCTGTCGTTCCATGATGTTAGAGAAAGTGTTGAACGCTTAACGAATTCAGGGGGGTGTTTCTAGTGATGAGAAGTGCTGTCTTGTGTTAACAGTGTCAGTACGAGAGACTTGAAGGCACAAAAGACTATGTTTATGTAGGTGCTCTTTCATGTCGGGTGTTATACTTATTGCTTTTGATTAAGATGTATGATTGAGTTACTGGATATGACATTTGTTGAGAGAAGGAAGATTACCATGGGTGAAGTGCAAGAGAGTAAAGAATGAGGTGGTGGATGAAGTGTGAATGAAAGGTTACATGCACTGATGTCTTGTTTATTTGATTTAGGAGTTTGAGATAGAATTAATCTATTTCATTTTTTTAGCATGTTAGGAGAGCTATCTTAAAAATATGCTTTCCAATACATAACTGAAATATATCAAAACAGAATTCGTAAAGTAGCTTTAACTCGGTTTTCGTTGTACAAAAGTGTGTGTTGGGGAGTGGGGATAAGAGCTGGGACTCTGTTCTCAGGAAAGCCTAAACTGCTTTCACGTGTATTATTCTACTTCTATTCACAATACTCCAGCGCAGTAGGGAAAGCCAGATTTTTTTTTTCATGAAGTTTAAATATTCTCAATGAAAACCCATTTTATCTGTGATTTTTCTGGAACACTGTGAACGCAAACCCAAACTCATCATCCCTGAACGCAGAAATTAAAGAATGAAATGGGCTATAAACTGAAGCCGAACAATCTAATTTCACTGTTGCAGTTAATATGGTGAGAAAACCCTCAAAACTATGGACATTTAACAGACAGAAAATAAATGCAGTGTTTGAGGTTGAATTCTCTAAATAGCACCTGGATTTTGGCAGCTGAAAACGATGCTAGAATTCACAATGAAGAACTTGAAATTCTCTCAGAACAAATCATGTCCTGAATGTTGACGCGCTCTTTCTCAGACCGTTTGCTAATTCTGCTTTGCTAAGGGGTAAGCTGGGCATATTACTGCCCCCATTTTGCAGATGGGGAAAAAGAAGAGTGGAGTTCTAAACCGTCCCAATTTACGAAATGATTCCATGGCAGGGTCAGAATAGACCTCTCGGTCTTCTCACTCGCAGGCCCTCCCTCTGACCATTCTAAATACGTTGGTTTATTTGCATCTACAAAATGGAGCACAAGTGGCCAGATAAACCTGCAGTGCCCTTCCACTGGCCTGGGCTGGCTTCCCACTCCCAGACGACTGACATCCTCAGAGGAGACCTCGTGCCCCTGTTCTGGTTTCTAGCAGTACTGTCCGCTTCAAAGCGGTCTCCCCCACCCTGAAGCCTATATGCTTCATTCTGTTTTGGACGGTATTACAAAATGACTAAATAGTTCTTGCTAAATTAAAAAAAAAAAAAGAACTTGGAAAAGTGGAATATAGTTTTTCAACT
Organism: Panthera onca; assembly: GCF_046562875.1. NCBI lineage: Eukaryota > Metazoa > Chordata > Mammalia > Carnivora > Felidae > Panthera > Panthera onca. Next base: position 151,187,729 of record NC_138346.1, read on the forward strand.
GTGTATGTCTTCATTTTAGAAAATTTTGAAAGTAGAAACAAAATAAAATTTCATAGTTCACTAGGAAGTAAGTCCTATTACAAACAAAAGAAAACATCTTAATTTTCATTTTTCACTAATTCAGATGGTTTTCCTTTTTGGTTTAAAATTGGTTTAAAATGGGAAGTGTTTATTGCATAGATACATGTGTATATATCATGCATATGCCTTTATAAATACTTATACACATACACAGAATCAAAGGAAATATTTATCCTTTCCTACTCTCCATTACTATTATTTTTTCTCGATCTTTCCATCCACTTAAAGAGAATGGTGTTGCTAGAAATGCGAGGAGGAGGTCAGTAAGTCAGGTAGTGAACTTCCCTTTGAATCCCAGGGCACAGAAACCAGCCCTAATAAAAACTCCATTTTTCCTTGTCCCCCATACAAGGTAATTTAAAATTGCATTCATTTTAGGATTTCTGTTGAAACACACAGAACCAAAGGCCTGAAACTGTCTATCAGAACAGCCTGGAATTTAGAGATGCCAGCCTTGCTCAAATGACTGCCTGACTCACTGGGACCCCTGATCAAGTGATGTGCCAGAGGGCATGGACAGAATCTGATATTAAGGCAGCCTATTGATTCTTTAGATTACCTCCTTGGGAAAATAATTATCATTTAATCTTTATATGGGTGAATTTTTATATTTTAAAGTCTACTTTTTTTTTGTCAACAAGAGAAATATTAGTTTTGATCCTCAAAGTTCTTGTCTCTGATTTTAAAGGGATATTGCTTTAGTTCTCCATCCTTTATGGTATGAATAAGCTAGTGGAAATGGTGGCGAATAAATCCCATAGAAAGTAGTTAGAGAAGATCAAACATAACCTTCACTGCAGCATAGAGGTGCCTATTCTTTTTTACTCAAAAAAAAAGATCCTGACTTGGAGATGCCCTCTTCTTTCAGAGAGCCAACGTATTCTCTTCTTCTTTCACTAATATTTACACGAAAATAAACTGTTTTATTGTCTGCTGTAATGGAATGAAAACTGATAAATAGGGGCAGATTTAAATCACAGACCCAAAAGCTCTATTAAGTGTATTCTTAACCAAGTATCATTATAAAAGCATAAATAATACCATATGTTTGGTCACTGGAGAAAGAATATTAATAAATTATTAACTTTTAATAAATGAGAGTGCTAAGGATTTTAACACAATTTAATCTTGCCGCGGTGCATTCAGCCGTGTTGTGTTAATAAATTACTCTCCAACTTGAATGTTGGGGGGGTCATTTCATTTTTCAATGCCATGAGCAGAGATTTAAAGATATTTCAGAAAGATTACTCTTTGAAGTGTATTTCATTTACCTTCCTTTAAACACATAAAACATGAGTTTTTCACTTAAAGTTGTTTGTGCCTTTGGAATTTCCAAATGCATACATTTTATCTGCAATATCCTATTATTATTATTCCGGTTCGAGTTTTCAAGACAGAAATAACTTAGTGCCTTGGCCAGAAACGTTATCGCAAGGAACTTTATGCTAACGTGGCAATTGGGTAATGAGGGGTTTGTAAACCGAGTCAGAGCATGTAATTCTCGTCATAGGTTGCTCTCTATCTAGATTTTATGACTTTAAGTACTTCATGATCAGTAAATAATAAATTCAATTTACCGGATAGAAGTTTTGTCACTTAGAAATACTCACTTGGAATATATATTTCTTAATTGGCATCAATGGCACATTTCCCAGGAAGCATAACAAAATGGATCATTTAATAGATGCCCAATCTCTCCATCCATCTATCTATCAGTGCGGCACATGATGTTTTGACTTTAATATGGTAATTATCTCAGGCTGACTTCAGAGCAGGAAGCTGCCTCCCACACAGCAGTGCTTAATTACTTTAGACTTCAGCTTGCCAAGTGAAAAATTGACTGTTTTTTTGCACATTGCATGGAATTGAAATGATTTCATTGTCATTTCAGTTGAAATACAGCCTGACATCAGCATAGAATCATGGGAAAGATAATGCAAAATTTCTCTGAAATTCTAAAATGGTCTGAAAGCTGCCTTATTTTTTTATGAAGCTGCATTTCATTTTCAGAATGTTAATGAAGATCCACTTCATCTTGAGAGAAGCAAACTTTTAGGAATTCACTTCTGTGAATAATTCCAATGGCAATTCAATAAAGGGACTACGTTCCTAAGTAGCTACAACTGAAGGTGCACTTTGACAATTAGGGGGCAGGAGGACAATTGGAATTGGTATTGACATAATCAGTAGGAAAAATTGTTAGCTTGGGCATGCAACTAAGAAAATAAAAGCAGTAATAACTGCCTTACTCAGAAAATTTAGGAAAGTGCACCTTTATGCGGATGCTGCCTACTTCTAACATGCTGTTGTGTGACAAAAACTAAACATTTGTCCAATAAAGTGGGAAAATAAATCCAGGCTATATTCGGTTTGAAATTTCTTAAAACTTTTTTTTTCTTCAGATTTCAGCTGTCAATCACGTGCTACTAATTGAATAATTTTCATGATACCAAAGGCAGATTTCATGAATAACATGTCCACAAAAATGTTGGAGAGAGGGAGAAAGTAAAATTATGAGGGAAGGCATTGGTGTAATGGAGCAAATCATACCCAAGCTTTTCCTTTGGCCAGAAGCACTCGGCAAGTAGCAATGACACCTTTGCCATGTAAACCACAGGGGAAAGTAATTAAATTTAACAGAAGCTGCCCTTGATTTAAAGCCACAGGGGAAGTAATTAAATTTAATAGAAGCCACTACTTCTAAACAAAGATATATGGTATTTCTATCACCAAATGTTACCTGATTTTTTTTCAAATGTAATGTGCCTACAGCTTCTGGTAGCCTGCTTGTAGAAACCAGTTCCAGTTCCAGAACACTTAATGGGCAGTATATGAGGGACTATTAGGAGCCATACTGGTCAATAATCTGATGTGAGCACCTTTGAGTTGCAATTCCAGAAATGGCGTGGTGCTGATCTCTGCAGCCTGCTCAAAACCAACACATGGCCTTATGATGGAAATGAGGCAGTTTGGGGAAAAAGTAGACCTGCGATTTTTGGGGTCCACTCGGATGCATTTTGTGTATCTGCTTAAACCGTCCCCCAACCTCAGCCGCTGGGGCTGCCATTATCTCGTTAAGCCAATTCGGTGTCCTGGCTTGGGAAGAAACAAAGTTCTCCTTTCCTGAAATGTGTGCTTTTATCATCAGGCTTCTCCAAGCTGGGCCACAGGGACCCATATGTTTTTTCCACGTTGGACCAGCACAGCCCTGTATAGGATGCTCACTGAGAATGGTGGTCTTTTCACCAACCCTTCTCCCTGGGCTCTGACAGCCTGAATGAAAGGGTACCTTCTAAATTTTGTGTAAGGGGGGAGCGTCTGGGGGCTCAGCCGGTTAAGTGTCCGTGTCTTGATTTTGGCTCGGGTTATGGCCTCAGGGTTTGTGAGTTCAAGCCCCTGCATTGGGTTTGGCACTGACAGTGCACAGCCTGCTTGGGATTCTCTCTCTCCCTCTCTCTCTCTGCCTCTACCCTGCTCGCGTGCTCTCTCTCCCTCAAAATAAATAAACTTAAAAAAAGTAAAAAAAAATAATAAAACATAAAATGTTTTGTAAGGATCCCCTGCTTATCAAGCCATGCATCTTCTGGACTTTAACTCACAAAGGCCCATGAGGGCCAGCACAGCGGGGCTGCTCCTGTCTTCCTTTCCACTTTGTGTTAAAGGCACCAACAATAATTGTTTTTCTGCTGTTTTTACCTAATCATATTGGGAGGTGTAGCATGGATATAGGGTGAGAGGATTCATTTCTCTCCCTAAATTTAAGACTAAGAAGACCAGAGATACCCTGCTTCCTTAGAGTCTATGGGAGAAGCAGCAGTGGAACAGGTGTAATCCATAGGAGCGGCCCCGGTGAAACTCAGTTGTTAAGACAGTTTCAATTTTAATTCAAGGTAGTTTACAGAGGCAGAGTGAAGAACAGCTGGACTTCATGCCTCCACTCATTTTACTGTCTATAAGGTGGAAACAATAACAGTATCTACCCTACAGACTGTGGAAAGGATCACATAGGCTCATATATGTAAAGCGCCCAGAACAGCTCCTGACACACAATAAACACTGTCTAAATGCCGACTGTTATTCCATACAATGTATGCTGAAGTTCATTGCCTATTGATGGTAACAGTTCCACATCATACCCAGCACCATAAAAGAATATCCCCCATGGTTTTATTTGAGTTCCACACTCCAAACTACATTGTAAACATGGATCCTTGTATATTATGTTTTAAGTGGACTCTTTATACAGCCACAGTTCCTTTTGCTAAGATAGAAGAGTGATGGTGGTCTCCCTGGGAAGTTGGGTGGGGGGCCGGGGAAGGAGGGCGGGTGGAGGTATTGAGGGGATACGATGGAAGATACGTTTATCTAGGAGGTATAGTGTGAAAGATGGAGGTCAGTATATCTTGGTAAAGCAAAAGCCCAACACTGCTTCCCTTTCAGTTGTGGATTATGCCAGTTTTCCTGGTTAGTCCAGAACCGGCACCACATAAGTGAAATCAGTCACTCTTCCCTCCAGGGCCGAGCGCATAGTCACAACACATTTGTCAGCCATATATTTTCCTGTCAAGTAGTTGTTGGATGGAAAACCACTGAAAAAGAATTTTTCTTTGTCAGATAAACTTTTCACCATAGAAGAATGGAGTGAAGGCTTCTGACATAAATCTAGTGGCACTGGGGAGTTTACAAATACTAGCATATTAATATACAGCTAAAATAATAATAAAAAACACCATGCTGCTAAAGATGTTTAGTATTATCAGCTCACTGCAGGAGTTTATTAGAAACTCCTGCTTTCTTTTATTAAAATTTCAATTGGCTTGGTGAATGAGATCCTATGTTAGTGTCATAAAGTGAGAAGCCAGAAGGAGAGGATATTGGCATTTAAGTGCAGATTTCATTTTAAAAACACTTTACATTATAAAAGAAGATTGCATATTGTAAATATTACATATAATGGTAGTGGTGTTAAAAGAAGTGTTCGTAATTTTTAAAAATTCATCAAATTGTCTTTGTTTATGATGATATCTGGCAGATTTTGTATTTCTGTAGTAAAGCAAAGTTTTAAATTTATCCCAAGATGTTTTTAGTTATAGGCACCAAACATGGTTTTAAAAAAGTTTTCGTGGAATGATGCATGAGTGTAACTTAATGGGAATCCTCTTTGCCAGGAGCACATGACAAATGCTCAATTTTATAATTAGCTGATGATTTTCCCTCTGCATTTTGGAAGCTTTTGTTAAACTAACTTAGTTTATCCGGGCAGCTGGATGGATCGCAAACCTTAATCTATGGTGGAATGTTGGGCTGGCAGTGTCGGAGTAAATGATATGGAGCACTTGCTGAAGGAAGCCCACGATTTTCTTTGCCGGCATTAAATGGTCACTGTCCCTTTACCTGGTGAAAAGCTGACTATGACGATAGCAGCAGGCAAAGTCCGAGTTGCAACAGCTGGGAAGCCAACGTGAAAACCTCGCTTCCTCGTCTCAACATCTGGAGTCTTCATGGAAGTAGGAAGTTTGCAGGTTTGCAGCTGCAGCCCTTTCATGACAAGTTCGGTAAATTTTACACATGGTTGCTTGCTTCGAAAATATTTTCCAGATTTAACATGTTTACGGCATTGACATTTGAAGCTGAAGCCCCTTCCTTCTTGATTAGAGCGCAGAGTACTCAGGCTGCGTTCTAACTTTATGGGGCTGGAAATCTGGGAATGGGTCATTTACAATTTTCAAACAAATCAAACTGCACTTTGATCTCTAGTCCAAGTTTCTTTAAATGCAACGAGTAATAATAATAAATTAGCCCAACGTAGCTATTTTCCCCTCAAATACGGTCATTTTTAATGTAATTATTTTATTGCATTCTAAAATCCAACCAACATATTTAATCCATCTTATTCAAAGTATATATTTTCTGAGAAGGAACATTAACTCAGCAAATTAGGTAGAGGAGAGGCTGTGAGTGTGTGTGCTTGTGTATGTGTATTTTTACATTTTAAGCTACATGCTCTGTGAGAATATGTATTAATAATAAAAGCAACATTTACTTTTGCATATATTTTCTCATTGGAATCTCTTGCTTTATGTACAATCCTTTAGGTGCCCTGAATGTTGTCAAAGCAATACATGGAACGTTCAGCAATAAGATACATTCAGAACAAAGACAATGTGCTCTTTAACTAAGTTCCCTAGTTTCAAAAAAATTTTAGTAGGTTTTACATTAATAACATCAGTTGTGGTCAACGTTGATTTTGATCTTGCATTTGAAATAACGTGAGAAATAATTTATATTGATACAATAGAAATTTTTTCTAGAACCATAAATATTTAGTCGACTCTCACAATGCTTCTAAATTGTTAACGGCATGAAAACAGCGTTCATATGATGTGATACATTTTATCATCCTCATCTCCACAAGTGTAAACTCTGTTGCTTTAAACTGGATTTACTGGAGTCTAGATATTTAATCCTAAGAATTTTCCTTAACATTAGTTACATTGTTGAATACAATGTATCTCCTTCATGATTGAAGATAAAGGCTGACACATACCACATGAAAAAGGCTTTCACAGAATAAACTTTAGGTTATGTTGTATCAAATACAAAACAAAAGCCACCTCTATCCCTCCAACAGAACAAATAAAAGCAAAACGCCTTGCCACTGTGAAAAAGGGCATTAGGTAGGTATCAATATTGCTCCTATAATTTGGAAGGGGCAAGGACAGTTTGTTCTTTTCTGTGTACTGTTTTCTTCACCTTCCCTCACTCCCAATAAATAGATATTTGCTTTGAGTAACGTTTAACACAGTCCAGCGATGCCTTATATGAGCAAATGGCTTGTATTGATTTTGAAACTCATACTTGTAGGAGGATATTTTAACAGGTTTTTTGAAAGAACACAGCACTTCAAAAATCAAACGCATTTGGGACTAATTGCAGAGTCAAACATCTTAATTTGAACTAGGAGAAAGACAAGAACAAATGAAAAAATATGAAGATCCATAGTGAAAAGCAGTAAAATAATCTAAGTGAATCATTTTATTAAAACGGCTGTTTCACTATAAATAAGGAACCATAAAAAAATACAATTTGTATATTCTGTTACAAAAAGCCTCACTCTAGGCAGCCAACTACTAAAATTTTATATGAAAAAAAAAGATGCTCCCCTAAGGAAAATGTGCATATCTGCTGTTTCTTTTTAACAAAGATTGAGATGCTTATAAAGAACTTAGCAAAGTCTTCTAAAAATAAAACCTATTTCACCGTCCCTCACCCCCTCCACTGCACACACTGTGTATGTGAGGGTTTTCTTTTTTTCCTATTCACGCGGAATTGTCTGACTCCAATTTAAATTGCCAGTCAGTGTTTCACAGCTTTGCACAGCACTTTCTAATCTTTTCCTCTTGGGCATCTCTATTTGAAATGAAGCTTTACTGTCTCTCGTATATCCGAAACAAACAAGTGTACCTACTTGATGGTTTAATCGTAACTGGCTAAGCTCAAAAACTGAGCAGTGAGTTCAGGAAAAATGCATGGGACACAACCAGCCGATGAAATCAAAACCCTCAGCAGAGATGCAAATGATATTTTATTATTTGAAACAGCTGCTGTATAGCCTCAGCCACTAATGTTTTTTTCTTTACGGATTTTTCCTGAATAACTTTATGAAGGTGTGGTATATCCTTTCATGATTTCCCTGGTGACCAAAGCTTTCGTGCCATTTTTACCTTGCTCCAGGTAATTTGGGGAAATACCACAGACATGTATCATTACAGAGTCTGTATTGTTGTTTAGTTGCTAATTGATTCTCAAAGGAAGCAGAATGATGCTGTCACTACAGTACATTAAAAATCCTTCAATTTAAGCATGGGTATTTTCGTGAAATTAAAACTGCTAGCTATTCTGTATATTTGACTGCAGAAAGCTTTTATGGAGGAGGTTATAATAAATTTTGCCTTTTATTAGCCGAAAAAAGGAAATCTGTGCAAGTTTTCAGGACTGAGATGCTTTTCCACTTAAAAAAAAAAATTATACTCTGCTTTTAACTGTTGAAGAACTTGATGTATGTCACGATAAAAGCTTAATCTGGATGCTTTTAACCCATGGTCCAAGAGGACTCATGCCCTGTAATGAGAATCTCACAGGGCTGTGCAATAAATACTTGTTTTAAAAATGGTTTCATCTGTCTTGAGTCTTTACCAGGTAATCCTGTTGTTAGTGTCTGTGTGGTAATGAATGCTGTGATATAATGGAAACTTTCACAAATAAAGCGTCCTTACTTTAAAAACTGAGCCTGGTGTCGATTTTTTTACAGGTACATTATTTCTGCGAATGGGTTTATCAGCAGTACAACAACATTACAAGACAAGCTAAGCCATAAAAAGGATTAAGTGGCGCTGTGTAATACTGATTAAGTAACAGAGCGATACAGGCGAGCTGTGAGTGACTAGTTCTGCCAAGTCTTCTGAAACAACACAGTCATAAAAGTTTACTTTCCTTGCAGACCCGACTCTTTCCTCTGGGACCTTCTCTAACTGTTCAAACGTGAGCTATTCTACGGTCGCTAAATTCTGCCTCCGTTAAAAACAGTCATCAACAACAAAAATCCTTTTTGGGTCTTCCTGTTTTAATAATGCTTCTGTGATATGCAGTTCAATTCGCGGCTGCCACTTCCCCTCGGGTGTGATTCTTAACCTCTTCGGTTTCCTTACCTGTAAAATGAGGGTAACAAGGCTACCTGAAAAGGCCAATGTGAGGATCAAAGAGATAATGCCTAAAATTCCTTAATACAGCACCAAGCCCATTTTAAGCACAGAAAATCTTAACTGTTATTAAGGGAGATAATGGACAAATCATTTTCCCCAATAATAAATATGTTATGAGCAAGAGACCTGCATTTGTCTTTTAAATCTACAGAGATGGACTTCAAGTTTTATTTTTATTACAACACTAAAGAGTGGCAGATACCCCCAGGAATATCGTATAATGCCGTGCCCTGAAATTTAAGATCGGTGCAAAAGGAGATTTCAGATACACATACATTTAAAATGCTTTTTATCAATGACTTGGATTATTTGCCCAAATAATATACTTAATGTGACGAATATTCCCAAACTGGAGTTGACTCGCTGACGATCCTTTACTTGTCAGCTGCTTACAAGAATGGTCAGCCAGTTCAATTTTTATGTGAGAAATTAGTTTCAGAAGATAATTTCATCCATATTACTTGAAATGCTTTTCATATGGGCTATGGAGTGTTATAAATTCTAATTTAATATAAGGCAAAGGAAAAAAGGGAGGGGGGAAAGTCTGTGGATTTCACACAAGGAATCCATTCCACATTGTTTTCACTAGTTTTTCCAAGACCCTGAGGGAATCCAACAATAGGTTATATCAAGTGCAATTAGAATCATAATGCAGAAGCCAGTAAATTAAGACAGATGTCGGTATTTCAAAAACTAGTCTGTTGTCCTTATATTTGGACACAATTCATGAGATGCGTTAGGAAGAAACAACATCTCCTCTTCAATGCATCACAATTATTTTCAGAAAACAGGAAGAATCCCCCACCTATCAGTGCAACTCCAAAATCTCACCCCGAACCCTGATTCTACAATAGGATGACCGTAGATTACGTAACTGTACCCAAACCTGGAACCCTAGATTTTAAGTGTTTAAACTTCATTTTGCCTGTCACCTTTCCGGGCTGTGCGGCAAACAGGTGTGGGCTGGAGTGGGGTGCCTTGGGGAGGAGGCCGGGGACAACTTGGGTAATAGGCTGAGAAGCACCGAGCAACGCTTTGTTATTAGACATCAGTGTGCTGTTACCGACAGAGCGAAACTGCCTTTGCTTCGGGAGGGCCTCTCTGCTCCGGCTGGAGAAAACTGGAGAAGGAGGAACCACCGTGGACCTGGGCTGGGGAGGGGGGCAGGGTGTCAGCGATGGAAACGGCTCCTGCGGAGGAAGCAAGCTGATGGCAGGCGAGTGGCCCAGGGAGGCAAGCCGAGGGAGAGCCGAGGCACCAGTTCCTGAGCATTTCCTAGAAAACTACTCTTCGGTTTTCTGTCAAAACAGAGAGTAGCAGTGGAGGGACCAACCCCAGAGGACCTCTTCGGCGAAAGAAACTCTGACTTTGGGAGGTATATTTTTATTTATTATCACAACACAGACTATAAATTTAAAAGCCGATTTGAGTAATTTCCCCGAGGAAGAAAGCTGACCCCGTTCCCATGGCTGCCCTGCCCTCCCAGTGCTAAGTGTGCCACAACACATTTGGAATGCTTTCTTAAAAGTTCCAGATCATTCGACGACTCCCACTGCAGCAAGTCTCTCAGTGCTGGAACTCGGGCTTATGTCGGAGGGCGGGCGGGCAGTGGGCAGGCCTGGCAGCAGCTGTGAGGCTGGCCCCCACCCCAGGAGGCTTGGGGCAGGTGGAGGTGGAGCGGGAGGTAATGACCGTTCGGAGACAACCTATTTAAGCCACTGTTTGTTCTATAATAAAAATGACTCGGTGGCTCTGAGCATGAACTCTCAAAGGGAGGGTGCTGCAGGAGGCAGGTGGAGACTTTGTTTTAACCAAATGAACCAACAGGAGCTTGGGGCTTTGTTGTGAGGAGGGCGGGCTTTGCAGTGGGCCTTCCTCCCTTCCTCAGGCTTGTTTGCTCATAAGGCAACTGCTGCCCCTGAGGGACTCTGTGGATGAGGCAGCTGCAACAGAGGACACAGGGTCAAGGATTGGGAAGGGCTAAGCATAACTCAGACACTTCAGGAAGGGGCTGAACGGAACACAGTTATGTGAGCCACCTTCCAAAACACACAGGTACATAGCACGTTGTCTCCCTTCTGTTATGCACATGTTTTCACAACAGCAGGAGCAAAATAACACCCACACCGTATCCTAAAGGGCACACAGTCTGAGCTGTGGCAACTGTCAGAAGCAATGATTTCCCGAACCCAGGGCCCCGGGGAGAGGAATCTCATAGGCCTCTGGAGAGGAGAAGCCCAGCTGAACCCAGTCCCCAGGGAGCCTCTCGTTGCTGCCCCAGAGACACCAACCTTCTCCGAGATTGCACGGGCATCAGGATGCGTGTGGATGCTGCAGGGGAATGTTAGCGTCACAAACCCTGATCCTCGCCCCATAACCTTCCCCCCAACCCCAATCTGGAATGATTTTTAATACGTGCTATTTGCTTATTTCAGGGAAAAGAGTCAATCTAGGTGCAAGAGGAGGGCAAAGAGAGTCCAGAACATTGGAGCAATAAAAGTGAAGTCAGACAAAACCGTGGAGTCTCAAAGCTTTCCTACAGACAGGGTTTCCGTATGGATGTTTACACCAAACAAAAGACAAACGACCCATTTGGTCCGGGGAATCACAGGGAGGGCAGCTCTGGTGGCGGAGCTGGGCTGTGGAGGGGTGTTCTCATAGTGTCTGCGGCTGCCGGTTGGAGCTGCCCCCCAGCCCCCCAGTCTCCGGGCGTGCAAGGCTAGTGATTGGAGGACTCAGTCTCTGTCGGCCATCTCTCTGAAGCCCATTCCTGGCTCAGAGAATCTCCCTGCTGGAGAGATAGGGAGTCTTCTGCAGGTCTCTCCTGCAAGCTGCCTCGTCCGCTTTGTATTGTCTCCTGGCGTTTGCGTGCGCCCTGCTTGCATCTAATGTATATTTATTCTCAAGGACTGGGAGCCTCAGTGGGCAACTGAAATTTAAGTGAGTGAATGGCCCAGCGGTACTGGGGAAGATTCATTATCTGTACATTTCTAGGTTATTTGACGTGGGAGATTTTAAGCAGTTTATGTGGCGAGGAGAAGGCAAAATGACAATGCACAAACCTCCTATGATATGCAAAAAACATGCAGCCGACACAGAATTGCCGTTTATTAGATAATAAATGTGATGCCAGATTTTTCTAAAGAGCACCAGGGAAAATAAATACTCAAGGTATGAGCCAAAGTCCAAGGGCCAGCGCTGAGTCCTGCCCGTGGCTCTGGCCACCTCCTAGGGGCTCCACTCCTCTAGATGAGATTTGGTTCTCTTCACTGCAACATTATGAAGCAGGGACACTAAGACGACTCCTTTGAACATGAAAAATAGAAAGAAACCCCTTTTTAATCTTTGTTTTTATGGCTGCAAACATGATTACATAGAGGAAAATCAATCCCTATGGAACACGATAGATAATACAAAGTAATTGATTGGCCTTTATCATTTTCCGTTACGATATTAAAATAACTCCATAATATCAAGCGGCAGCCACTGATACATAAAGGAAAACAGGAGCTGATTATGTCTAAGGGTAATCAGGTCAGGGAAGTGTGAAGGTAAGATAAATAAGGTAAATACAAAAATGGAAAAAGGCTTAAAAAAAGCAAAAGGGAGTTGGTGGCAAAGAGTCTACATAATAGAAGGGAGATCTGATGTTGGGAATATCATTAAGCAATAAGCCACGAGAGACAGTCTATTGCAGCTGTGTGATTGCAGCATGTCTCAGTTGGTGTCCCAAGCCATAGGGGCCAAAGCTGAGTGACTTTAACTTCCCAGGAAGTGCAGTAATCCTTTCAGAATACAATGCCTGCAGCCTGACTGCTATCAGGCTATGAAATTTAGAAAATAAAATAGGGGAAGCATTTAGCAATTGGTATTTCCCAGGCACTGATGCCACCAGCATGGCATCACAAGTAGCCACTTAGAAAACCTGCATTTGCAGCCAACTTTCCAAACTGCCAGAGACCAGGGCAGCTTTGTCAAAACCCCAAATGCCATGGTTTGTGTCCTAATGGCAAGTAACTGAGGCAGAGCCGTTGAGAAAAATTGCATCAAAAGAAGGCCTAGGTACCTTATTCTGTGTTCTCGCCTATTTCCTCTTTCCGTGTACATTTATTCTCTCAACATGTATTCATATTGACAAATACACACATAGAAGTTATTAATTATACCATTTTACACACCTATACATATATATCTTACATATATATGTGTGTGTTAAATAACACAAACACATACATGCTTCGTGTCTGATCGATAAATAAATACATTTAGGAGCTAGTTCATTAAAAATATACCAGATATTTGTTTTGGTCCCTGTGTCACTACCTAAAATGCTTCTAATTTAGATTTCTTAGCACAATGTCATACGTGTGTTAAGCAACCATCACAAATAACCCTGTTGTGGCTGGAAGTCAGTTTTCATATTCACATTTAAAACACAGTATAAAAATGTCATGCCCACCAGAGTGATCCAGGCTTTTGGCTAAGCAGCAATCAGGAATATAGCTTAAGGTGGTGAAATAAGTCACCGTATGGGCTGTGAGTATTAGAGCACTGGTTAGCTGTGATACCCTCAAGAGATGTGGGAAGTAGTTGTTTACTCAGCAGAAGGACTCCAGATAGTATAGAATTTGTTCTTAACTTTTCTAAATCCTGGGGAGTTGAACTTATTTGTTCATTCATTCACTTATTCATCCCACTAATTGAAGGCCTATTACAGGTCTAGAACTGAACTTGGTGCTGAGGTGGCAGAGATGATCTCAAGGGGCATACAGGCAATTAGGGAGCATTGCTATATTTGAACAAATATATGAAAAGGTCCTAGTAGATAAGACACAGTTGCTACAAAACACAGGGGAAACAGAAGTCAGGGAAAGGATTCACAGAGTTAGGTATGGATGGAAAGATCATTTATAGACAGAAAAGATGAGGAAGGGCATTTTAGGCAGCATGACATTCATATAAATGGTCCAAAGACATAAAGAGGGGTAATGTGTTGGGGAAAATAGGAATGGCTGGAATGGTGTGCTGAGTGCATGGGATGGAGTGAGGGGAGACTGACAGTTTTCCCTCTACAAAATGAAAAAGCTGTAGATGTGGTTAAGCAGAGATAGAGTCTGACTGGATTCTTTTAGAGTGATGGCACTTTGCTATAGGGTAGAGAACAGTTGGAGTAGGGAAAAGAGGGACTATCACACCATGCAGTAAGACACCGACCTGGGTGAAGCCTAATGAACTAGCTGTGCTAAGTGCAAAACGATCCCATCAAAACAGTCATACCATGTACATCAAATGTTCTCGGCAGCAAATGACAGAAAGCTGAAGCAGCATCTCATCTATGAGAGGTTCTGTATGTGGCCTGTATGTGGCCCTGTATGTGGCCCTTTATGTGGCCTGTCAGGGTTCCAGCTCCATTTCTCGGTCATTCTCTTAGCCATGACTCTTCCATGTGCTGACTGTCCTTGGACTGGTGGCAATATGGATGCAGCAGTTCTAGCAGACTTATCTGAATATACAATGTCCAGAGGACATTTTTTAGTGTCTCTTTATTAGGAATGAGGAGTCCTTTCCCCAGAATTTTCATCAGGCCTTCCCTCATTTTCATTGGCCATATGAAGTCAGATGCCTATTCCTAATCCAATTACTGATAGATAAGGTTTTATAACAGACATCAGAGAGTCAACTACTATTCATGTCGTGCTTTCCTTTCAACATCTTTCCTTTTGATCTTGTATCTCCCCTACTGAAATAACTTCTAGGTGGTTCTGTAATTAGAATTGCATTATTCCATGCCATCCTGTGTACAAATACTGCTTCATTTCTTTATCAAAATCAGATTACATCTGGTTAATCACCATCCATGAGGATTGATGAGATGTCTTCTATCAATTACTGTGCATGGTTTTCCTTCCTCCCTTCCTTCCTCCCTCCCTCCCTCCCTCCCTTCCTTCCTTCCTCCCTCCCTTCCTCCCTCCCTCCCTCCCTTCCTCCCTCCCTCCCTTCCTTCCTTCCTTCCTTCTTCTTCCTTCTGATGCATTGGAATCCTACTGTTTACACAGATCCGGAAGATGCAAGAAGGTCCTGGCTCTCAATCCAGGGTGCCTCCCTGTGGTGTGCCTAACTCAACCTGTGAAGTCTACTCAGATGTGGTTTGAGGTCCCCACATTCTCTTAAAACCTGCAAATCCCATCTAATTTTCAGGGCCTGGAGAACCAAGCCCTATCTGGTATGGAGGGTTAAGTTCTTCAGACAAATTCAGTGTAATGGTCTCAGTTGGTACGCATAGGTCTGTTAGTGATTGTCTGCTGAGGTCCATCTCTACCTGACAAATTCCCCCCAAACCTTGAGGACCCAAAAACCTGGCACCCTAGTGGGGGAGACAGGAGGTGTGCTGGGGGAAATTAATTTCATTTCTTCCTGATGAGCCTAGAACCAGCCAAATAAGACATAATTATTCAATTGTGCAATGTACAGCAGTAAGAATTCCTAAATGCCCTGATATAGTGCATCAGTGTATTGAAGGAGTAAACACAGGTATCTTGGGCCAGCTTGAGTCTAAATTGGTCTTTTACAGGAAGTCAGATTTTGAGGGTTTTCTAATCCTGCATGTCCAGTATTTCCTTCTTCCATTACCTTTGCTCTTCAAGACCCACCCCCTCCCCCCACCACACACACACACACAAAACCCCAAAATCAATTTCCCAAGTTTACTGATTTGAGGTGCTTATTAGCAGGGAATGATTTGATTGATTAAATCACATGAAATATGAACAACTGACAACCCTGATTAAAGTGATATTCTTACCAGGGATATTTAAAATGTAAATCTCTCTGGGGCACCTGGGTGGCTCAATCGGTTAAGCGGCCGACTTCGACTCAGGTCATGATCTCGCGGTCCGTGAGTTCAAGCCCCGCGTCGGGCTCTGTGCTGACAGCTCAGAGCCTGGAGCCTGTTTCAGTTTCTGTGTCTCCCTCTCTCTGACCCTCCCCTGTTCATGCTCTGTCTCTCTCTGCCTCAAAAAATAAATAAACGTTAAAAAAAATTAAAAAAAAAATGTAAATCTCTAACCCAGATGAATTGACCTGTAATGGTGGTTTTCAGGCATTAGGGAGGAACCTAATTACTAGGAAAGTTGCAGGTGCGACCTCTTAAATTCACACTATGTGGTTGAGCAGCACCTTTTAAAAAACCTCTATTTAAAATATCGGCTGAAGGGGCTTTCTTCCCCACAAAACAGTGACTCCCTTGAGGGCAACACAATGCCTCAGCCCCTAGCACAATTCCTGTCACACAGCAGCTTCATGTTGTTTGATGGTTGCTTAAAGCATCTTTTTACAATTAATCTGTTACATGGGCTCTGGGGGAATCAAAAGGAAAATGAAGAGATCACTTTTTTTTCTTTTTCATTCATTAAATGATCCATATTTTCTTAATCTCTCACTGCATTTATATTCTGTAAATCTCTATTTTCCAGTTTGAACTGTCTTAACTTCCTCACAATTCCCTTAAAATGCAGAATTCCCATCAAGGCTTAGTATTTTCTATCTGGATCTTTAAGTGACCAGTGAAGAAATTCCCATGGTTGAAGTATTCATGCATTGGGTTTGTGTACCAGAGGACTTAACTTGCCTCTTAGCTCCTTTAGATGCCCAAATGTGTTTCATAAAGATTTCTTCCAGGTAAGATTTCTCTGAATTTTTTATGTCATTTTTCTAAAGAGTTAAAAATCTATTTCGGCATGAGCTTGTGGTTTGGGTTTAAATTTTGAGGGGTTCGTTTCCTTTGAGCTGGAATAAGATTGTAAGTATATGTAGGTTCTAGGGATAATTCTCACTCGTTCTTTAGCAGAGGTGACACTCTTGCAAGGTGAACCAGCATTAAGGCCTCATACATTCCCCTGGCCTACCTCCAAAATGCTTCATGCTTGTTATTTCATGTTATAATAGATCATTATGTTGTCTGTTCACCATCTTTTTCTCTCACCAATTGTCCCTTCCAACCTGGTGAAGATGTTGGTCACAAGCTGTTGCCTCCTCTGCCATGGGGGCAGGCATGTGACTCAACCTGGGCCAATCAGGTTATTCTCCTCTGCTCTTGTGATTGTTCCATAAGTGGGCACATGACCCAGACATAGCGAATCAGAGTCATCCTCAGGAATTTTGCTGAATTTGTTAGGGAAGAAGCCCTTCTCTTTGCAATAAACTGTAAAGATGACAGAAGCTTTGAGTTAATTTACTGGGGACTATTTTTGCCACCAGGTGCAAAGAACTTACCATGCACAAAGAGAAATTAGAACCAGGAGATGGTTGGATGGATGAAGGGAGGGAGATAAAGAGAAGGATCACTGATGACAATGTTCGGGGGCCTGACTCCAACCATATCCAAAAATCTGAACAATTATCTTTTTTTTCTGTTTAAGCTAATTTGAACTAGGTTTCTATAAATTATGTCAAGAAGACCCCAAATAAGCAAACAAATATGTTTCCTTTTTATCTATGTTAGTACAAATGATATATCTTTACAAGATAAAGGTGCATATATACATTTTTAAATTTTTTTTTTAAGAGAGCATGCAAGCAGGGGAGGGGCAGAAAGAGAGGGAGAGAGAGAAAGAGCATTCTAAATGTGACAAGAATGGTCTGTTAGTTACTAGAGCTTAATTTCACTTAGCCCTCCTAATTTCTCTGTATTATTATTTCCATTATATAGATGATCACATATAGAAAGCTCACAGTGAGCCAGGCTTTAAAACTAGTTCTAACTTCCCAACTCACAGCTCTTTGTACAACACTACTTAGAAGAGTAACTTCAATCTGAAGATTTTTCAAGCAAAGAATAAATTAATTTATAGAATAAATTATATATATCCTTGACAAAAAAAAAAAAGATCAATGCATGAATCAATAAAGTTTAATTCAATTACACTCATCTCTCAATTATCAGCAATAGAGAGGTTATGAGGAAAGCAGCTTACTTGCAAATTTTATGTGGCTAAAACTCATAAATAATATGTGCATAACTGAAAGCTGCCAACACACGGCACTCTCAGCTGTAAAAAGAGATTGGTTGTAAGTGAGGTGTGATGATTGCCATGTTAGGTCAACTTACTCCTCCAGAGTTTATGGCAAATAATTATTTACCAGATGGAATTTTCCCTAAAAAATTTCATTTACTTGACTTCCTCTTTACTTACCTTATTTCATCATAAGGTTGAGTCTATTTAAAAATAACTTCTGGGATATTATTTGGGAGAGAAACATACACTTACTTTATTCCAGAGGGAAAACAAAAGATTGTCTAAACATCAGCCTAATCCATAGAATGGAGTAGAGGCACTATGTCTATTCTCCATGAGGAAGTCTGAGAGAGCAGAATAAATATTGTGTGGAAAATCCAGAAGGGACCTCTGTCATAGAGTCTAAATTATGAGGTGTTTTCAGGAAACATGCATTTTATCCCAGGTCAAGGCCAGCTGGGGTTGGAAAGGCAGTCTCCAATGATTTGACATTTTCCTGATACCTCCTGGAGGAAATATTCAGGTTCCTAGAGGGGAGTGTGTTTTGGGCTGACAGCTCATGTCTATTTTCAAAGCATCATTACCTATGGCAGGTGATGAAATACTCTGTAAGTTCTGACATGGTGAAGGTTGGAATAATTCAACAGGGTCTTGCCCTCATAGGTTGCGATTACTGCATTCCCTATGAGTCTTTACAGACCCCTACCTCATGTGTCTACATACACACACAGACACAGAGAACCATTCACACGCACACACATGTGCATGCACACACAGACACATGCGTGCCTTTTCATACATGCAGACACTGCTAATTTCTTAACTTTGCACCATTAAAAAAAGTCTTTTAATTTTGGTGCTCTGTAGTAGGGATAATATTGTAAAAATATTAAGCTACATATTTTATTGCCCTTTAAATCTTCTTCCCTTGAAGTCTTCTACCTCCAAGACTGAGCACGAATGGTATGATCCCTGGGAAAGTATCAGTTAGGGAATGTACCACCCGGAATAAAGAAATCAAAACTGTGATTGCTAAGAATGGAATGTGTACACCCCACCCCCACCCCATTCCTATATTGAAACCCAAATCTCCAATGTGCTGGTATTTGGAGAAGGGGCCTTTGAGAGGTAGTTAGGTCATAAGGGTGGAGCCTTAATGATGGAATTAGTGCCCTTTTAAGAAGAAACATGAGAGAGCTTGCTTCCATTCTCTCTCTCTCTCTCTCTCTCTCTCTCTCTGTCTGCCACATGAAGACACCATGAGAAGATGGCTATCTGCAAACCAAGGAAATGGCTCTCACCAGTGACCAGATCAACCACCACCTTGATCTTGGGCTTCCCAGACTTCCCAACTATGTAAAATAAATATTTGTTATCTTAGCCACCCAGGCTATGGTAATTTGTTACAGCAGCCTGAGCTAAGTCAATGATGAAAGAGATATTCTGGTTATGGAGGAAGGGATTGTGCTTTCTGTCCTATGGGATGTAGAAGGAGAAAAGGTGGGGCTAAGGAAACAAATTTAAAACCTGTTCTGACTAACTGATCTGGATCTGGGTGGTTACCACAGGTAGGTCACAGACCTCCAGTTGGGCTAGTGAGATCCAATTTTGGAAACAGTCATCAAGGGAGATGGCCTAGTTGTCCAAGAATTTTGCTGATTTACAGCTGTTCATTTCAAAGGTGAGCACAATCGGATGTCCAGCCAGGGCACACTCAAAGGCTAAGTCTGTCAGCCTATCATGGACATCTGCCATGAAACCGAGAACTCTGCATCCCCCGATCATGACGGCTGCAACTCATCCTCTATATCCAAAGCACCATCTGATGAAAGAGGGGAAAGGAAGAAGCAGTTTCATTAGGGATCGAGCTTTGAATCTACTGGAAAATTATCCCCAAAAAACTATGTAACCAGGAGGAGCTGAAATGTCATTAATAGGCAGATTTAAAGTCAAAGCCTATTTCTACCCACCCTTCACCCCCATCAGCAGCTACCCAGCAGGGGGAGAGCTTATAAGAAAGATTCTATCACTTGTAGAAAATAATGAAGTTCCTTTTTCTTTGCACATCTGGTATGTTAATTGTGACCCTACCAACATAAGTAATACCTGCAGCATAGTTTTCGAATCCCTGCTAGGACAAATGGCATTTTCTGAGTCTGTCATTCTCTGGGCCCAGGAATAGCATCACTGAGTAAAACTTACCAAAGCACCCCATGTCTTTCTCATTTAGCTTCAACAGCCTTCCAAGTTTGGTTGGTACTTGTTCAGAAAATGAAAAATGCCTTTTGGCCTACGTTTCCCGGCACAGATAAAGATCCTAATTGTGCCATTACAAGCTGGTACATAAATCTGTGTCAAGTTTCTCATAATATTATATCTGCAAGTGAGATCTTGAAGGTATTGTTCTTCCTTTCACCTAATGACAGAACAGAATGCTTCATTGAAAGATGGTAAAGAAGGATGATTGAGTTCAATTCGGCCTGAGCATTTGAGTTTGTGTATTTTAGGGGAAATGGACTCAGAAAACAGACCAGAGTTTTCAAACATACCAACAAGACTGGCTGAAACATCTGGAAAAATCCCTTTGAGATTGAAAACATGTGATGCACAACAAAGGCAACAAGTCTATGTTTTTATGGTTTTTTGATTGCAGTGGAGAAGCTGAATTGCCAGCCATCCAAGATCCTAAATTGGTCCTTGTTAATACCTGGGATTATTTGCCAAGATATCAGGATGGGGAGGACCAAAAACCTCTGAACAAGGAGAAAATAAGCTGTTAAATATTTAATATACACTCCTTACAAATTTAAGGGAGTCAGAAAAAAAATAACCAAAACATCAAAAATAATTGGATTAGGAGTTAGTAGATTTCGCCCAAATCTCACTTTTATTGTGGCTTTTCTTCTCCCCTGCAAGGATATTTACTATAATTAATAAGAAGCCTTTGTATTTATTAGCATCTTTATTCCAAGTAGCTCAGAGGCTCCACAGACATTCTTTTATTATTTCTCACAACATCTCTGTGAGATTTTGGCAAGAGGATGGGTATTATCCTTGTTAAATCTGGTGCAGGAAAAGCAACTGTTTTCAAATGAAATTTACAAAAAGCACCTCTTAGGCTGAAATCTAAATTGCTGTTAAGGAATTCTCCCTTGGGAATGTTTTTCTCCCCTTTCCTCTTTAATTTAAAGTGTGAGACTGTCATTTCTGTCATTAGTTATTGCAGTAACTTTTCCCTCTTCAGACCAAGGTCAAAAGTCCCCCGCTGTTAGTCTATCCATGAAAGTGCTTGAACATACACAGCCTCATATCATGCATATTTATGCTGCAGAAGTATTAGAGTAAACATAAGAGGGATGAATTATTAAGGGCAAAGTAAGACTGATGAAATGCTGTTAGTTTAGATATTTGACTGATTTGTACATTTATGAGCTGACATGAAGTATTTGAAGGCAAAGGAAACAAACTTGGTCTTGCTGCTAAGCCAGCTTCTTAAGAATAATAAATCTTAGGGATTGAGAACAGAACAAAATCTATCTATTTATCTATCTATCACCTATCTATCCATCTATCTATTTGCACATATATGTGTTTACATAATTACATATTAATGGCTTATTTCCAGAAATGCACAAAAGCTTCCACTCCATATTTATCAGGATGCCTAGGCCCTGACTATTCTGCTGAACTGAGGCTTCCTTTGGCCCTTTGTTCTCCTGTAGATCTTTAGTTGCTTTGGACTTTTAAAAATGAAATTGAAGAGTTAGTATTTACTTCCAAGGCCACTTACACTTAATCACCAACCCCCTTGTCTGGAACTAAGGTTCATTTCCAGAACCTTGGCTCTGATGTGAACGGGCAAACCTCACACAATTTCCAGGTGTCTCTTTGGTGACAATTCTTCCATGTTAAACAGCTCCAATTGTTTGGTGCTTAAGGGCCATCGTGCATTACAAAGCCTAACGTCAACTCTATTGAAGACTAAGAATCTGGTAAACAAGGGTCAGTAGATTTCAAGAGAAAATAGGTCAGTCCTTTTATCTGCTCTACTTGTTCTGCCTTTTTTTTATGGGTACTCCTCTCTGATTGCTTCGGATCGGCTAGACAGGGACTGCTGATAGCTCCTGTCTGCTGCTGCAGTTTGTTAGAATTCGTGTAAAGGGGTGGCAAAGCTGAAAAGACACATTGGGCAAGAGACGATTTTTCCTGGTCCCCTTTGTAGGTGTTCTGTGAACTAGGTGCTGAAATGACCCTGTGGGCTGGGGAGATGTGGGGCTGAGGATAGGTGGATGAAAGGAGCCAGTTAAAAGGCAGGGGCCGAATTTTATGCTCAGGAAGAGAAGGACAGATTCTAATTCCCAAAGCTGAGTCCCATTTGATGCAATCTCTCGGTTATTTTTTCTTTCCGTAATTGAAGAGGTGGTAAGTTATCAGAAAGAAAAAAAAAAATCACAAAATAAAACACGCCACCGAAGTCATGACCTGGAAAAGGCTTTACTCTTTAGTTTTGCATAAAGGGAATCAGAATCATTTTCTCCAAATCATGGATGTTATTGTCATCTGATGGGAGCGAAGAGGTCTTTCTATCATGCTCTTTAGGAAAATGGCGACAGTGACCAACAACTTACTGCTTGATGTGTTTTGACTCTTAAAATTATTTTTCACGCTGACAGACTCCTTAAGGCACTCAGGGCAGGAGAACCATGTCCCCACCAAATAGACACATTTCACAAAGTTCCATTTAAATAGAAGAGTGTCACATTGTCCAGGTAGTGCTTATCATTTAAAAAATAATTATTTCTTCCCTATTGCTTATAATGACTACTTTAAAGCTCAAAAGTGAAATCTATTTCCTCACCTCAATTTTCTCTCCTCCATCAGGTTTGCATACTCTGTGGGGCTTCTGGCGACTGCTGGGATGCTGGCATTGATCTTTTCTTTCCCTGGGGGGGAAAAAAGTGGCCTTGAAATTTTTCCTTTGGGGAAAAATATCACACCTTTTACCAGACAACCAGGTTTTCTCTCCTTTCTTCTGATTTGGGTTATTTTGTGTTATTCAACAGTCTTGTGCTGGCTTGGCAGTCATTTACATATTCCTTCATGTATGTATACACTTAAATATTGATCTATTCATTCATGGAATATTTTGATGCCTCTCACGCGCCAGGCATTGTGCAAAGTGTCGAAGATGATGCAGTGACTATAGCAGACGTTGCACTTACCTTCATGGAGCTGTAGGCCCATTAGGTTCCATTAAATTGGGGAGAAAATTATACCCACTATTTATTGTGTAGTTGGTTGTTCTCATTTCCATATAAAATGATAAGAATATTTTTGCCAAAGAAGATAGCTGTGATAAGGAGCTTACCTTTGGATTCACTAATCTTGACAATAATCTACTAATTACTCTGTTCAGTTCTCCCACGGTGTAATGGGCTTTTAGAGATATTAGAGCAATTCTGAAAGGTGGGGAAAAAAAAGAAGTCATGGTATATTTAGACTTTCAGAAGTTATGTGGAAGACTAGGAATTAATATAGTATATTAATTTCTCAGTCAGTTCACCTGATTAGTGAAGAGAATTTCAATCGCTTTATTATACATCTTAAACCTGGATCGGACCTTGGTGCTTTTTTAAGCACTGGAGAAAAGTTAAGTTTTTGTTAACTAAAATGCACAGCTCTGGATCCCAGTGTTTGACCTCCACAAACGCTTTTGAATTGTGTGCCTCAAGTCAAGGCCACGCAGGGTGGCAGCAGCCTTCGTTTCCCATGTGTGAGATTTGGTGAGCAGGATTTGACTTTGGTCTGTGGTTTTACTGAATGCAGATTTTTCTCCTGGACTCTGAACTGTGGACCAGAGGAAGGTTCTACTGCCAAGAGAGTGAAGGGCAAAAGGAGACAAATACTTTTCTGACCTCTCACTTTAAAGCCGCTCACCCCTGTTTTATTGCTCTTTCAACACTGCATCAAAGCAGGAAACTTTAAAGTCTCAGTGAAGCAGGAGGATACAGCTTTTCCAGGGACCAGGGTAGCTTTAATTAAAATTGGGTTGTATTTGGGAATGTTTTGCTTTGTGTTTGAACCAAAAAAAGAAGTGAAGGAGACAGAGAGAAAAGTACAGCAGTGGATTATCTCCCTAATGGCAAAAAAGATCAATTAATTTACAATGGGGGGTGGGGTGGGGGGTGGGAAGAAAGAACTGCACTACAGATTTACAAAGCGTTCATTATCTATGGACTTTGGATATGAACCATCATCAGCCTAATATCCAAGGCAGAGATCTGACAGTGCCCACCCTGAATTCAGGGGCCAGTTGATAAATTAAAAATCATTTTAAAATTTAATATTAAAATTGATAATTGCTCTGTGGGAAATAGATTTTTCTGAACTTCTACCCTTTTCCTGCAGTGCTGAGCAAATGCAAGGCGATAAACTGTCCATTTGTCACAATGATAGATAGACAAATCCTACTTTTGCCCTTGTTCCACAGTACTCCTACATTTCAATTAAGGAGAATAAGTGCTACCATTTGTAACATGTAGTCATATTGTCCTCTATAGCCTTTTAAGGCTCACAGAATTCTCTTTAGGAATGGGAAAAAGTCCCTCGACATACCCTTACAACCATTGGGGTGCACTGCCCATGTCTTCAAGGGACATGGTAGGGGAGCTAGAGAAGAAGGCTGGTGATCAAACATCACCTGGGATGGAAGAGATTGAGAACCTGATAGATACTGAGGGTCAACAGTGGAGGATGGGAGATTCTGATTAAACTGCTTTAGGATTCTTGCAAAATTGGACAATGCAGAAATGAACACAGCAGCCCGAAAGTTAGGTGCTAGTTGACAAGAGAGTTCAGGGGAACCTGACTAAAATTTGCTCAAGGAGAGACTGTTTCTCAAGGGAGCTAGAGTAGGTGGCATCTATTTCCCATTCCATCGATGTTAGGCTTGGCCACCTGCCCTGCTTTAGGCCATTGGACCATTAGAGGATATGACACTAGCAAAGGCCTTAAGTATGCTCATGAGGTTGGGCCTGCCCACTTGGGTTCCTCTGCTCATCATGAGGAGACCAAGTCCTATGCTGTTATTGCTTCTTCACCTGGGGCCCCAGAATGAAGCACACAGAGCAGCAGACATGCATCTGACCCAAGGCTCGTAGCCAATCCCAGGCACCCGAATCTGAAGCAGAGGTGCCCCAACCTGCAGACCTGTCAGTGAGCATAAGAAGTGCTTGCTGTTGAAAGCCACCAAGTTTGGAAGGTAGTTTATTATGCAGCATTCATTGCAGCCATAGTTGCCTAATATATCATTCCTCAAGGAGAACCTCCAACGGCCTCAAGACTATGACGCATTGCAAACATTTATCACGACTGTAAGGAATCTGTATCTTGTTTACCACTCTATCTTAGCATGTGGCATACAGGAAGTTCTTCATAAGTGTGTGTTGAAGAATAAATGAAGGCTTTTCCAGGTCAAGTTTCTCTCTATTTCATAACATACCCAATTGCCTTGCCTCCTAGATAATGTTCTTAGTAAGCCGTCTTGAAAGATGTGACTTTGTTTTCAGCTGTGTCTGTCCTCAAGTATTTATGATTTTGAACAGGAGATAATATGGATTAGTAAGTACTGTGAGAAAGAAGTGTTTGGAGAGCACAAAGTCTGGAGACTGGATTCAGACTGACAACAAGGTCGTTAGGGCATGGGGAATGTAAGATGTCCCAGTAGACCCTGGGGAGGAAATGTTTGAGTCATTTTAGAGATGTCAGTGCCAAATATTGAAGCTAATAGTAGTAGTTAGGCATTTGCATTAAGTGCTTTACATTAAGTGTCTCATTGGAGACAGATATTCTGATTATTCTTATTTTATAAATGTGGGAAGTAAGGTTTAGAAACCTCAGGTAACTTGCCTGAGGTCACAGAGCCAGTAAGTGGTGGAGATGGGCTTATATCCAGGGCTGATTGACCCCAACATCAACTTATAAGATCAAGCAATAACTATACTATCATCAGTATAGTTATTGATCCTGGGCCGCTGGACCCAAGCTGCTGTTGTCCTTGATCCTTGATTTTATTTCTCTTATTTGGTTCATTATCTCCTGTCCTCCTCCCTCTTTTCTTCAAACAAATCAATTCATAACTATAGTTGTGGGTGGGGAGAGAAGTGCTCTTGCTCGGTGCCCGTAGAGAGAAGAGAATATGCAGGAAGGGGGCCACTAATTAGCTGGTCCCAGCCCTTCACTAGGCTAGCATGGTTTCTTTATTTTTAAGGCTTCAAGGCAGGGACCAGGCTGGGCAAAGAACAATGAGTAAGTCATGGAGGTGATGCTTTTAATGATACATTCGCTAATGAAATGGCACTCCATGGGTTCACTTATTAGTAACTTGGCTCAAACAGCCATATCCTACTGTCAGCTTGCCATTGACGACGCAGTGTGACCTCAGAATTGTCAACTCCACCTGAAAAAGAGCAAATGTTGCAGAAAATACAGGAGCAGCAGCATAATTTGGAGTGGAAAGATTAGCAACAACAGAGAACCTCTTGAATCTCTGTATTTCTAGTTTGCTGTGGAATTGTGCCAGAAGTGTAGTTATTTGAAGAACAGGCTAACCTTGCAGTATTTGGGTTTGCCTCTGATTTGTAAACAACTGGATGACTTGATTGAATGTTTTTGAGGCTGTATGACAGTGTTGGCACTGGAGGAGTGGCTAGCAGAACTCCATTCTCAACTAATTATATAGGGTGGCTCTTCTTTATGTTTTCCAGGGCATTGGGGTTTTTAACTTGATGTTGAGAAAATGATTTATGGGGAAAATACTTCCGTACAGACCTTGCTTAATGACCGGAGGATCAGGAATGACACATGGATGTGAAAGTTTATGATTCTTCCCATTTATGTAACCTCATTTATTTGAATAACTCAATGCCCCTTATGTCAATTATTGAATTAAACCTTTTAATATCCCTCTGTCAAATGGGAAGTATGTATTTATTTACTCTTCATTTTACGGTTGGCCATAATGATTTGAACTTTCTTTCTTGGGGGACGAACCAGATCTTACATTCGTGTTTTGCATCCCTCATTAAAGGCTGCTCCCTAAATCGGCCACTCATACACGAAACGTCCATTTTTAGGCCTCTATACATTCTCATTAACCATTCACGATTCCTGTGCATTTGGTGCTTTCTTGGTGCAAAGCTAAATGAGCATAGTTTTATTTTGTTTGCTTCTGAGCTTTGATGGTAAAACTAGCGATGTTCCAGGGTGAAATGAATTCCTGGGAATAGTATTGCATGAAATCTGACGGTTTTCATTCTCACTGGTGATTACGTCGTGTTTGCTAGTGAGGAAATCACGGAACGGGCAACGTATCTGAAGCTTCCTCAGCAGCGTGAGTCGGAGAAGCTTTCCTGGTATCGTGCACATGGTGGACACATGTTGGAGCCAATCCCTTTCTCGTGCCATCCTCTCAGAGTTTCTCTTCAAGGCTTTGCAGGTCCTGTGTCCTCTCACTTTGTCTCCTGTGACTTCAGGGTGATCAGCTCATTTCTCTGAGCCTCTAAAGCACCTCCATTCACCACCAGTTTCCACACCCTCCCTGCCTTTGGCTATCTAGTCACGAAGCCAAGCAGTAATGAAAATGGGTTTCATTAAACAGGAATCCTACTTATTTTCTCAAACCACTATGCTAATAATCTCCCTTCTCAATATAAAGGCTTAAACACATACCAATATAACTAGTTTTTTTTTTTTTTTCCAGCTATTTTTTTTTTTCTAAAGAAGATTATTTCCTGGGGATAAAAATATCTCTATTCAAAATCCAGGACTTTGTTGTTAAAAATGAAGATCTAAAGTATATAGAACTCTTTTTTTTTTTTTTTCTCTAGAAGCGAATGGAGCTTGAAACTCCCACCTTTCAGTCATTCGGTTTTGAAAATGACCACAAAAGAGATCTGAAGAGCTAAAACATTTCCTCACTAAAGCATGAATTTTGCAGGCCCTTATAAATAAATCAGGATGAATATTAGAATACAGATACAGTTTGTAGGCATATGAATATGGGTGATAGAAATATAATTTTGTTCCCGCAACAACTCAAACACGTACGAGGACACACACTGTATAATACTGAAGGAATAACAAGTTCACGTAAACTCGGATGGGCATTGTGTCTTTTTTAAAGAAAGCCACCCACACAGTTCAGGGTCATCCTTCTCTCTTGACAGGCTGCTCGTGCAGTTGCCATCTTGATTGGGGTGGAAGTTCTTCAGCCTCTGCACCCTCTATCTAATGCCTGTGGTTTCCAGTTGAGTATATAACTTCCTATTTATCTGGAAGCCTGTTTCAAAATCGGCCTCCTCGGTAGTTATCCTGACATTCGGAACTGCGGCCTCAATCTCCCTTTTTTTTTTTTTCCCCTTGTCATGAAGTTTGTGATCATCAGCAAGAAGTCAATTTTGACTCTTTCGCTCTCTGGAGCTTTTAGAGCTCTTTGCAAATACCAGGAGCATGACCCTGGAAATTTCTTTTCCCCCAGAAAAGGAAAAAGCTCCACTTGTCAATCAGTCTTCCTGAGCATAAATTCTTACAAAGGAACTCAGAGCAGCCCCTGTCTAAATCCATCAGGATGGAGGGGAGATGGGGGAGAGGGGGGTCAAGTTACTAAATAACTGTGATCAGCTTTAAAGTCTAGCTTCAGGGTTATTACTTACATTGCCTTTCGAAAGTAGCATAGATGCACAAAAGAATGAAAGAACACCAGCTCCTTTGTTACTGGACAAGTTGGAGGAGCAAGGCATTCTGATTAATGGAACTTCTGGTTTGTTGACTGTTAACCTATTTATGGACAGAGCTTACCGAGGGCAGGGGTTTGGCTGAAGATCACAGAAAGATGAATGTCTCTTTTCAGATGAGCATAATTTAACAAGTTACCCCACACTACTTTGTATTTTTCTTCATATTGGTTTTGTCTTATAGTGAGTTGTCCATATATTTCTCTCACCCAGGAGGTTACAAGCAATTTTGGAGTAGAAGTGTTTCTTTCCCTCTTTGTAAAACCTGTAAAATATTTCACATTGTAGATATTCATTAAATATTTGCTGAGTTATATTGATTTTTCCCCCTCTAATATGTGTTTAGATATATTGCTCTACCAATGACAAATGCCCACGATGTACATCAATGCCTTGAGTATGAAAAAAAAGGCCTGAAAAACATGTAGTGTGTACTTTGATGACTTCTATAAAACTTAAAAGCAAAACTTTTCCTTAAAACCTCACATGTTCATAAAATAATACCTGAAATCCTGATATATACGCATACTGACACACACACACACGCACACAATCTGTTTGAAATATATTCTAGCAGAAATGTAAAAAGATAAAAGTGGATCATAGAACAATGAAGGCCCTAGGAAATACCGGACGTATGATTTAAAGAGACTAAAGGTGAGTCAATAACAAATACTCATTCAAGGTGTCCTAGCTGTACTGTGCCATACTAGGTACTCTGAGGGTACAAAAATAAGGAAACTAAACATAGGGCTCCTACTTTGTTTTACACACTGTTCTAGGTCCATAAGTACATCGAGGATAAAAAAAGATATTCCTGCTCCTTGCCACAGAGCTAAAGAGGAGAGCCCAACAGTTAGCAATTAACATAGTAATTTAGCTAGGTATGCAGTGGCCAGAAGGGGGTACATACAACAGACAAAGGAAAAACAGATCAGGGTAAATGAGAGGGCTGCGTAGTCAGGTAAACAGTGTGATCAAAGTTGGCTTTTTTCAGAAGGTGGTATTTGAGCAAAGACTTAAAAGAGAAGTTAGCCAAGCAGATACCTGGGGAAAAAGATTCCAGGCTAAGGGAATGGTCAGTACCAACGGTGAGAGCAAGCTTGGCAGGTTGAGGGACAAGAAGTAGGCCAGGGTGGCTAGACAATAGCAGGGCATGAAAGCAGGGGAGTTTCACAAGGTCAGGTGGCAATGGGGTCCCCCAGGACCCTGCAAATGAAAATGAGTAAAATAGAGATCCATGGCAGGGTTGTTAGCAGAGAAGCAATGTCATCTGATGTATACTAGCTGTTGTGCTGAGGACGGGCTATAAAGGTGCTAGAAACAGGGAGACAAGTTCAGATACCGCTGCTGGCTGTATGATCCAGGTGCAATATGAGTATGTCCGATTCGTTGTCTTCTTCCTCCATTAGATTTCAAGCTCTCTTAGCAAAGGCACATCTTGTCCAAGTATCCTTTCTAACATAGGTTTTCTCACAAAGTAGGTTCTTAACACATATATTTTGAATGAATGGATATGTAACTTAAGTATATTGTAGAAAATGACTAAAATCCCCCAAAAGTTTAAGATATAGTGCTCCGGACATGCAGAGGAGAGCAAAATCATCTGTAACTTGCAAGGTTTGTAGTGGAGGAGATATTTCACTGATTTGCGTGATGGTAGCAGCAGTAGGGAAAATAGCGGCAGGTACCATTTACTGAGAACACGCTACATCCCAGGCTGTGTGCTAATGTTTCGCATGTATCAGCAATAGAAAACCAGAGAAGGGAATCCCCCATACAGGACATAAGGATGCAAAGTTCAGGGTTTGAATAGGTGGCCGGCTAATCATTTTGCTTTGTTGGAAACCTGATGCAGAATACATGATGGGAGGTAAAGCTGGAGAGGTAGGTTGAGGCTACATCATGGAAGACCTAAAATTCACACATTATGCAGGTATTTTGGATATGATTCAGGGTTTTGAAGTTTATTTGTTTATTCAGCAGGGGAGTGATAGGTTTAAAGCTGAGCTTGGGAATGATTAATATAACTCCTAGATTACCTTTGGATCATTTAGCTAGAGAATAAAACTAGATGAGCAGTTGTTGCTAAGGTCAAAATTACAGCTTTATCATTTGGAAGCACTGATGTAGAAAACAGAAAAATGACACACCCTGATATTTGCATGAGCCTTCGCAGTTTGCAAAGCTCTCGCATTCGCATTATCCCACTTGATCATCACAGCAGCTCTGCTAGGTGGCATTGTTATCACATTTTACAAATTGAGATGATTTATGCAAAAGCGATCGGTGCACAGTCTGGCCTGTAGTAGATACTCAAGAAATGTTAGCTGAAGTGGAAAAATAAGGAAGTACAGGCTTAGAAAGCCTAAGCATATTGCCCAAGGTCATAGAGCTGAAAATAAATGACAGAGCCAAAACTTAAAGCCAGTTTGTCTGAGTCCAATTCTCTTTGCTCATGCCCTAACTGCTTCTCTGCCACCCACCAGAGCGCCTCAGAAGTTCTTGGAAAATGACAGGTAAAGCAATCTAGCGTAATACCTAGTTAACTAACCTAACACAAATCCCGATATGGAAAATGTTACTTAGTATCTTGTATAAAATTTCATTTTAAGGATTTCAAACATATACATAATATGTTTATAGTACGTCTCTGCTTTGATATGTTCTATTTTTATATGTTAGTGTATTTGCCTGTACATATGAATGTGTGAGCAAAGGTGTATAGATGTATATAGATGTGAAGCATTAGTTTGCTAGGATTGCCATAACCAAATACTACAGACTGGGTATCTTAGACCACAGACATTTATTTTTTCATAGCTCTGGAGGCCAGAGGTCCAAGACTATGGCGTGGGCAGATTTACTGTCTACCGAGGCCTCTCTTCTTGGTTTGGAGGCAGCCCCATTCTCTCTGGGTCCTCTCACGGGCTTTTCTCTGTGTGCCGTCTCTTTGCACGTCCAAGTTTTCTCTTCTTCTAGGGAAACCAGTTAGATTAGGGCCAACCAGTTAGATTAGGGAAACCGGTTGGATTAGGGCCAACCTTAATGATCTCACTCTAATTTAATTACTTCTTTGAAGGCCCTATCTCCAAATACAGTCACATTCTGAGGTACTGAGGGTTAGAACTCCAACACATGAATTATGAGGGGGATATATGTCCAGCTACAACATATTTATTACTACTGATTTGTTATTTTTTAAATTTTTTGCTCATAAGCCTTTTGGAAGTAGTGGCGTCTGTGATCTCCTGTTTCAAATTTCCAAAATGTGGTATTTGTTCATTAAATATTTCCTGGGGACAATTAAGGCCTTGGCACAATGACATGGGCACAGTGTGGTTTATCAGTGGACATAGTATGAGCTTTGGACACCTGTAACCTTGCTTTTAATTCCAGCTCCATTGCCATTTTTTACCTGTGTGGCCTTGGGCTAGTGACTTAACCTTAGTTTCTTCACTCATAAATTGTGGGTAAGAGGGCCTTCTTAGCAGGTTTGGGTGAAGATTAAAAATAATTTATGTAAACACATCTAGCACAGGGCCTGCCCCTTCAAAGGGGCTCAGTGAACGTTAGCTCCCTTTTCCATCACGGCCCTGAGCTCACAGGGCCCTGCTCCCTCGGACAGAGGGACACATGCACACAGATAATTTTACTGGAAACTGATATATGCCATGAGGGCTGTATATAACAAAAGACTGTGTTTGCTGGGATGTTTTTTGGTATTAGCTTAACCAGGATGTTTCTGTAGTAAATACAACAGGAACCCAGTTCACCATTCTGTTGAAAGATCATTAGCTAAGCTAAAAAAAAAAAAAAAAATTAAGAAAGCTATGTGCTATCCAAACCTTCAAGGTAAATAAAAATTGAGTAATTATAAACCCCAGACGGTTTCTCCCACCGCAGTAGGGCAGCCTCTAAAATTTCCCTCAGTGACCGCCCCCCCTTCCCCGCCCTGTCCCATCTCCTGGTATTCTCACCCTTGTGTAATTCCTGCCTCCTCCGAATGTGGGCAGGATGCAGTGATTCTACCCGCCCCCCCCCTTTTTTTAATGTTTACTTATTTTTGAAGGAGAGAGAGACAGAGCATGAGTGGGGAAGGGGCAGAGGGAGGGGGAAACACAGAATCCAAAGCAGGCTCCAGGCACTGAGCTGTCAGCACAGAGCCTGACGCTGGGCTCAAACTCCTGGACCGCGAGATCATGACCTGTGTGGAAGTCAGACGCTCTGGCGCGCCCAGGTGATTCCCTTCTAATGCACATAACTCGGCAGAAGTGGGAAGGCCCTTCTGAGGCTGAGTTACAAAAAGACTGTGACTTGCTTCCTGACTACTCTCTGGGGCGTCTCTCCTACTCACTCTCATCTCCCTCTCTCCCCCTGTTCTCTGTCTCTTTCTCTAATGGCCAGTTGCCCCATTGGGAGGACGGCGCGCAACCGGTGGAGAGGCCCACACGGGTGGATAGGAAGTACTTCTGCCTCCTGCCAACAGCCTCTTGAGCAGGACTGGGAGCAGGTCCTCCACTGCCAGCTGAATCTTGACGTGACTGCAGCAGCAGCCAACAGCTTGACCCGCCTTGAGCCCCAGGCACTCAGGTCAGCCACACCTAGACTCCCAACCCACAAGAGCTCTGAGGTAATGAACTGTGGTTGTTTAAGCTGCTAAATTTGGGGGTAAATTGTCACACAGCAATAGGTAAGTACTTCCCACAGGGATATTTACACTTCGTTCAACTTGAATCTTTTCACATGATAGTGGAAATCAACGTTTTATTTCTTCACGAGGGTCTTTGCACTCAGGTATCACCTACACCATTAAAAAAAGAAGAGGAGATCTAATCAAAGGATGATTTTATATGAATTTTTCCTTTTACTTAGTAGAATCATTGGATGGAATATTATTAGACTTCATAGAAGAAAAAAATAAGCAAAGATATTTTATTTTTACTCACTAGTAAACAAGTCAGGCATGACATGGCATTGCTAAAAAACACTTTGCATATCACAGTACGAAATCACAACACAGTTTAGGGGGAGGGCTCACAAACGGGATCTGTGCGTGGAACTCTGCTTAGAAAGGTGTTGGAAGTGGGTATTTGGGTGGCTCAGTCGGTTAAGCCTCTGACTCTTCCTCTCGGCTCAGGTCGTGTGATCTTGCAGTCATGGGATGGAGCCCTGCATGGGGCTCCATGTTGAACATGGAGCCTGCTTGGGATTCTCTCTTTCCCTCTCTCCCTGTCC
Organism: Panthera onca; assembly: GCF_046562875.1. Classification (NCBI taxonomy): domain Eukaryota; kingdom Metazoa; phylum Chordata; class Mammalia; order Carnivora; family Felidae; genus Panthera; species Panthera onca. Next base: position 151,221,617 of record NC_138346.1, read on the forward strand.
CTCCCCCACTTGCTCTCTCTGTCTTTCTTTCTTTCAAAATAAATAAAATATTAAAAAAAAAAAAAAAAAGAAAGGTGTTGGAAAGAAACCATAACAGTGGGATCTCAAGAAAAGAAGGAGCCATATAACTGAAAGCCAACATATTTAATTTTTACTCTACTAGATAAAAATGCAAATAGATTCCTCATCCACCTTTTAAAGGATAGGTGCAAAATACATAATAGCATTGACAAGTTGTATTTATAAGGCACCTTCATGTCTGTTCTTTATATCTTTCCTATATGACCTATGCTGTTTCATAGTTCAGTTTGAAATAGGTCAGATTCAATGTTTTTTGCTCCATTTTACAGATGAAAAATAGAGATGTGATTCCAGTACCTTGGGAATACAGATTGACTAAACCATCTTTCACTGCAACAATTTGAAAATTTTAGTTCGTACCTCATAAGACAAGTATCTATCTATCTGTCTGTCTATCTATCTATCTATCTATCTATCTATCATCTATCTATCATCTATCTATCATCTATTTATCCATCCATCTATTCACTCACCCACCATCTTTCTATCCTCAGTACTTATCTACAGGTCAGTTATCGGACAGTTGCAACCTTCTGAAAGACAGTCATGAGCCTGGAGGTAAGAAAATGTTCTGGCATTGGCTAAAATATGAGCCAAAGACACTTGAGCTAAAACATAGGCTCTGAAATGGTAATACTAAACTCTTTAAGAGTTTCTTAGACTTTCTATGCAGAACCCGGAGGCACTTTTAAAAAACACAATTCTAACAAATTTGGGTTTGTTAATTTGTTTGTTTCCAAGACTGGAAAAAACTAAGTGAGGAGACACAGAAATGGTAATGAGAAAGGCTGACACAGGGACAGAATTATCTGATAGCCAGGAGGGCTAGAGAAGTATTTTTAAAAGCAACCATAAAGCCAGAGAAAGCAGTTTAGGATACTTTTATAGCAATAATAAACATTGTGACTCATTTCAAAATGCTCTATAATAATAAATGCTCATAATTTATTAAAATCATTAAAATGTCAAATGTTTAAGGAGACAAACAAAGTGTAGCTGGCATATTTGGGGTATTTACTTTGTAGCAAAAACCATGCTAGGTGCTTTACATCCATTATCTCTAATCCTCTCAGTGCTCAAGGTTTTGGAGATAGGAAATGAAACTTCCAGAGTTTAAGCCATTTCCTTAAGGTCATACAAGTGCTAATAAGTGAGCCAGGATTCAAACTTAGATTTCTCTGATTGAAAAATCTCCACTCTGTCCACTATTCTACACAACCTGAAAGATGCCAATCAAAAACTGTTTAAGATTTAAAAAAAAAAAAAAAAAAGTATCTTAGTGCCTAAGGGTATAGTTTGCTAATCTGGAAACTGAATCAATCCTGTTCTATCCATAATTCCCCCAAAATAACACATAAGTGAAATGTGAATCTTTGTGTACTTTTTGGTGGGGAGAGGAGTATATTTTTCTGCTTGACATGAACAGGGTATTTTTTAAAAAGTAAGACTTATAGCAGCAAACAGGCTGCTTTGTGAGGCAGTGGGTTTCCCATCTCTGAGAATATCGTAGCCATCACTAACATCTTCCAGGAATGCTGAAGATGTTATTTCTATACAGAGTAGGAAGTAGGTTGCTAAAGACCTGCCTCATTTCTAAGAATCTGTGTCTCAAAAATCCTATTTCATCCTGATATGCAGTATTTCTAACTTGTAAGTGGGGAAGAAAGATTTGCTACTAGATGAATTATTATTCTTTAGAGCACAAAAATAGTGAGTTCAACCCCCTTGGCAGTTGCATTTAGCTAACCAATTTTTTGTGTCTTTAATTCTTTGGTGTCAAATGGATCACTGAATGTTCAATGCTTAATTACCGAATCTTCATCATCCCCAAATACTTCTGTGCTTAATATTTATTAAAACCCTTTTTTCAGTGAGACAAACCTCATCTACCATCTGAAATCTAATTTTCTTGACATTTTGTAGCTAGTCGTTATGAACTAATAATATACAGTGCTGTTTGAAATCATCATTCCTTATGTTATACTATGAAATTAATTTTTCCCTTTTGATTTTTAATACATTTCTCTTGTTCTATTCAAAGAATGGTAGGGTGCCCTCCTAGTGATAATTTTGACCATTCATTTTAAATTGCTATCCAAAACAGACTGAGTAGTGTTTCACACGAACATTTTTATTAAATTTCCCATGATGTTACATATGATTAAAAAAATAACTACTGTGGCAAAAAAAAAAAAAAAAAAGGAAAAGAAAATAAAGCCAAAGGAACATATAATCAAACATTTAATATCTTAGAACAGATGAAATAAACCTAAATCAGCATAGGTAAGTAAAGATTAATATTTGTAAGATGACTTTCATTGATTAAAAAATTTGGCCATTTATTTCAGGAGTGGCTTATCTGTTAGGCTCAGTATGCATAGTATGTGGTATCCACAGTATTTTCAGGACCACACAAGAATGTTTTAGTTTAAAATCAGAAGGAAAAAATTAGCTTAGGTAAAAGAAAAAAATTTTTAATGAATTTTTAAAAAATATTTATTTTTGAGAGAGACAAACAGTGTGAGCAGGGGAGGACAGAGAGAGAGGGAGACACAGAATCCAAAACAGGCTCCAGGCCCTGAGCTGTCAGCACAGAGCCTGACACAGGGCTCAAACCCACAACCTGTGAGATCATGACCTGAGCCCAAGTCAGACGCTTAACCAACTGAGCCACCCAGGTGCCACAAAAGAAAATGTTTTAATAGATGATATTAATATATTCATCTTTATACCAATATGATTATAAGATAGAATTTAAAAAAATGGAAAAAAGTGACCCAAGAATGCAAAAGTGCCCAGGGCCCATGCAAGATATTATGTGGTCCAGATTCACTCATTCTAACAGGATTTATGAGCTCCCTGCTGTTTGTCAGGGACTGCACTAGAGCCGACGTATGTGGGGGGCGGAAGAAAGTGGGGTGAAATGGTACTGGAAGAGGACCCAGCTTTTAACCTCAAAGAACATGTGAATTGCTAATGAGTAAAGAAAGTATGAGAATGGATCATTACAATACAATGTGGCAAGTGGTATTATAGATAAAGACAAAGTGCCAGGGGGCTACTGAGAAGGCAAGAACAAGTTGTGCCTGGTGGCCGTGGGGGAGGCGGGTTCATACAGCACATGGTAGTTACACTGAGTTTTAAGAAAGGAGATTTCTCTTTCTTTTCTTTCTTTCTTTCTTCCTTTCTTTCTTTCTATCTTAATGAAATGGGTTAATAAGGAGGTAATGAGGGGGCTGTGTTCTTGGCTAATGGATGGCATGTGCAAAGGCCTTGGAGCATGATAGGCCTTGGTATTTTCCAGAAACTGCAGATGGTACATTATGCCTGCATAGAGTATATGCAGATGGCCTTAAGGGTGTAGAAAAGGTCGGCAGGGTGCCATCCTTGCCCTGCTAATGAGATGATGTTATATTTTATAGCACAAGATCTATGTTTCTTAACCTTGGCATTAAATACCTTTCCCATTTGGCCCCTATTGGTGGTACCACCCCCACAAGACGCTCTACCAAAATGCTCTAATGCCAGTCACCCAAATGGACTTGCTTTCCTACTTCTGCTCTTTTGTACATGTTCTCACTTTATCTGTAATGCACTCTGTCCTTCTCTGACATCATAGACTTCGTCCCTGAAGCCACCTTGGCCCCAGGCAGCACACTTACCAGGTCACACAGTACAGAGCTGAGAAGGGCCTATGGGGTTATCCAGTCATTAACCTTCATTTTGCTAATAAAACTGAGGCCCAGAGAAAGCAAGCAACTCGTGCCCGTTCCCACAGGAAGCAAAACAGAACCAAATTCGCCTGACTTTTGGTGGTACCGAATTCTGTAGCAGCTGTCTCCACATTTGGTGATTAATCATGTGCTGTCTTGACATAGCTGGTGTCATCTTCAAAGATTTACTTTTACCATTTGATTTGTTTATACATTGTTATGGTTTTCCATCCAAATGTCATTCCCCTGTGGGCTGGAACTGCCTCTCATAGTGATTTCCCACAGGACCTAAAGCAGTAAGCCCTTAAGTAGTTAATAATCTGGTTTAGGTTTCTCATCGTCATGAAATGATTTGCCTATATTATAGAGAGTATTAAATCTATGGCAAGAAAGGAAAAACAAAAACAAAAACAACCCAGCACCTGTCTTAATTTGGGTTTTCAAGGATCAGTGCCTGTGACATTCCTGTGCCCTTGATTTATTGAGTGTGTTCTTCAAGAAACAAAACAAAACAAAACAAACAACCTGTGAAAGGGTGAGGCTAGAGATGGGGAAAGGGCAAGTCTGGCCTTGGCAGCCTGACCTGTTTGAAAGAGGGAGTTCTGGAGCATTAATAACTGTGCAGAGTTGTCCAGAAGGGGCAGCACAAGCCTCTCCCACCTCCTTGCTCTAAGTAAGACACTGTGGGCTGCCTCCTGGGGGCTGGGGCCAAGAGGGCTGTGTGAGTGTAATTTCCTCGGTGAGAAGGGGTTCTTGTCTGCTAAGGACAAGTCTTGAAGTTAGGGCCTGGGCCACTGTGAATCACCGTACACCATAATCACAGACGCCCGGGACCGGTGGATCCATTCGGTAGAGGGAATCTGAGCAGGGAACCAATTGCATCTTTCACCACCTTCACCTGCGGGACAAAAACTCCCAACAAACAAAACAGCAGAAGAAAACAAAATGAAAACAAACATGATAGAACCCAAGAACCCATTTTCTCCATCTGCAGTCTGACCTCTTCTGGTTCACTCATAAATTTTCTCAAGATGGGGCGCCTGGGTGGCTCAGTCAGTTACACGTCCGACTTCGGCTCAGGTCACGATCTCGCGGTCCGTGAGTTCGAGCCCCGCGTTGGGCTCTGGGCTGATGGGCTCAGAGCCTGGAGCCTGCTTCCGATTCTGTGTCTCCCTCTCTGTCTGCCCCTCCCCCGTTCATGCTCTGTCTCTCTGTCTCAAAAAAAAAAAAAATCTTTTTTCTCAAGTTATTCCCAAGCAGCTTCACCTAACCTAATGTCCATAGTGACCCCTTTTCTCAGAAGAACAGATTTAATGTACAAACAAATGATTCAGTTCTTCTAATGGTGTGGCTTACGATGTCAGGAATGCGATCACTGCTGGGGGTAGGAAAAAAAGCCATAGATCATCAGAAATGTGATCATTTCCAAGCTTTTGAAGAACAGATACTGCAATTTTTTATTCTGCCTCCAAATAGCCACAGTGACTGAGGAAAACACCAAACCCCCAAATTAATCCTCTCTGCACATCGCAGAAAAAAAACACCAAATAATTTGCCCCACAGCTAACAACAACAACAAGAAAAAAAAAAACCCACAAAAACAAACAAACCAAAAAGCAAACAACAACAATTAAAAACAAACAGGAAAACAACTAAGGCCCATATAAATGGAGAGTTTTCTTTAAGATCTCATCAGGCATAAAAAATGTGCAGAGGCACAGCTCTGAAATTAAAACACAATCTGCCCAGCAGTGTGGGGTCTGGCCCTGTGTGACAATTCCTGAAGACACCCTCTCTTTGAACCTGGAAAGTAATTTTGCTAGTTCTAATCTTAGGTTGAGCCGGGCAATTAGGATTCTTTCAGGTCTCTGCTACTTCAAATGGCTCCCGTTCTCATTCCCATTACTCTCAAAAACGAAGTCCACATTTTCCTCAAGCCCTGGGCACCTCCGTTTACTCCTCTAAATCTGCATTGCCTCCAATGGAGTGCATGGTTCTGCATCTGAATGTGGGATGTTAGCAACCAAAGCAGGCTTTGTGCTTCCAAAAGCTTCGCCCAGCGACACCAGGAAGCAAGGAAACCACTTGGGCCCATTATGTGGTTTCTTTCTCTGCAGTAATCTTTGCCTGTTGCTCCTGGGTTGATTTTTAAAATCTTCATTATTTTGTATCCTTCTCACAGTGTGAGATTTAGAATAATTCAGCTTTCTGTTGGAAAGATATAAGGAGAGGTTCCCACAGATTTCCTTGAGCACCCTGAAGCTTAGCGGGGATCCCGGCCTCCATGCTATTTCCTTTCTTAGCCCCCAGTCAGACTAGATGCCAGGCAATCCCTGTGGCTTTGCACACGAGGTTGTGGATATCGATTTGGAGAAAATAATAACTACTAATAATTTCTAAGAAAACTAGGGTCAAAACTTCTCTAATGTCTACTTTTTTGTGGAATTTGTACCTGTTATATTATGTTTAAAATATGACAAACTCTTAATGCATTTGGCATAGAAAGAAAAACCAGTTAGCAAATGGACATTCAAAATTGTTTCTCTGAAAAACCATTTATCAGGCAACCTCCCTAATTACGGTTCTTTAACCCTCAGATTGTGTTGGAACTCATGAGAAATTAAACCGACAAAATACATGAATCCTTCAAAATTCCCTAGCTTGTACTTTGCTTTGCACAATTTTTTTTAATTAAAAGAAAAAAAACACATTTAAAGTGGGTACATTTTCCCATGACCTATTGTCAATAATAAATTATTCCCAATAACAAATTTATTTTTACCAATAATAAATATTACCAATAATATTAGCAGAATGAGTTTTAACTAAAAGGTCGTGGAGGAGAGAATGGTCTTAGGTAACCCCAGCCACAGAGGCTGGAGAACAGGAGCAATAGTGAATGGGAGTTTGGGAAAGCGAACTATTTCGGTACCAAGATGATGTTGATTTTGTATATGGTGTATTTGAAGTGACTGGGGACATCCAAATGGAGACTCCATTAGGAACTATGAAGGGAAATAAAGACGTGATGAAAAATCTGGGAGGCATGGCCATCTTTTGTACCTGTGGACCTCTCATAAACGTCACAGATTTGCTTGTCCCCATTCATTCACCTGTATTTAAGAGAAAGAATGTGCCAGGCACCCAGGGGTTGCACAACAAGTTCCAAGTGAAGCAACAGGCCCGTCCGGACCATTGAATGACAGCCAAATCAGTACATCCTTGAGGGCCAGGGGAAGGCTGCTGAGTGACTCCTGCAAGCCCCACTCTATATGCTAATGCTTTTAATGGGTTTGTCCTGATGAGAATTCAGAAGTTAGAAATTGGCCAATTTTCATTCCCATTCAACTGATAAGGGGTGGTCAGTGAGCTACTTTAAGCCCCAGGAAGATTATGGGTTTTGGCTTCGCTGCCCACATGTCTAAAGGAGGCGACAATTTCTGATAATTCCTACTCCTGGAGGGGAGAGAAAGGGAATGGAGAAACTGTTAGTCTGGACCTAATTCTGAACCACAAGGGGGAATTGGTTGATGAAGTGGAAGTGATTGAAACTGAGGGGGAAAAGTGTCCATGGTGTGTCAGCCTAAAGTGATAACCACGAGTGAGGAGGTTGGGCCTGGCGGATGTGTTCCCTGGATCTGAGAAGGACTGGCATCTTAACAGGAGAGGAGAACAGACAGATGTAATTCCACAGCAAAACTGTGAAAGGGAAGGAATTTTAAGAGAACTGGAAAACATTCAGGCATAGGATTCTAACTATGCAGCTTCAACTTTATGGAGGTATAATTGACAAATACAATTGTAAGCTATTTAAGGTAGACAATTTGATGATTTGATACATGTATGCAGTGTGAAAGGATTTCCCCCATGAGGCTAATTAACATATCCATCACCTCACATATTTTCCTCTTTTTCCCTCTTTTTTTTTGACATTTAAGCTCTAATCTCATAGCAAACTTTAATTACACAGCACGATATTATCAACTTCAGTCACCTCGTTAGATACTCAGACCTTATTCACGTTACCAAAAGTTTACACCTTTTTACCAGCCTCTCCCTATTTCACCCACCTTCCAGACCTTTGCAACTTCTTTTCTACTCTGTTTCTAGGAGATCAACTTTTGTTGTTTTAGATTCCACGTATAAGTCATATCATACAGTATTCGTCTTTGACTGGCTTATTTCACTTAGCAAAATGCCCTCCAGATTCATCCATGTTGTCATAAATGATAGGTAATAAAAAAAGAAGAAATGACAGGTAATACTTCATCACGCACACACACACACACCTCACACTCTTTATCCATTCATCTGTCGATGAAAGACCATTGTGGATAAAAACTGTGCCATTTCAAATGATCTTAGAGTATAAAAAAGGGAGACTTTTATTAATCAGAGAACAGAAAGTTTCTGACAAGCCCAAATTTTCATTTGGGCTTTTAATAAAAGAGGCATAATTCATCCAAATGAATGAAACTTCGGTTCTCAGGATACTAAGATTTGTTTACTTAGACTGAGCTTTCTGATTTATTTTTTCTACTCTTGTTATTTTAGTTGAGAAAGACTGAGCCCAGAGTCTCTACAAAAGTGGTTAAGGTCAGTTTCCTAGTGATACACCATGACTGCAGCCCAGTGTTTCTGATTCTTAGTCCAGGCCTCTGTCTGCCACATGACTGGTTTCTCAACAAAACCAGTCTGAGAATTCGAAGAGATCTGAAAGCTTTTCTGGAGTGAAAGGGACGCCGAGTGAGCAGTGCTCCTGTTGGCTCTCACCCCTCACCTCCCCATCCTGCTTTCAACAAGAGTTTACTTTTCTTTTCTTTTTTTTTTTTTTAAAGGTTATTTATTTATTTTGAGAGAGAGAGAGAGAGACTGAGAGAGAGAGCACATATGAGCAGGGGAGGGGCAGAGAGAGAGGGAGAGAGAGAATCCTAAGCAGGCTCCAAACCATTAGTGCAGAGCTGGACGCGGGGCTGGAACTCACAGACTGCGAGATCATGACCTGAGCCGAAATCAAGAGTTAGATGCTTTACCGACTGAGCCACCCAAGTGACCCAACTCTCCTCTGTTTTATAAATACGGTGAGAAGGTATGATTTTATTTTCAAAGGCAGTTCTAAGATCTTTGAAAACCTGTACCTCCCCAGGTCATTTCATTGGTTAGAATTCCAAAAATAAGAGTATTGAACCAGATTCTGTGTGTGTGAACAATGATTAGGATGGAGACTCAAATAAATATATGTTAAAAAAATTAAGTACAAATTTTATTCTAATAAAACCTAGGGCATACAAGCAAAGAGGAGAGAAGGCGCCAGATCTATAAGAACCTCCAGAAGCCTAGAGCTAGGAATTGATTGGAGTTTCTAAAAATGGCAGTGAAAATGCATTTCTTAAAATTATATTTGGAAGATGATGATCAAGGACCACGACTTTGCTAAATTTTGTTTTGTTTTGTTTTGACTCGGTTCTGATAACTGGAGTTAATCTCTCTGGATCTCTATCACATATGTAGGCATCTAATTATAATCATAAATTAAAAATATTTTTTAAATATTTAACCACAATTTGTCCTAAATTTAATGGCTTTTAATCTGGCAGTCTTAGACAAACACTTTTGAAAAATCAGATTCAGCTTTCAATCTCCATGGTCAAAGGTTTGGCCAGAAAGTGTGTGAAACTTGGCACGTTCCCTCAGATGTTCCAGTTTCTTTTTTTCACCTGCCTCTACCTCCCTGGGTTTATTTTGTGTGCATGGCTAATGGAGTTAATGATGGCCCTTCAGCTTTGGGGCTGCTGCACCTGGTTAACGGTGAACCCAAGCCTGATTTATTTATTTATGTATTCATTTATTTATCTAGCTATCTATCTATCTACTTATTTATTTATTTATTTTGATTCCTCCTCCAGAGAACTCTTCCAGGGAGCTTCGTGACCTGCCAGCTTCTTGCTTTCTGCTGAATCTGCTTGTGCAGAGGTTGGATCATGTCAAGTCCTTGTCTCACCTGGCTGCCAACAGACTTCTTGCTCAGCACCTCTTGAATCTGCTCATGTTTATTTAGAAAATAATTTTGGTCCAACCAAAGAAAAAAAGATGGTTTTCTGTGACATTGGCAAGAGGAATCTTCATGGGGTTGATGGCTGTATTCCCGCCTCAGAAAGAAAAGGTGCATGGGCCCTATAGGCCATCTGCTGTTGGGCATCAGAACCAGGGGTTCTATTTCATTTTTTCCAAGATTGCTATTCTACCCTCTGCTCTGAACTAGTGCCAAATGTCCTGAGGGGCTTGCCTTATGTGAAATGAGGGCTGCAGCATCAGCCGATGGACATTGTGCTTTTCATGCCTTTGTGTATTTCTCTCCCCTGGCTCTGACTCTGCCCGTGATCTCATTCATTTGACTCCCAGTTTTCTCTTCGGAAATGTTTAATTCATGCAGCTCGTGACCCTAACCTGATCTAATATCTGCAGCCTCATCACCCTGTGCTCTGGCCACACTGAATTAACAACTGATCACTAAACCTACTAGACCTTGATGTGATTGTGCATCCTTGAGAGCTTTTTTCTTCCCTCAAATGCCCTGCACCTTACTCACCGGGCAGACTCTTACACTGCTGCCGAGAGCTTGTTCGATTGTCTTTCCCTTTGTGAAGATTTTCTGAGCCCCTCAGGCAGCTTGCTTTCCTGTTTTGATCTGTCACAGTATTGGACACATTTCTTCAGTTTGTTTATTCATTCATTGATTCAACAGGTTTCTTTAATTCGTTACTGTGTGCCAACCACTGTAGGGCACTGTGAACAGAGTGGTGAATAAAGCAGATATAGTTTCCGATAACGATGATCAAAGTCATAGATGATTTTAAAAGTATCAATGATTAAATTAGCGTGAAGAAGTATATCACATATGGGAACATAGATTGGTGGAGGGGCAATGTAATTCAGGGCTTTGAGAGGGCCTCAGGTAGGAACAAATGTTCGAGCTGAGAGTTGAACCCTCGGTGTAGGCAGAACGGTTTATGCACCGTGTATCTTCATACATAGCACCTGACAGTCACTCAGTAAAAGCTCGTGGAACCAATGAACGACTGAATGTACTATACAACCACAGTGGCAGTTTGAGGACTTGCTTAGAGTTTAATTTCTGCCAACTCATTTTAACAGTGTAAGGGCTCTGTAATATCCAGATAAAATGTGCGTATGTGTATATATGCACATTCAGAGAGAATTTAGTTAATACACGTACATGTATGCCACATGACCTTGAAAACTGTTTGCCGAATATTAGGCTAGTTTGAGAGAACCTACGACTCAGGAAACTGGCTTTGTAGCAGACACAGCTAAATCTGGAGCCTCATCTCCCGCGGAAGGAATGAGTGTCCCCCAGCTTCTGGGAAATCTGTTCCTTGAAGGCCTCAGGCCTCACTCAGCCCTCTCAGTGCAGTGTCCTTGGCGGAAGAGAGCAGTCTCACTCAAGGTCACCCCCCTTCCTTAGCATCCAATAATTGGTCTGTGGTGAAAAGCAGAGGCATAAAGGCTCAGCCCCTTCATCCCAACTAAGTAGAACTCTGAAGGGACCATCTGAGGGCCTGAGCTCCTCATATAGTTGGTTGACGGCCTTGTTTTCCCTCTGCCCAATCTGGCTTCCTTCTCTTCTGTCACAGGTGATATTCTAATAGCATTCCCTAATAAACTTCTTGTACACTAGTCCTATCTCAAAGTCAGCTTCCCAAAAGGAACTGGCAGCAGGCTCAAGGGGCCCAATAAATAGCATCCGTCTTACTTGCTTGAATTCTGAGCATACCCAAAATAAGACAAAAGAATAAAAGAGATTGGAAACCAAAATATCATTGTTATTACTGATAAAACTGATATTGCAAAATGTGAAATACAACCGTGAACTGTGCTGCCTCATCCTGAATAATAGATTGACACCCATGTATTCCCCAGCGGCACAAGGCTGGGCAAGACTCACCCCACAGAGACAAAGCCTCATCCTGTAAATTACAGCAAAGCGGGGCTTTGAGAGGGATCCTGCATGCTCAGATCCTACACCTGGCTTGCTCTTGGAGAGGAGTGAGGGGGTGCAGAAAGAGGCCGGATGGTTACCCTAGTGGCACTCCCTCCCTGTGAGAGGAACACCAGGAATGGGCAGCGGCTCCCAGCCCTCTCCTCCCGTAGCACGACCAGAGAGCCAAGCTCCTGGTTTCAGGAGCAAGAGAGGCCACAGTTCTTGCAGGGTACTACAGGGAAGTGGATGTGCTTTTGACATTTGTTTCTATTGTTGTTCAAAAGAAACGGTGCAATTACCTACTGCTCTCTTAGGAATGGAAAGCACAGAACCAAAGAGAATTTTCAGTGCTTAAGTTCAAGACTCCAGGATGAATTCCTTTGCTACTCATCCTGAGTGGCACTGCTCCTGTGTCCATTTTGATAGGATCTATTTTCTTTTTTTTCTTTTTTTTTTTAATTTTTTTTTTTAACGTTTATTTATTTTTGAGACAGAGAGAGACAGAGCATGAACAGGGGAGGGTCAGAGAGAGGGAGACACAGAATCTGAAACGGGCTCCAGGCTCTGAGCTGTTAGCACAGAGCCCGACGCGGGGCTCGAACTCACGGACCGCGAGATCGTGACCTGAGCCGAAGTCGGCCGCTTAACCGACTGAGCCACCCAGGCGCCCCATATAGGATCTATTTTCAATGGAGGAGAACTGACGTACATGTATACATATTCACACAAGTAAAAAAAAATGCTTATTTTATGTCTATATCAATATACAGTGGAAATATATATGGGCAAAGAGAAAGAAATAAAGACTAGCTTCTTTTTCTCTTACATTTAAATTTATTATAAAAATAATAGTATTAAAGGAAATTTTAGGAGAAAACAATTGTGTTTTGCTAAAATTTTATCACTGCAACATGTTTTGTATTTGCATCATGTTTTGTCCATAAATATTAGTATTTTTGCATATACACAATTTGGAGCACTTTCCGTTTTGTTACTTGGTCTTTTTAATGATCACTTTTAATGCTACATTAATATTCCATCTCGTTAATTTACCATAATTTATTTAACTATTCCCTTCCTACTGGATATTTAAAGTGTTTCTAAATTTTGCAGTGATAAATACATCTGCTTTTAAAATTAGCAGACACAAATATAATGCAACAAGTAATTTTAAAAACTACTCACTTCAATTATTTTACAAATGTACAAGCCATAAATACATTTGAAATCTTAGAATAATGAAAGTTTGGGCTTTACTTTAAAAGAGGGACTGGGCCTAATGGCAACTGCTTATCCTCGCAGTTAGATAGATCTCTATACCATGCTTGTTGATGAGAATGTGGATGCTTTCGTGGCAGTGACCATATCGTGTAACCTTATATCTGGAAAGCTTGGTAGCATGTCAACTGCATAGTAGGCGTTCAAGGAATGTTGGTGCGTAACATAATTTAATAATAATAATAACAATAATAATAATGAAACAAAACAGATGAACATATGGAAATCAGGGGGAAAGAGAAGAGAGGGAAACAAACCACAGGAGACTGTTAGTGATGGAGAACAACTGTGGGTTGACGGAGGGAAGTGGGTGGGGGGATGGGCTAGATGGGTGATGGGTATTAAGGAGGGCACTTGTGATGAGCACTGGATGTTTTACGTAAGTGATGAATCAGCGAATTCTACTCTTGAAGTTGATATTGCACTGTATGTTAACTAACTAAAATTTAAATATAACAAACAGTAAAGAATGTAGGGAGTGGGGAGTGATGACAGATAAATCCAGATGGTCTGGAGGCAAATTTTCTTCCTCCTTTAGGTAGCTTAGCAGAGAGCTGCCTCAGCTTGATCAGAGAAAAGACATTTGGTTGTTGGTGGTCCTGCCAGGCAAAACTGTTCCCAGGGACCTCAGAATAAAGACCTTGACCCTCGGTCCATACACTTCTTTTTTTTAAAAAAAAAATTTTTTTTTAATGTTTATTTATTTTTGAGACTGAGAGAGACAGAGCATGAATGGGGGAGGGGCAGAGAGAGAGGGAGACACAGAATCAGAAGCAGGCTCCAGGCTCTGAGCCGTCAGCCCAGAGCCCGACACGGGGCTCAAACTCACGGACCGTGAGATCGTGACCTGAGCTGAAGTCGGACGCTTAACCGACTGAGCCACCCAGGCGCCCAATGGTCCATATACTTCTTAGCAATGTTTCTGAGCTTGGAGATCCTTCCCTATCTTTGTTAGAGATCTCACTTAGAGAAGCTAGGTGTTCTTTAGCTCTTCCTAAGCTATCCTATAAACACGTATCACAGTGTGGAGCAGAGCTTGTTTTGTCTTGCTGTGCTCCTGGGAGCAAGTCCAGCCTGCTGGCTGAGGCAGGCCCTGCTTCACTGAAGCCTTGTTGTTTTCATGTAAACGTATTTATGGAACAGACATGGATTCAGGGGCAGTGTGCTTCTTTTCTGCTTCTAAGTGTTTTCCAAATAAGCCCCATATCATACATACACTGTGTAGCTTTGGGGACCCCCTTACATAACAGGGAGAAAGAAATAAAGTCATGGAAGAGAAATAGGCTCTAGAGATAGTTTCAGTCAAGAATCAGATCCAGAGACAAAAAAGAAAAACCAACAAAATCACGGAAAGGAGAAAGATAATCATATAAAGATATTAAAATTAGTGGAGTTAGGGGAGCCTGGGTGGCTCAGTTGGTCAAGTGTCCAACTTTGGCTCAGGTCAAGATCTCATGCCTCATGAATTCAAGCCCTGTGTCGGGTTCTGTGCCGACAGCTCAGAGCCTGGAGTCTGCTTCGGCTTCTGTGTCGCCCTCTCTCTCTGCCCCTCTCTCGCTCATGTGCTGTGTCTCTGTACTTCAAAAATAAATAAATATTAAAAAAATTTAAAGATTAGTGGAGCTAAAATTGAAGTATCAAGACTTGGGATGTGGTATTTGTGCAAAGGTGGACAAATAGACCAAAGAGACTGAATAAAGAATGCAGAAACATACCCACACATATATGGCCACCTACTCTACAACAAAGACACCATTGCAGTTTGGTAGGGGAAGGATGGACGCCTCAGTGAAGGGTGCAATGGGATATCAGTATGGAACAATAATTTATTTGACATGGATAGACCTGAATGTGAAAGGTAAAGCAATAAAGTTTCTAGAAGAAAACACAGGAGAATCTCACAACCTTGGAATAGGCTCTCATTTCTTAAAGAGGACACAAAACTCACTAACCATATAAATGAAAGATTGATAAATTGAACTTCAATAAAACTTAAGACTCCTTTTAATCAAAAACACCATTAAGAGGGTGAAAATGCAAGCCACAAAGAGAAGAAATTGACAATACATCCACGCAGCTAGAACTTATATCCATGATGTATTATAAATTCCTACAAATTCAATTTAAAGACAGGGACGGACCACCCAATAAAGCGCTGGACAAAAAAATTAAGTAGGCCTTCACAGATGAGAATATCAAAAAGGTCAACAGGGCTATAAAAGATTGTGCAATAATCATCTGGAAAATGCGAATCAAAACTACAGTGAGATGTCACCATGTACCATGATGGGTACACTTAAATAGACTGATGATGCCAAGTGTTGACAAGGATGTGGTGCAACTTGAACATTTATATTTTTCATGAAAAGGTAAATTGGTACAGCCACTTAGGAAAATTGTTTAGCAATACATATTGAGACTGAACATACGTTTATCTCATGACCCAACAATGCCATTCCTAGATAAATGCCCAAAGACTATCCTGTGCTATATAGTCATGTACTATAATGCACTACTCTGTTCATAGCAGTTCTATCATCCTCCTTCCCACGCTCCTCCTCCTCCTCCTCATCATCAAAACACAAAACAATCCAAAAGTCCATCCACAATTGAATGGATAAATTGCAGTGTATTCATACAATATAATACCCCCTAGCAATAAAAATATGTACAATTGCTACCTGCAACAACATGAATAAGTAACACAGATACAATATTGAGTGAAAGAAGCCAGCTACAAAAGAATGCATACTGTATATCATTTACATGAAGTTTGAGAACAGTCAAGACTAACTTATGGTGACAGAAATCAGAATAGTGATTATCTCTGGGGGTGGAATATTGCCTGTGAAGGGGCCTGATGGAGACTTTGGTGATGCTGGAAATGTTCCATATTTTCATTTGTATATGCATATGTATGTATATGTGTATGTTCCATATTTCCATAATGTATAAGTAAAGAATTTGTTGCCCTATTACTTAAGATATTTGTATTTATTGTATATGTGTTATACCTCAAAATAATAACAACAATTGTAGGTTTTTCTTAATCTCATATTACCAATTTTCACTAAAGTGTAACACCAAAAACGAAAATTGCGTGCCTTATTCTCATCCCCGTCCAAAGATATCACTGCGGTATATAGCAGCTACATGGGTGCTCAGGTGAAGTAGCACGTGATTAAGGAAAGTTAACTTGTGGCTTAGTCAAAAACTTGATTGTGTCTGTAATGAACGACTAATCCCGACCAGATCACTCTCATTGGCTAGAGTCCCACTAAGTTCATTTTAGTTAATGTCTGACTCTTCCCTTTCCTCCTTCTATTGCTAGGACTGTGCTGTCTGCTCACTTTTGCCAGATTACTGCTACATCCAACTCCAGCTCCAAGTTCATGAATTCAAGCGATAGCTCTGCTGATAAATTCTTCAGTGGGTTTCACGTACCTTCTTTCTTCCAGCCTCCACATACGGTACTCAGTACTCGTGTTGGATTGTCTTCTCTTAACATTGTTTAACCATCTGTTAACCCAGCCTCCTGCCCAAGGGGCTTCGTGGGGAGGAATGATTTGAAGTTTCTGCCGAAGTGCTTTACAGTTGGGGATAGTCCATTAATTGTTGATTTTGTTTGTATTCAGCATTCTGCTTCTATCTGTGGTTTTAATTGATGTGAACGTGCCCAGGGGCTTGTGCTGGACCCAGCTGTATAAATCAAATAAATAAATAAATAAATAAATAAATAAAGAAAAAAATGAAGTAAATCTCCCCTGGAATAAATAGATAACACAGCTTTCTCAATCTTCTTTTTTTTTTTTTCTTTCAACAGTGCTTGTAAATGTGCCCTGGGGCTTATATGTGAGAAATGTATCCAAAGTTTAAAGACGTAAATAATAAGCATCCATAGCCAAAGATGCAATCACATAACAATCTACACTCATCGTAGCATGGACGCTATGGGGAGATTTGGAACATTTCCTTTCACCTCATTTCACTCACCCCTTTATTCTAGATTGTTCTGAGATTGCCATTTCCTCTGATAGTTTCTTTCGCAGGTAAAACAAAAGCAAAACAAAATGAACAAGCCAAAAGTAAAAGGAAACAAAGTCTCAGTGGAGTAGTACCATTCATGGGCAATGGAGAATTCATAAGAACTGATTTTTTTCTCTACCAGGGGAATGGCTGAACTCTGCCGCGGTTCAAATGCAGGCTACTGAGTGGGCACAGAGCCTCCTCTGGCGGAGAACTGAGTGCAAGCAAATACGAAGATGCTCACATCTGAAACAGAGGCTTTACATGTGCTTTGGAGCTCCTGCCCTCACATGAACAACATGCCCAGCTAGCGGTTACTCCCTGAACTTGCAGCCCAGAATGAGAAGCGAGGTGAGGCCAACAGAACCCTACTGGCACCCAGATCCCTGGGTGAGATAAAGGTTTTTCTGTTGTGAGATGCAGATTTGGGGGGGGGGGGTGTTTGCAGCAAAAGCCACCTGATACAGAGACTATGGCTTCTGCAAATTTCCAGAGATAGGACTCATGAAGTCTCAGAATAAGTAGTCTTGCTTATGGCAAGTACCCACAGTACCCCTGGGGTTGGTCACACTTTGTTCCCAGAGCTTAGTTTCAGGGCAAAGTGCTGACTGTTAGAATCCTCCTTAAGTTCATTGGCCATATGTTGGGAGGCAGTTTTGTGTAAAGAACCTAGACTTTGAAGTCAAACTCAACCACAGCTTCCTGATGCAGTAGAATAGAAATACTACTACGCACTTCATAGGATTAAGTGAGATGGTGTATATGTACACCTGGTACATAGTAAGGACTCAAGAAATGGTTCTTACTCGTCTTCCCTTGGACCTTATAATCTAATCCATCTTCTATAGAGCGAACTTTCAAAGAGTTGGGCACTCTTTTTCAGCCATTGTTTTTGTACAATTGGTTCTTTGTACCTCTGTTTAACTCTCTCCAGATAAAATCTGTTCTGGCTAGGCATGGCTCACTGGTGGCTAGCTTTTGAGATCCGAATTCTGCCACCTAATGCATTCACTGTAACTCTTGGCTTCGCATCAACCACAAATTTGATCAGTATGTTGTCCATTTCCTCATCCTAATTGTTAATAAATATACTGCAGGTGTTTCATTAGACAGGCTCTTGGAGTCCTTTGGAGCTGTAAGCTCACATGCATTCACACGGCACTCAGATGTTCAAAGAAAATGTAGTTCCTTTATTTCCAATAACCAATCTAATCTTCCTTATGAGCTTCTCATCCCAGTGCCTTGCAGATGAAAATAGCTTTATTTTAAACTTTCCAGTCTGAAATATCTCATTTTTTTTTGTGGTTAAGTGGTCTTGTTTTGAACGCAGCCTGGAGGGAGTGAATGCTCAGCCTCCGGATTTGCTTTCGTCCCGGCTCTTTTTTCAGATGTGACCTGGTAGAATCTTATGCGACCTGGTAGAATTGGGTTAAAAGGCTTGGACCCTCCTAACCTTGTGCAGGTCCTTGGGCTGGTCTCTCCTATGGTGGTAGTCGGAGGTGCTCAGTTTAGTAAGTGTGCCCTGGTGAGTGTGCCTGTTGAGGTGTGGTAGTTCTGCCTCTACCCTGCTGTCCACACTGAAGTTAATAGCTGACACAACTCAGTGTCTGTTCTCTTGCATATATAAGACTCTCGGAGAGCTTGGTCCCCTTCCTTGTCAACTTGGACTCACTTTACTCCGCTCTGGCTCTGTGCACCCTCTAAGGTCTGGCTCTGACTCTCATCGGGTCTCAATTTCAGAGGCCCAGTCTGTATGTGTTGGCCACAGGGTCACTCAAATGACACTCACTCAACAGGTTTCTGTTGCTCAAGTCCACAGCCAGATTTTCAGCTAAGTTCTGTGTCCCTCATCAGAGTAATTAAAGAAACCTTCATTAACAGCACGGACTCTGGAGCCAACCTGGGTTTGATGGGTTTGATGTCCAACTCTGCCATTTACGAGCTTAGTAACCTAAGACAAGCTGCTTAACATAACTGTGCCTCCATTTGCTCCTCTGTAAAATGGGGTTATTCATAATACCTACCTTCTGGGTAGAAGCTTTATGAGGGTTACAGGAGTGACTACATGAAAAGTGTTTAGAATTGTGCTTGGTAAGCACGGGGTACATGCTTAGTAAGTATTAGCTAGTAGAAAACTAGAAAATAGGATGTGGCAAGTTATTTAACCTCTCTATGCTTAAGTGTTCCCATATGTAAAACAAAGATCATAATAACTCCCTCATAGCTTTCTTTGAAAATTAAATGACTTAATATGTAAAGAAATTAGAACACAGTTTGGCACAAAAGAAGCCTTATCATTGTTATTTTGTTGTTGTTCCCAGGCCGCAGGAGAGCCTAGGGCAACGTGGTTCACTCTCCAACTCAGACTCCCTGTCTGTCTGCCCATGCTGCAGGTGGCCAGTAGGACGGCTGGGACAGTCCTTGAGAATGGGATAAAAGCCCCTTCTCTGCCTGGATTCAGCTTTCCCCTCCCTCTACTATCAGACGTCAGCCTGAAGCCATGCCTCTCCAAGGTCACTTTGACTCTGTGTCTCCCATTTCCCTTTTCCACCAACCAGATAGGACAAGCTCTCCTCTTCCTTCTCTTTCCGGAAGGCACCTCCCTTATGTAATACTCTATTGTCAAGTTGCTCATGTCTGACGCTGTTTCTTGGTTAATTAAAACCTAATAAAATTAGGATTCCTTTTTCTGTCGCTATAAATTTGATTCTCAAGTCTATTTCCAGTCTGCTGACTCAAAACAGGAATAAGCTTTGAAATGATGACCCTCAAGTGGATAAATACCATTAATTCAATGAGGGGAATTCACAAGACAATGGGATAAATGGAAGATGAAGGTATATGTGAAAGCATTTAAAAAATATTCCGGTATGACTGACAATGATGTCATTTAAAGAACCCTCTGACACCTTCATTTTAACTGCTGCTGCTCAAATGTGCCCTAGAATGGCCAACCCAGGAGAGGGATGAGGTTTTCAGCCACAGAGCACCTGGGAATCAGCATTTATTTCCTGCTTCTGCAATGAAGACATGGAAAATAACATTGAGTACCTAGTTGGTGTCAGTCACTATACTTGGGGGTTTACACATATTCAGTAATTCAAGGTCATGCATTGAGCCTCTGATATGCCCCACATGAGTCATAAAACAGCAGGGATGTGGTGGTGAAAAAGATATGTTCTATTAGAACTAACAATAACTCTATGTAGTGGTATTATTATTGTCTTTATTTACGGAATGCCGGGATGAACATTAAGTGAAGTTAATGGACTTGGTTAATCTCGTGGAGCCGGTCTAGCTGCCAGGCCCATGCTCTTTCCACAAGGTGTAGCAGTAAGCTTGACTACTGGAGCAGGTTGACACAGACTCTAGGGACTTGAGTTCTGGAATCTATGGAAGGGTTGACTAAGAATAAAAAAAACATATGAGATTTAATGCAAAAGTATGCTTGCGTGTTGATATATGCATTTCTTTTTCTGGAGAGAGGATCTATAGCTTTCATCAAATTCTCATGAAAGCTCTGTCAGTGCAGACCTGTTTTTTTCCCTAGAGTGTTTGTGGATAACTTCCTCTTGGCATTACCACTGCTCTAAATATGTATTTTCTCAGGCCCACTGGGAAGCACAGTTCTAAGCAAATCTATTGCTAGATAGTAATGGAGAAACACAGAAGGTGGGGAGAAAGTGGCTTCAGAAACTGATATTCAGATAAAGCACGGAGTCTTTTATATAGTCAAAGTCTAACCAGCAAAAGGGTGGGGCCACCACTTGTCTTTCACATGCCACCTTCTTGAGTGCTGCCCTCGATGCTCATTGTCCCTGGTCTCCCTGCATAAAACGCTGGATGTGTGTGTTAATTTGCAGCAATGATGAAAAGAACAACAGTCTGATTCACTTTATGTCCTATTCAGGCTGGCTCTGGCCTACATCCTAGCAACTTTATGACATGCATGGATGAGACTCATTGGGAAAAAGAAAGAGGGTATGTGGGGCAAAAGACCAGGCACAATTGACTGCTGGTTCTCCTCATGTTGCCAAGACCTGTCTACTCAGCATCTGAAAGAGGTTGACCACGTTCTCCTAAATATTATTCTGTCTGTGGACTGGGCATCAGGGACTACTCAGGGAATGGACAGAACAATAATTTCTATTCTGAGGTGGGGCAGCCATGTTTATAAACTTCCAGATGGAAAGAAAAAAACAGAGCCGATTATATACCCTGGGGTACCCTGGAGGGTACCCCGTAGTGACTTGTTTATTATTGTTGTTATACTTCATATCTTCTGATTTCTTCCTTCCCCAGCAGGCTAAATACTCATGGATAATCCTCATAGATTGCCAATGGACTTGTGACATTGTCTATAGTATTTTTTAATCTAAATATTGTATACCTTGAGTGCTAAATATATTAGTTTGGATGGATAACTTTTAAAAACAATATTATCGTAGCCTTCTCTAAGCACCTTTAAATATAAAGGACAGCAACAACAGAACCTCCATCTCTTTTATTCTTGGAAATATGATTTAACCAAGCCAATGTTTATTGTAGCATAAGATCTGGAAACAATTAGAGATGTCACATATATTTGCATTTTTGATGACATTTGCAATGTAAATGATAGAATAATGGAAGACTTTGGGAGAGACATTTGTTCCCCTCTGTGCCCCGTGTACGTCTTCCCACAGAGGACACTGATTTAAGGAAAGCAGCTCCAAAAACAGAATAGATAATAGAGGTGAGAATGTTATTTTAATTTTAGATTTATGCATTTCTCTTTTATTGGATGAGGTAGAAAGGCATAGAATAAATGTCACCCAAATGACAGGTGTTAAATGCTTTTAACGTGTGTGCATGTATTTGTCTGAGCATGTGTCAGTACCAGAGGGGGGTGTCTTTGGAGGTATGTTCGGGTCTCGGTGTCTTTGGCTGTTTTGTGTGTGTTTTGGGATGCATGTCGGTAGCTGTGCAGGTGGTAAGGGGATGGCTCTTGAAGAGCATCTGAGAAAATCTTTGGGGGGCCGGATATCTGTGTGCATTTATGGTGGTAGCATTTTATGTATATGTATTTGTTTTCTATGGGTGTATGAGTGGGTGTTTATTCGGAATGAGCGCTTGAAATCATCATCTCTGATAATCACAGGGGTTTTTGCAGGTCATTGAGTGGAACCTCCCAAACAAAAATCTCTTGTCTATTGGGAAGATGAAAGACTAAGCTGGAATAAATGACCAAACGGTGAGGCACTAGCCAGCGAGTGGATATTTGATAAACAACTGTGTATCGGGCACAATTCTTGACAAGGTGGATGCAGTGACAAAGGAAGTAGTCCCAGTCTTCAGGAAAGTTTATAGTCTAGGGAAGAAGACAGTCATTCAACAACAACAAAGAAATCAATTATTTAATTATGTGTCTACAGTGCCACGGAGGAAGAGTACAATATTCTAAGGAAGCATATAACAGGAGACCCAACTTGAGTGGGATTAGGAAAGCCTTATAAAAGGATGTGACATTTAAATTGAGAAATCTCCAGTCCCCCTGCATGGCAGTTGTTCAGTGCCCTCTCACACCCCCCATGGGAGTGGTGACCAGTGCCGCTCTAGCCCCTACCTCTAATGGTAGGACTCAATGCCACCCACCTCTGCCTCTCATCTGCATTATGGTCACAGTGCTTCATGTGAAGTCTTCAGTTATCTTCTGCTCCATACACTGTATATCTTACTTATTTTGGTCATCTAAGCGAAGGGCATAGGCCGACTGCCAAAGCAAACGACAAGCTAAAAATTCACAATAGAAGTTGATATCTTGTTTATGCAACAATTAAGAATAGGCATTCCTGGTTTGGTGCGCTCCTGAATTGCTCTCATCTCAGCAGGGATGTAGGCTCGGGCTCCGTCCATATTGAGTCTCCATTCTCCACAGAGTTCTCCACTTTACTTCCAGGCAGAGGACGAACAGAGAATGGAGCGTGCCTGCGGGAGATTTTGTGGGCTGAGCCTTGGTGGGGGGCACATCCCTGCCGCTCAACAGCTACCTGGCTAGAACTCAGTCAGACGCCCTATCCAACTTCAGGGAAGAGTGTGAATGTAGTCCAGCTGCCTTCGCACAAGGAAGAGAGTTTGGGTGAAGACTTGGCAGTCTTCGCTATGGTTTAGTGAATTTAGTGAATTTCTATGCAATGCCCCAGGCAGAGTGTGGCAGCGCCTTTAGTCTGAAATGGAGAGCCAGGTGTCCACTTTTTAGCAAGGGGAAGTGGATGACACAGAAAATCACAGATGAAATGACTTTTGATGCACTAAAACCTGAACTAATTGCTTTTGACGGGACAGATGTTGTCTTAACTTTCAGAGGGCTTTTATTCTGTTCTGTAGTACCTTGTAGACACCAAAGTCTTTGGAGGGAAAGACACAATCGTTTGTATTTCAAAATTGTGATTCATCTGAGAATGTGCCATGAAAAAAAATCCACCATGGATAAAGTTGCTTTAATAATATTCCACTAGTTATGTTATAAATCCCATTACCAATCCACATACTACCCATCTCTCTCTCTCTTTTTTTTTTTTTTTTTTTTTTTAAATTTTTTTTTAACGTTTTTTATTTATTTTTGAGACAGAGAGAGACAGAGCATGAACAGGGGAGGGGCAGAGAGAGAGAGGGAGACACAGAATCTGAAGCGGGCTCCAGGCTCTGAGCTGTCAGCACAGAGCCCGACACGGGGCTCGAACTCACGGACTGCGAGATCGTGACCTGAGCCAAAGTCGGCCGCTTAACCGACTGAGCCACCCAGGCGCCCCTCTCTCTCTCTTTATCAGGATTGTTGGCATATACACAAACCATTCCTCCCTGCTTCCAGTTTAAAAATATTTCAAAGCAATATTGAAATATTGATAGGTAATCATGATTCTCAGAAGGAAGATACCTTGTTCTACTAAGCAACAGAATTTCCATACAGTCAACTATTAGGCCGCGTGGTATTTGTAGCTTATTGTTTAACATGATAATAAGATCACTGCAAAGAGAGAAAACAAGTTCTTCCCAGGTTACCTGGAAAACAGCATTCATTCTGCAAGAATCAGTTTATTATCTCTTTGTCATACCTCCTTTGACCCACTTGGGCCAAGTTGAGCATTCCCTCCTTTGTGCCCACATTGTATCTGGAACACACTGGATTGTTATAATTTAGATCAGCATAGGAGCTCTCTGATACCATATTCTTATCCCCATATAATATTTCAAACTCCTCCTTTGAGGAATTATTCCCCTATCAGATGACAGCTCTCGTAGGGGCTCAGGAACTATTTGACGAATAAAAAAGTGGGCTGATGAATGCAGTAGAGTGGTTTACGTGTTACTTTAATTAGAGAAAACAAACACACCTCATTCCTTTGGGTTAAACCAGACCTGACATTGGAGGATCCTTGGTTTCCTGAGCTAGCTGCCTACATAGCTGGCCTGCTTCACCTGTGCAAACAAACACACTTACAACGGCTCTGCACGTGCTCACACTGTCCCATCTGGCAAACCGTGTTCAAGAGGCTTGGCTTCACTAGGGAGGATGCAACAGCAAAGAAAAATGCAGGGAGTGTGGCCTCTTTTCTAAAGACTTTTCTTTCAAGACAGTGAGAGAGGTCTTGCCAGATTTGGATGACTTCTTCCATAAAGATGGTAACAACCCCCAGCATAGGATTATCATGAGAATGAATCCACATAAAAAGCTTAGCCTGAAACTTGGTGTGAAGCACGCATTCAGTCAATGCTGGCTATTCTCCTTCTGATGCTGTCACCACTGCTTGTCTTATTATTTTAAGACAGGTCTTATGCCACCATCTTTCTAATCCAGCACACCCTAACTCTGGAGAATGGGGAGAAGGAAGTCAGGTCCCTCCATCGTGTTCCATCAGGTTTCATGAGCTTTGGTTATTGACCACAATGGCGTTCATTAACTACTGCTATCAAATACTCTCGATGACAGGCGGAAAATCTCAACTTTCTGATAGCCATCGGTTGGACCTCCCAATTTCACATGCTGAAACAAGAAACTGACGGTTCAAAATCCCACAAAGTCGTTGTCTCTGGGTAGTCTGCGATTGTGTTGAAATATAGAAACTGTAGCTAGACCCAAAGTTAATAAAATTGTGTGACACATAAAGCTCTATGATGGATGGCAACCAATAGTCCAATACTGTTTTATTCTCTCTAATATACTGTTTCTCTGCAAAGGCCAAGAAATTAAAGAACAGTTTTATTCTCCCCTTCCAGCCTGTGCAGGGTAATTATGTATTATTAATAATGCAGCAGCACAAATGATATTAAATGAACTACATTTGTTAATGCAGATCTTATCTAACTGCTTTTTCCATCAGTGGACTGTTTCTCATCAGGGGGTACTAATTAGCTGTAATATGTAGAAAGATGGGACAGAAATCCAATCAGATAAATGGGATCTATTTGGAGAGATCCAGGAAGGAGGAAGAAAGGCATTCATGATTCTGTGAGAATTACTACAAGTGGAAAAGATGAAAATTTCTGCCGTTTCAACTTCATTTACATTTTGTGGCCGCAGAAGTTAAAATGCAGTACTGTTGGATTGGCCAAGCTGCAAAGGCCTGCAAATAATTTTATTTATCATGACTGTAACAGTGTTGTCTTTTGCAGTAATAAAAGTGCATATGGCTCTATAAAAATCCCGAATGGTTTACATGGCCCTTGCAAACATTAAACCTAATGTATTAGGGTAAAAACTGATGTTCTCCAGCTTTCCCCAACTATTGTGGGCTTACAGGAAATGCTGGCCTCTAAACTTTTTTCTTAGAGAAGGATCACCTGAAGCCCTCAGATGATATATTCTTGATAAATCCCAGGCTACCTATAAACCTACCTTCCAGATTCTCACCCTTCATAAATCTCTTGGGAAAGTCCCCACGGTGAAGGGTTGATAAGATCCTTTTTGGATTTCGCATCAGCTAAGTTGGGTGGACATGTGGCCCAACTCAAGTATTAGAGCATCACTGTTCATCCCGTTTGTTCACCTGAGCCAGCTCCTACTCACCAGTGTCTGGGCTCCATCAGTGAGCCATTTACAAATGAAGTGCCTTACCAATCCGGCAACATATTTATCACTGCTTTTGGGGGGGACTGTGGTCTCTTTAGGCCACCTTGAGTGGGCTGGTGGGGATATAGGGAGTGACACGTACTGCCATGTGAAAACAGATGTAAATGTGAATTGTTTCATTTGGGTTAGCTCAATGCCTCAAATGTAGAGAAAGTCTTCCCTACTCAAAAGCTTGCTAAGAAAAAGGCTGATCACTAAAGGTGATTCTTAGATAAATCCTCCCACACCCCCCCCTTTTTTTTTGCCAGCCAATGACACCTTTTTGCTACTTTCTAAATCCTAACCCAGTAGGCACCCCAACACTGACTTATATATTAAAAAAATATATATTTCTGGGAACTGCTATCTCTTTACAGGGGTATCCTGATCCAAACCACAGCACGCACAGTCAATGCCTGAAACTCCTGGGATGGCATTAATACACTTAAACCTCTGAGTATCTGAACTTGCTTATATGAATCCTTCACAATTATCAATTGAAAACACCTATTTTTTCAGTTCTCAGTGACTCTGCAAAATGGCACAGCAATGTTTTGAAAAAATCGGCCTCATATTTTAACTGCCTTCAAAATGTGACATCATCATTAGTTGGAACAGAATCAGGATGGACACCAAAGATTTTACTAGCTGAGACTCCCCTGATCATTGGAAACGAATGAAATGTGACCTGGTCAGATAGAATGAGACCTGATGCCTCAGCAGTCTGCAAATATTCAACACCTTTTTAGCAAAGTAATCATGAAAATTCAGGAGGCATCATTATAATATAAAATCATCCAGGCATCAAGGGAAATATATTTGTATACCTCATGACAAAAGTTGAGTGGAAGCTCAGGAGTACTATTTACATTTATATATACTTATATCATGTAATTAAAGCCAACAGATAAACACATCAATATGTTAAAACAGATGTAAAAATATATAGATAGACATATTGCACTGAAACCTTGATATTGCATCCAAATGAAATCCTGTATTCCAAATATGCCCCGTAGGAGTTTTGCTCAAGGCTATGCTTAGGTATACTCAAAAATTCCCGATAGCGAGTCACTGGGGAAAACATGTTCTTTTACAGATAATTGCTACTGGCAGCCAGAGACCTAGAGAATTTGATGTGCAGTAATGTGACCTGACTATGTATTAAACTTTTTTGAAGGACATGTGTAAAGTAATTTTTATGTGTCTCACACACCTTGGGCTTTTTTTCCCCCACTTGCTAGCACATTTTTAAACAACTTTTCTATTTCTAATATATCTATTAGATTTTTTCCTAATAGTTTTCAACCATAAAATATATTGGTATTGTTTTCTTCTTCAAAAAAAGAAAGCAACCCAGAGACAAGGAAAAAAAAAAATCCCATCTGAGTTGTAGGGAATATGTAAACAAAGCCAAGTTATTTTATTGGTAATGAACTTCAGGAAAAATGTGAGAAATAATAGTTGCTTGTTCACACAGACAAGAGAAATTAGAGATTAACTGATTTCAGTAAGGTGGGGAGGCATCTCTACTGCTATTTAAGGCAATAATCACCAGCTTTTCATTAAATCTAGGGACGTTTAGGAGATGGCTCCTGAGGTATTTTAAAAGATACTGCTTCAGAAGCTATAATTAATAACTTGAAAAAATTATAAATTGCCAAGCACACATACGTGCAATGATACAATTCAATGAAGAAATATCATAGCTGCTAATTACTCTGGTTCTGTTTTGTGTGTGTGTATGTGTTATTATGCGGTCCTCATTTTATCGTTCAATATTAACATGTAAACCTTAATTAAGAATAATGTCAGAAGGTTCCAGGAATATTGCTAAAGATTGCACAGGGTAGTTCAGAGGCTTGTTTGGAGAGAATCCTTGGATCAACCAGGGAGTGTTATCTGTAAATAATGCACTTTTGTGTCACGAGTTACATGAATCATTACGAGCTGACATTGGAAATTAGCTTTTGAGAACAAAAATCCAGAGGGGAGAAAAATGAACTCAAACCAGCATGTAGTACAAAAATCAGGTGTGGGGACAGACTGCAGGAGTTGGGAATGTCACATTAGTTCCTTTAATGACAGGCAAGTGGCTCATAGATTTACATGCTTGTATTCTGGTGCCAGGGAGATGAACATCCAAAATGACAACTTATCAGGAAAATGATATATTTCTAGTTTCCATTAAGATCATTAAAAGCCACATTCCTTCTTCAGATATGCAAATGGATTTTCTATAGAAATCCATGAACAAGAGTAAGATTTGGCCTATGTTCACTAAAGAGCTGCAAAAAAAAAAAAAAAAAGAAAAGAAAACAAGATTCTAGATATTTGATGGATAGTCTAGGCCACATCTTGGCACTGTTTTTTCACTTGTGTTTTAGTTATTTCAGGGTCAGTTAGTACTAATGCAAAGGAAAACAAGGTGAAACTAAGGTGAATAATTTTGTCACATATTAAGTTGTGGTAAAGGATGTAGTGGGATAAAAATCAAAGTGAGAGCAAAATTTAGTCCCTCAAACTTCAGGTGGCCTTCAAAGTTTAGCAGGCAAAATCAGGATGTAGTTGTCATAGTGAATTGTCCAATATCACTTCCGTGCAACAGTGCGGCACAGGGTTAAAAGTCAGTCTTTTCAGCCAGAATGCTTGCGTTGATCACTACTCCCTACGGGCTTGTTAGCTGTGTGACCTAGGAAAATTTGCTCGACCTCTCTATGCTTCAGTTTCTCCATCTGTAACGTGAGCGTGAATACTGTTTCTGCCTCATGGAATTCTTGTGTTATATGATGTCTTACATGCAAAGTATTTACCAGTATCTAGTACGTAGAAGGTGCTATATAAATGCTCACTATTAATATTTTTCAAATCCTGAAACATATCTTTCAGGACTTCACAACTCAGTGATTTGTGCCTAGGGGTTTCTTAGCAATGAAGCCATAGTGTTCCCTTAGTTTAAACTTTGTAGAAAAGTCACTTCCAAAAAACATACAAAACATGATGGAAATATAATCTATATCATGCCCCTTTTTTCGTTATAATACTTAAAACTTGGTCTATTAAAATTCTGTAAACAGAGGAAGTTCCACTTTGCCAGTTTTTATTCATTAGGAGTATATTCTCCTTGAGGGCAGAGAGTATATAATTTTATAAGTTCTTGTGCAAGCTGGGAGCACTTCATAAATGTTAAACTAATCTCAAAACAGATTGAGTGTGTTGGACAGGCAGTGTTTTAAGGAAAGAAACCAGACAATGTTAAGGAAAAACCAGTGCATAAAAGTGGAAAGCAATCTTTAAAATTTTTTTAAATGTTTATTTATTTTTGAGAGAGAGAGAGAGAGAGAGAGAGACAGATCATGAGGCAGGGAGGGGCAGAGATGAGACACAGAATCTGAAGCAGGCTCCAGGCTGCTGTCAGCACAGAGCCCAATTTGGGCTTGAACTTATAAGCTGTGAGATCATGACCTGAGCCGAAGTCAGACGCCTAATTGACTGAACCACCCAGGCACCCCGAAAAGCAATCTTTTTAATAACTGACTTCATAATAAATATGTCCAAATTTTATAAAAACTGATTCTAGTGACTCAATCATGCCAAATCTCTTGAAATGAAACTAAAGAATCACATATTCCTCAATGTCAGTGTTTTAAAATTATTTTTCAGAGTGGTAGAAAACAAAAATCTGGTGTCATTTCTTAACCAAGTTTTAGAACAGCAATGTTCAATAGAAATATAATACAAGCCATGTCATTTTAATTTTTCTATTCGCTGCATTGAAAAAAGTAAAAAACTGGCAAATTTAATTTTTTGAATTAGAAAATGTTTAATGTTTCTATATTTTTGAGAGAGAGAGAGAGAAAGCATGAATAGGGAAAGGGCAGAGAGAGAGAGGGGGACAGAGGATCTGAAGTGGGCTCTGCACTGTCAGTACAGACCCTGATGTGGGGCTTGAACTCATGAACCGTGAGATCATGACCTGAGCCGAAGTCAGGCGCTTAACTGACTGAGCCACCCAGGCGCCCCCAAAATTAATTTTAAGTAACATATTTTGTTTAACCCGGATGTCCAAAATGTTTTCGTTTCACATGTAATCAGTGTAAAAAATTATCAACGAGATATTCCATATTCATCTTTTTCCATACTAAGTCTTTGAAATCTGCTGTGCAGTTTCCAATTATGGCACATCTCAACCCACCCCGACCACATTTCAATTGCTCGTAGCCTCATGTGACGAGTGGCTACCAGACTGCACGGCACGGTTCTAGAGCAAGGGGTGCGGGGACTGTGCTTTAGAAAGGCAGCAAGGTGGCATCTGTTGGCCTTGGTAAGAGCTATGCTTCGAGTCTCTACTCAAAAGGAAATGTTAGTAGGGCCTTTGCCTTTCCGTGTCATCGGTTTTGGACGCATCACCATTTCTGTTTGTTAATTTTTCTTTTAAGTGTTTACATATTACTCATGTGCCTTTCTGACGTCTTGTAGCGAGGTCTGTTCTTACAGAACAAATGGAAATCGGCTTTGGAATTCATGTGCCTGAAGAAAACTCATCTCGACAGCTGCTGGGGCAGCTTCAAGCACACGCAAGGTGAAAGAAAGACACCTGGGATTTTTTTTTTTTTAATACTAGAGGTGAAATAAGGAGATGGAGGGATGCCTTCTTATAGTGCCAGATGAGACAAACAGGTGGCACAGGGAAGGAACAAATAAAGGATGAAGGGAAGAGCAGCAGGTTAAGGCCTCGGGCAGAGCAAATACAAGATTCAGCTGCTGCAGGTTCAAGCCTGAGGCAGGATAATAGAGCTGACTGTGGCAGAAAGAAAATCAGACCTGTCAACAGTGCAGTTCATCCATGAATGTAGATGGGTAGAACAGTGTAGAAGGAATGCGGTGCCTCTTAGCATCCATGTTCGGCCTCAGCGTCCATGAAAGCCACACCACCTCAGGAAGCAGCTCGAGACGCCTCCGGTATTAATCAGATGACACCTACACAAATGAAATTGTGATAAGGGCCACGAAGGCTTCCTATTGTTTAAATTTTTCTTAACTCGGCACACTGAAGGGCTACAGGCAGCCGGCCCCCAGAGCAAGCAAATACACCGTAACTGGAAAAAATATGAGGAGAAATAAAAATGTTTCCAAAAATATTTCTCCATGAGGGGCCCTACATATAAATGAGGAAAAACCAATAACCTCACTCTTCTACACAAATAAATCATCAGAGAGCCACCCCAATGCCTTCTGCAATGAAGCCCAGCACTAAGAAAAATAAATCCCTAAAAAATAGAAAGTATGTGCAAAACTGATCGTAGATCAGGGAGTGAAGCACGTTTTTCTTTTTCTTCCCTTCACATCCACACACACTCAAAGGATATAGGAACACACACGGCAAAGAACTGGCAAGACAGCGCCAGTGTGAAGGGCGTCGTAGAGCTGCGAGGCCTCACCTTCTCCCAGGAAACCCAACGACACGGACTTAACACTGATGTGCTCTGGAATTGCCTGCACCAAATTTCATGGACAAACAGTTCTTCAGTAAGTCCCAAGATATGGTATGCTTGGCATAAAACTTAGAGAAATCACCTGGTCTGAAAGTAAAGGAAGAGTAGCCTTGAGTTTTGGAATGGGTCCAAATCCTGCATGGAATTAGTTATGTTCCCAATGCTGTTTCTTTCTCAAAAAGGAAAGGAAAGGAAAGAAAAGAAAAGAAAAAAGAAAAAAGAAAAGAAAAGAAAGGAAAAGAAAAGAAAAGGGGAAAAAAAGGAAAAGAGAAAAAGAAAAAAAAGAACAGGGAGAAAATGTGCCTGAAAGCTAACCAGTTGAGTCCCCTCTACTCCACTCCACTTCTTTTCTCTGAGTCCTTCCCTTGTAAGAATGACCTCTGAGGACGTTCTTCAATTTAACTCATGAGTCCCAAGATCAGACTCTAACCCTCATATAGCTATTGAAAACCGCAAACGTGGCCTTGCACGAGAATAGGCCCCTTTAGCTGCAGGGATCATGTGAGGGGTGGCCCCACCCCCACTCAGAGGCCACTCCGAGGAGAATGGAGAAAACTGAGCTTGAGGTGAGAGGGGCCAATATATTACTGATGCCTATCTGCCTGACACCAGGGCCCAGTAATCAGCCAGGCTGCTTTACTCTTAGCTCTCCTCACATAGAGTAATGAGAGTACTTTGCACAGCCTTTCCCTGGAATCCCAATATTTTATTTATTTTTTTTAATGTTTTTTTAAATTTATTTTTGAGAGAGCACCAGCAGGGGAGGGACAGAGGATCTGAAGTGGGCTCTTCACTGACAGCAGTGAGCCTGACGTGGGGCTTGAACTCACGAATGGCGAGATCATGACCTGAGCCGAAGTCAGATGCTCAACTGACTGAGCCACACAGGTGCCCCGGGAATCCCGATATTTTAGCATCAGCTTGTATCGTTAGGGTCGACTTTTCTCATAGATAAGAAAATTGAGGACGAAGGGAAGTACACTGTTAGCTTCCAGGACCTGGATCATAGGAACTCTGTGTTTCCCACTGGCCCCTTCAAAGTACACAGACAGGCTTCCATATGTCTAAACAGAATACTCAGCTCTCAGTTGAAGTGGGAAGTCATGTCAAATAAGAAAGAAGGAAGATTAGGTGAAAGCTAGAAAGATCCTATGTAGACAGAGTAATGACCTATGCTTGCCCTTATCCTGGGAACCTGTGAATTGTTCTCTTACTTGGCAAACAGATTTGCAAATACGACTAACGTTAAGGGCCTTGAGATGAGATTATCCTGGATTATATGGGTGGGCCAAATCTAAACCACATAAATCCTTACAGAGAGCCTTTTCAGGCCGCATAGAACCAGAGAAATGGTGGCATAAGAGAGAGTTTCAACTGGGCTGGATCTGAAGATGGAAAAGACCAGGAAATAAACCCTCCCCTTGAGCCTCCGGAAGAGAACACAACCTGCTCCTCACAGCTTGATTTTCACCCAGACAGAGCTGGGTCAGATTGCCA
Organism: Panthera onca; assembly: GCF_046562875.1. Taxonomy (NCBI): domain Eukaryota; kingdom Metazoa; phylum Chordata; class Mammalia; order Carnivora; family Felidae; genus Panthera; species Panthera onca. Next base: position 151,254,797 of record NC_138346.1, read on the forward strand.
TCCTACATGGCTATAAGATAATTCATTTGTATTGTTCAAAACAACAAATTCATGGTAATTTGTTAGAGCAGCAATGGAAAACTCATACAGACAGAACTTCTCATAGCAAATATCTTCTCCACTCAGCAGTTCTACCTTTTTTAAATTAAAAACAAATTTTTAAATATTTATTTATTTTTGAGAGAGAGAGAGAGAGAGAGAGAGAGAGACAGAGTGTGAGTGGAGGAAGGAGAGAGAGGCAGAGAGAGAGACAGAGTGAGGGAGACAGAGAATCCAAAGCAGGCTCCAGGCATTGAGCTGTCAGCACAGAGCCCGACAGGGGGCTTGAACCCATGAACCATGAGATCATGACCTGAGCCAAAGTCAGATGCCCTACTGACTAAACCACCCAAGCGCCCCAGCAATTCTAACTTTTGACAGACCGTGGCTGGTGAAGGAGATCCTGGGGTGGGCCAGCGGGTGTGAAGTGGATGGCATGGAGGCCAGGAGGGAGGAGCCCGGGGACTTTGAAGGTAGTAAGAGTGAACAAAGATAGTAACTACCACACAAAACTAACTCCCCTCAGGGCTGAGAAAACAAAGGGCAAGGGTTGGAGTTATGAGAAACTGGAAGTTCAGAAGGGGGCCCATGGAGCTGGGGGGGACTCAGCCCTTGGAGGGTGGGGGCATGATGGGCTGGTCCTGGGGGTTCTGGTGAGAGGACTGGAGCCTGGGAGAGCTGCTGCCGAGGGGAGGGTTGGGTGGTAAAGGCCCTGCTGGGGCAGTACTGATGGGAACAGCTAGCATGTCCACGAAGCAGATCCCACCTCCTGCCCCTTATCTGCACTCTCTCTCATACTGTTCAGGCTGCCATTAACAAAAACCACCACAGACCAGGTGGTTTACACAACAGACATTTATTTTCTCCCGTTCTGGAGGGTGGAAAGACGAGATCAAGGGTAGGCAGATTTGGCTTCTCCTGTGGCTTGTCTCCTTGGCTTGCAAAGGGCTAGCTTCTCACCAGTTCCTGAGAGGGCCTTTCCTCTGTGTACATCTCCGGGGTCTCTCTGTGTGTTCAAATTTCCTCCTTTTATTAGGGTACCAGTCAAATTGCATTAAGGCCCATCCTAAAGGCCTCATTCTAACTTAATTACTGCTTCAAAGGCCCTATCTCTAAATCCAGTCATATTCTGAGACATTGGGCACTAAGACTTCAAAGTAAACAATTTGGAGGGGTGCAGGGGGCAAAATTCAGCCCAGAACAGTCTCCCTCTCGAAATCCCTGTTGGCAAAACCTAGCAGGGTGCCAGCTGACAAATGAGAAATATAATTTTCAGAGTCCCAGCATCACAAAAGCAGAGTTATAAACAGATAGGATTTGGAAATTAGCAACTGACCAAGGAAGGGGCTGACAATGGAAAGAACAGCCTTGGGAAAACCTGCCTTTGGGTAGTGAGGTGGAAAAGCAGTCTCACAGACCCCAAGCAGGATCTATGTGGATCTGGTGAGTCATGTGACACATGTGGCTGTGGGGGGGTGGGGGCAGCCACCTGTTTCTATCCTACCCCCTTCCCCGTTGGAGGCCAGGCTCTCTGAGAAGCAAGGGTAGAAATACGAGCACCTGTCTCCTAACTGTCGTTCTTTGTGGAGCCAGATGGTGATTGCTGAGGAAGAGTTCTAAGGTCATCATCAGGAAAGTGGGCCACCGAAGCAAGGTGTCAGCATCTGAACTGGCCCAGCAGCTCAGCAGCATGTCAGCGGATGGGAAAGAGTGGTTTCCTCAAGGGCCTGGATGGATACAGATGTCAGCAGGTACTGTTGAGGTGACTTTCCATGGGAGTCAGGAAGAGGCCGGCCAGGTATGACTGCCAGGCCCTGAGCGGTTAAATACAGTGGACAGAGACAGAATAAGGGAAAGATATAAACCAAAATCCATGTTGGTCCACTTTGCTCCCTGCTTCCTTAAAGGGGCCCCAAATGAGACAGAAAGATGATCCTTTTCTTTTCTTTTCTTTTCCTTTCTATTTCTTTTCCCTTCCCTTTTATTTTCCTTCCTTCTTTCCTTCCTTCCTTCCTTCCTTCCTTCTCTTCTTTCAATAAGGTGAATTGAAATGAGTGAAGTAAATCTGAGTAAGTGCTAGCCCCTGAAAAATACCTTGAGTGATCATAGAGTTTAGAATCCCACAGAAAATAAATGACAGGTATCAGTCTGGGGCATGAGACCACTTTTCCCAAGGTCATCACCACTGCTTCTGCATGCAGTCCTCACAAATGATCTAGAATTGTAGGGAATATTAGGTATACAATTCTAGAGTAAGCTTATTAAAAAGAGAAAGAGAAAGGGAGGGACACCAACTTTGGTTCAATAGGATGAGCTCTTGTTCTACAAAATGAATGCCCCTGTTGCAGGGAAAGAAATAAACGTTGAACTTTTTCATTCATTCAACCAACATTTACTGAGTGATTACTATGTGCCAGGTATAGTGAGGTGGCTTCTCCCTTCACTGTGTACCTAAGGAACAGTAAATCTGGTGACATAAAGCTAATAATAGCAGCTAACATTTAGTGAGAATATGCTATGTGCACATGTGTGATCTAGTTACAATGCCAAGTATTTTACATACATTACCTCATTTAATCCTCAGAATAACCCATAGAGATAGGTATATATTTCCCATGCTTTCCATTTGAGCAAACTGGTATTCAGAGAGTTTGACCTAGCTGCTCAAAGTCACAGAGCAATTAAATATCAGAGTGAGAATCCAAAGTAGTCTTGTGTAATTCCAAAGTCCATACTTTCGGGTCAACTCTTTTTTTTTCCTATTATGGTTTCCTGGGCAGTGGGCCCCATGATTTTTCAAGGTAGTAATGACTAAATTTGAACACTATACTGACATGTGAATAGAGATGGTCAAGAACAGTCCACATGAAACTCGCTAGACGTAGGCTGCCAAATAGAAAATGCATTCTAAAGAGCCTGTGGTTTTTTGGGGGTGGGGTAGAGTCAAGGGAGGGAAGAAAGGCAGGAAGGAGAGAAATTATAGAAGGCTAGGAAGAAATGTTTAGCAGTGATGGATACGTTCATTATCTTGATTGTGGTGATAATCTCATGGGTCTATTCACGTATCAAAACTTATCAAGTGTATTCTTGAAATATGCAAAGTTTATCGTACCTCAAAAAGGTTGTAAAAAAGAAGATAACACCTATGTAACAGTTGGCTATCACTGCCTAACAAACGACTCTTAAATTCAGTAGCTTGGAACAACAATCATCATTTTTAGAGCTTATGTCACTGTGAGTTGTGGCTAGAACTTGGCTGATCTAGGCTGGGCTCAGCTGGGGCAGCTCTGTGCCAGCATCTCATCCTCCTTGTACCAACTAGGGCTAGCTGGGTATAAATTTCTCATGGTCATGGCAGAGGTACAAAAGGGCAATCAGAAACATGGGAGGAGATTTATTGGCTTAGAACTGGCTTATTGTTACTTACATCCACATGTCATTTGTCAAAACCAAATCTATGACTGAGCTCAAAGTCAGAGTGGGGAAATGTTCTTCCCACAGCGAGGCCAAGACAGGGGTGTAGATGCCGGGAGGGGTAAATCAGGGCCAATCATTTCATCTACCACACAACATCAGAAACTTGCAGAGGCAGTTTGAAAAGGTGAAAAGATGGGATCTCAGAATCCAGAGACAGTTACCTGCTTTTCTAAAAGTCATTGTTTGAGGACCTCTCTGGCCTCAAAGAAACAAGACCCAGAAATATCAGCTGAATATGAGAATGCTCATATTAGGGTATCTCTCTCCAAAGGAGTCACTGGTGTTCTCAGAAAAGTGACGGATTCCCCTGAGAGCTGGGACATAATACGGGAACACATGCAGGGGCAGAGCACAAGTCCATTTGGGGAAAGAGCACTAAAGTGTTATTGCCTTGGAAATGTGATGAGTAAAATGCATTATCAAAGGTAATTAAAACAACATGAAGGAAGCAACTTCCCTCGGTTAATTTATTCCAAGCAAGGAGAAAATCTCCGAACTAAATTTCGTGTTGGAACCTTTTAAGTCAGTTTGCCTTTCTTCAACTGCAGCTAATTTGTATAGTTTGGATTGTCCTGAAAGTTCTCATTGTCATCAGTGACTTAAAAATACTGCTACTGGGCAAAAGAAATCAATGATCTCTACATTGCAGGCTGAGTAATTACATAATAATGATTTGCATTAATGAAAAGACAAGTTGGTCCAGATCCAGATGTGCCAGTGACCACAGTTCCCTGCGACGTCTAAGCAGAATGCTGAGGTCGGAGAAATTTCAGCGTCAGTTGTGAGACAAAATGACTGGTTAAAAAGTCTTCCCTAATCAACATCACTTAATAGCTCTTTAATGACTGACTCATCATTTTTCTCCAAGTAAAAGTAAATTTAAATTTCAAAATAAAGCAAATTTTACTTATATCTTTGGCACAGAAGCAGATGTTTCCCTGACATGTGCGCACAAGCTGTTGACTGTGACCTTGCAGGATAAAGCAGTTTTGAAAATTAGCTTTTGTCTCCCAATCTGGGGAAAACAATGCTGCAGTGAAGATTTAATAAAAAGTCATAGCTTCTCGCAGAAGCTTATTTCAGCAAAGTAAACTATTAATTAAAATAACAAATGTCAGCTGTTTTGGAGGCTGACAGTTAACACAACGCAGCATTTGCTTACCTTGACGTACAGGATGCATGGGACACTGGAAGGATCCATAATTCATTCTGGGTATGGCTCTCTCATGCCCTAATATAGTGATAACAGAGTGATAAATTAGCTCCCGTTCAGCAGTTTCGTTAGCAAAAGCACTTGGGGACTTGGGGAAAACCCATCTAGAGAGGGCCTTTTGGCAGGCTGAAGGAATACACGCTTGAACAGCTTGAGTGAAAGTTTCGTGGCATTCCTGGGAAACTTGAGGACCAAGAAACACAGGTGGGGAAAATGTAAAACTAGGTGAGAGACAGAGTAAAAGCAGTGCATCACAATCTGCTTTTGGCCACAGTGGGGGAAAAAGTGATTAAGTGTGGGAAAGACTGTATCACCTCCAAGAGACTGGGGGAAAAAAGAGGTTGGGGGAAAAGAGAGGATCAGATTTCGGAGACAGAGGCTAGATCAGGGAGGGAGGGAAGGAAGGGAAATTGACAAACATCCTTCACCATCTCTGAAGTCAACAACTTAAGAGGTTTGGGGACAGATGAGGCAGAAGTATGACATGTGAGGAAATGGGTTCCAAGCTGTTTCCTAATATGATTACATAGGTGAGAATAATAAATAGAAAAAGCTGCACCGACTCTACGAGGCATACTGGTGGGGAAGTCTGTTTCAGGGCTTTTTCACTGAGACAGCTCAGTAATACATTATACAATTAAAGAGAGAAGAAAAGTCCTTTTAGTTGGGGCACTAAAAATGTGTATGGAAAGCCTGAAGAGGTGATAAGTGGAAAGGGCAAGGTGACCTGGAGGAAAGGTCTGGGCAAAGCAGATTAGCAGGGCGGTGGGGGTGGTGTGGGCCTGGTGGGTGGTGCCGAGGGAAAAGCAGTTTACTATTCAGGTAGGTGCACTTAGGGACATGCAAATCGCTTCAAGTAAAAGTAGTTCTGCTACCTCTCTCCGTGTTGCAGAAAACGGAACAAAAGCATGTATCCCACAGTTCAGGTATTCCGTGCTTCTTTTTAAAAGAAAAGAAAAAAAACTTACTAAATAGGAACCAATTAAACCAGGAGCTGGCTGTGTGAGGTACCCGCTATTTTCTTTTACAAAACCTAGGACGGGCCAATGAGGGTTTCATCTTCTCCCCCATTTCTGGGACGGTTTTAACACGTTGTTGCAGTGGAGACATCTACATTTTAAAGCTCACTTATTATCATTTCTACTGGAGTCGAAACTTAGTGCATCGTTAAGCATGATCCAGTCCACTGGTCCAAAATGAACCAATAACAATTAGAGTCCAGAACAACCCTCGTGCATCATTCTTATTCCTCATTATTCTCTCGTTCCTCATTGGCTTGGGGACTTTAGCTAAGGTCGGGGCTGTAGATGGAAGGTATTTGGCATTCATAAAAGTGAAAAACATCACAGGCACATGAACATGGTCACAGACATGGGCTTCAATCAAGCTAGAAGCCTGCCCCAAAAGTAATGACAGGAATCGATACGCAAGGCACAAAGGAGGGTGAGCCAGTTTGGATGAAATCCTATCTGACCCTTTATGTAAAATACAAAACAAGCAGGATCTTTTCGAATGATCCAAGAGTCAGCAGCCTTCAACTCTGAGATTTCTTGTTGGCGGCCAGAATTCTTGGTACTGGGTAGTGCTGTCTTTGTTAAGTATGGCGGAGCTGGGCCCTGAGTGCTCTCTCGCAGGAGGCCTCCTCCAGACACCAATCACATGCAAGGGCTACAGGGCTACCTGCTAACCAGGGGTCCCCCAAGCAGGGAGCACAGATTTGCATCCATTGTAAATCTGGCAGGGGCTTCATGCCCATCTCCAAAAAGGATCCTATCAGCTCACACCTCATGTAAGAAACCCCTCCACAGCATAGCTCTCCTTTTCTCGCTTTGCTTTTGCTAAAACACTGTGGAAGTTTTAAGGCAAGTTGGGTCTGGACAGTGTTACTACAAACTCCCTGAGCACCAGAGAGAATCTGCATTCCCATACAAATCTACTGAAAGCAGCCTAAATCAAGAGCAGCCAGTATCGGATGATTTCTGCTTTCCCCCTTTCTTTTTCCCCTGCAAATGCTTCTGCAACACTAAGTTGTCCCATTTGATGGGCAATTTGCTTCTGTGCCGTGCTGCCATTAGCACTTGTCTCCAAAGCGCTTCTCCCTCAAGGGGCTTTTCCACCAGAGTTCAAATCTATGGCAAAGTGCTGGCTGCAACCGTAAGTTTAATGCTTGTGTAAGATATGCAAAAAGAAAAAAAAAAAGGTTGGAATACCATTGAAAAACTAGGACATGGATCTTTGCGTTGCATTTATTTAGGGAGGAAAACCGAATTCTGTCACTGCTGCAGTGTGTGGATACTTTACCTCTGGGTAATCGCTGAGGAATTAATGTGATTTAATAGCCACAACAATAAATATAGCCTTGACAAGGTGATTATCCCATAAGACTAGAATCATGATATAGCATAAATCAATACCAGCCTAAGTATGTCTCCGAAAGGGGTATATATTTCTACATTCACCGCTAGCTGTTGAACTAATTTTGGAATTAGGAGCTGTATGAAATGCAAAAGCTATTTTTCTAAGTGAAAAATTACAGAATATGTATGACGATCACTCAGAATATATATTGCTCATAAAACGAGTAGAAGGAAATGAGTAGGTGGGAGTAGTCAAACTTTTAAAGCTAGCTCAAGTTCATATCTCCGCTTCTGGGGGCATGCTGCTCTCACGCCAAACCGACCCAACTCAGCTGAGGCCCCTGACTGTCCTGTTTCTGCGCTGTCTCCCGCCTGTGGGCCACCAGGCCATCTGAGAGACCTTTCTTGCAGGGACTAGCCCTCTCGGCCTATGCTACTTAGGCAAGTCAATTGATTCACTTGCTTGAGAGAGCTCCGCCTGGTGCAAAGGCCTCTTAGAGAGTCTCTGTGGCTGGAGTTGAGTCATACCGAAGAGGGTATTGATCAGGAGCAATCTGGTTTAGCTCTTCTGGGGATGTTTCCCCAGGGACACGGGCACTTCTCAATTTTTGAAGGTCAGTGTTAGCAACTCTCTGAGCTGTCCGCTAACTGAAGCAATCCCAGTTGAGCTGGCTTTTCTGGAAGCCTGGCTCTGTGCATTTCAACCACCCCCTCCCTCCAGGGAATCGGGTGGAAACTTACTTGCAGGCCAACTGCTCCCCAGCCTCGTCAGTCCTGTTCAGACACAGGGACCCCACCTTGCCCGGCTGCCGGTGCCCCGCCTCTGCCCAGCAGAATTACACTGGTGGGCGCCAGACCCCTCCCAACCTCCACAGCAGCTCTTGCTTCTTGAAGAGGGCCCTAAAAAAACTATTTAAAGCCTTAATATATGAAGTGCCTTCTTTGAGAGCTGAGTTTCCCACTGCCAGATAAGTGCCGCCTTAACTACATTTTTGTGGAGTAGCTGCAGTAGCACTCGATAGTTGATTATGTTAATCCTTTAGGGATATTCGAGAAAATATCTGCAGATTCTTCCTATAGGAGAGTAATCAAGATTTGATTCAGGTATCAACCACCCGACAGGCTTTCTGACTTACATGTTCTCAGTGTGCCACATATTGTATTTTCACTTTTCAATATTGTACATTTTTCCTGTTTGCTCCCCCCTCCCGCAGTGCACACAAAGATTTCCTTAGTCGCAAAGGATTAAATAATTCACCTCTGAAGAATCCTTTTAAAGCATCAGTGCCTGTCTTGAAAATTGCTTCCCCTCCTTGCCTTTTTTTTCCCTTGCAGAACAAAGAAAAGTGTTAATCTTTTGATAATTGACTCTATTTTTACTGGAATTTCTCTTGTGATTATTTAATACATCTCCAGTCAATTTCAAACAGTATCTGTTTTCAGCATACATCTCTAACCAGAGACAAGTTGTCCAAGCAGGGTGCTGGGGAGGGCTGGTTTGGCGGAAACAAAACCCTAACACAATAATGAATGCAGCCCGAGCATACTGTTTGAAAATGAAATTGGCATTACTTATTTAGACAAAGAGACAAATGCACTTGTAGCTTCATTTACCACACAGAGCTCTCACAGAGACTGTCTGCAAAGGGACTGAGAACTTCCTACTCTGATAGGCATATCAGTAGGGATTTTATTTTGTGTCTTCCTGTAAATGCAGGAGAGCTCAGCTATTGATGACTTTAATTCTACAGGCACCGGTGGTTTGTAGTTAGCCTGAGAAATAACATTAAGCGAGCTGATCGAATGGGCCCCGAAAGGTTTAGCAGTGCTGCGATGGACTGGGGTACGGTGTGACTACGTGCACGTTCTGGAACCCCTTTCTTTTTCGCACCCCCCAACCCCTGCCATTCTTTACACAAATGCAGAAAATTCAACGGATGTACACTACTTCCTTCATTATTTAGGCTAATGCTGCACTGTCCATTCAGTCCATGCTGTCGAGGTTGTGAAAATCTGTATTAACACATGGGTTAAATGGAAAAATATTTATTTAATGTTTTTGTTTACTCTTCCTCCTGCTCCTGACCCTGGGAAACACGCAGAGACAGGAGAGGCCCCAGCCGGGTTCTGTCTGGCTCCTTCCTGGGTTAATCACATTTCACACATCCCCATTTCTGGCAGATGCAGCACCTGACCTCCCCTTTGTCCCTCTCTGGATGAAAGTGTGAGGCTCCGTAATTTCCCTCAGGCACAAGAACAGTTTGCTTTCCTGCTGGAGGTGAAACTGACTCCCTGAGAAGGCACAGCTGGGGCTTTTATCTCCCCTCCAGCCAGTACCCAGCGGCTGATCTCTCTCACTTTGCATGAAAATAAGGCTGAGGTTAGAGCTGCTTAATTTGGCTCTTCACAAAGTCTGGGGCAGGGGTGGGGGTGAGATGAACCTTGGGGGCTTGGTTCACAGTGTAGGAATTAGTCTGGGAAGGGAGCCCGCTCCTCGGGAAGGAGGTGGCGGTGCTCCCGCCAGGGGCCGCGCTGTGCCGCTAACGCCACTGCAGCAAATGGAACGTGCTTTGCGGGAGTGAAAAGTGTTGGCACAGCTGTGAGAGCTGCAGGAACTGCCTTAAGGGTGGGAGGTGGAAGGGACAGGTCTGTGACAGCAACTTGCGGAGCACAACCGATCAGGAGCTCACTTACAAGGGCACTGCTCACCCTGGACAGCTCGGTGATTTATCAGAGAGGCATTTCTCTCCCTTCTTCCTTCCCACTGTTTTAAACACTCGGTAGGCTGGCTGACCCTTGCTCTCCACGGGTTGGCCTGCTGCGAAGTCAGTAGCCGCTCTCTGTGGGACTGAAGTCAGCAGATCCATTAGGTTGACTAATGGTGATGGAAGGATCTGTGGCCATTGGGTTAGGGTGACATTTATATTTGGACACCCTATTATTACTGGCAGGCCCCCGGGTTGCTTGCAAAATGTTCTGGGAGCTGGGGCTGTGGAACACCTCCCTGCGAGGGTGGCAGGGGTGAGAGACGAGCCGTGACAGGGAATGCGCCCAAGTGGCAGCGTCGCGTTGGAGGCTGTGCCGAGTGGCAGCCGCTCGCAGACGCCTGGCAGTGGAAGGCAGTGTCCTAAGGTGTTCTGCCGACATCCACCAGAGCAGCTGGCGCCTGGTGGAAGGCAGATGGTGTTGGATCCCCCAAGTGTCGCTGTCTAGCAAGATGCCATGTCCACTGATTAAAAATAATTAAACATTCCTTCCTCCAGTGAAGGAGAATGGCACGCACGCCAGGCAGGGAGGTTGACAATGGCATTACGCAGCAAGACATGGCAGCAGCAGTGAGCGCCCAGGGTAGCAGGTGCGCCTGGCTTGGAGAAGGTGGAGTGGGAGTGGGGCGCCTGGTTGAACAGTGACAGCAGGAAGAGTTTAGTGAGGATGCATATGCATGAGGGATGCATGAATAGGATCATATTGGATGACTTTCTACTGCTCAGCTAGTTTATGGAGAACACTTTCTAATTTCTAAATGGAAATAACAAATTTGATGTTCATGACCTAATCAATGCGCTGATCACCTGGTATGTGTCTCCGGGCCAGGTGCTTCTCGAACAGAATATACTAATAGATGACAGTGTCCATAGCCTCGTCATCCTTACTTTAACTGAATCTACTCACTTCGTTTCTCCATCCATGTTTTTTCTTCTGCAGGAAGAGAGGCCTGGAAAGTTTGACAAAAGGGTCAATGATTCAGCTGTATTCTTGTGAATGAGATGGTTTTCCAAATCTACCCAGGCTATAAATATCCCTACCCTGTCGTCTTCCCGTACCACATCTCATCTGCGTACAGGCTCTTTCTTCCCTTTTGTGGGTAAGCTCCTGAATGTTCTCAGGAAGCGACTGAAAAGGCAGGTCGGTTTACCGTTGTATTTGTCAGTTATTTTGAATTTGTAAATGGCTGACTTCTTTTCCCAAGCTTCGAAGACATAGGAAAGATTTTTTTTTTATAAAATTTTTTTTTAACGTTTATTTATTTTTGAGACAGAGAGATACAGAGCATGAATGGCGGAGGGTCAGAGAGAGGGAGACACAGAATCCGAAACAGGCTCCAGGCTCTGAGCTGTCAGCACAGAGCCCGACGCGGGGCTCGAACTCACGGACTGCAAGATCGTGACCTGAGCCGCAGTTGGCCGCTCAACAGACTGAGCCACCCAGGCGCCCCAACATAGGAAAGATTTCAATTTGGACTGAATGAGTTTGATTTCAGGCCAATGGGCACGTTCTAAGTTCCCACTGGCTCTAAAAGGAAGTTTCTCTTCTTATTTGTATTTGAAACGATCAGTATTTGGTAAGTATCTATTGTACGGGCATTACGTGCCACTCCATTGTGAGAGGTGAGTTGCACGAACAGTGTAACATGTATATGAAGCCAGAGTAAATTCTTGTAAAACCAACATCACTCAGCCCGGGGGGTGGGGAGACTGAGGAGTTTGGGATTGAAGGGGTGATCACAAGATGATAGTGTTACTTAGGGAAGTGAGGTATAAATTGGCTCTTGAAATCTGGGTTTGCACACATATTTGTGGTAAAGAATAGGAGAATTTCCTAAGAGAGATTTCAGCAAAGGCAGAAAGAAAGGAATGAGTGAACCAGAAGTTCGACTTGGCTAATGGAGGGAGTCCACATTTGTTAAAGGAGACCAGGAAAAGAGTACTTCCTTGAATATTATCCAAGTAAGGACAGCTGTCTACCCAATAAAGCATCCTTACAGTGTTCTGTAAGGACTGAGGGAGAGATGCTGGAATGTTGACATCTCAGAATTCCCTTGGGGTGGATTCTTCTTGGCTCTTTCAATACCCATTCTTAACGGTTTCCTAGCTTGAGTCTTACCTCACAGTTACTTGGAAAACTAAAACTTACATTTCTCCAAGTCCTTTGTAGCTAAGGTCTTCTGCATGCTCTAACTAGTGCTGAATTCGTGGGACTTAGAAATGGAGATGAGCTCCATGAGGCAGCAGATGCCGGAGGTAAGCCCCAGTCACCAGGTAAGCCCAATGACAGGGGTATCTGGTTCTTCAGGGAAGCCTGGGTAGAATTTCTAGAGTTACTCTGGAGTGACTAAGCATCAGGTGCCAAGCAGCAGGTCTGGCAGCAGTGGTGTTTCTCTAGAACAGTCCTTAGTGATTAGATATTTTTCTAAGCTGCACTGTTCCTGGTGGTAAATCTTCTAAGCATGGTTTTCTGGTTCTACTTGAGATTTTATAAGCTATCTGATACCTTTTACTAAAACTTTTTTTTTAAACCTTAAATTAGGTAGCTATTGCCCATAAGAATACTGATTATTATAATTTCCATATGAGTGTTCCTTCTACATGGTTCTAGGTAAATGAGGAAATATTAGGTACATATAAGTGACCCATGTGACATCCTACCCCACCTTGGACACAACTGATTGGATCAGGGAAAGGCATCTGACCCAAAGAGCAAATTGATTGGTTGATTAGTAGCCAAAGGGGTGGCCTTAAAAGAGACATTTGCCATATAGAGCCAATAATTAGAAACTAGACCAACCAGGTCTTCTTTATCAGGAGTTTGAACTGCAAATACCCAAAAAGTCAGCTGACAGGGAAGAAAATATAAAAGTCTTATAGAAAAGGATGTAGCCATGTATAACAAGAAGCCACAGGCACATACAGAACATAGTGCTCTTTGGTTAATAGTAGCAAGATTAGCAAAATAATGTTCATGGTTTTTAAGAGTATGTCAAACACGGTGCCTGCTATACCTAACCACCCCTTCTAGATGACTCTACCTCATTCATAGCCTCCTGCTTCAGGCAGCAGGGCTAGTCTTTTTTGTTTGTTTGTTTGTTTTGTTCAAAGACAGCCATGAAATTGGACCAGGGGCCCATCTGCAGGTTTGCAGGTGATTTATGGGATCACTGGTTTGAGGTAATATTAGCCAAACCAATCAGACCAGTTTATTTTGGGTTGGGTTGGCAAGACAGGAATGAGATGAGAACAGAGCAGACATGAAGAAAACGCAGAGATACATGAGAAAGAGAGAGAGCGAATGAATGAAGCTGATCCTAAGCAGCCTCTGTCTGGCATGGCTTTTCCATCCCAGTCCACATACATCTCTAGGACAGCCCCTTTGCTGAAGGTGGTATCAGGGAGCCTACTTGTCCAGCCCAACGGGGTTTCTGAGCACATGGCCACAGCCAGAATGAGGCTGATTTGCAGAAGGGCACTGGATCCTAACTAACCTTCCAGCCTCCAAACTCTCCTGGTTCAGCAAGACCAGCTCCATTATGCTTTCTGCCACCCTGCTGGTTTAGTTTTCTAAGTTTTTGGTTGTTGTTGTTGTTGTTGTCTAGGCCTGGCTACCCAACTGAGATGGGTACCCCCTATTACTATGAAAATACCTGAGGTTATGCTCCCATCTCACCCACAGCACTTAAGATACCTTGAGAGCCTATTTCTTGCATCCTAATGAGCCCAGATAACATAGCACATTCAACTTAAAAAAAAAAAAAAAAAAAGACCATTGTTCTGCTTTGCTCTCTTAGAAATTTCAGAAGTGGAAAAAAGAACAAAGGCAGACATCCTTGACTTGGATTTAGAAAAATCTGAAATGATTTGATTTTAATTCTTCTGCATTTAAATGGAGGTGAATAACCTTTGGAAACAGAATGTTGCCCAACTGATATGTGGCCCACCGCTTAAGTCCCCCTTTAAATGTAGCACTTGATTACCACGCCTACTGAATAAGAGCTCACAACTAACATTATCATCAACAGAAGCCACACGAGCAGATCTCAACACAAGAGTGGAAACGTACCCTTAAATTAAACTATTTTGGCCTCTTTGAAAGTCAAACCATTTTTAGAAAGTTCTTTCTGAGGCCTCATTATTATTATGACTAGTACTAATTTATACATATGTAATGCACTCTGCTTTACTGTATTCCGAACATTATATTTCAGAATAATTTTACCCACCCGGAGAGAAGCACAATAGCTATTCCATAGCACTCAACAATGTCTCAGGCCTGGCAGTGAACAGAGGAAATGGCTGTAAATATGCCATTTACAACGGAGAGGTGGAACATTCTCTCAAAGAGAGCTTGGCTTTGATGGGTGGTACAAGCTATTTGGGAGGATTGTATTTCTTCATCTGCACCTGTCATTCATCCTGGTCTAGTTGGGTGCAGAAAGACACCCATCAGTGATTTTTGACTTTGGCTGAACACTCAAATCTCCTGGGGAATTTTATAAAATATCTATGCCTAGGTCTCAGTCTGACCAACTGGAACTATCTCTGCAGGTAAGGCCAGGGCTTAAGTATTTTCAACTTCACAGATTACTCCAGTGGACAAGTGAATTTGAGAACCACTGATCTACAACACTGATTTTCAAATTTTGGTTTTCATCATAATCACTGGGGAAGATCCTACCCATACTTACTGAATCACATGATTCTGATGCACAATAAAGTTTGCAAACGACACACTCACACAGAAAGAATTTGGTTCTTTCTGTCTCAAGGCTTCTGCTCCCCTCTCTCCCCCAAATCCTGCCCCAGTCCTGGCAACAGCTACCATTATATATCCTGGTTAAAATGCAATAATCTTAATTGGAGTAATAATATATCAAACTAATCAGCCATCATGAGAATATTCTTAGCGGAGTGCAGAGCCCTGAAGGAATGAACAAAGGATGGGTAAATTTTGCAGATAATAAGAGAATTCTAATGCTCTGTGGTCCTCACTTCATCAGGTTCAAAACACATCCAGCAATCACTGTTCTCCATAATCAAACACCGAGTCATGGCTCTTTATTTTTTTCCTGGCAAAAATAGAAAAAATATTTGTTATTTCTTAAGGGATTACTCCAATACTGGTATTATCTCTATTCTTACCATAACCTCATTAGGTGTGTATAATTATTTTCAATACCCAGATGAGAAATCTGAATTTCAGAGAAATTAAGTACTTGTCTAAAGGCCTATTACTATTGAAGATCAGACCTCAAGCCCCTAGACCAAGCTGTTCTCTTGACTTCCATATTATCTTGCATCTGGCGGATAGTATAAACAGAGAAGAAATCTGGGTTCAAATCCTTGAAGGGCTGCCATGCAGAGGGAGCAGAACTAGGCTGTGCTGTTACAGAGAATAGAATATGGCTCAGTAGGTAGAAGTCAAGAGAGACATGTTTTGCCTTAATCTATTATAATTAATATCAATTAAAGTATTAATGATTGCTATTTCTTGAACACTTTGTGTTCAGCGCTGAATATTAAATTAGTGCATCTCACCTGAGACTCACAACAACCCCATGCTAACAGAGGTACTATTATTAACCTTATTTTGTAGGTCAGGGAACTGAGTCTCAGAGAAATTAAAGAAGTCACTGGTGGCTGTCATGGCAGAATCAGATGTAACATGAAAGAGAAAAGGAGTTCGATCCAAGAACCTCAAATCACTTAGGACAGGAGTTCAGAGTTACCGCCAACGTAGGCCACATGCTTGGACTTGATTATCATGTCACGTTCACAAATGAAGATTTTCCTTATGATTCAGGATCCCCATCATAATGGGCAAAGGAAGTTCTGTTGCTTCATTAGTAACCTGGCGCTGTGTGTGGTGGAGATATCCCATCGGTAGAGAGTCCAGCAGCCTTCAGGAAATTCAGCGAGCGGAGCGTTCCAGGAAGGGTTACCCCCATTCATGTTCACACTGGGACACACGGTGTCATTCCGTGCACTGAGGGGCAGGCAGAGCAGGAAACTTCATGGTGAGATCTAAGGGGCATGGAATCTGTACCTGCCCTCCTCTCTCATCTTAAAATGTGTCTCTGTCATCTTGCCACAGAGGCTTCCAATCTGTTCACTCAGGGCTTTCCAAACTTTTCTGAGAGTACACCTAAAACTATGGGTAATGAGTGGCTCTCAGTGGCTGCCTAAGATAAGATATTTTCCAAAACCCAGTGTTTTAAAAAGTTTCTTATGAATCTTCTTCTGCATATCTACATGTGATTTATTATGAAAAAAAGTTTTCTGCTATTTTTGAGTAAAACATATCTGTCAACATCTATGTCATGTTTAGTTTGTGATGAGTGTACCGTTGATAGGTCAAAGCTTAACTTGGACACAGCACGGCTACTGTTTAAGATACCGTGTCTCCCTGAATATTCTGTGAAAATGTTAAGTTTCTGGAGGAGATGCCCTAGTAAGCCCTTAACACCTTAGCCTAAATCTACTTTCATTTTTCTTTAAAAAAATTTTTTTTTAAACATTTATTTATTTTTTAGACAGAGAGAGACAGAGCATAAATGGGGGAGGGTCAGAGAGAGAGGGAGACACAGAATCCGAAACAGGCTCCAGGCTCTGAGCTGTCAGCACAGAGCCCGATGGGGGGCTTGAACTCACGGACCGCGAGATCATGACCTGAGCCAAAGTCGGACGCTCAACCGAGCCACCCAGGAGCCCCTCTACTTTCATTTTTCTAAGGTAATTTTTATATTTGTCAAAATATTGCATACATATCACTAAAGATACTAACTACTAAGAAGATCCCTAGCCCCTCCTTGCCATGGTTTTTTTCCTAGACATCATTGATTCTACTAAATAAAGACCTCTTGGAATTATTTCCCTTTAAATGGGGGTAGCTCCACATTCTGGACAGTCTTGAATTATGTTTTATCCCAGTGTAAATTATTATCATTATTTCACTCCAAAGTATCTTGATTTGGACCTAAAATTACATGGTCGCTGTACCCACCCAGAGGCTACCTAGCAGTTACCTCCGTGTGTTTAAATTTATGGTTATGTCCTTGTTTCTTCATATTGTGTCTAATTTAGACGTTTCCCACTGACTTCCTGCTCTCATGATTAAGTATTTTGCTCACATATACCTCCATATCTTCTCCTCACTTCCTCTGAATAAATACATTGCTCTTTAGTTCCTCTGCTCATTAACTTTGTAACTCTATTTCTTGTTCCATTTGTTATAGATAATTTCTCTTGAGTTCCTAGTTTTTATGATAAAGGTATTAGCCCCTCCACACTTCTCTTTACCTGTCTTCCCTTCTTCTTTTACCTTTACATCCTCAAAGTTGGTAGCATTTACATTCTGTCCTATAATCAAAAATTAATCCTGTGCCTAACCTATAGGATGACTCTGAATGTTGAAGATCAGTGGTAGCATTTATGCTATTATCCATGTATTTATTCACTACTAAATAATAAAACAATGTGCTATAATTTCAGGCTTTTTTTTCCCCAATGACTTTCTGTCTGCTTCAGAATTTCCCCTCTTGTATTCTCTGCCTTTACTTTTAAATTCTTTCAATGTCTCCAATGTACCATCTATTCTATGAAGTCATCCCTCTCCTCAGAGTCCTCCCTTCTGGAACCATCTGTCCTCCTGCTCCAGTCTGGACTTAGTGCTCACCAGATCTGCTATAAAACCATCATCCTGAGATTTGGCTTCCCGGCACTTCTGGTTTCAATGCAACATTCCTCAGATTCTATGTCTCCCTCCTTCTTGGTTTACTCTCTTTTTCCAGTGGGCATTTTGATGGCCACACAAACATTTGTTTCATCCACCTCCTTTGTGCAACAGCCATACAGTCTGAGAAGGATTGCCCTCAATACTAGTTTCAGAGGTTGGCCCTAATGGGTTTAAGCCAATCAGGATAAGCTCATCCCTCTTGGTCACAATGACAGTTTCAAGCTGGGCTGAGGGAGTGGGGATCTCTAGGTTTCTGGAATGTCCTGCCTGATAGGAGTGTCTCTGGCCACCAGGCAGCCTGAGAATGTGATTTATGATTTATGATGGGGGCTTTGGGTCATGTGGTATCATTTCCTACCTCTGAAGGGACTAGAAATCAGCCTGACCTCTGGACGGGCAGGAGAATAAGGGTCAACCATATAGGCAGTATGTGGTCAAGCCCCAATAAAGTCTGGACATCAAAGGCTTGGATGAGCTTCTCTGATTGAATGGCAATATCCTGTACATTGTTATACATCATAGCCAGAAAGAGTTAACACTCTCCTTAACTCCATGGGGAGAGGATAAGTGGAAGCTCTACAGTTGGTATTTCCCCTGGACTCCGCCCTATGCATCTCTTCCCTTGGCTGGTCGTAATCTGTAACCCTTTCTTGTTTTAAACATAATAAATGGTAACCATGAGTATCACAGCTTTTAATGAGTTCTGTGAGTTCTTCTAGTGAATTCTTGAAACCGAGGGATTTTGAGAATCTCCCCAGTTTGCACTTGGTGTCAAAAGTAAGGGAGTCTGAGGGACTAACTTTACAGTTGGCTAAACTCCTGCAGGTGGTGAGGACAGCTTTGGAGACTATGCTCCCAAATTCTCCTCAGGATTTAACCTAATCAGGCTATGCATTCCCCTGGACGCAAAGGTGGCCTAAACAGTGTAAAGCTCATGATTTTAGTACAATGTTTGAAGCAAATCATATTCCCTCTTCTCCTGGATATTACTGAAGTATCATGTGGCCACCAATGCTACTGCAGGCATATTATGATCTTCTTTTGACAGCAAAGGAAACTGAGGCACAAGGAGGTTAAATCATTTTCCCAAAAGCACAAGTTATTCATCATAATCAAATTTGAACACAACAGCTGGTTCCAGAGTCAGGGCTCATTTTGTCATTCTTCTGGGCTACTGCTCAATGGCTAACATGTCTTTACTCTTTGCTTTTGCTTTAAATCCAGTTACTGATGGAAAGTCTAAGGCCAGTCTGGTGGTTGTTCCTTTACCAATGTTACTTCTTGCTTCCAATCTCTACTCCTTAGGATATTCTCTTTATTGTCGATATTCTGAAATTCCACGATAAATTGTTTAAAATTTTTTTAACATGTATTTATTTTTGAGAGAGAGAGAGGGAGACAGAGTGCGAGTGGGGAGGAGCAGAGAGAGGGAGGGAGACCCAGAATCTGAAATAGGCTCCAGGCTCTGAGCTGTCAGCCCAGAGCCCAATGCGGGGCTTGAACTCAGAATGGTGAGATCATGACTTAAGCCCAAGTTGGATGCTTATTAACTGACTGAGCCACCCAGGCGCTGCTCACAATAAATTGGTTAATTATGGGTCTCTTTTTTCAGCAACTTTGGTCATTATTTACAAAATCCTTCGAATTGGAAGATTCATATCCCTCTTCAACTGTAGGAAATCATTTTTGTTCTTTTCACTGAAGTTTTTGCCCTCACTGTTTCTCACATCTTTCTAGAATTCTTATTAATCACATATGGAATCTACCAAGCCTCTTACATCTCTTACCTTTTATCATGTTGTCTGTTTGTGTTTTGATTTATTTTAATCCCAGAAATACTCAGTGAGCACCTTACTTCTGAGTGAGGGGCACAGAAAATGGGCAAGTAAGCAAATAATCTGATTTAGAAAGAGGTAACTATATAAAGAAAATAAACCACAATATTTGGGGTCACTTGTATTTTTGTTTTATCAACTGAGATTTCCTATGCTTTATCCATTTCTCTATGGAATGTTTAAAAAATTTTTTTAATGTTTATTTTTGAGAGAGAAAGGCAGAGTATGAGCAGGAGAGGGACAGAGAGAGAGAGAGAGAGAGAGAGGGATACACAGAATCGGAAGCAGGATCCAGTCTCCAAGCTGTCAAGCACAGAGCCCGACGTAGGGCTCAGGCCCACGAACCGTGAGATCATGACCTGAGCCAAAGTTGGACGCTTATCCAGCTGAGCCACCCAGGCGCCCCTGGAATGTTTAACTTTTGACAATGATAGTTTCGTTTCCAAAAGTTCCTTCCTGTTCTTTTTCAAAGACGCCTCTTTTTGTTTTATAAATGTAGTGGTTTCTTACATGTCATGGCATCTCATGATGTCATATCTCTAAGGATAACAAGATATTGTGAAACGTCTTTTTAATTTCTAAATAATTCCTAGTTATTCTACTTTTCTCCCTTCCTATTTTTCTTATTGTGGTATTTCTCTTTCATATTTCTGGCTTTTCTCAAATGTCTTGGCTTTCCATTTATATTTAAGAATGAGGCTGCAGAGAGGTTATCTGGGAGCCCCGTGGATGTGGTCATGGATTGTCAACTGGCAGGCCATAGTATAAAGGCAGCATGAGTACTAAGATGCCCAAGAATTTTATCTGGGATGTTGGAACGTATGTCATAAACCTTGTCTTTTCAAATGATGCGTTCAATTTATTTTAAGAATGTCCCTCTAGTTTTATTAAGACTGAGATATAATCTTGTGGTTTTGGATCATCTTGTATACACAGGTGAGGAAGGGACATCAGGGGTGGTTCCATTCCAAATTAACCCCCATTCTCTAACTCTCTTTTCACTCCTGCCCTCAATTGCAAAGACTGCCTTTGCACGTCAGGCCTAATAAGGATTCTGCTAGGCAGGTGGGCCATCTCTTTGCTGTACCTCTGACATCAGGGAACCACAGCTTCTTCCACTCTGTTTCAAAATTTCCAGCTTCTAGAATATTTGAAAAAACTCTCATCTTTTTATGGCCTCCCACTTTTGTTATTTTTTTCCTTGACTGCAAGTGTATTGGGATTTTAGAAGTGATAGGATAAAAATGTAGCTGTTCAGCTTACCATCAAATTCTCATAAATATTTTTAGAGGGTGGTATTATAAGGGTGGGTTTTAAGTCCTGGGAGAGAGGAGCTCTTGATGGGGAAAAAAAAAAAAGAAAAAGCCTAGAAAGATCTGAAGAAATACTGTTCCTGGGAAGGAAAAGCTGGGTTTGAGGGGCTTCATGGTTCTCAAGGAGCCATTTGTTATGGACTGAATTGTGCCCCTTTAAATTTGTGTGTTGAAGCTCTAACTCTCAATGTGACTATCACTAGATAGGGTCTTTAGGGGATAATTAAAGTTAAATGAGACTATGGGGGGGGGGTCATACTCTGATAGGACTATAGAAAAAGAAGAAGAGTAAGAGGAGGAGGAGGAAGAAGAGAAGGAGAGGAGGAAGGACTCTTTCACCACCATGTAAGGACACAGTGAGAAGGTAACTATCTGCACACCAACAAGAGAACCCTCACCAGGGATCCAATCAGATAGCACCTTGATCTTGGACTTCCCATCCTTCAGAACCACAAGAAAATACATTCTGTCGTTTAAGCCACCCAGACTATGAAGTTTTGTTACAGCAGCCTGAGTTGATGAATACATCAGTGATAAGCACAAAGTTCTAGGAAGAAGGCACAAGAGAAGTTGTTGACATATTTATTGAGGTTCAAGGTACTCTTAATGAAAGAGCCAGGAGACCTGGCTCCACAATTAACCTGCATGGCATGGGCAAAATCGCTTAACCCACCAGCCACAATTTTCTAATCTAGAGAGTGAAGCTAATAATTCCTCTCCTGTGAGTCTTGGTGTGAGTATTAAATCTGTTGTGTTTTATAATAATCATTTATTGTACCTAACTACTTATTCACAGTTGGCTTCCATGACTGATCTGTAACAGACTTGACAGTTGAGTTTGTGAGCTAGAAAGCACGGACATGTATTAATGAACAAGGCCAGCATGGTGCTTGGCACTCAGTAGGTACTCACTAAATTCAAATGTAAAGTCTGGTAAAACTAGGTGGTTATGAAAGTTTGCGGCTTTATCATGGCGATTTACCACCAAGTAGGCTCATGGAATTCATGGAAGCAACCATTCTTTGGAAGGGTTGAAGGTCCTGCTGCTTGCACTTGGCCAGTCCAAGACAGCACTTCTGGCCTCACCACTGCTAAGTATCTTAACTCAGCTTTCTACATTGCTGGGAACCCCTATCTCTATCTATATTTAGCATCTTTATATTTAATACTTTTAATCAAAGTGATCTAGTTAACCCTTATGTCTTTCTTTCTAGACTGAGATCTTCTCAAGGGTGTGGACTCTAAATTATTTTTATTCCCAGTGTGTAGCCCCATAGCCCATCCAACAATAGGCACTCAATATATATTTGATTCACTGGAAATTCTTATCTCAGAGACATCAGGACTTCTGCTTTCAGCAGCTTGTTCTTTAGAACTGTTTGAGGTCCTTCCATGCTTGTCCATCTTTCTGTATATCTCTAGGACAATAGGTTTCATTTCCAGTTGCATTGACCTAAATGCGATCAGACTGTGTGACTCCAGGGCCATGTTGCTGCCATTTTTAACTTTATATTTGATGTGAATTATGGCACAATGGTGGATTCTGTTGAGACTGTTGATGAAGCTATACGTATCATGTGTGGCAGCATCTGCTCCCATTACCATAGACCACAATGAACACAACTGCTATGCAACTGACCTTTAATCTGAGTCTGGAGATGAAAGCTTTGTTGACACTATGCTTTGTCAGCCATTCTCCCAAAGAACATCCTGGCCTATCGATACCTTTTCCTACTTTGAATATAACACGTAATCTGTAATTGTTCTCTCAAGGAAGTGAAAGTGGAAGCCATATTCAATTCTCCATTTCTAAGAGCAATATTGGGATTTTTTAGTGTTAAGTGATGTTAGATCACTTATTTCTTAGATAATTAGAGCATGGCACTTTATAGAATCTGCAAGCTGGTTTAGAATTGACTAGTTTGTCTCTGGTGTTTATGATTTCAGAACTTAACAGATAACTGTAATAAACAAACTCTTTCATTTGCCTTCCTTTGTTCAGCAAACATTTATAAAGAACCTTCTCTGTCAGGTAAAGTATGAACTTCTGGCCTTCTTAAACTCACCTTTTAGCTGGGGATGTTCTCAAGCTATTAAGCTGAAAAAAAATACAAAAACATTTGGCTACTTCTAACATTAGGTCTCATATTGTTTTCTGGGTAGTAATACTATCTATTGTACAGAAGCATATCTGTATAAGTATATATCTGCACATTTATGTTCGTATATATTGCTAATACTAATATCTTCAAAAAGTACATGGTGTTTTTTTTTTTTTTGATTGATAAAGCACTTAAGCATTTTTTTTTAATATATATTTTTTTAACGTTTATTTATTTTTGAGACAGAGAGAGGCAGAGCATGAATGGGGGAGGGTCAGAGAGAGAGGGAGACACAGAATCCGAAGCAGGCTCCAGGCTCTGGGCCATCATCAGCCCAGAGCCCGACGCGGGGCTCGAACTCACGGACCGTGAGATCGTGACCTGAGCTGAAGTCGGACGCTTAACTGACTGAGCCACCCAGGCGCCCCGATAAAGCACTTAAGCATTTTTTTAAACCAACCCAATTTCAGTAACTCTGGGAAGTATTCAGGATGCATGGCATTTCCACGTGACTAAAATGGGTTTCAGACTAGATAGTAAATTGCCCAAGGGTATAGCACCAGTAAGTGGCAGAGATGTGCTAGGTTGATGATTAAGGTGATCTTCTTTTTACTTGAGGCCTTTGCCCTCAAGCACTTGATGGTTTAGATGTTATTTAAGACACGCATGCACACACACTAATGAGTTAAGCACTGCTTGGCAGTATGTGATTACATGCCCATTGTAAAATAAATGCAACATCTTCAGAGACAAAGCAGAGTGGCACCGGCTGGAATAATTGAAGAGCTTCATGGAGAAATGGTCGATCTTGAAGAAAATATATACTCAGGGGTGAGGAAATAAAATTGGTTAACTCAGTTGAGAAGAGAAAGTACAGTCTTGAATATCAGGCTGAGAACTACAGAGCTTTATTCTATAACTAGCAGTAATACTAGTAAAGGTATTTGAATAGATAAGTAGCTTGTCACAATACATAGCTTCTCTGCGACAATCTGCAGAAAGGATGAGAGTAAGAAGATTCTGGAGATTTTGAGTTTTGTTGTACTAGAGAGTGGTGACAATACTGTGCTGTCTAGTTCTTAACCTTTCTATCTTCCTTTGATCCACAATTGGGACCATTTGGGGCTTGCTTTGTCTGATGAGCCCTGCCTGGCTCCGGTGAAAGGCTGCGTTTTGGGTCTCCACCTTTTGAGTGTATTCATTCCTGGTCAGTGAACCAGAGTGAGCCTGTCTCAGCCTGAAATATGCCTGTGCCATGGACTTTGTCCATAAATACTAAGACAGCTCAAGTCTCAGTATCTTGATGAGACACTCTAAGAATCCAGGCTAATTTACTAGCTGATAGATTCTTAATCTATCACTACTGACAAATATGACAGGTACACAAGCTTGAACATATTTTTGGTGGGTCTTTATTAAAATGAATCCTAGCAGGATCTCTTTAAAATTTAATATTGCAGGATTTCCCCCATATTACTTCAGTCAGCTTAATTTTCTTTTTTCTTCTTAAAGATAACAATCCAATATTCTCAAATACTGGGAGCATTTGTGTTGCACTTATTTGCTAAAGAACAATATGAGTATGTATTTAAGTAAGCCCTGTCAGCTCTTCTTGGAAGCTTAGTCAGCCGAGATCATTTGTACCATATGGAGATGCGGCAAGGAGAGGGGCCCTCAAGTAAACAATTGCAGTGTTACAATCTTGGGTGATGAGGGTTGAACTTCACTCACGTAAGGCCTGTCTAGGGGCTCTAGAAAAGGGAATAATGTTAGTTTACATGGGGAGGGGTTGTGGTTAATAGAGGACCACTGACAGGTGTGTCATGGGGCAATAGTGTTATCAGATTGGATTTTAGAAATGACTATGGGTTGTGTGGATGAGGAAGTAAAGAAGGGTAAGAGGGAAAGGGTCCTGGAAACAGGAGACCAGTCAGGGGCTGTATTAGGGTTCTCCAGAGAAACAGAACCAATAGGAGGTGTATGTGCAGATGTGTGTGTGTGTGTGTGTGTGTGTGTGTGTGTGTGTGTGTGCGTGCGCACGCATGCGCATGTGTCCGTGCATGCAGGTGAGGCTGGCAAGCTGGAAACTCAGGGAAGAGTTGATGTTGCAGCTTGAGTCCAAAGGCAGTCTGGAGGCAGAATTCCTTCTTCTTTGGGGGACTTCAGTCTTCTTTCTCTTAAGGCCTGACTCTCTTAAGACTGATTAGCCTACCCGCCCCCCGCATTGTGGAGGTTAATCTGCTTAATCAAAGAATACTGATATGAATGTTAACTTCATCTAAAAAATAGCTTCACAGCAACATCCAGACTGGTGTTCAGCAAACAACGGGGTACCATAACCTAGCTACATGACACAAAAAATTAACCATCGTAGCAGAGAGTGAAACGTTATCCTCCAGATGGGAGAAGGATCATACCAGAATTTAACTGGATGGACTTGTTGAGCAATTGGATGAAAGTTGTGAGAGAGCAGTCTGAACATCTGGG
Source organism: Panthera onca (assembly GCF_046562875.1). Classification (NCBI taxonomy): domain Eukaryota; kingdom Metazoa; phylum Chordata; class Mammalia; order Carnivora; family Felidae; genus Panthera; species Panthera onca. Next base: position 151,280,126 of record NC_138346.1, read on the forward strand.
GAATGGATCCCATCCTGCCAATTTATCCGTAGAGATGATCCCTTCCCCCTTCCTCCTTAGTTCCCTAATTCTATCCATTTATTGAACAACAATGTGCCTGGCACTCTGCTGGGAACTAGAGACACATGTTGATAGAACACATTGCTTACCTTAAAAGGTCTTGTAGTCTATCCATAGCTCTGCATTGCAGCTTTGCAGACCAGACTAAGAGCCACTTCATACATTTAGTCATTCCTCCTGCCATTCAGGCCATTACTGGAAATGAGGGCAAGCATGCATGGTCAAAACAAAACAAAACAAAAACCAAGCAAACCAAAAGCAACGCAATCTTGTTTAGACTACTTCTAGTACCTTTCTGTATATGTGGGTGATGGTGGAGTCCGCTTTGCTCTATTAGCAAGTTGGTCACAGACTCATCAGTCCTGCAGAGAAGACTAGTGTGGCAACTGATCCACCTATGCCTCCTCACTCCTGATGAACGAACCGGCTTGCTCACTGAAACGAAGGTCATGCTGTAGGGTTCTATGCATTTCCTGCAAAAATGGAATCTCCACAAATTCTTTTGTCCTGGTCCCTAAGAGGCTTACAGAAGTTGCAATCAGAATGACAAGAATAAGAGTTAGGAGGAAAAACAACAACAACAAAAGATTCTTTGGGGAAAGATATACTTTAAAACGTTTAGTATAATGTTATATGGGATTCCACATCTGGTTTTTCCACATTTATCATGCCAATAAAACATGCACCTGTTAGTTTTTCATCACAAGCCATATTTCTCATCTGCCTTGTTTGACCTTGTCACAAGGCATTTCCCTTTTAGCACTCACTTGGATTTTTGTACTGAGTAGAAGTTGGAGGTGATTGCAAAGGAAGGCAATTTCTTTTGACATCTTGTGTATGACCCATTTATCTCCTTATGGAATATAGGGAAAGTATTAGAGGGGAGCACTAGAGAATAATAGATATTTGTACAAATATGTAAGACTCTAGTTTCCTCTTAGGTCTGTCTTAGTGAACTTAGCCAAAGGATACGGTGTTAATTGTGTGGACGTTTGGGTCTGGAGATTTGGTATACTTTATGGGAGGGAAAGGGACAGAGTAAAAGGCAAACTGTTTTCTAGATTCCTAGGTACTGGCCTCTTCTTCTTCTTCTTTTTTCTTGTTTTCATTCTTATTTTTCATTTTTATTATGGAAAATTTCAAACATGTAGGGAAGTAGAGAGAAGAGTATAAAGTACCTCACGTACTCATCATCTAGCTTCAACAGTCATCAACAAAGGGATGCTTACTTCATCTCTACCCTTATTCGTCCCCACCCCCCTTTGGAATATTTTGAAGCATATCCTAAATATGCCATTTCATCTGAAAATGCATATGTGTATATATGTCCCTAAAAGATAAGTAATTTTTTATAACAAAACTAAAATACCATCATTATACCTAAAACACGATTCCTTAATATCATTAAATATCTAGCCAGTACTCAAATTTTCTTGATGGCATCATTTGCTCAAATCAGAATCCAAACAAGGTCCAGATACTGCATATAGTTGATATTTCTTAAGTATCTTTAAATCTAACCCCTAACTTTTTATCAGCTTTTAATTTATATGTTGAAGGAACTGGGTCATTTGTCATGTAGAGCTACTCATACTCTTGATGCACTAATTGAATCCTATGATATTACAGAATGTATTTCTCTGTCTCCCTACCAGCCCTCAAGTTGTATTTCCTGTAACCTAAGATCTGGAGGCTTGATCAGATTTGGGTTCGAGTTTTTGGCAGGAATACCTCATAGGTGGTGTGGGGAATGGTGGTGGCATCACAGTAGGAGGCATATATTATCTGTCTCTCTGCCCCTCTTTGGGTGATGTTAAGATTGCTTGATGGGTTTAGGTTCTGTCAGGCTGGTCCATTAATATCAAATTTCCCACTTAGCAAGGGTCAATGACCACTGGCTAGCCCTAGTTATATTTTCATTAGATACTGCAAAGTGGTTATATACTATGTTTATCATTCCTCCTTCGGTCAGTGGGAGACTCTTTGGTTGATTTCAAAGTCTTCTTGATGTGACCAGATTTTTTAACACAAAAATTAAGAGTTAAATGTTTGTAAAGGATGGAAGCATATTCAATACTGTCACGCTGAGAGGGAAATTCAAAAGCACTGATAGTTTCTTAAAGCAGTAGTTTGACTTGCAAGGACTTTCGGGAAATTCTAATAGTTGAATGTTTAACTCCACAAATAAAACAAAGGGCAAAAAAGTGGGAAACGAGATGCCCACTGACAAGAGGAAAACTTGACAAATAATCCTAAGGCAAAATGCCAACGAAAGTCGCTACTGAATTAAAAAATTAGCAACTCAAAATGTCAAACTGGTAATTTAATTTCAAGGTGCTCAACCAAATTAGAAAGATGAACATAAAACCACTTTTACTGCTTTTCTTTTGATCCAACATAGTTTATATCTGGATAACTCTAAAACAGAGACACTTTATTTTGGTTTAAACAAATTAAAGGCTGAAATGCATATATTTAGATAGAGGAATGTATGATATATTTGGCTTACTTTTTGCCTTTCTAGATGATTTCAATAATTGTGGCTTATAGACATTTAATACATCAGAGTGGTTTCCCAAGGTTTATTTTCCTGACTTTGTAAATTTTCCTTTGAATACGGCAGCTGTTTACAAGATCTATTTGTGTCCACTTTCCCTGAAATTGAACCAAACCTTATCTGAATGTTTCTCTTCTCACCTGCAATTTATCAGATGTGGGACAGCACTCTAAGCTGCTATTTAACACATTAGGCACCGGGTCACATCCATTGAGTTAAGAAACTTGACTTGTTCGCTCCAACGCTGTAGAAGTTGGGAGGTGGAGAAAGAGAGGGAAAGGCAGAAAAGCTATTCAGTACCTTTTAAGTTCCATGCATGTTGCATATCCATTTAATCTCCTCATATTTGGGTGGTTAGGGGTACATACATGTAACTTTTTATAAATACCACGAGACTCCCACTCTTGCTGGATACGTTCACTAAGACTAAGTGTTGAAGTCATCATAGAACCATATTTGGTAAATATTGTTATAGTCATTTTGGAGACAAGGAAACTGAGACTCAGAGCATAATCTGTGCAAGTTCAAACAGCTAACAAGGATCACAGTCAGAATTTGAACCCACACATCTGTCTAACTCATAGGCTGGCTTTTTCCCCTCTGCCTTCTGTCCGCTAGCCTAATGTCCAAAGAAGGGGTGAAAGGCAAACTAGATCAGTTTTCAGAAAATGTGCTCTATCAGTCATTTAGTATAGATTTTATACTTACTGGATGTCACCATAAGCTTTTATTCTTTGTGAAGAATACACTGTCTAGGAGACAGCATCTGCCAAGGAGGTGCACACTGCCCGAACTGTGTCCTCATTGGAAATATAGAATGTAGAATTATATAAAATAGGGGTAACTTGGTATGGTGTTAGGTGAAGTGGAATTCTGTAAGTTCTGGCTCAAGCAAAAAGTCAATACATTAAGAGCCAGGAATCACCAAGGAGCAATGTGCTTGGAAACTCAATACAGTAATAAGTAACTCAGTATTGTGTCTGTGAACGATCTCTTATTGTCCACCAAAAAAATGTTAATGCACTGCTCCTTGGTGTCAGTCTTGCATTTTAAAATATCACATAAAATATGTCAATGGAGGATTTTTTCTTCCTTGAAGGTTGCCACATAGTCGTGATGATTAAATTACCAGGGCAAAATTTTTACATGCTTTTGTTGCAAAATTGAAATTAAACTGAGTACATTCAGAACAAGCATTTTTGTGTAAGGTTTATAATCATATATGTATAATTAAAAATTAAGAGAATAAACAAGAGTGAAATCTTTCCATTTGTGACAACATGGATGGATGTGGAAGGCATTGTGCTAAGTGAAGTCAGAGGAAGACAGATACTGTATTATCTTACTTACATGTGAAATCTAAAACAAACAAACAAGTTCATAGATACAGAGAATAGACTGGTGGTTGCCAGAGGTGGGGATTGGGGAGTAGACCAAATAGGTGTAGGGAGCAAAAAAAAGTGCGAACTTCCAGTTATAAAATAACTAAGTCATAGGGGTGTAATGTACAACATGGAGACTATAGTTAATAAGACTGTGTCGCATATCTGAAAGTTGGTAAGAGACTGAGTTTTAAAAGTTCTCATCACAAGTAAAAAAAATTCTGTGACTGTATGCTGATGAATGTTAACTAGATGTATTGTGGTGACCATTTTGCAATACATACAAATGTTGAATCATTATGCTGTGCCCCTGAAACTAATATAATGTTATATGTCAATGAGACCTCAATAAAAAATAAACAAAATAGACTCGTTCTCCCTACACAGAATACTTTATGTCTATTATTAAGTCAGCATATAAGTGGTGTTTATGAACATAGCCAACGATAACAGACCCTCTGCATTTCATAGTTTTGTACAGCCAGGCACCAGCTCACCTTCATCGGGACTCTTGATGACACCATGTGTTTATGGAGTGCCTACTTTAATGCTAGGTTCCTGCTAGGCTGTGAGCAAACGATGAGGCATACGACCAATTGCTTCCTTGCCTTGGGTCACGTATTACAGATGAGGACAGCCCTGTGAACAATCAATAATTGTATTGTGTAGTGAGTCTTCTGGCACTTTCAGAAGCATATAACAGTCATCAAATGTAGCCTGGGGCGGGGGTGAAGAGGGGCTTCTGAGAAAACTTGTAGGAGACAGTGACACAACTGAGAGAAGGAAATTTGGAGTTGGTCAGACAAGAGAGTAGGGTAGAAGGGTCAGGCGGGGGAGGCATGCACGTGCCAAAGTGAGTAGCCTCTGGTGAGGTCTAGAGGCTAGTGAGAGCATGGAACGGTCAGGAAGGCGGGAAGGAGGGCGAGGGGAAATACAAAGGGCTGGCCCTGGAATGGGAAGTGAAGAGATGAGGCTGGAGAAATCAAGAAGAACCTTGTACATCATGTTCAGATGACTGGACTGACTCTGATAACAACTAAAGGGGAGGGTGAGGTCGTCCAGTTTGTCCTTTAGAAGGGACATCTGGTTGCCGGGGCGAGAATGGATGAAAGGAGGTAGAACCACTTGGGAGGCTTTGCAGCAATCCAGGTGAGATATGATGGTGGCCTCACCTGGAGGACAGACAAAGGTGAAGACAACGGACCGAAATGGGCAGCTTTGGTAGTTGACAGGACATAGTGATTGGCTGAGGATAGTGAGAGAGGGGATAGACTCCAGGGTGATGCCTGGTTTCTGACTCGGGCACTAACTGAGGCGGTACAGATAGAGATAATAGGATGAGGAATTTGCAGGGGAAGGTGATGCGTTCATTTCGGGACATGTTAGGTTTGAAGTACCAGCAAATCAATCCTCTTCACTTTCTAGTATTTTCTAAAGAATGAGCTGCATTGTCCCTGGGAAATAATGGATCCACAAACTCACCTGACTGTCTGTGTCGGTGCAATGACATTCAGAAGTCATAAGAAGCCGACTTTCTGATGCTACTCTTTTATACTGATGACAGATACACGTGTGGGCCCTCAGCATTCACGAAGAATGCATTCGGATGATCCCTTTGATAGTTCTAGCTGGCTAAGAATTATAAAAATAGAAAAGCTGTGGTGGCAGCGACGGGTGAGGAATCACTTCTCCAACCCCCAACCCTGCACCCTCTCTGCCTTTCTCTTCTCTTCCAGGGATGATCAAGGATTTCAAGGATTTGATTGGGAAAGACGCGGAGCTGCACTGAGATGACTGTGACTCACTTCCTGGGACAGGGGAGGCTGCGGGAGTTCCCTGAAGAGAGTGACTGTTGGGTTTATTTATTTTTAAAAATAACTTTATTAAGATTTCATTCACATGCCATACAATCCACACATTTAATTAGTTAATTAATTTTTATTAGGATTTTTATTTTAATTCCAGTGTAGTTAACATACAGTGTTATATTAGTTTCAGGAGTACCATATAGGGATTCAACAATCCATACATCACTCAGTGCTCATCATAAGTGAGCTGTCAACCCCCCTCACCTATATAATCCATCCCCCCGCCACCTCTCCTCTGGTAACCACCAGTTTGTTCTCTATAGTTAAGAGTCTGTCTCTTGGTTTCTCTCTCTCTGTCTTTTCTCATTGGCTTATTTTGTTTTTTAAAGTCCACACATGAGTGAAATCATGTGGTATTTGTGTTTCTCTGACTTATTTCGCTTAGCATTATACTCTCTAGCTCCATCCATGTTGTTGCAAAGGGCAGGATTTCATTCTTTTTTTTTTTAAACATTTATTTTTATTTTTTTTAATGTTTATTATTGAGGGACAGAGAGACAGAGCATGAACAGGGGAGGGGCAGAGAGAGAGGGAGACACAAAATCCGAAGCAGGCTCCAGGCTCCGAGCTGTTAGCACAGAGCCCGACGCGGGGCTCGAACTCACAAACCGCGAGGTCATGACCTGAGCCGAAGTCAGGCGCTTAACTGACTGAGCCACCCAGGCACCCCAAGATTTCATTCTTTTTAATGGCTGAGTAATATCCCATTGTATATATGTATATACCACATCTTCTTTATCCATTCATCTATTGATGGACACTAGGGCTGCTTCCATAACTTGGTCATTGTAAATAATCAATAAACACAGCGGTGCATGCATCCCTTTGAATTAGCATTTTTGTAGTATTTGGGTGAATACCTAGTAATGTTATTGCTAGATTGTAGGATGGTTCTATTTTTAACTTTTTGAGGAACTGTCGTACTGCTTTCCACAGGGGCTGCACCAGTCTGCATTCCCACCAACAGTGCACGAGGGATCCTCTTTTCTCCACATCCTCACCAGTACCTGTTGTCAATTCACACATTCCAAGTGTACGATTCAGTGTTTTTTATTATAGTCACAAAAATGTGTAACAATTACTAGTCACTGTTAGAACATTTTCATTACCTCAAGAAGAAACCCCTTATTCTTCAACTATCACCTCTTTATTCCCACTTTCCTCTGGCTTTAAGCGAGCGGTAATTTATTTTCTGTCTCTATAGATTACCCTGTTCTGGAATTCATACGGATGGCGTCATATGTCACGAGATCTTTTGTGACCAGTCTCTCACAGAGCATAATGTTCTCAAGGTCATCCAGGCTGGAGCATGTATCAGTACTTCATTTCTTTTTTATGGCTAAATAATATTCCTTTGTACGGCCATGTCACATTTTGTTTATCCATTTGTCTGCTGACAGACATCTGGGGTGTTTCCACCTTTTGGCTGATGTGGATAGTGCTGCCATAAACATCTGTGTGTATAGTGATTGCTTTTTATTCATCTGTGTGCCTCTAGGCTTAGCTCAAGGAGGAATGACCCCTTCTGCCACTGATACCCACGCAGAGAGCATCCATACAAGCAGCTAGTTCCTAGGCACAATGGTGAAGGGGGAGCATTTCTTCTTGTTTCTATTCTTTGATGTATGTATCCTCTCCTTGCCTCCCTTCCTGTTTCCATTAGTACCCTGAAAGTCCGAGGGAGCCTTGATTGCTTTCAAGAACTGCTCTTTAGGCTGTCCAAGTGTCTGCCACTCTGGCCTGCTCGGATCCACGCTTCCATTCTTTAAGGGTGGCTAAACAGCTGATAAATCCACATGGAGGTGTGAATGAGGCTTCAGACACAAAAATTCTTTTGCCTTTTTTTCACACAGGGGCATTGGCTCAAAGGAATCTCTTACTGTAAGAGGAGAGGTTTTTTGTTTTTTGTTTTTTTTAATTTGAGTTTGGGGAGCTTCTAAGGTCTCTTGACTGCATCCAGAAACTCCCTTATCCCGTATCCCCCAGATCCTGTACTTCCTGGTCTTTGTTAAGTCTGAGAATTAAGCCATGAGGCATTACTTGGCCTGAGTGCCTAAGTAAATTTTATTAAAAAAAGTAAATACTCAAAAGTAATAGATCTGGGAATGCAACCAAAATCTTTTACTATTTCAAATAATTAATAAAATGGAAATTGGACAATAACAGACCATGTGTTTGTGTGATCTACATCCCTTGGAAAATGTTCCATTTATAGAGGCACCCGTTAGCTTTGCCTGAATGTGAAGGAAGATTTAGCAAGATTCCTGAAAGTATAATCTGTGTGCCAACTGTATCCAGAATCACTGTGAGTGCCAACTCCAGGGGCCCCATTCCAGCTACTAAAGTAAAATCTCTGGGGGGATGTGGCCCAAGCATCTGTCCTTTGAGCAAGTTCCTCGGATGATTCTTGTTCACATTCATGTATTAGGGCCGTTCAAAGATATCAGGGCTTCAATTATACCCATGCTAGATAAGTAGTGGTTGCCATAATATTTTTCATCTAAACTTTGGAGAGTTAAAGGAGGTGCTATTAACAATCTTGCAGGGAACACAGGTGTAAACGGACTGCCCTGGCAAACCAGAATGTAAGGTCACCTTGCGAATAAATATCACCCTGTCCAAGTAAGAATTTGTTCTGCTGTCTTACTGTGCTTTTCCAATTCCCCAGAGCCACATTCTCAAAGCTCACCTCATGAGTCCATGCCTACGAGCTTCCTACTTGTGTTGACTGCATGTCCTCTACCTGTAGTCAACTTCACCGTGGCAGTCGTTAGTGCAGCTCCATATTCCCCGGTCCTCTTCCCTTTTTGACATAGACAAGGCTGAGCTTTCTGGTTGGGCCCAGTCATGGGCTAACATCAAGGTGTCAGTGGGGTCACACTCCCTCCGAAGACTGTAGGGGAGAACCTGTTCCTTGCCTCTTCCAGCTTCTGGTGACCGCCAGCACTTCTAATGACAGCATCCCTCTAGTCTGAGGCCAGCATCCTCAAATCCCTCTGTCCTCATCTTTCTATCATCCACTCTTCCCTGTACGTCTAATGTCTATGTTACTCCTACCAGGATACATGTGATTGAATTTGGGTGCCCTCCCCCCACCTTGGATAATCTGGGATAATCTTCCCATCTCAAGATCCTTCCTTTAATCACATCTGCACAGATACTTCCTCCAAATAAGATAATATTTACTGATTCCCAGGATCGGGACTTGGTACCTTTTGGGCCATTATCTGCTCATCACAAATGGCAAATCTTTGTGGATGGTGAGAGCAGACAGACATCATCATCTTCATTTCGCAGTCAAGGCTGAGGTTGAGGTTCAGAGAATTTAAGTGACTTACACAAGGTCATGAGCCTGTCTGATGGGAGACAAGGAAGTAGAAATCACTGTGCAATTCCCTTTAAGCTGTGCTGATTCCCCAGGAGGGACCAGAAGATAGATGGCATACAGTCTACCTCCTGGCCTTCCTGTACACCATTGGACAATGTGCTTCAAAAATCTAACACAAAAAAAACGACTCTTGGGGCTGACTTGATGATGGAAACATTAGCCTGTGTAGGACTTTCCTGGCACCGTTAGGAACCAGCAAAATGCCTGGTGTGGAAATCTAGGTCCAGCTGTGCCATTAATAAGTTGTGTGAGTGTGGGCAAATTTCTATGACTTTGTGCTTTTCAGATTCCTAATATTTAAGCCAAGGGGATTGGGCTAGAAGATAATATGTTAAAATATAGATACCACTGAATGTCTACAATGCACTAAGAATCTCCATGCTGGACTAAGAACTTGGCTTACGTTATTTCATGCACTCCTCACAACCTAATGAGAGCGGCATACTTATTATGTGCATTTTACTGGTAAGGCTTAGAAAGATTGGACAATTTGATCAAAGCCACACTGGAAGCTAGTGGTGGAACTAAATGTGATCTACCTGTTGGACTCCAAAGTCTTCTGACCTTCTGCCTGCTCATTCTCAGCATACTCCCCATCCATAGGACTGTGATACCATGATGCTGGCCTGGCACAGGGGTCTGGACGATATAATGGCCAAAGACATAATATAACTCTCGTGTCTCTGCTATTTTCCAAGGAGCTAGCTGATGGATGGCAGCCAGATGCAGGATAGTCCTTTATTTAGAATATTGTGTGAGAGAGATGTGGTTCTGAGGGAAGCTAGGAATTTACAGGGAAAATTCTCTCATGGGAATGTCACAGGAAGCAGAACTCTGTGGAGCACAGGCAAATCATGGTCTACTTTTATAAGTTAAACAGCTTGTACTCAGTAAGTATTTGGGTCTGTTTTGGTCTATAAAACCTAGGTTCTTTATCTCTGTGACTTTTGAGGCAGCTTTGTAGAACCATTGGCAGGTCAGGCAAGGGAGAAGCCCTGGGGGCAGGGTAGTCTCACCTCTACATTTTGCATTTGAAGGAACGGAGGCATAATTAAAGGAAATTTATTTATCCAGGAAACATTTCATGAGAACCTGTGTTTTGTGTATAGTGCTAAATGCCGGGTACAGAAATGAAACAATACAATCACTGTTCTAGGATCTCTGTGCCTAGTGGAGGAGGCAAGCTCTAAACATATAATTTCAATAAATACGGTAAACACTGCAACTGTGCTGAGAATTCCATGGGATCCTGAGGGAGTCAGCAGAGACTGATGTTTGAGCTAGAAGAAGGAAGTAGGAAAAGACAAACCAGGCAAGGGAAACAGGATCCTGGTTGGGTCAAGTGTATTCAGAGACCAGTGAGATGTTCATGGTGGTTGGAACGTGAGGTGCTATGAGAGGAGGTCGCAGGGGCTAGGGTGAGACTTGCCCAAAGTCAACTTCTGGGCTGTTGAGATTGAAGCATTTCAGTCTATACCCTCAAGTAGGTTTTAATAACATTTTCCTTTCACTGGGTCTATTTTATGCACCTTGATTTTACTAGGCTAGACTTGGCATCCTTCACCAGGGACACAGGATCACTTTCACATGCTGCAGAACTTCTTAGGGCATCCGACAGGTCTGCTGACCACATGGAACAGCTTTGTGATATGTGGGAATCAGCTCAGGCTCTTGTACCTTGTTTTGTTTCTGTATCTCGCCTGCAGCAAAGTCCTAGCCCCTGCCCAGCACGGAGGCCTCAAGTTACACTGTGATCCTGAGAGTTCCTGGTACATCTGGGTGTGGGCAACATAGTTGAAAATGCCTTTTGAATAAAGGCATGGGTTTTTAATCGCCGAAGAAGAATAACTGAAAATTCAGAGATTTGTGACTGTTCCATCTCCTATAGAAAGGGGAAGAAGGATGTACTGCTCCTTCTCTTGATTTTGAGATTAATCCACGGCCCTTTTTATCCCGCTTCCGGGTTTTCCTTTAGAATTCACTGACCACAAGTTGGTTTCCTGTCCCCACGGTGCCTATGTATATTTGATGTACTTTTACTGGCTGGCTGAACAGCATGATGGAAATGAAGGTGCTGATCCACTACCACTATTGGTCCCATGGCTTTCCCTTGTCCCTTAAAATTGGGGGATCCTGCCAAATTCCTTTCCATTAATTATAATAACAATAATAACAAAAGCTTCTTTGGGGGTCTCCTCCATGCCTTTACAATGCAGTTCTTTCTCTCCTATATTCCCCTTAGGATATTTTCTACTTAATGAGATGCAGTGATACATATTCTTCCTTGCTGTTTCTCTTCTGGCTGAATGTGATTTTTTTTTTTTTTTTGTACCTACAAAGGCCCCACAGTTTGAGTCCTGAGTGGCAAAAAATTATTGCTTAAAGAAGGAAGGCAAGTACTGAGGCCGAAACTGTGAACTCTGAAGAACTATTATTTTCTTCCTGTAGCATGTTTTGAGAGCCTACTATATCCTCCGCTAGATTTTGAGGACATAGAGATAAAGCAGTCTCTGTCCACAAAGAAGTGAGTTGCATGCAGAAGACTAAGGAGTAAACCAACAGACACACAGAAAGGATGGGCATCCCCAAAGGGCTGTGGGAGCATGGAGGAAGGGCCATTTAGTCTGGGTAGTGGGTTGGAGAACACAGGGAATCCATTTCCAGAGACATGCTGAGTTGCTTCTTAAAGAATAGAATTGAATAAGTATTGGGTGGAAAACTAGGAGGAAGGGGAGGAGAGAAAATGGAGGAGGGAGAGATGGCACAAAGGACGGTGGAATAGAAGGAAACATCATTTACAAGGAACTGCGGGTCAGAAATTACATGGCATGCAAGAGCAAGTACAAAATGATGGGTTAAGGAGAGGATAAAGATTTTTAACTAGTATCACTGAGGGCTTACTAAATAGCCTTTCGTATACCATTATCTCACAAACGGTTGGATAAGTGTCTGTGGTAGATATTACTGTATCTAGATAAGAACACTCTAGGCCGAGGACATTAAGTCGCTTTCGAAGTCCTTACAGCCACCTGATAAGTGAGGGAGTTGGGATCTGATTTCACTTCTCAGGTGTTTGGTACAGACACTTTGCAGTGGCCTCACGTGCATTTGCAGAAGCCCTTGTCAGGCATCCTTTCCCGAAAGGAAGGCCCAGCAGCGAGATGGGGGTTAACAACCACATTCCCTAAGATGTTGAGGAAACTTTTGTAATGCGTGTGGTTACAGGTAAGAAATTGAGGGAGGAAAAAAGTGGCTCTTTAGAGGAGGATGCTGGATGAGTTAAAAAGAGAAACCAAGGATGAAGGAGGTTAAGCAGTGATGAAGGAAAGGAAGAAAGTAATTAGAGTTCAGTGAGCTAAAGACACAATTTAAAGACTTTTCAGGAAGGAGCCAAGGTGGGAATGGAAAAGATTACATTGCAAGGTTTCTATGGGCTGGTGAAAGCTTTAGGGTAAATCAAAGTACTGTTACCAATTCAATAGAATTTTATATTATTTTAGGAAATCGAGTAACAGTCCATTAGCTGCAAAGTCCAGGATCAAGAAGACAGCTAAAAGACGGGGCAAGTTCTGGAAGCCTCATATATCTAAGGGTTTCGGCTGTGAAACATGTTGATGTTTTAAGAGTCTCGGAGATCATCTCCTGTGACTTTCTGACTTTGCAGTTGAGGAAACTGAGGCCAGAGAGATGTTGTTAATTTTACATAAGATTGAGCCCCCTTCTAAGCAGAGAGTGGATTATAACACTCAATTTAGTGCTCTTTGCAAGACTGTGAATTTCAGGCCAGGGCATGGGTTACCCTACCCTGTGGTTAGAACATCAACACTCTACTCACAGACCAGTCGTAGAACAAACACGGGGTTCAGAATCAGGGCCCTGAATTACAAAGAGCAATGGCTTCCCATATGGAAGTGTGACCCAGAAAAGCAAGCACTAGGAGGAAATGACATTACCACAGAAGATTTGGGACATGAAGGAAGGTCAAGTGGGGGTAAGGATGAGGATGGAGAAGTACAGAGGCGAGGGAAAGGGCTGGAACATTGTTAGGACATGTATCAGAAAGACTCTAGCTCTATGGAGAGGAAGTCCTCATTTACATTTTGTTAAACCATTTTTAAAAATAATAAAATGTGGACCTTTTTACAGGAAAGGGAGCATAGTATAGCAGGGAGGTTTGTGGGCTTTGACCTGGGTCAGTCCTGATTTGCAAACCCGACTCTGACTCTGTGGCGGAGCTCAGGCAAGAACACACAAACCACCAAGCTATTCTGACAGAGATAATTTACTTTAGGGACGCTATTAAATATTATTGAAAGATGGAAAAGCCTAAAAAAGGAACACCGCGGAAACACCAAGCTTCCAGAAGGAGCTGCAGTTCCTTGGGCTGGGGGCAAAAAAAGGAAAGGCCTGGGAGCTTTTGAAGTCAGAAGCTTGAGGGAGGGGCCTCCACAGAGACTCCTGAGAAGGGGACGACTCAGCTGCTGCTGGGGCTGGTGCCCTGCAAGGTGCAGACTCAGACCACAGAGGAGAGGGTATCATCTGCAGGGTCCTGATATCCGTAAGGGGATACAACGACACTGATTTTAGGAGCAGAGGGGGGAAAAACACACAGGTATTGGAAATAATTGCTGCTACCGGGAGCAGCTACTGCCAGGGTGCATTGCTGGAAGGTGCTGATGGGAACAGTTAGAGAGGGGAGGGGGTGTGGACCTTTCTCCTTCTCCAGTCCTCCAGACTCCCTCTTGAGTCCCCTAAGGGCAGAACTTAACAAAGGGCAATCAGAAATGAAAAAATATATGGCTTGCAGAGTCTCAGACCCAAATTTGAAAAAGTGAAGTATAGAAGAGTGTGTTTGGGACCAAAAGGCTGTAGCTTAAAATGAACACAGTCCCTCGGTAGCTCTGTGATCCCCATGGGCATAGATCTCTGATCCTGGAAACTAATCAACCTCCCCTAATGTCATAACCCTTTCTGGTTCTGACCCCTTAACTCCTGTTCCCTTTATGGAAAAACTCCTCAGAATGGTGGTCTGGCTTCAATGTCTCCACTTCCTCACCTCTCATTTTCTCTTGAGACTTTTCCATGTGGGCTCTCATCTGTAACACTCCCTGGGAACCAGCCCGTTTTCCAATCCAGAAAGCCATTCTGCCTCCGGTTGTGATTCTAAGTTTTACCAATGGGATGATTTTAGAAGGACATTCTTCTAAAAACGTATTGCTCTCTAAAGAAAAGCTGTGGAGGCCAGAAGGTCAGGAGTACGACTTGACCAGAAAAGCTCATGGAGGAAAAAAATGACAATAAACCCACCCACTTCTTATTTCATACCATTTTTAGATTGGCAAAAAGTAGATACATCATGTAGGTGGAAAATATTCAGAATTATTCGGAATGTTATCTTGAGGAGAATGCTAACATTAGCCCCGGCTTTTTAAATGGCTCATTTTGGAGGCTAATCAAAGGTTCAGAGAATTGAAGAAAAATCTGAATTTCTTTCTAGAGGGAAAGTATTGATGATGAAACTTTTTCCTCATTCTGCTTCCTTTCTTTGACAATATCACCATCTCCTCCTCCCTCTCTAATTTATTAATGCAGTTTATGCTGCAGAGAAATCTGAATAGCCATACTGATTTCACAAATTAGGGGTAAATCCTACAGTTTCGATCTCTGGCCCACAAAATCCCACCAGATCTGAGCAGCACTGAAGCTACTTTTAATCCACAAATGACACTAATCTGGGCTCCAAATTCATGGGGGGAAAACACACAGTCACCCTGGAACCAGAGCTATGTATTTTCTTTTAAGTAAATAGTTTGAATATAAGCTTTGACAGGCCGGAGAAGATTTCTTTGAAAGAAGCCTTACAAAACATCTTTTCTACTAGAGCAATCCTCACCCACCTGCACCCCTTTAAATCCTCCTTTAAACCTTCTCTTTTACTTCTTCTTCCTATATCCTTGACTTAATACTATAGCTCAGTTTTCCCACATCTTGCAAAGCATATCTTGATCTTCATCATCTGTAGGAAATGAGGTTTTTTTGTTTTATTTGTTTTTATTTTTTTATTTGTTTTTTGTTTTTGTTTTTTATTTTTGAGAGAGAGAGTACAAGGGTGAGGGAGAGGGGCAGAGGCAGAGGGAGAGACAGAATCTTAAGCAGGCTCCAGGCTCAACACGAAGCCAGACTCAGGGCTTGATCCCATGACACTGGGATCATGACATGAGCCGAAATCAAGAGTCAGGCGCTCAACCAACGGAGCCACCCAGGCATCCTGGAAATGAGGTTTGATGTGACAGTTAAGATACTATCGTGAATATGGAAGCAGCCTAAGTGTCTGTCTTCAGGTGAATGGATACAGAAATGTAATATGGGGTTCCTGGGTGGCTCAGTTGGTTAAGTTCCTGACTCAATTTCAGCTCAGGTCATGATCTCATGGTTCATGAGTTCAAGCCCCTCATTGGGCTCTGTGCTGGCAGCAGGGAAACTGCTTGAGATTCTTTCTGTCTCTCCCTCTTTCTCTGCCCCTACCCTGCTCATGCTCTCTCTCTCTCTCTAAAAGAAATATTTAAAACAAGAGAGAGAGAGAGAGAGAGAGAGAGAGAATATATATCACAGGGAATATTATTCAACCAAAAAAAAAAAAAAAAGAAAATCTTTCTATTTGCAACAACATGGATGGACCTTGAGGGCATTATGCTAAGTGAAATCTGTCAGACAGAGAAAGACAAATACTGTATGGTCTCACTTATGTGTTGAATCTAAATAAAAACAAAAACAAAAGAAGAAAAACACATCCCTCCCTAAAACAAAACAAAAAACACAGCTCAGATACAGAGAATAGATTGGTGCTTGACAGAGGCAAGGGTTGGAGGTGGGCAAAATGTGTGAAGGTGGTCAAAAGCACAAACTTTCCAGTTACAAAATTAATAAATCCTGAGGGCATAATGTTCAACATGACTATTATAGTTAATAGTACTGTATTATATATTTGAAAGTTGCTAAGAGAGTAGACCTTAAATGTTCTCATAACAAGAAAAAAAAATGTGTAACTATGTGTGGTGATGGTGACCTACAAGTAATGTTATATGTCAATTATATCTCAATAAAAATAAATAATATTATGAAAGAAACTGGTCTTTTAGAAGCACTTGGTAAATGTTTGTTTATTCTAGCTTTAAAGCTGTACTCTAGTTTGTGTATCCGCAAGTGAATTTTATTTACTTATTTATTTATTTATAGAAAAATTTTTTAATGTTTCTTTATTTTTGAGAGAGAGAGAGATACAGAGCGTGAGTGGGGAAGCAGCAGAGAGAGAGGGAGATACAGGATCTGAAGCAGGCTCTAGGCTCTGAGCTGTCAGCACAGAGCCTGACGTGGGGCTCGAACTCATGAACTGTGAGATCATGGCCCGAGCCGAAGTTGGACGCTCAACCACTGAGCCACCCAGGTGCCCCTCCATGAAAGAATTTTAGGAATCTGTATATTGTCTTTACTTCCAAAGAATCTTCCAGAGGCTAGGGTGGTTTGCATGACAGCCTCAGATGACTGAGGCCAGCCTGACCTGCTCTGCATTTCCAAGAAGTTCCAGCCTTTCTAGGAATAGATGCTGTTAGATTCAGGGCGTCAACTGGCCCTTTTTGCTTTTATTCAAGGCATGAGATAAGCTACCAAGGGACTCTCCACACTGCAATGAACATTCAGACTCCTAAACTGGTCCATGATTGATTAGGAAAATGAGAGCATCTACAGATGTTCTGGTGTCCTCATGGAGGTAATTGACTGTGGTAAGATGCAATGTCGAAGATGAGACAATGGAACAGAATAAAAAAATGTATTTGTTTCTTGATATGGCGATAGGCACATGGACTTTTAAAAATAGGGTTAAATTCTGGCTTGCGAACCATAATCAGAGCAATGCCAATCAGTTACCATTCAGAAACATATAGCAACCAGCTTTAAGTACCCTAGATTAGGAAGCACCTTAAATAATATGTAGGATTCATCTATTTCATATTTTAATAATTTTGCATCACAAACACTTCTATTGTACTGTGCAGGCAACTAATACTTCCAATTTTTCAACAGGTGCAGGATAAACTATTTAATTGATAGTGTAATTACCACTGCCCTTATTTGGGTAGATGGAAATGTAACTTCTATAAGACGCTTGAAAAAACAGTCTAGGATTGACCGTAGTTATTTTGAAAGCCCTCTTGGGCAATATTCTTTGATTGCATTCCACCAATATTTTAATCTTGTCATTTTTGTTCAAGGACCAGCGGTGACTCCCTATTGATCCTGACATCCGATACAAGCGTCTTCACTGACTGCCAATTGCTCAGCCCATCTTTCAAATCTAATTTTCATTACAACTCAACATTAACACTCAGGTCTGTCACGTTAACATGCTTCTTGCTTCCCCCAAAGCCAATTATAGAATTAAAGAGTTTCTTTAGAAAGACCATCTAATTTACTCACTCCCTTATTTTCAGATAAAGACAGGCTAAGAGTGGCTGACTCAGATGGCTAGTTACTAACAGAACAAGACTTGGGCGCAGGTCACCTTATGTTCCAGTTAGTCATGGTTCTCCCTGACTATGCTACTGCTTGACTCTCATTTTTGCCTTTGTGCTACTGATGAGGAATGATACTGCCCCAAATGCCATCTACTTTCCTCTTAAGATGTATGTCTTTCCAACATTCCAGAATACTGCTCCAAAACTCGGCTCCTCTAGAACCTTTGCCCTTTAACCCCAGGTAGCTCTCACATACCTTTATGTCATATCAAAATCTCTCCCCACATTCCCCCAGGGCCTCCTGCAAACACTTCATTCATGTCAAACCAATATGACTTTGGGTTATTCCACTTCTTACAATGATGTGATTTTTGGTTCTCTAATCACGAATTCCTTAATAAGGTCTTCTCTATCCCCACCTCCTATCCTGGTGCCAAACACAGTGGTTTTTCACACAGATAGAGCTCAATATTTATTGACAGTAAAGCAGAATGGCAGGGGGCAATTTGCCTCATCTTTTCTACATCCTATTGCTTTTGCAGCATATAGAATTCTCTCTCTATTGATGCAGTGCCTGTTCAAAGCTGCCCATACTAGACCAAATATATGCTAGGTCAATTCTTCTTGGCCTTAGAACTGTGACATGGTTGAAAGGTACATTGTGAGTAAATTATCACTAATAATAGTTATAGCACTGACATTTGGAAATGATTTACATATTTCTTTAAACAGAGAAAATTCAAAGTTATCTAATATTACCCTTACCACTTTACATTCATGGAAGTTTAGAAAGGGGTGGAGTCATGGCTTGAAATTAGCCTCCCTTTTTATTTTTATTTATTTTTAATGTTTATTTAATTTTTTTTGAGAGACAGAGAGACACAGAATGTGAAGAGGGGAGGGGCAGAGAGAGGGGGACACACAGAATCTGAAGTAGGCTCCAGGCTCTGAGCTGTCAGCACAGAGCCCGATGCAGGGCTCAAACTCACAGACCGTGAGATCATGACCTGAACCAAAGTTGGACCCAGACGCCCCTGGCCACCTTTTTAAAGGTAACCTGGCATAGCTCTGCTCTGCTCTACCATACATTAATTTCGAGTCCAGTTTATTTACCATATTTCTCCATTCTTAGAAACATGTAGTCTGTCAAGAATAGTGAAGGAGCTGAGATTCCACCCTATTTACCAGCTACCAAGTTGGCCTGCCACAGTTTCATCGATGCCAGCAGAAGACATGAGATCCCTGAGTCAGAGACAAAGAATAGTTGATCGCTTACAGCAAAAGCAGTAGTATTAGCATTTTACGGGTTCCCAAGCTCTGTTTCCTATAGAACGAGCGTGTTGTGTTACAGAACATTGAACTTAAGAAATCCAAATGCTTTATAATAGGCTACATTGATACATTGGGAACAAACCTACCCAACCTTTGCAGTCAAGGGAGGCATTGTCAGTATAACATCATCCTTGAAAAAATAGCCTAAACGAAAGGTCATCAATACCTCTGTTTCTGAGATATAAAGAAAAGGGAGAGAACCATGGAGAACTGCCTCCCAACTAAGCTCATTGCAACCTTTGTACCAAATACATGGCTTCTTGTTCATAGATTAGAGCCACGGAAATGACTATGGTAGGCAACAAAGGCCACATGGAAGGTGTTATGGGCCATGACAAGAAGAGGACCCTGGATAAATCTTTGCAACTAAAGGGAAGGAGGCAAGTGATATCTTGCTTAGTTAAAGAGGCAAAAGAAAGGCAAATATGAATGAGTTGTTATGTATAAAGGCCTATTTCACCATTCAAATGAACAGGACCATGGTCCATGGAGAATAAGTGGTAGTGACAAAAAGGAATGGTGAACTAACCCAGATGGAGACCAAAAAGAACTTTGATGAGAAATGAGTAAATGCAGAAGGTGAAGTAGGGGACAGGGGGAAGAGACTGGGACAGACACAAAATATTGCTGGTTGACAAAGCAAATGAAAAACTCATCAGCTTTAGTTTTGCATCTATCTCTCTCAAGGAGAACAATGCTTACAGTAGAATTGATTATATCAGGGGTCAACAAACTCTGGCCTGTAGGCCACAAACTTCCTGCTGCCTATTTTTGTAAATAAAGTTTTATTATAACACAGCCACCCCCACACTTTTTTTTTTTAATCTTCTATGGCTGCTTTTGTATTACATGGGCAGAATTGAGTCGTTGCTACAGAGAACAAATGGCCTTAAAACCTATAATGTTTATTATCTGTTTTATTATAGTAAAATTTGGTAAACTATGACTAGATGAACCTACTCAGCTGGATTTGAATCCTGAGTGGCTTGGGCAGAATTTATGGCAAAAACCAGTAACTGACCACTAATATCTATTCTCCCCTCTTTTGGGCACACAGCCAGGCCATTTTCCCAGATTCCTTTGTTGGTAAGTGAGGCCATGCAATCAAGATCTCTCCAATGAAATGCGAGCAGAAGTGACGTGCCACCATTTTGACCGGTTTATAAAATCTCTACACATGAATACTCCTTTATTCTCCCTCTTTTGGCTTCCTGGGACTTCAATATCCATCATGACCTTACAAGCTATGTGTCGAAGACAGAGCTTGGGTCCCCGAGCTTCACTGCTATCCCAAACTCTCACCCTGGACTATTAAATGAAGAAGAAATCATCTTCTTGTTGGCTATGTTGTTCTATGCTGTTGAAATGTGATATATATATTAGTTATAGACATAGACAATTAGATATATTACTGCAACCTACTCTAACACTAATTGAGAGAGAGCACTTAGCCAAAATCTATTCTCATTGCACCTATGGGAATGTTTTTCTCCTAACAGTTAATCTGACTGTGGGGTGTGGTTATTTGTCTTGTTGTTGTTTTTCTGCAGCATCCAAACAACTTTACTACTTTAAGAGAAAATCCCCAAAGAGATGGAACAAAGGGCCCTCCCTGTCTCAATCTATGGATGCCAAAGTGGGGCAGATATTTCTTTTCCTCATCTCTGGCAGCTAGCATAGGTGTTTGACCACAGCTTGACCCATCAGATACTCTACTACTTTGAATCTTGAGCAAGTGGTACAAAGATGCGAGGGTCCTCAGAGGTTTTTCATGGCACTTTTAGTGTCAAAAATTGCGTTGTGTGGGAGTGAATGGCCAGTGGTGATGAGTAGTGTTGCACCAGCAGTGTCTTTCCTTCTTTCGGAATGTTCTTGGCCGTGTGTTGTTTCTGTTCCCTTTTCTTAACTGTGGTAGTTTATACTGTTCAATTAAACTATGTCTTCTAGAATTTCCTTTTCTGTATGTAACAAGTTATAGTGGGCAAAAGAGGAATTTGTGGAGCGCCTGCATGTCTCAGTTGGTTAAGCATCTGACCCTTGACTTTGACTCATGTCATGGTCTCATGGTTCGTGAGGTCAAGCCCCGCATGATCTATACAGATCTCTCTCCCCCTCTCTCTCTCTGCCCCTCCCCTGCTCTCTCTCTCTCAAAATAAATGAATAAGCTTTAAAAAAAAAAGAAGAAGAATTTGTGTAAGACTGTGAACTCGGAAGGCAGAAGTGAAACAACAAACGTTACTCTCTGAAGGTCTTCATGACTAGATGCAGTGACAGAATTAAAGGTTCCAGGCAGTACTTGCTCTCTTACCTCCCACCTCCAGCTTTTCTTCCCAATTAGTGGCCCTTTGACTAACAGCAGCCTCAGGACCACCACCATTCATTTGGTGTGTGGCTCGCTGAAGAGAAGCCCAGCTTCCTTAGGTAATCCCACAAGCCTTGCGATCCCACTTTGGTGGCTGAATGTGCTTGGTGGTTGATCCTCTCTGATCCTCCCACTTCCTACTGGACGCCCACTTCCCAGGAACTCCTATAATTGTCTTTTGGCCTAATTTCCATAATAAATTCCTCATCATAAAACACACACGGTTCTGCTTCTAACATCTCCCTGTTGATCTCTGAAAACCCACACTGTTTACCCCGGCCAGCAAGGCCTTCTGTGACCAAGGCTCTGACTCTCCAGCATCATCTTGTGAAGTTCTTGTGCTTCAAACTGAGTTTCACTCTAGAATACTCTAGCCTCTGTGTATCTTATATAGTTTCACACCTCTGTGCTTTTTGCTTATTCTGTTTTTCCCCTCAAAATACACTCCTTTTGCACTTTTGTGTAATTAATTTCTGTTGCCTCCTCAAGCTTAGGCCCAGGTATTATCTCCTCCAACAGTATTTGGGTGTCACCATGGACCAGGTTAAGTGCCCCTCCCTTGGGCTTCCATTGGCCTCTCCATGATGTCCCATATACATTGTTTTGAACCCTGCTATTTCCCCTCCCTGGACTATATCTTTCTTGGAGACAGGAACTATGTCACATTTGTTTTTAAATCCTTAGTGTCTGTACAGAGCCTAACACAAAATAGGCTTCCAAAGTGTTTTTTAAAGTCAGCAGAACTAGCTGTTCTAAATGAGTTTTCTTTGATAAATTACATCTCGGTATCTTCAGAAAATCAACACAATGCTAAAACACCATGTATAATAAGAACAAGCAAATGGAGGTAAATATGGTAGAAAGTGGGTGGTTAAGGTAGTGGATTTTATGCCCCAATAAATAAAGAAACAGTAATCACTGGAAATCAGCAAAGGGTCCCCAAGAAAATACTTGTTGGTTCCCAGTCATTTATGAAAGGTATTCTTTGAGCCAGGCACTGTATTAGACACTCAACATACAAAGGTAGCTAATTTTAGCCCTGAAGTGAGTTCAAGTTTCATGGGACAGCCACACCTGAGCAGCATCTGCATAGGTATAGTAATAGCTGCCTTCATGACCTATGGAAAATTTTACCCTAAAGCTGGTGATTAATAGATCAGTGTTTACCCGAAGACACACTTAAAGTAATAAGCACTGATCTTTTTCTCTTTTCTCTTCACCTACTTTTGTTAGCGATATATATCATGATATTGGAGAGAGAGTTATATCGGTGGCTGAATCAAAGTTGGGAGGGATGGTAAAGATGTAAGTAGGATCTACAACTCTTTGTGGTTGCAATAATAAAAACAAAATTCAATCAGATGAATGTAACGTTCTGTACACGAGCCTTAAGTGCCAGTGTCCCTAGGTACAGGTTACCGCAAGATGCATTCCAACGGGAAAGAACTTTCTAACAATCGGAGCCATTGTCCAGAAGTGGAACAGACTATCCTGGGACATCACGTGCTGCCCTCACCGGAGCTCTGAAGCAGAGGCCGGAAACCCCCGTGGATGCGGTGAGATCTCAGCGTTGTGTTGTTTCACACACCCTGGCCTCAACCACATGAAGAATCTTATTTGTCTGTTGTTGGGTCAAGAGATGTTCCCTCCAGCTGTTGAGAATCTTGTCGCCTGGGTAAAATAACAGGGCATATTTTACAAGAGCTATTAAAATGGGCTGTAAGTGTGCTGTGAGGCACCAGGCCAACAGCTGGATGGAAATGGCAGGTTCTGGGCCAGCTGAAACCCTGCTTTCAAGTGTTGCATGTTGCGCACACACACATAAACACACACACATGTGCGCACACGCATACACACAACCAGCTTGGGAATGTTAAACGGCTCCAGATTTATTTTTTAATATGAACTAAAATGTGGAGTGTGGCCTAGAGGTACACAGAACCCAGCGAGCCTGCCCCTTCACGCCACAGGCCGGAGGCATCTGGCCCAGGCCTAAAAGCTGCTGGAGCTCCGCGAAGATGAAGGGTTCGGGAAGGCATGTCCTCCTCCTCAGCCAGGTGACCGGGCAGAGGAACCGCAGAGCAACCCGGGCCGTCACAGCATCTGGGTGATTACCTAGTCAGATTGCCACCGCACAACAGTGAGATCTCTCTTCTTCAGGCAACGTCCCTTGGTGAGTCATTAGAAAAAGTAAGATGCTACCTAGATTCTACATAAAATACAAACACTTGTATTTTATGTTCCATCCCTCAGCCATCATGTTCCTGTCTCACAAAAGTCACAGATTTACTCCGGTCATGACCGAAAGGAAAGGGCGGCAGAATGGTAACACATTGCTCTGCAGCTTCCAGAATGTCGTCTTAGGGAAACGGGCAGTATCTTAGGCGGGACTGGGGACTGCCGTTTGCAAGCTTTCGGTTTAAAATGATTAATAAGGGGAGGCGGGAGGCAGGAGGAAGAGGTGTCGTTTTTGTCTCTGCTATTGTTCTGCAGTCGTTTCTGTGATGTTCGGAACGACACTTAATCAGTCGGGGCCCCTGTTTATCAGCTCGCCCAAGACAGGCCATGGGATTTATTTTGTCAATGAGCCTTGTTGTCTTTCAGCAGCCTCCATTCCAGAGAGGAGCGTTTACTACTTGGCTCTCTGAACAATGTCTGATAGAGCTAATAGCTTGCGGCTTTTTATCCGTATCCACATTTTCTATCTCGCCCATAGCGCTGAAGGTGGAGTTGAGTGAAATGTTTGCACTTGCTGAAAGTCTGAACTCAGACAAGGCGTCAGGATTTTCTTACTGGGACCAGAGGCTGTCAGGCTGATTTGATAGGGTGCTATTGCCAAAATCAAAATACATCCGAACAGGTATTTTTAAGTCTTCATTGAGGACTTTTCTCATCCTTCGTCAATGGTCTTGATTTCATTAAACAAAAACAAAAACAAAAACACAACTCCGCCTGGCTTCTACCCTGTCAAAAGCAGACTTATTGTTACCCTAAAACGGTACAGCACTTGCCAGTTGTGTTTTGGTTTTCAAGCTGTTCAGCATCTGAGCACAGAAATGTATTGTTCTGTCCCAAATAACCTCTTTATATATTTTGAAGACTCAAAAGCAACATAATTAGCTTATATACTTTTACTCCTAATGTAATTGTGTATCAATTTTTGTCATTTTCAAAATACTGTCACAGTAAATCTGAAATGATATTATCAGGAGTTTGTTATTTGGGATCCCATGCTGTATTTCAGTAATTATGCAAATTAATGAAGTAAGACAATCTTATTTGGAAGCGATTCACATGATAAATGGAAAATAGAACACAAGAACATAGTTAAACTCAATTCTCATTTTTACAAGCTGTGCCTTATCATATTACTGGACTGAAACACAGGCTTTCATTGTGAAATGCGGCATCTGTAACAAGTAAGATCATTATTAAAATTAAGCATTAAAGAGTATATTCTTTGCTCTTTCTTTATGCAGCTTGAGAGCATAATGTGTTCTTCAAATTGCTACCATATTGTTTCAGAAATGCTTATCAATGTGAAGTGTCATTCAATTTCATGGGAGTCCTCTGTTCCCATTCCCTCAATTGAAAACCAAACAAGAAAACAGATGCGTGATTGCAGCTCTTTTGAGTATTAACTTTCAAAAAGATGTGCCTTTCCGCCAAATTCCAAATATTTTTGTTTTGTTTTAAATTACTCTCACTCCAGATAGCTGCTTCTGATGACTCGGAGAAGCAGTAGTCAAAGCAGTACCATGAGAATTTGTCTTCAGAACCATCAGACTGCCCTTGTCTTTGGAGACATATGCCTCTCCCTTCTGCCTCCATCTTCGGGAGCTCCACGCTGTGTCCTGTGCTCTCCTACCTATTATAGCCGGTGCCGAGCAAAGAAGGTGTCATCACTTATTCCCTAGCAGGGTTCCGTGCCCGTGATTCCAGGGGGTACTTGCACTTACTCTGTAGAGAGTTAGAAACCCTATGTTGGAAGGGATCCTTGCAGGCTGATACGCCATTTTCTTCTTGTCACTTCAAAGACAGTTTGTTTACTCTTTTTCTGCCATTGTTAGCGAGTGTTGTTTTGTTTTGTTTTGTTTGTTTGGATGTTCTTGCTTTTGGTGAGCTAAAAAAATCGGCCTCTCTGTACTTCATAATCACTAACCTTCATTTGCCTTCTAGGGTAACACGGAACAAATCGACCTACCTTCTCCACTTGACAGCTTTCCAAATATCTGAGGAGAGTAACCACATCTTTCCTTCGCCTCCTTTTAGCCAAGTTAATCATTCCCGGTTCTTTCATTTGTTCCTCATTTGACATGGTTTCCAGATTCTGTCAGACATTTTCCCTCCCCACCGCCCATCTGGACTGCCAACCCTGAACAAACTCTAGTTTCCCAATGCTATAGAATATGGTATCAGAGACGGAACACAATTCTCCAAGGTTCCAGAACTGACATAGAGATAGCACATGACCTAGAATTTGGTATCTATACTTCCTTTGATGGGGTTTGCTAGCTACCCCAGCTTTCTTTCGGTGAAAATTTTTCAGACATACTGTGCATCAAGCATGGCACTGGAGAGACAATAATGAACAAGACCCAGTCCTCACCCTTGAAGAATCTGTAACAGAGATCCACTCACCTATGAACATCATATGAGGTGAACACACAGCGATAGGCCCGTGGATAAGGTACAGGAGGGAGAGGTTAACAGTGACGGACTTTGCAGAGGAAGAAGTACTAAGCAGAGATTCGACTGCTGCCAAGCCAGGTCTTTCCTTCTGATTGTAGATTTTCAAGTACAGAAGTGCACTTTTTTTCTGGTAGCTGTCAAATGACAGACTGTTCACTTTTAAAGGGAGTTCAGAGCTCCAACTTCAGTGACTATGGAACTTCAACTCCACCTTCTCTAGGATGAGACCAGCACAGCCAGTGCACCTGGAATTCTGAAGAATTCTGCTACTAGATATCATTTTGTTACTTAAAAGGCCTCTAGAACTTTTACTTGACGTGATCTTTTCGGCTGGTACCAGCATCCTGTTAGGGACCCTTGGTCTTACTTCTCCAAAAGGTGATAGCAAAGGTTCAAATCTACAAAGTCAACCATGTTGTTAAGGAATACACACTCGCAGATGCCACTTTGGGAAAAAAATGTAAACATGAATTTATAGCAAAGGTCTGTCACCAAATTCTGGCTTGGTGACTTACCCCAGGAATTGGGTGGCTGTTAATAATTTTCTGCTCTCTTATCTAAAGCTGAAAGCAGGGGTGCCTGGGTGGCTCAGTCGGTTAAGCATCTGACTTTGGCTCAGGTCACGATCTCATGGTTTGTGGGTTCGAGCCCCGCATTGGGCTCTGTGCTGACAGCTCAGAGTCTGGAGTCTACTTTGGATTCTGTGTCTCCCTCTCTCTCTGCCCTCTTCCACTTGCACTCTGTCCGTCTCTCTCTCTCAAAAATAAATAAACATTAAAAAAAAATGTAAAGCTGGAAGCCGAGATAAAGTATCGAAAACCAAACTTTGCATACTGAATAAAACAAAGCAGAAAGATGTGTTTAGTGCAAGGCTTCAACCTGCAAGCCAGGAAACTCAGAGCTATAGGAACAATGAGCTGGGTTGTTTCCAGACTAAGGGATTTTTGGGGGGTGGGGAATAAATGCAGAAGTTATTTGGGTTTTCAGCTGATTGGTTTCCCAGCGGGCTTCTTTCTTATTTGGTTCGGGGCAGCTAAACAGGGGATCAAGGAAGTCCAGAGATGGCATGAATAGATTTGGCACTTAGGGTTTGACTAGTGTTCTCTGCTGATATCTGAGAAGAGTTATAAATTCCTGCAAGGTTAGGTTAGGTTTCCTTTATGCTCCTGTGTTGACCATCTCCATTGTTCCCCTGACATACATGACTCCATTTTAGTTTGGTTCTGTGAAAGATAACCCTAACCTACCTCTATTGTGTGCCCTGCCTGGAAAACAGGAATCAGTTCCGTACGCATCTTATCACATTACTCCTATTGATTTGCAGTTTCTTTGCTTTTCCCATTAAACTCCAGCCCTTTACAGTGGCCCATTTTGTTTCTAGCTTATTTCATTGCTGCTTCTTGCTGTGGCTGAGGGTGGGCACCAAGGGAGGGTTGATGAGTGATGTAGTGAAGCGGGAGGGAGGGTGGAAATGTGGGAAGCTGGACAGAGGACTTAAAATTTCCTTGAGGGTAAATACTGTGTATAAAAACATTTCTGGGGATTGAAGCCCAGTTTATTTGGCAGGAAGCAGAAAACATTTGCTTATTCTGCTTGACAAGGTCTAGCCTATGTGAGGCACCATGAGAAAAATACTGGTTGGCCACCTTTCCCACATACAGTTTACTTTGCCTTCTGTGTGTACTACTGCTGATAAAGTGTAGATGACCATAAGGATCAAACACAGGGGGATAAACAAAAACACTCAAGGAAATGCTTTATTTATGTTGCCATTTACCTCTGTAATCATGGGCATAGATCTTTCTTACATAGGGTTGAAATACAATTTCATCTTCTATTGTTAATCTCTGAGAGATTGGAGTTTTATGGCTCTGGGCTTTAATTCTTTGGCATCAGAGGTGACCTTGACAATGCCAAGTTATAAACATGGCTTAAATTTGTGCAACACTTTAGAGTTTAATAAAAGCACGGTACAGGATAATGTTTGCACATTATGCCACTTTGAGTTAAATAGAAAGTTGCTATTTCTGTCTTACAGGAGAGGAAACTGAGGCTCAGAGGGGCTCAGAGTTGCTTCAAGGTCATCAGTGGTAAGTTACGGAGTTGTTGGTATGTGCAAGTCTTTGCATTCTGGCTCCAGAACTTTCTCTGCTGAACAGCACTGCCTCTACTTGTAGTAGTGGTTATAGTGTATAAGGTCTCAGTGCATGTCTTATTGTAAGTGATCCTCACAATGTCCCTCTAAGGGAGATTAGGCAGACATTATAACGCATATTGCTTCCTTTGCTCAATCAATTAACAGGCTAAACTAGAAAGAATCATGCTTAATTAAAAGTCAAAGACATCTTTTGATATCCATAGTATTTTATTTGGCTTTCAAAGCTCTAAGGTTCTTTCATACCAACATTCATGCAGCATACCTACTATTTAGGGAAGTTCTATGGCTAGTATCAGTTTTTATTTGAAGAAAGAGATACTACTAAGTAAGAATTGACACTCTGTGGTTTCCAGGTAGGTCTCCTGGATGAAAGCTGGCTGGCAAAATGTAAAGTCACATTGTTAATCTGTCTTTCTTTTCTTCCTCTTGCATGGCTACGCTCTTCTATTTCTAATAACATTCAAACTCGGTCACCACCAGCAGCTTATGACTTGTCTACACTTTGAGATATTCATTACCAGAACAACGTTCTGGCTACCTGTGCATTTTTCCTGCTGTGACTGCCAGCTGCCCCCACTGGACAAAGCTCTCTGCAGATCCGCTCCATGGGCATGTCACCTGTGCAGCTGCACGGGACATCATCCTCAGAAAGATCCCATGCTTGAGTGCTCCACTGTCACCAACTTGAAATTTTTACTAATTTTGAACAAGGGACCCTGCATTTTCATTTTGTCCGTGGCCCCACAAATTATATAGCTGGCCTTGGCTATCCAACCAAACTCACTGCAACATACACAAACATTCACATTCTTGTTCCCTTCATTTAGTTCAGAGGTGTAGACGTCTATCTAAGATACCAGAACTAGTCTTTGGCTGAAAACATTTTCTAAAATACAAGGGCTTGTGGTTATATTTTCTTTCTTATAAGAAAACAGAGTTACACAGCGATCTTTTAAAAAGTTCTTACAGTAAAACTCGGGCTTCTGTTGCATAAGAAAGTGCTCTACTAAAGAGGTGTCCTGGTTGACAGAGACAGAGAGAGAAAGAGTGCCAGATAGGGAGAGGAGTCATCTGCAGATAGTTACAAGTGAGTTTCAGACTCCTGTGCTTGGGGACTGAAAACCTCAGAAAACTGGAAAACACAGGAAATGTTGAACTTTTTCTTTTTGCTCTCTCCTTCACTCTGGTGCTGACTTCTCCATAATCCAGCCCCATTGCTTTTTCTTTTCCTATTTTCTAGTTCCTCCTCAATTCCTTTTGCCCTCCTCTTTTTCTTCTCTCCTCCTTCCTCTCCATGATGCATATTCTTTTATTTGGGTTATTGACTATAAAGGTACGTCCTTCGTTCTTAATTCAAAAAGCAACTGACCTGCCATATGATCCAGTAACTCCACCACTGGGTATTACCCCCAAATAAAAAAACACTAATGTGAAAAGATACACACACCCCTGTTTACTGCAGCACTATTTAAAATAGTCCAGGGGCGCCTGGGTGGCTCAGTCGGTTAAGCGTCCGACTTCAGCTCAGGTCACGGTCCGTGAGTTCGAGCCCCGCATCGGGCTCTGGGCTGATGGCTCAGAGCCTGCAGCCTGCTTCCGATTCTGTGTCTCCCTCTCTCTCTGCCCCTCCCCCATTCATGCTCTGTCTCTCTCTGTCTCAAAAATAAATAAAAACGTTAAAAAAAAAATAAAAAAAAAATAGTCCAATTATAGAAGAAGCCTAAATGTCCACCAACAGATGAATGAATAAAGAAGATGTGGTACCTACATACAATAGAGTATTACTCAGTCATAAAAAGATTCAGATCTTGCCACTTGCAACAACATGGATGGATCTGGAGGGTGTGACGCTAAGTGAAATAAATCAGAGAAAGACAAATACCATATGATTTCACTCATACGTGGAATTTACGGAAAGAAACAAGTGAACAAAGGGAAAAAGAGACAAACCAACAAACCGACTTAACTATAGAATAGCTACCAGAGGGGAAGTGGGTTGGGGGATGGGTGAAATAGGTGAAGGGGACTGAGTGCATTTATCATGATGAGTACTGAATAATGTATGGAGTTGAATCACTATATTGTACACCTGAAACTAATATAACATTGTATGTTACCTGGAATAAAAATTTTAAAAAGAAAGAAAAAAAATAGAAATTTTATACATTCCCATTTTTTTTTTTTTTTTTTGAAGCGCAAGCTGAGGAATAAAAAGCTAAACTAGAATTACATTGGAAGGAAATACTTAAGAAGTTGACTAATTGAAGAGCCCATGATTTTGTTTCCTGGTTAGAGAATTACCAAAACTCTGAAATGATTAATAGCATATTTTTGTATAATCCTTAATTGTTTTCTTGTCAGTTGCTCCTGGTTAGTTATCAAGTTCTCCAACCCAAATTTATTTAATGACTATATAAGCATCTTTTACTACATCAGACTGCCTTCTCATTAATGGAATTGGATTATAGAATTAATTTAAAAACCCTAAACGTAGCACATGGTTATCTAGGTTCTATAGTTAGTGAAATTTGCATCTTCCCAATCTGAATAGGGCACAAAGAGAGGCATTAGAGTGAATAAAATGAAAACGCACGATCCCTCCCTGAAGAAATTTACGGAGTAGTTGGGGGAAAATGCACCAATAATTACAGTGCAACGTGAGAACCGGTAGTCGGGAAATGGAGCCACAGTACAGGAACAGGGCCTTCAAGGATGTGAGTATCATCAAAGTCTCGAGTGAGATGGGAGAAGGCTCTTGAACAGCACAACTAGCAAACAAGGAGGGGCATGACTTTCAGCAAGTTTCAAAGTTATGAAAAATCAAAAAAAATCACACACTTGAATTCTGATAGGAATTGGACTCTTCCTTTTGCTGGGAGTTTAGAAAGGTTTGATAAGCGCTGTTAGTAAGATAATTTTGGGAAAGCGATGGAGGGTAGCACAGCTTTTTAGCCCGCTCCTCAGGTCTGTGACAAATATTAGTAATTAATATGATTTAGGGTAAGTTACCTAACCTCTTTTATGCCATTACTTCCTTACTTGTAAATGGGTTTATGAAGAGTATTTATCTCATGGAGAATTGCTATGAGGATTAAGGGAATTTATATGCTCAGCAGACTAAAAGTATAGTCAATATTAACATTATTATTATGTTGCCAGTTTCAAAGGAGTGTTCACACTTACAGGAATTTTCTTCATAAGCAATCAAGTCAGATACAGATTTTTTTTTCCCTTCATCTTTTAAAGCTGAGTGTCTGGAAGGCAAATTTGAGGACATTTTCTTAATCAGTGGCATTGATTCTCACTTTCTCAACATATCATTGCTCGTTTGTATTGAAACTTGATAGCAAATGCTAAAAAAAACCTGTTGACCATTGGCTGGGTTACTGAGAGAGTCATGGAAAGAGGGCCAATAATTAAGGAGGAACTTGGCTTCACTGGCTGGTGAATGGGGCCACGAAAAGAGTATTTTCCATGGTTCACACGTGAGTGAAAAAGGTGGGCATCAGAGCCTAGGAACATTTCGTGCCTTCCAGCCACAAAACCTTGGGCAAGTCATTAAGCAGCTCTGAGCCTCAAAGAAAGAAAGAAAGAAAGAAAGAAAGAGAAAGGAAGGAAGGAAGGAGAAGGAGGGAGGAAGGAAGGAAGGAAGGAAAGAAAAAGAAAGGAAGAAGGAGGAAGGAAAGAAAAGAAAGAAAGAAAGAAAGAAAGAAAGAAAGGAAGAAAGAAAGAAAGAAAGAAGAGAAAGAAAAGAAAGAAAGGAAGGAAGGAAAGAAGGCTACTCTGCTTTCTTCACAATATTATGTTGAGCTTTAAATGGAAAGATGCGGGGCACCTGGGTGGCTCAGTGGGTTAAGCCACCGACTCTTGATTTCAGATCAGGTTATGGTGTCACAGTTGGTGAGATGGAGCCCTGTGTAGGGCTCTGGGCTGGCAGTGCAGAGCCTGCTTGGGATTCTCTCCTTCTCTGTCTGCCTCTTCCCCTTTCTCTCTCTCTCTTTCAAAATAAATACATAAACTTAAAAAAATAAATGGAAAGGAGTGTATAAAAGTAGCATATAATTTGGCCCTAAAATTTTAATTTTTTTTCATAAAAAACTAAACTCGTATGTGAACAGTAAAATTATGTTTACCTTTGTGTGTCAAGTGTTTCATTCTTCCTCCTGCTTATTTCTTAGTCATGGATAATCTAGGTGAGCGTTCTGGTACAGTGGCAGCACATTGGAATACCTCAGGGGTTTTAAGAGATGCAGATGTGTGGGCCCTACACTTAGGTACCTTGACTTACATTTTCTGAGTCCAGCTCAGTCACTAGCAATTACAGCAGAGGAGAAGGAACACAAGCTGTCTTTGGGAAACATTTATGAAAGAGGCAGGGCTGGAGAATGGTTGAAGCTTTGAACTAAAGAGGAATTCACAACATGTTCTGCTTAATTTTCTAAAGCACCTTTTCAGAAGCATGACCTATGAATTAAAGCAGGTTGGTGGTGGACCTTCTCACCATGATGACTTCGCTTTGGCTTCTCTTGTTTGGCTCCTCACAGCTGTACTGAGAAAAGTTCTCATATTTTCTACATACTTAAGTTCCATAGGTGAATTCAGGGAATGCTATATTACCTACTTGTTTTGCATGAAGTCTTTTCCAATGTCTCGTTACCTGTTTTTTGTTTGTTTGTTTGTTTGTTTTGACTCAGAATCTCTTCATCTTCCTATCCACAGACAAGAACTTTTGCCTTCTGGGATGTCTATATGAAACTTTATTAATCCCCCTTGGGTGAAATTCTGTAACACACTCCACATTTCCCGTTCTTTGCACTCTGCCCTCTTCTCCCTACCTGTTATTCAAAGGGTAGAGACCATGAAGTTTCCTCTGGGCCCAGGGCAAATAGAGAGGTAATAAATGAGCGTTTTGTAAGCCCCAGTTCTGGTACTGGTGATTATCTTCCTTTATGAGAAATCGAGATGCCATATCTGGGTAAGGAATGGGGTCTCCTCAGAAAGTGAGTAGTCAGCAATTTATTTCTGGATTTGGATGCCCAGGAAACCGGAGAAACCTGCTTTGACCAACATGATTTGTTATCTAGCATAAAGGGCATTTTTTTACGGCCCCTGGTTCCCTGTTCTGAGAGACTGGCTATAACTTTCAGGAGTATCTAGTTTGTGGCCAAACGCAGGTCCATTTTGACTTATTAGGAGAAAAAGCAACTTGGGGACAAAACAAACTGCTTTTAGAAGGGAGAAGAGTTGCTTCTAGCCATAAAAGTAATCCACGCTCATTGGAAAGGTTTTGGAAAATGAAAGAAGATATATAGAAGTAAAATAGACTGAATATTCACCAGCAAGAGAGACAAGAGTTGTTAGCATTTCGCTGCATTTTATAATATATTTTCTCTACGCATGTAGAATATTTTACAAAATTAGAAAATTCTAAATATGAAGTTTTGTATCCTATTTTATACTTAATTTTATCTTATTAGCATTTTCCACATCAATAAGTATCAGCTAAAATTTGCACTTTTTTCCTTAAGTAATCTCTGCACCCACCATGGGGCTTGAACTCATGACCCCGAGATCAAGAGTTGCATGCTCTACCGACTGAGCCAGCCAGGCGTCCCTCAAAATTTCACTTGTAATGACTGTATAATATTCCACTGTGCATGCTCTTATTTTTAATAATAAAAACCTTATATTTTTAAATATTTGGGGTCTTTTTATTTAGTATAAATGAAGCCTAAAATATATCTCCATACACAAACTTTTAGTGGGTTTCTCATTTTTTAAAATGGGTCCTGAAAAGAAGGACTATGGGCCCTTGGTGCATGTTCCCAGATTTCACTGGGGTGAGGTTGTTTCTGCCTCAGAACATGCAGAACATGTGTAGCAATCTACCTTTGCTGAGCAAGGCACACTTTACTCGAAACCACATTTCTGGTTCATTTCCCTATAATGGATTACAAAAAACTGAGAAAGAACCCAACCTAAGACTCCATCAGTTCTAAGATGTACCATTATGTAATACAGCAACGAGAAAGAAAGAATGCTACTGATTCAATTAGGATGCACCATCAATTGTAAGAAGTATCTAAAATGCAAAAATGTTAAGGTTTGTAAAAATGTGCAACTCAGAAAGGAATATGCCTTTCATTTTATTCTCTTTGAGAGCATTTCTTTGGACCTTTTGCAAGTGGATCAAGATGGATCCAACATCAAATTCAGGGACAATGGCTGTCTTTGTCTGATGCATTGACACAGCCTCTCTGCTTTCTCTCCGTCACTTCCCCACCCCCAACCCCTCTCCAGGACTATCCCCACCATAGCCATCATTACAGTTCTTCTGATGACCCACCTGTTGTTCTATTCTCTTCATTATGCCTCAGAATCATCTGGCTGGAATTAAGAGAGCTATCTAGGGGTGGTGGGGGGAGTAAGAGTACAGTTTGAATGTTGAGTTCATTTGAAATTTTAACCTGCCCATCTCTTACAACATATTTGGATTACCAAGTTATTTTTGTATGACCACCCATGCTAGCCAGTTTTTGCTTTTATAGGTCAATCCCTACTGTTCTAAAAACTAACTCCCAAATTTCATATCCATTCTTCCCTATTTACACAGGGAGAGAAATGCACACATACACACATTAGTTATACCACCTTCCCTCCTCTCTCTGGAGTATGTGTATGTGATGTAGATACATATGTACATATCACATATACATATACACTTCTATATATACTTGTATATGTATACTTCATGCTTATAAGTATATATTTTATACTGTATGCCTTATACTTCTTGGAAGAAAGAGGACACTCATATATATGTCCATATTGAGAAACACATATCCATACTTTATTAATCTACATATTTCATAGAAAAATGTACACATTTATCCATAGTCAGCACCGTGGAAGAGACTTTAGCTATATCCTTTTATTTTGTTTTGTAAGTGGGTCAATATCTAATACCTTTCTTTTCCCCACCAGAGTTCTGGGCTAGTTGAGATAAATAAAAGGTAGATGAAGATAAAAATATCATTTTATTTCTAATTAAGCATTGAGCTGAAGAATGCAGTATAGACATGAGGCACAATAGGCTTACTACTAAACGTAGCCCAGAATTCGAAGAACTCTGCCTTTAGTCACAGACAACACTGGACCACTACAACCTTCCGTCTCCCCCAAGAGGGGCAGAGACTTAATCCCAAAGGTTACTGCATGGTGCAGAGCCGATGAGAAGATGTGCTTTCCAAGGGCGAGTCATTTGCTAAACACAGTGAGGGGGAAGGGGTGAGCCGGCCATGCCTGCTTTCTCTGCGTAACTCATCTATTACTCATGTCACTCCACGACTGTGAGGAGTGGTGCAGGAGACCAGAAGCATTAGAGAAGAAAACGCTCCTCTCGGAAGCCTGATGAGTGGGAAAGACAGATTTCTCCCCCAACACTGGATTTTATTTTAGAGGAGAAAACTGAGGCCAAGAAAATTTCATCCACTTTGTCAGAATCATGTAGCTAGTTAATGGCAGAGCGGGTCTTAACATTTTTCTTCTCCTGACTCCTACTTTCCTTTTCTTTTTCAGAGGAGAGGGAACCAATGGGCTAATTCATAATAAAAATAAAACCTAGTAATTCATTCAACTAATACTTATCGAACACCCACTGTGTGCCAGCCACTGTCTGGTCTCTGGAGATAGTGCTGAACAATTTAGAACAAGTACCTGCCTTCTTGAAACTTACCTCCTAACTGGGGAGACAGATAATAAACAACCAGCTTCAAGTAGGCCACATGGTACAAAGACAAGTGAGACAGAGTGAGAGTGACAGAGGCTACTCTTTCCAGAGAGCATCCTGGGAAGGCCTCCCTGAGGAAGTAAGATTTGAAGAGAGGAACCAGCTATAGAAATTCTGCAAAAAAAGCATTTAGGCTGAGGGGATGGCTGATGTCTTAAAGACCCACTGAGTCCCAATGTGTTGGGTTTTGAATGCGTGTTTGTGCTAATTTAAAGAGAGGAGGAAGGACAGAGAAAGTAACAATCAAATGAGTAGACACTTTGGACCCCACTTGGAGGATGACTACTTTTCCCTATTCCTAAGGCTAATCTTGTCAGCAGATACCAGTGATTAGAATCCTGGGTGAAACATCGCTAGAAGACCTTGCAAACTCTCCATTTTAATTCTCAGTTGAGCAGTGTTACTCTAGGTTACTCATCTGGAAGAATGCCTTGGAATCATCTTTATTGTCCTTTGGTTCTCCCACGCTAATAAGGCAGCATGCTCTCCAAGCAGGGAATGCCATACACATTCAGGGCTAGAGTCTCTCAAAATCGTGAGGCCGGCTGTATTGCTGGTTTACTGTCATTCCTTATTAGTGAAGGTGTCACAGACCTGACTCATGTCCCGTTGGGCATTTGGTATGTTTCTAGTGAATGCTTATATTACATTGATTTTGAATCACCAGTGGTATTAAGCGGTAAACAACACAGCTTTAGAAGAAATCCTCTGAGCTTTTGGATATTAAGATATTCTTAACTTCTGCTCTGTTTTTGTTACAGCCAAGTCTCCGGTAAGTTCCAAAGGATTGTATAGCCTAGCTCATCATTAGGCTCGGGATCCATAAAACTTATGTTTCAAGCTAGTTACTACCGTCACTACAGTGTGACACGATAGGGACCCGCACTGGTGTGAGATTTCTGGGAAACTGCACACTAAGAGCCAATCCATTCAGTTCACCTGGAAGAAAAGTCGTTGGGCAAGAAGTGGGAGGGTAGCAATGCCCGGGAACATTAACTTGCTCAGCATGGTGCTGAGCTAGTGTCTGCCAGGGGGGCTACATAATTAAGGTACATGGACTCCCCTAACTATGGGAGGGGAGGAGAGGTAATGGGGACTGGAACAGATCTGGAAAAAGCCTAGCTGTGTATGCATTAGTGTCTTTAAAAAGCACAGGTGAGGGAAATGCCTCTCAGAAGTAAGGGAAGAGAATTGAGGTGGCTAATCACATTCCTCTCTACGTTCCATCTCTCTGTGAAAAGCCAGGATAGAAAAGATGGGGAGATAAAAGTGCACTGTGAATTAACAACAAAGGAAGAGCCCTGGATTCAGGCTGAGTGTGCCGTGCCCATCGTTGTATTCTCCCCTCCCCCAGCGCTCTCTAACACAGTGCCCCGTGACAATAGGAACTTGATTCTTATTTGTTGAAAGAGTTAGTAAATGAGGGAATAAATGAATGAGGTATGGATTAGGTACCTCGAATCAAAGTCCAGTATGCTTTTCAGGGCCTACCTGATAAATTAGTCTTTATGTAAAAATGAATTGTATAAAGACAGGCTATGTAAGTGAACTCCAAAGTCACATTATATTTGACAGGATGACTTTGAATGTACTAATCTCATGCCTTCAGAAAGTTTAGAGAGGACTGTGCTCATGAGGCAGAAGAATAAATAAGAACCTATTCCTAGATTTAATATGACACAGAAATATTTATATGAAGTCTTTCAATGTAAGGTTTGTTATACCACTCAATTTAATATGGGCAAAATTTTGCTATTTATACACACAATTCACTTCTGCTGAGTTTAGCAGGAACTTCAGAAGTGCCTCCAAGACCTATGTAGGTTACACAAGATCCCTGAGACAAAGAAGGCCTTATCCTCTCTGGCCAGCATATTACTTACTTGTATTCAATTATCTGGATAGGTGTACATTTATTCACATCTATCCACCCAGCCTTCATATTCTTATCTATCCATATCCATCCATCTATCTCTCTACCATTTCTCAAATTCTCCATTCATGAATCTATCCATACATACATCCATATATCCATCCATGGATCCATCCATCCATCCAATTCATACTTTATAAGCACATGCTATATGCCAGGTCATGTGTATTGGGAATAGACATAACAAAGACGTGGTCTTTTGTCCCAATAGCTCATTATCATTTTTGTTATGAGCTACATCTTGGGTTGACACAGCATGTTGTTTAAACTTCTACTGTACTCTAATGTGGTACACTTGCCCATTTGCACAACTACAAAATTAGCTGATTAGGACCATGATTTGTTCCGATTTTCTAATCATGTCAATGAGAAATCTGTGCATCAGGGGAAGTATACAGTTTGCCTTAAGTTCTCCCAACTGTTGATGGCAGAATAGAAACTAAGACGTAGGTGTTCTTTATTACAATTCAGGGTTCCTTCTATCACCTCCTGTGCGTAGCTAAAGTGGGTGTTCACTTTCTGAACAGAATGTAGAGTCTATGGAGAGTCAGAGGTCCTCGGTCTAACTATCATTCAGGAAGACCCTGCAAGCCTTGGGAACCTAGAGACCAAAGAGTCTTCAAGAAGCCAAAAAGAGATCGGTGCTACAGCATCTTTTAATTTTTCAAAGAATATTTATGATGTGTCATTAGAAGCCTTCAAGCTTACACAAAACACTGCATTTACACATGACACCCACTTCAGTAAGAGCCTAAGGGGGGACTCATTAGCAGACAATTAGTTATTCAACTTGTTAAACATTAATTCCTCTTATGCCTCTGGTCTGCCCAGAGAAATATAACAGGGGGAAATATAGCAAACTAGAGTTACTGGTCCTTGTCAGCTGGCCTCCTTTTATTCTATAGGTCTAAATATTGCTTTGGTATGTCCTTCAATACCCCAGGGGCTCATGGAGGAGGAGGGCCACTAAAGAGAGGGGTAATGTTTTCTTTAATTTTTTTTTTTTTAATTTATGAATGGATGCTCCTTTGCATGCAAGTACCATGGTAGTCTCAAGCTCCCACCATAGAGGACAGCCCCAGATGTCTCGGATGCTAAAGTTTTTAAGACTTTTGGCACATGAGGCTGCTGGTACCCACTGACATAATGACCATACTATGGGAGAAAATATGATCCAGTAGTGAATATTTGGCAAAGGAAGTATGGAGCAGAGAAAGGGAAATGAGAGCACAGATTCTAGATCCCCAGCATCTAGGGATCTTTGGGCAGAAGAGAAGAACATGTAGGGAAAAAGAGGCAGAAGGCCAGAGGACCAGAGATGCTGCGTTCCACAATGGAAAGCTTGCAGAGTCATGTCTGCAGAGGCATGGCAGCTCTTCTGAAGCATGGTGCAGGGTGAGGTTGATAGGATCCAGGCAAGGTGTCAGGGCATAGGCTACATGCCACAGGTATGGGGCAAGGCTTCAGAATCAGCAGTCCACAATGTAGCTAAATAATTAGGGAAGGTTGGGTAGAGAAAGACTACCAACTTGCTGGGCCAGAACATTCCCAGACCTGCTCCTGGTTTCTGAGCATCCAGGTGGTCTGCAGGACGAAGATGCACTGGTCTGAAATGGCCTATGTACTAGGTGGTAAGGACAGTGAAAGTCAGGGATTCTCAGTCTTATGAAAGAAGCCAACAGTTTGGAGACAGGAGGTTGACACCAAAAAAGAAGGAGAACCAAGAAATGAAAGAACGGGGACAGCCTTGGTGATATTAGGAGGAGCCTTTGCCCAAAGTCAACTGTGCCTCTAGACTC
The DNA here is from genome assembly GCF_046562875.1 of Panthera onca. NCBI lineage: Eukaryota > Metazoa > Chordata > Mammalia > Carnivora > Felidae > Panthera > Panthera onca. The sequence continues at coordinate 151,319,959 of NC_138346.1, forward strand.
AGTTGTAAAAGAATCAATGCATTCTCTCCTTCTGCTTAAGTGACTTCAGTTGTCCTTTGTAGCATTTGCAACAGAAAGTGTCCTGAACTAGCGAGTTCTGGTTTCTTCAGGTTAGGACTCGCCTTAAACTAAATTTTAAGAAATCATTGTTGTCATTCTCTGAACAGTTTCTGGACCAGAAGTCCAGGACATACTCACAACTCCTCTTGGTAGAGACCCTTCTTCTCATTTTATAAATAGGAACTCCCAGTCTCAGAAAGGTGGTCTCTTGCCCAAGGCTACAAATCTGGCAAAATTGTAAAGCTGATTCCAACCGACTCTGAAGTTCTGGTGTTTTCCCCTCTACCATATTGACCCCAGCCCCATCCCCCAGGTGAGGTTAATCCCCAAGATTTCTGATGACTCTTTAAAGCTTCCATTCCACTTTCCTGCCTGCAGCACTATTAGCTTTATTTCTCCCATTTTCTCTACTCATCAACACATATGCTTCTCAGAATAGGCCCCCAGGATCCTTGCTCATGGCTGGGATGGCTAACTAATTATCTGTGCATAGCATGCCAATGAGCAAGGACACCCATTATATATATATATGTATGTATATATATATATATATATATATATATATATATATATGTATGTATATATATGTGTGTGTGTGTGTATATCTATCTATATCTATCTATCTATCTATATATGCTATTATATATACATAGAAGCTCTCTCTAGGGGCACTTGGGTGGTGGCTCAGTGGGTCAAATGTTTGACTTTGGCTCAGGCCATCATCTCCTTGTTTGTGAGTTAGAGCCCGCACCAGGCTCTGTGCTGATGGCTCAGAGCCTGGAGCCTGCTTCAGATTCTGTGTCTCCCTCTCTCTCTGCCCCTCCCTCACTCATGCTCTGTCTCTCTCTCTCTAAGATAAAAGAGCATTAAATTTTTTTTTTTTTAAAGCAGCTCTCTCTCTATATAGAAGTTGCTGCTCGGTTGATGTTGGTGATATAACTCAGGAGGGGCACATATTTTCTCTTGGAAGACATTTACTTAACCCCAAGGCATGATGCTGATGCAGGCTAGGGGCAATAGGGTCTGGAGAGGAGCCCCCTGTCCTCGTCTCTCTCTCTCCCAGCATCATCTCAGGTAGCTGAGCCGTGCCCTGCATGCCTGTCTGCCAGCCTGCCAGGTGGGTCTTCCCTGTTAGTGCCAGCCTGCTGCTTTATGTGGCACCGTGTGACTGATTTGATGACCTGTGACCTGACTGTCCATCTGGCCACTCAAGAGTTCGCCCGGCTGTTTACCTTTTTTTGCTGTGACTGAATTTCCATTGCCTCTCTCAGCATCTGACTTGCAAACCACTCTGCTCTGTCTGTTAAATGGATGAAAAGAGAGAGTGACCTCCTGCTGCCAGTACCGCCCTGTGCCCTCCCCGTCTTCGATCAGAATGCACCTGTGCTTCGGAGGCTTCCGCTTTCTCCTGAACTTGCCATTGCCTCCACAGCCGCCATCCCAGCTTGCCATGTGTGCGGTGCTCTGTGAAAGGAGAGACGTTTCATTTTGTACTTGGCAGGCGCTGAACTCAACTGGACAGTGAGACCCAGGAAATATGACACCATCTGCTTCCTGCCATGTTCTGGCTCCCGCACTTGATGTCAGGGCATCAGCTGTTACCTGAGTGCACTGGGTCCTGTGAAGTGAGCCATTCAGGAAACACCTTTGCTAACACTTTCCTCAACAGCAGAATTTATACTGGCCAGCCTGCACTGCTGAGCATTTTTTCCTTCTTGACTCCCAAAGTAAAAATGTCTTCCTGCTTTCTAAGTTTTCCAAACAGAGTATATATGCATAATTATATAGGCACACAATAGAAATGTTTGCTTATTTGGCCATCCTTTTGTGTATGTGGACTTTTTTTCTGCTAGAGAGGTAGCTTTCTCAGATCAGTCCCTGGCTGCCTTGAAATGTATCAAGTGTTCTGTGCTTTGGTCTCCTCCCCATTCCAGGAGGTAGTGATGTCCTTAACTAGTGGTTAACTGAGGATTAGGTACTCCAAAAGGAGGATTAAGCGAACAACTGTGTCATGGAAAATAGGAGAGACTGGTTGGGCCTCCTCCATGCTGGGAGTACCTAATCCAGCTGGCAGCACTCAGGGCTATAGGAAGGAATAGGAACTGTTTCCCTCTTGCCATGGTCCCTGCAAATCTCAAATTTCCCTGAACCCCTGACCTGCTGCTCTTTAGTTCTGGAAGCTGCCAGGCAGGTGGCATGGGTGATGCATTCAAGGCTGAGTTCTTTCCTGACTCAGTGGTTGTAATCCCATTGTGGACAGACAAATCAAGCCACCTGTGCGGAATATTAAAAATGAAACAAAACGCAAAAAACAACACTGCCGATCTGTTAATGAATTTTCAGACTCAAAGTATGCCATCTGGAACAGACACGCTGGCTTCTGGAATCTGTGTTGCTTCTTTCCTCTTTCTTATGATTTTGACATGGCTTTGGTTAGCCATTTCTATTTTGATGTTTAAAGAGTGATATTACACAAAATCTGAATCTTAATTGAAAATGTATGCTTTTCTCATTTAAGTTGCTGACTCTTTGAAGAATTATAGCATTGCAAAGTTTTCCTGGTGGGGTTCCTGAGAAAATTCTTTTTGGTCACCAGATTGTTTCCTGAATTAGCCAAAGCCTCTAGGTCCTAGGTCATAAGAAAAAATGAAACAATTTGTCACAGTGTCGAGTATGACGTTAGAGAAAATGCTGTGTATGAATTGTAAGCAATGCATTGTTTTTTGTGAAAGACTGAGAGAATGGGTGGGCTGCTCATGAACATACGCTGCAGCCCCTGACAGCCAGACCATTACCATGACTTTTCAAAAAAAAGTTTATTTATTTTGAGCAAGAGCACACGAGATTGGGGGAGGGGCAGAGAGAGGGAGAGAATCTCAAGCAGTGAAGAGCCCAACGTGGAGCTCGAACTCATGAACCGTGCAATCATGACCTGAGCCAAAATCAAGAGTTGGATATCCAGCCAAGTGAGCCACCCAGGTGCCCCCATTGCCATGATTTTATAATTTTTTTTTAATGTTTATTTATTTTTGAGACAGAGAGAGACAGAGCATGAATGGGGGAGGGCAGAGAGAGAGGGAGACACAGAATCGGAAGCAGGCTCCAGGCTCAGAGCCATCAGCCCAGAGCCCGACGTGGAGCTCGAACTCATGGACCGCGAGATCGTGACCTGAGCTGAAGTCGGACGCTTAACCGACTGAGCCACCCAGGCACCCCCCCATTACCGTGATTTTAATAAGAGTCATGGCTATACTCAGCCAGCTCCGCCACCCACTGGACTTTCCTCTGGGAAGCCTGATAAAATGCACGTGAGCACCATACATTTATGTGTGAACACACACACACACACACACACACACACAATGTATCCATGCCATTGTTTTTACACCTGCTAGAACCTATGGACAGAACTGCTGTCTCCTCCCTGTGACCGATGAAGACAACTCAGAGCCCCTTCTGATCCATCTGCCTCTGCAGGCTAAATTCTCCCTTTTGTGGAATGTTGAAAACTATAACCTATACTCTGGTCCTAGAGATGGCAGAGGTGGCATTAAAAATTTGCTCATGTTTTCAACTCAGAGGGTTAGATAATTATGCGGCTTGAATCATCGCATAGACTATGGTTTGCTTAATTACTAATTTCTGGTGAACCATGTTCTATTGTTTAAGATCCTATTGTTTAATATGTCCTGGCCTTTGGACATTTGTAGAAATATCTGTGTGAACAGCATGGTAGTTCTTCACTGAAAAGAAGGCAATACAGGCGTGGTCCTATGCAGCAGTGGCCACTTTGTTGGCACTAAATGATAACTACTTTGGGCATCTTAGAGGATGCCATGTTCTCTTCAAAGAGCCCACCACACACAGAGAGTAAAGGATTAGGAGTCCCATAATGGAGATCCATTAAATGTTGTAGTGTTAGAAATAATTAAGCAGCATTTTATGATAGCACCAGCAGGCTAGTCCGTGAATAATTCTTTTCAGGGTTTGCTCTTTCTCTCCATAGGTAAAGGATTTAGATGGATTTATGACATTGGCTGAAACGAATCAGTGGATAAACGATTATAGGATTTGAATGTGGTTAAGCCAAGATTAATGCTGCCGATTCCTGAGAACATAGGAGATGACTGTCACCCAAGTAAGTGAACTTGCAGTTCAAGATGTACTGTTTCTGACCAACAGTTCAAATTCTCTGGACACATCGACTTGCACACACTCTCTCAACCCAAACCCAGCATTCCGTGTCACACTGTGAAGGATGGTAAGCAAACAATAATGATAGAGGGCTTGAGATGTGGTGAATAAAGTACTCAATGTGACTAAACTGCTGCTTACTAGCATTCTCAGGTCACCAGGGTACCATTTAGGCCGGGGCCTTAACGAGGTCATTTACCTTTACCTATACCAGAACCATTACCTTAATTGCTACTCAGCCTTCATGAAAGTGTTTATGGGTAAACAGTTTTCACCAAGGGAGTTATTAACTACCCCCTGGATTACCATAGGATCAGGAATCATAAAAATAGTAGCAATTGTAGTCATAATAACCTATGTTGTGTAAGTATCTGTTATAAATGTCTTAAATTTTCACCACCACCATCACCACCCAGAGCAGCTTTAGGGTGAAGCACAGCATAAGAAACAGAGCACTGGTTATTAAAAAAACATGGATGGATGAGAGGGTCCTCCTTATTCATCAAGTCTGGAAAGCATAAAAGAACAAAAGGGCTGCCATACCTTAACCTACCTATTATCTCTATCTTTTTATACTTGTGCTGAGGAACTAGTGGTAGACATGTGGATTGTTCTCACCTTAAAGAGGCGGGAAATGTGCTAAGTAAATATATTTTACATGTGTGCCCAAGGTCAAGGGAGAGCCAGAGTTTTGCAAATAGTGTCAGTTCCATCGTCATTGGCTCATTCTATGGCTACATGGCACCCAAATAAGTTGAAAGCAGATATTTCAATCCATGCCCCAGAAGTTTTAGTAAATTAAATAGGTGGGGGCTGTGGAGACCTAGCTATCTCTTTTTGTGGACTGCTTTTCCAGTCCCTTGCCATGTGTCTAGTTAACAGTAGATTTGTTGTAGACTGAAAAATACCTAGACTGAATTCTTGGTTGAGTCAACCTGGAAATATTTCCCACATCAGTCCTAAGGTGTCTAAGCTGATGTTCCACCCATATGGACTCATAAAGTCCTTTCTGCTTCTGGACCATTGTGATACACTTCCTTTCTCTCCTTAGTTGTCTGCATTACCTACAAAATAAAACTCAGCCTGAAAGAGTTTCATTCCATACACTCTGCTTTGGACCCTTACCCTTTTCTCTAGCTGTCTCTTACAACTTCCCTACACATGTAGCACTCCGGATCATTTATGCCTCACTCTGTATGCCTGCCCTACCAGAAGAAAGCAAGATAATGTAGTTAAAGTATTTCTCAAATTGATCAATGAAGAGATCATCTTTAAATGAAACAAATGATCGTACATTTCCATACTGACTTCTTAAGTACAAATAAAAACCTTGGTATGAGCTGCTTCTTCTTCTTCTTCTTCTTCTTCTTCTTCTTCTTCTTCTTTTAAATATGGAATGCTTCACGAATTTGTGTGTCATCCTTGTGCAGGGGCCATGCTAATCTTCTCTGTATAGTTCCAATTTTAGTGTATGTGCTACCAAAGCTAGCACTGGAATGAGCTTCTGCAAGGACCCTATAGACTGAGTACGATTCTCTTTCTTGGTCAGTAGCGAACTAGATGGTTCTTCTTCCAAAGGGAGCCTTTGAAATATTTGAGGAAAACAATCATAGATCCTTCAAGTCTTTTCCTCATCAGGGTAATATTTCATGTTTCTTCAGCTGCTACTTACAGGAAATAGTTTCAAATTCCCTTCCATTCAGCTTACTTCTCAGATGAAATCCAGTTGTGTAATGTCTTTCTTAAAGAATAAACAGTATGGCACACAGACACATCATTCCCTTGATCCGGATTCCACACTTCCAGAGTTGTCTTCTCAAATTGTTAAAAGATGTTTTTGCAGCCACATCCTATACGATTAACCCACGTTGATCTTGCTGTCACCTAAAAAGCCTATATCTTTTAAAAACACATGCATGACTATCTTGAAGCCATCCTCCTTCATTCTGTATTTATGCAGCTGGTCTATTGAGCATAAATGAAGGCCTTCACATTTATCCCTGTTGAAATCCATCTTGTTAGTAAGCACAACATTCTAGCTTCTCAAAGTCTTTGATGATCCTGGTTCAGTATTTCGATCCCCTAACGAGTTCTCTCAGATAAAAATTGATCTACATACCATTTTTGTACTTGGAAAAATGTTGCTGTCACAGCCTTACACTCGAATCAAAGGAGACCTGTCTCAGCCTAGGTTATGAACTAAAAACTCAACATCTACAAGAGTGAAGAGGTAGGTAATAGACAGTGGTAAGACCAGAGTGTGTTAAGGTGTCTTAGTTCACACCTGAATCACAATAACAATATGTGGACCAACAATACCAAGTGAGCCTTGGCAACTGGTGGGTAAAAGTAGCTGTGTTTCCAGGGGTCACATTCCAGTGGCATTTAAAGTAGGTCGAAACTAAGGCCAAATAGCTCCTGCTGTTTTTGACAACTCAAGCTGCAACAATGTGCAGTATATTTTTCATCTTAAGATAGTGCTCATAATACAAACTAATTAAAACAGGGCACAACAAAATCATGGACTGATTCTCCTACCACGCAAGGTTATATACCTTGCTCCTGCCCTCATGAAATTCTGCCTAACAACAAGGAGATCACGAGGAAGAACCCCCTGGAGACAACAGCCAAAACTTTCTACATTGCTAGTGGTAAGTGTGGCCCAGAGAAGGGGCAAAGCAATTTGATTATGTATCACTGATTAGGTGAGTGTCCAGACACATGAACAGAGGGGTGATTTCTCAGGAAAGCAATAACTGATCCACACTGTTGTTGTTGTTGTTGTTGTTTAATCAGACAGACACACACACACACACACGCACACACACACACATACACGCACACACACTGAATGAATGAATGAATGAATGAGGAAAGGGCCTATCCAAAGTAAGCTGGGATAAACTCACTGCTGTTTTCCCAGGTAATAAAGATGGCTATCTTTGTCCAGAACAGATGCTATGAGATCATGTCTCCAAGAGATGAACTGAGAATGAATTCACTTAAATTATGATGCTTACAGAGAGGATTTTAGCTGAACATTTGTTCATATGATTTATGGCACCCTCCATCCGGTGGAGTCAATGTGAAAAAATGAAACTTAATTACAGCATACAGACAGTTTGCTTAAAAGAGAGCTAAAAGTTTGTGGGGATTTTTTTTTTATGAGACAGGAAGCTTATCCTAAAAGAAAAAAAGAAGAAAGCTTTATAAAACATTTGCAACTCATCAGAAGTGTGGGTCTGGTCCTTAGTGTTGGGGGAGGGGAGGGTTTGGGCTGTGACTCCCCCTAGCCTCTAAGCAAATTACATCCAACCCCAGGTCCTTACCCAACTCCTACTCCAAAATTAGCCTCTCCAGGATTCTCTTTTACTTTAGCCTCGGCTTTCCCTTTAGGGAAGAGAGTACTATTATTGTCCTTTCTCCTTGGCAACTCAAGTCTGGAATTTTAAATTTATAGCGAAAGAACGGTTCCGGGTTTATATGGCTCAGAGGGTGTTATTATCAAATCCAATTAAAAACATTCCTTCTGCTAATAAAAAAGCCAGCACCTTCCCTTTAAACTAGGACCCACCCTTAAGTTAATTAATGGCTGTTAGCACCTTATTTGCTTTCAAGGGTCTCTCGGGTACCCAGCTTCTGAGGCAAAGCAGAGTCTAGTTGGTAGGTCAGTGGCTTAGTTTGATTCACATGCCTGACCCCCAACTTATTCTACGTCTGAAGTTGAGTCTCTTAAACTCTTTATGTCTTGAGATCTCCTCCTGAGATCCCATCCAGAGAGGCCGGGTTAATGGTACTTATTTGGCAGAGTTTTTTAAGATCTACAGATGAACCTGTCTGATGAATAATACTAATGCTTAGGATACTCATCGAATGATAATTGGCCCTCTTTGGACCATTTAGGATTCAAATGCCTCCACCCAATCATTCTGTGAACAGCAGCCAGCCTCTGAGGGTTAGATTTAGCTTTTTCACTTAAATTTGCAAACTGGTACTGCTTTCATCAAGAAAGAAAATACAACAACGAAAAGATACTAGCTAACATTTGGATAGCATTTTGTATTTTCAGCATGCTTTCAGATAATACATTATGTAACTCACAAGCAAACAGCATTTTATCTTTTTCAGGCATGCGAAGACAGCAGGATTCCTGAATTCTCAAAAACTAATCATGAGCACCTCTGAGACTGACTGTTGGGTCTATTTTCAATAGATTTTGCAGTTAAAAAAGTGATCGATGATTCCATTTCCTCTCCAAGAGTCAAGTGAATTTATCAGCTTCTGATTCCTGCTTTCACCTAAAATAAGGTGCTGGTCTGGGCGTTCAAGCTCAGTTTCGGGGGGAACCCACCCAATTCATCCTCTTTTCCTTATTACTCACCTACCAGTTCTTTCTCACCGCCGTTGCTGCTCCAGTAGCTTTAATGGAGGGCAGCAGCACCGAAGAGCTGCTCTACAAATGCAGGTGTCTTCCCTGCACAGAGGAAAGAGGAACCTCTATCACTGAAGCCTCACCTACAGACAATTTATCTAACAGATTCTACTTCCTGCATGCCATTTGCCAGTATTTATCCTGTGTGTGGGCTCCCATGGAGGATCCTCATAAAGGATGGTCTTGATATAACCTAGAGTCATGTTTTTCCATCTAAATAATGAAGAGGCTTCAGTTCCCTTTCTCTTTTGTTTCCTACAGCTTAGACAAGATGTCCATAACCAGAATGGTTAATATGAAGGTTGTCCTTTTTTTTTTTTTTTTGCCTAGAAAGGGGCCATATTTGTACTTTCTTTCCTTAAAAAAATTGAATTTGACAAGCATCCTTCCTTCTTTCCTTCCTCCCTCCCTCCCTCCCTCCCCCTTCACTTCCTCCCTCTTTCTTCTTTCTTAAATATCAATAGCCAGATTTTTCTATGTCAAAGTGTCTTCCTTTAGAGATTAAAATATATAATAATAAAGTGCCTTTTATGTATAATCACTTGACAGGTAAACTGCTTTGTCTGACAATGTTTTGAATTAACAGTAACCTAAAAAGCATACAGGACTCTCCATAGGGAAGTTTCTTTCTTCTTCTTCATTTTTTAGTCCTCCAATTGCAAGCCATTCATTTTTACATTTCCATGTTAAAGACAGGACACTAAAAGTGCATTACCTTAATAATCAATAACTCAGTGGGAGGTCCTAATGGGGAGAATTCACTGGAAGCTACATTCCAGTTGAAGTAGCAAAGGACCACCATAGGCCTGCAGGCTATAATTAGACAACCATAAAACTAGGAGGTAAAGGGTGGCAGACTACATTAGCAGTAAAATGCTAACTTGCAAGTAATAAGTCTCGAATCTTTCATGTCTACTCGAGTGTCACTTATACTTGAACAAGGAAAATGTTATGTTAAAGAACAAATTTACATTTAGGATCCCTAAAGCTTAAGGACTGGTGAAGGTTAGTGTGGCAATGAGAAAACAAATGAATACAAATGTGCACACTTCACAATTTTCCCTCAGTGCTCTCTTCCCTCTCCCTTTCTTTTCCATCCACCCGTTTTTCATCCCCCTCTAGGGTCTGAGAAACATCACAGAATTTAAACACAGGAAACCAATATAAAAACCCTCTCATGCAAAGAAACAGTGCGGCTGACTTTACATTGTTTCTATTCATGGCTCGCTAGTTTTACATTTTCTGATCAGTGACTGCCACTGAGACCAGGAAACCAGTTTCGTCAAGAGCATCAGTGGACTGTCTGAAGGCCTTGCATTATTGATTTTCTGCTCGTAGATTCCAGTTGCTCTGTCAATCATGGGCCAGAAATACAAGATGGCAGTCAATAAGCAAAAGGACTGAGCTCCCATGAAGACAGCAAAATAATTCAAAAGATCTGATTGAAGCAGAAAATGCCAAAATCCTCAAGAGAAAAGAAATCAGATAAGCCTTTCTGGAAACGAAAGTCCATAGTACCCCCAAAGGCACATTGTTTTCGAAGGGGAAAATATTCTTGCCAAGTGAGTCTGAATCTGTCCACCAAATGAATGCATTAATGCAAACATGTGTTAGGCAACATTATAGGTGGGGATGTCATAATGAGGAATATTATTCTGCTGCCATTGGATAGAAATGTATAGGGCAAACATGAAGTTGTAAGAACATGTGCTGAGGACTGTAGTAGAGGTAAATACAAGTGGCTTTGTGACTACAGAGGAAGGAGATGCGACAGCCTGGGCAAGTCAGGAAAGATCCCAGGGGTGACAGTTGAATTGCATCTTGAAGAATGCTTAGGAGTTCTACAAACAAAGGGGGAGCAGAACACTGCAGGTTGAGGACGTAGCATGCGGCCATCACCCTACACTTGCTTACGTTTATTCATACAGATTAAACGAGCATATGAATTATTGAAAGAGGCATTCTTTAGACTAGAGCTATGAACTGAACACTCTCTTATGTTGGTTTTCAACTGTTTAATGATTTTTTCCCCTCGTCTTCTATGAGCTGTAATCCCACAGTGTCTATCTCATGCTTTGTGCAAAGAAGCTGCTCAATAAATATTTGTTAATGGATTGATCAGGAAGAGAAAGGCTAAGCATGAACTGAAGGAAGGAAGCAAAATATCTTTAAGGAGTTATTAAATGTCTTTAGGATCCTTTAATGTGACTAAAAATATTAAAATTACTAAATGATGAAAAGACAAATATGAAAATTCAAGAGTAAAGTATCTGCTACAAATCCAATGTTTGGATAATGGGGTTTTCTGCTTGATGGGATTTTCTGGTTAAAGAAAAGCTATCCTAAATCTTTTAAAGTTGTATTTGTTCAAGTTACTACCATTCCTGCTAGATAGGGGGCTTTAAAGTTGTATTTGTTCAAGTTACTACCATTCCTGCTAGATAGGGGGCTAAGGGTTCTTCCCATCGTTTCCTGAATAATCAGACTCCACTGCTCCCACCCGTCAATCTCACTCACTGGACTCCAGCCACAGTGGCTCTTGCAGAAGATGCCAAGTGTCTTCTCACTTCAGGATCTTCTTTTTTTTTTTTTTTTTTTTTTTTTTTTTTAATTTTTTTTTTTAACGTTTATTTATTTTTGGGACAGAGAGAGACAGAGCACGAACGGGGGAGGGGCAGAGAGAGAGGGAGACACAGAATCGGAAACAGGCTCCAGGCTCTGAGCCATCAGCCCAGAGCCCGAGGCGGGGCTCGAATCACGGACCGCGAGATCGTGACCTGAGCTGAAGTCGGACGCCCAACCGACTGAGCCACCCAGGCGCCCCCTTCAGGATCTTCTTAATACGTTATTCTTTCCACCTGAAACATTTCTTCTCCTACAAGGTATGAGGGGTTTACATGCCCCGGAGAGGGCTTAGGCTCAATCTCACTGAGTTCAGCCTGTAGCACTAACTTCTAGCAGGTTGCCACTAACAGCTGCCTAGATTGCATGGAAGCAAATGACTTGCAGGAGCTCACCTCAAATCCTCTGCAAACCTCCTCTCTGCAGTCTGGCCATGAATCTTTGCACCTGCCACTGGAGAACACCACTTTCTCCTCTTTCTCTTCTTCTCTGCCTTCCATTTATTGTCTAACTCTAAACTGGGTCCCCCAAAGGAAGAAGATTCTGGGAAATGTAGTTCCTCATTCTGCTAAGCAGTGAAATTGCAATAGAAGAGGCGGTGGCTAGGTTGAATTGACTACAGATAATCCAACACCCTGGCCAACTTCTACCCATCCTTCATTTCCCCAGACTATTTCCTGACCCCTAGACAAGATTATGCTCCTCTGTCATAGTATTTTTCTTATTGACACTTAACACAATTGCAATATTATGGTTATAGGTGTAACTATGGGTTAAATGTTCCTCTTATCCACTAAAAGCACTCGTTCTTTGTGTTTACCTAATATCCTCTCACCCTCTGCCGCCTACTAGGCTCTCCATACACATATACTGAAGGCACGAATGAAGTACCTCACATTTCAATGATTTATACTCCTGCAGTGCCTGAAAGTCATCCTTTCTGAATGTTGTACACAGGTGATGTTTTGATATTAAAGGCAACAAGGGGAAGGGACTGGCTTAAATCAATGATTGAAGGATAAACTTGGGAACTGTTTTAAAGGTTAATAGTAGGGGGGACAATTTGGCATTCTCTATCATAAGTTTTTAAAATATGTCTATCCTTTGACCTAGAAATTCTAAGAATGTATTCTAATGACCTTTTAGGCTGTGAAAGAGATTGATGTATAAAGATTATTCATTCCATTATTCATTGCAGCCTCTGGAAAGTGTTGTCCTTATTCTGTGTTTATACTTCAACACCTCCCACTCGCTTCTTAAACCACTATTGTATGGCTTCGGTCCCCATAAACCCACTGAAAAAGTCTGTCTGATGCCAGTAACGACCCTCTTCTCATCAAGAAACCCAATGGATATTGATAGTTTGTATCTTACTTGACTTCTCAGAACACTTGGCCTGTGGATAGTTTTCTCCCTTTTAAACATCCTCTCCCTCTGGCTTCTAGTACTTGACTACTCTTCTGCCTTCCTGGCCACCCTTTCTCAATCTCAATCTCTGCTTTGTGTTTTTGCTCTGGGTTCTCATCCCTTTCTGCTCTCTCTGGGAAAATCCATTCTTTCCTGGTATTTCAATTACCTCTCACATGCAGAAAAATCTCAAGTCTATCGCTAGACTGAAAGGATTTAATACATGCAATTGGCTATTGGATATCTCAATTCGGCATGCGAAACTCAACTTACTTAAAACTGAATATACCTGGGGCACCTGAGCGGCTCAGTCAGTTAAGCACCCAACTCTTGTTTTCGGCTCAGGTCATGATCTCATGGTTTGTGGGTCTGAGCACCAAGTCAGTGCCCTGTTAGCGCAGGGCCTGCTTGGGATCTCTGTCTCTCTCCCTCTCTCTACCCCTTCCCCACTCTGTCTCTCTCTCTCTCTCAAAATAAATAAATAAACTTAAAAAAACCAAACTGATTATGTCATCATTCCCAGCAAATGTGCTTCATTCAATTACTTATTCAACCCAAAGTAAGTGTGTGTGTGTGTGTGTGTGTGTGTGTGTGTGTGTGTGTCTGCGTGTCTGTGCATACACTGTGGAAATGGAGATGAAGGGTCTTTTTACTTACTTTCAGGTAGGCAAGTGAATGAGCAGCAGGGCATAAGTAGTCCATGATTATTCTTTTTAATCTAGTTCTGTTTTCTTCACAGTTAGTAAATTCATTCCAGATTTGGTCAATATAGTACCATCAAGCTCTAATTTAGAGTGTTTTGGGTTTTAGACTCCCCCTCTTTTTGTGAATATTTTAAGATATTTTAGATAAGACAAAGAAAGCTTGGTACCTTTCAAACCAGAATCTATAAGCTTCACCTTTAATGGCTGCATAATTCCATCATATGGGAATATCAATTTATTTAACCATTCTCCTATTGGTATATTCTAATAAAAAATGAGTTCAGAAGCATTCTAGTGAAGCAGCCCAGGTTAGTTAGGCTGCAGTGAGGGTAGGCTTCATTATATACTAATGTTCACATGAGTCTGAAGATATTTAGAGTTTGATTTGAAAAAGGAATTTCTAGCAAGAGTATATTCACCAGTATTTCTGTGTTCCTTTAAAAGAGATATGCTTCAATATTCTGAAATAATCTGTCAGAAATAAAATAGAACACCATCTTTACGAGCTTGGGGGATTATTGTGTGCTCTATGCAAGAAGGGCTTCATACTTTACATAATTATGGGAATGTTTGGCTCTGCCTTGGTTGAAGATTACAGAAGGATAGTTTTCAAGATATTTTTGCCTTATCGACATTTCATAAGTCAATTCAAATATGAATAAATCTCTGGAAGCTTGAAGAGAGAAGGAAGATGGCAGCTTACTTTCCAGAGGAATATGACTTTAGTTTGATTCATCTGAATAATAAGTGAAGTTTTAGGGTGATTTTTAGTATGGTCAAATAGCTGTACATCTAGCTATTCCGTGGCTTGCCTTTATGTCGACTGAGAAAACACCAACATATATGCATAAGGTTTAAAGTGACACCAAGCTCTTGCTTGCCCCCACTATCTCTCCTTAATGCCCACATTTGCCTCTCAGCAAACTTTTTCTGGCTTCTTATAGTAACTTAATCAAGTAGCGTGTAAATAATAAAAGTTTATTCTGTCACCCAGGCTAAGTATTTGTTATAAAGTACATAAAGGTACAAAATATCGACATTCTTCAAGGAGAAAATAATGTTACTGAGAATGCATGAAAGAGGTGGAATATAACTTAAATACATTGGCAATCCTAAGCTGACGATGGAAAGACTGAAAGACTTGGCAGAATAAATGCTGCAATAGTGGCCGCGTGAACTGAATGATTCAAGATGTTCTGTTGTTATACCACAGGGTGGGACTGGAAAAGGAGTGGGAGTTGGAGCAAGTTATCTTCGAAATTTAAGTCAGAACTGACCTGAGAGCAGAATAGCTCGTGTTGAAAGAGAATGCGTTTCCTATTACTAAAGTCATTAAGTCGATGCTGGATAGGCACTGATTGATGCTGTTACGGAAGGGGTTCAGGAATGAGATAGGAAGCTGGACAGGGGGAACTTTAAGATCCACTGTGACTCTGAGAGTCTATGCACTGCTTACAAAGCAGAGATCATGGGACTTCCTAGCAATTAGATAGTATATTTTACAGTTAATGCAGAACTAAGACATTGTTTTAATAGACTTGAGTGAAGCATTTCTGTTACTCTAGAAGTAACAGGTTGTGAAACTGTCATTACATGCATTTTTTTTCTGGGATATTATCCCCTGGCTTTACCAGATTTTCAAAGTTTCTACAATCCCAAACACATTCTGACCACAGCAAGAGAGGGTTCAGCTTAAAAGCATTTACGCCCACCCCTTATTTTGTTTCAGTGAGTGGAACTTCAGGTCTGCTAGTGGGAAAGAAGAACAGAAAGGAAGTTGTGAGACCTGGCAGTGTTAGGGAGTGGGGGTGGTGGTGGTGGAGACCTGGAGGGGGTATGACTTTTTTTTTTTTTTTTTTGCATTGGCTCAAAACTGAAATCATCTTCCTTCCTCAGGGCAGCTCCCTTTCCATTTCCACAAATTGTACCACTGCATAATTTGTACGGTGTAATGTCAGGGTTCTCCAAAGAAACAGAATAAAAAAAGATATGTATATTTATGTTTATATATGTGCATACACATATGTATACACATGTATATATATGTATATGCACATATATACACATATATATTATAAGTGTTTATGTATGTATATATATCCTTGAAATACATCTCTTACATATAGTAAGTATCTCTTACATAATTGGCTCATGTGATTTTGGGAATTGGCAAGCATAAAATGTGTAGGTCAAGCTGGCAGGTTGGAAACTTGGAAGGCATTGATGCTGTAGTCTTGAGGCAGAATTGCTTCTCCTCCGGGAAACCTCAGTTTTTGTCGTGCTCTTCAACTGCTCAGATGAGGCCCACACATTTCATTGAGGCTAATCTCCTTAATTTAAAGTCAACTGATTGTAGATGTTAAACACACTTACAAAATACTGTCACAGCAACACTGGGATTAGTGTTTGATGAAATAACTCGGGTGTTGCAGCCAAGCTAAGCTGACACATAAAGTTAAGCATCACAACCACTATGCTACTATCTTCAAGGCCAAAAAATTTAAAGTGATCGTTCTTTGCCATGATATTTCATTGTGCTTTTATCTTAGGAAGGAACACGAGAAAAATTAGTTTTTAGTGGAGGTGGAATGTGGTGAATGGAATACCAAGAAAACACACAGAGCCTCCTTCACAGTTGTGTCTAGTGTTGGCTTTGGTAAATGGAGTTAGCAGTTGCTAAGCTATTTGTGCCTCTTTCCAAGAAGTAGCAATAGATGTGCTCTTATTCATTTTATTTTGTCTTTGTGGGATGGATGGCTTAGATTACGCATACAATTTCTGGTTGAGTGATGTAATCCCACTCTAACCCACTACGCTGTCCGGAGAAATAGCAGATATTAACAAAAACCCGTTAATTTTGTGCCTGTAATATATCACACAAACATCACAATAATAGCTGCAGCAGTCGGTTGTCGCTGCATATCAAACAATTGCAAAATCACTTATTTTCACTGGTGTGTGTCTGAACCTGCCTGAGTTTGGCTGTAGGTTCTGGGTTCACTTCACATGTAGTCTGTTACTACTGGGCCATCTGAGACACATCCATTTCACAGTTCCAGCAGAATAGCAATGCAGGAAGGTGGAAACGGGATGCCTCTGAATGCCTGGGCTTGGAGCCTACATACTGTCACCCCCACCCACATTTTATTGACAAAAAAAGTCACACCACTGGGCTGAGGAAGTGCATTCTGTCTCTAGTGGGAAAACTGCAAAGTTACATGGTGAAGATCATGGATCCAGGGAGAGGTGAAAAGTTGGGCCATTAATTTCATCTATTAAATTTGTGATAGGGTCTTAGTTTTCTATGGTTTCTTTGACAAATTACCACAAACAGTGGCTTAAAAAAACAGAAGTATGTTCTGTCACAACTCTTCAGGCCAGAAGTCTGAAATTAGGTCTGGGGTGAGAGTAAGATGTCCTAAGAATGTGCTCCCCTTGGGGGCTCTAGGGGAGAATCCATTCGCTGTCTCTTCCAGCTTTTGGTGGCTGCCGGCATTCTGTGACTTACGGCTGCTTTGCTCCAATCTCTGCCTCCATGATCACATTGCCTCTTCCTCTTCTGTGTATGTGAAGTCTCCCTCTGCCTCTCTCTTTAAGGATACATGTGATTGCATTTAGGGCCTATTTGGATAATTTAGGAGACTTCTCTCCATCTCAAGATCCTTAACTTAATCATATCATTTGCATATAAAGTAATATTCAAGTGTGCAGGATCTAAGGCCTGATATCTTTGCAGGATATTTTTCAGCTTATCATGGATAGGAATAGCATCCATAGAAAGTTCACCACATATAAGATACTAATCTAAGCTTTTACATATGTTAACTCACTTAATTCTCAAAACGACCTTTGATGTTGTTTTAGTTATTATCCCCACTTTCTAGATGAGAAAAAGAAGGCAAAGAGAAGAAAAACAACAACTTGCCCTAGTAGAAGAACCAGGATTGGAGCCCTCTGGCTCCAGAGTCTCCCTTAAGCACTACACTCTACTGCTTTTCAACTTTGCTTGTAAATCCACAGAAATACAGATGGGAACTGTAGCCCCTAACACTGGGACTTTTAGCGCTGAGCTTTCAATATCATTAAGTGTTTTGGTTTCTCATACTGGGAAATATGGAATGAGCTTCTTAGGAGTTCAGGGAGTGACAAAAAGAATGCCGTGGATGCTGTCAGCAGTTGTTCCAGAACTATTGGACTGGGAGCAGTAACCGAATTCCTAGGTGATATTCCAGTGGCCAAGTGCTTAGCAGAGCTCCTCAGTTTAGAACATTTCTGCTTTGTAAATGCTTTTGTTTCTTCTCTTCGAGATTACTGAGATTGTGATGAATGTCTGTCAGAGTTTGTGTTCTTGCTTCCTTCAGAATGCTGAATCCAACGAGGCTTAATATGCACAATTTCATAGGAAACAAAATTGAGGGGGGATGATGGTTCAGTTATTTTGAACCAGTCATTCAACAGAATGATGTGCTTCTTAAACACACAGGCATTTTTCGGGATGGAAATGCTGAGTTTTCGTAGCTTAGCTTCTGATCTACCCTCCACAAGGGATACATGAGTTTCATATACCAGTGTGTTTCCTATCTTGGTTTAAATATTCACAAAATCTAATGTATTATATTACAAAGAACCCTAACATTTCGTAAGAAAAGGTGAATCTGACCAGATGTGGTGTGAGCCAAGTAGGGATTTCTCTACTGTTTATGCTTTACAAGGACTTTCCTCCCTTCACTCTTTAACCGACATGTTTTTGAAGGTCATTAATTGGCACATCGTTTAATAATTTGTCCCCAATCAAAAATGTTTTATATATAGGTAAGATATTTATTTCCAAATGGCTCTCTTGGCTCTTTAGGTATGCTAAAGATTGTTCTACTACACATTAAAAGCCACTATTATTTTCTCCAAGAGTAAACACATTTAGATCCATGAGCTTTAAATAGATTCCAAACTTATCAAAACTACATCCTTAAGTCTGCCAAAATGGCTGAATGGTAAAAAACAATTCTCACTTAGGCTTCTGGAAGTTGAGACAAAACTCAGTTTCTAAGGTTTATTATAAACAGTAAACTCAGAGTTTACTTTTCCTTCAATTTTTCAGTTTCTATCATTTGTAGAGAGCTATCATTTGGATCAATCCTAAAGAGAAGACAGAAGATCAAGGCTAATAATTGAATATCTGCCATAAATGGAAGTGCCAAAAATTAAACAAGGTGCACGAATCAGGGAAGCAGAGGGGGTTTTATCTCTACCTCTTCCCTGAATATTACTGTAGGCACAGAGGAAAAACATCTAAAATACTAGGAGGTTTGGGATGTTTGTGTGCAGTGGATGGTAATGTATAGGAATTCCAGAAGAAACATGAACCCTCAAGATGATGGTGATACATCAATATGAAGCTCGTTCCCATGTCAGATGTGAGCACTCACTCTCCTCCCTTACTGGAAGGATCTCAAGTCAGGTAGTCACATGGCTCTAACCCTACTTCAATCAGATCTCCACTCAAAGAGTTCTTTGAGGTATGGACAATCCTATGAAAAGTAGCAACTCCTGCCACTTCACCCTTGTCTCTGTTTATTTTTTCTTCTTGATATTTATTACTACTTCACTTTATTACTATTTCACTTTATTATAAAGCTTGTGCATATTAAGCTAATAAGCATATTAATAGCTTGTGCATATTAAGCTAACAAGTTGGTGGTTAGCTTGTTTATTTTCTGTCTCCAGCCCATGCCACACACACACCTGGAATAGTGCCTGGCACAGAGTGGGTGCCCAGGACCTATCTGCTGTTCCTGGTTCCTGTTGAACGGTCATCCTACATACACTTCAGTTATAGACACACTCTATCTACTTGTTTGCTTTTAATGGAGTGCTTATGCACACATTGGAATTCAGAAAAATTCATTTGAAATATGCCCCCAAATTCAAAAGCAATGAACCAGGGGGCATAAGATGTGAGAGGTCATTTTATAGATAATGAAAATGAAGCTCCAAGAGGAAAAATGAATAGTTCAAGGTCACAAGGTAAAGAATTGGGAAGTTTTGAGGTTTTATCCTACTGACAAGCTAGCAAATTAGCCTTCCATACTGTCATGGATGCCGGCAGAGGCATGGCATTCCTGGGTTGGAAGCAAAGGACTTTATTCTCTTGGCCTAGCAAACTTCATGGACATTACATTTGCATCATTTCTCCTTGTTCTCTCTACCTGCCCACCAGCCTCATGGGAGTGAAGTGGAAGGTGCCCAAGTGGATGTTACATGTACACACAGTGGGTTTGTGTCACAGCTGAGGAGCCCTGAGCTTAAAGATTTATATCTTCTATAATAAGCAGTAAGCAAAGCTGACCCTTGTTTCAGAAGAGTCACTATCTCTATCATTCAATGCTGTATAACATACATGAGAAGATACAGGGAATTCATACTCCTGTTCATAAGACATGAAGAAATGCTAGAGATCCATGGGGAATTGTCTCCCAACATAAAGCTAGTTAGTAAGAGCAATGGGGAGTCATGTTCTCTTTAAAAAAAATTTTTTTTTAACATTTATTTATTTTTGAGAACAGAGAACAATCAGGGGAGGGGCAGAGAGAGGGAGACATGGAATCCGAAGCAAGTGCCAGGCTCTGAACTTTCATCACAGAGCCTGATGTGGGGCTCTAACCCACAAACCGTGAGATCATTACCTGAGCTGAAGTCGGACGCCCAAGCAACTGAGCCACCCAGGAGCCCCTAACTCTTAATTTAATCATTTCTTTATTAAATTACACACAATCTGTATGGCACTTAGTACATTGTCTGGCATAGTAAATACTCAATAAAAGAGCACTTTTCTCATTTCCCAAACTGCCTTTTCATCTTTGGGTTATATATAAATTTCTGCTTTATTTCTGATTATGCGTATCATAGATATTGGGATCGGCTTGACTGTGTAAAAAGATACACTTAAAAAAAAGAATCAGCCATAATCTCAGCAACATTGAACTCTATTCTGAACACCTCGATACAAGAAGCCCACTATAAGCAATCATTAAACAAATTTAGATACATCCCGAATGTTTCATACCTTGTAAACATAATAAATACGTGGGATCTTAGAGTGGGGACCTTAAAGATCACCTCCCCCAACTTGCCCTTTCCCCAGATTTGCCCATTTTCTAGTGAGGAAACAAGTTGAAGGTCTGGATAGCTTGTCCACAGACATATTGAGTTAATAGCAGAGTGGGGAATGTAAGAGTCTTGGTGTAATAGCATGCCTGTAACAATAACTTGAGTCTTATCTTCTCATACTGCTTTTTAAAAGGGCATTCACAGTATGAATGGTCTGAGTTAATTGCCTCTTTAAGTACTTATTCAGGATAGTGAGGGGCTGCCCAGTTCTGAAGGTGATGAACTTGGGATATATTGCAAAAGAAGCCAGTGGCTGCATTAAGAGTACAGATTAAATGCTATGAAAAATCTTAACAGCATCAATTAATCAGTACTTATCTACTGAGTAGGAGACACTACATCATAGCAGATGTAAACTCGAGTCGGATGTGGGTGTGAATTCCTATTTTATTTACCTCTTTAAAGTTATTTAACACTGCTTTGCCTCAGATCCTTCATATACAGTCTGAACATAATAACTTTCTTAGATGATTAAATGATAAAGGCATACATACTATTTAGCATAGTACAAATATAGCAAGCAGTCAGTAGTATTAGGATAATTTACATATTTTGTACCCTAGATTTTATAAATCATTTGGAATGGGAATTATCTGTTGCTCCTTTAGATTCTTTTGCCAGCCTTCTCCACTCTGCTTTGTGCACTTGGAGAAAGAGCCATATGGGCCACCTCAATAAAAACCTTGGGTTCAAGTCGATGGGGAGCCCTGGCAGGGATTGGAGAAAGTAAGTTCCCACTGTGTCTCACTGTGAAGTCACTGAGAACCTTAACTTCCATCAGACTGCCCTCTCCATATTACCTTCTGTACTGCGGGCGTTCTGGCAACTGTTCTCACCTCCTCGCTCATCACCTACTAATACCAGCCACGGGTACCGCATTGTCTCTTGTGACCTCCTAATACGTTGCTCTGGCTTTAATAAAGAATCCCTGGGGCGCCTGGGTGGCGCAGTCGGTTAAGCGTCCGACTTCAGCCAGGTCACGATCTCGCGGTCCGTGAGTTCGAGCCCCGCGTCAGGCTCTGGGCTGATGGCTCGGAGCCTGGAGCCTGTTTCCGATTCTGTGTCTCCCTCTCTCTCTGCCCCTCCCCCGTTCATGCTCTGTCTCTCTCTGTCCCAAAAATAAATGAAAAAAAAAAAAAAAAAAAAAAAAAAAAGAATCCCTTTGTTCAATATTTCTCGAATTATCTGAATGTGAATGTGCCCTTTAATTTTTGCTGATTCATCATCTCCCCATTTGATCTTTACAACAACTCCATCAGTTGAGCATTATTTTCATTTAACATAGGAAGGTACTAAGGCTCAGGCAAGTTAAACTAATTTCCCAATGTCAATTGACTATTAAATGACAATGTCAAGACCAGAATCTAGTTTTTCTGGCTCTAAAATTCATGGTCATTCCAATGTGCCATGTTGATATGCATCTATTGCATTCCCTAGATTATATTCCTCAAGGGCAGGACCAGGGTTTATTACTTTTTTTAAAGTTTATTTACTTTTGAAAGAGAGTGGGGGGTATGATGGGCAGGGAGAGAGTGAGAGAGAATCCCAAGCAGGCCCCTCATGGTCAGGGCAGAGCCTAATGGACTGTGAGATCATGACTTGAGCCGAAATCAAGAGTCAGAGGCTTAACTGACTAAGCCACCCAGGTGCTCCTAATAATCTTAGTATGTATTCCCACTTCCTTCCAAGTACATAGTTTATACTCACTATATACTTTAAGAATGTCTATCAAATATAATTTAAAGGTTATTTTGGGGGGAGGTGTATGCTACTTAATCAATATTACAGTTCATATAGTTTGAACATATTGTTTTATTATACGATAATAATCTTATTACTCATTGACTGCCGAAAAATAGCACACAGTTGATGAGGAAATGTTGTTGGTGGGTGGTAGGGGAAAGAGGAGGATGACTTCACAGTAAGCCTGGGGAGTTTTCTGGTTGAATTCCTCAGTTTTTTTTCCTGGGTTTGGCTCTGAAATGTAAAGAGCTCTGGGACTCCGACTGCAGATGAAAGAGAGGTGGATTTTTGTTTCGAAAGAAGCTGAGAGGGGTGGGTGTGTTTTTCTGTGTTTGAGTTTAGTTCTTTTCCTGCATTACAGAATCTGATTTCCTACAGAAAAGTTCAGCATCTGTTTTGGGATTGATGAATGGCTTTGAGCTGTTAATTTAATTGCTTCCTAGTAAGACACTAATGACCTTTTTTGTTCCACTAAATACTAGTGTGTTTAGTTATAAATTAACCATAACTAAACACTTGGAGCTCTAATACTTACAATTCATATCGCTCAGGTTTAAGTTGTAGCTACTAGAGTTAGAGATAACCATGGCCTGTGGGTTTTGCTTCCAAAATCTCTAGTTGGTGGGAAGGCTCACAATAGCAAATTTAGGGGAATTCACTGCAATATGAGTAGACAAAGGAGAAGAAAAGAGATAAATACCCCAACACATTTCTAAGTCTAAGAAATCCCATTTGGCGTCCTCAGACCAGGAGTTGGAGGGTGGAGTTTGAATCTTTCCAATCCCAGTTACCTGAGAATTACTTGTTCTCTGGTAGTCGCAACCATGGGGTAGGGGAAAGGGAGTTGAGCTAAAAGCTGACTCTCATATTTACTTATTGATCACCAGGTTTCAAATGTTCTTTCCAGAGTGAGGACATCTTTATATATTTCATGGGAATAAATATTAATTCGGCACTTTTCCAGGTCTTCTGTCATGGTCACTGAGTGTTGATTTGATTGGTAATTGAAATTAGGGCATTGCAACTCCCATTGGACTTTAATCAGCTTCCTCTTGGAATACTGCCAAGTAAGATCTTTTCCTGAAGGGCCTCAACTAAACAAGGAGGCCACGGAAGGTTCGAGTCTGCCTCTAGCAACTGGAGTAATGCTCGGGACGTCTGTATCATCAAGAGATTTATTTCCTGCCTCCTTTGAAATAGCACTTTCTCACCAACTAGGAATTCTCCCCAAGCTCCAAGATAAATATTTTTGGAAACGTAATGATATTTGATTTTCTCAAAACGGAGACAAAGATAAGGTGCATGTTCGGGAAGGAAATAGGCAGGAATCTCAGTCCCCACTCCTAGCTGAGGCATATTTAGTTTCCAAAATGGAGCAGTTGAAAGAAATTCAGAACAAACTGTAGCTTAAGTCAAAGGGTTTCACTGCCCCTTCATTCCCTCCTTCATCTCCAGGACGTAGGGAGGGCTGCTGCATGGAATGTGGACCTCCCAGATATGGAGCTGATTTTATGTCAAGGCTGGTATGAGAAACCAAGGGACACTTTCACCAGAAGGAGCAAGCATTCTTTAAAATTGAAGGTTTGTGTGGTGTGTTAAGAGAAAGAGGGAATAAGTGAGTAGCATGTGAGCAATCTTTTTCTCTTTTTAAATCACCCTTACCTCCAAAGTAAAAACATTTTATTCAGCATTTCAATTATCATATTATGCTTTAGGTAAAGTGATACCTTACTACTGAGATAAATTTGAAGCCTTTTAAAGGAAGCCTATGAGGATTGATAGCGTTAAACCTCAGGCTCCCTATCTATTCAGCTATTAGAAAAGAATACATAACCACATTTTTGAAGGAGTGATTTAAATTTTACATTTTTCTGGAAAGATGTGTTTCTAAGCTTAGAATTCACTCATAGCTCTTCATGTTAAGCACAGCCATGCAGTTCATGTTAAGGATGGCTTTTAACGTCTCTCCAGGTAAAACTCTACATTGAATATGTGAATCAGTAGCATCGGGTCCATCAGCAAATATTGTTAGTTCAACCGTCTAATCAATCTAGAATTAAACTGCTTCTCACCACCGTGCTGCTATCATTCTGGTCTGAACCACTGTAACCTCTTATAATCACGTCCTGGCTGGACTCCCTGGTTCCAACTCTGATTCCTTTTAGTCTCTTCTCAACTCAGATCCGTTTTACCAAAATAGAAGATTACCCTTTTGTTCAAAGCCTTCCAAGAGCTTCCCACACCACTCAGAGTAAAAGCCAAAGTTTTATGCTGGCTTTCAAGGTCCTACATGATCTGCTTCCTAGCCTACCCTGTTCTCTTCCATCTCATACTGGGTTCCGTGCAGCTCCTCTGGTCTCCTTGCTAGTCATCAAATGTGTCAGGAAAATCTCAGCCTTAGTTATGTCCTTTCAGAAACACTCTTTCCAAGGTGCTCTCTCCCTCTCTCCCCCCGGCCCTTCTTTCTCATGTCTTTCAACTCTACTTAAATGTCACTTTCTTAGTGTGGTCTTTTGTTACTATTCGATTAAAATTGCAACCCTCCCCTTGGCTGCTTCTATTTCCTTTGCCTGATTTAAATTTTTCTTAAGATTCCTACTCAATACAAACAAACAAACTTTTGTTTATAGTCTGCCTTTCCCAGTGAGAAGATAAGTTCTATGAGGGCGTGCTTCCAACATTGTGGGGTTCATAGTAGGCATTCAGAAATATTTTTGAATGGATGAGTAAGACACTATATTTTTACTCTTTGCAATCCTGCTAAAGATTCTGACTCCAAGCCCACTTCTGATCACCAACACAATTCCAATGTGTGTGTAGGGGGGGTGACCACACCAAATGCCAACAACAGCTGGGTGTCCTGAAATTCAACTAAATTCTGACACTATCTACCGGAAGATACCATGAGATTCTGCAGGTTAAGGACTCAGTCCCTCAAGACTGCTCCAACCCCCCCAACCGTCCACGTCCACACCAGATGAAAGAGGGGAAAACATGGGGAAAGGTTATGGAGGCTTCCATGCCTTTTCCAGGCATGCCAGTCTTCTTGAATTTCCATGTGTTCACCAATCTGGAAGCTCTCTAAACCCCCTCCTTTTGCGTTTCTACTGGGGGCTTCATTACATAGGCCTGGTTGATTAAATCATTGGCCCTCGGTGATTGATTCAAACTCCAGATCCTCTTACTCCCTGGAGGTCAGGTGGGTGAAATTGAAATTTCCAACCCTTTAATCATGTGGGTGGTTTCTTGGCAACCAGCCCCCATCCTTAGGTATTTTCCAAAAGTCACCTCATTAATACAACAAAAGACACTTTTATCTCTCTTATCACTTAAGAAAATTCCAAGTTTTAGGAACTCTGTGCCAGAAACAGGGTTGAAGATTAAATGTATATTTCTTACTATAAAACACAATATCACACCTGTAAAGTGTTCTCAAGGTCTAGTCTAAAGAGGGATACAAAAATACAAGGTACGTGGGTATGTAATAATAGCCCAACAGAGCAATTCTCCAATAACAAGCACCCACCTGCCCAATACATACTAGGATCAAGCAATACCAGAGTTTTTAACAATATTACATTTTCCAGTATATAATTGGATTCTTGAGTGGCTTGTCATCTTAGCTCCTATCTCAGCAAATGATGATATCTCAGGACAAACCACAAATCCAACTCCAGGTGCCTTAAAGACTAGTCTAGATATTTCACTGAAGATTTCTTAGAAACACTGAAGAATATAACATTTTATATTGGAAAAAAAAAACCTTCCTAAAAAAGTACTGCTTAACTGGGGCGCCTGGTGTCTCAGTCAGTTAAGCATCTGACTTCAGCTCAGGTCATGATTTCATGGACCATGAGTTTGAGCCCCACATCAGTGTCTGTGCTGACAGCTCAGAGCCTGGAGCCTGCTTTGGATTCTGTGTCTCCCTCTCTTTCTGCTCCTCCCCTGCTCACGCTCTCTCTCTGTCTCTCTCTCTCTCAAAAATAAACAAACATTAAAAAAAAAAAAAGTACTGCTTAACTATCTTCTCTTTCCAAGACTTCATTCTAGGGCTTTCCATACACTCTCTTGTCTCTCTCTCTTATTTTATGGTCCCCAGCAACTTCTTAAGATAATTTGGAGCCATGACAATACCTAGATCAAATCCCCTTGGCCAGATTCTGGTATTAATCATGCCATTATTGTCCAATATTTCTTCATTCATACATATAAAGTATAGTTCCCTGATTAAAACTTGTCTATTGCCCAGAGTATATAGTATAAACTTAAAAAAATGTTTATTTATTTATTTTGAGAGACAGAGAGAGTGAGAGAGGGGCAGAGAGAGAGAAGATCCCAAGCAAGCTCTGTGCTGTCAGCACAGCACCCGACAAGGGGCTTGATCTTACCAATTTTGAGATCATGACCTGAGCCAAAATCGAGAGTTGGATGCTTAACTGACCAAGCCACCCAGGCACTGCTGTCATACAAACTTTTTAATTTTTTTTTAACATGTATTTATTTTTGAGACAGGGAGAGACAGAGCATGAACAGGGGAGGGCCAGAGAGAGAGGGAGACACAGAATCTGAAACAGGCTCCAGGCTCTGAGCGGTCAGCACAGAGACCGACGTGGGGCTAGAACTCACGGACCGTGAGATCATGACCTGACTGAGCCACCCAGGCACGCCGGTACAAACTTTTTATAGCAATCTTGACATTGCAATCTCTTGACACTGCTAAACTTGCCAAATTTATCTCTAGCAGGACTCCTCCCAATTTAAGCTCCAGTCATACTGGATTCATTCCATTCTGTAAATATGGCCTTTCATATTTCTTAGCCTTTGTTCAGTTCCTTCCATGTGTAATAACCTCACTTCTCATCCTTCTAAAGGATTTAAATGTTTATTTATTTTGTGTGTGAGAGAGAGATCGCATGAGGGAGGGGCAGAGAGAAAGGGAGAGAGAGAGAATCCCAAGCAGGCTCCATGCTATCATCACAGAGTCCTACACAGGGCTCGATCTCACCAACAGTGAGATCAGGACCTGAGCTGAAACCCAGAGTTGGACTCTTAAATGACTGAGCCACCCAGGTGCCGCTGAAGGATTTTTTTTTCTCTAATTTTTAATGGTTATTTATTTTTCTGAATATAATCTGAAGCAGGCTCCAGGCTCTCACCCATCAGCACAGAGCCTGATGTAGGGCTCGAACCCACGAACCATGGGATCATGACCTGGGCTGAAGTTGATGCTCAACCGACTGAGCCACCCGGGCTCATGTGGATTTAAGTGGAGAAACACCTCACCTATGAATTTTGTTGTTGTCATCTTTCACAGGTAGAATTGGTCCTACTGTCCTCTTCACTCTTCCTCAAATACACTAAGCCTACTCCTACGACATTTACATGTGCTATTACTTCTGCCTGGAATACATTTTTGCTCACTTAGCCACATGGCCAACTCCCATAATTTCTTCAAGATCTTTGCTAAATATTATTGTACTAGGAAATTGCTCTTCACTGGATTTATAAAAAAAGAGCTAAGCCTACCCTGATCCTTACTTTGGCACTATCCATTCTCCTACCATGCTTTATCTTTTCTCCAAAACACGAATATCTGTATGGTATACATGTACTTGTTCATTTATTCTCTTTCTTCCTCCACTAGAATGTATGCTCTATAAGGCAGATTATTTAAATGTTCTCTTCACTGTTATTTTCCCATAATTCAGTACACAATGTTAGGCGTAGGTGCTCAATAAATATTTGGTGAATTAACTGATGAATCAATGTTTAACTGTCTCTCTTACTACATGGTCTATAGACTCTGTGAGGACAGTTACTAGGTGCATTTTATTCACAATTATACTACATAATGTTTGTTTAATGACTGGATAGATAAATAAAGGTATTTTATCTTGAGTATTAAGCACAAAGTTTGTCACACTGCAAACATTTTTATGCCTATATGAGGAAAGACTCTTCTGGGTAAAGAGAACATCAAATTCAAAGATCAATGGTACCTGTACACTTCTCATATTCTAGAAATAGTAGTGTCAGGGTGGATGGAGAAAATTGAGAATAGTAGGAGGTGAGCTTTAATTGAAGTATATCACTTAGAACATTATAGGGGATTTTAAAGAGCTTAAATTTTTTTAAAAATAAAAAGACACTGGAGGAATTTGAATACAAGAGTTACATAATATGGCTTAAAATTGTAATAGGACATTTTTTACTTGTTATTTTAGGATAGTAGATAAATAGATTGCAAGTGGGAGAAGGGAGGTCAATTATAAGACTATTGAAAGAATCTTTGAGAGATCATGGTGGTTTGTACCCATCATTATTTGGTAGTTATAGAGATGGAAAACAATGGTAAGATTCTGGATACATTTTAATGGTACATCCAATAATAATTTCTGATGGATTGGATATGGAAGCAAAAGATAAAAAGTTTATGCTAATTCTGGCTTATGTACTTCCACTTCTGAATAACATGGAATAACAGACTAGATTTATATTCTCACGTGAAACAACCAAAGGAAAAAAAAAATAAAATATATGAAACAACAGTTTTCAAGACCCTGGGTATACCAGGCAATGAAAGATGATCTGTGAGGGAAGGAAGACACGAAGTGAGCCCAATACTTGTCCACGGTTAGTACCTTACTTTTCAGGTTGTGGTACAGGGAGGCAGAACCCAGGATAATCCCAGAAAACTTATTTAGCTGAAATGGAGCTCGAAGTCTCGGGAGATCAAGGTGGTTAGAGTTTGCAGGACAGAATAATGCAGAAGAGAGAATGAGAAGGAGAGGAAGAGGGAGAAAGAGAGAGATAGAGAGAGAGATCTGGAGAATTGCAGAGGGTTCCTCTTGATTACTCATCAGAATATTGATTAGTACAAGTATGCATGCATGTGAAGAAACTACCTGAGGGGCTGGGGAAAGAATCTTCCAAAGGGATCAGAGATAACAGTATCCAGGATTCACAAAAGGCTAGGGGCAGCCAACCTGAAAAACATCATAATTCATGGGGCAGTGGGTAGAACCCAAAAGTCTTGCCTCAGTATTTGGGAATAATTAGCCCTCAATTAAATGCTACTCTGGTATCACTTAAGAAATCTTAAAAGCAAGACCTAAAAGTATTAAACTCTTTCAAGTAAATTAACTGCATTTAGAACAAGGCTTAAGAATATTTATAGAAATACAAAAACAAGGTAAAATTACAATTTCTAACATTAATAAAAGATTATCAAATATGAAAGAAACAGAAAAGTATGACCTTTAATGAGGACAAAACGCAATCAGCCAAAACTCACCCAAAACCGACACAGGTGTTAGAATTATGAATGAGGATATTAAAACAGCTATTATAATTGCATCCCATTTGTTCAAAAAGTTAAATAGAAACATAGAAGATATGAAATGGATCTAAATGTAATCTCAAGAGAGGGGTGCCTGGGTGACTCAGTCGGTTAAGCCACCATTCAGCTCAGGTCATGATCTCACAGTTCATGAGTTGGAGCCCCTCATCGGGCTCTGTGCTGACAGCTCAGAGCCTGGATCCTGCTTCAGATTCTGTGTCTCCTTCTCTCTCTGCCCCAACCCTGCTCTGTCTCTCTGTCTCTCTCTTTCTCAAAAATAAATAAACATTAAAAAAATAAATGTAATGTTAAGAGGGGAAAAAAACTACAATGTCTGATGTCGAGATGAAAAACATCCTGTGTATTATTAGCAGATTATATCAACTTTCTCAACTTTTCTTATTAACACCCCCAAGGAACTTTTTGGATATCCCCCCACCCTAAAACCTCCATCTCTCATGACATTTATAATCACACATATACTGTAAAAGACATTTTGACCTCCCAAGAACTAAATTTTGCCTTCTTGGAGAGACAGTCCCTCCATTGAAAATGCATGGATTTAATATTGCCAATGGAAAGATGAATGAAATTGAAGGCATAGCAACAGAAACTATCCAAAATGAAATACACAGAAAGAAATAGTTTTTTAAAAAATGAAAAGAGCATCAATGAGCTATGGGACAACTTCAAATGACACAGTGTATATACAATTGAAGTGCTTAAAAGACATGAGGAAAGAGGGAGACAGAATGAAAATGTTTGAAGAAATAATGGCTGAAAATTTCCACATTTAATGAAAATTGTAAAGCCAAAGATCAAAGAAGCTTCTTAAACCCCAAGTAAAAGAAACATGAAGAAAACTACACAAGGAAACATCATGATCAAATTGCTCAAAGCAAAAGATAAAACAGACCCGTAGAGCAGCTGTGAGGAGGCATATTAAAAACAGAGGAACAAAGATAAAGATGACAGCAGATTTCTCAGTGGAACAATGCAGTAAGAAGGCAGTGGAGCAACATTTAAGGAATGTTGAAAGTGGGGCGCCTGGGTGGCTCAGTCAGGTAAGCATCCAACCTCAGCTCAGGTCATAATCTCCTGGTTCGTGGGTTCAAGCCCCGTGCCGGGCTCTGTGCTGACAGCTCAGAGCCTGGAGCCTGCTTCAGATTCTGTGTCTTCCTCTCTCTCTGCCCCTCCCTCACTCATGCTCTGTCTCTGTCTCTGTCTCTCAAAATAAATAAATAAACAAAAAAATAAAGAACACTGAAAGAAAAAAATCTATGAATTTAAGTTAATCCATCCAGTGCAAATATCTTTTTACCAAATAAAGTAAAATAAAGATTGTTTTCATATATACAACAACTAAAAAGTCTCTTCAACAAATGGCATTGGGAAAGCTAGATATCCACTACGTAAGAATGAAGTTCAACCTTTCCTGTATTAGTTTGCTAGTGCTATCATAAGAAAATATCACAGACTGGGTGGCTCAAATGATAGAAATGTTTTTCTCATAGTTCTGGTGGTTAGAAGTCCAAGATGAAGGTGTGGGCAGGTTTGGTTTCTCCTGAGTCCTCTCTCATTGGTTTGTAAGTGGCAGTCTTTGCTCTGTGTCCTTCCATGCCCTGTACTCTGCTTGTGCACTCTGGTATCTCTTTTCATAAAGACACCAGTCCTACTGGATTAGGGCCCCACCTTATGACCTCATGTAACTTCAATTACCACCTTACAGGCCCTATATCTCCAAATACAGTCACATTGGGGGCCATGAGTTCAATATATGAATTTGAGGAGGATGAAGTCAGTGTATAACACTTACTTTAAACCATTTATAAAAACTAAGTCAAAATTAACTAACAACCTAAATGTAATGCCTAAAACTACAAACCTCCCAGAGGAAAACATAGAGGAAAAGCTTCATGATTTGGATTTGGCAATAATTTCTTGGATATGACACCTGAAGTACAGACACTAAAGGCAAAAATGGACAAATGAGACACATCAAACTTAAAAACTTTTGTGCATCAAAGAAAATAATCAGTAGAGTAAAAAGGCAACCTATGGAATGGAAGAAAATATTTGCAAACCATATGTCTGATAAGAAGTTAATATCCAGAATATATAAAGAATTCTTAGAACTCAGCAACAATAACAAAAATCAACTAACTTGATTTTAAAATGGGCAAAGGATGGGGCGCCTGGGTGGCTCAGTTGGTTAAACTTCTGACTTCGGCTCAGGTCATGATCTCTCAGTTCACGGGTTTGAGCCCTGCATTGAGCTCTCTGCTATCAGTGTGGAGCCTGCTTCAGATCCTCTGATCCCCTCTCTGTTGCCCCTTCCCAACTCACTGTCCAAAGAAGATATACAAATGAATGACAAGTGAATGAAACGATATTCAATATTACTAATCATTACAGAAACGCAAATCAAAAACCACAATGAGATATAACGTCCCGTCCATTAGGATGGTCATTATAAAAATGAGAAAGGGGCACTTGGGTAGCTCAGCTGGTTAAGCATCTGATTCTGTGAGATCTAGCCCCACGTGGGGCTCTGAGCTGACACATGGAGCCTGCTTGGGATTCTCTTTCTCCCTCTCTCTCTGCCCCTTCCCTGCACACACTCTCTCTCTCTCAAAATGAACAAGTATTTTTTAAAGATGAGAAAATAACAAGTGTTGGGGAAGATTTGGAGAAATTAGCACCCTCTCATATTGTTGGTAGAATGCAAAATGGTGCAACTACTATGGTAACCAATATGAAAGTTTCTCAAAAAATTAAAAGTAAAGCTACTATAGGATCTAACAATTCCATTTCTGGGTATATGTCTAAATAATTGAAATCAGGAGCTCAGATTACACACCCATGTTCTTTGTAGCATTATTTACAATAGCTAAGAGGTAGAAACAACTGAATGCTTATTATGGATAAATGAGTTTTTAAAATGTGGCATATAAATACAATGGAATATTATTCATCTTTAAAAACAAAAACAATCCATCATATCTTATCGCATGACTGAACCTTGGGGACATTATGTTAAGTGAAATAAGCCTGTCACAAAAAGAAATATATTAGGATTTCACTTATATGAGGTATCTAGTCAAACTCATAGAAGCAGATAAAATGGTGATTGCCAAGGGCGAGGAAATGGGGAGCTGCTATTCAATCAGTAACAAAGTTTCAGTTTTGCAAGATGAAATAGTTCTGGAGATCTGTTGCACAAAAATGTAAAT
The DNA here is from genome assembly GCF_046562875.1 of Panthera onca. Taxonomy (NCBI): domain Eukaryota; kingdom Metazoa; phylum Chordata; class Mammalia; order Carnivora; family Felidae; genus Panthera; species Panthera onca. The sequence goes on from NC_138346.1 coordinate 151,352,860, forward strand.
ACACTGAACATTACTGAACTTAAGATGGTAAAGAAATAAAGAAACAAATAATAACCTGAGAGAAGTCTTTGTCAGTAGGCTCACGAATTCTTTGCTGATAGACTCACACTATAAGAAATGTTGAGGAACTGCTTCATGCAGAAGGAATAAAAGACAACAGATGGAAATGTGAATTTACACAAAGGAATAAAAAATTTTAAATTTCTTTAAAAGATTATTGTTTTGTCCTAAAGAAAATCAGTATTTTAATTAGAAACAAGAGACAAATTATAATTATTTTCAAATGTATTATATGATATACTATATAATTTTCATTTTATAAAGTTTATAAATTTCAAAGAAAATTCAAAATATAAAAAAGCAAAAGGAATGTCACCCATTATTTCATGATTGATATAGCAAGAATGTTAACATGTTAACACTGGTAAAAGAATGTTATGACATTTTTTTCCTTTCAGTTATTTTTCTATGCATTTTTGTGTTGCAATTTTTATATCTAATTTTAGTGCTGTATTTTAGTTTTTAGAGCTTATGAAGATATTCCTTTTAAATTAATTATGTCATGGTAAGAACACTAACATGAGCTCTACCCTCTTAACCATTTTTTAAAATGTTTGTCTTTATTTTTGAGAGAGAGAGAGAGAGACAGAGAGACAGAGACAGAGAGCAAGCTGGGGAGGAGCAGAGAGAGAGCAAGACACAGGATCTGAAGTAGGCTCCAGGCTCTGAGTTGTCAGCACAGAATCCCACGCGGGGTTTGAACTCAAGAATCGTGAGATCATGACCTGAATTGATGTCAGATGCTTAACCAACGGAGCCACCCAGGCGCCCCACCTCTAAACAAATTTTTAAGTGCACAATACAGTATTATTAACTATAAGCACAACCCTGTATAACAGATCTCTAGAACTTATTTATTTGGCATAACTGAAACTTTACACCAGCTGAATACCCACTCTTCATGGTCAAAAAGAGAAGCAATCAAAATAGAAATTAGAAACTACTTAAAGTAGGTGAAAATAAAAGCACAACATATCAGAATTTGTGGAATGCCACTAGAAGACTACTTGGAGAGAGAAACTGAGAGCACTAAATACATCAGAAAGTGAAAGTGGTCTCAAATCCATGATCTCAGCTCCCATCTTAAGAACTAGAAAACAACAGCAACAAAGTAAGCAGAAGAAAGAAAATACTTATCAGAGCAAAAACAAGCAAAAGAATCAGAAAACAAAAACAGTCACTGAAACCAAAGGTTATTCTTAGAGAAAAAGCAATAAAACTGATAAACCTTTTCCTAAATTAATACAGAAAAAAGGAATAGTTTCAAATTACAATATCACAAATGAGACAGGTGACATCATTAAAGATTCTATAGATATTACAATTATTATAAAGAGACATCATGACTGATTTTACACCCAAAAACACCACAATTGAGAGGAAAGTGACAAAATTCTTGAAAGACACAAACTTTCAAAGTTTACTCAGGAATAATGAAATGATCTAAATATCTCTGTATCTGTTTAGAAATTGAATTTATAGTTAAAAACCTTTCCACAAAGAAAAGTCCAAAGAGATAAGGCTTCAGTAGTGAATTCTACAAATTATTTAAGAAAGGAATTATACTAGTACTACACAATTTTTTTCAGAAAATTGAAGAGAAGGTGCACCTGCATGACTCAGTTAAGTGACTTTGGCTCAGGTCATGATCTCACGGTTCATGAGTTCGAGCCGTGCGTCGGGCTTTGTGCTGACAGCTCAGAGCCTGAAGCCTGCTTCGGATTCTGTGTCTCCCTCTCTCTCTGCTCCTCCCCTGCTCGTGCTCTGTCTCTCTGTCTCTGTCTCTCAAAAATAAATAAACATTAAAAAAATTAAAAAGAAGAAAATTGAAGAAGAGACATTACTTCTCAATTAATTCTATGAAGCCAGCATTATCTTAATACCAAACCAGATAAAGATATCATAAAAAGGAAAACTACAAACCAATATCTTTTATAGATGCTAAAATTCTATAAGATTTAAGCAAAATGACTCCAATAATAAAGGAAAATACATTATGACTAAGTGGATTTATCTGAGGCATGCAACACTGATTTAACAATAGAAGATCAATATATGTAGTTCACCACATTAACAAACTAAAAAAGAAAAAAAAATACAATCCTCTAAATAGATGCAGAAAAGCATTTGACAAAAATCCAACATCAATATCTGATAAAAATTCTTAACAAACTAGGAATAGAAGGGTACTTCCATAACCTGATTAAAAGACATTTACCAAAAATTAGGCTACATCATACTTATTAGTTGAAGACTGGATGTTTTCCCTTATGATCAAAAACAAAACAAGAATGGCTGTAATTGCTACATCCATTTAATATTGTGCCAGAGAGTTTGGCCAGTGATTTATAAGGTAAGAAAGAGATTAAAACAGGCATATTGAAAAAGAAGAAGCAAAACTGACTTTGAGGACAACATAATCATCTATGTAGAAAATCAAATGAAATCTACAAAAAACCTACTTGAAAACCAAGTTTAACAAGATTACAAGATATAAGATTAATATATGAAATTAATTTTGCTTCTATATAGTAGCAATAAGCAACAAGAAATTAAAATAAAAAACTTTTAAAGTTTATTTATTTTTGAGAAAGAGAGAGTGGGAGAGTGCACACGAGCAGGGGAAGAGCAGAGAGAGAGGGAGACAGAATCCAAAGCAAGCTCCAGGCTCTGAGCTGTCAGCACAGAGCCCTACATGGGGCTCAAACCACCAACCATGAGATCATGACTTGAGCCGAAGTCAGACGCTTAATCCACTGAGCCACCCAGGCGTCCCTCTTCAAAAGAAATTATTAAGAAAATGTAAAGGCAAGTCACATACTAGAAGAAAACGTTTGTAAGTCATATACTTGATGAAAGGCTTATATCCGGAATAAAGAAATCTCAAAACTCAGTAATAAAAAATAATCAAACAACTGCATTTAAAAGTAGGGAGAATATTTGAATAGGGACTACACCAAGAAAAGATGTGTGAATGGACAAATAGCATTTGAAAAGATGTTCAACATCATTGTTCATCAGGAAATTGTAAATTAAATTCACAAAAAGATATCACTACGCACTTACTAGAATGACCAAAATAAAAAAAGAATAATTATACCAATGCTGAGAATGTAGAACAACTGGAACTCCCATACATTCCTGATGGGAACATAAAAAGGCACAATCATTTCGGAAACCAGTTTGGCAGTCTCTTAGAAACTTAAACATATTCCTACCTTGTAGCCTCTTTGAAATTTATATCAGTTGTATTTTGTTATAGTCCAAAATGCACTTGATGTCCATCTTGCCCGTTCAGATGGGAGAAGAAACACCAGAAGTCCTATCAACTCCAGTCATGGCCAGACCCACCAGGGACTGGATACACTCAAGGGTAAGAATGTTCTCTTATCATTCAAAGGAAACTGTAGGACAAGTAGTTAACAAGCACTACCCCAGAGATATATATAATCACCAGATGTACCTAATGAGTTCTCTAACATCAAGAATAAAGATACTTCTTTCTTAGTAGAATCCAAGTCTCTTGAGGTGGGCAAAACCTCAGGGGGACCAGATGAAGCAGCATCAACACCAGCTAGAATGACCTCAGGGGTCTCCAATCAACGACACCCATCTTCTCAGGAGGTCCTGCCCCAAATTTTGCCCTTAAAAATCCTCACTTGCAGGCCATCAGGAAGTTTGGAACTTTTGAGCATTATCTCCCCTTTCTCTTGGAGGACACGCCAACAAATCACCTATCTTCAAAGCAAAAGCTCAGTGTCAGTTTATTGGATTGTTGGGCATCAAGTGGATGGACTGTCCTTCGGTTCAGTTACAAAACCAAGAAACAACTCAAATGGCCATTAATGAAGAAGGGGCAGAAAAATTAGTGTATATGGATACGTGGACTACTACTCAGAAAAACAAACAAACAAACAACCCAAACTAGTGATAAATGCAAAGGCGCAGATGAATCTCAAATTAATTGTGTGGATTAAAAGAAAACAAAGAAGAAAAAGTACATACTGTATGACTGAGATGAGGAGACTATGGGTAGAGTAGCTTTGGAGGAAGATCAAGAGTTCAGTTTTGGATAAGTTCTATTCGAGGACTTGTTAGATATCTCAGTGAGATCCAACCAGGCAGGAGAAAATATTAAGTCTGAAGTTCAAGAATGAGTAGGGTCTGGAGATAAATAGCGACCACACAAATAATATTTAATGCCTTGGTAGGCACTCAATAGGTATTTGTGATTACCTTAGGAAACTCATTCTTGAGTCATCCAACATTTACTGACCATCTACTAAATTTAGTACGTAAAATTGAGGAGTGATACATAATGGCTCTATTATGTAACATATACTGTTATATAAGTGGTTTGTGCATGATATTTTCTTTATTTTAAGTGAGAATAACTTTTTTCCCCTCTCTCTCTCTTTCTCTCTCTCTCCCTCCTTCCCTCCCTCCTTCCCTTCCTTCCTTCCTTCCTTCCTTCCTTCCTTCCTTCCTTCCTTCCACAACGTGGCTTTGTCTGTTTTGAATGTGTACTAAAAGCTCCCCAGGACTGTGCTTGCTAAGGGAGCTGAGGGTCTATCAAAGAGCTTTCTTTAGTAAGTGGAGCTTGAAAGCCAGTGCTTAAAAGTCCATGCTAATGACCTAGTAATTGTTTTAATGGATTTTCAATGAAGTGTGAAGTTCTCTGCTGACTTTTCAACAAAGTGGAAAGAATGGTAAAGTATGTGAGAGAGTTATTCTCATTCCTGTGAATTTGTCTCTATCTGTTTACAGAATCAAGAAACATCCCCAAGTACAGCTTTGGTTACTCTATCAATACAAATCTGCTTTGGGAGTGTGAGCATTCAAGCAGCCTTTCTCTGTTAGGTTTAGCAGGTGGAATGGGGTGAGGCAGTTGCCCTCACATGCACCTTCATTCTTTTTGAGTAAAGAAAAGTCTTCAGCATCTGATAGATTTGAGAACGGGGGCTCTAAAGAGGCCAGCCTGGGTTCCTGGCAGCTATCTTGTTCAGGACTTTACCTTGCCCCTCACCTGGAAGGGAATAGATGCTTCTCTAGGCTTTCTCACTTTTCGTTTTTAATATATTTTTTCTAGAGGCCAAGAAGTTCCAAATGTGGCTTCCGGTCCCTATGAAAGAACTTTTCCGTGTAATTGACATTAGTGCTTTCATTTAGTTTTACTGCTGCGTTAAGCTATTCTTCAGTGATCCTTTACACCAGCCCAGAAATGATTCAGGGCAAGAAAACTTTCCTCACAATGCTGAAGGCATAGGGAATGCGTATTTTGTGTATTGTGAAATCTGTTTTCTTCTGCTGTTGGTGGCATCTAATAGATTTGGAGGGCATGGAATGGTCAAATGTTGTTTTTTGTTTGAATCTCTAAGGCTTGGAGCCTATGCCCTCTATGTTGGCTCTTTAGTAGAAATACTACTAAGAATACACAGAGGCCACTGACAATGCTGCTCTACGGTGAAATTCAGCCCAGGGCAAGGCAGTTGTGCCTTAGGCCCTTGTCAATAAGTTTTAAGGGGTTATTATGAATGAATCAGTCTCATAGATCTGAACTACATTGAGGTTCTTAGTGTTGCAGTGAATTAACAGAGTGTGACTGCCTTAGGTTGAGTTCCTTGGAAACAGACCCTGAAGCAGAGATTTGTATATAACAGGTTTATTGGGGTGCACTCTCAGGACCTGCACAAATCAGAAAATGAGGGGAGTAGGAATGGCTGGGGGGAGAAGTTGAGCTGGGGCTTAGTTGCAATAGCTTAGCTCATCCCACGGGGGAGCCCTGGATCTGGAGTCTTGCAGAGTTTTTCCAATTTGAGGCAAGATAGTAGGACTTTGTACTTTCCTATTAGTCAATCACTGGATGCCCTTGGGAAAGGACTTAACCTTAGGGTGGGGTGTGTGTGGGGGGTATCCCTTTGGCAGAGGGCAATTCTTGGATTTGGACACAGAAATTAGTCGATGTGCCTAGTGGATGGAAGAATGAATACCTCAATCCTGAAGGGGAGATCTGGGTTGGATATCACAGCACTGTTCACACAATTAATAACGTAGGACAAGACTAGATTAGCTATATTTTTGACGACGGTAGAATTTTATTTTGCTTTGAAATCATGTCAGCTATTTGTACTAATAATAACAAAAATAAATTACTGAGAGCATACTTTACACTAATCCACTTCCACATACTGTAGTTTTTGTTTTTCTTTTTATCCTTATAGCAACCCTTGAAATAGATATCGTATTATCATTTTTCTTAGAAAGTATTTTTTTCAAGGAGATGAATTGCCCAATGTCATACAGTTAGTATCTGATTCACATCACGTGTTCTTTTCAAGTTACACTGTTGTCTCTGTACAGCCATACTGAACATTTTGTGTGTCCCAAATTTATCTTGCTTCTCCTTGCTTCTTTGCATTTGCATGGTGTTCACCAGTTAAACTGGGATGCTGTGCCTTGCGTGTCTGCCCATCATTCACCTGTCAAGGCTCATTCTAAAGATGATTTCCCCTGTGAGGCCTTCCTGGACTTCCTCATAAACAGTTACTCTCTCTTCATCTGTGATCTCAGAACACTTTGTACATGGCATTCAATAGGTGATTAATACATGTTCATAAACTGGAGGCATGGGCTCATATTTTCAGTCATGTTGCTTTACTTGGAAGTTTGCATGTTGCATTTTTTTCAACCTTCATGGAACAAACTTTGATTTTTTTTAATTTTTAAAGTTTATTTATGTATTTATGTTGAGAGAGAGAAAGGGAGAGAGTAAGCGAGCACTGTGAACAGGGGAGAGGCAGAGAGAGAGGGAGAGAGAGAATCCCAAGCAGGCTCTGTGCTGTGAGCGCAGAGTCCGATGCGGGGCTAGAACCCACAAACCATAAGATTGTAACATGAGCCGAAATCAAGAGTCAGATGCTCAACCGATTGAGCCATCCAGATGCCCCAACCTTTTGACTTTTTATGAAGGCTCTGTGCTGATAAACGGGTCAGGATCTGGAAGATTTCTTCCATCAAACCAAGTATGGATGTGAAGTAAAGATATATGCTGGAAAGTGCCTGTTTGCTCCAATTTGGCTCTCACTTTTCCACGTGCTTTGTGGGGGCTGTCATGAGTGATGCAGTGTAGACATAGTCATAGAGTGAGTGCCACCTGCTCGGCAACTCTTGTGTTGAGCCTAACACAAGTCCTGTTGTGTTCCTGGCACCCTCTTATATATGTCCTATCTATGTTTCATTAAACTGGCTTCTTCTGATGACAAATCTCTTTCTAAACTGAAATTACATATCTATTTATGTCTTGTATTGCACTGCAGTGCTATTCACTCTAGTAAAAGGGGGATTCTAAGTGGATCTATTAGAATAATTAAATGCAGATCTCCTAAGTGACAATTTACAACCCAGGAGTGGCTTAAGTATGGGGAGGGAGAGGCTGGTCTCACATGTCTTACTGCATTTCTTACCACTGACCGTACAAAACAAATGGAACTAAATCATTATTAATGCTAAACCTTAAATATTTCTTCTAGTCATTTCTCTCCCTTTTAGGTGCCTATGCTCATAAATACACTGTACCTTAAATATTAATCCAGCTTTGTTATTTAATCAAAAAGCTTCTGTGTTCTCTTCTTACTTTACATTAGCCTTTTGTGAAGCATAATATCAAAAGCACCAAAAGACTACATAATTTATATCTACATCTTCTTTTTTCTCTTTCAATCCCCCATTTTTATGGACAAGTGATACTTTTGAGACTCCTTGGAGACTCTCTATCATTAAATCATTCTCTCAGGTCAGCCTTCCTTTTACCAGTCAATAGTACAATAAATCAGTATTCTCAAGGTTTGTAGAAGATGTTGAAGATCTCTCTCAGAAATCCAAGATTATATTATTTTTCCAAAAGTTTTAAATTGCAGTTCTTTAGCCCTTTAAAGCATCAAATCCTTATCTTCAAAGTATTGTCCCAGTTTTCCTCTTGGTTAATTTTGTTTTAGGATCCAAATTGTCTTTGTTTTTCTGTTTGTTTTAGTCATTAACCCTGCCTTACCTTACCCCTAGCATGTACCTATGTCTTTTAATGCATTGCCTGCAAAATGTTTGGTAAATGTACCCACATTCACTTATTCAAGAAAAGTTGATTTGGGGCCACTGTCCTGTCTAAAATGTTAGAAATGATAGGACTTTTAGAGGATCTTATCAGGGTTGCCTACACTCACAAGGGCTCTGCTCTGCTTTAAGTGTTTTGGCATAAGTCAGGGAATGAAAGCAAAATGTGGCATGGCAACTACCTGTGAACTGGAGAAAACAAGTGTGGAAACAGATGAGCACTCAGATAGTCAAGGGCATAGAATGGTGGGGAGACAGAGATGAGGAATCTAACTGCACCTGCTGAGGGTCCATAGGCTTCTCCTGGAGGATCTGATATCTAAGCTAAATCTTGAAGGGAAACACGGATTTCTCCAAGTGAAGAAGGAATGGAAAAATATAGCAGGCAGAGAAAACAGCCTAAGTACAAGTATGGTGACTTCAAATATGGTGTAGTTGGAATTACAAATAATTCAACATTGCTAGAGTGAACAGGAACAGGCAGACACTGGGGTTAGGGTGGGTGGGGAGTCATGGCTCTGGAGGGGGGCAGAAGCCAGCTCATAGCAAACTTTCTGTGCCATGATAAGTGGCTTGGTTTTTGTTCACAGGCAACAGGGAGATGTTGAGAGAGTTTTAGCAAAGGAGGAATTAGATTTGCATTTCAGGTCCCTTTCTGGGGTGAGGAGAACACATTTGAGGAGAGTGAGTTCCAGGGCCAGGGAAACCAGTGTGGAAGTGTCTGCAGCTGCCCAAACAAGGCGTGAGAATGGCTGAGATGTGAGTAGAGGTAGCAGAGATGGGAAGGAAGAGACCGGTTTGAAAAGTCTTTAAGAAATACTCTTGTCTGTGGCATGCGAGTGGATTGGCCATCCTGTCATCCATCTGTGGTGGTTCTCATAGTGAGAAAGGCATTGTCCTTTCCCAAAAGGATGCCCAGCACCTCAGTGCACTGTCAATACATTAGGCATCTGATTCCGTAGGGGTAATGCTCACGAGGCACCAAATTTCCTGCAGTGGGTCTGATGCATTACTCACAAGTTTTCTTTTTTTCTTCTTGAATATCTGAAGCTTAATCCCAGTGAGGAGAGCTGTCATTTTCTTCCCAGACAGGAAGCTGAACTGTCTTTTCGAATACCCCGGGGGCTTTCTGAACTCACAAACCTTTCATTATAAGCACTTGTCTAACTTACAGGGAAGTTACACAGTGTTCTCACCATGCACTACGCTTAAGATGCAGTTCACATGTCTGTAGTTCTACCCTTGGTGCATGGGCCCCTCAAAGTAAGCTGCCTCTGCAGAGGTCAAAGAAATTGTTCTTTGAATTTGGGAGGTGGGTCTCAGTGCTGGTGGTTGTTGTCTATGCCTAAGACTGCTGGTAGATATGCTATAGAAACTTAGAAATCTATAGAAACTTAATATAGCTGCCAGAAGAAAAAAAATGCCCAACATTTAAAAAATTAATTCGTTTATGAATTGAAGTATTTATTAAGAATCTACTCCACGGTCTGGGGCTATATTAGGTATTGACTGATTTACTCTTCCTCTGGGATTAGATAGCTGGCAGGGCTGGGAGATGGGTCATGAGAGGCTGGTGAACAGGAGTGGGTAACTACCCAGGATAGCCCTAAGGAGGAGTAGCAGGTTGGGGAGATCTCAACCAGAGTCCTGGAGCAGAAGCCAAAGGTCAGGGACCAGCAGGTCCACATGCAAGTGTGAACTCACTCCAAGGGGGAAGAAGAAACATGGAGATGTGAACACAGCCAAAAGGTGGGACCAAACAGGGATGGCTCCAAGCAGCAGCAGGTTAAGAATGAGAGCGAAGGGTCTGGGGACATTGCTATAAGTGCAGGTGGAAGGGAGAGGGTCACTGTGTGGGAGGTGACGCACTATGGATGGATGCTTCCTACTGGGTTAAAAAGCACAGTTTTGTGGCAGACATGACTTTAGAGGAGCAAGAGAAGGGCTCTTAAGAAATTACGTCTGCTTGTGGCAGATAAGACTAAAGCAAATGGAAATAAGCAGTGACAGAGCGCAAAGAGCAGCCAATCGAGTGCACTATTGTGTGTTGGAGGGGCCTCGAGGAAGAGTTCATGGTGGGCCAAATTCGTAGGAGTTTGGTGGATGAAGTAGAGGTTAAGTTGGACAATTATCCTGCTCCAAAACCTTATTGTTGGTTTTATTTTTTAATTTTTTAATGTTTGTTAATTTTTGAGAAAGAGAGAGACAGAGCTCTAGAGAGAGAGGGGCAGAGAGAGAGGGAGACACAGAATTGGAAGCAGGCTCCAGGCTCTGAGCTGTCAGCACAGAGCCCAACGCGGGGCTCGAACTCACAAACCATGAGATCACGGACCTGTGCCGAAGTTGGACGCTTAACCGACTGAGCCACCCAGGCGCCCCAAAAACCTTACTGTTTTTAAAGCCAAGCTCACCAAATCTCTCCTGACTCCACATTATTCACACTCCTGGTGTCAACCTCTACCTGTGACATTATGCTTCAATCTTCTGCTCAGGAGCGACCTCCTTCATGAAAGCCCACTTGGATGTTACTGAATCCACATCAACTGCCCTCCTTAGAGCTTGTAGCCACCTCCTTCTGGCTGATAAGTAGCTTGAATAATTGCCTTTGATAGATCATGAGTTCCACAAAAGAGTTATTACTCACTGTTGATCTCTCTGGACATCTAGTCCAACCGATGATGGACAACACTTCCCTTGGGCCCTACAGATCTCTACCAACTATCACCCCACCATCCTCCTTCCTATTCCCACAATTAAAAAAAAGTTCATCTTTCATTTCTCTTGAATCTGCCCTTTTGCTCCAGGCACACCTTTCCAGCTTCCACCCCCTGCACACGTTTAATTACTTCCAAACCATCTTTGCTTGATTTTCTCACCTGTACTTCCTACTTCCCTTTCCTCCTTCCTCCTTCTTCCTCCTGCCATCACCTTCTTCTTTTCCACTTCTTGTTCATCCATTTTTCTGATCAAATAGTTAAAGCAAATGGAATAGTATAAAGCAAACGGGAACAAGCAGTGACAGAAGGCAAAGAGCAGCCAATCGAGTGCCCTATTGTGTGCTGGAGGGGCCTCAAGGAAGAGTTCATTGTGGACCAAATTATAAGTTATAAGTGCCTACTTTGAGCCAGAAACTGTGTTACTGGAGGCATGACAGACGCTATGATGCAACTCCTATTCTCCAAATGTTCACGGTCTGGCTCATTTGTGTTTTCTCCCTATTTGAGTTTAAAAAAAATATTAAACATAGCCATTCACATTTATTTCACAGTTTGCAGTAAACTTTCAGACTTGTATAATTTTCTTGTATAATTTTCTTTTTTTTTTTTTTTACAAATTTTAAATGAAATTGATGATTTATTTGTTAATCTAATTGCTCTCAGAGTTCAACATTGGTGGAGCTAGACACTGGAGTTCAGCGTGGACCAGACACACATGATTATCCACAACAGTGCCATTACCATGCAGAACTGCCTCTTGTTCCAACCTGTGTAATTCAATACAATTTAAATCAATCCCATTAAACTAACATTTACTCACAATTGGCAACATTGTAGGCACTTGGAGTGTCAGGAAGAATGATGCTCAGACCCTGACCTCTAGCAAACTCAAGTAGTCTTTTTTCCCCCTCCTTCTATGACATTTTTTTGGTCCTATTTCTTTATGATCCTGGAGGGATGTAGGCAAGACATCAATTATCTCTTCTTTTTTAAAGAAAAATTGGTTGACATGTTTTTCTCTTTTGTCAACAGAACCCTTTCAGTCTTAAGCATGTCCTTTCTCTGGCATCCGGCACATTTGATCACCCTATATCGGTCCCAGCTCCCCACGGAGAACCGGGAGAGGACCACAAAAGCCATTTTATTTGTTTCAACTCAGTTGTGTTCTTATAACTCACCTTCCAGTTGGACACACATTATAAAAAACGAAAAGCAAAGAAAGTAAACGTCTGAACAGGCTTCTCAGAAGAATAACACTCTTGAAAGCCAGCTGATTTGTTCTACCTCTTAATTCTCTGCATGATGGAAACAAGTGCCTAAGTGATGTAGCATTGACATGATTTCTCTCTGAATGTACAGAATGGCACCTTCATTCTTCTGAATATGGGCTCCACCTCAGGGGGTGCACTCACACTGAGATGTCTGATCGGCTGCAAAACTTCTCCTCAGATATTAGAGCAGCAGCAGCAGGTCCAGGGGTGTGCCCAGGTTTATGAAAATGAACCCGTGGATGCCCCAAGAAGGGGAACATAAATTCAGCAGCCCTCTTAGCTTGTAACACTAAGAAAAAATTTCATGTTCTGTGCTAGCAATGAGAACAAGAGGGAGAAAGAGCTTAAGGAAGTAAAAAAGGGAGGGGATGAGCTCTTTTCATCTAAGTTGCAGAAAAGTCACATATTTTATATATACATTCCAGCAACAATACAGATATGCAAAAGCGTTTGTTTGTTTCTTTTAATTTCCTAGAAGCTTCAACTATAATGATCTGTTTCAAGATCTTTCCCAGCCATGAAATGATGAACTGGTAGAGTGAGGGGCCCGGAGCAAAGTGCAGGACTAAAAGCCTAGGAAGTTTTTATTAAATGACTCATAAATACCAGGGAGAAAATTACAGTAGTAACTATAAGCTCATTTTAATTAAAGTGAACCTTGTGTTTTTTTCCTGATGTGGGACTGTATTCTTACTCCGTCACTACAGAGTCTGGTTAATTCCACCACTCAAGCATTGATGGGCTGGATGACTTTTCCTGCTTAGCCATGGAAGTGCTGTGACCTCAGCTGTGCTTTTTAAGCTCTCTTAGCATTTTTTTTTCCATCTGCAAAGTGGAAAGGGATGTTGCAGATGTCTTATGAGCAATGCTTAAATAGCAAAAGTCTTTGAGGAGAGGGATATAGGAGTAATGATGTAAGTTTATGTGTTCTTCTATGCTTTCTGCCCTGGCCAGTCCTCTGTTGTCAAGAACTCTCTTGAGCTGACTTTGGGGCTCCTGCTCCCCTTTGTATAAACCTTCACACCGTGGTGCCTGCTTGGGTGGAATGGGCCTGTGACAAATATGGACATTAGAGGCACTTGAAAAAACACACTGGAAACACGTTATGTACCTTTTACATCCAACGGTAGGCAGAATAATGCCCTTTCACTCCCCAGGATGTCCACATCTAATTCCTGGAACTTGTGAATGTTGTTATCTCACATGGCAAAGGGGATTTTGCAGATGTAGTTAAGGATTTTATTGAGATAGGAGATTATCCTAGATTATCTGGGAAAGCCCAATCTAACTACAAGTTTCTTCTAAGTAACAGTGGGGGAGGTAGGAGAGTAGGTATCAGAGTCAGAGGGAGATGTGAAGATGCTGTGTTGCTGACTTCAAACATGGAGGAAAGACCTACAAGCCAAAGACTGTAAGTGGCTTACAGATATTGGAAAAAGCAGGGAGTGGATTCTCCCCCACAGCCTCCAGAAGGAACCGGCCCTGCCAACACCTTGATTTTAGCCCAGTGACACCCATGTCAGACTCTGACCTCCTCCTGAACTTTAAGATTATGATGAATTTGTGTGGTTTGAGGCTACTATGTGGCCATTTGTTACACACCAATAGGAAACCAATATACATCCCGAGCTGATTATTTCATCATTTGAAAAAAGGACATTGGAGTGAAAAAGTCCTCCATCAGCTTTTTCCTTTACAGGAAGTCTACTACTGCAGGAGCACCAGAGCTGGTGAGAATGGACTGAACGATGTAGCCTTACCCAAGTGCCTAGTGTATGGAGATAATTTGGCTTAATTTTATTCATCTCTGGCGTAGCTAAGGCGGGAAGTAGTGATAAGGTTGACAGATGTGAAATACAGGATTTTGCTACTGTGCCCTAGATTTCCTGATAAGGTTGTGATGTCAGAGGCTTGGGGATATGGAATGACTCTCCTTCTGTAAATGTGCATAGACCCCAAAAGTTAAACCAGGCTCTTGCTATTCTTGTCAACAGGTCACATAGATTATGTGCCTTTCCTAAACACTCAGTCTTAGGAACTATTGAAGAAAATAGGTCACCTTATATAACTTTTTGTGCTTTAATATGTTATTTTTATGGTTCTATGATTTCTATGGGGATCCATTTATTCTATTCATTCAGGGAGATACTCAACAATTGTCTGCTAATTACAATTCTTTGATGCACATTTTCTTGAGGAGAAGTAAATAACAAGCTCAGCAAGGGCAAGTCTATGCAGGTACCCACCAGAAAGAATCCAACAATTCTGACATTGTCACCAAATGCACTAGAAGTTTACTTAATGTTATCCACAAGGCCTAATCTTATCAAAAGAACCCACTGAAGGAATGGGTGGGGCGGGGGAAGGGCTGAACTGAAGTTTGGGATTTGGGTGATTCAGTAGAATCGCATGAGTTCACCCTTTACTCACTCTCTGAATGTAGAAAGAGGTACATTCAGATCAGATAAAGGGAAATATCTTCTCATGCTGCCTAACTGCCTGCCGAGTTAGAGTCAAGATAGCAAATTTGAGAATTCTCACAGGCCTGGAAAAGCTGGTGGCTGTTGATGACAACTGCAGGGAACAGAGGAGGTGGCATGGTGAGGGGGGCTCTGGAGATGAGGTGCCCACTTTGCTGCTGAGACTGGTATTGCTGGCTGAGCAAACCCTGTGTTTGAGGCTGTGGTTATGAGGTATGAATGGACAACAGGGCACTGATGTCCCCATGAAGGGAAACAAAATGAAGAATTATCCAGAGGTCTGACTCTACAGGAATTCTATGGTTCCCCAACCTCTTTAAAAAAAGATTATTTTCAGAGTCTATTTGTTTCACTGCTGGATATCAGGGAGCAAGATGTAAAGGCTGTTTGTCAACTCTCAGGCAGAGAAATCACTAATTCATTTCTTTCTGAGGTCAGGGAACATGGTCTTCTTTTATCAAAAGAAAATTACTTCACAGAGAAAGTACTGTCATTATAAGAAGGCCAGGAATTAAGCAGCACTGAATTTGCAAGCCGCTCATTTGCTTCTGTTCTTTAATTGAATTGTGAGCTGGGGCTTACTTGCTAGCTTTCTGCCTAGGAGTGTAGGACTAGCTTCCTATATGATCATAGGGAGTCACTAAGTAACCTTCATTTGTAATGAAAGTGCACATATCAACAACACATGCACACTCACACACACCTCTGTTTTCACAGGTCACTTTTGTCTTGAAGGTTGAACCTAAATTCAATCCATGCAGTGAATACATGCTATGTGCCAGGTACCGTGATGAATGCAGGGGAAAAAGAAAGACATGGTTCATGTCTTCATGAGCCAACAATCCTTTCAGTAAGAAAAGAACTTGGAATAAGAAAGCATTCATTCATTTAACCATTCACTCAACTAATATGTACTGAAGGCCTGTTGCTGACCAGATTGTGTCCTTCCCAAATGCATATGTTGAAGCTTTAATTTCTAACAGGATATTTGGAGATAGAGCCTTTAGGGAAGTAATTCGTGTTCAATGAGGTCATAAGAGTGAGGCCCTCATTCAATAGAACTGGTATCCTTATAAGAAGAGGAAGAGATACCAGAGAGCTCTCTCTCTCCATGCATACATGAAGAAAAGACCACATGAGGGACACAGTGAGAAGCAAGGAAGAAAAGCCTCACCAGAAACCAACACTGACAGCAAGAGAATGTTGAACTTGTAGCCACCAGAGCTATGAGAAAATAAATTTCTGCTGCTTAAGCCCCACAGCCTGTTGTATACTGCTATGGCAGCCTGAGCACCCTGACAAAGGACCTATCACATGCCAGGCACGAGAAGAGTGGGGAGAGTACAGCATTGAACACAACATGCACAGTTTCTGTTCTCAAGGGATTTCTTTCTAGTGGAAGACGGTTAAGTGTAATGAATGCTATAAGAGCAGATGTAGAGTTACCTATGGAGAACTCCAGGAAGGAATCTGACTGATTTAGGAGTCAGGAAAAGTCTGCATTAAGTGATTTTCTTGACCTCAAGAGTAAGTTCAAAGATGGTGGAGGATGGGTTTAGGGAAGTTCGGTGTAGATAATGGAGACAGTCTGTGTGAGAGACTCTTGCTGGCAGGAGAGGCCATGGCTAGTCTGAGATACTGGAATGAGTCCAGCATGGCAGAGCTTAGCTGGCCATGGAGACGGACAGGCATAGGTCAGATCACACACTCCCGAGGCCACGTTCTGAAATGTGTACTTGAATCCAAGAGCTCGGGAAGGATTCTAAACAAGAGAAAGGAATTAAACTGGAGTATTATGGGTAAACTCTGGGGGTGGGTAAGCAAGTCGGGAAAAATAAAGCCCTCAGATCCTAATGATTATGACAGCCTGGAGCATTGTTTCTCAAGGTCGGATGGAGTATGTGGAAAAGGTGATTTTGTGGAGAAATAGTCATTTTTATATGCCTAGAAGGATCAATCCCTTGGGCATATTTTGTAATTGTTCTTTCTGTAGCCTGCCAGGAAGAAAGTGCCTAAATTATTTCAAAGAAGGGTACTTCAGGTGTTTGTGGTTTTAAGGCCATCAAATGCCACATCAACCCTACCCAAACCGACTATTCAAAATACAACGTGTTGAAAGACATGTATAACTGAATCATTCACTTAGAAATGTCTTTCTTTACTTGTCGGCTGTAGGAATGGTTGGAACTGATAAATGGTCTGCTAGAGAATTTGTTTTGTTGGAGGGAGATGTTAGCAATTACACTCTTCTGACAGGGTTCAGGCCCACACCTCAGAGAAAGCTTCACCAACAACCGAAAGTGTTGATGGGATGGTGATCAGTTATGGTGAAACCTGGATGTTATTGCTAAGTAGTCACACATTCAGCACGGATGTCGTTCTCCACTCCAGCGAGGAGCTGAAAGGAGGTTAGAAAAGGCTGGGGTTTGGAATTATAGCTATAAGAAAGGGTGAGTGTGGGAAGAAGAAGAAGGGGAAAACACATTGCCAGACCCTTGGAAGGGTTTGTGTAATTAGTTCCTCATTCCCCCCATATAGCTAAGCCATCCCAAGCTAAGCACATGAAACATTCTTCTTAATGCCCTATGAGTTCCACCAGAGTGACTTTCTGGAATCGAGTCAGACAGTTCTATGATTTCCCTGACTTATTTTTCTTTTTCTGGTGGATTCTGTTCCCTTAGTTGCTACTTCGCCTTGCTTCATCCACCACATAGCACATCAGAGAGTCTTTTACACAATTCCTGTAAGACTTGAAAACCCTGAACTTTGTAGTCATAGCATTTCCCTCAATTGTTGATATTATGTTTGCTTATTTCTTTTTCTCTCTCTGGAATGCCCAGCTGGGCTTGGACTGAATTCTCCTCTCTGATCTGTAGCATGGAGTTTTCTATACATGCATTCTCCAGTGGGCCCTCCCTGGTTATCAGTGGGAACTCTGCCCAGACAATAAGAGCAGAGCATGTTCTAGAAGGCTACATGAAGGCAGGAGACAGGTTTGCCCTTGGACTGAAGAGAACAGTAAATTACCATGAATAATTCTAGCTCTTGTCTGTAATGTTTGGCACACTAACATGGGGGATGGTTAGAAAACCTGGTATCTTGAAAACTGAATATTCTTTAAATGCAAAACGGACGACATTGCTAAATAAAGAGAGAAATGGCAGAAGAATTGTTTCAAGGTGAATTTGTCATTTATCAGCATAATATTTAGACAACCTCTCTGTCTTTCATTCCTTTCTCTCACTGACCTAGTTTTAATTATGCCATGTGAAAAATGTACTTGGTCTTTACAGCCATAAATTAAGTTGCTTCTTGTAACTGCTTCTAAATTTCGGGGGTAAAAGAGTTGTGCTGGTCTTTGATCATGTACTGCAAAAACGTCAAAAGACCACAAGAAAAATAGGCAAGGTGAAAGGTTCAATGTTAGCAAATTTCTTTTTCTTTCTTTCTTTCTTTCTTTCTTTCTTTCTTTCTTTCTTTCGTTAGTTCGTGGCTTCTTCAGTCACAAATTGATTAGGTAGTTAACATTAAATTAAGATTAACATAAAACTCTCCCAACCATTCTATTGGGTTTCAATGTTTCCTTTTGGTTTTCTATACCTATGTGTGCAGAAACCTGTTGAGCTTATTCAAGTTGCTTTTTCCTCAATTCCCAAGCTGACACTCCAGAACTATGGGTCACTGGCACTTTGATTTTGGAAGGAGCCTTGTTTTATTTGTGTACTGTGAATGACAGCTTTTTGCTCTTTCCTTAATGGTGGATTACATTTTCTTTGCTCCTTACACTTTCAGGAGATCCCCTTCTCCCCGCCAACATTCCTTAACGCCTTTGTCTTGAGCATGCATAAAACATTTTCTTTGAAGCAAAGTTCTTATTTAGCCAAACCAAACTGGTTTGGGCTTACAAAAGAGGCTGGGCTTGAAAACCACCAAGAATGGGAATTATAATTGGAGTTCTTTCCCAAGCCAAGAAGCTAGTAGGCTAGCTAATCTTAAGTGCCTCACTCTGACCTCCTAGTGTGTGCAAAGCACTGAAACTGTAGCTGTACATACTTTATCTCCTTTATCCTCACAATAATTTTAGAAGTTGGGAGGTGAGCACTGTTTTACATTTTACAGTTAAGGAAACTGAGCATCAGAGATGCTCAAGGGAAGTCTGTAAGTGGGACGCAGATGGGATTTCAGCAGGCTTGGCAGCCTGTGCTCTTCCCGCCCTGCCTAACTGCCGGCCAGGCTAGTGTAAGGGACCTGTCCTTGAGTCTGTGCTGACCAGCAGTTGGGGGGACGAAGGAGACTCCAGCTTGGGACCAGTGGGAGGCAAACTTGTACTCAGATTACAGGGTCGGGCTAATGTTCAAAGAGTTACTAATCTCTGTACCTCAGGTTTTTTATCCGTAAAATGGGAAGAATAATAGCATCTACTCATCAGGCTGCTGTTAAGACTGAATGATCCATGTAAACTATTTAGCACCTTGTTGGTCCCAGAGAAAACTGTAAGCAACTCTTATTTTCTTTCTCTGCCTCTTTCCTTTCCTCCTTTCTTTCCAACATCAATCATTCACTGAGTATTTAGTCAATATTTATTCATTATTTTAGATATGGAGTCAGCAGATGTGAATATAAATGAGTCCTTGAAAACCAAATATCTTAATCTCTTAAGTTTGGTGGGGACAATAAACAATGAAACAACAGGACACACACTATTGTAAAAACTTGAGTGATAAACTAATGGCAGGACAGATTTTCCCAGATGGAGAGATAGAAGAGAAGGTTATTTGGAGTGGAAAAAACAGCACATGCAGAAACACGTGGCAAGTGGCTCGATGTGGTGACAGGTGTGAAGAATGTGGTCAGGAGTGATGGAAGGTGAGGCAGAAAGGTAAAGTGTAGGCAGTGAAGGGCCCCCACCACGCCTTATGTGGGGTAATTATTTTATGTCCATGGCAGAAGGTGTGTAATTCTTACTACATGTAAGTCACTGTGCTATGTTGGTTATTAGTATCAGCTCACTTAATTCTCATAATGAGGTGGAGAAACCGAGATGCAGTTCAAATCACTACTTAGTCTCCGTACTTAGTAGTTGGCAGAACTGGGATTTGAACCCAGACAGTTTGGCTCTGGAGCTCTCGTTTTGACCATCTTGCTCAGCTGCTTTGCAAGTGTGCATCTGATCCTGAGAAAATGGGAACCTATGCAACTAATCTTAGGCAGACCTGGTATGTGATTTTGTTTTTAACCTTTATAGGAAGATTGTTTTGGTGGCATAGCAGAGTGAATTGGAGGGGAGAGACTAAGAGCAGGCAGATTGGTTAGGAGGGTATAATAACCTGGGACGAAAATGATAAGGGCCAGGCCTGTCACATTGGGTGATAAGTTTGAGGGTCAGTTTGGAGGCATGATTGTGGGGAGGTGGGGAAGGGAAGGAGGAGAGAGAAGCTGAAGGGCACTCTGGTTTCCAACTTGGGTGTTTGGAAAAATGGTAGAATGAACCATTAATGCTCAAGAATCAGTCATGTGGAAAGGGAGGAATTAAGTAAAAAAAAAGAAAATTCTTCTAAATCCAGGAAATATAAAATGCATCATTAGATAAGAGTAATTATATGGTTTCTCAGAATGCCAGTTCGAACCTCCTCCCAAACACCCACAGAGTTGATAGGAAGAATGAACGAGAATGTATATATATCACAAAATGGAAAACAAAGGCCAACAGAAACTAGAGAAACTTGTTTGGAAATATTTCTCTCTTAGCATGAAAATGAAACCATTTGTGGCATTTCAACATAGCAAGAAGGGGGGAAGGCGGCAAACAGGGTGAGCACAGGAAGGAGGGTTGGCCAAGTAGAAGCAGGACTGAGAAGCTGTATAACCATTGCCTATGTGCAGCATGGCCTCCTTACTGATAGTTATTACCTTGCAGGACCAGCAAGGAGAAGGAAAAGCAGCCAATGAAACCACCACAAAAGCTAATTTTGTTGGTCTTCTTAGTCCCTGTTCTCTTCTTCCTCCTGGATTCTATCATTATCCTTCTCTCTCCAACTGCACAAGTGTATCTTCTCCTATTAAAACTCGTAGTGGGGCTGATGCCTTCATTGTTATGTCAGGAGGTAGGAGAACCTTATAGGGGATGCTCTGAAACTTGGGGCAGAGGGAATCTGGACTATCAGAGAATGATATACAATAACTCAAGAGCTCTTGGCATAGGTATAGCCCCCCCAAAGCTCACTGCTTTTTGCCTTTCTACTTCGCATGTCCACAAAGCTGTCTTAGACAATCGTGGAAAAGCCTTGAAACTTTGCAGACCATTCGGACTACAGATTGGAATATAGTTGCAAAGAAGTAGATTTACTGTGCCTGAATGCAAAACCAATCAACTCAGAATGACAATTTCATATAGGATGTCATTAATGTTACCAGCTGCATGGCTTTCTCTGAATGCCGGCAGCAGAGGAAAAAACCCACCTCCACAGCCATTGGCTCTCCTCTTTTCCACTTAGACAGCTATTGTACTGCCAAAGCAAATGTGAAACAGGCTCCCACAATAACAGCAATTTCCCCAATGCCCTGTTAATTTTCAGTAAACCAAAATAAAATGTGTTATTATTTATTAAGAATATGCACTACATACGGTTTCCAGATGATAAGTATTTCAGTAAAGTACCACACTGAGAACAATTTGAGTTGGCTTGCAAGCTGTAACCTTGGACTAATGGGTATAGCCCAGGGTCAGAATTGTCACTTTTATGGAGTTAATTCAACGTTCATGGTTTACAGATTATGATATAGGACCAGTGAAAAGTTTTTCCTTCCCGAGTATCAGCTGCATTATCCATATAATTTTACGTAAAAGAGTAGCGTCCCGTATATCATTATTTATTCATAATGACATTCACTAAACAACTGCATGGCACAGGATGATAGTGTAGTCTGGGGTATAGGATATGGAGCACAGGTTCCAAACACTGGGTCTGAGACAACTCCCTTCAATTATGTTAACTTTAGAAACACAAAATCAAAAAACATAATTTCACAGTTGCGGGAGAGTGTGTCATTATTTCACAACGAGAATACAAAAATGTGAAGGATCCCAGGTTTGGGGAATTTTATGGGCTCCCTTACGGGCAGTTTAATACATTAGAAACCTTCTCTATTCCACTGGCCCCTGATTCTCCACCTGGGGACCCCTGATCCAACCTCTGGTTTCTAGAACCTTCCACACTGTGAGGAGAGGATGACTACAAGCAGCCAGGACTCTGGTGGTTCCGGGGCACCCCCTGGATCTGGCCCTTGCCAAACTCCTGACATAGTCTCCTGTCTCAGCTTCATTTCTTCTCTGGGCTTCCAGGTTCTCACAGCTGGGTCTGTGATTTCCTGACCTAATACTGCCTGGGCTGTGGAGCGCTTGGCCTCAGTTCCTGCTCTCCCTGCTGGCCTTGCTGCTAGATGTTTGCTCACGCCAGACCTAGGTCTGGCGCCCTGTGAAGAGTCTGGGCTATGTCACCACCTCCCGTCCTGAGGTCAAACCTTTCTTGTTCTCACGGCTTCAGGTCATTAATTAGAATTCCATTTTGGTTCTGGCTATTTGCCTTGAAGAAAAGGAACTTACAGTGCTTTTTAAAAATTATACATGAAATACATATTCATTTAGGAAAATCATAAAATCCTCTCGAAAATTACACCAACTCCCACTGCCTGGTGATAATCACCATTAACATTTTGAGGTTTATTCAGAATAAGATTTTTTTCTCTGCACATACATACAAAAACTTACTTGTCTTACAAAAATGAGATTTTATATACATGTGCAGTTTTTCTTTTCTTGCATAAACAGTTCAATATGAAAACTGTACTCCACAACATTATTTTTAATGGCTGCTTAGTATTCTAATTTACTTTAAATAAATTTTGAAAATCCAAAATGCAAGAAGAATGCATTGTTCCACATCCTTTGCTTTTATTACCTCATCTAGTTTTTTGTTTCCATTTCTGTCGTCTGAATGAAGCCTCATGCTGGGTCTCTGTGACCCCAAAGAGGAATCACTGTCCTTCTAAGGCAATGAATAGAAGAATCACTTCTGGCACTTGTTTGAAGTTTATTTTCCCAGGTCCTCTCCACAGGTTTTTCATTCAGTGATTTGGAGTGGGGTTCTGGAGTTTTAAGAGCACCTGAAATGATCTTGCTTTAGCATTCTTCACATCACACTGTAAGAAACACTGCTGGAGGGGAGCCACACTCCCTGGTGCCCCTCGGCCACTGCACCTGGTAACCCTCTGCTTAGAGCCCCACTCCCCACATGGTGCCTGGGTAGCTCCTTCTCATCTCTATGGCTTAGTTTTCAATTCACCACACCCAGCAAGCTTTTCCTGGGCTGATCAGGCAGTTATATTCTCCCTTCTGTGTGTGTGCTTGATATCCATTACATACCTCTATTTTTATACCTGCCACGTCTCTCACTAGACTCTGGGCTTCCTGACAGTCATGACCCTGTCTGTCCTGGGTATGTGCCCAAGGCAGGCCTGTGTCCCACATAGAGTAGCTGCCCCAGGGATGCTTGTTGCATGAAAGGAGGAAAGGAAGGAAGAAAGAAAGGAGGGAATGAGAGACAGAGGGAAAGGGAGGGAGGAAGGAAGGAAGGAAGGAAGGGAGGGAGGGAAGAGAGAATGAAGGAGGGAGGGAGGAAGGATGGACAGAAGAAGGGAAGGAGAACCACTTTATTGTGAGGAATCAGGGAAAGCTTCCTTTAGGGGTTTCTATTTGAGCTAAGCCTTAAAAATAGGTGTCCTTTGCTGAGCGGTAGCTTCTTTACATTACAGTGGCTCCCTGAAACCTCCCAACAGCTCCTATCATTATAGTCGTGCATTTTACAATTTCCAGAGTCACTCCCGAGTTCATGGAGATCAAGTATCTTGTTTAAGGCCTCAGTGCTTTAAAAGCAAAGGATTTGAACCAACATGATCTATGGGGCCAGAGAGAATGGAGTTAGGAGAAAAGATCCTCTCAGGTGCATGGAGCACAAGGAAAGACATGGAGTAAGGAAGGATGACTTGTGTCCTGGGGTAATGATATCACAGAGTAACTCAGTGATATCAGTTATCACAGATAACTCAGTTTACCTTGAATGTTGGGTAGATAGATACACAGAAGGGTAGGATTTGGGGCTGGCAAGGTGGTTCAGAGCTGAAGTACTGAGTTTATTTCACCAGACTTTGGGGAGTCATGACATTATTTTCAATAAGAAAGTGTGTGCTCAAAGCTTGAGGCAGTGTGCTCATTAGATTGGAAGGGAAATACACAGAGTGTGAGGGAAGGTCAGTTAGGAGCTCACTGCAAAGGTCCAAGTGGGAAGTATGAGCACCTGATGCAGGGCAGGGGCAGTGAGAGTGACTGAGACATTTTAGACCTAGAACATAAAAACTTTAGTAACCTACATATACAAACAAGTTTGGAAGAATCAGCCCAAGTTAGTTCTAGGTTTCCAGTTTGCAAAATGTATGTACCGTGAACAGAAGTAGGGTGCAGAGGGGCACCTGGGTGGCTTTGTCAGTTAAGCGTCTGCCTCTTGGTTTTGGCTCAGCCCATGATCTCATGGTTCATGAGATCGAGCCCTGTGTCAGGATCTGCACGGATAGCGTGCAGCCTGCTTGGGATTCTCTGTCTCCCTCTCCCTCTCTCTCTCCCTCTCTCAAAATAGATAAATAAACATTAAAAAAAGAAGTGGGGCGCAGAACTGCTGTGAGTGCTCTGTGTGGGAGGGGGCAGTGTGAGAAACTACATTTTGGACATGGTGAGTTTGAGGTGTCAGAGGAACTGGTGCAGACAGAGATACACAGCAGGTAGTCGGGGAAGAGGGTGTCAGAGGAATTAAGACAGACTGGACAATCGCCACGAGAAAGATGTAGAAGAGCCAGTGACGTTGTAAAATGTACCAGCGGGTAGACTGGGGAGAGTGAAGAGGAACCAGTGTCACACAGGGAAGCAGGGTGAAGGAAAAGGTGAAAGACATATAGAGGTGATTTAATGACACCTTGCTCCTGGGTGTGACCATGGAAGAAGTGAAAATAGGTATCTCATAGGTATGAGTCTCAGAGATTCCTTTTTGCATTGTTAGAAGTTTTTGCCTTTTAATAAGGCTAGATACTCTTGTGGACCCTGAATTCTATATCCAAGGAGTAACTTTCCAAAGGTAGAATCTCAGGTATCTAACAAGCTAGTGGGGAATGCTGTTTAGGGTCCAGGGATCCTATGAGCACACATAATAATAGTTACCATTTATTGCACTTGTGTTAAATGAGTAACTCATTTAATTCTGACAAAATATCCCTATGGGGTAAATATTATCATTCACTCCATTTTAGAGTTGAGGAAAGAGAGGCACAGAGAGGTTCAATAATTTGCCTAAGGTCACACAGCTGGTAAATGCGCACTCAGAATTTAAACAGCCGGCCTCCGCTGCCTGCATGCTTCACTCTTACACTGCTGTTCTTTTCATCTGGATACCATAGCTTTCTTACTCATCTAGAGTGAGCACAAACCCAGTGCTGCTATCCCTCAGAACAGGTTCTCTCTTGTTTTCCATTAGCTTTTTATTTTTCACAGGTGTAGACAGGTGGGACATCGGTGGAGAGAGGCCTGGGATGTCCACTCCCTAGCCTGGCATCTCTTCTTGAGTCACTGCCATGGTATTCCTTTGGAGTCGGCTACAATCTAAGATGTGCCAGATGGGATGGCTATATTCTCATTTTCTCTGGTCTGGTGCAGAAGACATGGGAAGCCTCAATCCCACGTGCGTGTCGTGTGTGTGTGTGTGTGTGTGTGTGTGTCCACGCGCACAACGTGTGTCAGCTTTGCCTCTGAGTGGGACGAAAATACAGAAAGAATGGATTCACGATTCATCCAAAATATTTTTCACTTGATGCGCAGCTCTCAGGAGTGATGATCATTTTACATAAGCATTGATAGTCTCTTATCTGCACGTGGAATATATATATATTTAAAGAACCATTGTTCTCTTGAGCTGTGCCTCAGTGAGAGGGAAGAAACTGCAGCTTCAATGTGTAATTGAAACGTATGTATCAATGTGCAACTGGAAGCCAGCTTACACTTTTCTGACATCCTCTACTTCAAGAAAACAGCCCTCTGACACACGACTAAAACATTTCACTGTGGCAGAATTGACGGACACCCCCTACAGGTAGCTGATGGGTCACGTGGTTGGTAGATGAAAGGAACAGGAAACCTCCTGTAGCTGTTGGAGGAGGTGGTGGGGACGCTTTCATCTCTCCCTTGTCGCAGGTCTACTTTGTTGGAGCTGAGCATGCTCTCACCTGCCTGCCCCCAGAACACAATCGCATTCCGGAGGCTCCACTTTAATGCTGCCAGGTGGCTTCTCTCTTCTTCAGCATGTACTTGGCGCTCTTCTTGAAATTAAACGGTGACCTCTCACTTATCTTCAGGTCTAACTCTGGGCCGGCTCTGATCCTGCCCCAAAGCTTGTCTCCTGATTCATGTAACCAACAATCAGAGCTCATCAATAGTGAGAAGGAGGACTTTGCTCTTCTGTACTTGTCATCAAAGCCAAAGGAACTCACTTTCCTCGGGGCAACATCTGGCTAGAATTTATATGGCGGGCATGGAAATATTCTTTGCTAGATATTATGATTTCTTTGCTTTGGCATCGCTGAAAATGGCACGCTGCCACCATCAGAAACTAACCATGTCATTTTCTTCATGTCAACAAGCTTCTTGCCAATAATGATTTCCTGTCATTCCTTCCCTGTTGATGAAGGGGCGGCTGCTTCCTTGGCAGTGTACTTCAGGGAACAAAAAAATTAAATCTAGCTGGGCAGCTCTTGAGGTAGGGAGCTCCTATGCTGGAGGAAATGACGTCTTTAGGACTCATGCTACTCTGACAACTACAGTATGTAGTTGTCATGCCTCCTGCTGCCTTACCTGCACCTCCTTCTGTAATCACCCACGACCGCTCTGCTCCCAGCCACTACTGAAATGCTATTTTGGCTCAGTTGCTATTCTCATTGTCCTTTCCCTCTTTTCCTTACTGTTATTGGCTCTCTCCTTCCCAATGCTCTCTCCTTTTTGCTTTTGAGCCCTTTGATTTTTCTTTTTAGTTTGTCATTGTTTCTATTCTCCTTCTTATTCCTTTAGCCTCCTATCATGGGCTATGTAGACCTTCAAGTATTCTGTCCTTGGGACTTCTCTACTTACACTGAAAGGTGATCCATACTCATCGCTTTAAATGTCAACTTGGTGATACTTAAACCCTTAACATTTCTACAAGTCTTGATAAGTTCCCTAAAGGAAATCCTTCATACCCTGCCATTTTCTACTTGTGGCATCCATATTCAATTCTTTTAACTGAATTTTTTGCGCTCTTATCTCTAAGTCTTTAAAAATGATCTTTATGCGGCTATTTCTTTCTTTCTGTTTTTAAGGTCTTACTATTGCCTTTGAGAAAGAGTCTGAAGATTTAGTCTTTCACATGTACCACACCATACCTATACACTCTTCTCTCTAGTCTTCCAAAGTTGTTATTTTGTAATTTGGGATAAATGAATATTCAGCATTTATATTTGCCCATGAAAGTGCTACTTATAGTGGAGACTTATAATATCTTATGATTATTTTGAGAGGCAGCATGTAGTAATTGTTAGGAGAACAGCTTCTAGAGCCCAGTTGCCTGGATTCAAATTCCAGAAATGGTACTCTCAGGGTCAGCTCAGGGATGTTCCTTAATATCTCCATGTCTCAATGTCTTCAAACGTAGAATGAGGGAATCATAGTACTTACAACATCAGATTTTTGTGATGATTAATACTGAATTAGTTAATAAATAAAAACTTGGGGCGCCTGGGTGGCGCAGTCGGTTGAGCGTCCGACTTCAGCCAGGTCACGATCTCGCGGTCTGTGAGTTCGAGCCCCGAGTCAGGCTCTGGGCTGATGGCTCGGAGCCTGGAGCCTGTTTCCGATTCTGTGTCTCCCTCTCTCTCTGCCCCTCCCCCGTTCATGCTCTGTCTCTCTCGTCCCAAAAATAAATAAAAAACGTTGAAAAAAAATTTTTTAAAAAAATAAATAAAAACTTAATAAATATAAAGAGTTAACACAATTCCTGTCATATAATAAGCACTAACGTGTTAGGAATTTTTGTTTTTATTATTATTATCTTTCCCTGTGCAACTTTTTATTTTTCTTGGGATTAATAACAATGATAATAACAACCATAATAATTTCTATTCTTATTTGCATAGTTTTCCACATACTTATGGCTAATTTATCCCTAATCTCTCCTCAGTAAATCTCTTCTCAATTATATTCAAATGCATTTGGTGATATATTAATTGCATCTTTATGAAGTTTTTCCTGGAGTCTTTGTGTCTGCACTGGTCCATTCTGGACAACGTTTGAGCTGCTGCAGATTTGTTCTCTCTTTCTTGCTCTTCACAGTCCCCTTGAAGAGTTCATTTATTTCTTTCGTGTTTGGTCACCTGTTTCCTAGGTCATTTTCCCCCCCTCTGACTTGGTTTATCTCCTCATTTAGTAGACTGTATCTTCCTGAGAACAGATTAAAGTAAAAAAAATTTTTTTTTTTTTTTTTAGATACTGCATGTCTGAAAATGTCTCTATTCTAACTTCACACTAAATGGCTAGCTAGAGAGTTCTAGGTTGGAATCATGTCCTCGCAGAATTTGGGAGGCATTACATCATTGTCTTTAGCTTCCATGTTGCTGTCAAAAAGTTCTATGCTGTTGTAATTTTGATTCTTTGTATGTATACAGTCATTTTCTCTGGAGACTTTTAGAACCTTCTTATCCTTCAGTGTTCTGGAATTTCATGATGTACTTTCATGTAGATCTGCGTCCATCTATTATGCTGAACACTTGATGGACATTTAGTTTGGAAAAATCACTTGAATTATTTCTCTGATGATTTCTTCTCCATTTTCTCATTTTTGTTGTTGTTTGTTTTGTTTGTTTTAAATAGAATATTATTTGGATTTGGAATGGTCCTCTCAGTTTTACACCTTTACTTTCCTACTGTTCATCTTTTTGTCTTTTTGATCAACACTCTGTAAGAATTAGTCAAATTTTATTCCAATGCGTCTACTTTTTAAGTTTCTTCTAGGGGCACCTGGGTGGCTCAGTTGGTTAAAGGTCTGACTTTGGCTCAGGTCATGATCTCATGGTTCATGAGTTTGAGCCTCACATCAAGCTGTCAGCACAGAGCCCGCTTTGGATCCTCTGTCCCCTCTTCTCTCTGCCCCTCATGCTCTCTCTCTCTCAAAAATAAACAGTACAAAAATTGTAAATTTCTTCTATTGTATTTTTAATTTACAGGATTTTTTTGGTTTCTGAATATATTTTTCCCAAGAAAGTGCCTTGCTTTTATTTCATTGATGCAATGTCTTTTTTTTTTTTAATTTTGAGGATTTTAATTTTAAAAGTTTTTCTATTGCAATATTGTCTGTTTTCTTCAAGTCTTTTAAATTTTCACTTGGTTTCACATCCATCTTTTCTTTTGGAGGCTTTCTTTAAAGGTCTGGTGACCCTTGGATGTTGGCTTTCATTTGGGAGGGAGATACTGAGAATCTCATAAGAAAGTCTGTTTTGGGTGGGGCTTTTCCAAGATATGATTCAAGCTGGACCATTAAATTATACAAGTCCTAAGGTCAGTATCTGTAGGTCTTTATCCTGGGTGGATCAAATTCCCCAGAGAAGGATCTGATTTTCTACTTATGAAATATAATCCCTCTTTCCAGATGGAAGGACTCTAGTTGAACACTTATTTTGAAAACTTCCACTTAATTTTAGTGCTGCACTTGGTTTTAGCTCTGTGCCCAGCCTTCAACTGTGCCTGGTTATCTACTAGCTCAAAGAACTTCCATTTTACCTAGTCAGAGAACGTCCAGTCTTCTGTTGGGTGGGGGAAGGACAGCTACCCACTTAGTAGGGGAGGATTTCTGAAAATCTGTTTCTTAGAAGGGCTTGATTTTAGTTCCACCTCCTACATTCACAGGAATCTGGTACCAAGAACTCCTGAGTCTTTTGCGACTTCTGTGGTGTTGAGTAGGCTGTTTCTCAGCCTTTCCTTGGCTTAGGTTTTAGTTTTCTCAGGCCTGTCAATTGCTACTCACCCCTCTGCTTTGTGCCTTGCAATGTTTTGTTGCTTTTTCTTTAATTTGGATTTATGCCTTTAAAAAACACTATTACCATCATTTTAGTAAGACTTGAGTGTGCAGAGGGTAATATGTAAGGCAGTATTAATGAAGACAGATTTTCACCAAATGAACACATATATCACTACAAATTATAAGAAGAACTGTAAAGAAATATAGTAAGATGAGTTGAGAGAACAGTAAAGAGGGACCTAATTTGGACTGGTGCTTCATGGCATGGCTCTCTGAGAAGGTAATACTTTAGCCAAGACCTGAAGACAAATGGGAGTTAGTCAAAGAGTATAGGGAAAAGCTGGGGTGCCTGGGTGGCTCAGTCAGTTGAGTGCCAACCTCAGCTCAGGTCATGATCTTGCAGTCTGTAAGTTCAAGCCCCACGTTGGGCACTGTGCTGTCAGTTCAGAGCCTGAAGCCTACTTCGGATCCTGTTCCTCCCTCTCTCTCTCTGCCCCTCCCCCAGAGAGGCAAATTGGACTCTGTCTCTCATTCTCTCAAAAATAAAATAAACAAAAAAAAATAAATAAAGGAAAAAAAGAGTATAGGGAAAAGCATTCCTTGCAAAGGAGCAGCCTTGAGATGATAGAATAGTCAGGACCTGGGCTACAAGTGATAGAGGCCTGAGCTTAACCTAAAAAAAGGGGGTGGGGTGGGGAATTAATTAGTACATATAACTGGGAAGTCTAAGATGGAGAGATAGTGAGGCTTGGCTGGATCCAGGGATTTATATGAGATCTCAGGTCCCCGTCTCTCTGTCTAGTTCTGCTTGTCTCCATTGGCCTCATTCTCAGAGAGACTTCCTTCATTTGGTAGCAAGTTGGTAGCAATCACAAGGTTACGTCATCCTTATGGCTCCTGACCCACAGAAAAAGAGGAAGGTTTTTCTCACATCTTTTTTTTCTAACTAGCATCCATATACAGTGTCTCAACGTTTCTTGGAATAATCACAAGAATGGAGTTCTGTGTTTGACCGGACATGGGCCCAATTCTATAGGCAGAAAGTAACTTGATTCATGCAAAATACTGGGATATTTGCTATCAAAATAACTGTAAGAGATAAAATTATAGAGATTTAAAGCATGGTCTTGTGAGTGATGTTAAGCATTTGGCATTTATACTAACTGAAATGAGAAGAGATTGATGGATTGTAATCAAGGAGTAGCGTAAGTGCTATTGCTGTTAATTCAATCCACACTAAACCACGTTCCCTTTCCCATCCCCTTACCTGTCTCAGAAGCACTACTGTTTCCTACTGCCTTAGCTTTACATTTTAGACTCATCTTTGAAACCTCTCAAGTTTATCACTCATGTAAAATTAGTCACTAAGCCCAAGAGGCTTCTCGTTCCTGAAGTCTCTTGGATTTATCCTTGCTCTTGCTTCATGTACATTGTCATACTGTCTCAGGCTCTTATCAACTTGGACTTGGTTTTTGTGATAGTCTCCTAACTGGCTTCTCTTCTATTTTGTCCCTGCTTCTAAGTCATCACACATGGCACTGTCACATTGTTCTTTTGAAAATACCACTATCTTCACGTCACTCCTCTACCCAGTAGCCTATGATGCTTCCTTATCATTTAATGAATCAAACCCAAATGCTTCAGCCCAGCATCCAGAGCCTTCTATCATCTGGCCCTGCTGTGCCTACCTAGCCTTATCTTCCCATTTTCCTTCCACCACAATAAGCCTACTTAGGGCCCTGACTCCCTAGCTCCTCACCTCCAGAGGTGGGAGAAAGATAGACAGTTATCAATTGCTTTTCAGCCAGAAGAGGGCAGAGGTGGGAGGAGGGAGAGGATGAAGGGAGAATGTGAGCGATTCTAATGAGTCACAGCTGCACTAGATAAAGAAAGGCTGTGGATGTAAGTGTGACTACCCTGAACTTGATGGTGTGGCTGAGCTAGCCTCTGAGCAGCATGGGCAGACGACAGTGCCAAGGAGAAATCTCAAAGTATGTGTTTTCAAGGTGAGGCTTTGGCTGGATGGAGGATGTTTGCTCAGGCAAGTCTTTCCAGATCGTAATAGCCACTCCCTCTGACAAAATGTGTGGGCCTAGCTCACAGGTTTCTGGGAAATTGTCCAGACTTTTCAGGGTCAGTTGGTGCTGCAGAGCAATGATGGATTATCCAGAGAGGTGTGAATAGTGTCAGGAAACATGACCAACCCTGGTGGGAACTCATTACTTATTTTTGCTTAAGTAGCTTTTTGGTGGGGGTTTGGCATAGTGTTTGGAATTTGCAGAAGTAAAGTGCAATTACAATGGGAAGGGGATCTGCCAACTGAAAAAAAAATGTTTGGAGGGAATTTGGGTAAAAGTTTGTATCTGAACCCTAAGAGGAAACAACAGACAAAAAAGTTGAAGAAGTCAGCACAGAATAACTATTATCAGTACCTGGGACTGATTTGGTTAACTCCTTACAACAGTTATTAATCACCAAATGACATGGATAGACGTAATTGGTTCACATTTTATAATAATTTCTATAAGACTTGAACTGAAGTGTAAAAGAGTTTACCCTAGATGTTAAGGATTGGAGGAGTTTTATTCATCCAAGAGAACATTTCCAGTGAACATGATACAAGGACATAGTAATTCTGTGGTAGGAAGAATAATGGTTCCCCAAAGATGTCCACACCCTAATTGCTGTAACCTATGAATATGTTGGCTTGCACGGCAAAAAGAGCTTTAGAGATGCTATTCAAGCTACAGACCTTGAGATGGGGAGAGTAGCCTGTATTATCCAGGTGGGCTCAATCTAATCACCTGATTCTTTAAAATCAGAGAACCATTTCCAGCTGGGGCTGGTCAGCCGGAACTGTGATTGTAGAGTAAGGGTTAGAGAAAGGCAACTTGCTGGCTGTGAAGATGCAGGAGGGGCTCATGAGCCAAGGAGTGTGGGAGGCCTCTACAGACTGAAGAAAGCAAGAGAATAGACGATCCCCTAGAGCCTCCAGAAAGAAACACAGCCTTGCCAACCCTCGGTTTTGGCTCAGAGAGATCTGTGTTGAACTTCTGACCTACAAAACTGTAAGAGAATACATTTATGTTGTCTGAAACCACAAAGTTTGTGGTGATTTGTGATGGCAGCCACGGATACTGCTATTAAGGCAAATTATTTAGTAAATGAATGAATGAAATTAGTCTAAAGAATTTGTAAGAAAATCATGTAAACAGGCTTCTTTTGTTTGGACTGGTACTTCAATGTGCTTTTTATTAGTGATTCATTTTTTAAAAGTTTATTTATTTTGAGAGAGAGCAAGTGCAGGAGGGGCTGAGAGAGAGAGAGAGAGAGAGAGAGAGAGAGAAGGAAAGAAAGAATCCCAAGTAGGTTGTCAGTATGGAGCCCAATGTGGGGGCTCGTATGAACCGTGAGATCACGACCTGAGCTGAATTCAAGAGTCAGACACTTAACTGACTGAGCCACCTAGGCGCCCCTAGTGATTCATTTTCAAACTTACTTGTTGAGCACTTACTCTGTACTTTCCTTTTTGAACTAAATCCTCACAATAATGACATCATTAGTATTAGTCGATGATGTAATCTTTCCATAGTCACACAGTAAGTGGAGAAGTTGAGTTTTGAATCTGGAAGCTGTAGAGCTTACTGTTGTTTAGTTACCACGATGGTGGTTCCCACATTTAGCTGCATATTAAAATCACCTGCAGAGGTTTTACAAATCCCAATGTCCAGATCACGTCAATTAAATCTGAATGTTCAAGTTTGGAGCCAGGCAGCAGTATTTTTTAAAGATCTCCTGTGATTCCAATGTGCAGTGAGTTTTGGGAACCACTGCATTTGGTTGTGCTCTCTCTCAAACTACAGTGTAACCTGCTGATTCCAACTCATGGAGAAAATTAAAACTGTTTGTTTAAAACTACGATCTAGATGATCTTGAACTGTAAATTGGTGGTTTTATCATTGTGAGTACAACGACTGTTGGATAAAAGGGCAGTTGTTAGTTAATCCAAAAGACTACAGTAGAATTGATTTTGCATGTAGACACAATTTGGATTGTCAGTCAAAATAATGGAAGGCCAGGAGTGGGGAAACCTTTTCCAAAATCAGACAAGGTGGAGAGAGAAACAAAGATCTTTATCTGGTATCTAGAGCCAGAGAGAATGAAGAGCTGCCAGATGAGATCGGCAGTCAAACTGCCTGTCTGGACATTTGTCACCAGTTTTGTTAAAAGTCTGTGCCTTTATGTGTCTTCAGCATCAGTCAGAAGCAGCTCCGCTCTCCCATTAAGATTGGCACCATGCCTGTGAGTTTACATGTCCTCTCTGTTGCCATCACTTGGCTTCCTTGTGTCACACCGGATAGCTTCTCTAGGGTCGCCAATCTCCATCAGCAGGGCAACATCCCCCTTCTGGTCAGGGAACAGACTGTCAATCGGGCACTGATGGAAGTTTGGCTGCAATCCTCTGGCTGTCATGGTGGCAGATGACAGTTCCTCCCTTTAAATGCCATTTCCATAAGGTACAGCACCCAACTCCCCCTTGGTCAGGACAGGCTCGCTCTGTTTCTTAATCTGCTGCAAAACTTCTTAAACTTTCTCAATTAGTTTTGCAAACAGAAATTGGTTCCGCAGGTTTCAACTGGAAACAGGTGTTGACAGTGGTGTCCAAATCTTTGATTCAGGTTCTCCTCTCCCCTTTGCCAGTCTTTCCATGAGAGTAATGAGCAGGCCTGTGTTGGACGTAGCAGATGCACCTCTCCACATGGGCCAGAGCTTTTGCTTCAAATCACACAGATGACAGTCATAAATTAAAGTGCACTTTTGTCTCACTGGTAGTAATTGCAGACCCCAGTACATCATCTTTGTATATGCTAAGCCATAAACTTGCTTCGGCCAGGATTACTTCAGGATACCTAATTGAACACAAGGCAGTCTTTTTGGCCTAAGTATTCCCAACTGGCTATATGCTCTTTGTAATTTCACCAGAATGTTGCCAACACTCTACTCAGGTGTGGGCTGTGTAGGTGTGGAAGGAAAAGAACTAAATCAAAAGGATGAAAGAAGCAACTTTACAAATTTTGCATGATTGGCATTACTGGTTTTCTCTTGGATTTACCCGTATCAGTAAATATTACAAGTTATAATTTGGCTTTATTTTTATTGATCCTTATTTACTTTCTAGCTTTTTTAATTGGTCAAGAAAGGAGTCTGGAGTTCAGAGGAATTACTCCCAATGAGAGTACAGTCTAACTGGAATAGAGACTTTATTGCTTATTTGAAGGATTTGTATAGTATAAATAGGCAGACATAACAGTCAAGAAATAATCTTGGGGCAATTGCGTAAAACTCTATTTTCTCATCACACAATGTTGCCCTGAAACATTTTTTAAAAATCACTGAGAATTGAGATCTTTCATAAATCATAAATTCCTTAATACAAAATTCCTTAAACAGGGAAAAGCAGTACTGTTTTCTGAGAATTCCCTTCTACATTTTCCTTGTTTCCTTTCAAATTTCTGTTTTCCAAAACTGATTTATATTTTACACAGTTGCTAAGTGCTATTGTATGCTTTGCATTTTTCAAAGAGTTATATCGTTTTTCTCTTCCTTGGAGATGATTTTGACACAGCTTATAGACAACCATACACACACACACACACACACACACACACACATACACACACACAAATAAATTTATCAGCCAATATCAGTAAATGACTAAAGTCCTGAAGAAACTATTGAAAATTAAACTTGGTTATAGTACAATGGTATCTGCAATGTATTGGCTACTTATCCATGTTTATAAATAGGACACAAAGAGCTTAATTTTATCATAATTGAAGAGCAATTTTGAGAAAGTCATGTAATTTAATGGTTTAACTGTCTTTTATTGCCGTATGTAAATGGACTAAATATCAGCAGTAAATGTTGAACACAATCTAATGCACTACAATTTCTTTGGAACACAATTTAAATTTCAAATTATGTTTAATGCTTTTGTACATATCACAGGTCTCTTTTTTAAAGCTAATCACATGGAATTGATTTATTTGAGGAAACTGGCATTTAGGAAAAATAGAGAAGTAGAGTGGGTCATTTGGAAATCCGACCAAATATGTTTTAAAAAGTGTGTCATTTATTTTTAAATAATCTTTTCCTTCCATTGCTTTGAACCTTACCAGTATCTTCCTGTGTTACATATTTAGATTTCTGAATAAGACAACTTTTTCCAATCGCATTGTGTTACTTGGCCTCAAACATTTCCTTTTTCTTTTGTATAGGTTGGCCTAGAGGGGGATGTTGATGCATAAGACACAATGTATGTATAGGTTAGGCCACTTTTTCTCTTCAAAATGGTTCACTAACTGGCACCCTTTGATTCTGTTCTTGGTGTTGTCTTCAGGAGCAACACATGTTTCTGTATGAAATAATGTTCAGTGAAAGAAGGGAGAAAATGCTGTTCTCTCTGTACCCCATCTGATTTCAGAATGTTCCAATTAAGGTACAGACATGAAGGTCAGATAAAGAGGTTAAAAAGTAAAAAGTTCTTTTGGGAGGCAGAGTTAAAAGACTCTGATGAGATTTTAAGATGGCAGTGTTAGGAAAAAAGCCAGCCTGTCTAACCTGCATTTTCACAGACTGCCATCAACAATGGAGAAACTACCCTAAGGCAGACTCATTCATGAAATTTATAAATCTTAGAAGGAGAGTCCTTAAAGTATATTGTGCACACAACGATATACATTGAACTCGTGAAATTTTATTTTT
The DNA here is from genome assembly GCF_046562875.1 of Panthera onca. Classification (NCBI taxonomy): domain Eukaryota; kingdom Metazoa; phylum Chordata; class Mammalia; order Carnivora; family Felidae; genus Panthera; species Panthera onca. The sequence goes on from NC_138346.1 coordinate 151,389,396, forward strand.
TAAAAAGTTCTGTGCTCACAGGAGGACTGCAAACAAAACTGAGAAAATATGGAACAAGTATGCTTTTAGGTTAAAAAGAAATCCACAAATCTACCATAATAAAATCATTAAAATTTTCCAGCACCTAATTATTAATGCTCTAATGGGAAAAGTCTTGTTTTTCCTCTTTTACTTTCTTGGGGCGAAGCTTTTTTTTACCGTCCATCAACTTCTCCAACCTCCAGGTTGGCTGGTTAAATGAACAGGTCTCATTCATTCATCTGTGAATTCATCCTTATGGTGTGCCAGACTTTAAGGATTTAATGGTGGACCAAACAGTACTAGAACTCAAAGGCTTATGAGAAGGACAGATAATAAACAAACACATATATAATTATAATAAATTCCTAAATCGAGACTGGAAGGCTTGATTAAGAAGGGACTTGCTCCTTTCTGTTGGTTCCTGGTTCCTGTCAAGATGAACCCGGCTCCTTAAGGTTGGCTTGGTGGCAGCAATCAGTAGCCAAATGGCTCCAATTTGCCATTTTTCCAATATTCACAGAACAAGCCTAATCTTCCCCTACCAGCATCTTTCCTCAGACGACTGACTCCAGCTCTGTTTGCCCTCTCTGCCAAGCTTCTGGGTTTTAATAACACCAGTCTCTTCCCTTTGTTCCCCAGCCCTGGGTATGCTTGTTGCTTCCTGTAATTTCCAGGAAATTGCTTTGGTGTCCCCATTTGCCTGATTTTCAGTTCTCTAGTTCTCCAATACCCAATTAACAACCTTTGTATTAAATTCTCTCTGTTAAAATAGTTTGTATGAAATGTGACCGAAATCTGTCCTGTCATACAGTTGTCAAAACTCCACCATTAATCATATGTATACCTTTTTTTCCCCCTAAAGACCTATGTTAGGTATGTTGGTAACATATTCACATATTCAGGATATCTGGAAGGGTATTCAATTTAAAAAAAGTCAAATGAATAAACCAGACACTGTGGTGGGCTTTGGGAAATTAATACTGAGTTTATAAGTTAATGGAACAGATGGTAATATAAACAATTGGCTATGAAACAATTCAAGAACTGTAGGTACAAAAGATGTTTTTGAGGCCATGCCTGCCTGAAGGTAAAGACAACTGGACAGATAGTGGAAAACATATTACTCCTAACCTAGCTTTACTTATAAACTTTATCCATTAACTAGGCTCTCTTCTGGCTTCAGGTGGGTGAAGTCCAAAAACAAATATTAGGGGCATCTGGGTGGTTCAGTAGGTTAAGCATTTGACTTTGGCTCAGGTCATTACTTCACAGTTTGTGAATTCCACCCCCCATCAGGCTCTGTGCCGACAGTTCAGAGCCTGGAGCCTATTTCGGATTCTGTGTCTCTGTCTCTCTCTGTGCCTCCCCCGCTCACACTCCGTCTCTCTCTCTCTCTCTCTCAAAAATCAATAAACATTAAAAAAGTTTTAAAAACTTGGTTTAAAAAGACCTGAATATTAAATCCTAACCAAAAAACAGGAGCAGTATTGTAAATAGTAAATGAAACAGATCAGTGAACCTGACACATTTAAAGAGAGTTGGGACAGCAACCTAAATGATCGTTGGAGATTCATATCAACTTTGTTATGCTTTGGTGTATGGACATTTTGGAATAGTTGAAAACCCTTTTGGTCACCCCAACACTGCTGGTCTGCATGGATGGCCCATTTTTGCTGTGGCATTGGAATCTTCAGCATTAGTATCTAGGTAACTGGGTCTATACTCTATTTTAGAGTTTTGAGTTCAGTGCTAGTTCCTGGCCCCTTATAGTTAGTCTTACTTGGTCACAACTAATTGGAGAAGCTCTCTGATGCCATCTTCATAGGACTATCCCAGTATCACTTTATGCTTAATATATAGTAAAATATCAGTTGGTAATAAGTGCTATTAAATAAAGCAGCATGAGGGTGGTATTTTAAATAGAATGCTTAGCAAAGGTCTGATTGATGAGGGGCCAGGTGGGTAGAGTCTTAAATTAGATGCAGAGGCAAACCATTAGATCAAGTGAAAGAATATTCCAGGTAGATGGAAGAGCAAATGCAAAGGCCTGAAGTGGACACAGTTTGGGCCTATTTGAGAAAATGCAAGCTGAAGTGGAGCTGAAGTGGAATGAATGAGGAATTAGTGACAGGAGAGGATACTAAAAAGGTAGGCAGAGATAGGTGACATAGGACATTGCAGGTTGTCATAAGAACTTTGGATATTCTTGTCAGTGTGGTAAGAAGCCACTGTTGAGTTTCAAGCAGGGAAGTAATATGATCTGACATATTTTTAAAGGACAACTCTGACTTCTGTGTGGGATGAACCACTGGGCCCTCAAGACCAGATAGAATGTCATTGTTGTGGCATTCCCTACAGGGACAATGATGGCTTGCAATAAAGCTGTTGAGAAGTGGTTGGACCTGAGATACATTTGATGTTCAGATGGCTGACTTTGCTGATGGTTTATATGTGAGGCCCAAGAAAAACTGAACAAGTGATTGAACAATGTGCCAATTACTGAGATGAAGGAATCTGTTGGGGGAACAGAATATCTAGGTATGTTGTGTAGGGGAACCATATGTTGTGCTCAGATGCTTATCTGCTATTCAAGTGAAAATGTCATTAGGCTGTTACATGTTCAAGCTGAATGCTCAGTGGGGAGTTCGGGCTAGAGATGTAAATGTAGATACCAGTAGGAGATTCTGCAGGTCATGTGATTAGACAAATCTGTCTAATCTCCATCTAGGAGATGGGTATATAGAGAGAAGAAAGATGATGAAGACAGACTCCTGGAGCACTCTAACATTTAGAAGTCAGGAAGAAGAGGGTTCAGCAATAGAGATGGAAAGGAGGGTTAAAAGAGAAGTTCTTTTTTTTTTTAATGGTACATAACCATATGCATAATTTTACACTTACGAAAATTATTTGGAAAAGAGGGGAAATTGATGATGCAGAAGAAATAAGTAAAAAATTTAAGGACAAAGTCCCTGAGTAGATAGACGGGAATAAAATGTAGTATAAATATGTAGTTGGTCGGGGGGGGGGGGGGCACCGGGGTGGCTCAGTTGGTTAAGTGTCTGACTCTTGGTTTTGGCTCAGGTCATGAACTCACTGTTCCTGAGTTCAGGCCCTCCTGTTAGCACAGGGCCTGCTTGGGATCTTCTGTCTCCCTCTCTCTCTGACCCTCCCCCACTTGATCTTTATCTCTGTCCCTCAAAAATAAATAAATAAACATTAAAAATAAATAAGTAAATATGTAGGGGATTGCCTTTGGAAGGGCTATGGACAATTAATCCATTATAACATGACGGACAGAAGAGTGTATGAGCACAGATGTACGTAGGTCAACACATTTCGAGGTGGGAGGAGGACACAGAACTAAGATGACAAAAACACCCAAAGAAGGCATGTGTTTCTATTTTTTGTTATGGGGGTGGTGGTTAAGGGTTCATAGTTTCAAATGAGCATGGGGCTGGGGGGAGAAGTGCCACATACTGTCAGAAAATTTATCTCTCTTCTATGAAGAAAGATTTCCACAAAGGATTTATCTGTACATTGTTAGGAAGAGTTAAATATCCCATGCCTTAGAGGAGGGATCATCCCATTGCAGACATGTTTGGTGAGTCAGTGTTAAACAGGCGCCGGAGCTGGCAGCACACCAGTGGTGGGGGGAGTGAGTGTCATCTGTGTTGGGTGCAGCAACTGCAGAAAACATAAAAACAATAATAAAACTCACTCGGTTTTCATTATACCCATGTGCTGGCAATTCTAGACATCAGTAACAAAACACTTCTCTCAAAAAAAAAATTCTTTTTGGTTAAGTTCTAGGCAATTATAATGGTGACTTTTAATAATGTATATGTAAGCTTCAAATTAGCACGTGTTTACTGCTTGTCCTTTAATAAACATTGTTTTCTATGTGGAAGTTAATTTGGAAAGCTCCCAGTTATACAGTCTGTTCTCCTACATATGGATTCAGCTGGGCTTGTTTGGAGAAGTTTGTTGAGGATTTGGAATGTTCAGGCACAATTTGTGTTGTTCTAGTCCTATAGCACTACCTGTTCCTGTATTTTAAACAGTGGATTTGAAATAAATGGTGATAAAGTACTTGTAAAAACAGGAAAACAATGTGAATTGCTTCAATTCTATCCTCCTGTGTGACCCTTTGGATTTTTAAATTTGTCTTTAAAATGTTCAGTGTGAACTGCAAAGTTTTTCACTGGGAGGCAAACTTTACTTCATAGATGAAATTTTTTACGGTGATTGAACAATAGCTTCAAAATCCAATTTAACTCTTTACAATGGTTTTAAAACTAAATAACAAAAAATGCAGTGTTATATCGGGGGTACAATTTAGTACTTACTTAAATTGTATTTTTTACGGATGTCTCCATTTTATTAAAATCTACTCATTAGTTACTGGACAATCACTTACATAATTTATACATGATGTTTGATAAAAGACTGTCTCCAATTCTTTTCTGAACATTATTTGTTTCATCTCTTGATGATTCCCGAAACTAATTTTGTCATGGAAAGGAGGGGGTGTTATAAGAAAGACCTGCTCTGGGTGTCATATATGCTAGATTTGCCATTAAGTGGAGCGTTTCCATTAATAGAATAGAGATGCATGTTTTTCTCATTATGGGGTATAGCTCCCACGGAAGATTTAGGATCAAGTTGCTCAAAGTACTTCAAATTTTTGGTGGAGAGCGCAGAATACTTGTATTTGGAAAAGTAGGTAGTAGAGATTCATTGGCAGCATAGTTGTTTTGGTTTGTTGTGGGACGTATTGCAGTGAGGTTTATGTCTAGCACCCTGACTGTCAAAGGCCAGGAGCTAAAACAGAGAGACCATCTTCAGAATCACGCAGACCTGTGTTTGATTCCAAGTTCTATCTCTTCCAAGCTGTGTAGTCCTGAGCGACTTAATTTCTTTAAGCCTCAGTTTCCTCTCCTATCAACATGTAAATAAAATACAAATATATCTCAGAGGATTGTGGAAATTGAACGTTCTGCTAAGTGGAAGCACTTAGCTGATGCTCCGCCCATAGGACACGAAAATGAAATGTTTCCTCTTCCTCTACTTCTTTTAAATACTCTGTTCAGTCATGACCTCATTCTTTGCATAAGTTTTCACTAGGTAGACAATCCTTGTATTTTGCGCTGATTTTTAAGCACTAAGGAGGTTTGAAGTACACTTGCTAATAAGTTGTGATATGTGACATCAGTTTCTTACTGTCTTTGTTAAAGTTTCCACAAATTATTTATTGTCAGACTTAGAAATAAAATAAATAAATGGGAAGCATTGATTTTTTTTACTGTATCAAACATGTATATAGCTGTCAATTATAAATGGGATCTTTCAGCCTCAAGACTGGAGGTCTGGGGAAGGCATGGGGAGTGCAGAGTGCAGGGGTAGGTGGTAAGTGGGGATTAAACAAAAGTCGATCCATTGTAACAATTTTATATCACTCTCTTCCCAGGGAAGATTTGTATTGGTGGCCCTGAAGCAGAGAGCTCTGTATCCCATTACCAGCCAATGAGTCATTCAGTCTCCCACAGATCCAAATAAAGTTTTACAGAATACCCTATGGCATGCCTTTCAAAATATATGAATGCCATAAAATATATCACTTATTTTACCATATGAACTGACTCTGTCCCTTTTTCACCATTTGGGATAGCAATCTCACCATGTGTTTTTGGCTCTTAGGTTATCATCAGATATATTGGAGTTCTCTGAGCTTTTCCATTCTTAGTCCCCATGGTATTTTCAGGAGTTTTATAACTTGGTTGTAAAAATTCACTCTAAACTGAAACTTGGCAAACAATATATTAATCTGGGAAGTTAATTTCGTTTATAAAGTCCAGAATCTGTTTAGCCCCTCTTTTGAGTTTTCAGAGACCTTGGAAAAACAAAGTGAGCAATTAAAGTTTTTTTTTGTATCCTAAAAAAAATATAATTGCATTTTTTTCCAAAACCCCCTCAACCCTATTTTTACAGGTGAACAGCTTATATTTTGGACTGAGTTCTGATATATTTTGAATCAGATTTTTTTTTTGGCACAGTGAAATAGAGTAATTAAAAAAGGAAATAGGCTGAGCTTACCCTTTACATCACTGGAATAATAAAATATATTTAGAAAGTGGAGCCTTTCTGAATTTGCGAAAAAAGAGTAAGATGTTAATATCATTGGATGTTCAGGAACCTACAAATAAATCAGTAAGAAGTATCACTTAAAATACACAATGCACCCTCAGTCTTGTAAGAATTACTAAGAGGTGCTAAAACTTCTGTTTGCAGTTGATTTGCAGGACTTTGGGAATGACTTTGCCACCAGACAGTGCCAGCAAGTGTGATTTAGACTTGCACATCCTCTTAGTGCCTTACCATGTCCTCCCTTTCACTGGGATAAAGCTCTGGGATGAACTGACCCAACAAGCAAGACTAAATGGAACCCCACACTAATCACCTTCTCACCACAAAGACAGGACCAGGGACAAAAGAAGCTCAACAAAGACAAAGAACAAAACAAAGGAGCATTTAAAATGAGGCCTTACCAGCTTCAAAATACTTCCAGATATATCTTACTGAGAGAAGGCAAACAAAATACTTCCAGATATATCTTACTGAGAGAAGGGATTCAACCATGGTCTCTGGAATTGGGCAGACCTGATGGCTACTAGTTCTGTGGTCACGGGACGATAACTTAATCTTTGCAAGTTTCACTTTGCTTATTCCTTAAAGTAGAAATAATAATGGTACATACTTCTTTGGGTTCTAGTAAGGCTTAAAATAGGAAAATATACATAATGCAATTAACCAAATGATTAGCAAGCAGTAATTAATCAATATTAGTTTCTGTTATTGTGAATACTCTTTAATTTTTTGGTTGATTTTATGAAGTTGATTTCATTATTATCACCATTTACAGGTGAAAAATATTTAGGTTCAAAATAGGTTTTAACTTGTGCAAGATCTCAGCTGGGTAAATATCCTTACCTTGGTCTCAAATCTGTTTCTTGACAAAAAGCCTAGTACATCTTCTTCTGGTAACTGTAGTGCATATTTGATGAAGATTTTCTTACTCAAAAAGTTGGGTAAGTAATTGTTTCATAGAGAACACAAACATTTTTTTTTTATATTGAAAAGTACTTAATTTTTTTTAATGCACAGGTATCAATGTGTTGTCTACTGGGTAGAGTTTCAGGGTCCCTGAAGTTTTTTTTTTTTTATTAAATTATATTAACCATGAACTAAAACTGTATGTAATGGATTCGATGTATCTGGTATCGTCTGTTGTGTTAATAGCACCTGGAGTTCCCAGTGGACCAGATGGTTTAGAGTGAAATGGTCATAACAGTTTAATAGCTTATTGATTTCTGTATTCATGGAATTCATTTAGTAATGTAGGTCTTGTTCCACCTACAGTGATCACGAAGGCTGTAACATATAGCTGGTTCCATCTACATAACTAAGTAGGGTAATCTTTGAGGAGGAAGGAGAGTCAGGGAAGGTTGTTATTTTTAATATAAAGTTAATCTGGACTTATTTAAAACAAAAGAAGAATGAAGCTGGGTTCATCAGATTAGTGGTAGATGAAGTGGGATGTACTAGTGTGCCCAGACCCCTCTTCGAGACCGATCATACATTCTTGTAGAGTCCAGTACCTCTCCCTGCAATGATTCTTAGATGAAAGGAGCTGCTTTCCCCCACATTTCCTCCCCTTCCTGGAAGGAATGTTGGGTCTTGAAGGCCTGGCCCTTTTGCCTCTAATTTGAGATAACTTTGACGTGCCACCCAGCTTCAGAGCTCCTGTAGGATTGGGTGAAGCCCTTGGTGCAAAAGCAATATAGTTCAACTTGTCCCTCTGCCCAGCCCATCCTACTTCCCTCACTTCCTTACAAGTGATGTTCCACTCAGTGCTCCCAGTAAACCTCCTACATGCAGATCTCCATCTGGGGGTCTGGTGCCTGGGAATCCCAACCTAAAGTTGTGGCTTGTATGCTCAAAAGAGCTAAGAAGGCTCATCAGAAATCCCGAGGAGAAAGAGCATCTTTACAGTGACAAAGTGAGAGGAAGAGTCAGAGAAAAGACAAAGCAGATGGATGAATCTGAGTGGGGGCTAAGGAGTGCCATTTAGAGAGGCAGAAAAAAAAACCAGACTGGATAAGATGTTTTAGAAAAGCTGGGCCTGTATCACCATAGTATTTTTTAATATGATAGCTCAGAGCTCAGTATGACACTGGGCTAAGTGTCAATATATTTAATATACTCCTTGCGTGGCAGCTTGGTGAACACAAAATTGGAGGTCAGACAGCTATAGGCCTGGGCCTTAGGAATGGTCACACAAGTGACTTTTACAGTGATGCCCAGATAGGCAATGTGATCCCTGTGTGAGGTGTGGCAATTAGTAAAACTCTCTTTTGTAGCAGTTAGGGCCATACAATGCTCACACTGCAGTGATGAGCCTACATACCAGGCAAAGACATGGGGTCAATCTTTATACCGCACAGGGCAGAGTTAAGTGGCAATTAAAAAGAAGCCAGAAAGAAAGAGCAAGGGAGGGGTCCCAGTCTCAGACTAAATGAGGTAAAGGACCAAAAGAGGAGTCGAGGCACCAAGCACGGGGTAGGGATCCAGAAACTGGAGCAAAATCAAGTCCAGTGCCTGGCAAATTCAGCAAGAATAACTGGATTCTGAGTCTGCGAGAGCTGGACTAGAGTGATTTTAATTCAGTCTATGTGCTGATATCTCCCAAATCTCTATGTTCAGCCCCAGTCACTTTCTTTTTAATCTCTAGACTCACGCACGTCTACACTGGACATCTTCATCAGAGTGCTCTGTCAGAAATTCATGTTAAAGATGTACAAAACATATTTTCTTGTCCAAACTTTACCATCCAGTTCCCACCCTTGGTTAACTATATTACTACTTCCTGGTTACACCATTTGTTCCTGTCAACATTATACAAGAATTGAACATAGCCTCATGGAAAAGGTCTGGATGAGCAAGCTTTGGATTCTAGTGTAGGACTTTAGGAGTAGAGGGAGATATGGGAGTTTCTAGTTTGTCTCCGGTCCATTCCCAGATCTCCTACTTTGGTTCCCAGTCCCAAGACCATGATCCACTGTTATCACAGTCTCCACATCAATACAGAGTGTATGTCGGTGCCCCCTAGTATCTGGATTTGACCCTCAAACCCTCAGGACCATAGTAGGTGAGGTGTCTGTGTCTTCGGTCCTCTGTTTTGATAAGTTCCATGAATTAGTTTTGTTTTGACATGTTTGATCACAAAAAACTAAGGGGAAAGTGCCAGAGGAAAAATGTGTTGTATTTATTGAACCTCTGACTACTCAAAAATCATGTGATGGTGTCTTTGAATAGCACAATGTTTATTTATTTATTTATTTATTTATTTATTTTTATTTTTTAATATATGAAATTTACTGTCAAATTGGTTTCCATACAACACCCAGTGCTCATCCCAAAAGGGAATAGCACAATGTTTAACGCAGTGGAATTAAAGATGATGCAAGTAGTGGGTCACTTGGCAATTGCTTCCTTAGCTTTCATACTGGATGAGAGTCACCATTTATCAGTGTTTCCCAACTGATTAAGTTGAAGGGCAGTGTTGATGGCACGGAGACTCCTTAGCCTGTCACTCTGCCAGGAAGAATGTTGAGCACAAGAAAAACCAGAGTTCCCAGTGGGCTAAACTTGAGAAGTGGCTCAAGGTTATCTTTTATGCATTCATTTATTTGCTAAATACCTATCAACTTCTCTGTGCCTTTGGTGACTCTACCTATTTTGAATCTTTTCTCCTATATCTTCTCAAGTACTCACTGTTCTTGTTTCTTTTTCTCTACTGCCAACAAAACCTTCTCCCAGCTTTTTTTCACCCAGACTTTAGAAGCAATTAAGATGTTACCTTACTGTGGCAAACTTGTAATTAATTTTGCAATCCAAAATCTTAAGGTAAAAACTGAATTATGTATCAATTATCGTGAACTCAGGAAATTTGGGTCCTCCCAATCTCCCTGAAATCACATTATCTAACTGATCCATTCAGTAGACTGGCCTTAGGCCCCCATGCCCAAGGACATAGGCAAACCAGAAGTGGAGTATTATAGTAAGAAATGTGTCGGATGAGACCAGCAAAGAAATTCTCACCGAACAGGTGGCTATGTAGAGCAGGGTAGCATGATTTTTGGTGTTTGAAAGAGCAGACTTTGAAGCTCAGGTGTGAGCCTGGTTGTGGAGGTTCTGTCTGGTCCCTAGTCTGTCCCTTTCCCCTTTCTCCTTAAAATCCAACCATCCTGTGTTTTCCCTACTTCCCCAAACTCATAAATTCTTTCTGACTCAGGGACTTTTGCATATGCCAGTTTCTCTGTTTGGACTATTCTTTCTCCTACTCAGAAATGGCCATTGAATGGCTATGGGGAAGACAGACTTCACATTTAAAATGCTTCACAAGACCTACATAACTCATTTTAACCTCAAGAAGTATGAGTGTATGTATTTGCATTTATTGATTTGTATGCCATATGAGAATAGCTTTGATGGTGACTATTATCTCCTTATAACCCTTGGTTGCATGTGGACTGAATACACCCATTTGGATCCATGTGGGACAAACATCTACTTAGGTCTCCTCTAGTAAGTGGAGACAAGTTCGGTTTTTATCAGTGTTTACAGTCTCTTCACTTAGTACAGACATAAAATGTAGATCCCAAAATGATGGAGTTTGGTTTTTCATACCATGGAATTAATATTAACCAAAGCTGATGAATAAAAAGGGTGACATCTCTAGTATACTTAAAATCTTTAAAATGCTCTTCCCGAGGATTCTGTATTCCATATTGTATTTTTTCTGCAGGGAACATCATTGGTTTTCGACAATGCTGCTCTGTAATAATGTGCAGTGCAACAATAAATTTCTTTAAGTGTGTGACTAAAAGCTGCCTGAAAGGCTTTGTAGTCATTCAACCCATCATTCTTCATAAACTTCCGCATTGCAATTCCATTTGTTTCTTGGTTATTTTGTACAGTTTCCCTTTAGTGAATGTCTGTCGACTTCTTTGCATCTGGGTCCAATTAGAGACCACTCTTTATGTGAATCTAATTATCTGTCCCTACATGTGCTCAGCAGAGACACAATTATTAATAAGAGTTTGAACGTGGCTTTCCATGTTGAAATTGCTTTGTCCTTTTATTAGGCAATCCTCAATAACTTGAATTCCAGCCTTAATCCTCACTCTGGCTTTTAGACATTGAGAAAACTGGGGCACCAGCAAGTAGAGTAGATTTGTTCTTAGAAGTGGGTCATATAGGGTGCAGTCAAACAGGGCTGACTTGACTCCTCTGTGATATAATTTCAGGGGTACAAGGGAGGACCTTTGTTCCAAAATGTTCTCTGCCTCGAAAACATTTTTCTTTGCCTTGATGGTTTAATCAGTTCTTGCTGCTCTGCTACTCTCTCCCCCTCTAATATCAAAAAGGGTGGTAGATTTAAGTTTATATGTTGCTGTGGGTTTTTGCTAAATTTTGACTGCCATGTTTCTATCTTTGCTTTTTATTTTTAAAAATTTTTAATGTTTATTTATTTGTTGAAAGACAGAGAGAGACAGTGAGAGTGGGGGAGGGGCAGAAAGAGAGGGAGACACCGAATCCAAATCCAAAGCAGGCTCTAGGCTTTGAGCTGTCAGCACAGAGCCTAACTCTGGGCTTAAACTCAGGAGCCATGAGATCATGACCTGAGCCGAAGTCAGACCCTTGCTTAACTGGCTGAGCCACCCAGGCACCCCAGTATCTTCTCTTTTTATTAATAAAACTCAAATTTCCTTTTGGAGAATTACTCCTTTTACGATCCTGTGCGTGGCCACAGGGGTGCTGGTCCACACTCACCTCCAGAAGTGGCACATGGGACTTAACGCTGGCCATTTAATATTCCTTGTGTTCGTCATAGGGATTGGTTTAGTAATGAGCTATTCTAGTGAGAAAAAGTCAAGTCTTGAGTCTTGGGGAATAGCTACCAGAAAACAACATTGAGCTTCAAAATACATATGCTAAGGTACTAGAGCCACTTGTTTTCTTTCCAGTACAAGGTGAGTGATATCAGAGAATGCAGCCAACCCAGAGGAAGCACAGCTGCAAGAAGAGAGAGAGAGAGACCAGGTCTTGGTGCCATTATTTGAACTCCCGGATTGATCCAAACCTAATGTTACAGTACCATTTTTTAAAAAAAAATATGGGAATCAAAATATTCCACTTATGCTTAAGATTTAGCTTAGGTTACTATTGATTGCAATGGAAGGACTCTTAACTGACACATTGATTATTCATATTCTAATTTTCATTTTTTTAAAACTTATATTTGAAACCAGAGAATTGAAGGAAAAAGTAAGATAGTAATGGATGTACAAGCATACATGGAAATAAATCCAGTGATGAGAAAAAGGGGGAGAATGGAAAGCCCTGAGGTTCAGATTTAAAGCTTAAAGTCTAAGGCTTTTAATTTTGTGCGGGGACCAATTAGATTAATCTCTACTCCTAACTTATGACAAGTGCAACTATTTGTAAATGCAGAAGACACAAGAGAATAAATAACAAAGAGTGTTGCAAAGTATTTATTATGGGCTGAATTGTGTCCTCCCCAATTCATATGTTGAAGTCTTAACCCTCAGTACCTCAGAATGTGACATTTAAAGAGGTAATTAAGTTGAGTCCCTTAGGGTAGGCCCTAATCAAATCTGACTAGTGTCTTTATAAGAGAAGGAAATTTGGATGTATGAAGAGACTCCAGGGGTATGCACGCACAAAGAAAAGACCAGGTGAGGACAAAGCAAAGAGGCGGCCATCTGCAAGCCAAGAAGAGAGACCTCAGAAGAAACCAAAACTGCTGATATCGTGATCTTGGGCTTCCAGACTTCACAGCATTGTTTAAGCAGCCAGTCTGTGGTATTTTGTTATGGCAGCCCTAGCAAACAAATACAGGATGAATCTCCTGTTTCTTGTTCCCTTCAGAAGTAGACTTTAAATTCAAGAGTAAATGCATTTTTTTTGGTAGGGTTTGCCGATTATGTAAAAAGGTGCATCAATTATGTGAAAGGACGTGGAGTAATTGTAGTAGAGTGGGCATTCCCAAATAGAAGACAAAATTCTGGAATGCATGACGTTTACAGTCATTTGGGTACATAAGCCATTTGCACGTGTAAAACAACCAAAAAATAGGCATAAATCAAGAAATGGTAAATGAATAACATAAACATGACTACTCTGGGGATGCTCAGGAAGGGGGGGAGGATTATTTTGAACTGGAAAGGCTGGAAAATTTTTGTTAGAGAGGTGCCATTTGAGTCTGAATCAGAAGAAGTTTTAGTTAAGAGCAAAAAGAAGAGATTCTGGGCAAGGAAAATTTTCACCAAAATAAGAAAGTACACAAGATGTTTGGGGAGTAGGAATAAACCAGTGAGGCTAGAATAGAGAGTTTCTATAGAGAGTAGCAGAAAAAATAAGCATAGGAAAAGAGTGTAGAGAATTTGTCAGATACATTAATTTGGATTTTTTTCTTAAAGGCAAAAAAAATGGGAAGCCATTGATGGTTTTTCAGCAAGAAAGTGCTGATAAAAGGTCTGTTTGTTGAAGACTTCTCTTGGCATCCCAAAGGAGGGTGTTAGAAGGAATTCAAGGTGAGAGACTGGGGGCAGGAGATAGGCAGTGTTGGCTGTGGTCTGCCTAGGAGATTGGGGTCGATGAAAGTTCCTCTTAACTCTCACCTAGAAATATGTGCCCAAGTGTAACTTTTAGTTTGATTTGCCTCAGGCAATGTGAACAGCATATTAACCCTTTCTAAACATATTCTAGATTCTCTTTTAAATGCTAAGTAAGTCCTTGTTCAGCTAACTTGTACATGAGACTTGGCAAACCCTAATAATAATATACTTTCTTGAAATAAGATCTTTATATTCTGTTACTAATTCCCCCTGGTGCCCTTGCATAAAATGCATGAAATCTCCTCATTATTGCTTAAATGCCCTTGCCGATATAAAACTATTTATTTCATTGTGGGAATTTTCCTTTAAACACCTGTTCTTTTTTTTTTTAATCTGCAAATTCTCTTTAGTTCAAGGTTATCCTCCCCCTCCCCTTTTTTTGGTAACAAGTATTCAGCCCACTGAATCAGTTTTCTCAGAGTCCACTGAGGAATGTACTGATCTGCTTTCTCTTTCCAGATGTGGTTTAATTGTTTAACATAAAGACATATGCTGAGATTTAGGAAGAACTCCCTCCAGAACTCAGTATTATCATTATGTGCCAATTTAAAACCATCAATGATCAACCAGAGATCTTTTCTGCCCTTCAATTAAAACATACTAGATGGGCAGGATATGGTAAACCAGATGCAATAATTAAGAGAATAGTTTAACTGTTCATATTGCACATTGCTGTTTGCTACAGCATGACCATTAAACAAAAAGTAAAGCCAAGAAGGGTTGTATGGCCTCATAAAAATTCCATTTGGCTTGGAAATACAGTACCATTTTACATTAATGTTAAACACTCCAAGAGATAATTACACAGTCATGAGTCAACTGTGTCAAATAATTAAATACAGGAAATGGATCAATGAAAAAAAAGTACCCCTCCTTGACTTCGACCCTTTCCAAACAAATTAAAGAAAAAAATATTCACAATCCATATAAAAGAATTCTCTTTGGAAGGCTGATCCCTTGGGAACTGCAGGTGGCAACAGGAAAAAGATATTAATTAGTATTACATTCCACATACACAGAAACCATTTCCTCTGGCAGCTCCAAGATTCTGCAACAAGATCAATTATCTAGGAAGAGTAATTATTTGGCAAAACCATTAAGTGATATCAAAGGGTTGCATAGCATTTATTAAGTTGTATGGTGAGATAAGTTATTACTTTCTATTTAGGTGATTATGGTAAGTTATTCCATGAAAATCTAATGGAAGCCTTTCTGATTATACAGTATATAACAGGATAATTCTCCAACTAATTATTTCTGAAGATAATCATATTGCTAAATGTTCCATTTCTGAGTATTTATCTTGAAAATATTCATTACTTTACTTTGAAAATTTCCTTCCTTCCCTCTTTTTTCCCTCCATTTCTTTCTTCCTCTGCAGAATAAAGATATCTTTTTGCTATCTAGTTTGTTAATGACAAACTACTCTGTTTTGGAGTGGATTGTGGAAGTTTAAACACATTTGTGGCATTTCTCTTATGAGGGACAGAGGTATCTAACTTCTCTTTGATAGCAGGTAGTTAAACCCATTAAAATCGCTTTTCTTTGGGGTTTTTAAAGGTCCCTGAAATGAGAGTAGCTCAGAATTCCCTTGTCTCCAATTAAGTTGTTGAGGAAAAAGGTAACCAGGGTTCTCCTAAGAGCCTGATGTTCAGGGCAAGAACTAGCTGTTAACTTAATGAACCAATCAAAGGAATTTATAAAAAGGTGGCAAGCATGGGGGAACCAGAAAAGCAACTGGAAAGGGAATTAATCAGTTACTTGAAAATCAAAAAAGTGAATTAAATCAAATCTACTGAACTTCTAAGAAGTGATAATTTCATTTGAATTGAATTTGACCTTAGTTTTTGAGGATTTTATAATAAAGAATTATGTACTCAGCTCCTGTTGGCTTTCTACCAGGGAGTTAAATCCCAAACCTTAAGGGTTAGAAAAGTCCTTTTCACCTCAATTATGTGTGATTCATACATTAATATTTGTACTGTCTGTAGACTTCCATTGTTGTCTTTTATAGAAGGAACATTTTAATCTAGATCAGCAACTCAACCATGGTAATGAGCCAGTTGGAGGAGAGCCCAGAATTGTGCATGATGAAGAGACACTCCTATTAGGAACCTTCCAAGTTAGGGTAATAGGTAGTGTGATCCAATGATGAGTTATACATAATGTAGAGTCCCATTCTTATAATACAATTCCATAGAAGCCAACTGGACTATACTCAAGAGAGTGTGGATTTTCCTAAGGCATTGTGATAGTTTCTGGGAAAGATTACAAATTTATAGCATGACACCATAGCTGGGGTCAGTTGCTATTAAGTAGTATCATGAAAAGGCCATCTTGTTGGAGAATAAAATGAAAACCAACCATGATTTCCTTCTATTCTTTGGTTCAGTTGATTACCCTTCACAGTAGACATATGGTTGCCCAGTCATCCTTCCATAGTGATTCTGCTAGTCCACATGGCCAGAATGGGCCTCACATGTCTCTAGGGGTGGGCACAGGACCCAAGTCAGGTCAATCAGAATCCTCCTAGGGCTTCTCTGAGTTCTTGATAAGACCTGCTTACTATTTTTCAGTGAACTTGAGCTGTAAGGATGCTACAGACATCTTGCTGCTACATAAAGAGAACCGTATGGAGAAAGGAGTCTAGCAGAAAATAAAGCAAGCAAAAAGGAAAGGAATAGGAAACATGAGCCTGATGACACTTAACTCTAGAATCATGTTTGAATCCAGCTCAGCTTTTCAACTTTCTAGTTTAAAAAAAAAAAATTTTATGTTTATTTTTGAGAGAGACAGAGCATGAGCAGGGGAGGGGCAGAGAGAGAGAGGGAGACACAGAATCCAAAGCAGGCTCTAGGGTCTAAGCTGTCAGCACAGAGCCTGACATGGGGCTTGAACCCATGAGCTGTGAGATCATGACCTGAGCTGAAGTCAAATGCTTAACTGATTGAGCCACCCAGGCACCCCTCAACTTTCTAGTTTTTTGAGCCAATTACTTTCCTTTTTCAGTTAGGTTTTTGTCATATACATCCTAAAGGATTCTAAAACAATTTTCAAACAAGGAACATTAATAATAGTGTTTGAGACAGGGTTATCTGTTTCTAGCTTTAAGGGATAAAAAATGACTTTGGACTATTTCAAAGATTTCCAGTGACTACTAACTGCTAGTTGGGTGACGGATTCAGATTGTAGACCATTCTAGAATATGTATCTCCCCAGAGATTTTGGTTATGTATACCTGGAGTAGCGCCAGCTCAGCTCTACTAATGAGCTCCCCAGATCTAGACAACGGTACTGATAACTGATAGACTGAGAAAGAATAATTGTATCATGGTATTATATTTACTGTAAAGACGGGGCAGTGTGACCAGTTCAAAGACCCTTTAAAACAGAGACAGGATTATGGTGATTAACACCATGGTAGAGGATTTTCCTGAATTATCTCCCCACTATTTCATTAGAATGCTAGTGTACAGAGTTTTAAATGAGTTTAGAATCTTTTCATCCTAACTTCTATGTGGCGCATTAATTTACCCCATTATATCTCTATTAAGATATCATTTAGCTTTTGCTTGAACACCTCTATCAATATTTATTATCTCCAAAGAGCTCTCATTCCATTTTGGGAAGGTTTTATTAGTTGGAAAGCTTGCCCTCATACTGAACAGATTTTTATTGCTGCTTAACTTTAACCTATTATACTAACCTGAAGATTTACAGAATGAGTCAACTCTCTCTTTCATACGATACGTATTTAAGTATTTGAGGACCTCTAGCAGGGCTTGACAACTTTCTTCCTTTGGGGTGTTTTTTGGTCAGTTTTTTCAAGCATGACACTAATGCCATAGCTTTCCCAAATGTTTCCATCCTGGTAGCTGTTTTCTGAATGTGCTCCAATGTATTAATTCTTCTTAAGAAGTATGCTTAGAAACAAATAGTACCCTTGCGATGAAATCTTAAAGCAGAGAAAGAAATTCTAATATCTTCCCTGGTTCTGGACATCAGACTTCAATTTATGCAATTTAAGATAACTTATTAACTTGTTTTGGCATCTCCATGACAGACTTGATTTGTTTTGAATTGTACTTCACTGAGGCTAATTGCTGAAGCACTGTTAGATCCTTCACTGTGGTTGTCCCTTTAAGAAGTTTTTGATACAATTAGGTCTAGTAGGCTTGTCAGTGATTCCCTCAATAGCACTCTAGATTACTAGAAACCATCTGAAGTTTTACAAGTCATTGGTCACAGAAAAGAGTGACCCTATCATTTATCATCCAAATTGTAGCTCTTTTGAGTGTGTAAGAGTAATTATTAATAATTACTCTGGTGTAAATATGAATCGACCCAGCCAAACAGGGATTATGGTTCCCCTAACTGTAGGGGAATTAGAACTAATATTTACGCCTGCTTTAATCTAAAGGAGAATGAACTCAAACTTACAGTTTGAAACTTTTGTTAACCACTACTAAAAATCTCAGTAGTATTACTTTATTTACTTAACCGTGGTTCATTATTTTAGTAGAACTGTTTGAGATTTTTTTTTTCAGTTATGCTCCTTCACTATGGGTGAGTTTAAAGGATGCTTTCTTTGACCCAGATTTCCAGGTTGGCTAACCTTCTCTCCTTCAGAGCAGTATATGCTCTAAACCAGAATCTCCAGTTTCCAGCAACCTTTCCCAGACATCCCCATTTCCTCCCCTTGGTGCCCCCTCCAGTTATCTCATGGAGTGTTGTTTCCTCCCCTGTGAAATAGTCTGGCCAGTTGAGGTCACTTGGCAAACATTTAATTAGCAACCATCAGTTGAATGCTGTGTGTCTG
This sequence comes from Panthera onca, assembly GCF_046562875.1. NCBI lineage: Eukaryota > Metazoa > Chordata > Mammalia > Carnivora > Felidae > Panthera > Panthera onca. The sequence goes on from NC_138346.1 coordinate 151,407,996, forward strand.
AGCTCCACCCATGGTCTCCAAGCTCAAGATCTGAAGAATTCCAAATCCTCCTAAAATCCCCTTTGAGTGTAACAAGGAAGAGCCTGTAGGCTGAAAGCCAACTTGTCCTCACCTCAACTCAGTGCTCATCATCCACTTGGGAACAGGCAGTTTTAAAACAAAACAAACAAAAAGCACAATCCAACCCTTTCTCTAAATAAACTTTGTAGAGTGTCAGATTGAAACAAAATCTTTTGTGCTTTTTTTTTTTTTTTTTTGCATTTTACCCTTCCTCTCTGGGTGCTGCATATGGGCTGTTTCCTGCCTTGTAGTCAGAGCCAGACTTCAGGCTTGTGTGAAATTTCAGAGGTTAAAAAGAGACATGCTTCTGGGTGGAGTTGAGGGTTAGGGAAGGGAAGTGGAGAGTTGGGAAAGCTTTGAAGTCAGATTTCTGTCTTCTCCCTTCTGCTTGGTGTTTTGCAGCAGTGTTTTACTAATTGTAAATATCTTCTGAAAACTTGTTTGTAAGAAGTAAGCTAGATTTGCAGGTCACTTTCAAATTTGAATTCATAAAAATGTTACATAAAAATTGAATTTATTCCACACCGTGGAAGGGAATATCCTGTTTCTGCTTCTCTTCTTTGGCACCTCAGAGTGATGTCCGAAGACATCAAGGAAAGCACATGATCTACATAATCTTCTCAAATCCTATTTCTGAGGCTACGGAGATACATACCACAAAAGACTAAAATTTGAACATTAATGCCTTTACTTTAAAAACCATAGACTTTCTATTAAAGAATCTTAGTAACAGGAAGATGAACTCAAAATTATTTACTTGTTGTTTGATTTAAGTGCACCAAATGCTTAAGAGCTCCTAACCTCATGTATAAAGTACAAATGATGCAGTAAAACTTGAGCCAGAAGTCAGTCCACTCTGCATGAAGCCAGACCCGAGAGATTTAATCTTATCTATATTTCTCCAAAAGTGAACACACTGGAACTAAATCTGGGTTTTCGGGAAGTCATTAAAAAAAAAAAAAGGCAAAAATCATAGCAACACATTCAGCATGGTAACACTGTCTCTCTGGCTCCGATCCCAGGTCATGTTTTCCTGAATGCCCAGTTTGCAGGAAAGCTTCTGCTGTATCTGTTACATCATCCATATATGCCTCCTTTGATACAAGCAATGCTAAATGCTCCTACCCCCACTAGGGGTGCTGCCATTATTTCATCATGGGCAAAGCTGTTCCTAACAGATATATTTTGTAGAAGAGATGAAATGTTTTTTTCAGATTCTAAACACAGACTGTCTTTGATGGTCAGAAAATAGCCAAGAAATGTCACATATCTCACCTGAGAAAGCTGTCTTGGTAAGTTACACAGAGCCTCAAGTTCAAAATATTAATGGGATGGGGTCAGCAGAGAATTAGTATGCTAACTCCCCATATTAACCTCTCCACAGTCCTATATACACATATAAGGGGAATATGTATAGACTTGAAAAATGTTTGGCTACTTTTGGACAGATTCCATGAAGCACTTCATAACTCAACTAGATTTTAAAGAGTCCACACCTCATGGGTAATACTTAATATATTTTCTGAATTAGACCACTTGAGCCCTCTGAATGATGAATTTAAACATATCAAAGTTTAAAATACATTTTAATTTCTCAATTTTGGCAGTTTTTTTTCCATTTCTTTATTACTATTCTGTGATTGTAGAAGTATAGTCAGTTGGTATAGAAAAAAATTATCATTCCAGAATATAGAGAATTGAATAATTAACAGAAAAACACATTTACAGCTCTTTTGCCTGTTTTGTTTTTACTTTTAGGAAGTTCATCTGCTTGTTTATTACTTTATTTCTAAATAAAAGAGCATGGGATTCAGTATATAGTGCAAGAATTTGCAAATACAAAACAGGGAGAGCAATTTCATCTATTCAGAATTGTGATTATTAGCTAAGATAGTGGATATGAAAGTATTTTGTAGACATTAAGCAATACGTTAACATCTATTATTTCATTCACCAAACACTTATTTAAGGCATATTATATTCCAGGCCTAGTATTCAATGCTGCTTATAAAACTATGAACAACACAAAGTTTTGCCATGAAGAAGCTTATATCCTATTGAGGGAGAAGTGTTCCATCATCATCATCATTGGTATTTACACTGGTATTTACTCCATGAGCACTGGGAACCAGGCTCATTTCTCAGCCCAAAGAAAAAGTCATGAAGAAACCAAGTCTCTGCCCTCTTTGAATTTAGAAAGACAGTAAATAAGGAAATTAATATACATTTTTAGATAGTGATAAAAATTATGAAGAGAATAATGCAGGATAAGGGGATAAAGTAATAGATGACTATTTTTGAAGGGAAGGATTCTTCAAAGAGATAATACATGAGTTGGGACCTGAATGCTTTTGAAGAAGAAGCCATGCAAAGATCTAGGATCTGTGAGATGGCCTCTAAGGGAAGAGGGAAACCAAAAGATTGTGTTGAATTGGAAACTAAGTGAAGAAGGAAGGAGAGGTCAATTCTTAAATGATACTAACAGGCTGATTAAAATTAGGAGTGAGAATTGAGCCTTATCTGGCTAAAATGGAAGTCAATGGTGGCCTGTTAAGAGTGGTTTGGGCAAATTTCTGGGAAAAGCCCTGATTGGAGTAATTTAAAGAAAGATTGGTTGTAAGGAGGTAGAGCCACCAAATACAGACACAATTCTAGAAAATGTGCTTAAAATAAGAGAGATAGACTGTATAGTACCTACCAAGGGACATAGAATCAATCCAAAGTTTTTGAAAATTCTATTTAAAAAAAAGTGTTTTTTAATGTCTATTTTTGAGAGACACAGAGGGAGAGAGTGCAAGCAGGGGAACGGCAAAGAGAGAGAGACAGACAGACCGAATCTGAAGCAGGCTCCAGTCTCTGAGCTGTCAGCCCAGAGCCCAATGCAGGGTTGAACTCACAAACTGTGAGATCATGACCTGAGCTGAGGTCAGATGCTCAACCGACTGAGCCACCCATGTGCCCCATTTTTGAAGATTCTTGTCAGTGGTTCTTAAGCTTTTTGGTTTTAGAGTGTCTTTAAATATAATTTATATAGTTACTGTTATTTAGTGTATTAGAAGTTAAAATGTAGACATATTTAACATATTTGTTAATTTACTCAAAAATAACAATAAGCTATCACATGTTAACATAACACATTTTTAATAAAAATATATTTTCCAAAGCAAACAAACAGCCAAGTTTTTACATAATTTTACAAATCTGTTTAATGTGTGACATAATAGAAAAAAAGATAGGTTCTCATATCTGCCTCTGCATTCAATTTATTATAATATATTGCTTTGGTTAAGTATATGAAGAAAATCAGGCCTCATGCAGATATGCATTTTAATAGGATTTTCTGATCATTGTGAGTGTATCATGTAGCCTGTCCTTAAAGGCTGTAAGTGAAAAATGCACATAATGTCTTTGTAACTTTATGAAAATAATTTTGACTTCAACGGACACCTGAAAGGGTCCTGGGACTCTCAGGGGTTGCTAGACAACACTTAGAGAACCACTGAATGTATTTTATATCCAATAACACCCGAGTTTTGTTTTGTATGAAATATTGTTAGGGTAACAAAAAGTGAAAAAAAAAAAAAACAGTGGCAGAGAGTATGTGAAAGCTGAAATTCCTTTTCTTCTAAAATAACACTGACTATGGTATTATATAGAGTCTTGTAGGGTATACCAGTTATGAGATTTACTGTTTGGCAGTCTCCCCAGGTGCTAACTAAAAATGACATAACTTAAGTGGTGACTATTCTCCCCCCCCCCAGCTTTATTAGGGTATAATTGACAAATATAGATTATATGTATTTAAGGTATACAACCTGATGTTTTGATATACCTATACCTATAGATTGTGAAATGATCACCACAATCAAACTATTCAAAATATCCAGCACCTCACACAGTTACCTTTGTGTGTGTGTGTGTGTGTGTGTGTGGTGACAGTATTTAGGATCCATCCTCTTAGCAAATTTCAAGTACACAATAGAAGACTGTTAACTATAGTCACTGTAGGTGGTGGCTGTTCTTAAAAGAGTATTTCTGATGACTAGTGCTTTCCTACGATTTGTAATAGATTTTAGAAATTGTTATTTGTCCTTTTCTTTCAGCTATGAATTATTTTGGGGTGATAGATGGATATGTGCTAAAATGCATTAATTTTAATGTGTTTCTTTATTTTTCATGTCATAAAATTAGAGATGGAAGAGACCTCATGAGTTGGGCAGTCCATCACTCTGGCATAACATCATGGTTCTTTCTACAAAGGCTTTGTCTGGCTCAGTTTTAAATGGAAAAGGCAATTACACTCCTATTAGTTCCCTTGGGAGACTATTCCATTTACTGATAGATCTCCATTTTGAAATGTTGCCCAACATCCAGCCATGTTGGATGAAATACTATTAATCCTAGAATGGATAAGCCCCATGTGGTACTCTCTACTGGAGAACTTCACCCACATTACTCCTGCGGTAAATGTTCTAGCATGCAAGCAAACTGGTCTATGAACTGTGCAACCCAACTGGTTATTGCATGAACACTGGCTTGTAAATTCTCTCCTGTTGAATCATCTGATAAAGAATTTATGATGTAGTTGTAAGACTTCTGCAAGGGCATTCATTGGACAGTCACTGGAGATTTTCATACACAGAAAATGGGTGAAAGGGTGGTAAGAAAACTTTCATACACAAAAAGGAATGAAGTGTTATTGTGTCATTCTACATATTAATCAAACAATAGCCTCAAGTGATTTTTTTAGAGTCACCTTAGAAAAATGACTGCCATCTGAATAAGTGAATAAACATCTCAGGTATTTGTAGTAATGATGATGAGATAATTTCATAAACTTTTGAAAGATGAAATATACAATTCTATTTCCATACAAGAAAGTCAGGATGTAAATCTCCAGGGGCACGTTTTTAAAGAGAATAATTTTTTATGCCTTGGGGCTATTTATATGGCTTATTTAAACATTATTTTCTGAAAGCATAAAATTTGAATTCCTGATTTCTTCATGCTTAGCTGATTGGGTGATGGTTTGGGAGACATTATGCTGTCTCCTTTATCTTGCATTTAAAAATTTATTTCCACTTACTCTTATAAATCTAGATTATTTTGTCTTCACTTTGAAAGCAATTTCAACAAATCTCTTGATGTAGTCCAGTAAACATTCTCATGTAAAATGATCTTTAAGTTATTCTTTAAGAGTCAGATTCCTCCTCATCCCCTCCCCTTAATGACATAACTTTACGATTTGCTCAAGAAGAGGAAAAAGCAACACACCAGAAATGGAATTATGCTTATTCTATTATCCTAGTGCCTAGCATGTGGACAGAATGTGGTTGTTTTTTATTAATATAGAACTTTTTCTTCCCCCCTTCCTCCCTTCCAGCTAGCTGCATGGTTTCAGTTGGATTTTGTTGTTGTTTTGTCTTTAAAAGAGACTGTTTGGATGAGTCAGTGAAGCAATAATGAAAAACAAGAGGCTGGAAGTTCCCTCTCAGCCCTCCCAGACAACATAAAGCAAGACAAGTGCTCCACATGATGTTTTGGAAAGAAATCCAGCTCTTAAGATCTCTGTTAAATGTACAAAAATAAAACAAAAACAAACAAAAGAACCTAAAGGCCCCTCCGTGGCTGCTAAAAAGATCTTTATTCAATCTGGAAAGGCAAATGACTTATTATTCTTTTAGAAATAGTGCTTTATAGTCTTTCAGATTTGTTTCATAAAATTTATGGGAAAGCCAATGCCAATACTCAGTGACTCCATTATATACATACAAACATTTATATTCTTTATCAGGAAATGAATTAACAGGAAGAGAAGGTAAGATTACTAAACTCTTAGAGGAATATCCAGATTCTCTTTGCTATTTCAAATAGTTTTCAACTCTTGGGCATATTCTTAGCTCTATGAATTCACTTAGGAAACAAGAAATAAGGGGAAAATAAATTTAACTGAAACCTTAAACTGGTATATATGCATGTGTGTGTGTGTGTGTGTGTGTGTGTGTGTGCGCGCGCGCGTGTGTTTATATACTAATTCTCAGTTTACAAATATGAATGACAACATAATTTCTCTTCGCAAATACAAAATGGGTAGTCTCCACTCACAGATCTGCATAGAAAAATGACTAATCATTTCAGACTCTAGTCTGTAGGTGACCTTAAGTGTCTTAGGGCTGTGCTACAGAAATTCAGCATTCTACTCACCTGAGATTTCTCACCGATTTCCACAATATTATGGAAAGTCATTATGCCAAATGTGATACTCTAGAAAGCAGTCATTCTCTTATGGACTCGGGAATACCAAGAGAAACCCCAAAGCTCTTCAGTGGAGCTAAAAGAGGCCACATGCCACATATTTAGTGTCACTCATTTGTTCATTCATTCACTCCTGCAACAACTATTTACTTTTTATATACAAGGTGCTGTAGGGAGGGTAAATATGAATTGTATTTTCTCTTTATGCCCAATTATACATAAAAATCATGTAATTCATGCCTCCTGTCTTCCTTGAGTATGCCAAAAACTGCAAAGAAATTAATAAGAATGAGAACCAATTTTTGGTGATGGCGATTCAAAGGCCACTGGTACATTATGAAAGAATATTTTTCAATACGGTAATGAGGGGACAGACTGAAGGAGAATAAGTTAAAATAAAGCTGAGGCTGAGGTATAGTAATACAGCTGAGAGACTTTTTGAAATAAAAGTAAGAAGAGTATTTGGGTCAGAAAATATGACAAGGTTAAAGGAAATGCTTTTCCTCTCTACTAAATAAATCAGATTTGATATGCATTCAGTCAAAGAGGGGAAAATAATAATAGTGGAGACAAATATCTGGAAGATGCTGTTGCTGGGAATGGTAGTAGTGATGTATATATTGTGAGATAATCTGAGTAGACCTAATTCCCAGAAGAAGTGAGATGAAATGGATACAAATGTTCCCCATGTTCCCCACCCCCACCCCTGGAGATGCTCCTCTGTGAGCAGGGCACCATCACTAGGTGGTAGACACCCCATGGGGATGGGGGTCTGCAAAGCCCTTACAACCATCAGAAGGCCAACTACTTGTCTCTTGGTTTGTATAGCTATCTCTGTGAATTTCAGAATAGGCTGCTGGCTATCCTATACTGTAGCTAGACCATGGGGCTTGGTTTTTAGAAACTATACCAACTAGCCAGTTACTTAAATTCTCTATGCTCTGGGAACACTGAATGTAAAATGGGGATATTAGTAACAATCTTCATAGTTTGCTGGTATGACAATTAGATCCATTAATATACATAAATGTATTAATAATATACATGAATATACACAAAGCACCCTAGAAGAGCTCCTGGCACATAATAAGTACACCAACTGTACCACTGGTATCTTTCCATCAGCCATATCACCAGTAGGTGTATTCAAATGATTTACCAACACTCTGTAGCGTTTATATTCCTGAGAATGTGGCTTTCAGAAAAATTCTGGTATAATCCACTACCATTCTAGAATAATAGTTTGTTAAACGGGGCTCATAATATACTCAAATAATTCATGCACTTCAACAGTTAGTACATGAATTCCCTTTTCACCAAAAGGCTCTAGTTTTTCTAAGTTTGAATTTCTCTAAAATTCAACTTTTATCATGGAATTTATTTTTCAACACTAAAATCATCTCCATGATTATATAAAAATGCTTTAAAATCCCCTCTTTAAAAGAACTCCTTTTTAAAATATTATTTTACTATAATATTTTATTTTAATTTCATTTTATTAGAGAGAGAGAGAGAGAGAGAGAGAGAGAGAGAGAGACAGACAGAAAGCATGAGCAGGGAGAGTGGCAGAGGAAGAGAGAGAGAATCCTAAATAGACTCCATGCTCTGCCACACAGAGCCCAATGCAGGGCTCGATTCCACGACCCTCGGGTCATGACTTGAGCTGAAATCAAGAGTTGGATGCTCAACTGACTAAGCCACACAGGTGCTCCTAAAAGAATTCTTTTTGACACCACATTCCCCCTCTAGCTACCACCCCATTTCTTTCTTTTTCTTATAGAAACTCCTTAAAAGAATTATTTATGCTGTCTCGGATTCCTCTCCTTTTCTCTAATGAACTGGATCCAACAAGACTTGCACCCCTACTGTCCACTGAAACCATTCTTTTCAAGATTACCTAAGAGCTCCATGCAGGGTGACCCACTGGTGAATCTCCCCATCACCTTACTTGACCTATTGGTAGCATGAAACTAGCAGCAGTTTACTCCCTCCTTCTGAATCAGTCTGTTCCTGTTAGCTTCCGTTACCTTGCAAGCTTCTGGTGTTCCTCCTGTTTCTCAAACTTCTCAATCTCCTTTGTTAAGTCCTTCTCACCATCCCAATATTTTCAGGGTGAGATGCCCCAGGGCACAGTCCCCAGAACTCTTTTCTAGGTGCATCGTTTTACTGTAAACTCATCTGGTCTCATGGGTTTAAGTGCTGTTTATATCCTCATGATTCTGAAATTTACCTTCAGGATCCAGACATCTCCTTTGAACTACAGGCTTCTCTAGCTCCCACCCAACTTTTTTCATTTGATTGGCTAATAGCAATCTCAACTGAACATGCTCTAAACCAAACTCCTGATCTTCCTTGCAAAAGTGGTCCTCCCACTGTGTTTTCCATTAAGTTCATTGCAACCCTCCATTTTTGGGTTCTCAGGCCCCAAACTTTATATCCATCCTTGAATATCATCCCCCGCCCCCATACTCTCATCTAGTCCATCAACAAATTCTATTGTCTTTACCTTCAAAGTATATTTGAATCATATCATTTCTCACCACTTCCACCACTACCACTTTGGTCTATGTCATCATCCCCTCTCTGGATTATTGCAATGCTTCCTAACTGTTCTCTTGGATGACATGCTTGTCTCCTGTGCTATTCTCTACCAGAGATACTGTTGCTTCTCCACTCCTGGGTATTTCATCTTACTGAAAGTCCTTTATCAAAGTCCTCAGCAAATACTTTGTCCACGTTCAAAATACTGCATGGTACTTAAAAAATGGTTAAACAGAAGATCCAGGGACATAACACTTTTTCCTCTTCTGTTCTTATGCCACGTTACTTCACTTCATCTTAACAGAGATACTTCATGGCTGTTACAAACTCTTCTGCTACATCTCAGTCTTTGGCACTGATGATGGGGTGAGAGTGAAAGAGAAATGCAAATAAGAGAGGCTGAGATAAGTACAGGCAATAAAATAATACAAGTACCTGTTAATGAAAAAGCATCCTTGCGCTTGTGTTCTCAAGACATAGCCTAAAACAAGGTAACTGCTGCCTAATGGTCACTTAGGCATGTTTCTTTCACGTTCTGTTATACAATCTTGGTAGTTAACACACTGGCCTTTAAAAAGATCATTGGCTAAATGTAATCATTGTTTTTAGGGAAAATCAAATAGTATTGAGTTTACACCAACAAATCTGATTTATAAATATCTTTTCAAATAAGAATTTTCAAGCCCTTCTCTGTAGTGATAGGAGAAAGGCAGGAGACAGATGGCTGAGAACACACAAACTGAAGTAGGGCTGTTGAGGGCATAAAAGCTCGAAACAGAAACAGACTATTTGTTAACATCCCATAAGAGTGCTGGAAAATGATTGTGATTGTTTTCTGTAAATACAGGAGACCCTTTCTCCCATTTATCTTCTTAAAATAAGTTTGTACAAATCATTTTCTCCTTCAATCTGGCATACTCTAAGCTTATGCTGGGAGTAATTTAACAGAGATTATAAAAAATTGTTGCTGGGTTACTGTATCTGAAAATTTGTATAGTGTTACTGACAGTAAGAGCTTTTGTCCAAGGATTTCAAATGACAAAAGCAGCAACAGAAAATCATCTTTACTGGGCACACACTCTATGCCAAAGATAAGGATAGAAGATTTGAGAACATTATCTCATTCTGTCCAGGCTCAGGGCATGTTCATACCTGCCAGCAGCCCTTCTAAATTTCTTCTCGTCATCTATCCCTCTAGCACTCTCAACAGTGACTTCAGAACTTTCTACTCTGCTCAGACTTCTGACCTTGTCATCTTTCCTCACTCTTGGGAAATGACTTTGCCTTCTACAGCGCACAGAAAACAGAAATCACAAAAGGGAAGTGTCTCAAGTTTCTTCCACTAAGCTAACTAACTTGAGCACACCCAAATCTCCTTTTTCTGTTCTTTTCTAACATGAACACTCTCCAATATCTGCTGGTTCCAAAACAATAATATTAAGACATGCTTAGATGGTCTTCTATCTTAAAACAACAAATGGACATGTAAATAATCAAACTCTCCTATCTCTCATCTATATCTCTTTATTCCCCTTCAGAACCAAACTTTTCTACTAATGGCCTCCACGTATTCACTTTTCTTCTTGAGGCCATGACTCTGTTTTCCCCAAGGTCTCCCTTCTTTGACCTCCTAATTGCTAAGTCCAGTGGTTCTTCTCTGTTCTTGTCTCCCTTGACTTCTCAGTGTCACTGATCCCTTTCTTCTTGAGGTGTTCTCTTGCACTGACTTCCACAACTATACGTTTTCCTGATTGTCCTATAAACATCCCTTCTCATTCTCCTTTGTGTAACTTTTTCCTCTGCCCAGTTTGATGCTACATTGCTATTTCCTGGAGTTCTGGCCTAGAGCTTCTCTGTTCACTATATGTATCCCCTGGCAATCTCACTTGAGCAATGAGTTTACAATATTGATGCTTTGCCCTTCTCCTTTTATTACTATAAAAATTGATGTTCAGGGAACCCGAACTCCTATACATTTCGTGAATGTTTCTGGATGCCTTGTTTGTGGAGAGTAGAATTAATATTTCCTTCTCATTATAGGAACAAAAGTAGCATTTTCTTGGATGAGTTCTGATTTTGAGGACTCTCCCCAATAATTCTATATCATTTTTCTTTAGGTCTTATTTCAGCTTCACAATTCACATCTCCTTTCTTGGGGCAGGTTAGCATCAATGATTTCACCCTCTACCTCCTTCTTCTACTCTGTGTAGATTACAGCAATGAGTATGTTTCCAGCCACAGATTTGCTAAACAATGTGGTAGACAACTTGTCTTGATGGATTTACAGAAGCATGAACAGAGATTCTCTTTAAGGAGGATGTATTCAGATATTTGACACAATAAAAATGGGGACCCTGTGTGATCAGAACAGATGGGATAGGGTGTGTGAACAGTGGCTCTATAGTTTGAAATGAGTTGTGATTTAACCTATAGGCACAAATACATAAACTTGGTCTGAATTTTGGAAGATGAATGAATTTCTTGACAAGATGTTACATACTGATAATAGCTTTGTAATAGAAATACTAAATTAGCAAAGTTTATTAGTGGCCCTCAATATATCCACCTAGCATGAAGAGTTTCAATAGGCCACCAGGTATAGAAATCACTCATATGATTGAGTTTTCTTTCTGCAAATTTTGTCACAAGGGGCACCTTGATATGGATTAAAAAGCTATTGAAATAGAAATAAATGATCTTTTGAGTACATCATAAACACATAGGTCATGTCGTCCAAATATAGGCTTACATTTTTCACACATTACCATATGTTCTTCACACATTGTATACCGCTTATTCGGAATCTTGGCCACCACTCAATTCTGCTCACACCTGCCTTCAACTACACGAATATATGTTTTTTATTTTTATGTACAGCATATTATGTAGGCAAACCAATATCCCCTCTTTCAAAGAGATTTATTCACTTGGGGAAGGCCTACCTTCCATTCACTGTGCGTGCATAACTCAAATGAAAGCTAAGGTGGGTTATGTTTTTATGTCTTGGGAAGAATAAACTTCTTAAATGCTTTACAAGGCTTTTATTTTGGCACTGGGACAGGACCACCTTGTGTTCTCCAACTCTCTCAAATAGGAAATTGTCAGTTCATTTTGGTTTCTGAAGGCACTTTTTTTTTTTAACAGCAAAGAGAGGTAATCTCAGCATTGTGATGTGTTAAACACCACAGTATATTGAAGCTAATGAGCATGTTTTAAATAGAGGCCACTAGTAGCAAGAAGATCCTTAAATGAGGAGGAAAAAAATGTCTAGTTCAGAGCCCAGAGCTGTTGTGTTGTTAGGAGCCAATAACATCTGGTGTTTCAAAAATATATTCAAAATGATAATATGTGAGGGAAGTAGCTGAGTTTTGTAAAAGAGGAAGTTGAAAGTGCCTCTATTGTGCAGCAAGTGAACCTTAGATGAAAAGGCCCACTGGGGTGGAGAGAAAGGTAAGTTTTCCACATGGCTGTGCATTTTTTAATAAATAAACTAAGATCATTTATTCTTCCTGTGTCCCAATAGCCACCTCTCTGCCATCTTGCAGTTCAATTTACAGAGCCTCTGTGACATGTTATTTTTATCTTCATAGTGCAAACATATAGTAGCACAAGGCAGCAACAGAAATGCAAAATCACAGCTTTTCTAATCCAGATACTTAGAGTTAAAACGTGTCTGGGGCTTGCTTTTGTTAAAGCCACACTATATGTTTGGCCAGCAGCAGGAGGCATTATCACATCAGAGCCAGAAGAGGCTGCTGGTCTTCCGACTTCTTAGATGTCCCTTCTATCTGAGCCAAATAATTCCTCCCCTCTGAAGCCACCCTTTCCATTGCGATCACATCATCTGCACAAAGACAGTAGAGTAAGTGTCTCGCATTAGAAGGTAAATTAACTTTCTTTTATTTTACATCTGCAATGAAGCTAGATGGGTTCCGGCCCTTCATTATTTTGAAATTGTTATAAGCTGAATTTACAAGACATCAGCATAACCCATACATTTGGTCAAATAGATCAATAGAGTAGTCGGATAAAAAGCAAAAAAAAAAAAAAAAAATTATCATTTAATCCATTATTTTCAACAGCCAGAAGAGTCCAACCTCAGCATCCAGTAATCCGTGTAAACAGGTCCACTGAGTTTTCACCTTCCACCTGAAATCTGCCACCCTAAGGAGAAAGGGCTCTTGTAACATTCTTACACGTCAGCCAAGGACAGCTCAGTGTCACTCCAAGGCAGCCCTATATGGGCTGCATCATTTACGGCCATCTTGCACAGATATATAGATAGCTTTTTTCACTGCACAAATATCAGCACAGCTCCAACCAAATTAATCTTTCAGATGACACTGTCTCTGGCTCTGAAGCCTGTAACTTACAGACTGTAAGAGGTACCCATGGAAAATGAGGAGACATTAGTTTATTTAACTTACTGCAAAGATTGGAGCATACTTTCTTTTTAATGACATAAGTGTGTGTGCTAGGATTCCTGGCTACATGAGCATTAAATTCCTTTTATAATTATGCTTTTTATGTAATCATGCTGGGACACAGCTCAAAATATTTGGATTCACACATGATGTAGAAAAGGGAGTTTCTACACAAAGAAATACTCTAATTATATACAATGCCTGTCTCAGATAGGTGGCATGAAAGGCAGTGGAAAGAAGCTATTGCTTGCATTCTCAGGATTTACTGTACCCATCGGTCTATTTCATCATGAAACTTCTTTGTGCCCAGACCATTAGGTAAAGAAAAAAAAATACATATTTCAAAGTGTGTGCCAGATGGTTGAAAGGGCATCCTTTACCAAATAAATCTTAGATCAAAACTCTTGTCAATGCTTGGCTCATTGAACTGTGATTTTAAGATAGGCAGAAGGGTGTGTGTTCCTCTAAAATGACCTTTGGCCCAAATGACCAGGCCTATAAGGACAGATCCTGACTGCCAAGTTCCTATCTAGCACTTGGCTTAGTCATTTTGTCTTCCTTCTGGTGACATCCCCCCCCCCCTTCCCCCACCCCAATTAAGCAAGCTGCTTTAGAGTAAAGTAAGACTTGCTCCTGCAAGGATTTGGTGATACTTTTTTTGCTATTCTTATATATTTTCTGGACCACACTCTGAAATACTCTTTTGAGGTAAGAACGGAGTCTTGCCCATTCCCATTTCTGTTTTTTGTCTGGTACTTCAATCATGTAACAAATATTTACTAAATATCTATTACATGGTAGGTATCAACTACTAAGAGAACAATGATGATTTTTATTTGCATTTCCTTGATGATTAGTGATGTTGAGCATCTTTTTATGTGTCTGTTGACCATCTGTATGTCTTCTTTGGAAAAATGCCTATTTAGGTCCTCTGCCTATTTTTAATTGGATTCTTTAATTTTTTGGTATTGGATTATAGGAGTTCTTTATGTATTTTGGATTTTAACCCCTTACTGGACATTAGGGTTCACATTTAATACGATAAATTCTAGGGGTGTGGACAACTGTATAATGACATGTATCAATCATTATAATATCACACGGAATATTTTCACCTAAAAATACTCCATGTTCTGCCTATTCATCTGTCCCCACAATCTGACCTCTGATACTTAGTGATCTTTTATTGTTTCTATAGTTTTTCCTTTCCTACAGTGTCATACTGTTGAAATCATACTGTATGTAGTTTTTTTCAGATTCGCCTCTTTCACTTAGTAACGCACATTTAAGTTTCCTCCAGTCTTTTCATGGCTTGATAGCTCATTTCTTTTTAGCTTGAATAATATTCCATTGTCTGAATGTACTACAGTTTATTTACCCATTTAACTACTGTAGGACATCTTGGTTGCTTCCAAGTTTTGGCAATTATGAATACAGCTGCTGTAAATATTCACGTCTAGGTTTTTGTGTTGACATAAGTTTTCAACTCCTTTGAGTAAATACCAAGGACCACAACTGCTGAACTGTATGGTAAGATTATGTTTAATGTTATAAGAATCCACCAGTCACTCATGTGATTAGATTGGGCCCACCTGAAAAATCCAGAATAATCTCTCCATCTCCAAGTCTGTAAGCTTGATTGCATCTGTAGAATCCCTTTTGCCATATAAGGTAACATTCACAGGTTTTTGAGCATAAAGCCTGGACATAATGGGGGCTATTATTCACTTATCACAACGACATTTACTTCCCTGTGTCTCAGCTTCTTTATCTGTGCAATGGGACTAACAGCTCTCATTTGTGTTGTTGGGAAGATCCACTCACTGCCTTATTATATCAACTGACAAGATCTTTAAAGTGATTACAATATATTTGCCAGTATATTGTAATACTTGTAATATACTTGCTAGACCTTCTTACTTGACCTTGGGGCCTCCAGCAGAGGAGGACCCAACTCTCAGTAAATATTTGTTGAGTGACAGCTTGAATAATTATTACTATTCTTATCTTTTATCTGGGCAGATCTCATTTTTGTGGGACTTTAGGTTATACAATTTATAACAGCCTCTTTAAAAAACAGAATATGAACTTATAAGTGTACAATTAGGTATAGGTCCTTCAAATGAGCCTGTGCAAACGAGGAGCCCTGAGATCTGAAATTTAAACTTCCCTCAGATCTACCTCTGCCTCTAGCCTTTACTGTTTTGTTTGTTTCTTTGTTTTCCCTTTTACTTTCTTGTTTCACACTGCCCCCCAGACTCAGTCCTAGACTTCATTCCTGGTTTTGTTTGTTTTTTGGTGTTACCTATCTCCACTTAAAACCCCATGCCTCTGATTTCCTGCTGTCTCTGTCTTTCTGTGATGATAACAATGTAAGAAACAAATGCGCAATTCATGTATTTAACATAAATTCATTGAGTACCCTCCACATGCCAGGAACTGGACTTAATGCTGAGGGCACTATGATGACACCGTATGTCATATTTCACAAGGTGCCCGGTTCTGACTGAGCGAAGGATAGCAGAGGGTCCCAGGCAGGGATTTACCTAAAGTAGCCTGAAGAAAACTTAGCTGGAACAGAATTAGCACCATTTTTAAGAAGCTAGTCTCAAAACCCAACTGGAAGAAGGATATGCAAAAATGGCAAGGAAGAATATATTTAAAAGCTGGAGAGTATATTTAAAGGCAAGCCAGGCCTTGTACATGCGAGGAAAGGGTACAGGAGCCCACATCAGAATTCAGATGCTGAGGCCCCTAGGACACAAGGTGAATCTAGGCCACATGGTGTGTGGGTGTGGTGCTTAAAAAGAACATCATAGGGCAACATGCCAATTCTAAAGTTGCTCTTTATCAATTCACCTTGAAATCTTAATTTGGCATCAAAACCTCTTTCCAGAGATTTTTTCCATCAATCTTTTTTTTTTTCTCATGTCAAGACAAACTTAGGTTATTAATCTCTCATAGACATTGTGATGTTTGACATATATTGTATTACTGGAATAAATGGAATTATTAATAGAAATTCCAGGGAACTTGAAGGCTCCTGGGAAACATTTAAAATCAAGGAGACAGGATTATTTTATTTTCTGGAAAGCCTTTTAATAAAGTCACAGAGAGCACATACCCTATAACCTTGGCTGTATCTAATACCACACATTTTGTGTTTAGTATATGCTGGCACATAATATACATTTGTTTGTTAAATAATTGTGTGGGGTATTATGTACATTAGGCATTTTCACATGTTTTATATTGTTTTTTTTTCCTATAAAAACTCTGAAAGTTAGGGAAAGTGGCATTTCTTATTCTATTTGGAGTTTGTTCTTGCCACCATTGATTTACTCTCTAAATTCCTGATACTATCTATTTTGTTACAAAAGCTGTGCTATGATCTAAGGATACTAAGACAAATAGATCATAATCTCTGCCTTTTAGAAATTTCCAGCCTCATGGGGGAAAAGACCATCAAATAGAAGAATGTTATGTGTCTGGTGAAACAGACCATGGAGAAGGACACGCTACCTTCCTAAAGAGTCAGAAGAGAACTTCCTAAAGGCTGAAATTTTGTAGCTGTGCCTATAAGGTGAGTGGGAATTTCCAGGCAGATAGAATTAGTGGGAGGAAATAATTACTTAATCGAGGTGAACAGGAAATGGGGTTGATGAAATGGGGTTATGTGAGGTCATACAGATGAGGGTTTTCAAATAGTTTAGGTGTTTGGAGGAACAGGAGAGGGTGGCTATTATCAGGTGATCAGGTCATAAAGCCTGAGGCGTTGCAGTTATAACAGATCTTTCAACATTGGATTTAAATCTTTTGCTTCCACCACTGGACTGCATCCTAACTAGATTGTTTGGCATCATGTCCCTGAGACTCAATGTCTGCCATACTGTGGGCATTCAAGTACTACTATGGGAGAATTTAAAAAAATGAGTGGATGAATACCACATTGCTTCTGAACTTATCTGAAGTGTCTTTTCTACTTTGGAGCACTGTGGATAGACTCATTCTATTTTTTTGTTTTATTCTTTCTTATTATGCCCTCTCCTTCCCATTCTCTTTCAAGTGCTCTCTCTCTCTCTCTCTCTCTCTCTCTCACACACACACACACACACACACACAAACACAGAGCTAACCGTGTCCATTCTCACTGACAAATTCTTTATACTTCTCAAGTATAAGTGCATTCTGGAACTTTCAAATGCATTCTGAATTAGTCAACAGTTTTGTAGTCAGCTCTGGATATGTGAGTAGGGGAAAAAGTTTATGTAGGATGTCCTATTACAGAATAAATTTGTAGCCAGAACACCACCACGGAATTTTAGGGAGCAACAGTTTACATTTTTCTTTTTGTTCTCCTAAATTACAACTTTGAACAACTTCAAAGCACCCATTAAAAATGGACTATATTTCAATAATGATCTCGTCTCTGCTTCTTCTCAACTAAAGTAGAAGTGCTGAGGAAGAAACATAACATCTCCTCATTGGTTTCCTCTCCTCAGAGCTATTTTTCCACTTGGCCAAAGCAAAAAAAAGAAACATCTACACATGGATATCATACTAGCCCTGTTGACTGTATTGAATTTGATTAAAAGCTGGAAATTTTCTACATGTTGAAGAAAATGTGAAATAACACTTCTTTTGAAATTTTTCTGGTTGTGACTTATTTAATGCAATACTTAATTGGTCAGGTGGTTTTCAGTAAGTTATTTTAGTCACCATGTACGATCTATATACCCTTTTCATAGAAAGAAGACACGCCAAATAACATTTGAGCACGTTTTTGAATGTAGATTTGACGAGTTTTATGCCTATTTTCTCCCTTCACTACTTTGTTCATGCTACTTCTTGATCTGACTTCTCCAGATAGTGTCCCTTTCGTTCAGCCTTCCTCCAGCCATACTTTACTGTCTTATATTCCATTCCCTCATAGTTTTGCTCTCTATGGAATGATAGAATTCAATCTGTAAACCAAACCACGTTTTGGAATAATAGCATATGAACATGTTAACTCTCCACCTGAAAACCCTGAGTCATGGCTATCACAGTGGGAATTTTATGTACTACCTGGCCAGAGAAGAGTGCTTTTTCTGTTTAGCTACAGAGAAAGTATTCTCTCTCTCTAGGTAATGCATACATGAAAAGAAGAGAAGTTGACTATGGCCTCAAGTTTTAGGGCCAGACGGAGATGTGTAGGATGATTTCAGATTCTAGAGCTTCGAATTAAATGTTCTCTTTTGCATCCTGATGAATGCAAATTTCTTTTCCTTACTCTAAAAGACACATTAGATCTGAGAAAATACCTGTGACCCTGAGACATTGCCATATTTCTAACGACATTTTAGCTTACATAGACCTTCTGAAAAGACTCCTTTACAATGATCTTTCCAGCTGCTTTAGCTACAGAAAAAAATAGATGAATCACTTTACTAACAAGGGTATTTCCTTAACAGCATGGATTGAGTGGATGGGGTGGAGGGAGGTGGCAATGAAAAAAGAAACTTGATTGCTTCTGTTTGAAATAACTATCTGATTAAAACAACAGCAACAGTAACACCACCAACAAAGAGGAAAATATACTCTAGCACCAAAAAAACACAACAATTTTCACTCTGGATGGACCATTTCCTTTGAAATGAAAAGTAAAAATGAAGCAGTTACACCATGGGTGTCCCTAGCACAAGATGTATCCAACCTATAACTTCTGATTACTCAGAAATTCACAGAAAGTAAATCCAGATAGGATTAAGAAAGCCCCCAGGGACTAACAAGTGAGAGAATATTTATTTGTCTGTACCAAATAGTTGACTGAATAATGAATAACTATTAGCTTAAGTTGCAATAAACACAGTTATTTAACTGAGATCTAACAGTTTACATTTTTCTTTTTTTCTCCTAAGCAGCCTCTGAACAGCATCTTCAGAGTACCTCACAAAGAGGATGACTATGGTCCTTATATCTGAATAGCAGCATTGTTTTCAGCAATTTTCGGATCCTTCCTTTTGTTCCCTAAGATGATGCTTGTTAGAATATGAGAACAGACCCTCACAAAAATCTTTTCCTTGTTTAGACAAGAGTTAAGGTTGGCTTTGTCTAAAAATATCTGTCTTCTACAAGAAAGTGACACTTTTAGACAGAGAAGACCAGGTTCTAATTCAGAATTGGGCCTCCTGATCACTTATCTTCACTGTCCTCTCCACCTATATCTTTTGGCACTGAATATATTAATATTAAAGTTTATCAAGGTATACTAATTGATACATTTAAATACCTATTTGTTTGTTTGTTTATGTAGGATATCCCATTATAGAATAAATTTGTAGCCAGAAAACCACCATGGAATTTTAGGGAGCAATTTAAAAAAAAAAAAAATTTTTTTAACGTTTATTTATTTTTGAGACAGAGAGAGACAGAGCATGAACAGGGGAGGAGCAGAGAGAGAGGGAGACACAGAATCCGAAAGAGGCTCCAGGCTCTGAGCTGTCAGCACAGAGCCCGACGCGGGGCTCGAACTCACAGACGGCGAGATCGTGACCTGAGCCGAAGTCGGCCGCTTAACCGACTGAGCCATCCAGGCGCCCCAGGGAGCAATTCTTTAAAAGGCGGTGGGGAATGGACAAGGTGTTCTGGAATCATTGAAATTTTTTATGTATACAAGAGAAGGAGGTGGACAAGGATGCTTATTTTGCACAGAGAATGGAGTATAAAAGGAATATTTGTGCACAAGGATCTAGGATAGTAGCTTTATGTGCAGTAAGAAGGCAGAGCTTGTAGCCCCAGTGTGATGAAGGGGTTATAATTGTATCTTTTCAGTTTTTAGGTGTATCTAAGATAATAGTTTGCAATATTAATCTAGAATCTTTTTCTCTCTAAATCACTCCTTTTTCCTTCCATCCAATTCAGGGGAGGTGTGTGAAAAATACAGAAAGTAGAAATAGCTTACTAAGGCTGTTGGGTTTTTTGTTCATCTGTTTGTTTTTCAAAAGCCCCAGAAAGGAGAGAAAATTGGCAGGTTAGACAAAGTATCTTGGTCAGAAGCAGCAGGTAAGCTGGACCCAGCCCCTTAAGACTGGAGAGATGTGTCTTAGCCTGGATAGAGAAAACAAGATACCATTTATAAGCCCTGTGTGGGAGGGACCAAGTCCTCAGCCATCAATAGTAAGGATTAGCAGTGGAAAAATCTCTGAGAGGAAATAGCTGTGTGTGGTATTTGAGAAGACAGCATCTATGCATAAGGTCAGAGAAGAGTTCCATGTCCCAAGTGCACCTGAAAGAACAAGTGAGCCACACATACAATGGAGTATTACTCAGCAATCAAAAAGAATGGAATCTTGCCATTTGCAACTACGTGGATGGAACTGGAGGGTATTAGTCTAAGTGAAATTAGTCAGAGAAGGACAAAAATCATATGACTTCACTCATATGAAGACTTTAAGAGACAAAACACATGAACATAAGGGAAGGGAAACAAAATTAATATAAAAACAGGGAGGGGGACAGAACAGAAGAGACTCATAAATATGGAGAGCAAACTGAGGGTTACAGGAGGGGTTGTGGGAGGGGAGATGGGCTAAATGGGTAAGGGGCACTAAGGAATCTATTCCTGAAATCATTGTTGCACTATATTCTAACTAATTTGGATATAAATTTTAAAAAATAAAAAATAAAATTAAAAAAATAAATAAATAAAAGAGAATTCTTTGTAGACGACTATCCAAAATAAGTAAATTTGTACTTTGATTAAAAAAAAGCAAAGCTACTCTTTCTTACAAGTGAATACATTCATTAATAGAATCACAAATGTATCCATGTTCGGATTAAATTTGCTCTTTTCTACATTTAAAAAAGAAAAGAAAAGAGAAAAGAAAAGAAAAGAAAAGAAAAGAAAAGAAAAGAAAAAAGAAAAGAAAAGAAAAAGAACAAGTGAGCCAGGAGGCCAGAAGGCATTATGTGGATTGGGGCTGAGGGCATCTGAGTGGCTATCTATGTGGACAAATGCTTGAAGATTGGAGAGGTCCAACTCCTGAATTCCAGGGCACTCTCAGAGCCCCACAAGGAGATAGAAAATTATGAATAGGACTGAGTTTAAGTTTCCTACTACCTCTGTGGGAAACATGGGTGTTTAAATAAAAATTGAGTTTTATAAAGTATAGAATTGTGTATTTCTTGCTAATTGAATTTGTGGGATGAGCTTCGTACATGTTAATAGGGCTAAGGAGGATAAACACCTTAATATTGGAATGATGATACAGCAGTTGGGGTTGCAAAGGGGCAAAAGGAAAGGAAAAAAATCATTATCCATATTGGGTGGCAGGTAGGTACCTGAGCCATCTTGTCCTGGTGCTCTGAAGCCAGGGAACACCCTGAACTGCCTATGCAGGAGACTGAAAGGATTGAGTATTAATTGCTTCCATCAATGCAGGAAGCCCAAGTGTAGCCCTGAGGGCACAAGATCAGTGCACTTCCCTGAAATCAGCTGGGTAACATTTAGACCAGTGAGACGATCACAGCAGGACCTGTATTGATTGCAGGATACAAGGAAGTGGTTATTGGAGAGACTGTAGGCTGGGGTGTAGAAGTCTGTAATATCCTCTTTTTAGTGCGTGTAAACCACGATGATTATGAACAATCCAGGGGAGTGAGGAACACTAAGGTAGAGAAACTACTTGCCTAGAAGGCAAGTAATACTTGATCTATAGATGGGAATATGGACATGTCTGCACTAAAATTTTGCACAGCAATTCATATAGGGATGATCTATATAAAGTGATTGTCTTAAATAAATCTGTTCCACATTGCAATGCTAATCCTCTGAATGTCAGAGGATTTATTTGGGTTAATTGGTATTTAATAATTTCATGTAGCAGATACAAATTTAGTTCATGTCAAGGTTGTTTGGTTTGTTGAATCAAGTAGAAGAGTGGGTTAAGAGTATTAGGTTGGAGTCTGGGCTCCAACTTTTAGGAATCAGAGAATCTTGGGTATGATCTGTCTGACTGTAAAATGAAAAAAAAACAAACAAAAACAAAGTCTAAGGCAGAAGGAAAACTGGGAATGAAGTGGAAACAATATTTCATATCTGCTTTTAAAAAAGGCTTTATTTTTTAAGTGTTTTATTTATTTTTGAAAGACTGTGAGCTGGGGAAAGACAGGAGAGAGAGAGAGGCGGGGGCAGGGGGGGCGGGGACAGAGGATCTGAAGCGGGCTTTTTGCTGACAGCAGTGAGCCCAATGTGGGGTTCCAGCTCAAGAATCATGAGATCATGACCTAACCCAAATGCATAGCCTTCCCCATTGTCAACATCACTCATCAAATGGTACATTTATTACCAAAGATAAACATAAACTGACACATAATCACCATAAATCCATAGATTACATTTGAGTTCACTCTTGGTGTTGTAAATTCTATGCTTTTCGACAAATACATAATGACGTATCCATCATTATAATATCATACAGAATATTTGCCCTAAAATCTTCTCTGTGCTCTGCCTATTCATCCCCCACCATAATCCCTGGTCTTTTTTACTGTCTCCATAGTTTTGCCTTTTCCAGAATGTCATATAGTTGGAATCATACAGTATTTAGACATTTCAGACTGGCTTCTTTCACTTAGTAATATGTATTTAAGGTTCACCTATCTTTTCATGACTTCATAGCTCATTTCTTTTAGCACTCAATAATAATCCATCATCTCAATATACCACAGTTTACTCATCCATTCACTTACTAAAGGACGTATTGATTGCTTCCAAATTTTGGCAATTATGAATAAAGTTACTATTAACATTTGTATGCAAGATTCTGTGTGGACATAAATTTTCAACTTCTTTGGGAGTTGAAATCACTAAAAAATGTGATTTCTATATTATATGTGAGTGTGTTTAGTTTTGAGAAAAAATGCCAAACTATCTTCCCAAATGTCTGTACCATTTTGAATTCTCAATATATATATGAGATTTCCTGTTCCACATCATTGTTACTATTTGGTGGTGTTAGTGGTCTATATTTTGGCTATTCTCAAGGTATGTGGTAGAATTTTACTTGCTTTATATTTGCATTTCCCTGATGACTTATGAGGTAGATCACCTTTTATTTGCTTATTTGACATTTCTGTATATTATTTTGGTGAGATGCCACTTGGTTGTAGTTGATAATTCTTTTTCTACTTTTTGTGGATTAGATTCTATTGAGGATTTTTGCATCTATATTTATGAGAGATATTGGTCTACAGTTTTATTTTCTTGTAATGCCTTTGTCTTATTTTGGTGTTAGGGTATTGCTGACCTCAGAGGATGAGTTAATAAGTATTTCCTCTGCTTTAATCCTCTAAAAGAGATTGTAAAGAATTGAAATCACTTCTTCCTTAAATATTTGGACCTGGTGCTTTCTGACTTGGAAGGCTATTAATTTCTGCTTCAGTTTCTTTAACATATATAGGTTCATTCAGATCATTTATTTCTTCTTATGTGAGTTTTGGTATATTGTGTCTTTCAAGGAATTGGTGCATCTAAGTTATCAAATTTGTGGGCATAGAGTGTTCACAGTATTCCCTTACTATCTTTTTAATCTTTGTGGAATTTGTAGTGATGTGCACTCTTTCATTTTTTATATTAGTAATTTGTGTTCTCTCTTTTTCTTTGTCTGGCTAGACACTGATTTTAATGATCTTTTCAAAGAACTAACATTTGGTTTTATTGATTTTCTCTATTTCCTCTTTTTCAATTTTATTGATTTCTGCTCTAATTATTATTTCTTTTCTTCTGCTTAATTTGCTCTTCTTTTTCTTGTTTTAACTTAGATTATTGATTTTGGATCTTTCTTCTTTTCTAATACATACATTCAACACTATAAATTTCTCTGTACCACTTTTGCTGCATCCCACAAATTTTGATAAGTTGTTTTCATTTACTCCAAAATATTTTTAAATTTTTACTGAGATTTTTTTCTTTGACCCATGTATTATATTTAAAAGTATGTTGTTTAATTTCTATGTATTTCAGGATTTTCCAATTATCTTTCTGTTACTGATTTCTAGTTTAATTCTTTTGTGGTTTGAGAGCAGACATCGGATACTTTGTTTTTTTATTTTTTATGTTGGTTTATTTTTGAGAGAGAGAGAGAGGGGGAGAGAGAGAGAGAAAGAGAGAGAGAGAGAGAACATGAGCAAGGGAGGGGCAGAGAGAGAAAGAGAGGGAGACACAATCAGAAGCAGGCTCTAGGCTCTGAGCTGTCAGCACAGAGCCCGACATGGGGCTTTGAACTCACAAACTGTGAGATCGTGACCGGAGCCGAAGTCGGATGCTCAACCAACTCAGCCACCCAGGCGCCCCTCTGTTCTTTTAAATTTAAGGTATGTTTATGGCCTCAAGTGTGGTCTCTCTTGGTGAATGTTTCATGTGAGTTTGAGAAAAATGTATACTCTGTTGCTGTTAGATGTAGTTGTTCATAGATATCAATTATATCTAGTTGCTCAATGCTGTTGTTGAATTCAACTATATTTGTACTGATTTTCTGCCTTCTTGATCTGTCCATGTCTGAGAAGGGGGGTATTGAAGTCCCCAACTATGGTAATGAGTTCATCTATTCCTCCTTGCAGTTCTATCACTTTTTGCCTCATGTAGTTTGAGGCTGTGTGATTAAGTGTTCCTATGCTAAGGACTCTTGTATCTTTTGGGAAAATTGACCCCTTGTCATTATGTAATACCCTTTATTATCCCTGATAATTTCCTTACTTTGAAATCTTCTCTGTCTGAAATTGACATAGCTAACTCCTGCTTTCTTTTGATTAATGTTAGCATGGCATATATTTTTCCACCCATTTACTTTTAATTGATACGTGTCTTTATATTTAAATTGGATTTCTTGTAAACAACATCTAACTGGGTCTTGTGTTTTGATCCAGTCTGACAATCTCTTTTTTTTATTTATTAAATTTTTTGTTAATGTTTATTCATTTTTCAGAGAGAGAGAGAGAGAGACAGACAGACAGACAGAACATGAGTCGGGGAGGGGCAGAGGGAGAGGGAGACACAGAATCCAAAGCAGCTCCAGACTCCCAGCTATTAGCACAGAGCCTGACACTGGGCTTGAACCCACAAACTGCGAGATCCTGATGTGAGCCAAAGTTGGATGCTCAACTGACTGAGCCAACCAGGCATCCTGGCAATCTCTTTTAATTGGTGCCTTAGACCACTGATGTTGAAAGTAATTATTGATATAGTTGGATTAATATCTACCACATTTGTTAGTGTTTTCTATTTGTTACCCTTATTCTTTGTCTTCCAATCTTTTTTTCTGCTGTTTGTGGTTTTAATTGAGCATCTTATGGTTCTCTTTTTTCTCCTTTCTTAGCGTATTAGTTATACTTCTTGTTAGAATGCAACTATTGCCAATTTTACAATGCAATGGGCTGGAGAAGACATTATACTAGGGAAAATAAATGAGTCAGAAGTAATATTTTGGTAACACAAAATCTGAATTTGTGTACTAATAGAGAATTTGCAGAGTTCGTAGGACCTGGTAATTAATTGGATATGAAGTTCAGAGTGAGAGGGTATGTAGTCACTGAAGCCAATGGTTTTGGTCTTGACAAATGGATAGATGCTGAAGCAGTCAACACAGATAGGTAACAATGGTAGAAGAAAATGCTGAATTTATGGCGTGTGTTGAAGATTCAGATGGCAACATCTAATTTTGCAATTTAGCAAACACTTGTTGAGCTTATTTTGAGTCAGGCAATGGCTAGGTCCTAGTCTGAGAAGTCACAGCCTCCACCCTTACACAGCTAAACTATGTAGTGGAAAGATTATAAATGTGATACAGATTGAGAAGATGATTTATACATAGGTGCTAGATAAGACCATAGGAATTGATTTCTTTATCTAGTAGAAAAAGTATTCTGCTATTTCTCTAAAATAAAGTCTAACTCGGAGTTTCTTTACATAGGCAAATAGTGCTTTGGATTCAGAAAGAATGGATTGCAATATTGTGATTCTGAAAGCTTCATGCTGATATATATATGCTTCACACTGATATATTTTTAAAAAGGGGGAAAATAAAAGGCAAATAGTTAAAAGAATTATTATAATTTCTTTGTTTAGGATGATGTAGAATAGTAAAACTCATAGGGCATCGTGACTTGCTATGTATTAATGGATTCTTCCCTGCTAATGTTAGTACAACTTCAATGGCAGAGAAAAGAAAAATAAATATAGTTTCTTCTCTTGATGTTATTTGCCTAGTTTGTAAATAGTAATATTTTTTTGTGTCCTGGAGAAAAAACAATGGCTGAATTGTGTTTTGAAGCTCAGGGGAAAACACTAAAAATATGTTTCAAGCATTGCTTAAGTTTTGGTGTGTGTGTGTGTGTGTGTGTGTGTGTGTGTGTGTGTGCAATATTTTAATACAATTTAGGTATTAGTAATCTTTTTTTTTCTTTAAAGGAAGGCAACATAGGGCTCTGCCATGATAATGTACCACACTTTCCTCAGCTTTCTGCATAAATCTTGTGAGCCTGTATTTGTATAATTGAAATAATGCTGTTTTTGAATCACTTAATCATCTTTTTTAAAGAGTGTTTTGTGTCCTGGTTTATGATAACTCAAGAGATATGGGTTACCTGACAATATGAATTACATACTCTTATAGCTTTTAACACTGTGGTGATTTTTAAAAAAATTTTTGGGCTATAATATATCTTAAATTATCCATTTCTAATATTACATATACTTACAAATTTCACTCCAAACCAAATGATCTCTTTAAGTATATTTACAGCTGTGACATTTTAATATATAGCATTTCTCCCTGATTTATAATTTTTGTTATTTCTTCAGTAAATCAATATTGGTAAGTATACACAGAGCTTCTATGTAGAATAACATACTTTAGGCTTAAAGTTCAGGTCTGCTGGGGGGTTTATTCACATGGGAACAAAAACTCTGATTTACCCACACTTTCAATAAACCCTCCAGCAGGTTGCTGCTTCCTTGCCTTTGGTGAGTAGGCACAGCTATGATGAAGTCCCCAAATGGTTTACACTGGCAAAGAAACTCTTTTCAAAGAACCCAATGGGACCTTACACTTGGCAGCTGAGAATCCTGTAGGACTTGGGACCCTAAAGCTTTATTCCTTCTCTGTGTTGCTCCTTCCTCTTGGAGGATAAAAATAACCTTACCCACATTAAAGAGATTTGTATTTTTTATGTATGGTGGTGTTTTTCTGAGAGTCACATCCTTGTTACCTATGTGGCAACAACATGCAACTTACTTTTTGCCAAAATTCTAGGTAAGCACTGGATATACAGTGCTGTGGAAGGCACTAAATCAGTAAATGCTCAAAAACCAGGAGCATAATGGGATTGTAGTGCTTCTCAAACTTTTGGTATTGACTTCTTTACAGTTTAAAAAAATCATTGAAGGCTTCAAAGACATTATTATTATTATTATCATTATTATTTTCTGTATGCAGATCATACCTATCTACATTGGAAAAAAGCTGGGAACGTTTTGAAAATTATTCATTAATATATTTAAAATAACAATAATAGGTTCATTACAAGTTAAGTATAATGCCCCCAAAACCAAAAGAAGTGTATCAATAAGGAATATGCTTCAAAAAATTTAGCAACCTAGAGATTATCTGTGAGCTTAATAATAATAAGAGTTTTGGTGAACTAATGGGAGTTAAGGCCTGATTACAGTTGGATTATAAGAAAAACTGGATAGATTGAGTCTAGACTCCCCTTTTCAGTTCTTTTTTCCTTTTTGCAAAGACTAGAAAAAATAGAGTGATAAGTGATAGGAAGAGTGAGTCCAGTAACAGGTAGGATTTTGGTTTGGTTTTAGCTTTTTTTAATCTTTATGTTTAAAAATGTTTATTTATTTATTTTTGAGAGAGAGAGAGGGAGAGAGAGAAACTCAAGTGGGGGAGGGGCAGAGAGAGAGGGAGATAGAGGATCTGAAGCAGTATCCAGGCTCCGAGCTGTCAGCACAGAGGCTAACATAGGGCTTGAAACCCATGAACCCTGAGATCATGACCTGAACCGAAGTCCGATGCTTAACTGACTGAGCTACCCAGGTGCTCCAGTTTTAGCCTTTTGAGGTAGGAGAATTAATAGCATCCTTATCTGCTAAGACATGCAAAATAAATGGACTGATGCCTTTGAATGGGTAATAGGGCTTGGTATCTAGTATACATGTGGAAGGATTGGCTCTAGAAAGACTGCAGAAAATTCATCTTTGAAAACAGTCAGAAGGGCAGAGTGAGTATAGATGCCAATGGGTGGAGGGGATTGGGAGGGTCCATTGGGGACCCAGCGGGGGTCTGAGCAAGTTCTCTCTCAGTGAAGGAAGAAGAAAGGTGAGCTGAGAATGACAATGGAGAAGCAGGTATTTGAGGTTTTAAAAAAAAAAGTAGGTTCAGAATTGTCACCTAAGAGTAGACTGGGAATGAACCAGAACAGGTTATTCTAAGGTTAGCTCCCCGGACCAGCACCAGCATCATGCAGGAACTTGTTAAAAGTAAAAATCCTCAGGGCTTACTTCAGGCCCATTGAATGAGGAGCTCTGAGGGTGACCAGCAAGTCTTCCAGGGGTTCTGATGCACACTGAAGTTTGCGAGTCACTGGATGGATAGTTACTGCATGCATTTTGGGTCACCCCAACTACTCTGAATGTGGAACACATGCAAAGTGAGACCAGTTAGTGTATTTCTCCAGCCAAAGTCAGATAATATTTATGGGATAAGAAAATAGTTGGATTTACAGGTTGTGGTCACTATTTTATAAAAGATTAAATGATGGGTCCGTAAAAATTACAGTAATAAAGATTTTTATGGATTGAATTGTGTTCTCCTCCAACATTTGTATGTCAAAGGTCCTAACTCCAAGTACCTCAGAATGTGACTGTATTTGGACACAGGACCTTTAAAGAGGTAATTAAGGTTATGACTGGTGTCTTTAGAAGGAAAGGAGATTAGGATACAGAGAAGCATGAAAGGAAGATCATGTGAAAACACAAGTGATTATAGGGCCATCTCTAAGGCAAGGGGAGAAGCCTCAGAGAAACCAACCCTACCAACACCTTCATCTTGGACTTCAGACTCCAGAACTTTGAGACCATAAATTTTTGTTATTTAAACCACCCAGTATGTGGTACTTTATTATGATTGTCCTAACAAATGAATACAGAGATACCAGGAAAAGTTTCTAAACACTTATGATAAAAAGGGCTGACTTCACTTATGAGATCAGTACTTTGGCCAACTGACTTACTCTAAGTGTCTTTATTCCTTTCTTAAAGGGGAATGACAGTGGCATCCACCTCAATGGTCCAGTGTGAGGATTGAGATCATTCAGGTAAAGCCTTAGCTCAGTCCCTAACCCATGAGGTCCTTGGAAATGTTAGCACGAATAAAATGGCATCACCTCAAATGAACATGTGTGCTTGTCCAGGGCAGCTCTCCCCCGTGAATCCACAGTTAGCACTCAAACTGCGGTCTCCGGGGGAATCAGGCTCTGCAGCTGTCGATTTGAGGTGTGTGTTCCCGAACCTCGTGGCACTGCCCTTTTATTCTTCTCTGTGATTGATTTCTGAAGCAGCCCTAAAGGCCACAACGCAGGGTTGGGACTCCTGGATTGATTTTCTGTGTTGACACAGCAGGCCAGGCCCTGTCTGGTTTATAAACTGATTCTATATTATTTCCAGGTCTCTTATGAAACTGAGCCAGGAAAATCACTGTTGCAAGATTGTTGGATTTTCTCGTGTGATTTTGTTGAGGGGGCTGTGGAGGCAGGGGAGGGGCACGAGAGGTGACTGAGAGCAATTCATTTTCTCCTCCCAATTTTGTATTTAGCCATTTCAAAATGTCATCACACTGAGAAAATACTGTTTAATTGGCGATATGATAGCTTCTTATATAAGACCCAGTCTAGGCTCAGGATGCTACTTACTGTGATTATCACTTCCAAGTGTGATGCTTTGTGGTATTTTTCCTCCACAAGCAGTTATTTGCTGGTAATGGATTTCTGTAAGCCAAATTATATCCCCCCTTTAAGGATCATTTCGACTGTGTATCTACAACACCCTTTTCAGAAAGGGCTAATTATTATTGACAGGGATGATAGACAGATTCTCCCTGTTCTGGGCAATTAAATAACCTTTTGTCCCAGTTTACTTTGTACAGATCTGTTGTCGAACCAGCATCCTGGATTTGTGTTTAAACTACAATAAAAAAAAATGTGGGAAGTCTCAGTTTGTGCAAAGTCCAGTGCTCCTGTAATTTTAAAGCCTTTTTAAATTTCTGCAAGTGTGCTGTTTGTGGATTCCATAGCCTGTTCTTAGGGTCACTCAATATAAGTGCCATATTTATCCATTAAGGCAGAGAAACAAACCGGTGGCTTATGGTTGAATCAGTCTTACATATTTATTTATTTTAATTTTTTAGAAGTTTATTTCTTTTGAGAAAGGAGGAGAGAGAAAACAAGCAGAAGAGGGACAGAGAGAGATGGGGACAGAGGATCCAAAGTAGGCTCTGTGCTGACAGCAGAGAGCCCAATGTGGGGCTCGAAACCACGAACTGTGAGATTACTACCTGAGCCGAAGTCAGACGCTTAACTGAGTGAGCCACTCAGATGCCCCATAGTCTTACATATTTAAGAGCTTGGTTCATTTAATATGTTTTAGTGTTTTTCTTTTGCTTATGTAAGACTTTGACTTAATAAGAATCCTAATCCAATATGATATATCTTACATTTATTCAAAAATTTTCCCACAATAGTACTGGAATTTTAATTTTATTTATAGTATTTTCTGTAGTGAGTAAAATAGTGCTTCTATATCCATAAATCTATTTATATATTCCTTTTTGATGTAAGGCGAACATTTACATTGTTTTACCCTGCCCCGCCCCCTGCTCAATAATTATTTCCATACCTTTCTATTTCTCCCTGACTTGAAATGTCTTCTTGGGGTGCCTGGATGGCTCAGTCGGTTGAGCGTCGGACTTCAGCTCAGGTCATGATATCATGGTTCATGAGTTTGAGCCCCGCATTGGGCTCTGTGCAGACAGCTCAGAGCCTGGAGCCTGCTTCGGATTCTGTGTCTCCCTCTCTCTCTGCTTCTTCCCCACTCACATTCTGTCTCTCTCTCCCTAAAAATAAATAAACATTAAAAAAATTTAAGGGGCTCCTGGGTGGCTCAGTCGGTAAAGCGTCCGACTTCAGCTCAGGTCACGATCTCACAGTCCGTGAGTTCGAGCCCCGCGTCAGGCTCTGGGCTGATGGCTCAGAGCCTGGAGCCTGCTTCTGATTCTGTATCTCCCTCTCTCTCTGCCCCTCCCCAGTTCATGCTCTGTCTCTCTCTGTCCCAAAAATAAATAAACGTTAAAAAAAATTTTAAAAAAATTTAAAAATGTCTTCTTTATTATGTAGTAGTTTCGTGTTTATGCTAAGTAATATCTATCAGATATGTGTTCCGTGATTTTTAGGCTTATTCTTTTATCACTACCAGTCTGTGACTTTAGACTTTAGACTACACTTTCATATATGGTAAGGATAGTCCTCATCCATTACTCTTCTCTATCGAAACACATTATTTACTCATATCTATCATTTCAAATAAAATTTTAACATTGTAAATATATACATAATACATACTTTTAATTATAAAAAATATTCAATGTGGAATTATATCAGGCAAAAAAGGAAAAAGCCCCCTTTTCAATCCCACACTAAAATCAAACATTCAATTCCATGAGTGTACTTCTAGATCTTTTATAATTATTTGCATATATGTGTTTTCAAAAGTTTGTTTTTACCTGAAGTGTACTAATATATACACATACTTTTTCAATACATACCTGTGGAACATCCACATTTAGTAGGTACTGGGACACATCAGTCACCAAGGCAAGCAGAGATCACTGGGCTTGTGAAGCTTACATCCTAGTGGAGAAAAACACACAATTAACAACATAAGATTAAAATCATTTGGGGCACCTGGGTGGCTCAGTCAGTTAAGGGTCTGATTCTTGATTAAATCTAGGTCATGATCTCACAGTCGTGGGATCGAGCCCCACATTGGGCCTGCACTGGGTGTGGAGCCTGCTAAGATTCTCTCCCCCTCTACCTCCACCCCTCCCTGTCCTCTCTCTCTCTCTCTCTCAAAAAAAAAATCATTTAATGTCTTAGAATATGGTAAATGCTATGGAAAAGCAGAGGAGAGTTAAGGAGTGAGAACTTCTTGTGTGTATAGTGATGAAGAGTGTTGCAACATTAAATAAAATGGTCAAGCAGCTCCACTGAGAGTATCATTTGAGTAAGACTTGTTGGGGGCATTCAAAAACTTGGTTTTAATGCTTAACATATCTTGAAGATTTTTCTTGTCAAGACACAAAGATCCCTTCATTCTTTCAACTGCTCTTTAATATCCTATAGCACTTTAATGCTTCTTTCTTGGAAATTAATGAAGTATAGAAGATTTTAAAAAACACAGTTTTTAACATTTATTTACTAGTCATAGAAACATGTAACTCAAATTAATAATATGCATTATGTTCTAACGGTATTGAAATATCTACAAATAATTTGCCAGGCATTAGGCATTAATCAGCATCTCAAAATGCTGAGTATCATTCAGGCTATGTCTTTAAACTCAATGCAATAAATTAAAACACTGAACAATAAAATAATAGCCAACTAAATATATTCACATAGGTATTTTTAAAAATCTATAACTGTTATAATTTGTTCTTGACACATAACTGTTATAATTCTTTGTTGGTTTCTAAGAACAATTTTGATGATCAAAATTCATATTAGAAACTCCTTTAAAATCAGTGAGCATACTGTTCATCAATTCCTATGAGATACAATAAAAGCAATTATTTGGAGTTAATTTTAGAAAAACCAAAACACTTATTTGAAAATGACATAGTTTAAAATAAAGTATTATACTCAAAGTCTATCAACAGAATAAGCAAAATTCAAGTAAAATAGAAGATTTTTTAAAGAAAAAATAAGAAATTGAACAGTGTTCAAAATATATATATTGTGTTCAATATATATATATATATATTTGAAAAGACCCATCCTAACTTACTTTGTAAGTCGCTTGAGGGAAAGAAGATAAGTAGATATGATTACAAATAAGGAGAAATTTTTTTTCAACAGAAAAGAATGGCATATGTATATGTAAAATAATACATACACTTTTAAAATGTAGAATCCAAAGTGCCTAGTTTCTATAAAAATATAAATTACTAACACTGAGTCAAGATGAGCAGATAATATTAACAGAACAATTCCAATAAAATAAGCAAAATACAGTCAAAGATATTTCCTTAAAAAAGGACATTAAAAAAGCCTCTAATTTTAATATGGCTAATTATAGTCAAATTTCCCACTTATTCTCTCAAATATGGAAACGAAACCAGAAAAATAAGAAACAAAAATGCAAAATCATTTTTGTTGTTTTTGCTCTTGTTGTTGTTGTTAAAACAAGCAAATTACTATATTCTTGAACAACAAAATAGGAGGAACAACAACAAAATTGGCTGCCCCAATCAGTAAACTTGTAACAGTAGTGGAGAAAGATGCAGGAAAAGAACGTCCATGATGTCAGAGCTCGGAAAATATGGTAAAACATGCTTTTCTATCCTAAGAGGTGCACTCCATTGCAAACACATTAGTTTTTTTTTTTTTTTTTCTTTACAACAACAGGACCAGGCCCTACGGACTGTCAGCGGGAACTTTCATGGGGTTGGTTCTGAGGAGAAGGAGAAGAGAAAAGCTGCATGGAGAATTTTAACAGACAAACTGGATTCATTGGTAGCAGGATGTCGGTGGGGTAGGGGTTGTAAGGAAACTGCATTGTGATCAGCTCTGCAGAACTGATTTTGGCAGACTAGGGAGACGCAAGGCTGAAAGACATATCATTTTGTCTTTCTAGGCTGGAACATGACTCTGTCTGCTCTGTACGTATTCTGAAAAGAACTGATCCTGGATTTTTAGTCAAAATGAAAAAGATGAGTTAAAAAAATAGCTAGTGTAGTATTTATGCAAGATACTATTAAAAAAAAGCCGGAAGAGAACATAAAAAACAAAGGCAGATATGCAACACTCTGTAAAACAAAACTGTTTTTCATAGAACAGCAAAAGTTGTTACTAAATACATCATATGAGATTGAAATATGACTTAAAGCAACTGTTTTCATAAAACAAAAGCACAAAGAAGATATACAAGAGTTTAGGAAAGACATGGAAAAAGTATCGAAAGAAATTCGAGCTTGCGGGGCTTAGAAAAGAAATAGATTATAAATAATAAGTAATCACACCAAACAAGACGAAATAGAAGCAGCACAAACATGCATACAAAAAGTAGACACTACTGAAATCACAATGAATAATACCAAATGATGCAGATGATGTGAGTGATACAAAGCAAGCAAATCAAATGGAAATGGGCAAGAGTTTAAAAGGGTTAGAGAGAAAGTTATAATAAAAGAAAAAAAAACATATCCCCTCAAAAACAACTGAAAGCATGAAACTGAAAATGCATTTTAAAATATAACTCAAGAAAATTTCCTTAAACCAAAGAAAACTTACAGTTGCATTTTAAAAGGACATATTAGATCTCAGGAAAGATCAACACAGATTAGGCCACACAGCATGTTTTATTATAGTTACTGGATTTGAAAGATAATGATAGGCTCACCAACCAGGAAAAAAGTTAAAGTCCTCCAGGAGAAAACATGAGGGCAGCCTCATTAGCTCCATGGTGACATAAAATGCTAGTTAGTAGAAACAATGACCATAACCTCTAAAGAAAAGAAAATGTGTCCCCTAAGGTTTCTACCCAGAAAAACTGTTATAAAATGCGATCAGAAAACTTTTGCTTATCACAGTGACAAAGATCAACAAGTCTGATAACATGGTATATGTGGGCAAGAGTGTAGGAACACAGGGGTTCTTATACATAGCAGGTGGGACAATCCAATGGTATAATTTCTAAGGAGAACAGTATGGCAAGATGTACTAAAGTCATACATAGTACTCTTTGAATCAGCAACTCCACTTGATTTTTTCTTACAGAAATAATACATAAAAGTGCAAGGATATAAGTACAAGAATTTTCATGTAATATTTTGGTTATAGAAAATGATTGGAAGCAAACTAAATCACTACCATTAGAGGAATATTTAAATGCATTATTACATACCAAAAAGAATACTTGGACAAGGTAAATGCATTTCCATTGTAAAAGGCCAGATGGCAACATTTTTGATCAAGGAATGGGCCTTTCTGTTTCCTGGCTGTGTAGTCAGACTCTTAAAGGTCATGATAATTGGGAAGAAAGCTACCGTAAGCATCTCCCTCCACTTTATTTTAAATGCCTTCCCTAAGCCGTGCTGTCTTTCCCTTGGCACCCTCATATTCTTTCTACCTTTTGACCATGAAAGCTCTATATTAAGAAAGACTATGATGAATTCATTCTCTTTAAAGCATAAATGTCGCATAAAGTAATTGCATGACTGGGGGGGACTGCATGATTTGCTGTTTGAGAGAAGACACCATTTAAGCCAAAAGAATATGTAATTTCAGTCTCCATGTCAGCTTGCCTGTTGATGTAGTTCGTGGGTGGTGGTTGGGAATCTAGCCCTCTCCAATACTGTGCTCCGCTAGATTGTAATCCTGGCCTTGCCCAGAAAACACACATTTGCATACATTGGGAGAGAGAGTTTTCCTCTTTTTGAAGTTCCGTGAGGTTGTTCATCCTCTCCCTTGGGCATCTGTGTAGAGAGTTTGTTTATTTGTTTGTTTTATGTCCCCTCTGCCACATTAGTGTGCCATTGCTGCATTCAACAAATGGCTAGGGAATTCAATATAGATTTTTTTTTAAGTTCAATATTTTATGTGCAAATCGTGTATAAGCATTCTCCTGAGCATTATGAAGAACATTGGAGATTTTGCCTAAGCTCTTTCCAGAGCTTAAGATTTACTGGTACCCTTCCCACCATATTCTCTCAAATGTCCTCCTTTACTTTCTCCATGCCTGCTTTTTCCTAAAAGACCAGCTACTTTTGTACCTCGTCCACAAAGCCTGTATTACCTCTCCAAACACAGGAATCTCTCTTCTCTGAACTCATAACCCTTATTGAATAGGTCTATAGTGTGATACTCTAGCAGACAGTAGCTTATGTGCCATCTGCCTCTCTGGTGTGACTGGTTGATGTTTCAGGGTTAGTATTTTATGAATATGCTTCTTTCATTACAATATGTTGTGTTCAAGAATTTTTTTTCATTGAATGAAGTTATGTCATTCCACACACAAAAGTCTTATAAGCACTATCAGCACAATATTATATTAACACATTTAATTCTTTTTAAACAATAGATAATTAACATAACTCAGTGCTTGCTAATAGGAAACCACACTGTCCCATCATGCTCGCACTGAGAAATTACTAGCTTTGTGATACTTCATCAAGGTTTTCAAGACGGAGTAAAATGGGGAAATCTCACTTGTGCTTCCTTGCCAGAGAGGCAGGTGTTTCTGATTCCCAGAATAGAGTCTGCTCCATTCCTGTCATTGGTTGGGTGGTCCCTCCTCTCCTGACTGTTGTCTTTAGCAGCAGATTGGCTTCATTCACTGACTTTCAAAGTCCGGAAGGCATGTTCAGAAACGTTCTACTTCCTAAGGGGTGGATGGACTAGACCATATGTTTTGCTCTTAGTGTTATACTTCTCTCTTTTTTCCCCCCTTATGTCAAAGTCTTCCCCATGTGGTTTTGTTGGCAAGAACAGTGGCTCTTCCATTCTCTCTCTCTCTCTCTCTCTCTCTTTTTTTTTACCAACACCAAGACCACATTTCCAGTGACACCTGCTAGAATGCTATTCACTGGTTATGCATTTGAGATTTACTATTTTGTGTGTTGATTCGCCAACTAGATTTTAAGCATTTACATGTAGCTAACACACCTTTGTATCCTCCCTCGGCCCTGCCCAAACTTTCAGCACCTACCACAGAGCTGTTGCTTGTCGATTAGTATCTATATTATCAAGAGATGACATGTAGTCCATGCTTTCAGGGAAGGGTAGGAAGAATGGCTCAAGTATTTTGTTACTGCTCTCCCGTAACTATCTACCTTTCCACACTTAAGTTTTTAAAGTGATGTTGACAAATGTAATTTCTGGTAGCTGATCAACTTATGGTGAATGAACACAAGCATTCTGGGGAGAAAATATGCCAGGAAGCAGTCCAGATTCTTCTCCCCTCTGGACTCAGATCCCTTGCAGAATTGGGCAGAGTTGTTATTTTATCTAACCTATCCCGAAAAGGAAGTTAAAGCTATTTTTACAATGTGTTTTACAATGTGTTTTACAAACACCCATTGATCTAGAACTCACATCCCTTTTACAAATCAAATCTGCTAGTAAATCATTCTCTCCTGACATATCAAACAGGGTGATTTCCAAAATTCACATTAGTCATAATTTATCAGATAGGATCTATGTCTCAAAAGACTTTACTAGATCTGTATTTTGTAAAAACAATACACAGAAATGGCATGTTCTTTTAAATTTAGAAAAAAATTAAACCATGATTTCATTTTATAGATCAACAGGTCATTCTTAGTAAGTCAGTAACTTTTTTTTAATTGTTTTTGTTTTTTTGCTGTTAAGATGATTTAATACAAAACTCAGTTCATCTCTATGATTCCCAGGGCAAGTGGAAATCTCACTGGATTTGAAAATTATGGATGATTTTTTTCAGCTCATGGAAAATTTGGTAAAATAAGATTAAAATAAGATACACGGGAGTGAATTCTGTGCACAGTCCTGAAGCTTGTTTAATACTACATATATACAGCTCTCATTCTCAGAGGATAGCTTAGAAATGTAAGAAAGTGAGACCTACAAACCTCTTTTTAAAAGAATACTGTACCTGCCTTACAACTGTATCCTCCTGGAGGAAGATTATTTATTGAAATAATTGTAGAAGTTGACAATTTTTTTTCCCGAGAAAGTTAGAAAAGTTTCCTTTGTGTTTTATTCATAGAAGAGGCAGTCAGAGAAAAAGGTCTCTGTTGACCTAGATTTCCTGTTTTCCTGTATGCCAATAATTCAAAGAACCCAAATTTATGCATCTGACACCATCTCATCATAAATAACAATATTCCTGCATATATAGTATAGTGCTCTTCAAGATGTGCAAATCATTTCACACACATTTTCTCATTAATCCTCCCATGTTATTATCCCCAAATTTCAGGGATGTGGAAATTGAGATGGAGAGAAGTGGAGTTACTTACCCAAAAATATGTACTATGCTAAATAAAGAGCTTGGGAATGAATTTCCGGACTGCTCTTTGTACTAGATGTCAGTTCTGCCCTTCCTCACAGCATCATTGAAATGTTTTCCTGCATAAAGTACCACATGCTTTAAATAACTGAGGATATATTTTTAAGCCAATTAAACACCTATCTAATTTATTTACAGTAGCCACAATGTCTCATTTGGGAGATCAATACCTCACCAATACTGAGCCATGAAGCATAAATTCTTTTGGTTAAAAGCAAACTGCTTCCCTTATCGATTTATAGAACTTGGCTGTTAGCATCATGGCCCTGCCATCTTTCCCATTGGAATGAGCATGGATAATTTATTTTGCCAAGGGCAAGATTTATACACATGAACCATTTTTATTCCAATAATGAATGTCTTACTTTCCCTCAAATATACAGTGAAAAATTACTATGAAGTCATTACTCAGGTTCAGTTGCTGATGGGCCTGGGGATGAAGAAATAGTCCTTTCAAGTTTCTCTCTCTCTCTCTGTCTCTGTCTTGAAACCCTGTTCTCCCATAGGTGTGGGAGATACACCTGTAAGCTCTTCTGAGGAGAAGCCTCATTGCAGCTTCTGAGGAGATGCCTTACTTAATCTCCATTTGACCCTATTATTTGGAGTAATTGGAAGGTTAGAAAGTACACTTTCTGGACTCCTTTGCAGCTAAGTGAATCACTTATATGCACTTGAATAAGATTCAGAAACCAGAAGTTTGGCATGGGCCATTTTCTTACAGATGTAGAGGTGACAGGTAAATTCTGACAGTTGTGAGGAATCAACATGACATAGTCATGGAATAGTCATCAGGGACAATGGTGTGAGGAGGCTGTGGTGGCCACAGTTACAAGACTGGCAGTAGTTGCTGTGTGTCATTTGGGTTTCATGTGTAGTGGTAGGACCTTAAAACTGAAAGTTCAAGAGCAGACCACCGACATCGATTCCTCCAGCCCTTCCAAAGATTTTGTAAGCATGTACTTCCCTGCATGAAATCACTTTCTGCTTGATATGCTTTTAGTGGTTTTGGAACCTGACTGAGGCTACAGTTGTTCTCCCACTTGTTTTAAGTGCTGAGGAACAAGATAATTGAGGGTTGGGTCACCACAGAGTGAAAGGTCAAGCATATTTGGGTCCAAATCCTGGTTTTAACAATTCGTAACTCTGAAACTTTGGTTCTATATTTTAATCTTAAAAGTGAATCTAAGAATACCAACTTTACAAGAGTTTTGTGAATATTATAAGTAATAAGATGTATAAATTACTGATTCAATCAGGCCAATTTGGTTTTAATAATAATTTAATTTAATAAATTATTAATAATTTAATTAAGTAATATTAAAAAAAACCCTTTTACTAAAACTGGCTTAAATAATAAGGACATTTATCATCTCAAATAATTGCAAGTTAACATATATAATTCCTGGGGCTCCTCCTGCCCCAGGAATTATAGATGTTATGTAACTTAATAATATCAAAATGGTTCAGTGATGTAAATAGGCCAATGGTTGTTTTTTAGTGTCAAATTTTACTGAGCCACAATCATGCTACTCTGGTGATTTCTGCACTAGAGTGGCCAAGTTGAATAATTGCCATGGGAACCATGGGCTATCAGGTCAGCAAAGCTAAAGTATTTACTATTTGGCCCTTTGCAGAAAGTTCTTCACCCCTTAATATAAACAGTGACACTGTTGTCCTCAGCAGTAATTTCATCCCAAGGGTAGATCATTTCATGCCCACAAAATGGCTGCCAACAGTAAAGGGAGGGCGGGTAAGAGATTGACAGAAAAAACTATCTCCTTCAGGCATAGCACTTTCTGTCCCTTAAGTTTAATTGGATCAAATTATGTGACAGTTACTCCTGGACCAGTAACTGTTGTTAGGAGACCTGGTGGGCATGAATTCATTTACATTAAACAGAATGCTACTTTGGAACTACTGATGGTCTGCTTATGTGAAAAATTTGCAGGCCTATAAGGAAGAGGAAATGTTTGTTCAGCAACACACATTATTTACCACAAGTACTTGACAAAGTACCTGAAAACATCATAAGTACTCAATATTTGTTCATCCCTTTGCCCAGCAATGCTGGGGCCTGCTCAGGTAGAGTAAAATGAGCACTGGGCTAGGAGTTGGGAGACATGGAATTTCATATTGACTCAAGCTAAGATTAGCTTGTGACCTTGGAGGAAAAAAAGCATTTAGCTTTAATCTTTTCACTGGTATATAAAGGGCTGTGGATTAGACAATAGCTAAGGACCATTCTGGGCATTAAATGAAAAGTATTCATTAAAGGACCTATAATTACATAATGCATTAAAGTTTTCAAGTTGATTTCCATATGCATTAGTAGGAAGTTTGTTGCAGTAATAGAAGGGAGAATATCCACAAGTTTTAAGATTAGAATGCATGTTTACTTTTTGATAGATGCACATCTTTACTGGGGCTTAATGTCAAGGAGAGGTGGGAGATGAACCCTCCTACAGAATAATTCATTCACTCATACAACACATATTATTCAATGTCTACTATGTGCCAGACTGAGTAAATAGAGAAGAGGCCCTGATCTCATAAAGTCTACATTCAAATGGGAGATGAAGAATAGTCAGTAACCACATTAAAACACACACACACACACACACACACACACACACACACACTCCAGATAGTGATAATATGCTATGAAAATGAGAAAGCAGTGAATATGATAATAAATGAGTGTGGCTGTTACCACATGTCAGGGGGTCAAGGTAGACTTCTTCGAGAGGCTGTTAAGATGTGAATAGGTAAAGCCAGAGGAAGAGCATGCCTTTCCTTTTTATATATTTTGCCTCATTTTTAGATTCTATTGATATGACTGTAATTTTCCATTTCTCTCCTAAAAATGTTCTCTGTTGGGAAGTTCTTACAAGTCTTCCCTTGGGAAAACCTTCTGTGTTGGAAGAAGGAAGGTTGGGGAAGGAAAATTTTTTAAAGAAATTTTTGATTTATTTCAGAATTCTAGAGCTATGTCTTCTGAGATTGAAAAATTCTTCTTCAATAATTAGAAAAGTTAAGCTCATGTTTTCTAATTTTGGAAATATATTTTAGGCAATAGAAACTGAAGCACCCAGAGACCTACAGCAATATCTTTCTATTCCAGTCACATTGCATGATGAGGCAGAGAGACAACACCTCAAATTTACCCACTCTTGGGTAACATAATTTCTCAAACTTCAGAAAAAAGGCACAAAATCCTTCAAGAGGCAGCAGAAGTGTCTTTCTTGGAGTCTAAACTGAAAATGGCTTCCTTCTGAGTAGACAATGCTTCACGTTATCTCCACCTCTCCCCCCACCCTCCAACAGGAATTGATGCTGAACTGCTAAATTGATCCTTGTTCACTAAAGCAAGGGTCTTATGTTACATATAGTGATCCCTCATTCATGCTTCCCACTCTTGTATCGCTAAAACCTTATTTCTACTTTTGAATATGTTTTTCAAAGCAGCTTAAAGCATTTAGACATTTGAATATATTTTTAAGTGACACTTACCAAAAAAAAAAAGTGTTAATCTGGGAAATACAAAAGCAATGTGGGAAAGAATAATTCTACTTCCAGGAAAAATGATGCAGTTAATGTTTGTAATGATTGGTTTGCAGGGATACTGTAAAAATCAGTTTTTTCTTATCTGTGGCTGAGTCCACATGGTGAAAAAGCAAATGATTAATTCAGTTAATTTGGTGACTCCCTTTCCTGCCCCAGAAAAAAAGTTATCCTGTTTTGTACTGCTACTCCCATGACAAAATTCTGAAAATATCACTTAATTCCTATTGTGTAAATGATTAAATTGGTTTGAGGTCATGAAAGCCAAAAAATGTTGAAGATAAAAATACACAAGATTAAATCGATTGGAAACCACATAAATACATATATGTATGTAAATAATAATAATAATAGTAAGAAGAAGAAGAAGAAGAAGAAGATATCTTGCATGTTTGCAATACACCAGACTCTACCACTATGCAAAGAATCATTCACGTAGATAAGTTCTTTAGAGATTCTAAATCCAGACCCTAAATAGTGCCCTCTCCACCTAGGTGACTTCAACAATCTCCATACTGGCTGGGGGAAAAAACAAAGAGATGGTAGGTAGATACGTCTGTAGAGAATGATTATAACTAACTCATTTTAGAGTTAAGAAAACAGAGGCTTAAAGAGATTCTAAGTAACTCCCCCAAAGTCACATAATTCATAAGTGAAGTTTCAAGCTCAAGTCTTCATAACACCAAGCTCCCTCCATTATAGTAGGATACCTGCACTGCTATGCTTTTGTATCTCCTATTATGTCTAGGACATATGAAACCCACACAATTATTTGCTGATTGAATGAAATAATGGCAATACACACAAAATTTCAATGAAATCATTACATCGTCCTTTTGATTTCCAATCCTTAATTATTTTCACTCTAAGGGAGTTACAGTCTCGATTGGGTTTGGCTTGTTTTTTTAGTTTATTTATTTACTGTTTGTTTTTTGAAGGGCTGAATAATAAATATTTTAGGCTTTTCAGGCCATACATCTCTGTCATAACTCCCTGCCCTTGTAGTGCAAAAATAGTCATAGGTGATAGCAAATGAGTGGACATAGCTATGTTGCGATAAAGCTTTATTTATAAAAACAGGGCTGGCCTGTGGGTCTAGTTTGTTGGTCGTTGGTCTAGATATTAAAACTATTCCACTTCCTATTGAGTACTTTCTCCCAAGTATGATTCCTGTGGCTTGCAGCACTCATTTTCTGTATCCAGGTAGGCAGGGCTAACTTGGGTTTGGAATGGCCTTGTATATACCCTTCCTTGTATTTATGACTGTCCCTCTTATGGTCGCTAGTGAAAATTATGGGCAGTGATTACAAATTAATAACTACAAAGGACTGAAATTTGCTCTTAGGACCATTTAC
Source organism: Panthera onca (assembly GCF_046562875.1). Taxonomy (NCBI): domain Eukaryota; kingdom Metazoa; phylum Chordata; class Mammalia; order Carnivora; family Felidae; genus Panthera; species Panthera onca. Next base: position 151,451,558 of record NC_138346.1, read on the forward strand.
TTGGTGTTGTTCTTTTTAAGAAAGTATGGAATAGGAGAAGTCCTTACCTTCATTTTAAAATAATGAACTTTTATTAAATTTTAATTTTCCAAGCTGGTCTGACTTCATTCATTCCTTAACATTTCCTTCATCAGAATCCCCTCTGCTACATCCAGCATCCAGGCTAGGATGACTTTAATTACTGGTCTTTTATATTTCTCTATATGACTAACTAGATAAGTATCACCCAGGCAACCAGTTCACATACCATCACCTTCTCTCTTGTCCGGAGCCTATCCTCAGAAGAAAAGAGGTACACCCAAAAGCCTTATTTGAAACTTTTAGAAAGGAAGCCAAGCATTTGGGAAGTCACTTTGGACTCTCTGGACAGCTTGAAACATAATCAAGGATAAGAAAGCACTAAGAATAGGAGTGAGAAAGGGAAGGTAACATATCGGTTGGGATACCCGGTATTTGGTAGCATTTTTACAGCCACAAAACATATTTAATATCTTATTTGGTTTGTCTCATTCAACCTTCTGAAGTTTGAAACCTGGCTATATTTTGAAAATATGTAGACTCAGAGAGAAAAAGTGAGATGTCAGTGTACTAGGTAAATGTTGGAGCTACAGCTCCTTTGATATCAAAATCCATGATATTATGGCATTTTATCCAGAATTTTAATATTAAACCAGGAATCATCACAAAGTCTATTACTAAAATTATATTTAATATATGTGTATTAATCCTAACTATACTGTATTTCTCAGTATTTGTTGAACAAATATATATTAACATATATATAATCTTTATTAATATATAATGGCCATGCATAGTCTTATATCTATGGAAAGATGATTTTCATTCTAACTCTAGGCACAAATGTGTTCTGCTCTATCAGTGATAATAATACCTTTCCCAGTGACCCTGCAACAGAATCTCCACAGGGCAGTGAATAGAAGGGTTCAGGTGGTATAAACATGGCAACACAAAGAACCTCTGTACTTCTGAGTCATAGAAAATACCTTTCAAATACTCTTTGGGTCAAAGATAGCAAATAAATGGTATTCATATTACTTCATTTCTTTTCCTGCTCATGGCCATTATTACACCTGATAGTTGCCATGGACTAAGAGAATGTTGCAAAATGAGTGCAATTTATTTGCTATCATGGACATTAATATTAGGGGAGTCTTAGATCAGCCATTTGCTAAGCATGTTGACAGCATTGTCATTCATCACAGAAGTGACCTCAGAATCCTTAACACAGAACTCTGGGCCTCCAAACCAATAAGTAAGATTTTACATCAGTTTAAAGCTGCTTGTCAACCCTGCTATAGATACCAAAGGTCAATTGTTTCATTATTGGGATGGGTTCTGGAAGTGATTCATTCTTGCAAACACATGATGAATGTGAGTTCTAGCCTATCTCTATGGTAAAACTTTGTTACACAGAGAGGGCATTCAATTTATATTAACTATGAGTTATACCAGGAGCTATACTTAATTCATTTGGACTTCATTTGTTCGTCTGCTTTTTGTATTTCACTCAGTATTTTTGACCAGACTGAAATAAAAACAACAACAATGAACTTCAGTATAATTTATTATGCTGGATATGGCATCTAGAGATAAAGGGAGAGTGAAATTGTTCCATTAATCTAATTAATGGCTCTTTCAAATTATTCCCTTATTGTTTGTAACCGATTTAATTTCATAAGCAGTATTTCTGTGAAAATGTATTTCTACATTTACTTTAGAATTATAAGGCATTTCTCAGAGATATTTTCTGTTTGTTACTTGTTTCATGTTTGGAGTTCAATTCTTTGTTTTTGCTTTCAGATCTGTTCTATTTTGATATAGTCACTAGAGATAAAGTTGAACACGGAGGGCAGCCTAGCAAAAATATGAAGTATCTTGATACTGAAGTCATATAGTTTAAAAACTTTATTTGAGATTTATGATTTCATACAGTTATACAATAAACCCCCAACTTGAAAATTAGTTATTTTCTAAAAGTAGCCTAGTAAATTAGTTGTTTGACCACTGCAGTTAGATTTTTAGGCTAACTTCCAAAGTGTAATTAACATATAATATACCTTAAGGATTTATAATGTAATATATGCAATAGAATGTCAACTCCAATTGGATAAACTAGTGTACTATTTATTTCAAACATGTATAGCTTAATAAGAAGCTTGATTACTAAAAAGAGAAGGAAGATATAGTTGATATATTTTATAGAAATTCTGAAAGGGAAGTCAGAATATTTTTAGGAATTTTTGAAGATAAAGGCATTGGTTTTTTTCTAATTATATATAAATTACCTTTGAAACATGGCTTTCTTTTTATTTGAATTATTCTTGTATTTTCTGTTCAAATTGGGGCCATTTCTGGAATTTATAGAAGAAGAAACAGAAAAATGGAATAGAAATTTTAGTCAGGTAAGTGGGGAAGAGTTGAAAGGGAAAAGGAAGCAGTAAAGTTGGTTAAATATGGATGTAGGTTTGTCTCAGATGAAATCAACAAAGTTTTAAGTGATGAAAGTCAGAGAAGAAAGAAAAACATCTATGCATAACACCCTTAATTAGGAGGAAAGGGAATGCTGAGAGAAAGATAGGATTACTGTTCACAGTGCAGTTATGGTTGATATCATTGGCTTAGAAGGATACATGTCCCCAGTGAGTGATGAAGATGGCTCAGAGGACACAGACAGTTTGGAAGACAGTTTGACAATTTTATCATAAAACTAAACATGTTCTTACTGGACGATCAGCAATTAACTCCTTGGTATTTACCTGAAGGAACTGAAAACTTATGTTCGCACAAAAATGTACATATGGTTGTTTGTAGCAGACTTATTCATAACTGTAGAAACGTGGAAGCAACCACAATGTTCTTCAGTAGGTGAATGATAAATAAAGTGTGGTCCATCCACACAAAGAAATACTACTAAGTGCTAAAAGGAAATGAACTACTAAGTCATGAAAACACATGGAAGAAACCTAAGTGCATATTACTAAGTGAAAGAAGCCAATCTGGAAAAGCTACATATTATCTGATTCCAACTATAAGACATTCTTTAAAAGACAAAACTATGGAGAACTCCTGGCTAAACAAGAACAACAACAAAAACTATTATCTTATGGAGAAAAGACCAGTGGTTGTTAGGACTTGGAGCATGGTGGTGGGGGTGGGGGGAGGATGAATAGGCAGAGTCCAGAAGATTTTTAGGAGAGTGAAAAAACTCTGGATGATATCAGAATGATGGATACATTTCTTTATACATTCGCCCAAACCCAAGGAATGAACACACCAAGAGTGAGCCCTAGTAATAACTATGGACTTTGGGTGATTATGATGTGTCAATGTAGTTATATCAGTTGTAACCAATGTACCACTCTGGTGCATTACATGGACAATGGGAAAGGCTACACACCTGTGGTGGCAGGGGTATACAGGAAATCTCTGTACCTTACCCCTAATTTTGCTCTACACCTTAAATTGCTTTTAAAAATAACCAAAGTCTTAATAAAAAGAAAAAACCTTACAGATAGTATCAAGTAAGGGAAATAATCCATTATTAGTTGTTCACAGCTAAGGAATATTGAAGTTTCTGTAGTTCAAAAACAACAACAGCATAATGAATACATCAGTCTTCACTTTTGTGCCTCTATGAATGAGTTGGGGAATGGGTCACTTCATTCCCAGTAGGACCTTACAACAAGGAGTTTGCTGCCATATAGAAAAGTTAAATGGAACACACAATGAACTTCCAGGTTAGGTTGATTTCTGCAGTGTCGTCCGCAATGGTGTCTTCCTAGAAAACTGTTAACTTAACCAGAGTTTTCCTGGTGATGACCACTGCTGCTTAAAACCTTTCATCTTTTCCTCTAGATTGAAAAATCTCTTTTTTGTTCATGAATTTGTTATCTTTGGTGCAGTAAAAACTTACTGAGGTGTCCCTGAGTTGCCCCATGTTTTTTAGGAGGACCAACAATTATTTATCATGAGTGACTGCATCTTTCATATGTGATTAACAGAAAAATCTTCCTTGAAATATTAGAGACTTACATACAGCCCCATATTAGATTCATTCTCCATAGACTTTTATTGCCGCTAATGAGCTGTTTGTGGATAATCTGATTAATTCAGGTAAATGTGTTATTAAACTGCTATTGATTATATTCATCTTCTTTCATACATTCCATGTTTCTTGAAAAAACATGTAAAGAGAGAGAGGATTTAAATGCCAAGATTCTTAAGAAGACATTGCCTATTTTTAAAATTCATTTTAGAAAGAATCTATACCTGTTGTCTGGGCACTCATGGCCCATCTTATAATAATCACTTCCTTATTAGATGAAAAAAAAAGTGGCTAAAGTGTTTTGTTCATGTCTAATTATCTTAAGCCTGTTTTCTGGCTCTGAAGGCCTCACAGTGAAACATTCTTGACATGCAGAACACATCTTCCATATTATATTTTATTTAAAGAATTTCAGAATAGTCAAGAACACCAAGCTCTTGAGACAGATGATTTCTTCCACATTTTCTGGGCAGAGGCTTTCTTTAAAAAATGACAGATATAGCTATAACAAAATAAACTTCAGGATACTATACATTTTATATTAATTAAAAATTGCTAAGAATATGATTATCTTTCTAGCATATTGTAAATAAACATTCTAAAATGGTGTGGTAAAGGGAAAATTTTCTTAGATACAGTTAGAAGACACAGGAATTATTTCTTATTTGTTAATTAAATAAATACTATCAGATACAAGTAGAGCCTGTATGTGCAAACTAAAATATGATTGAGTGAACTATCAAGTACTGATCTAGAAGGGCTGAAGAAATGCTGGTGCTTCCACAATTTCTGTGGATAGGCAAAAGAATATACATGCCGACTGTGCAACTGATGGATAGTAATAGAATTCTCTCTGAATAACATTCAGATGAAAGAGTGTTATAGAGGGGAGATGACAGGACACTTGGGAACAGAAGCCAGTCCTAGATGCTGAAGCTTGTACAGTGGCTGGATAGGGCCATCAGTGTGGTGAGGATTAGCATTTTTTTCCCCTAAATTCCTTCTGCTGGACCCATTCTGTGAGCTATAGAACAGAGTAGGGCTTGACGAGACCCCACAGGGTCTCATTATTTGCTTGAAGACTTATAAGATTCCCCTCCTTCTTATTTAGCAAATTTGTGGAAAGAATTAACACATATTTCAAAAATATTTAGTTGAGTTTGGTTTAATAGCTCTTGAAAGATACTGATTTTTTCTTTAGTGAAAAAGAGAGTGTGTTCATTGTCCTCCTCATTCCACACTTTAATTAGTAACCCAAAGAACCATACTATCATCACTGGGATTAATAATTCTAAAGCTCCATAACCCAAATCTTATGTAGATGGAATATTCTATATGTCAGCATAATGCCCTGGAATCAGCAAATCTTCTCTATGGCAATATGAGTGCCACTGAACAAAGATAGTAAACCTTTGGAATATAGAGTCAACTACCTCATGTGATTTGAAAGATGCTAGAATGTTTCCCTTATTTCTCCTAAATCCTTTTCCCATCAGGTAACTGAGTTAAAAATTCTACTAAGTATAAATACCTTTAGTTTAAAATTTTGTTTTATATTTAAATTGCCTCTTGATTTTGTGGAGAAATAATTATTTTTATTAGGTATACAATTATTATTGGCAGAAGTAATAATGATGATAAGAAAACATTAGAATCATTTATTGAGTGTTTGTGTGTCAGTCACTGGGCCCAGATTTCCATACACTTAAGTCTTTATAAAAGTAACTATAAAGAATGCTCCAATGGGGAAGTGTTCTTCTTATCCTTATTGTATAATTGGCAATATTACAGAATAGAGAGTTAATCCCCTTAGCCCAGGTCTTAGTGTAGTGATTGAAGGCAGAACATTTAGTCCCAGAGGCCTTTTTCTTGATCACTCTATAGCTTGTTTATTACCTTGTGTAATCATTTTTACATTGCTAAAGATAATGTCCTGTGAGAATATAAAAAGCTGAGAATGTAAGAATGTTCTTGCATTGGCTCATGCAGTTTTCTCTACCTTTGCTTTCTCTGTCAGTTGAAATCTTTTATAATCATCCTTCCAGATCAGTTCAAATGCTATAGGCTCCAAGAAATTTGCCTCAGCACCTCCCAGCTATTCCCATCCAATTTGTTGGAATTATTCCTTCCTCTTTGCCCTAGGAGCATATTATCTATGCCTAAATTACAGCACATCACATTGGGTTTATATGATTGTTTCTGTCCCATCCCTGAAATTGCCTATTTACTCAAGAGTATGAACTGTGTTTGTTATCTTTGAACCCCTAGACCTTAGCTCTTTTATCCATTGTACATATGCAATGAACAACTGTTGGCAGATTTTAATTTATTCCACAATACGGGGTGCAGGAAATATAATGTTTCTTCATTTCCTCTGAGTCACATCCACCTATAGGTGGAAAATCAGTGGGAGTGTCGAGGAGAAAGGAACACAGAAAGGGGAGCTGACAACAAGTGCGCTATATTCTGATTACTTCACATTTTTGTTAAGAGACAGACCAGAGAAAAGAAGTACTGTTAGTCTTGCTTCAGGAAGCAAATGACATACCCAAGAGGTTAAATGAGCAGATTTGGAAAGACTTTGGGCAGGGGACAGGGTTTCTCTAACCACAGTGCTCTTACTTGTTCTAAGATTTGGAGAGCAAATACCTGACATTTAATAAGAAGTTTTGGGGCACCTGGTAGCTCAGTTGGTTGAGTGGCCAACCGGCTCAGGTCATGATCTCATGGTTTGTGAGTTCAAGCCCTGTGTCCAGCTCTGTGCTGACAGCTCAGAACCTGGAGCCTGCTTCGGATTCTGTGTCTCCTTCTCTCTCTGCCCCTCCCCTTCTCATGCTCTCTCTCTCTCTCTCTCTCTCTCAAAAGTAAATAATATTAAAAAAAAATAATTTAAGATAAAACAATTGGAGTTTGGCACATCCTAAAGGTTTGAACTGGGTAGACTTGGATTTCCTCACCAAATCTCAGAATATTTTAAAGTTTATATAAGTTTATGGATTCCTAACATATTCTTAATGGAAACAAATGAGAATTGAGGTACATACCTGACCTTTTGAAGTTAGTATGATAAACTCCACCCTTCCCCAAAACTTTCCAGACTGTTCCTATAAAGATTAAAAATGTACAGAATAGTAGCATATTTATCTCTGAAAACGAAAAAGGCAAAAAAACAAAAAAAGCACAAATTTCTTCTTAATGGAGACGAAAATTAAAAGCACATTTATTTATTTTTTTTAATTGATTTCTTACATGTATAATTTGCAATTTTAAGGAAGGGAGAGACTCAAAATTTGAATCATGGCAGATGTTTAATGGAGGCTTGTTGAATAAATAAATCGGTGAATAAATAAAAGAACTAAAGGAACTTCAGAGATAGGAAAGCAAGGTGACCCTGTGTTACCGTATAATATTCCTACTGACAAATCTTAACCAGTGACTACAGTACCAATTCAACCAATTCGCAGTTACCATTTTAGAGCAAACCAGTATAAAAGTACAAATGAGGGGGGACCTGGGTGGTTCAGTCGGTTGAGCATTCAACTCTTGATTTTGGTTCAGGTCATGATTCCAGGGTCATGGGATGGAGCCCCATGTGGGACTCCACACTGAGCATGGAGCCTGCTTGGAATTCTTTCACTCCCTCTCTCTCTGCCCCTCCCCCACTCACACTCCCTCTCTCTAAAATAAAAAAAAAAGTGCAAATGAGGTCATGTAAATCAGACAGAAAATTGATACCTTATCGCCATTAATTTATTAATTTATTTTATCACTTTATCTACAGATGCGTATTTATTTTACTTCCTTTATTTACAATTGTCTTTATTTATGTTTTCTTGCTCTGTCTCCTGGATTTATCTATTGACTTCAAGTGAAGCCCACTGTGGAATGGCCAATCCATTGGCTATTATGGCTGGTAGTGGTGCTGGTTGCAGCTCCCACTGGAATAGCAAATCAGGGTCAGAGTTCTCATTATCTGTGTGAGAGAATATTTTTTATGCTTAAATGCATACTGCCTGTATTTCACTGTCCACTGTCTTTTTCTCTAAATAAAATATTAAATCATCCTAAAACGTGAGATTTAAAAATGTTGGAAAGGCTATAGGATCCATGACTTTAGATTTGGTGGTTGCATATGGTATACCAAAAGGTCTGCTTAATTACGAAGTAATTCCAAAGAACCAGTTGGACCATTTCTCTTGAAAGGAAACTTGAACTAAATGTCAAAAAGTCATCACTTACTGAATGTAAATTCCATGAGTACATCTCTGTGTGTGATACTCTTCTTTAAGAAATAAAATTCAAAAGAGAAACTCACCTTAGATGCAGAGGGTTCCTGAGGTCTCCCTTTGCTTTCTTTTTAGTTTACTGAGGCCCTGTGCCTTCTGGGTTCATTCCCAAGTTTGCTACATTTTGCTTTGCAGCATTAGCATCAATTCAATTCAGATTGGGGCATGTGGTCTATGTTTACAAAGTACGAATGCTTTCATTTGGGCTCCCAGTCTTTCTTTCTGACCTTCGTGCAGAAAGAGCCCCACTCTTTAAACAATAGAGTCATAGACAAACATCCATCTCCCCTCAGAAGTATTTCTTCATAGGCCAGACAGCAAAGAAGACATTAAATACCAAATCCAAGGTTGCTTTTCCAGACAAAGGGTAAAGCCAGAATCGTGAATCTGCAGTCTGTTCATACCCTCAGACAAATGGGGTTACCTTTTGAGAGGATAGTGATTCCTAAAAATTTTGGTTAAGAAGCAAGAGCACCTATGAAGAAAAAACAGACTAATCAACAAGTAAATGTTGAATTTTTCATAGGCTCTAGGTGATCATTATCATAATGGACATTAAAAGACAAATACATCTATCAGCCCATTAAAATCAATGTTATTATCCAAATGGATTCACAAACATTAAATACATCTTCCCATAAAACATAAATAAAGTACTCTGGTTCTGACCTTTTTGAAGGTCTGTGTGAAGCAGAAGAAATGTTCATTAATGTTGCTGGCTCACATCCAGGTCTGAGCCAAGAGAAGTTGGTTTATTTATAAACAAAAGTCCCAATAACTTGCCTTTGCAGGATCACAAATTCCTACCATGAATCATTCTGTATTGTCTGATATATTTTCTAAATTTAGGGTGCAATTCATTATCTAAATCCTTGCACGTTTCAAGACTTTCGCCCTTTGTTCTTCAATGTGTAAAAATAAAATAAAAAGTCCCTAAATCTACAGCACAATGTAACACAATAAAAAGCTCTTTGTTTTAGAAAATTACATGTCAGTACTGTGTAATCTATGGCACCAATTAACCACCAATGATAATTATAAGTTTTTAAAAGCTAGCAAATTTGTTGCTATATCTTGGAGATGATGTTGATTTTTTTTCATATTCTTTTGAGATTTTCCCCTTACTTCATTTCATAAGGTCCCCCCTTTTAAGAGCACAAAGCTATTTATAACAATAAATGTTTTAGGAACTGGCAAACTGTGAATTCCTAGATGGAATGGCATAATGGCCCCTCAAGGAGGGAATGGACTTTATTCTTGGTGAGCTCCAAATACACAAAAATAAAGGGCTTGCCAGTTGCCAGTGGGAAGTGAACATAATTATGACTTCACAGCTGCTTCTCCTAAAGAAAAAGGCGAGAGAGAGAAAAAAAGGAAGACTCATGCTTTTTTTTGTACTGCATCTAAAAAGAATATGCACAGAGGGAATATATTTATGCCAGATATAAGAAGCCATAATCAAAGTAATACTGTACTACCAAATTCATGCCAAGAAATTCAAAGATAAGAGATATGCATGTACATTACTCTAGTAATTAGAGCAAAGTATGGAAAATTGAGGTCCCCAAATACGTTCCCACTTGCTTGTTTTTTCCTGACGTAAGTGGAGTGGTCTTTCAGCAAAATTGTCATCATCTGCTTTCCTCATCTGACTTTTGCAAAGTGACCTGTTCAGAGAAGAGTTCAAAACTCGATGTGTGGTCTTAAGGAAGGACATTTGGAAAGTTTTAGTTGGGATCTTGGAAATTAAACTTTATGAGTGATATAAGATAGTCAAGGTTACTATTCATACCTGCCAGGACTGATCTATTGTTTAATCTAGAACTGTTGTTGGCAAATTTTTCTGTAAATGGTTAGATTGTAAATATCGTAGACTTTGAAGGCCATAGAGTCTCTGTCCCAGCTACTCAAGCTTGGCAGTTGTAGCATGAAAGCAGCCATAGACAAAATGCAAATGAATAAGGGAGGAGGTTGTATTCCAATAACACTTTGTTTATAAAAACAGGCAGCAGTTAGATTTGACCACAGGGCCATAGTTTGCAGACCCCTGAGCTAGACCCCCTCAACAGTGTTATTTATTTAATGCCATTAGGGATTTTAAGAATCATTTTTAAATGTGAGTAATTTCCTTGAAGTTTTTTGTCAGTTAGCAGTGTTTTATCAAAAACACTGCAAAAATACTTTGGTTACTTGCTTACAAAAGCATTGTATCAAGCAACTGCATTCAGGAACTTATATTAAACCCCAAACTCTAAATATTTTTTTTATCTTCATTGGTCTCTAGCAGATGTAACAAATAAAAGGAAAGGATGAACAGTGAACCTGATTTCTATATAGACAGTTTGGGGCAGGGGAAAAGGAGGTGCTGGATGAGTTGCAGTTAATTGTGAATCTTCTTGAGAACACCTCATGGAAAAATAATCTCTTTAATCTGCCTACTACATTCACAGGCTAACTCAGCCTTGTGAAGAAATGTCAAATTATTTGAGTGATAACTGTGAGTCCAGAGTGATGTCTTTCCCCGGTTCTTCAAGTAATCTGCTATTGACCTCTATACGCACTCCACTTAACTTGTATTTGATCTATTTCCCAATTTATAGAATAAAGGAGAATAAAGAGATGTCTGTAGAGTGGTTTGAAAGCCTGAGTGAAAGGCTCTCTAAAACAGGATGGCTGGGCTTCAAAGAGTCAGGAGGACACTTTGGTTATTGAGAATACATTCTAAATCATGTAAGTGGACACAATAGTAATCTTGTGAATGTCATATTACTCAGCAGTATTCCAGAGGGTCAAATACATAAGGATAACATAAAAGTTTAATATTCAAGTTAAACCTTTTAATTAAAATAGATATGAGAAAAATAGATAGCAGGAATGAGTTTTGAATTGAAAGTTGTTATTTCATGATGTCAGCAGAGACATAAATTCACCTAGCCACTTTTCAAAAGTTCTTTTATATACAACTTAGACTCTGGGTTTTTGAAACTGTGTTTTATTTACTTTTTTTTCTTACTCTCTTTTCCTTCATATTTTCCTCTTTTCTTTGGGAGATAACTACCATGAACATTTTTAGTAGTCCTGATAATGCTATAAAAGTTGATATCATAGAAGCAGCAGAAGTAGTGGAATTGTACTGAACTCAGTATCAGAATACTGATCTGTCATTTTCTTTCTTGAACCTTTAGTTTCCCTATCAATAAGAGAGATAATAAGAAGCTTACAAGAAAGAGTTCTTTCAGAGGGTTAAACAGGGTACTGAATGAAGAAGTACTTAACAGTTACAGGTGTTTAGTAGTCAAGACTTGAATTTGAGTTTGAATGAAAGATGCTGTTCGAGATGCACAGACTTAGTTAATTTCTCCAATAGGAAAAAAGAGAAGGAACAAATAATTGCAGTTTTCCTAAGAAAGGAAGTGTTGGTATGCGGGAACAATTTTCATTGTGTCTTAAAGTTCTCATGGATGGCAAGGTATTTAACATCCCTTGTCTTCATCCCAAACTGCCAAGAGCACTCTGCCTGTCATGGTAAAGACAAAGAATGACCTTTTATGTGTCTAAATACCCTAAAGGGTGAATACCAAACCTGGGTGATAATATAAAGCATCTGCGAATTCAAAGAACACTGCATTATTTGGGCACGAAAAAACATTACAGGTAACACTTGTGAATATACCAGCATACCTGGACCTTTTTCTTTAATAACCAGGGAGGGATCTGCTTAGAAGTAGAGCAGACGTGAAAATGGAAAATTTCATAAATTAAAATAAATACTCAAAAATAACTGTAATGATTGAAAGAACACAAACACACCCACACTCACACCCACCCAACATGGTTCAGTAATGTAGAACCATGGCGAAATGGTCACATGTCCCTGTATCACCCCAGTGACACAAAAATGGAATGGCTCAGGGCAGGTTAGGGCAGTCAGAGTTGGTGACAGGTCATCAGAGTTAGTAAGACTTGCATTTGTTGGTTGCATACACATGAGGGAAGCGAGGGAGACTGTGAGGCAGCAACCAAAGGAAGTTCCTTTGCCCTATGCTTAGTATGTTGTTCATCAAGGAGAAGAAAGGAAGAGGAGACATTCAGACTTAGAAGATTTATTTAATCATCTGATCCAATGTTGGGGCAGTACTGAGTTTTTTGTTCCTACTTTAATATATGGCAAAAATAAGAAAGTGAGGCAAGGTGGTTTTAGTGTTCATAATTAACTCAGGGTGGATACAGGGGAAGCTTATGCTAAATAATTTATGAAATAAACTTTTCTCTCCCCTGACTATTTTGATTTTACTGTGAATAAGGCGAGAATTTCTTCTGAGAGTCTATTTGGGTTGCCTTCAAACAGAAATACAGAACTGATCAATCTGGTGAAAAGTATTCTAGCTGCCTGTGCTATCAGTACCCATTCATTGGGGTCTTTGTATGTCTAGTTATTATTTTATATACTTAGTTCCATTCTTCACAATATATCCATAGGGTTGGTACTGTCATTGTCTCCATTTTCAGATGAAGATACAGAACTTGGAAAGTCCTATATCTTACTTGAGATCACATAGTCAATAAGAGAAAGAACCTGGAATCAGAATCAGAGCTACCTGATGAGGAAGTCATACCCCATTTGGTGGGAGCATATGGCAGGGGTGATATGAATGGCAAAGCAGAGGAGTGATTCCAAATAGATCTAATAGTGCCCACACTACTCCTTGGGATCCAGGATGCAGAGCCCTGGAGAAGTCCGCAGTTCCTAGATTGTGTAGATGCCCAGATCCAGTGCTTATCTGTTTAGTTTGATTAAAACCCTGCATTACCCCTAAAGGGAATGTGAGTCTATACCACCCACAGTGAGACAAAGTAAATCAGCAGATGAGAGGATTATCTGCATGGCCCTTTAAAGAAACTCCCCTGTCCCCCAGCCTGTCATACTCTATCTGCAGGAAGAGTCTTTCAAAGGAAGAGCTCAAAGTATACAGGGTGGTCATGAATTTCCCCTTGACTCACAGGTAAAAGAAATTTGACTCTTAGTCACCAGGAAACAGGAAGTTTCCCCCATGGTCTTTTGATCTTTTGTTGCTCTGAGGAGGCCCACATATCATTGCTCTGCCACTTCAGGCCATTAAACCCATTTGCTCCTTTATATATCTGCTAAACATAGACACTGAAGTGAAGAAATACAGCCTAAATAAAGATACCAATAACAGCCTGCAGGAAGTATTAAAAACAATTCTGTAGAAGGTTAGGAGCCATGCTTTTTCCACTGTGAGCTTTAAAGATTCTCTTTTTGATCAGCCACAAGGTCACTTCACTACGGGTACAAAATCAGAAATGTTGAGGACCCGTTGAGTACTGAATTTTCACAGTGGATCAGTTAGAGGCTATTAAGCAGAGAATGCTCAAGTCATAATATACTGAGAAGGCAGGAAACTTCCTCCTGCCTCCATGTCCTAGCAGGGCCACTTACAACAGCAACCTCTTTCTGTGTCTTATCTCTTGGTTCTACAGGCTGTGCTTGAGTCTCTAAGAGGAAGGACCTATGGAAAAGCCACGAGCTTGGAAGTCTCCCAAACAGACCAGGACTACAGACACAAGAAGTTCTTCTCCAAAAGCAGGTGATGATGGACCCTGACACATTGTCAAATTACTCATCAATCAGGGCTTTGGGGAGGCAATAGGGCATAGTGGTTAAGCTCAAGTATTTTGGAGACAAACAGAGCTGGATTTGATTCCTGATACTGCATGGACTGATTATGTGACTATGGGAGAACCACTTTATCTCTATAAGGTACAGTCCTAGTTTTGGAATTTGTATTTGTACTCCCTATATAGGATTGCTAAGAGACTTAAATACTTAATGCAATGTCTGGCCCATAGTGGTGTTTCATTCATGGAGGTTATCCTTATGGAGCAGCTTATTGTGTTCATATTACTGTTTGGAGCACTGGAGCAAATATAGACGTAAAAAGCACACGTTAGGCCCTCAGAATGAGTACAGTCTAGATCGATTCACAAGAAAAATCCATTTGCAGAAAAATTAAATAATGTTAAGTAGTATACAAAAAAAAAAGTTTACTGTGTAGCATAAGTGATGTGTTTGATCCATTTACTTATTCATAAAACACACAGTGAGTACTTCCTATGTGGAAACACTGTGCTAAACACAGATTTAGGTAATGGAGCTTAATCTCCATAGTTAGCCCTCTATTTACTATGGAATAACTGAGGCTTAGAGACAAAAAGGAACACACTCAATGTTTCACAAATTGTAAGTTGCAAGGCTGATACTTGAATCCAGGCTGGTGTGACCTCAAAGCTCATGATCTTGTAGAACTGTTGTCAAGGGCACACAGTCTAGAACCAGAGCACCTGGCTTCGCATATGGACTCTGCTGCTCATTAGTTCTGTGATGGCAGGCAAGTTATATAACTTCTCTGAACTAGAGATTCCTCATCTGGAAAATGAAGATGTTAGTATTTACTTCATGTCTTTGTGTGTGTGTGTGTGTGTGTGTGTGTGTGTGTGTTTTGAGGACTAACTGAGTTAATACATTCAAAATCTTATCTCATGGGGCGCCTGGGTGGCTCAGTCGGTTAAGCATCTGACTTCAGCTCGGGTCGTGATGTCACCGTTCATGAGTTTGAGCCCTGCATCATGTGAGCTTGAGCCTGACTTTGGGTGAGCTCGATCCCCCCTTTGGGTGAGCCCCACTTCTATCTCCCTCTCTCTCTTTTGCTTTCTCTGCCCCTTGTGGGATTCTTCTCTCTCTCTCTCTCTCTCCCCCTCTCTCTGCCCCTTGCTCACTTGCACCCTCTCTCTCTCTCAAAGAAGAAAAAAAAAATAAACACCACCTTTAAAAAATAGTAAAAAATAATAAAAACTTATCTCAGTGTCTAGCATACTATAAAGACATATAAGGTCTATTGTTATTTAAATAGGGAGCACTATGAGTATTTCTATCTTAACTGAGTTATGACATGTGTATAGAACAATATAATAAGCACTATGCTATTATTATCATTATTATTATTACCCAATAGGTTATACTACACTCAAATAGTGTGCCTGCCTTCAATCAAAATTATCATTCCCTACTCTTAAACCTCCATACTCCCTCACTCTGTTAAGTGGTATTATAATACCCCTCATGATACTATTTGAAAAAATTGATGTCTTTGTTGACTTTGACAGATAATCACAGAAATTCTAGGATTAGAACATACTTTGGTTTAATTTCTAAATCATAATGAAAATTAATGCATGATTACATGTCAGTGATTATAGCATATAGTACATCCTCAATAAAAATTGGTTATTGTTAGTATGATGAGTTCATTTACTTTCCTTTAACACATCACAGTCCGTGAGTCCTGTCACTTTTCCTTTAAAACATTTTTCATATCATTCTTTCTTACAAATCTCCTTACAAATCTTTGGGCTTCCCTCTAGGTACAATCCACGTTGCATACCATTGTTAGTGCCTTCAATACTTGAGTTAGACTAATACTACCCTTGGCAGTTTCCTATTTCCTATGATGTCAGACATTCTGCCTGATGGCCAAGGTCTTCTTTAATCCAGCTCAATTTTGTCTGACTTATTTTACTTCTCACACAGCCCATTCAAAGGAGTCCCTCATTATAGTCCTGTCTTATGTTGACTTTGCACTGTATTCAATGCTTTCTCGTTCCAACCTGGGGGCCCTCCGTTTCACTTTCTGCTGACTCAAATCTGCGTATCCTTTAAGGCCAAGATCATGTACTACCTCTCCCTTGAAGCATGCCTTGACTATATCTTTCCCTATCAACCTTTCCCTTTTCTGAACTCCTATAGCCTTGACTCCTCTTGCCTACCACATTACATGATGAAGGGTGACATTATAAAGAGGTTAATTTAAGCACACAGTCTCTTGACTCCTATTATCTGAGTTCCAAACTTGGCTCAACCTCACCCTAGCTATGGGATCTTGGGCCTCAATTTCTTCATCTATTAAGAGGACATAAGAAGACAACCTGTCTCAGGATGTCCACTCTCACCACTGTTATTTAACATAGTGTTGAAAATGGGCTCCTGGGTGGCTCAGTCGGCTGAGCGTCCAACTTTGACTCAGGTCATGATCTCACGGTTCGTGAGTTTGAGCCCCGTGTTGGGTTCCATGCTGACAGCTCAGAGCTTGGAGCCTGCTTCGGATTCTGTGTCTCCCCGTCTCTGTGCCCCTCCAGCCCCCACTCTCTCTCTCAAAAATGAATAAACTTCCAAAAACTAAAAATAAAAAAAACCTCATCACCTGTTTGAATGAATGAATTAAATTATTTTCTTTTATTTCCACTCAGCTTTATAATGTCCATGTTTATTTTTTATTAGTTTTTTAAAATGTCCATGTTTAGACACAATATGCAGACAGGGCAAGAAATATGATACTCTGACGAAGACTTATATTTATGTTTACTGTTAGCGTGTTGCTAGAGTCCTTAGTGTCATAGCATACACAGTCAGAAGGTCTAAATGCTCTCATCTTATTCTGGGTTTATCCCTCGCCCACGGATCCTTGTTGCTGCCCACCCCTTATTCGATCATTGGAGAAAGGAAGAGAGTGGTGTTAGATTTCAGATTACTGCAGATGAAATGCACAAAGACAAACCCAGGCTTTCCCATTTGGAGTATAGAGAATGCTATGGGGGAACTCTTTTAAGTTGAAGTCATTTTCCATTTAGAAAGCATAGAGGGGTCAGTGGTTTAGAATCCAGAAGAACAATAGACAGGAAAGGTGCTCTCCCTGCACATGGAATTAAGGACTATCTTGCAAGGCCTTCTAATGTAGTCAAAGCTTCAAAGAGGTTATCAGGCCTTTCTCCTTAACTGCCTGCTTTACTTTCTTGTGGCAGTACTTGTGCTCTTCTGATTTTTTTTGACTTAAAAAAATATTTTCCCTATCATTCTCTTTTTTCTTTTCTAATCCTATTTCTTTTTCTCTTTAATGGTCAGGCTTTGTTGCCGACCCCAGTGTACCCTTTTCAAGGGCACTTAGCAGAGCGATTGTCTCAGACTTGGGTTTTCTCCATTCTCTGACCAGTAATAGAAGGACAGAGGCTAGCTCTCCAAGTAAAATCATCTCTTCACTGAAGCTTTGTTCTGCTGCCTTGGGCCTTTCAAACTCTCTGATTCACTGGCCTTGATCTTGAGCAACTTTTTCCATTTCTCTTTTTTCTGTTACTTCCCAATTTCTAGAATGAGTAAATTAGACATATTATTTCTGGTTTCTCATTTCTTATAAATTATTTAACACATGCTACTAAATTTGGGGGGAAATATGGGAAGACAGAAAAATCAAACCAATGCTAATCTTCGTATCTAGGCTCCTGCTCTAGTTTGGTGGTCACAGCCCCAGGCCTGCACTTCTCCTAAACCACCTCCAAGATTAGCCAAACATCCAGGGCTACTGGAATCAGACTAGCTGGTGGAGGAACTGGTCCTATCTTCTTAACAGTCCCCTCCCTTTTGGGACCTGGAAGCAGTTTTGGAGAGCTGTGAAAAGGGGCTCATCAAAATTCAAGGGTGTACTCACTCTATTACCATTTAAGGGAGTCCTGTGCCTCCACGATTCAGTGCCTACTTCTCCCTGCTTCTTCAGTCCTGCAGCAGGCCTAACAACCTTGGCCCACCATACACCCCTTCCTTTCAACATTTATTACCTCCACCTTAATTTAAGTCCTCACTTTCTTGACTCAACTATTCTAATACTTGTATTAGTTTCCTCAAGCTACTGTGAAAATATTACCACAAGCTAGGTGCTTAAAACAACAGAAATTTATCCTCTCATAGTTTTGGAGGTTAGAAGTCAGAAATCACAGAGTTGTCAGGGCCATGTTTTTGCTAAAGGCTCTAGGGAAGAATGTATTCCAAGCCTTTTCCTTTATTAAAATTAAAAAAAAATTTTTTTAAATTTATTATTGAGTGCAAGTGGCGGAGGGGCAGAAAAGAAAGAGGGAGACAGTGGATCCAAAGCTGGCTCCAGGACGACAGCAGCGAGCCCCAGCCTGATGTAGGGCTTGAAGTCACAAACTGTGAGATCATGACCTGAGCTGAAGTTGGATGCTCAACCAACTGAGCCACCCAGGAACCCCAAACCTTTTTCTTAGCTTCTGGTGTTGGCGACAATCCTTGGCTTTCCTTGGCTTACAGCTGTATAACTTTAGTCTCTGCCTCGGTGGTCACCTGGCATCCCTGTGTCTCAATTTTGTTTGTTTCTTATGAGGACAACAGTCATATTGGATCAGGGCCCACTCTAATGACCCCATCTTAATTTAATTACATCTGCAAATACTCTATTTCCAAATAAGGTTATATTCACAGGTACTGGAGGTTAGAATTTAAACACATCTTTGGGGGGGGCATAATTCAACTCATAATAATCAATGCCCTAATGGATCTCCCTGTCACCAGTGTTTCCTTCTTCTATTCCAATCTCCTTGTATATAATTAGCTTTCTAAAACATGTATTACATTATTCACACTTGAAAAAAAATCTGTTCACTCTCTACTTCTTTCAAATAAAACCTTCAGAATTGCATTTCAGGACCTTCTCATGTGAGATTCCATGTTTCTTTCAGGCATATTCTTTCATTCTCTCTATCATAGACCCCATGGGCTTACCACTATGACTGTTGAAACATTCGAGCCCTTGCATATTTTCTAGCTTTTGCTCACCCAAGTCCTATTCCCTTCTTAAATTAATCAATGCATTCTAGGTTTATTTATAACCCTTTGTTATGCTGCTACTAAAGGATTTGTAACATTGTTCCATTATCTTATTCACCCTGAATTTCCCACTGCCTGGTACCTATTATCTATAAATAAACGATGCTGAGTAAACAATTTCAGAGAGGAATAAACTATTTGGTAATTAATGTTGCAAATCTTTTTTTTTTTTATTCTTGTGCTCTTTTTGAGTTCCAGAAAAATTGACAGTAATTTGTCGATATAAATATCTCATTCAGATATTTTTAGTATAGTAGATAAGGATGCAGGTTTTGAAACCAACTTGCTTCAATTAGAAGGTATTGATTACGAGTCCTTTACATAACCTCCCTAACCTTCAATTTTTTCATCTGTTAAATGACAATGAGTTCCTAATTTATAGAGTTGTGAAGATAAAATATACAAAATCCCTAGAGCCATGACTGATACAAATTAAATAGTTAATTTTCTTAGGCTATCATCTTTATAACTATTCTTACTGTTATTCTTATTAGTCATCACTTGTGGAATGAGGATTATATAATGTGTGGCTCAGGTTTAGTAAATGACCCTCTTTTCCCACCAGAGATCAGAACCAAAGGCAGATATAGTCATCAGGCAGATGAAAGTTAAACTTCAAGCCTTATTTCTGATAAGCTTGTTGGAGAACATAGCTTAGATGTTTGGCAATAAAGGGCCTCCCCATACTCCAGCCCAGAACTGATCCTTTCCACCCAGTCTCAGACACAGCTGAGAATATGGAGCTCTCTGCAGACTGAGTGCCAAAAGAAGAGAGCCATGTATGCCTAATTCCTTCCAAATGCCCTAGTCAGACAATATCACTTCCTCTGCCCCCTTGTGTTCTTCCCCACCACTTTTTCAGCATTTGAGTGAGAGTGAAGAGAGGCCAAGGGAGATTTTTCATACAGAAGTAAGAGAAAAAGGGAGGGAAATATTCCCCCCGACATATTACAGACCTCCTCACTTCATATGTGTTACAAATATTATATCTAATCTTTAAAATGAATCTGTGACGTAAGTGTAATTATCACCTTCATTCTAAAGATGAAGAATCTGTGGCCCTGAAAAGTTAATTAACTTACCTAAAGTAATCTAACAGCAGGTAGGAGAAGCATGAATTGAATCCAAAGTCCTCTGTGATGGTATGTCACCTCCTCTCTCCCCCAACACAAATTATAATATTATATCCATATAGATGAAGGAATTTTATTTCTTTTAATTTTTAAATTTAGAACTTTATAATCACAACAAAAAGTATTGCTTAAAAATCAGCCCTATACTCTATAAAGTATATGTAGGTATATGAAAATATATGCAAAGATATACAATATCTATAGGGAATATTCAATGTGATCCTTTTAGCTTGCATGTCAGCATAGTTAAATTGGAAAAACCATAGCCCTTTGTGGCCATGGGAAATGTTTTTCTCCTAAATCCTCTTTCAATATTCTGCTTCATATTATTTATTGGTTCTTACTGTGTTTCATAATATTCTCTACTCTATGGCAGTTTCTATTGGATCACTTCTTTGCAGAAAAACCTTTGGGTCATTTGCCCAGTTTTCACTTAAGAATATTGTTAAAATGTCGATACTACCCAAAGCAATCTACATATTCAATGCAATCCCTATCAAAATAACACCAGCATTATTCACAGAGCTAGAACAAATAATCCTAAAATTTGTATGGAAACAGAAAAGACCCCAAATAGCCAAAGAAATCTTGAAAAAGAAAACCAAAGCAGGAGGCATCACAATCCCAGACGTCAAGCTAGACTACAAAGCTATAACCGTCAAGACAGTATGGTACTGGCACAAGAACAGACACTCAGATCAATGGAACAGAATAGAGAACCCAGAAAAGGACCCACAAACGTATAGCCAACTAATCTTTGACAAAGCAGGAAAGAATATCCAATGGAATAAAGACAGTCTCTTCAGCAAGTGATGCTGGGAAAACTGGACGGCGACATGCAGAAGAATGAACCTGGACCACTTTATTATGCCATACACAAAAATAAACTCAAAGTGGATGAAAGACCCAAATGTAAGACAGGAAGCCATCAAAATCCTCAAGGAGAAAGCAGGCAAAAACCTCTTGGATCTTGGCCGCAGCAACTTCTTACTCAACATGTCTCTGGAGGCAAGGGAAACAAAAGCAGAAATGAACTCCTGGGACCTCATCAAAATAAAAACCTTCTGCACAGTGAGGGAAACAATCAGCAAAACTAAAAGGCAACCAACAGAATGGGAGAAGATATTTTCAAATGACATATCAGATAAAGGATTAGTATCCAAAATCTACAAAGAACTTATCAAACTCAACACCCAAAAAACAAATAATCCAGTGAAGAAATGGGCAAAAGACATGAACAGACACTTCTCCAAAGAAGACATCCAGATGGCCAACCAACACATGAAAAAATGCTCAACGTCACTCATCATCAGGGAAATACAAATCAAAACCATAATGAGATACCACCTGACACCTGTCAGAATGGCTCACATTGACAACTCAGGCAACAACAGATGTTGGCGAGGATGCGGAGAAAGAGGATCTCTTGCATTGTTGGTGGGAATGCAAGCTGGTGCAGCCACTCTGGAAAGCAGTATGGAGGTTCCTCAAAAACTAAAAATAGAACTACCCTACGACCCAGCAATTGCACTACTAGGCATTTATCCACGGGATACAGGTGTGCTGTTTCCAAGAGGCACATGCACCCCAATGTTTATAGCAGCACTATCAACAATAGCCAAAGTATGGAAAGAGCCAACATGTCCCTCGATGGATGAATGGATAAAGAAGATTTGGTATATATATATACAATGGAGTATTACTCGGCAATCAAAAAGAATGAAATCTTGCCATTCGCAACTACATGGATGGAACTGGAGGGTATTATGCTAAGTGAAATTAGTCAGAGAAAGACGAAAATCATATGACTTCACTCATAGGAGGACTTTAAGAGACAAAACAGACGAACATAAGGGAAGGGAAACAAAAATAATATAAAAACAGGGAGCGGGACAAAACAGAAGAGATTCATAAATATAGAGAACAAACTGAGGGTTACGGGAGGGGTTGTGGGAGGGGGGATGGGTAAATGGATAAGGGGCACTAAGGAATCTACTCCTGAAATCATTGTTCCACTATATGCTAATTTGGATGTAAATTTTAAAAAATAAAAAAAAAGATTAAAAAGAAAAGAACAAAGTATACATTACTGTGTTTGTAGTCTTAGTTTCTCCTTTTCCAGTGTCTGCCCATTCTTGAGTCTATTAGCTACTGCTACCCCCAAAATAATTTTGAACTCCCTACCTCATACTTATGCAACTCCCATGGTTTCTTTCCATTCTCTCTCTTGGCTAAACTGTGACATGGAAATTAAAGATTTATCTGCCTTTGGCACTGCTATATCTCTTGTGCCCAAGCAAAGTGCCTGGCCTAAATTATTTATCAATCAAATGTGTTGAATAAGGTAAGATCATGATGGTGGTGATGATGATGGCATTATTCTTTAGCTTTTTGGTAGGATTAGAGTAGCTTCCAGTATAAAAAAAAATCTTATTGTTGGAGCTCTTACTATAATTGTCATTTTGTATCACATGATCCAACATTTTTTCAGCTCTAGTAGCTAAGAATTTTTCTTTTTAACTATTTTTCTACTTAATTCCCTATGGGCTATAAATACATTTTATATCATTAGCCTCAATTATGACTGGGAATATAATACATCATTGCTTCTCTCCAACCATCCAAAAAGTAAAGTGTTGAGTTTATTTTACATTCCAGATGAGCCCTGTGAGACAGAATTAGATCATGGTGGTCTTGAAGTGTGGTTTTGGGTTTTAGAATGATGGCTGCAACTTGTTCCTTTAACAATGATGTTTGGTAGTTGTTATTAGTAATAGCTACCCACACTTCATTGTCTCTGCAAGACACTGCACATATGCTGACAGAACACAATCTTGATATGTATTCATATGTGACAGTGATTGCAAATTTTATTCATGGCTCCACTGAAGTGCCTGTATAGAGTGGATTCTCCACAAATGGTAAATCTATATAATAATAATAATTTGACAAATAATTTCATAACAACAATAATAATGGATGACGATGACCCTTCTCCTAAGGAGGCACATTTGCCTTCTGAGGCTCTGAATACAACTTATAAGTCACATGGAGGGAATCTTTGGGAAGTTTTTTCATAATCATGTGTGTAGTACTAAAGATTAGATTCTTAAGAAACAGCTACATTCACATTGGGAATAAGATTTAATCTAATTTCATCAGCATCTAACATGGGGCTCATTTTGGTTTTCCCAATGAAAGAAGAGGCAGTGACTGAAAATTTGGTCTTACAGTCACTTTCTTTCTCTTTCTCCTTTGATGTACATTAGTTCCCATGGAAACTACATTGGGATGGCTTGAGAGTGACATCTACAAATGCAGTATAAGGTCATTTTTATCTAATGCTTTGAAATTTAAACCATGATTTGTGATGTACAGTGAGCCTTCCTTAACATATTCTGAAGGACTATGAAAAGACAATATTTTGAATGCAGAAACAAGACACGTGACTGCATTATGCCAGTTCTCAGAAAGTTCAACATTGTTCTGCACAGAAAAACAGAGAGAGCCTCAATTCCCCAGTTTGCCTTCAGGAGATCTTGGCAATGCAGCTGGCCTTCTTAACATGAAGGGGAGAGAAGCCCCTCTTTCTTCCTCCTTCCTTATTGCTAGTAGCCAGTGAGGCCAGCAGCTAAGAGACAAACATGTGTTCAAGAGTTTAAATGCTACAATAAGGAACTGCACATGGACTATGATAAAGCTGCAGGGATTTTCTTTTTTTCCAAGTAGTTTCTAGCACGACCGCTGGCCTGCCCTTCTTAAGGTGTGATTTCCTTTATTAATTTGCCAGTGTTTCACTTATGCATTCCAGGTACATTTCAAGGGAGATATGTTTCTAAAGAGAAAAAACTAGAGCCCTCAGATAAAAATGACTTGAGTTTAGTGAAATTTGATCATCTCAAACTTCTAAGGTGCTCTTCAGAGAAGTAAAGTCTGGATGCTTAGTCAAGAGGTCTGGATTCAAATCCTGACTCATTTCCTTTCCAGAGATTTGCCTTGAGCAAGTCAAAACTTTTCTGAGCCTTAATATCATGCTCTAAAGAACACAGTGAGGGTCTCTGGGTGGCTCAGTCACTTAAGCAACCGATTCTTGGTTTCGGCCCAGCTCATGATCTCACGGTTTGTGAGTTCAAGCCCCATGTCAGGCTCTGTGCTGACAGCATGGAGCCTGCTTGGGATTCTCTCT
The DNA here is from genome assembly GCF_046562875.1 of Panthera onca. Taxonomy (NCBI): domain Eukaryota; kingdom Metazoa; phylum Chordata; class Mammalia; order Carnivora; family Felidae; genus Panthera; species Panthera onca. Next base: position 151,475,979 of record NC_138346.1, read on the forward strand.
CTCTCCTCTTCTCTGCCCCTCCCCTGCTCACTCTCTCTGTCTCTCTCTCTCTCAACATAAATAAATACACTTAAAAAAAATTAAAGAACACAATGACATTTGAATGGGTAAATATGTGAGAAGGAAATACTGTAGAAAGAAGTGCTTAGTATAAGTTACATGCTAGGAGCTCAATATATTTGCACAAATGAATTAATTATCCCATAAAACTTTGTTAATACCTATCTTTGTTCTCATTATAGTCCTTTATGCCATAAGTTGTGAAAATGTCCATCTCTTGTCTTATATCATAGTTAAATGTGAGTCGAATGGCCATCTCCGTTTGACAATCACCATCTGGAATACAGCCTCCAACATCACTTTTGGCAATGAGAGAGAGGGCTCCTAGTTGCCTCAACCCAGAAGTGACATGTATCACCTTCTCTCAGGCTACAATGGATCCTAACCTAACTTCAAACTTAGTCTGGGAGGTGTCGGCAAGCATTTCAATAATTGGTGCACAGAAACTCTTTCTTCCACATTAAAAAGAAAAGTTCAATAAATCTCATTGTTTAAAACTGATGATTAAAATTTTAAAAAGGGAATCATAAAGCAAGCACATTTCAAAAATTGGCAAATTCTGTGTTCCTGATGACATTTTTGTATGATCTACTGTTCCAACGCTGCTAATTTTATCTACATGGAGAAAAAGAACAATACATTCTTCATTGATATAGTAAGTCACATTTCTTCATGTCTCCTGCCCACAGACTTAAATTTTAAGAGGCATATAAATAAGCAACTTAGCATATGTGACCTCCTGACCGTGAAGTGTTAAATTCCAGGAACTATATTACTCCACCACTTTTATTCGTCTGTGGGAAATCACTTGATTTATGCCTGATCCCAGGATACAATAAAAATGTGCAGGTATGCCAAACTAGAACGATTGGAACCTGTCAAATAAAAATTTTAGTTGCCCTTAGAATCTACAAATAAAAGTAACTTTTGATTAAAGATAACACAGTTTCTATCATACTTTTATCAGTGTTCAGACACAAAACATATCCAAATAATTGAATTTCAATATAGCACAATGCATCACAGCCTTTGGAGAGAAAGATCCCTGTATGATGAAAAGGAAATTTTCTTACATGGGAAAGAGTTATGGCAGAAAAATGGTTCTAGCCAGAAGAAGCTAAACCAGTATAGACAAGGTATATTAACAGAAATATTCAGCCAAGCAAGGTCTGAATTTTCTCAAGTTGGCTTGTTTACATTGACCATTCATTCTTAGTTTATGGGCTTTAGAACTTCAGATGGGGTCCAGCTAGGAGTATAAACCAAAGTGCCAAAAAAAGAACCACAAGACTTTTGGAAAGGAATTCCCAGCTAAATTTTCAGACTCAAGAGTTTGGCATCATTCTAAAAAGATTCTCAGATCTCAGATTATTTTAGGCAGGTCCACATTGATGCAGTGAATCTCAAAAGCAACCTGGAGAATTTCCATCTCATTAGCACTTCATTTATAGTATATCTATGTCAAGGCTAAGCCTTGGGGTTCTGGTCTTAGCTTAAACATGAGGAAAATAAAATCTACTCTAGTACAAACTGAGTACATATTCTGTCATGTATAGTCATGGTTGAAGCATGCTCACATCACCTGTGAACTGCGACTGCTCACTGAGTGATCTTCAAAGGATGAAATATTTCTTCTAAAATTTTTATGCATTTATTATTTCTTTGCCATTAAATGTCATATATTTGCATTCTAGTTCATTTTTTAGAGTGGAATTTCTGAGATATAATTGACACATAACATTATATTAGTTTCAGCTGTACAGCATAATAATTTGATATTTGTATATATTGTGAAATGATCACCACAATAAGTCTAGTTAACATCCATCACCACACATAGTTAAATTTTTTCCTCATGATGAAAAATTTTAAGATCTACTATCTTAGTAACTTTCACATATACAATTCAGTGTTATTAACTATAGTCACCATGCTCTATATTATATCCCCTTGACTTATTTATTTTGTAACTGAAAGGTTGTATCTTTTGACCTCTTCATCCATTTCACCCACCCCCAAATCCCTGCCTCTAGCAACTACCTACCTCTTTTTCTGTATCTATAAGTTCAGGGTTTTGTTTTTTTTTGTTTTTTGTTTTTGTTTTTGTTTTTTTTTTTTTTTTTTTGGCGGGGAGGGATTTAGATTCCACATATAAGTGAGATCATACAGTATTTGTCTTTCTCTGTCTGACTTATTTTACTTAATATAATACTCTCAAGATCCATCTATGTTGTTACACTGCAAATAGCAATATTTCCTTCTTTTTTATGGCTGAATGATATTGTATTATGTAGATATGCCATATAAATACGTGATATATGTGATACATATATACTACATTTTCTTTATCCATTCATCCATCAATGGACACTTAGGTTGCTTCCATGTCTTGGCTATTGTAAATAATGTTGCAATGAACACGGGGGTGTATGTATCTTTTCGAGTTAGTGTTTTCATTTTTCTTCAGATGAATATCCAGAAGTGAAATTGATAAGTTATATAGCAGTTTCATTTTTAATTGTTTTGGGAAACCTCCATACTGTTTTCCATAGTGGCTGCACCAATTTACATTCCCACCAACAGTGCACAAGGGTTCTCTTTTCTCTACATCCTTGCCAACACTTGTTATTTCTTGTTTTCTGTTAATACCCATTCTAACAGTTGTGAGATGGTATCTCATTATGAATTTAATTTGTATTTTCCTGATAATTAATGATGTTGAGCATCTTTTCATGTGCATTTTGGCCATCTGTATGTCTTTTTTTGGAAAAATGCCATTCAGAGCCTCTGCCTATTTTTCAATGAGAGTCTTTGTTTGTTTTGGGCTATTGAGTTGTATAAATAAAATATAAATATATAAAAATATGTAATTATATAATAAATATAAATTATATTTATGTTTATGTTTATATATTTTGTATATTAGCTCCTAGTCAGAAATATGATTTGTAAATATTTTCTCCCATTTCATAGGTTATTTTTTCATTTTGTTGATGTTTCCTTCACTGCACACAGCTTTTTAGTGTGAGGTACAAACTGCATTTCTGATGGTCAGTTATTAAACAAAATAACGTGGGTTTTAGGTCATGGTACATCTTTTTAGAACATGTCCAACCTTACTCTGAAAACACCTTATACAACTTGGGGTTCAAAAAAATGTCACCATGGAAACTTCAGCAGTGGTTTGACAGAGATTTCCTTTATTCATCTTTGTGCCCTAGTGCTTAATACAGTATCTGTCAAGTACAGATACTCAATGTTTCAGAATGAGGAAATGAATGAATGAATGAATGGGAATGAAATCTTCTTGAATGCATCCACATTTTATTCCAGATAGACCTTGTTCAACACTCCCGCGTGAATCAGAATAAGACCTCAGTCAAGCTGCAGACTATATAAGATGGCACATAGGGGTGGTGGCACTCTGCAGGGAGGCAGAGAGACCTAGAAAGCTGTCAATCTCTGTGCAGATTGTATCAGAAAGTGATTTTTAGCCAATTGTTAGGCTAGAGTTCCCGTAACTTCATGAATGCATAGCTTTATAAGTTCCTAATAACTTTCAGTAACCTGATTCCAGGAGTGATCAGACCACACAAAGTACTTGCAAAGTTGTGTATATTAGGTTTGATATATTATGCATCAGATTTATATTTCTGGTTGTGACTTTCATGGGCCAAGACTAACATCAGTTATTCTCAGTTTTTTTTGTTTGTTTTATTTTGTTTGTTTTTCATTGTTATTGTTATTCTCAATTTTATAACTCAATTTGACTAAAGACTATTTGAGATTAAAAATGTGAAAAATTCAAAGATAAAAATATCTACATATACACACATACACATAGATGCACACATGCATAAATATACTTGTGTATAAGCACACACACATATACCCCTATAAAGCAACACTCACCTAATTCCGTATTTTATATAATATATATATTCCATAGTATGTATGGAAACATATATGTGTGTATACATGTAAATATGTATTACATTTAATATGGAATTTTATCAATGTTATTATGTGAGTGTGTGTGTATATATATGCACATATGCATATACAGTATGTGTATATATATATATATATATATATATATATACACACACATTAAATATATGTATACATTTTATACTGACACCATTGCCTTATTCACCAAATATTATTGAATATTTACTGTATCTAGGCACTCTATTAGGTACTTAGAATACAAAAAGTCAATCTTTTCCAGTCCCTGCCTTAAAGAAAATCACAATTAAAAAAGTGAGGTTAGAGTGGGAGAGAGCCAAAGCAGAAGAGACTCTTAAAAAACCGAGAACAAACTGAGAACAAACTCAGGGCTGATGGGGGGTGGGAAGGAGGGGAGGGTGGGTGATGGGTATTGAAGAGGGCACCTTTTGGGATGAGCACTGGGTGTTGTATGGAAACCAATTTGACAATAAATTTAATATATTTAAATAAAAAAATAAGTAAAAAACCATTAAAAAAAAGAAAATCACAATTTACTAGGGCAAAGACTCATAAACGTATAAATGCCATTTAATGGCAATACAGTCAAATGCTCCTAGAATTAAAGAATGTTCCAAATATTCACTAGTGCCTTCCGCTTATCGCATGCAGGTCTTTCCTCTTTTATCTAATCCTATCCATCTTCCAAGTAACGAGTTTGCAGGTACTTTTTACCTTGATAAAATCTCAAAATGGTTGCTAAATGTTGGTGGCAAAGTTTTGATTTGTGCCTCTAAGAGCCATAGCACCTTTTGCTCTTCACAACATCATACGAAAATCTGTTGCTTGAACTTTGGAGAGGATTCATTCCTTTTGAATTTCTTCCCTTTTATCATATTGTCATTTATGAAATGCAATGATTCATTAATGGTTTTCTTGTGATTCTTCTAAGTCATGACATTTATAAATATCTTAGCAACATTCAGAGAGTATATGAAACTGTATATATCTAGGAAGTAATTATATACACAAACATATGTATGTTCAAATGAAAAAAGGATACCATAGCTGTCTGTATCATGATCTATGAATGCAGGTATGATTGGAAAATTTAATATATTCTGAACATTCTGTGTTAGGGTTTTCCATCTGTAAAATGGAACTAGCATTCCCTTCCCTTCCCATTACATAAGATTGCCATGAATTTCACATAAGATAATATGAGTAAGTGGTTTATGAGGTAAAATATACTATACAAATAGATGTCTAGCCAAGATATGAGGGCCATCTGGCTGCATGTCAGATTTTCACAGGTTCCTAGACTACCAGAATGGCTTCTACAGGTGACTACAAGGAAACTGAAGTATATATTTAATATTTATAGTCCTCTTTCAAATTACTTTTCCACCTTTTTCAAAAGCCCAATTCTATGCTCTTTCCTGACCTTCTTGTATGTATTCTAGTTTCTATCTTTGCTTCTGTCTTTGAATTTGATACTTTCTCTGGTACCAACACTGGTTCATTCTAAGTAACATGTGAATAAGCAACCCACTCTAAGTTGCCTCTCTATCACCTTTCCTAGGTTGATGCAGAATCCTTTTGCCCAGAAGCTGCCCCTTTCTTTCAAGTAAGATTTTGTATCACATGATGTTTCCACTGGTTTGCTCAAACATTTCTAAAAGAGACCCAATAGGTGTGGGGAAAATGATGGAGTAGGAGGATGCTAGCCTTACCTGGTTCCATGGAAACAACTAGATAACACCCACATTAGTGTAAATAACTCAGAAAATGTTTCAAAGACTGTTAGAATAGACTCTCCACAGGCAAATATAGAGAAGAGGCCACATCAAAGAGAGTAGGAAGGGCAGAGATGGGGTCAGTAGCCAAATGGGTCTGTGGGAATGTGGATGGACACTGTGGGCACAGAGAGGGAAAAGAAGTAGACTCCACATCAGGCACCCTAGGCATGGAGACTCATACTAGGAAGACAAATCTCCCATAACATTTGGCTTTGAGCACTGGGGGGTGGGGGGTAACTTCCTAATTTATTACAATCAGTGGGGCTTAACAGATGGAGCTTTAAATATCAGTGTGCTCAGCTCCAGGAGAGCTGGAGAATGATGAGAAACTTGAAGAGATAGCACAAAAAACCAGCCCCACAGAAGCAGGAGTTTGAAAGATACTCAGGGTGTACTGGAGGAAGATTTGTTTGCTAATCTCAGGGCCTGTGCTGGAGGGGCAGGAATCTTTTAGATACTTCTCCAAGAACAAGGGAACTGGTAGGTGCCATTTCCCTCCCAGGACCCCCATCTTAGATGCAGGACACCTGTGGGAATTAATGCAGCATGAAATACTCTCCACCTAGCTTGCTAACAACCCACCCTGTTCCCACATATTTCTGTGGATCCATTCCCTCCAACTTGGCCTCCTCCCACAGCAGCAGACTGTGTAAAACTTGCTAACACTGTGTGTCCTGCCCCTGCATTCTCCTGTGGACTCACCCGCTCCAACACACCCTCGGTAGGAGTCTATCCAAAGCTGCCCCACAAGCATGGAAGTATGCAAACAGCCCTGACAGGGGTCAGCACCACCCCAAAGTGACTCCTGCCCTCAGGAGAGGGGATGATAACCACACACATCAATCTGACTGTGACTCCAGCAATGGGCTGGGGGCATACACATGGTCTGACTACAGGCCCTGCCCATCTATGAAAGCTTTTCAGGTGCCAACACAAGGAAAGCATCTTGCAGTTCTAGGGACAGAACTCTGGCAAACTCCTTATCTGACCCAATTCAAGCCCCCGACTGGTCCACTAACAACATAGGGACTAGCCCTGCCCACAACAGGCAAAAAGAGCCATTGCAGACAAATGGACTAAAGGCAAACGTAACTCATCCACAATAGCAGGGCATACCGAACACACACAGGAGACACCTCTGAAGTGCCAGGTTTTGGTGAACAAGGAATATTGCACTGCAAGGCACTACAGACCTCTTTTTTATACGGACATTACTCTCAAGAGCAGGAGACAGACCTGGCCTTCCTAACACACAGAAACAGACACAGAGAGTTAGACAAAATGAGGAGGCAGAGGAATATGTACCAAATGAAAGAACAAGACAAAATCACAGCAAGAGAGCTAAGCAAAATAGAGATAAGTAATGTGCCTGACAGAGAATTTAATGTAATCATCATAAATACTGGACTTGAGGAAAGAAAAATGGAGGATATATTGAGATTCTCAACAAAGAAATAGAAAACATAAAAAGAACCAATCAGAGATGAAGAACTCAATAATTGAAATTAAAAATACACCAGAGGGAATAAATAAATAGATTTAAATAGATTAAATAGATTAAAGGAAGCAGAACAGATCAGTGACCTGAAGGACAAAGTAACAGAAAGCAATCAAGCTGAATAAGGGACAGACTAAAAATAATAAAAATGAAAATGGACATAGAGAACTCAGTGACACCATCAAGCATAATAACATTCACATTATAGGGATCCCAGAAGGAGAAGAGAGAGAAGAGAGAGGGGGAAGCAAATATATTTAAAAAATAATAGCTGATAATTTCCTGAATCTGGGAAGGACAGAAATCCAGATCCAGGAGATGCACAGAGAGCCCCCAACAAAATCAACCCAAGGAGGTCCACACTAAGACACATAGTAATTAAAATGGCAAAAAGTAGTGATGAAGAGAGAATTTTAAAAGCAGCCAAGAGAAAATAGATACATATAAGGGAAATCTCATAAGGCTATCCACTTATTTTTCAGCAGAAACTTTTCAGGCCAGAAGGGAGCATGATATATTCAAAGTACTGAAAGAAAGAAATCTGCAACCAGGAATACTCTATGCAGCAAAGCTATCATTCAGAATAGAAGGAGAGATAAAGAGTTTCCCAGACAAACAAAACCTAAAGAAATTCATCACCATTAAACCAGCCTTACCAGAAATGTTTAAAAAGGAGACATTTTGTGTGGGGAAGGAAAGAACTTAAGTAGAAGTAAGAAAAATGGGAAGCACAAAAGCAGTGAAATTAAGTATATGTATAAAAGTCAGTCAAGGGATTCACAAAATAAAAGAATGTGATGTATGATACCATATACCTAAAATGTGGGGTGGGGAGAGGAGTAAAAATTTAGTGCTTCTAGAATGGGTTCAAACTTAAGTGGACCATCAGCTTAACATAGACTGCTATATGCTTATGATGTTATGTATAAACGTAATGGTAATCACACATCAAAAAGTGGTAATAAATATGCCAAAAAATAAATGGAAAGTAACCCAAGTATGTCACTAAAGAAAGCCAGCAAACCAAGAGAGAAGAGAGCAAGAGAAAAAAAGGAACAGAGAACTACAAAAACAACCATAAAACAAGTAACGAAATGGCAATAAGTACATATTTATCAATAATTACTTTGAATGTAAATGGCCCAAATCCTCCAATCAAAAGACATAGGGTGGTAGAAGGCATAAAAAATAAGACCCATCTATATACTGTCTACAAGACACTCATTTCAGACCTAAAGACACATGCAGACTGAAAGTGAAGGAATGAAAAAGCATATATCATACAAACAAAAGTGAAAAGAAAGCCAGGGTAACAATACTTACTCTGGACAAAATAGACTTTTTTTAAAAATTAATTTTACTTATTTTTATTATTTTTATGGACAAAATAGAGTTTAAAACAAAGACTGCAACAAGAGACAAAGAAGGATATTATATAATCATAAAAGGAATAATCCAACACGAAAATGAACAAAAATTGTAATATTTATGCACCCAACATGACAACACACAAACACATAAAGCAGCTCATACCAAACATAAAAGAAGTAGTCAACAGTAATACAATAATAGTAGAGAACTTTAACCCTGCACTTACAGCAATAGATAGGTCATTCAAACAGAAAATCAACAAAAAAACCTTGTGGCTTTGAATACACACTGGACCAGATGGATCGAACACGTATATATTCAGAACATTCCATCCTAAAACAGTGGAATACATATTCTTTTGAAGTACACATGGAACGTTTTCCAGGATATATCACATTAGACCACAATACAAGTCTCAACAAATTTGAAGAGACTGAAGTCATACAATGCATCTTTAATCACAGTGTTAAGAGACTAGAAATCAACCACCAGAAAAAATCTGGAAAGAACACCAATACATGAAGGTTAAACAATCTGTTACTAAATAATGAATGGATTAACCAAGGAATCAAACATGGAAAAAAAAAAAAAACTACATGGAGACAACAAACAAACAAAAAAACTACATGGAGGCAAATAAAAATGAAAACACAATGGTCCAGAACCTTTGGGATGCAGCAAAGTCTGTTCTAAAAGAGAAATTTAGAAATACATGTCTACCTCAAGAAGTAAGAAAAATATCAAACAACCTAACCTTACACCTAAAGGAACAAACAAAACCAAAACCAGTAGAAAGAGAGAAATAATAAAGATTGCAGCAGAAATAAACAAAATGCAAACAAGAATAGAGTAGATCAATGAAACCAGGAGCTACATCTTTGAAAAGATCAACAGAATTGACAAACCTTTATCTAGACTCATAGAAAAAAAGAAAGAAGACTCAAACAAGATCAGAAATGAAAGAGGAGAAATAACAACTAACAACACAGAAATACAAAGGATTATAAGAGAATGTTATGAGAATTATATGCCTGCAAAGAAATGGATATATATACCTAGAAGAAATGGATAAATTCCTAGAAACATATGACCTCCCAAAACTGAAGCAAGAAGAAATGGAAAGTTTGAACAGATGGTTATCAGCAATGAAATTGAAGCAGTAATCAAAAAATTCCCAACAAACCAAAGTCCAGGACCAGACTGCTTCAAAGGCAAATTCCACCAAACATTTAAAGAAGAGTTAAAGTCTCTTCTTCTCAAACTATTCCAACAAGTAGAAAAGGAATGAAATCTTCTAAATTCATTCTATGAGGCCAGCATTACCCTGATACCAAAATCAGATAACAACACTAAAAAATAAGAGAACTACAATCCAATAACTGATTAACATAGATGCAAAAATCCTCAACAAAGTATTAGCAAACTAAACCCAACAATACATTAAACATGTTATTCACCATTATCAAGTGGGATTTATTCCTGGGATGCAAGGATGATTCAATATTCACAAATCAATCAATGTGATATAACACATTAACAAGGGAAAGGATAAAAACCATATGATCATTTCAATAGATGCAGGAAAACCACGTGACAAAGTATAACATCTACTCATGATGAAACCCTCAACAAAGTAGGTTTAGAGGGAACATACTTCAACATAATAAAGATCATATATTAAAAACCCACAGCTAACATTATATTCAGTTGTGAAAACCCAAGAGCTTTTCCCTAAGGTCAGGAACAAGACAAGGATATCCACTCTCAATACTTTTATTCAACATGGTGCTGGAAGTACTAGCCACAGAAATTGGACAACATAAAGACATAGGAAGGATTTAAATCAGTAAGGAAGAAGTAAAACTCTATTTGCAGATGATATGATACTATGTGTAGAAAACCCTAAAGAATCCACCAAAAAAACTACTAGAACTCATAAATTAATTCCATAAAGTTGCAGGATACAAAATAAATGTACAGAAATCTCTTTCATTCCTATACACTAATAATAAAGTAGGAGAAAGAAATATTAAGAAAATAATCCCATTTACAATTGCACCAAAAATAATAAATACCTAGGAATAAACTAACCAAGAAGGTGAAAGACCTATAATCTGATAATCATAAAACACTGATGGAAGAAACTGAAGATGACACAAATGGAAAGGTATTCCATGCTCATGGATTGGGAGAACAAATATTGTTAAAAATGCCCATACTACCCAAAGCAATCTACAGATTTAATGTGATTCTTATCAAAATACCAACAGCATTTTTCATAGAACTAGAATACATAATCCTTAAATTCGTATGGAACCACAAAAGACCCCATTAGCCAAAGCAATCTTGAAAAAGAAGAGTAAAACTGGAATCACAATCCCAGATTTCAAGAAATACTACAAAGCTGTAGTAATCAAAACAGCATGGTACTGGCAGAAAAATAGAAATAGAAAGCCCAGAAAAAAACTCACAATTATATGGTCAATTAATCTTTGACACAGGAGGCAAGAGCATGCAATGGTAAAAAGACAGTCTCTTCAACAAATGGGTACTGAGAAAACTGGAGAGCTACATGCAAAAGAATGAAACTGGACCACTTTCTTACACCATACATAAAAATAAACCAAAAATAAGTTAAAGACCTAAATGTGAGACAGAAACCATACAGATCCTAGAAGAGAACAAGCAATAATTTCTTTGACATCAGTTGTAGCCAACATTTTTCTAGATATGTCTCTTAAGGCCAGGGAAACAAAAGCAAAAATAACTATTGGGACTACATCAAAATAAAAAGTTACTGCACTGCAAAAGAAGCAGTCAACAAAATAAAAAGACAACCTACTGAATGGGAGAAGATATTTGCAAATGACATATCCAATAAGAGGTTAGCGTGCAAAATATATAAAGAACTTACACAACTGAACACCACGCAAACAAATAATCTGATTAAAACTGAGCAGAAGATATGAAAAGTGATTAATATAACTAATAATCACTGAAATGCAAGTCACAACCACAATGAGATATCACCTCACACCTGTCAGAATGGTTAAAATAAAAAACGCAAGAAACAACAAATATCAGAGAGAATTTAGAGAAAAAGGAACCTTCCTGCACTTTTGGTATGAATGCCAAGTGGTGCAGCCACTGTGGAAAACAGGATGGAAGCTCCTCAAAAAATTAAAAATAGCATTATATGACCCAGTAATTCCACTACTGGCTATTTACCCAAAGAAAATAAAAACACTAATTCAAAAAGATGTATGTACCCCTGTGTTTACTACAGCATTATTTGAAATAACCAAAGTATGGAAGCAACCCAAGTGTCCATTGATAGGCGAATGGATAAAAAAGAGGTGGTATACAGATACAGTGGAAGGTTACTCAGCTATAAGAAAGAACAAAATCTTGCTGTTTGCAACAACATGGATTGAGAAGGTATAATGCTAAATGAAAAAAGTCAGAGAAAGACAAACGCCATATGATTTAACTCATATGTGGAATTTAAGAAACAAAACAAATGAACAATGGAAAAAGAGACAAACAAAATGCAAACTCCTAACTATAGAGAACAAACTGATGGTTACCAGAGGGGATGCAGGTAGGGGCATGAGTGAAACAGATGAAGGGGATTAAGAGCACTTATTGTGATGGACTCGGAGTAATTTACAGAACTGTCGAATCACTATATTGTACACCTGAAACTAACATAACACTGTATGTTAATTGTACTGCAAATACAATAAATGAATACATAAGTAAAAGGCAGACAGTAATATGTACATTTTTAGAATTATCCAACCCTATTTAATAATGGCAGAAGTGCTAAGCATTTACTTTCTAAAATGGCTCAGGCCTCTGAGAAGGGTAGAAATTTTCTAGGTACAATTAGTTATAAAAAATCTTGCACTCTAGACTCACGTGGGGGTAGGACCCTTAATAACTCATCAGATAATTGTAGCATTGCTTCCAGTGCTCCACTGAAATAAAAAGGAAAATATCTGAGTCTGATTAGAATCACGTAGACAGATAGAATATGGTCTTTTGGGTAAAAGATCTTCCAGGATGCATTTTAGTGTGATGTTTAACACAATTGACTATTGTTTCAGAAACTTGATTTTGAGTTCTGGCCATGATATGTAATAGATCTATGATCAAGTTACTTGGCTTCTGAAAGTCTCAGTTTTCTCGTATAAAGTGGTCCTGGTTGGCTACTTTTTTGTTTCCAATGTAGAAAGATACAAAAGAATGTCACTCTTTCATAACATTAAGAAAAAAAATCAATGAAGCCATTCTTTCCCCCCCCCCCCAATTTTATTTTAAAGACAGAGAGGTGGTGGGGGAGAGGGGCAGAAGGAGAAAGAGAGAGAGAGAGAGAGAGAGAGAGGGAGAGAGAGGAAGAGAGAGACAGAGACAGAGAATCCCAAGCAGGCTCTACATTCAGCACAAAGCCCAGGGTGGGACTTGATCCCTTGATCCCTGGATCATGACCTGAGCTGACATCAAGAGTCCAAGAGTGGGTTACACAACTGACTGAACCATACAGGTGCCCCAGAAGCCGTTATTCTTAAAAACACTGGAGAGATAAGACTTCTAATCACATGAATTGACTTCTAAAGGCAGAGAAATCTCCAAAGAGAGATGAAGCAAATACTGTTGCCCCTTTGGAAGAGCATGGAAGAAAGAGGTGACTGCCAGTTTCAGCAGGTAAGGAGAAAGGCTAAGTATGAGTTAGGATGACACCAGGAGTCAAAGATACAGGTGAAGTCTGTAGTTTCTCAAATGTGTTCTTTGCAGGCTCCCACTGGTGCTCACAAGAAATATTCAGGGAAGAGGACAACTAAGTGAACTCCCCTCAATGGTGCATCTTTATATTTCTCTCAAATGAAGTAAAAGTCATAAGCTACCAATAAAAGGACAGGTGACCTCCTCACATCCCATCCTTCAAAAACATTAAATACTTAGGATACATCTAAAAATATATCTGCAAGATCTGTAAGCTAAGGATGACAAAATGTTAGAGAAATTTAAAAAGACCCAAATAAATGGAGACATATCCTGTGTTCACGGTTCAGAAGACTCAATATTTTTAAAATATCAATTCCTCCCAATTCACCTATCAGACTCCATGCTATCCCAATGAAAATCTCAAGACTCTTCAGTGGAACTTATCAAGCTGATTTTAAACTTTATGTGGAAAAGCCAAGGGCCAAGACTAGCCAAAGAATTTTTAAAAAGTACTAAGTTGGTGGACTCATACCTGATTTCAAGGCTTTATTTACTAAGAGGGTAAATAAATTATACTTTAATAAATCTTACTTTTAAAAGTGTACAGAATAAAGCACTTACTTCAAAGGGTTGTTTCATGAATTGAATGAGGTGACAGTACCGACACAGGGGAAGTGCTCAATAAATGGTAACTGTTGTCACTGGCATTTGTTATTTGTTAGAGAGTCATAAATTGTAATTCCTTGTTCCCTCCTGCTCCCCTTCCCTAACCACAAAATGTTCTGGAATTAAAACAGGTCTTTTTGGGGCGCCTGGGTGGCTTGGTCGGTTGGGCGTCCGACTTCAGCTCAGGTCATGATCTCACGGTCCGTGAGTTCGAGCCCCGAGTCAGGCTCTGTGCTGACAGCTCAGAGCCTGGAGCCTGTTTCAGATTCTGTGTCTCCCTCTCTCTCTGCCCCTCCCCTGCTCATGCTCTGTCTCTCTCTGTCTCAAAAATAAATAAAACGTTAAAAAAAAAATTAAAAAAAAAAAAAAAAAAAGAAAAAACAGGTCTTTTTATGTGTAGCATTATAAACTCTTTTCCTGGGTTCTCTCTACAGACTTAAGTCATTCTTATGTCTTGGATATGTATTCTGATGTTCAGCCTCAGAAGTAAGCATCCTTCATTTTACCTGGTGAGTACAACTGTGGAGGCTTGGCTGGAAGGATCATTTTCATGGTGAGATAAATATGGCAGCTCCCCAATTCGCTCTTGGTAACATGCAGGCACTTTGGGGATTGAAGCACACTTGCTATAAAGAAGCCTAAGCTTCAGATCCCCTCACTTGCACTGGTTTCTTTCAAGGTCCCTGGGAGAAGCCTAGCAATGTATTTACCTGGTCACAGGTTGCTGTAAACTTTGTAAAAGTGAAACATTTTAACCACAATTGTGAAAACCCACCATGTCTTTCCACTCTGCCCTGCCATCTGTCACACTTGCCTTCATGTTGGGTAGGATTGGAGTGGCAACAGGTTTTTTTCTTCTTCCCTCCCTTCCTTCTTCCCTGTCTCTGTTTCTTTTCTTTTTGTATTTTGCTAAGCGAAAGTTGAGTTGGAGGTACTGTTTGATATTTTTAGTCACTTCCTATATAATTAATTTATTGTTAATCTGAGTTTGAATGCCTTCCAGGAATATTCCTACAGTCCACTATGCTGACTTATCCAAATCATGATATAAAGGTACTGGGGGAAGATCATGTTGTAATATGGACATGAACTATAGAGCTCGGCAATAAAATATAATATTTTGGGAGAAATAAAATTTAAAATATATGGAGCTAGAAGCTAGTCTTTGAGAAATTCTTCTGAACATCAGACATCAAAAACTGTAGGGTAGGGGGTTGGAATTAACTTTTTGTAGATAGCTAGTCAAAATGGAGTTCCTCTCCTAGTAGAAACACACCTCAAGCACATACAAGTGTATTCTCTGTACATATATTTTATAGGACTTATGTAAAATAGTATTTATCAGATTTCTTGTATTTATAGGCACAAACCTAGAGTGATATTACACCCCTGGGTGAAAGCTTCACACTATATCTGATCATATTGAGTGTATCAGATATATATTATCCTGATGAAACCTGGAACCGCCCCCCCGCCTGCTCCCCCCCCACAAAAAAATGCCCACAGTGTCCAAAATTGCTATAGACATAGTTGAGCAGCCTGTAAAAACAAGTGTCCCTGTTGCATCTACATACACTCATCAATAAGTCAATGAAAGTAGTATATAAGAACAATTTGATTACATAGTTATCTAGCTCCATACAATATAGAAGACATTATTACAAAATGCACTTGAATTTCTCCTATGTATGTCATAATTTCAACTAACTCTATATACTTTCAAAACTATCGGTCATATTATGTAGAACTATAAAGATTAAAGGTAACGTATATATACTCTATAGCATGATGCTAGGCACTCGGCGCATGGCTGCTTCATAAAAAGCAACTACTGATTATTATTTCGATACTGTGAGCTTGGCAATTAATATATAGCAACTGTTTATTCTTGGTGTTTTTCTGCCTAGTTGATGACTAAAGATTCTTTTGGGGAGTTTCCAGTAGAAGATGCGGTAGACTGGCACGGGCCTTTGAGCAGCAGACATTTATTTTTGTAGAAGAGTTCTACATCCACAGAAGCATCGTCTCAGACCTGTCCTGTGCCAGTGTAGTCCACAAACAACCCCTCATTTCTTATTGCTGCAGGCCAGATCAATCTACTTGCTCTTGTCAAATCCCTAAGAGAATTTCCAAATGCTTAGATCTGCGAAAGCATTTCTTCTTAATTATTTGGAATATAGGAGCAATGCCAGATGCCACTGTCACTGGTAGAAAGAAAAACAAGGAAAACAAGAGCAGAATCCCTCTTTTGTTTTCTTCTGCTGGCAAGATACTAGGTCAACAAATAAATGATACTTAATTGTGCAGCCTTAGAGCTCCAGAGATTTTGGCACTGCAACGTAACATAATGATTCTGGAAGTAAACAGCTACTGGATATGTTATAGAAAGAATGAGAACTACTTTATATTCCATAAGTCTTCAAATTCCTTGATAGCTTAACTGTGGAATAGCTGAACTTAGTATTTTCCAACCTTCATGCACCTTTTATATAAACAACTCCAGCTTCCTGAAGGCACACCAGTAATAGAAATGATGATGGAGACATTAAATTACCATTTATCTTTTTATCTATTTTGTGTAAAACATAGTAATTCTGCATTTGGCTACACGCAGCCATGAAACTTAAAAAAACTTAAGCCACAAAACTTAACAATGACTTAAACATATGGAGGTTTGTTTTTCTCAGCATGAAGTTAGGAGATAGTCCAAGTCTCTATACTGGCTTCATGATGGTATTAGCAACTCAGGCTGCTATAAACTTTCCACTTAACTCTCCCAAATATGTGGCTTTATTCTTACAGCTACCTTAGAATCAAAAGATAGCTGTTTCACTTTCAGCATCATATTTCCTTTCCAGGCAAGAATCGAGGGAAGAGTAAGGGGAAGTACAACGTGCAGGTCAGAACTGCCCTCTTCTGAAAATATTTTAAGTATCTTTCTTGTAAAGGTCTAATCTTCTGCTTGTATCTCATTAGCCAGCACTGTGCCAGATATGACATACTTGTCAGTCCCCTTGCTGCAAAGGAGGCTGAAAAGTTGAGTTCCAGGTATGTAGGCATGTGCACGTGCATGCACATATTTTTAAACATATTTTTTTAAAGTTTATTTTTATGCTTTTAAAAGTTAGAGAGAAGGGGAACAGAGGATCCGAAGCAGGCTCTGCAATGACAGAAGTAAGCCTGAAGCAGGACTTGATCTCACAAATCATGAGATCATGACCTGAGCCAAAGTCGGACACTCAAAAGACTGAGCCACCCAGGTGCCCCTTAAAGTTTATTTTATAATTTATTTTGAGAGAGAGTTCAAGCCAGGGAGAGAGAGAGAGAGAGAGAGAGAGAGAGAGAGACAGAATCCCAAGCAGGCTCCACTCTGTCAGCCCAGAGCCTGACATGGGGCTCAATCTCACAAAGCTTGAGAGCATGACCTGAGCTGAAACCAAGAGTCAGATGCTCAACTGACTGAGCCACCCAGGAGCCCCTTGCACATATTTTTAAGAACACACTGCCACAAACAGATTCTGATAGAAGGAAGGGCAGACTGGATCTTGAGTAGGAAACACATAGGGTCCGCCTTACACAGTAACCTTTATAAAAGTCCTAGAGGAGGAGTGTTGTTTTTCCCATCAAGAACAAGAAAAGTTAATCTTTCAAATAAGTTGCAAAATTTAAGTTTGCATCTAAGAAGTCATGTTGGAGGAGAACTATTACAGAGAACTTATCATTGATATGCTTCAAAGGAATATGGAAGAATCATAAGAAACTTTCTCAGGCTTAGAATTGTTTGTGGCTTGCAATTTTCAGTTTAGGAATACTTTTCCGCTTCCATCCTTCTAAGCTTCTCTTGGTTGCTCTAACACTCCATGGGGCTTTGTTCTCGTTATTTCCTCTGTTTTGAAATGTTTTATCCAGTGTTTAGGCTGTCCAAATTCTTCTTTTCCTTCAGGTTTCAGCTCAAATGCCATCTGCTCAGAAAAGCCTTCCATGAACTCCCCATCTGGGTGCTGACTATCCCCAAGTCGGTATCACATTATCTTGGGGTTTCTTTCCTACATAGCTTATTAGAGTAGTCCCTGTGTTGTCTATGGGGGGTACATTACAGGTCCCTGAAACCACAGATAGTACTGAACCCTGTATATACTATGGGTTTTTTCTATGCATACATACCTATGATGAAGTTTAACTTATAAATTAGGCATGGTGAGACATTAACAACAATAACTAATAATATGATAGAACAATTATAACACTACATGGTAATAACAGTTATGTGAATGTGGTCTCTCTCTCTCTCTCTCAAAATATACTCTACTCACTGCTTATGATGTGAGATGATAAAATGCTTATGTGATGAGATAAAGTGAGGTGAGGTGAATGATGTAGGTGTTGTGACATAGCGTTAGGCTACTACTGACTTTCTTATCATATGTCAGAAGGAGGATCATCTACTTCCAGACTGTGATTGTGGGTAACTGAAACTGTGGAAAGTGAAAACACCAGTAAGGGAAGAGTATTGCACTGTCCAGAATTATTTTGTGTATGTTTTTACTTATCTCTGTATTTGTGCCCGCGAGACTATAAGCTCCTTGGAAGCATAGATTTTTGTCTGTCTTTTTGCTCGCTGATCTTTGCCTGGTATCAACTCCAATGCCTGATAAATGGTTGACTCTGAAGACATGTTTGTTTAATTTGGGAATGAATAGACTCTGAGGAGGAGTAGGGCTAGTGACAGTAGGAAGTGAGAGACAAGGGTGACAGGCATGATCTTCTAGGCTCTGGGTCAGTATTTGTGCTCTTGTAGAAGCATGTGTGGTGTTGAGTGGCTGGATTTTGGCCCTAGGTAGATTGTTCTACTGAGCGCAGTAAAGGCAAAGAGTGAGTGTGAACTATTAACAGACCAAAGTCCAGCCATCAGACCCTTTTGGCATAAGAGTGGTCTGGTTATTAATGGTGTTTACGTGGAATGGTGGGAAGAGAAAGCACAGAATGTGCTGTGTCTCTTTGAACTTTCAGAGTGCTTATTGCATAGACATCCGGCGTGTCTGGAAAGAAATGCACAGCTGAGCAGAAGGCACCAGTTCTTAAGACATGTGGGTGACATGAAGTATAGTTCTGAGAAAAACCTAATTCAACCCAGAAAGCTCAGGAATGAACCCTTCAGAAATATTTAATTCGATGGTTATGAAGCATTTACTTGAGTTGAATAACAACTAAAGTGTTTTCTTCTTGTATAAGAAAGGGGACGACCTTTATGTTCTTAAGCAACATTTTCTTGCCAAGCTAAGAATTGTGACCTGGCACATTGCATTTTGCCTACAGATGTTATAAGGAACAGCAGAAACCACTGGAGCTTCTGAAACAATTTAAAAGGTTACACTTTTGATTTAAGAACCAAGTTGGTAAATTGTGCTTTTGTCACCGATAAACATTTTATTTTCCTCAGATTTGGGGCCAAAGTGTGGTGAAAAACTGTCTCTTTGTTCTTAAATTATGAGAGATTATTTCGATGATATCATGTGCTATTATTATATTGTCTTGGAGTAAGATTTTTTAGAAGGCAAAACCACTTGCTATATTCTGGATGGAGACTTCCCTCTGGCTTGTGTTGACAGTAATCTCAAGGTAATCCTTTGAAATAAAAACCTATAAAAAATTCTGTGACAGGACAAAGAGATAACATGTGTGGCAGAGGAAATGAAACTAAAGTGTTTATTTTTCTGATAAAATAGGAGTGTCTCCTCTCTCCTGGTTGCAGCATCATGACTCAGCTCAGTGAGCTATATAATCCTCTCTGGAGCTTAATTAGAAACCTTGTAAACTGAGTGCAAGAGGCCAGAATGTAGGTTGGATGAACACAGAAAAGGCTTTTTGTGAAAACAAGAATTCCCCCTGAATCATCTTACAGTGGGATCTAATGACTTTGTAATTGAATTGCCCAATTTGGGTTCAAAAGAGGGGACCTTCTGTTTCTAGAGAAAGATGATGAGAAATGTGGACATCACATGTTTATAAGAAAAGCATTCTTCTTTTGCTCCCTAAATTGCAGAAGCATAAAACACATTGATCCAGATCCTTCCGGTAGCTGACTTGTGGGCTATGAACTACAGCACTGCAGTGGTTTCCTAAATGGTACCCTAATGAGCTGAAAGAGTTAATGCCCAGCTTCTCCAGGGTATAGAAAGACCTTGGCTCGGTAAAATAGATAGATAGATAGATAGATAGATAGATAGATAGATAGATAGATAGATAATAAAAGAAAGATAATAGGCTATCTGGAAGGAATCTAAACTTGTTATTTTCTCCCCCCCCCCCCCACCAGGAGAGAGAGAGAGTGGGGAGAAGCAAAGAGAGGAGGACAGAGGATCCAAAGCGGGCTCCGTGAGAGATCATGACCTGAGCCAAAGTTGGACCCTTAACCAACTGAGCCACCCAGGCACCCTTGAACTTGTTATTTCCTTGAGTAATTGTGTGAAGTATCTCTTCCTCTGGGTGACAGGGGGCTCTCTTCAAAGGGATCAGTTGGTTTCCTGTCACTTGAAAGACAGAATCCATTTTTTTTTTTTTTTTTTTGCACTCAGGTCCCTTCTAAATCTGTTTGTCTTTGTATTTTTCCATCCCCTTACATTTTGCTTCCCTCCCCAGCCCTCCATGAGGCCCCTGCTTCAGCTTTTGACCTGTTTACTCTGTCCTAATATGAACTTATACTGTTTTTACCATTAGTTTATAAGTTTCCATTTTGGAAGCTATTAAGGTTTAATGAAAGCTGGTCTCCATTTTGAATCCCAGCTTGATTTATTAAAAAAGCCTGTTTTCTGGGAGGGTAATTTTATTGAGCAAAACAGCCATATTCTTTGCCCTGGACTTTACAGTCTAGTGTGTGGAAGGACTTGAACGACTGTTCTATGATTTTAGAGGTTCTAAGCACCAGTGGTAGGAAATTATTCTCTAAAAATAAGTACACTTTGGTATTCATATCATTCACATTTTTATAAGTTGCGTCCATTTACACATTATTATGCATGTTCAACTTCCATGATATGAATAATAGTATAAAAATGGATGTATACTTTTAAAGGGTAGCCTGTAACCATAAAAACACACATAAGTTTGGCGCCTTGTCAAATTCTTTCCCTCATCTTTTCAATTCACCACATCTCCCATTTTCTGAAATACGTTGGAAGATGCTTACACTGCATCTAAATAAATGTCCTCAGAAAATATTTTTCTATTTTTTGAACTTTTTACATCATTACATGATGATAATGCAAGTATTTCTATGTGCCTTCCAGGGCTGGTTTGGTGTTTTTGATCTTTGTTTTCTTCTTCATTCAACTGTCTAACTGTTAGGCCTGGGGAGGAGGAGAGAAAACTGATGCCCTCTTCCAATCGCAGCATGCCCCATGACATTGTGTACTCCAACTCCCTTTTGCTAAAAAAAGAATAAGTCCAATGATGATTTAAGATGGATTTAAAAAGTTTTTCTATCCCAAATCAGCTATCCTAGTTCTCCAGGTTACTTCAGATGCCACTCAAACCCCAATTTTGGCTGATGTTTTTGCCTAGTACATGTAAAGGTATTCAATTAGCATTTTTTCCTAGTACCTTTTACTTGTAAGTATATTATGCTAGAGATTAAGACATAATTCCTGCCCTTCATAAATGGAGGCAGAATCAAACAAGGACAAAAATGACTGTACCACAAAGTAGAATGAGATGCATGCCATAAGAACAGTGTTAGTGAAGTAACACTGTGCGAGGCACAGAACCCCAAAGAGTATTTGCTCGGTAGATGCTGGTTCCTCCCCACTGTGGTGGGAAATGGCACATCTGGTTAGAAGAATAAGTAGAAACCGTATGGGTAAGATGACATTTTGGTGAAAACAATGTGAGGAAGTGTCTGTGGAACAGAAAGCAATTTAACTAGACTTGAAAGCAATGTAAGTATAGGAAGGAAGTTGAAGTGATTTTTGGAAAGGTGGGCTGTGGCCTGATGTGCAGGATGTATTATATTAGAGGAAGACATTTTAACCTAATTTGAACAATGTTAAGAAACCATAGGGGGTTTCAAAGTAAAGAAAATCATACTATGGCCTGTGTTTTAGAGACATATTATGAAAACTGTGTGAAGAATAAGTCAGAGAAAAGGACAAAAAGATCATTTAGATTAGTTGCATAATAATAACTATAATCTTTATCATTTGATTTAATGCCTTTTGTGGGCCAGGACTTTTGCATATATAATTTTACATACTTTCAGCCATCTTAAAAGGTAGATATCTCCATTTTTACTGGTTAAGTATTTGAAGCCCATAGACTTAATAAAGGCATAGCTAAGATGCACACACACACACACACACACACACACACACACACACACACATTAACTTACACATGACATAGCTACTAAGTAGTGTATGGAATGTTTAAAGCCACAATTCTCTGACTTTATAGTCCATGATATAAAGTAGGATGCACACTGTTCTTAATAAAATGTGATTTTGCATGGGTCCTTCAGTTTGCCCAGGACTCAGTTTCTCCATGAGGAGGCAGATCAAACTTTAAAATTCTATAATCTATCCATACTCACACATCCAATTCTTATTATGGCCAGTGCTATGTGTTTGTATCCTAAGTAACAGAGGAATCAAATAGAACCCAATATGAGATTTTATCAGAACTTATTTTCTAACTAAGAGCAAACTCTTCAGGCTGAAGTATAATGAATTCTAACAAATTTTCATAATAAAATTTTTATAACTAAAATGGCATAGGAAATTTACATTTATAAGTCATATAAATTCTGTGGGAATAAGATCACATTTAACTATAATTTTATAAGAGGCACATTTAAAAAGATCCACTCAACGACATTTCACTTGCAGATATTCTAAAGTTAAAAAGGAAAAGTTTGAGGAAAAATATAAAAGCCCTAAACCCCTTATTACTTCAGTTCAACAAGGAATCAAGAGCAGAGTTCGTCAAAGAGATAATTGAAGACACCCTGGGAAGAGGGGACTGAGGTTTTCAAGTTTATCATAAATCATTCAATGCCTTTGGCAAAGCCTTAGTGGAAATTAGGAAACTGAATATTGTAATGTAATTTAAGTTTTCACTAAGGACTTCATTCTGATTCTAATGGGAATTTTACCCAAGAAAGGACTGCAGAACTAAATCCCAAGAGACAGAGTCTATTGATCATGGTAATGTTTTGCCTTTTGCAAAAAGGTGAACTGCTGTTTTGAACCCAAATGAGAAGCGTTTTCAGAAGCACCCCATCTATTCCTTTTATACTGAGCAGGAGTAAACCAAGAAGAGGACGTGAAATCTATTCCTCTTCTGGAAAAAGGATAAATCAGAGTACCTTTATTTGTATGGGACCGAACTTAGAAATCGCCTCTGAAATCTATATCAAGTGTTTCTAAATAGTATAGGCGTGTGCATCAGTGATGGCTCAGTAGATCTAAACCTGTCTGAAAATCAGAGCAATTGGAAAATGTTTGTGCTCACTCACCTCCTGACAAAGGAAACAATAACTAACACAGTAGGAAGCTGCAGCTATCTTCTGACACATTATGTTTCCAGCCCCAAAATGTCACCTGAAACCACTGAATGGAGATGAATGAAAACCAGCAGTGGTCGTGAAACATGCAAAAGGAGAAAAAGCCCAGCTACAAAAAAGGCCGAGGTTCTTCAAAGCCCAACAAGCTGTTGACTCAGACCTTTGCAAAGTCGAAAGCGTATGTTCTCTGGTTAAGGCCCAGGGTCTTATAATTGACCAGGCAGGGAAACTTAAAATGTCTAATTTGAGGTATAACTGCAACATGTGAAATCTTTGCAAGAAGCTCTTAAAGAACTACAGTACCTGAGAAAGATTCTCCATTTCTCTGTCATTTGAAAATGTAAAGAAAGACTCCGAAGCATATAATGTTCAAAGGAAAAGGGACCCAGGAGCATCCAGAATTCAAACTTATTGTGTCAGGGTTGATTCTACAAATTTTTCATCAAGTGTCCTGTGACACTAACAAAAGAATCCTTTGGAACTTTGTGAGAGTTGAAGACAGTTGATAAGTGAAGATGAGTTATTAACTTTAGAGCAATATCCTTCCTGGAGCTTTCCTAGATCACTATTTTGGGAGCCAACATGAAATTTTTTTAAGGACAAACATTTCTTAATGAGCAAAGTTAGAAATGCATGCTAGCTTGAAACTGAAGGGGAAAATGAGAAAATGGGAGTTCTCCTTCATAACTTTTAGACATTTGTTGGCTGTTTGAGCCAATAGCATAGTTTGGGACTCTGCTGAGCAAAATTACTGTGATCGTACAAAGAAATATAATTGAGTTTTATGTATGTGCTGGACCTCAGAATTTTTCCATTCATCCTAGTTTGCTGTTTTCATGGATTATTTGCTATGGATTGGTCTAGATTAAAAACTTGGCTATCTTTTGAATGGGTGCACAAAATAACACAAATGTCTTCTGAGATCCAAGAGTGATTCGTTTTATCATGTGCATGCGATCAATGTTTTCCTGGGTTAATATATAGCACCAAGTTTTGTAACTTTTCCTGTTCCAGAAAGGAAGTGTTAGTGACTTCAATTATTGTTCAGTTATTGTTTTTACTACTGTTTCAAATTATTATTATCTTTTCAAGAACATTAACACTCATAGACAATCAAACTGAAGTCACATTTTGAAAATTGTGTAGATAACTTCATTAATTGGGAATACTACTTTCAGTTAGATGACTGGTTTCAAAGGTGAGAAACTGGAAAGAGAGAAAGGAAGAGCTTCACATTAACTTTCTAGCTGGACTACCCATGCTGCTGAATTGAATAAATGAATTCCATTTTGACCTTAAAGGAAGTAGAAGTCTTCTAAAATTTGAGGAATTTCTTATATTTGTGATAGGCATATTTTAGGATAGACTATCTTTATATTTATGCATAAATCCTTAGATTTTCTCTTACAAGGATCTAAGATTTCATTAAAAAATTTTCCAACACTGTGGTATTTGAATGCTGGTGAAATATGCACAGAGACTAATATATGTCCACATTTTAGCTAAAATGAAGCATTAACATTAGGCTAGGTAAATAGATTCCATTGGTCCTCATCACCAATTTACAGTTCATAAGTAGAAAAACAATGGATCCTCTCTGATTTTTTTCAACACTTAGAGCTGTCAGAGTTCAGTAACTGTTCCATGATTAATGATAAAATGACTCCCTTCAAAAATGGAAATATGCTGACTTTATTTTCCCAAGAACTTGAAATCCCTTTGGCAGGAAACCCAATACGATATATCACATGCTAACCTGAAATTCATATAAAACATTACACATTTACAGCTACTCCCTTAATTCTCTAAAACTTCATTTTAGTCCTGTAGGTATTATTTTCTGCTATTTTAGCAGGAGTAGGCAAAATATATTATTGGAGAAATATGCTGGAATAGTAAAGAGAACAAGAGTTGGGGCTATTAAGTTATATTAACAGCTTTCTTTAGCTTTATTTAAAAAAATTGATGCAATAAATGTCATTTTAAATATTTTATCATACATTTAATCTGGTAGAGTAGGGCTTTGGCAATTTATTCTTGAACATAATGTTTCTTAATGAGGTTTTCATACATGAAATTCATTAGTATTTAGGACAAGGAAAAATAAGTGAATCTGTACTCCTATGTTGTCAAGTTTATGATCTGTTGGTACACTAAGGTAAATAAATATGGTGTATACACCAATAGATTAATTCTACATACATTATACAATTGCTCACATTTTAATCATGTGAGGTACTAGTTTATAGTGAATTTCAATCTCTTTGTTTTGTGATGTGGAATGTTCCCAGATACATAAATATCTAAAGAGATTAACCGAACCATTCATTTATTCATTCATTTACTCAGAGATAATGTGTTGCTTGCCTAATATGTGCCAGGTATTCATCTATGTCTGGGAGTACGATGGTGAGAGGGTGCGGTTCCTGCTCTCCAACAGTGTGGCTGCCTCAGAGAATGATGAAAACATATAATTTAAAGCTTAGCTAATGCCTAAACTCAGGGACTACACCTTGTAGGGCTGGAATGCTCTTTCTGGATGTGTATGGTGCTGTGACCCTAAAAGCCAGAATGCACAGATCCAAAAACCAAGAAGTAGAAATTGGCCCCTTTGTTGTCACTCAGAGTGGCTCATTGGTGGAGTCAGTGCTTCCCATGCCCATAATTCAGACTCTTCTGGCTTAGAAGTCTGGTTTCCATGGGGCAGGAGGGCACTTCATGAGGGGGTCTACAAAGTGTTTCACAACCTCGAAACTACGACTACTTCTTGGTCATTTTGTGCTTCTCATGCAAGTGGCTCCAACAGAAGAGAAGAAAGTGATCATGTTGGTGGGGATAACTGAACCTGATTATAGTGAACAGCTATGACTGCTGCTACATATGGTACCCTGGGAGAGTATGTTTAGAACCCTGGGGTTTCAAGGGTGCCTGAGTGGCTCTGTCAGTTGAACAGCTGACTCTTGCTTTTGGCTCAAGTCATGATCCCAGGGTTGTGGGATCTAGCCCTGTGTCATGCTTCATGCTCAGCTTAAGATTCTCTCTCTCTCTCTCTCTCTCTCTTCCTCTGCCCCTCTCCCCCCATTTGTGTGTTCTCTCTCTCACTTTCTAAAAAAAAAAAAAAAAAAGAACCCAGGGGTTTCATTGGAGCTTTCCTCATGATAATAGAAAATGGACCATTGTAAAGACAATGGCTTAACCAGGGTAACAGGGTAATTAACAATTCTGACCTCTTGGGTAAGAAGGTCTGTGTCATCCCTCCAAACAAGTGAGTCTAGACCACCTGGGATAGTAAGCAAGAATGGGAGAAGCAATGAATGGGGATGAATGCAGAAAAAAGATGGTTACTGTCAGTTATGGCCCAGGGACAAGTTGCAACAGGAGGGACTCTAGCTTTGTCCACAAACTTTTCTATATTGAGTTGATTGTCTAGAAATTACCACTGGCCACTAACTACCTTGAAGGTTCTTTGAAAGGTCTGAGTGATGCAAGAAGTGGGCTCTCTTAGAAAACTCTTACTTCCACGTCACACCCTCTCATCCAAAGTTTTAATTTTATCATTGATACATCAAAAATTAGGTATAACCAGCCAGCACATAGTCCCAACTTTTGCCTGAGGGCTATTTTTTAGAACACCTATGGGACCATCTAACCAAAATCCACAGGATGACCCTTGAACAATGGGGACAGGAGCCTATGACTCAGGTAGAAAACTCTGAAGTGTAATACACAAGGCTCCCCAGAGGATCCCTAGTGATGCTGAGCCCTAATTATCCCCATTGGTTAGCAACTTGATAATGCACTGCTACATCAGCTTTCCTTCCTTTCCCATTTCACTCTTCTCATTTTTCTGCTTCTGTTTTTGCTATTACTTCCAAAAATAAGTTACCTACATACAAGGTCCCATCTCAGGTGTTTTTTTTTGGGGGGCGGAGGTGGTGGTGATATAGGAGAGATGGTGAGAATGGTTTTATAGAAAAGGAGGGAATGGGGCATAAGAATCTAGAGAGAAAGAGAGGAATTGCATTTAAGGAGACATCGAAGCAAAAGGATAAAGCATGTGACTATTCAGTGGAAGAACACTGAAGGTGGATGGAACTATAAGCACAAAAACCCTGTGGAAATTTTCCTGACACATTTGAGAAGCAGCAGGTGTCTGACGTGGCTGGAGCAGAATGAATGTGATAGAGAAAAACAGAAAATAAGTTTATAGAGACAATTAGACTGACCGAATAGAGGCTTTAGTGGCTACATAGGCATATTTAGCATCTCTGGGCTCTCATTTATAAGTGGGGCTAATAATGGTGGTCTCTCATGGTCTTGTGAAGTGTTCGAGAGACTGTAGCAGCTAGAAAGAGTAAGCCTGTTATCCGTCCATCTATCCATCCATCCAATCTATCTGTATTTCACTTCTTAATTCTTTTATTCTCTTCCATCTCCCCCTTTAGCATAGCACTCATTGATACACAGTCTACTATGGACTATGGCCATACAGGCATTGATGTCAAGGCCCTGGAGAGCTGAGAGCCTTCAGAGGATAGGATTCTTACCTATGTATATGTCACATTACACATCATTTCCCTCCCTTTTTCATCTTGTGTCTCCCTTCAGTCTCTGGAACTTTGTCATGTTAGACTAAACATTCTATACTCCCAGGAAAACTTACATCCTGTTCACTTGGAGGGGCATACCCTTAATGATGTACTTTCTTTAAAGGAGCCTGTTGAACTTGTGGAAACCTTGACCCTGTCATGTATAATTAGTAGCAGGAAGGCCCCTACTTTGTTGACCCTTGTTTTATGTTACCTTTTTCACTCGGGCTATGAAGAAAATGTAAGTCACCATTATTGGAAAAAACAAGGTAAAGGTGAGTAAATTGGGGCTCATCAGAATATCTATAAATTATTTGACACTTCCTAGAGCAACAGACTTTATAATCTGTTATGAAGCTACTGTGAAGCTGTTCCACACTTGGGCTACTCACACATCTGTTCACTTTGTATTTGGTGACTTCGTTCGTGCTCAGTGTTGTAAATTTTACTGCTTATAGACTATATGAGATTCATTTAGTAACTTATTTGCCAGGTAATGTTTAATTTTATAGAGTTGTAAGAACTGTTATGATTGTGATGTGGAGGATATTCATACCTTGTCACGCTCTGCAAAATTTTTTCTGACACTTTTTACTGAGGCATATTGGACCTCTCACTCTTTTCTTCAACAGGTATACAAGAACGGCTGATATGGTGTCAGGTAAGTGGGGCTATACCAGCTTACATGACTTGAGCTTTCATGAGATTCCGAGTCTTGGGACTGTGCTATTTGAAAAGTAGTTGTGGCAAAGAAGAAGTGCAGGAGTCAGAAGAGCTGATAAGAGAGAGACTGGCTGAGTATGGGCAGTTCTGGGAGTCTGTTGTGCTATGTTCCTCATTTATCCACTAAACCTGCCACTTGAAGTCTGCTACCAATAATCGGAGTAAGTTAGAAACTCAAGCTGGAAGAAGATGTCGTTTGCCAAAAGGCAATGTGCCCCTGGGAAACCTGGGGAGGAAGTTCAGCAGAGGACTTCTGCAATGGAAGAGCCTAGGAACCCCTTACAGATAGGCTGCTCAGGAACTCAACCTGAATTCTGAATTATGAAGTTGGCTTTAATCTGGAATTAAACTAACAAGATGGTTGCCAAATTGTTTTGTTCTGCTTTATCCTCTTATCTACTCCTATGACCCCACTAAAACGAAAACTAGGTGAAATATAAGAACTTAGATAAAATTGGCCTCATATTTGGTGGTACTTCAAGTTATAAGGGTACTGATATGACTCCAAAATTGATGCATAAAATTATATACAGTTTAAATAAGGCCCAAATCACAAAATGTGTCTTGTGGCCTAAATATTAAAGAGTTCACACTCCCACAATGTTGGGAGTAGGAATTCCAAAGACAAGACCTTCAGCCTGAGAGAATCTAAACCCAGAACAAACACAAAATAAATAGATAACAGGAAATTCTAAAATTGTAGTTTTTATAGTGTCAAACATTAAAAACTATACCTGAGTGCCCCAAAGAAAGCATACATACGTGTGCTTATACTTGACTGATGTTACATATACATAACACTATAAAAAAGATTAAAGGAATTTCAAAATAGGTTTTTGGAATCTCAACAGAATTAGGACAAACTTTTGAATGTTCATGACACCATTCTAAATAAAGAGATTTCACTATTGGTTCTGTGCATGTTTTAATCAATGATTGTACAAGTCAGATAATTTAGATTCCAAAGTAAAAATTTTTTGTTTAAATACATTTAAATGTATTCACTATGTTAAAACACCATGCTATTTTGGAACAAATAAATGATTTTCAGAAATAAATGCATACTTTTTATCATCCGTCACCCTTCATTTATCTACTTGCTTCATTTGGCTTCTAGGACACTGCACTCTCCCCAATTCCTTCTTTCCTAACTAACTGACCATTCCTTCTCAGTCCCATTTGTTGAATTCTTCTTATCACCTTGAAGTCTAGTGAGTGCCCAAGAACTCCATCCTTGGACTTCTCTCCCCTGTCTGCACTCCTAACCTCACAGTCTCAAGGATTACAATGTCTGTAGTGAGGGTGTGCCTAACTGACAGACTCCTATAGGCAACTGCTTACTCAACCCCTCCTCCTGTGTAGCTAAAGACCAACCTCTGTCCTACCTGCCCCCACCAAATGTGCTCCTTCCCATTTTTTTCCCCATTCAGTAAACGGCGATTCAAACCTTTCATTTGCTCAGGTTAAAAACTTGGAATCATTTTTGACCTTTTTTCTCTCTCACGTTTTTATCCAGTTTGCCAACGAATCCTGTATACTCAAACTTCTAAATTTATCCAGAGTCTGGCTTCAGTCAGACTGCATCATCTCTTATCTGGCTCATTTTAATAGCTTCTTGACTAGTGTCTATGCTTCCACTCTTATTCCCAATAGTCTATTGTCAAGGTAGTTTAGGTGCCCCTAAGTCATGAGGCAGATCATATCACTCTTCTGCTTGGAATCTTTTGATGGTTTCCCATCTGAATCAGGGTAAAAGCCATTCGGTGGACCCCTCATCACCCTCACCTCCACACACACAAACCCTGCCATCACCATCTCTCTGACCTCATCATCTGCCGCTCTTCTTCCCTTCATCTTTCTGCCTTAGCCACACTGTTCTCTCCAGTGATCTTCAGATGCTCCAATGAGGCTCCTGTCTGGAGCTTTTGCATTTACTTTTCCCTCTGTGTAGAACATTCTCTTCCAGCCACTAGCTGCATGGCTTGCTACCTCACTCCTTCAGAACCCTTTGCTCACATGCCACCTTTTCAGAGAAGCTCTTTTCTCCCTGATCAGTCCTTCTTTTCCACTTTATTTTTCTCCATAACAGTTACTACCATCAGCCAACATACCACACGCTATACTGCATCTCCCTATTACAATGTAAACTTTACTGAGGCAAATACTTGGTCAGTTTTGGTCATTGCTGTTTTTCCATGCTGAACTATAATTTTAGAGAAAAGTTACTAATGTGCACACACCAAGAAGCATGCATATTACACATTTAAGAACTGGATGAGGTGCATGGTAGCATGGGGACTTGGCTTGGAAGCAAATCATATGCAGTTAAGATGCATAAAATGGCTTAAAGATCAAGACTTCCGCTTACAGCCATTAAAGAGTTAAAAGGTATATTGTTTAAACAATCATGGAAAAAGTCACAAAAACTTACTCCTCTAAAAATATCATTGAAGTCAAAAATGTTTGTTTGCTATTTATGTTAACACTGATTATCAGCATAATTAAATGTGTTAATAAATCATCTAAATACCAAATACCCAAGAATGGTGAAACGAACTTCCAGAGTCAGATCTGTCTTAAATAGAGTAGATAGCTGACTATCACAGAAACAGTTCTATAATCCACAGTATGAGACAATTTCTCACGACCATTAAAAATCTCTACAGGTCCTGGGGGACTCTAAATTGAAGCAGGCCAGACATCATGGCATCCATGCAAAATCAGGTATGACAATTCATCAAAAGTATCTTTTGGGGAGAACTGATGGTTCCCCTAAATTGGGAACTACAAAATGAAACAAAACAAAAAGATCAAATCCTAATATCATGTTTAACTGGCTGACATCCTTTCTGTCTTTTTTTTTTTTTTAATAATAAAAGGATTTCCAGTGCCACGATACCATATTCATTGCCAAACATAAGAATGCTGTGCATGCACAGGAAATAAGCGGAGATGAATATAGTATGCATCGTTGTCCATGCGAATTTGTGCAGTTGTGCATATTTACAAACTCTCACAGCCCTGCACTTTGCATTCCCGGTAATAATAATCTTTGGAATTCGGGACTGTTTGTTTACCATTTAGGAATATAGTGTTTCATTTTTCCTGAGACTAATGGGCCCTATTAGCAATGGCATCGTCTTATGGCGAACACAAACATTTCTCAATAAATTCACAGCTTGGTGCTTTGGCAAAGTGGAAATGCCATTTAAAGGACAGAGTCTGCAAACTGAAATATGATGCAGAAAAACAGCAGTGAGGAAATTATTGAAAATGAGACTCATCTCACAACAAGTTAAACAGCATTATCGAACCAATCAAGATTGCAATTTGGGGGCTGGTTTCACCTGCTAATGAGTAAGCCACTCACAAGTCCTAAGGTTTTGAATTCAGATTTTGTATCTTTTACAAATTTAAACACTAAAGCAGAGATTGGGCTGCTTTCCCTGGCTCCTTTCTGTGTCCTTAACTTAGGTGAAAGCTTTGTTAGGCAGCCTGGCTCTCTCCACTGCTAGATAAAGTCGAATTGCCGTGGTGTGATAATTGCTCAGAAATTGAACTAAAGGCAGCTCTGTCCATACAGTGTTTCATCAGCCAAATATTTCAAAGAGAAATATTGAAACTTAGAGAGGCACAAATGATCTTGGCTGTGGATGTCTTAGGATTTCAACTCCAATCAAAGGGAACAGGACACGCTTAAAAATAGTCGCCTCCATGCGCTGCAGCCTAAAGTTAGACCTGCATAATCACAGACAGTCCCTGTCAAGTCAGTGTAAGGAGCCCCTTAAAGCAGGAATGCACACACAGCTCACGAGGCGGCACATTTGGATGATTTGTGGCACAGGATCAGAAATCGCTTCAACTTGTTTGAAAGGAAAGAGCAACATACTTTAGAAAAAGAACACAAAATCCCATGTGATCTTGATTCTTGGAAACACCTATTTTCTTACTGAATGTGAAGCATGGAGGAGTGCGTCTTGTATTATTTATTCCTGGCTGGGCGTGGATGTCAGAGTGGAAGGGCTCTTTTGTGCCGGCATCCAGGATTGGAATGAGACAAACAGAGCAACACAAATATTCCATTGTTTGCCTCTGTAGACAGAGGGGCTGGAGACAAAGGCGCTAGAATGCTGGAGAAGCACTTCCGTGGAAATGCTGGTGAGGAGCACTGAATGCTATCTTCCCTTTCTCCCTAGCTTGCTTGCATTTTTCTAAAGCTGAAACAAACAAAAAAAAAACTTTCAACGCACACACACGGAAGAGAAAGGTGACGTGCCAAGTCGCAGTTATAAACAAGCAGAGCACTGTTATAACATTTACAAAAATGAGAACCTACTCGGAGCCCCCCTCATCACCATGCATACACCCTCAATTAAAACAATGCCCCTGATAGCAGGCAGTATAATCTGCATTTTATTTCACTCATGAGCAAAATAACAAGTTACTCAGGCCTGCGGCACTCATGAGTGATATGGGGCGTGTAATATCCTTTCCATTGAGTTTCCTATTATTAAGCTTGAAATAAGGAGTTCAGAATTAACTGTGACAATGATTTTATCTAGTGTTGGCATCACTATTAGCTTTTGCAGTTTACTGCTAATAAAACTTTAAATTTGCTATTACTTCTAATAACCTTCTTGCCACCTTAGCTGTAGAAATTAGACAAAGAACCCTGCTGACATGTGGCTAGTGACATTTTCTGCAAGTGTAGAAAACTCCGATGACAACAGTGACTGTTATTTACCAAAGTATAATAAAGCCAGGCCCTGCTGGCCTTCAGCAGCCTAATTTAAAGCACCTGTTCCTGGGGCTTGAAGAGGCCTATAAAAGAACAAAGCATAAAATTTTGGTTTCTGTGATTGTTGTTCCAAGCATCAGAGTTTTCTTTCATAGCCATCCAATATATTCTGAGTAGGAGAAAAAAATAACTTGTGATCAGGCCTAACATGGGTGACATAGAATATTAAAACAAGTCATTATCTGGTTAACTCAGAAACCCAAACGTATTCCTGAAGCACCAAAAATTTCTGCAATGACAGACACATCTGTGACGTGATCACTTTCTGTCAGATCTCTAACCTCATTCAGCCCTTCCTCTGTGATCCTGGACGTTACCTTCCCTGATAATCAGGGTCAGGAATGTTCTTGTGTTTTAGCCTGTCAGCAAAATTAATACATATATGGCTGTTACGACTTTGGTCACAATTCAGATCTTTCTGGCAATGCCCTCCCAACAAAATTCCCCTAGATAAACAAATAAGACATGAATGAGACAATGGACTTAACCATTCAGAAAAAAAATAGTAATAAGTCTATAGAAAATATTTTTAAAGCATTTGCTTTTAACCACAGAGGAAAGAATTAGTTGTTTGCCAGACTTTTATTTGGGAATCTGTAGTAACATTCAGTCAGGTTATGTTCAGCATTTAAATTCCTGCCCTCACACATTTTTGACTCAGGGCATGCTGTGATACTGGAGAGTTTGCTCTTTACTCTCATTGGGCAGCAGAGTGATTTGACGAAAAAGTCTGCATTCCTGAAAATTGGGGAATCAAAGTGAAGCCTGTTGGCCAGTGAAAACCCATCTTTTGCAAGGATTCCTTTCTTTTCTGTCTTCTCCAGTCAACTCTTCTCACTTTAAAGAACTGAATTTTATTAAGAAACGTGAGGTCAAGAGGAAAAGTTGTTCCCCCAAGGCACTCCACAGAGGACATGCTCTTGGCCAAGTGAGGAGTCAGCACTTGTAGCAATACTCCGAGCGAGACTGGCTGCAAGTGGGAGTAGAGCAGTTAGACAGCTCTTGAGATTTCCTGAACTGTGAAGGAGTGGTTTATAACTGGAGGAACACGCTCAGACCACTGTCAGCTTTTACAAAGTTGATAACGGCCGCAGCGTATGGTGGTAGTTTCTTCCTGGAGTAACTTCAGGGTTAATCTTCCCTTTCTGGAGTACTATTATAATTTTTTTTTTTTTACCGTTTATTTATTTTTGAGACAGAGAGAGACAGAGCATGAACGGGGGAGGAGCAGAGAGAGAGGGAGACACAGAATCGGAAGCAGGCTCCAGGCTCTGGGCCATCAGCCCAGAGCCCGACGCGGGGCTCGAACTCACGGACTGTGAGATCGTGACCTGAGCTGAAGTCAGACGCTTAACCGACTGAGCCACCCAGGCACCCCTCTGGAGTACTATTATAATCACGACCTGTTTGAATGTTAAGCATGCACCCACCTCTT
The DNA here is from genome assembly GCF_046562875.1 of Panthera onca. Classification (NCBI taxonomy): domain Eukaryota; kingdom Metazoa; phylum Chordata; class Mammalia; order Carnivora; family Felidae; genus Panthera; species Panthera onca. The sequence goes on from NC_138346.1 coordinate 151,511,150, forward strand.
CTTGCTCTTCTTCCTTATTCTCTCTCAATCCAACACTCAACAAAGGAGGTTCTGCTACTTGCTTTTTCTGCGCCAGCCTTTTAAAACTAGATGAGAAGGTTTATGGGTGCCAACACCAGGTCTAAGTAAGAGACTTGAAATGTCGGGAAGGCAACCAGGGGGGCAAGTTCTCAAGGAAGCACTTGGAACCGGACAGGACATTTAAATGATATCCTCTTGTTAGGGCTTTCTCGGTGACCCAGGAAGTTTTCCTTATGGATTTTGTTAAAGTTCCCAGTTCCCTTTCAACTCCAAGAAATGCTATCTTGGGATTCAGAGCCAGAAAGGAATAGTGTCTTTCCTTTAATGAGCCAGGACTTCATTCACTGTGAATGTGAACTATTCTTTTTACATCTGGGATTCATCTGTTCAACCACAAAATGTCGGTTAAGAAAGAAGGAATTTAGTAGAGAAAGTGGTATTCAAGGCCAGCCCATCTTTGCCGGCTGGGAATTTGCTTCTAAGAGATGAAAAATGACTGAGGACCAGCTGAAAACTACCGGTGGCTCTACAGTGAGCTGTCGCCCCTCAGTGCTCACCCCTCAATTATACTCCATTCCTCCTTATTCAAGAGTAAGTTTCTGCCTTCATTGCAAGTATCCCATCTCTGAAAATTCTATTTTGTTCCTCCAATTTACAGACCTGAGACTAGGGGAAGGAGGAGGGAAGAGGGTATTTCGCTTTAGCGCCCGGAGAAAACTGCTTCTGACGAGCTCCATTTTAGGAATGATTGCAAGTTTCCAAAGTATCCTTGTTCGAAAATTGTGTTTAGACTCAAGTCAGAGCCGTTAGAAATTAAATTGTCACTAGATGTGACATTACTCATGTGAAATAATGCATCTGGGGATTCCAAAATACCTCCTTTCAACAGAGATTTGGGAAATACAATGGATTCATAAATTGTTTTTGCCAAACTGCTGGTTGTGCTAATTTCTATAGATTTCCTTGGATTTTATTACCTTTTGATAGCTATGAGTAATTCATGTTTGTTCAATTCTTCTTTCTTAATATTCAATTGGTTAAAAAAACTTTTCTAAACTAGTTATTTGTCCCATAAAACAGTACTGAAATTGCATGTGCTTGTCCCCAAATTGCTTTCTACTCAAGTAGCTACTATCCACTTGGACTATTCATTTCAATTGCTGAACCACAAAAAATAGGTGTCTTTTGTTATATACAAACAGCTTTCAATCTGCTAATTAGGGCTAATTAGAGGGCAATTGAACTTTACTCTCCCTGTGTCTTTCTCTTTTTAAACTGTAGGCTGATGGCATTTTGCAGACTAATAGAATGAGCAGCCTTCCTGAGCCTCATACTCTTTCCATTATGCTATTGCTACTATACATTTTCTTGTCAGTGCTGGTGGAGAGAAACCCTAGGAGTGCAACTGTGCTTATTATACATGCTAAGGGAGACTAATTTAAGGTGACTGGATAAAGCTTGGCTGGTTCTAAAGAAAACCTTCAGTGTGGGGCGGGAGAAGGTGGCATGGCTAGGCAATCCCTTACTCTCTGTGTTGTTTAAAGTTATGTTTCTCCCTAACAGGAAAAGGCACTAGACTTTTCTGTTACTCTGTTCCACATTAACTGACACGATTTCCTTTGTTGCTTTTATCAACCCTGTGGAGAGAGAGAGTTTTCTCTGTTCCATTTGTTTGAGAGACAGAGGCATGGGGAGTTACCTGGAGAGGGAACATAGGAGAAGCATGGTCTTTGGAGTCAGACATCCAGGCATTCAGTTTCTGCTCCACACTTTCTGTTGTATACTTTGCAATGCTACTGAAACACCTGGGAGTTTTATTTTCCTTCATTTGTTTCTATAATGATACTGTCCCAAAATTTGGTGAGACTGAGTCAAGAATTCTATTGAGTTGAGCTCAAGTTTCATTTGTTCACCAAACTCTAATTGACATTCTACTATGTGCCCCTTATTTTAAGATGTTAGAAATACAAACACAAAGAAGATGCTGTCCATATCCTCCAGGGAGTTTTGATTCTGTGAAGATGGTCAAGGCAAGAGAAAACCACAAGACAGTGGTATAAGCACTGTGGTTTTTATGGTGGCTAGAGGTGCGGATCACCTGACTCAGGTTGGAGGAATTCAGGAAGGAATTCTGGAGAAAGTGAAGATGTAGCTGGGTGTTAAAAGGAGGGACAAGTTAACAATCAAATGACAGGTGGGGTTAGGGCAACAATAATCAGGTAGCAAAGGAGTAATGGCAGATAGCCATAAAGATAATTCAGGGAGTTATAGATATGTAAGTTATGGATGAGAATATAGGACTTGGGGGAGTGACTTGAGTAGCAGTTGGTGGAGTAGGGATAGGAGAGGTTTAGGGTCATAATCAGGAAGGAGTCAGTATTAGAAGGCAGATTTTCAGATTTCAAATACTATCTTTTCTTATCACAGTCCCTTCCCAGCCCAGCACATGTGTGTGTGTGCATGTGGATGTGCACGAGTGTGTGTGTGTGTGTGTGTGTGTGTGTGTGTGTGTAGTCAGATGTTTGGAATGAGCATTTCACATATATTTTTACTGCTCAAGAGATGGTCTTTTCTTTACAGCTAACATGTGGATACACATTACAATCCTGTACTAATGGAACAGAAATGTCAACATACTTTGAAAGAAGCCTTTAGCTATACTTTCACTTCCCGTTATCTGTACTTCAAAAAAAAAAAAAAAAAAGAACAATTCAAGCCATTAGAAGCTGTTTGTGAAATATTTCAGCCTTAAAAAGTTGTCTTTGATGAGACAGAGTACCAGCAAAGAAAGAAAGGAAAGCAAACCTAGGCAGTAGAGAGTTACCATTTTATCCTAGGTGAGAACCAACCATCCTAATGGGCTTAATAACTATAAATATTTCTCCAGCAACTGGTAATCTGGAGACAGAATTCTGCAAGTAGGCTACCTTTTGCATTGAGTTATTACAATGCATTAAATTATTGCATTTAGATTTCATAGATAGGTGGATAATAGGTAGGTAATTTATCTAGATAGGGAAGGAGCTATTAACATGTGTCTTTTGAAACACAACCAATATGTGTAACATAGGACCTGGATTCTGTACAGAATGCAAATTTTCTGGTACAGCATCTTACTTTGCTAACTAAAATAGACAAATTTGTGTATTTCAGGGGAGACCCTGTGTTATTCTAATCTTCCGACCCAGGCCATTTGATTGCAGAAGGCACAATGAAAACATCTGAGAATGACAAAAATAACACAAAAATAATCTATCCCATATCTAATACTTAACAGATTCAAATATTTCTAGCAAATGGGCTCCTTACAAGGGTGTGATTTGAAAAAAAATACCCCAGAGTTCATACACATTTTAACTTTGCTCTGGCAAACACATGACATGGATATTTCTCCCTTTCTGGATACAATGCATTATATTAAAATATAATCTATGACTGAATGTCTACAGAAAACCCAAGTTTCCTGCTGTTTTTCTTGTAAACTGGAAGAATATTTCCATAATCTGAATTGGAAGTTTTTTTTTAATGGGATGGGGGTGAGGGGAAGTGAGGAAGAGGTGAGTCATTCCCATGGCTCCTGGGAACACTATCACAGTATTTGTACTTGCTGTAATGTTGTATTTGCTAAGAAGTAGAAGGCAGAGGTTAACAGATTCCCATCTCTTTTGTACTTCTTCATTTAATTTTGTTTAACTTCTATTCCTCAATATCTTAACAGTTTCTTCCATGCTCATAGATATTCTTATTTCATACTCACAGCTCTCCCAGCCAACTCTCCTTCTAAACTTGGTCAGGATGTGTTATATGTACAGTAAAAGAGTTGCATTTCCCAGTTCTGCTGCAGCTGAAAAACAGCAATTATGCTGCCAATTCTAGAAGCACAGAGCATATATCTAAAGTAAAATATGACTACATGCCCTGTGATGCGGCATTGTCCATCTGCCCCTCCAGATTATTCTCCGGGTTTCTCCCCTTGTCCTCTATCCCAGGAGACTAATATGAAGCGTCCATGAAACAAAGTTTCTTTTACTCTGGCTTTCAGTGGGGCTCAGCCAATGGGAGGCCCTGGTAGCAAAGCAGAAGCCATGAGGAAAGACATACTGGAGTATTTGTTCCCTTGAGTCCCTCCCGCTGGTTCATGGGTTGGCAGTCTCGGGGTGCCTCTTCCTTGGGCCACAGCTCCTGTTGGGTGACTTTCCCGCCAGACACAGGCCCCACTCTATTCGAAACCCACCTCCTCTTGCTGCTTCAGCCCTGGTGGTTGGAAGGGTCAGGAACGCCTGCTTTACCCTCCGCGGTTGGTTTCCCTTAACACTGCCCACCCTTTGTGTCTTCATTAAAACTCACTTTAAACACTTGAGCATGCCATCTGTTTCTTGCCAGAACTCTGACTGATACAACTTCCCAAAGCCAAACATGAAGAAAACAGTGGGAAAAAAATATCAAATTTGGGCACTGAATCAGCTGTTTTTTTTTTTTTTTTTTCCCATGCACTGCATATAGCAAATACATGTGAATAGGAAGCACATGATCTCTGAAAAAAAAAAAAAAAAAAAAAAAAAGAGAGAGATTTCCAGTCTAGGAATTTTAAGTTGTTCATATTACACCATGTTTAGCATTTGCTATATACTAATAAAAGCATGCAAGTGACATCAATTTGCACTGAAAAGTAAATGTTTTTCTTCTGTCCTAGATGACCTGTTCTTTTTTAATATGCCAATATTTTCATGCAAAAAGGCATACAAAAGATGGAAGAGCAGAAGTCAACCCAAGATGGCTTCAAAGTCATAGTATTGATCATTTTGGAGGCTCTTCAATCTATTCTTCAGCATACTCTGATAATGGTAAAGTCCTGCCCACCAACAATGGGCTTGTGCTGGAAAGACAAGGTTCACCATGTAAGGACTTGCCACTGCCTCCATTAATGCAATTTTGGGGGTTTGTTTGCTTCATTTTGTGGCTCATTTCTTACTCCACACAGCCTTGGTCTCCAGTGCTGCTTCCTACCATAAGTTAGAAATGAATTTTTTAAAATAAGCACTTGTACTTTGAACCATAAAACAAAATCTGAAGCTGAAATCAAAGGAAGAAGGTAAATTACTTTTAGTGCTCTGCAAAGAAACTTTCACTTGGCTATTTCCTGTTGTTTTGAAACTCTGAAAATCAATACAGAAACATATCATATTCTGAAGGCAGGTCATCTGTGCACTAGGTGTTTTTAACAGTTGGCTTTGAAGGGGATACTTATGCCCCCTTGACATGAATCTACAGTTCTTTACACTAAGTGTCCCCATGAAACTACATTTTTGCTCGAGCTATCCATCTCAATGGTTATTACTTTTTACTGTTCCAGGCTCCCATCTTCTATTATAGATTCACTGATAGATCAATATGACAGAGGCAAGATAAAAGTCAGTTAGCCACACATGTCTATTATGAGCCTGAAAATTCAGACACACAGTTCTCCTGACAAAAGCCAGGCACGTAACTGAGTCGTTACGTGTCTGGGTGGTTTTCTAGTCCTTTCTGTACAAACTCGCATTCCTTGACATCTTTCTTAATTTTGAGGTCCTCATGGCCTGTCAGGGAATTAGGAATGAGTGGTTCCCTAGGGGAGAGAGTGATTTTAAAATACAATCTTCACTTTTGAAAGGAGAGAACAAAACACATTTGCTGCTACACTGAGGCTGTAAAAAGTAGTGCTGACATGCTCAGTTTCTAAACCACAGACAAGTGGACTGTAAACCCATACGATGGTTCAAAGTCAAGGAAAGAATCTTTGTAGTCCTCTGATGGGTAATGGGAATGACAAAACTGGCTTTGGTTTGGTTGGAGACCTCAGTTCCCTCTGGGGCTGATCACTTCAGCTATGAATCAGCAACCGTTTTGAGAAAGAAGTAGGAATCTACTAAACATTTCAGCCACTGTCCACATGATGGTCCACAATATCCACTAGTATTGTAGGGAGAGTGTGCTCAACCAACACCTCAGAGGTGAAATTAATGGTTAGCCTAAGAGGCGAAGATTCAATGGTTTCATATTTTAAGATTTTAGCTCTTATTGCAAGCGCTCATGGTGAGATTCTCGACAAGAGATGTGAAACTTGAAAAGTCCACCAAAGGACATTAGAAGTTCAACTAAAATATAGACCTTTTAATTCATTAATTTATTGTCTCATGAACGGATTTAATAAACATTTACTGAGTTCTTACTGTGTGTCACTTACTGTGTTTCACTCTGCAAGGTGTTCAGGTTAAAAGAGGTTGGTTTCCTGGGGTGCCTGGGTGGCTCAGTCCCTTAAACGTCTGACTTCAGCTCAGGTCATGATCTCACGGCTCACGAGTTCAAGTGCCGTGTTGGGCTTTGTGCTGACAGCTCAGAGCCTGGAGCCTGCTTTGGATTCTGTGTCTCCCTCTCTCACTGCCCCTCCCTTGCTTGCTCTCTCTCTCTCTCTCTCTCTCTCAAAAATGAATAACATTAAAAAAAAGAGGCTGATTTCCTGCCCTCAAGTGGCTTATGATTTAGAAGCCGAGACAGACAGGTGTTATAGGCAACCGTATGGAAAATACACACATATAAAACAATACACTACTTTCATAAGGACTTAATCTAAAATCAAGAATCCATACACATTATAGATCCAAAGAACACATTATGTTCCATGGGGGAAATGGCAGGAAGAAATGGGCAGAAGGGGATAAATGAATCAATTAATAAATGAATGACAGTGAAAAAAGAAAGGTATTGCAAAGACTGATAATAGTCTGCTATGGACTGAATTTGGGGGGGGGGAACCCTAGACATTATTGTGCTGTGTGGTGTGTGCACACATTGCAGGTAACAACTAGGTAGGGACAGGCACTCAGCCCAGATGGGCTTAGGAGAGACCTCTTGGCAGAAGCAGGAATTTCTGGAGGATAAGCTGGGGGTTATCGGGTGAAGAGAGGTCTGTGAAGATATATCTGTGTCTATATAAGCATTGATATATTTATCTATTTTTTTATTGCGGTAAAAATTCATATTATGAGATATACCCTCTCAACAAATTTTTAAGTGTACAGTTCAGGATTGTTAACTATAAGCACATTGTTGAACAGCAGATCCCTAGAATCTTTTCATCTTGCATGACTGAAACTCTATATCCATGTAACAGCAACTCCCCGTTTCCCCCTCCCTCTAGTATATTCATCTATTTTCAATTTTAATTTCTCCCTCTCCTCCACCACCCACAAAGATAAGGGAACACTTATTTAAAGGCATGAGGGGAGAGCATGATGAATAAGTAGTTTACTGTGTCAAAGGGGAGGGATGGCAAGATTTCATGAGATTGTCACATCATAAAAGGCCCTGCAAATTACACAAGGAAAATTTTATTTTATCTGGAGAAAAAGAAAGCCAGTGAAACTTTTTGTTAAAGGGCATGAAACAGTCAGGATATCCCCTTCACAACTGTCACTCTGAGGACAACTGGAAGGGGGAAACCAGAATCAAGTGAAGGAGTTTGGAAGAAGTAGTAATTGAGACAAAGATAATGAGGGCCTGATGGAAGGGGTGGTCATGGTGGGGGTGGGGAAGGGTGGTAGGACTGGCTCTTAGATGAGAAAAAAATTTCAGGCTGGGAGCAGGGCAGGTGACAGTGTTGTGGACTGTCCATTTACTCAGTTTCACAAGACAAAGCAAGTTAAACCTCAAATCTGCTGCTTGGAGACAGGCAGTGAACACGGAATCAGGAGCAGCTCTGAGCATGCCCAGTTTGCCTGTAGTTTGCCCACTGAAGTTGGACTCCATGTGCAAGCCTCCCAAACTCACAGGGGTGTCCTTTCTTCCTCATGGATCAGTTTTAAGAGTAAGCAGAGCACGAATGAATATTACAGAAAACAAGGAAAGGCGGAGCTGGAGTTCTGTGAAAACCAGGGTCTACCACTGAGCATCAAAAATTCTTCATTATTTCGTTTTTGAACTCTGTTATATATAGTCAATAAGCATGTAGTTCTTTTTTAATTTATTTTTATTTTTTTAATGTTTTTATTTATTTTTGAGACAGAGAGAGACAGAGCATGAGCAGGGGAGGGGCAGAGAGAGGGGGAAACACAGATTCTGAAGCAGGTTCCAGTCTCTGAGCTGTCAGCACAGAGCCCGACATGGGGCTTGAACTCAGGAGCTGTGAGATCATGACCTGAGCTGAAGTTAGACGCTTGACCGAATGAGCCACCCAGGCGCCCCAATAAGCATGTAGTTCTAAAGAAACAATCCTAAGAGTTTTGTTTTATTTTGGCTACATAAGTCTTCCAATCAATAATGATAAATGAAAGAATGATCAAGGTCCAGAAATTTGAGACATATATAATGGGAGGCTAAGATAAAGACCAAGCCGTGCTTTGGTCAAAGGTGGGATAAGCATTTATATATTTATATTTTAAAACAGCTTTATTAAGATATAATTTACATATACATAAAAATCACCCATTTAAAGTTCACAATCAAATAGGTCTTGGTATATTCATCACCATGATCTAATTTTACTTTTTTATCACCCCCCAAAAAACTCATACTCAATAGTCACTTCCCATGACTTCCCACTTCATTCATCAATTGATGAGCATTTGAATTATTTCCACTCTTTGGGCATTTGTGTAATTCTCTTATGAGCATTTGTGTACACGTTTTTGCATGGACCTAGGTTTTCATTTCTCTGGAATATGTATCTAGGATGGGAATTGCTGTGACGAACTTCAATGAACTGCTAAACTATTTTCTAAAGTGGCTGCACCATTTTACATTCCTACTAACAATGCGTGAGGGCTCAAATTTCTCTACATCCCTGCTAACATTTGTTATTGTCTGTTTGATTATATTTATTCTAGTGTGTGTAAAGTGGTAACTCATTGTGGTATTGATCTGCATTTTCCTATAGGTTTGTATTTAAAATCTGTTGACTCAATCTCTTTTTTCATTATTTATAGAGTATATTTCTCTTGCAGTTTTTTTTAATCTTGTGAAAACTTGGTGAAAAGTCACCATTCATACATTAGTACAATAACTGTATAATAAATAGTAAAAACTCAAGGGCTTGAAACATGACACATGTATTAGTCATGAATCCATGACTGAGGCTGGGCTCAGCTTGGCAGTTCTGATCTGGACTCATTCAGATGTTTGGTAGTTAGCTGATCACTGGCTGACCTAGGCTGGCCCTGACAGGACAGCTCCACTGTCCTCCATGTGTCTCCTGCCCTCCAGCAAGGAGGACCAGACATGTTCTTCCCAGGCAGTGGCAAGTGTAGATGTTTTTCTGTGCCTTTGCTTCTGATACAACTGTCTCTATCTCATTGGCAGAGCAAATAGCATAGCTAAGCTCAGAACCGTGTGGCAAGGAAATATGTTCACTTCATAATGGGAAGAACTGCAAAGTCTCATGGCCCAGGGCATGGATACCATGGTGGTGAAGCATCTAGGCCATTCATGGTATCAGTCCACTGCATATATTGCACTATCACTCAGAAGAGAGATGGACGAAATCGGTAGACCAGCAGCTGTTGCCCCACTGACCTCCTATGCCAGGGCCACATTTGTTCTTAAGTTTGCCTGCGTGAAAACCAGATTCATTAGCTACTCTCTAGGGTTAAATATTCTCCTGTTAACAACGATTCTATTTTTAGAGAACAGGAAAGATATTTTTGTGTCAAATGAACATTCCATTGTTGAAAACATCTCCAGTGCTATAATGAGAACTCAGGACAAACCTAGATCAAATAGCAGCAGGTACTCTGAAGTATTCTGGGAAGTGTTTAAGCCTAGGATAGATGGCATTATTTAAGTATTTATAAATGTCATATCATCTGTTTTAGGAAAAGCTAATAGAATGTCTTGTGGACATTTCAGGTCCCCCCAAAATGCTTCTGTAATCTATTTCTATGGAATCGGCAAATGTGGAAGCAGACATATTATGGGTCAATACCAGAGAAAGGACTCTCTGCACAGATATAGGATTCACAGTCCATTAAGCTTCAGGTCTGCCCTGATGTGGATTCCTCTGATGTATTACTATTATATCCTATTTTTGTTGACTCAGTTACTATGTCAGCAAAACCAAACATTTTGGCTTGTGGCCCAGCCTCAAGCTGTCTATGGAGGGTATGTTTTTGCCTTTACCACCATGACAGTAATAAGCAACTGGCATTAGTTTGATTTGCATAATTGTGTGCTTCCAACTTAGACTCTGTGTCAGTAGGAAACAACTTATTGTGATGATACCCACAGCATATTATCTGTTTTGTGCTATCAGCATTTATTTATGTAAATTCCATCATTACAAGGGGTCATTTTCCAACCTTATACGACGAAATCACATTCTCTGCCAATAAGCAGGAAGAAAATACTATAGCAGAAAAGCTAAGCATATTTTGTCATTCGCAGCTGCTGGTCAAGGAGTAGGAAAGGTATCGTTGGTGGTTGCTTGTTTATTTGTTTTTTAGGCTAGTTTGTTTTAAGGACTGATAGATACAATGACAATCTGAAAGTCGGTCTATGACCCTTTAGAACTAATGCCATCAAGTAGACACATTCTCTTTTTCTCTCACATACACATATACATACACCACAAAGAGTGTCCAACTCATCTAAGATTTTCTTTAAGAATAATTTATGGTCTAAAAAATATTTTGTGTTCCCTAGATGATGAGTCGAATGTTTTCTTTGATAAGGAGCAGAACTCTGTAATTTATTCATGCAAGAGATAAAAAGATGGAATAACTAACTAGAATACCCCACTTGTAAAAAGTACCTGAAAGAATGGGAGGGAACCAGGCAGAACTGAGATTTTGCAAACTAAATTTCACAACTCTGTTCACAAAAAAATAGCCAAGGTCAACCGTGCATTTTGTCATTAGAGGTAGATGAGTATCCTATGTGTCAGTGTAACTGAAGCTGTAATTTATACATTCTTTGATAGTTTCGCTAGTTAAGCACAAAAAGATGTCAGCATTTAACCCGACTTCAAGGAATGACAATGCAGAAAAAAGGGGGAAAAAAGACAGAAAACGCAGCAGTCAACCATTTTAAATCTACTTGACACCTGTCAAAAAGAACCCTGACTAAAAGGAGGATAATTAGAATATTGCTTTATTGTGAGCTTGTAGTTTCCAGCCCGGCCTGTATCACGCTTCAGGCTGGTCAGAGATGAGAGAGAGGAGGGAAAACAACCAGACATCGAATCTCATACTTCAGCAACCTTAGGTCTAACTGTTGTCTTTGCAGAGGCTCTTCATGGGAGCCCAGCTGATCATGCAGCTCAAAATGAACTTAGAAATGATCTTTTAAGAAATGCAAGATGAAAACCACATTTGGGAAAGTCTGTAAAGGAGAATACATGGGATTTCTCAAGAAATCTTTCCACGCCACTGTGTTAAATTGAGAAAAAAACCCAGAAAGATATTCCAACAACCCCAAATAATAATCCTTTGAAAGAATATCCTATTAGAGATGTGTGTGGTGGTGGTGTGTGTGTGTGTGTATTTGTATGTGTGTTTTCACGTAATTTTCACACTTTGACAGGCATTGATTCACAAGTGTACAAGAGCCAATAGCATGGAATATTCTTTCCTCTTGTAAAAACATTTAGAGCTTCAACTCATAACTAAAATGTTTATCATGATTTTCGCCTCATTCTCTCCACTTCGATTCTCCTTCTCAATAGTATTTTCTTTATTCTGTATTGTATGGATTAAATGCCTCCTCCTAAAACATGTAGAATCTCATGCCACTCTGACTTCTACTTGACCACCTGTGGCAAATGAAACTGAATGAGGAATCAGTGATCAAATGACAGCTGCTATGACGTACGGCACAAAACATGCGATTGGGAATGATTATACAGGATTTCATTCCCAGCCATTTGCACTATTTATGTAGCATTTGTCAGCCTTTTAACATGTTGGCTCCTCAGCGTCTTCGTTTGTAAAATGCAGTGGGGAGCTGTAAGGGTCCTTTTAATGTGATCTTTGAAACGGTACCAGGATTTATGTTATCATTTGCTCAATTGCTTGCATTGGGAATAGAACTAGGAATGGAAAAGTGAGGTCTCTTGATGTTATTTCTTGTGTGGACAAGTTCTCAAAGGGAGAGGAAAAGGTGCTCAAAGAAACATCAAGCCAGGCAAGCAGAGCACACATTCTCATAGGAATACCTCCTCAAAAAGAGTTTAAATAAGCGGCCGAGCAGAAAGGCAAAGCTGGTTGTGGAAGAAAAGCTGGGAGAAGCAAAGGTCTGGCTAGCGCTTCATCTACAGTGGAGGAGTCATACCACACACAAGTCAAAGAGAGAAAACAGGCTTTCTGAAGAGCCCACCATGTGCCAGCAAAGTGGAAGTTGAAAGGCAATGTGAAATGTTACCTAAAAGCCACAGGGGCAGAACAGCAGCACTGGGAAAGCAATGCCAATCCCAAACGGGGCCAATGCCCAGAAGTATGTAGTTTAAGGAACGAAACCGAAGGAGACCCATGTGGGGCAGTTGAGCAAGAAGGGCTAGAGCAAATGACAGTAGCAGTTAGAAAAAAGTTGATGTATTTGACCACAGGGACTGACGGAGGCATCTGGAAACAATGAAAAACACAATTTATTTTTCTCTCGAAGTTTTCTTTGAAAATAACCCTCCGGTGCAACAAAAACCATAATAATACCCCTAACATTTCACTTTTTATGTTTTAAAAATTGATGTAAGAAACAAACACAAAATTCTGGTTTTGTTAATTAAGGGGAATCACGATTTATAAAACAATCCCTTGTAGACTTTTTGATTTCATGAGGTCTTACTCCACCTAAAAGAAGCCCAGGGCATAAGAAGAGAGCTTAAGAAATACTTTTTCTCTATATTCCCTATAGCCATGCTCTACTCTGCTTACCCTCTTTTGGACATATGGAAACATAATGGGGAATGAACAGAAGACTCAATGATGTCTTTTCTTGGTAATGACAAAGGAAAAAACCCATGCTGATCATTTATCATATGTAATGTACTCATATCAAAGATAACATAATCAGAGGAGAGTGGGTTACAAACTACCCAATTGACTCAGCAGGTATCACCAAAATATTTGCAGGTTGCTTGGTAACCCAATTAAAAGTCTCTATTTAAATCCCAGATCATTAGTGACTGAAAATCACTATCATTTGATGGCTCATCTCAGTCCAGTTCTTAAGGGAGATTTTCCTACATCAAAAAACCACCAACATATTTGGCACTAATTGGCTCCCTTGGTGGCAATCTCAGCCTATAGGCCAAGAATTGAGTGGACTGGGAGGCTAAGCTATTTCCCCAGCCTGAGAGTTGGTGCTTCTCAGCACGGGCTGAAGGACATTGGTGGGTTAATATGAAATTTTTACATGGATATTACCTGTCTTTGGATTAATTGAAATGTTCTATATTTAAGGATATCATAATGGCGGCAAGTTCTTTTTTTAAATTAGGTCCCATTTAAGACTTTCCTATTAAAATATTTCTCCTCTCCTCCTCCTCCTCCTTTTTTTTTCAGATCCTTTCCCAAACCTGTAATAATTAACAGGAAGAATATGAAACTTTATCATCTCAAAATTAGAAATGTGAATTACAGATATTGATGCTACCCAAAAGACAGAGCCAGATTAAAGGGGAAATTGTTTTTTCAGTAAAATTAATGGGTTGATGCCCTTGTTACTCTGCTGGATATGATAGGAACTTCGGTAGAGATAGATTTCCACAGTATTCATATAAATATATATGAGACTTAGCATTATTCGAGTGCTTGTGTGTTGAAAATCAGACTGAAATTGATCTTTTGAGATAATAAGTTTTCCATAGATTATGATATTGAAAGTAGAAAAATTCAAAATCAGTGAAGAGACATAAATAGGGGGAATATATAATTGGCGAATCCTAGGTTTGTTACTGGTAATGACATTATAACTAAATATGTCTATCTTGGACATATGCATGATACAGAGTATTGCAAGATAAATTCATTACTTTCATGCTACATTATTTGACACACACACAAAACACAATGGGGGCTGTAGGATAATGTTGTAAAAAGTTAAAGCTAATACAAAAGAACTGCACTAAGAGAAGGACTGGGCTTCAGACATATCACTGCTATCTCTTTGGTCTTGTCATTATTTTTTGTACCTGCAAAGCTGTAAATAAGGACCTGCAATACCTCTTTTTAGCTCAGGAACTATGAGATTCCTTTAGAAGAGATTCCTTTTTTACTGATGTCTACTTTTGGTGTATTGGGATATGAAAAGTCAGCTATGTTTCGTCCTCGAGATTTTTAACAAAAATTCTAAAATGACAAAACCTGCTGAATTTATTGGATTGCAGCATTTTCTGAAATGAATCTCAGAGGATTCTCTATAAGAAATATTTAACCAGATATATGGATAGTTTTAGTTTCATTCGGCCACAGTGCCACAGAGAAGAAAAGTGGACTTACTGAGTAACATTGAAAGAAATAGTGAGGAAAACCTCTAACATGTTTATAACAATGAAACTTTCTCAACACAGCAGGCCAGACCACAAAGATGCCATGTCTGAATTGATAAAGAGCACTAGCTTCCAAAACACTTACAAATCAGAAAGATTGTTTTTTTCCTTGAATTATTTATGGAGAGTAACAACAGATCACAATACTTTCTTATTTTCCACCTTCACTGTTAATAATTTTTGTTGAATTTGAGACTAGCATTTTGCAATTTATTTTATGCAGGTAATCTTTCATTCAATTACCTGCAGCAAAGGCTTTGAGGGGGCAAGGTTCTAAGCACTTATTCTCCAACTGACTTCTATGAGAATATGTATAATCAATTTAAGTCCCATAGGCGCTCAAATAGATTTCTTTCTTTGTCTATGTTCAGCTGTGTATGTTCAGCTCATACGGTAAAGATGAGCCAGTGCTAGGGAAGTACTGGAATGTGTCATGAAATCATGGAGGAGACTGCAGTGGTTGTCTCACACCATCTTTGGTTCATGAATTCTCTATAAAACACAGAACTTCACCAAGTAAAGTTTGTAAAATTCTAGTCCAAGGAGACTGTCAATTAAAAAAAGTTAAAAAAAAAAAAGGCTTGGTGTTCTATTAATCTAGAGAATGTGGTATGCTATACCCTTCCAATCAGAGAATCACAGACCATAATAAAGTCTTTGAGGAATCCTGAAGTCTGAGGCAAGCGTTGTTCATTTGCTTAATCTAGAATGTTCTATATAAATTTGATCATAAATCTATATTTCTCTTTAATGTCTATGTATTTTTATTCTAATGTCTCTAATAAAGCAGCTAGGCACCCTCTGCACGAATACTAAGAGGTTTTCCAGAAAACTGTTTTTTTTTTTTTTCTTAGTAAGTTCTTCCTTATATTGAACTTTTTTATTGCCTTCACCTATTCATTGTTACCATGCATCCTAATGATACACAGTGAATAATGACCTGGTGGAAATATTCAAAGTATTTTAAATCAAGACAAGAATATTTTTTTGTCTATGAAACATCTCCTGCACACTAAACATCTTCAGTCCTTTAGACATTTCTTCATCCCACAGTTTCAGGATGATTCCCCTTCCCTGAACATGCTCCAATTTATCACTACTCTTAGAAGCAGCACTAACAAAGGATACAGTATCCCAAGGGAGTAGAACAGAGGAGAATGGAGGGAAACTATCACCTTCCCTGTGGAATAGTCAGTAATTTATCATATGGTCAGGATTACTTGCTCTGCTTTTGCTAAGGAAGACTTTAACAGATGTCCAGTGTGGTAGGCAGATTTCTAAGATGGCCCCAAGATTTCCTGCCTGCCTCTTGTTCATTCCCTAAACAGTCCCTGGGACTATGAATATGATGAGTTTTATCATAGTTAATTACCATATGGTACAGTTAGTCTTAAACTGTGGTGGCTCCAACATAGCCACATTAGCCTTTTAAAAGCAGAGAGTTTGGGGGCACCTTGCTGGCTCACTTGGTTAAGCATCAGACTCTTGATCTCAGCTGAGGTTTTGTTCTCAGGGTTGTGAGTTCGAACACTGCACTGGCCTCCACATTGGGCATGGAGCCTACTTTAAAAAATAAATAAATAAAAATAAAAGCAGAGAGTTTTCTCTGCCTGTTCCCAGACCAGTAAGTCAGATATCCAAAACAGGAAAGAGATTCAAAGAGATGTTGCTGGCTTTCAGAGGGAGGGGGCCACACAGTATGGCATGTAGGGGACTTGCAGGAGCTGAGCACAGCCACTGGATCATAGTCAGCAAGGGAATAGGCACCTTAATCTTAAAACCACGGGAACTGAATTTGGCCAAAAACCTGAATGATCTTGGTAATGGATCCTTTCTCAGTGACTTGAGATGAAAACTTACTCAGGCTAAAAACTTGATTTTGGCATTATAGGACCCTGAGCAGAAAAGAGTAACACTGTGTCAGATAACTGACCTACAGAACTCTAAGCAAATAAATGGTATTTTTTAAGCCATGAAATTTGTAGTAATTTGTTACACAGCACTAAAGCCCTAATAAATCCAGATGATCAAAACCCACCATTTTTGCCATATTTTGCTTTGATGTGTGTTTTGTGATATATGTCAGTAATGGATTTTCTCTTTTTTTCTGGTTGAACAGCTTTAAGTATCTTACATAAACACTCTTACAGGCCTCCTTTTCTTTGTTTCCAATAAGATGCTGCCAGCATACAGCCAGTCTCTGATTCATGGATTCCCCACAAGTTCATATTTTATAGACATAAAGATCTATCTCACTTTTTATTACTTTCTTTGGACTTTTTCATAAAGATATACTATTGCAAACCTAAATTCTAAGCATGAGACATATGACATAACTGATTAAATACTTAGGATAACTATTTACCTTTTTCTACTAAAACTATAAGTTTACTCCATTGATTATCCAAACCCCAGTATCATTATGCTGATTGACCTCAAGTATTGATTATGACCTCTTTTCTCATTTGCTTTTTTCTTGAGAATTACCAGGCATCTTCTTTACTATTTTGACTCACAGTTTTAGTCCTTAATAACTGGTATTAAAGATTTTTCTTCCATTTCTTTTCCTATATTTTATTTTCAGCTTGAGCAGCTCTGCACGACTCATTCTTCGAACAAATATCTTGGTCCATCACTGCTACGTCTTTAGTCAAGATCTAAGACACACCTATTATCTGTACTATGGTACAGTTTGGTACAGAAAGTTCTTTACTGCCCATAACCTCATTTCTCTACCAAAATTCTAGCCTTGAAATGAGTGAAACGGTGGAAGTGCTATCTGGGGCCCCAAAGTCTTCAATATTATATCCCTGAAGGTATTTGTTAACCCTCTTCTGTTGGTTTTCCTTACCCTGCATAAATAAGCAATTATAGATAATAGTTAGAGGGTGTGGTAAGCCTCAAAATCCTACAATAATGGGTGGCTTAGTTGAGTAAGCCCAATAATGGGTTGGGTGGCTTAGTTGAGTAAGCATCCCACTCTTGATTTCGGCTGAGGTCATGATCTCTCTGTTCTGTTGGTGAGTTTGACCCACGTCCAGCCCCATGTGGAGCCCCACATAGAGCCCCCCATCAAGCCCTGCCTCAAACCCTGTGCTGACAGCATGGAGACTGCTTGGGATTCTCTCTCCCTTTCTCGCTGCCCTTCCTCTGCTCAAGGGTGCATGTGAGGGCACTCTCTTTCTCTCAAAATAAATAAGCATTAAAAAAAGAAGCCTACAATAATGCATAAACCCTCTTTGAGAAGTAGCAATTTCTGAATGAACAAGTCACTGAAGAGGATTGCAGCCACATCCTCCTACTTTTACTTCTGAAAACACTAGCCATTCATTCTCAGTCTCCTTTGTTGGCTCCTCCTCTAATTAGAACTCTGTACTCACATCTCATTATGAGTTCAGTTTCAGCATGTGCATGTACATGCTTGGCTGGCCAATAGTAATCTTAGCAAACAATGAAATATCCCCTTCCCTTTTGTACTATTTTTTTTTACAAAAATGTTTGTTTGTTTGTTTGTTTGTTTATTTATTTATTTATTTTGAGAGAGGGAGGGAGGGAGGAGGAAAGAGAGAGAGCGCAAGAGGAGAGAGGCAGAGAGAGAGAGTGAGAGAATCCCAGGCAGGCTCCACACTGTCAGTGCAGAGCTTGATGCGGGGTTTCAACTCACAAACCATGAGATCATGACCTGAACCAAAATCAAGAGTTGGACACTTAACTGAGCCACCCAGAGCCCTTTCCCTTTTGTACTTTTAATGGAAATTAAGAAGTTATATTTTGAAAATATAATTCCAACTATCTGATTTGCATATGGTTGGTGATCTATGCTACTAAATATCAAAGATTAATATCCTCATTAGGCTGAATTTTTACACCCACCCCATTCATATGTCGAAACCTCATTTCCATTGTGAAGGTATCTGGAGATGGGAACTTTGGGAGGTGATTAGGTCATGAAGTTGGAGCCCTCACGAATGGGAGAGTGCCCTTATAAAAAGACCTCAGAGAGCTCCCTTGCCCCTTCCACCATGTGAAGACACAGCAAAAACACAGCTGTGTATGAACTAGGAAGTCATCCCTCACCAGACACTGAATCTGATGACACCATAATCTCGGACTTCCAGCTTCCAGAACTATGAGAAAGAAATGTTTATTATTTAAGTCACCAGTCTATGGAATTCTTGTTACAGCAGCCAGAATAAGCTAAGACTAATCTAATGATATTTCCCTTAAATTGCCACATGGCTTCTAGATGTCAGGATGAGCTAGAGGTTTGTCTGATTCTCCAGATAACAAAGGTCATGGAAAGTTCTCTCTTTGACATTATCCCACAGAGTAATTATTGAGTTCAAGCAACTCAATTAACCCTTGACCTACTCCAATAGTATCTGTCTTTTGTAACTACTATTTAATTATCTAGTTGCTTTAGATCTGAAAACTTGAGTAATTGGTGGGTGTGCACATGCATTTATGGGGTGTACAGGCATATATGGGGTGATTCTTTTTCGTTATTATATTTTTCTAAGTATTTTTCTATACTTTCTTCTTTGACTGTTCATTATGAAACTCATAACTATTATTTTGCTTTCTCATTACCCTATAAATGTAGTAAATACACTTGATTTTGCTCTAGAAATTTCCCAGTTAATCAACATCTCCCTAATTAGTTCAACATTTTCATTATTTACGTTCATTAATATCTATATTCTCCTTCAACTTCACTTCCAAACCACAAGATCTCAAAATATGTCTTTAACTGCAAAAATTTGGCAACTTATCATTACAAATTCTCTCTACCCTCTCTTTTCAATGACAATAAGTAAAAATTATCTGAGTATGTTTATACTGCTTATGCAGCATTTTGCCTTGTCATATGTTCTCTTGAAGAATAACACATTATTTTCTGTTACATACTTTAATCTTACAGCAAAGTGATAAATTAAATGTGAGCAGGCTCTAAAATAATTGAGGAAATAATATATATACCCACTATTGAGATATATATCTATATATATCTATATATCTATATAGATATATATAGATATATAGATATATATATATGAATATATTCTTATATGTATATTTTACATTATTATATCTAGCCATTAAAAATCTCTTAGAGAAAGATTACATTGAAGACTGGCAAACCAATATTTTCATTCATCATTGGAACAGGTTTTGTTTCCTTAGTTGAATTTCAGATGAAATGGCTGGCATGAATTTAGGGGGCATGTTGTACTGAAAATAGGTGTCTTTAAATGATGAAATTGTGCTTCATTCAGTGATAGACAATGGATGGAAAGCCAAATCATGTCTCCATCTCTTACTCGTTAAAAAACTCATGCTTCTTTATTGGAATGTGGCAAGAATCTTCTGCAGTTATTAAATTGTTCTTTCTTTTCTCCTTGATTTGCTTACTCTCTCCTTTTGTGGAAGCCTGCTGAGTTTACATAATTTAAATCTGTAGATCAAGTGAGTACACTGCACAAACTGATACATTGGTATGATAATAATTTTTTAGTTGACTAACCTTAAAATGATGAGACAAAATAAAATATTTTTCATTTTACTTACTCTTATGGTACAGGTTAAACTTTTGGTTTTATTTTGTTTTGTTTTGTTTCGTGAGAAAGGACCAAGTGAGGATTGGAAGATGAAAGAAATTTAAGATTTATCGAGCATTTATTCTATGTTAGTAATTCTACACGTTGTATGCCATCAAATCTTCAAAATAATCTCAAAAATGCAGTATTTTACCCTTCTTATGGATAAGAAAACAGACTCAGGAAGAGCATTTGCTGAAGGCCATACCACCAGTAGCTTCTCTACCGGGAAGTAGGTTCTGAAGCCCAAGTCCTCTTCCTGCTCCTGTCTCCTAACCTTATCCCTGTTTTAAGACGAATACTTTTAGGACAGCAGGTTGAGGTTTCCAAGGTTTTATTAATTCTACCCATAGTCCAAATACAGCCATTTTTAAGTCACTTGTAAGAAACAGGAAATTTATTCCTTGCCATCCTGATTCGTGTCGGAAAGAGGTCTAATATTTTATCAAGAGCTTTTTGAACTACAAGCCAGGTGCCCTTTTTTTTTTTAATTACTGGAAGTCAAATGTTGACATAAACAAAATGGAAGTACCTCAGACTATTAGATTAAAAGCAAGACTTCAATCCCTAAATTTATACTCATAATGATATGCTATAAGTATAGCAAAGCATATTTTGTTTATACCTTTGATTGCCTAAAGTTACCATTATAAGCCCAAGCGTTTTTCTTCTTCTTAGCACTTTTCCGGTGTGTGTGTGTGTGTGTGTGTGTGTGTGTGTGTGTGTAGCTTCCAATTCCTCTCGACAATTCATTGATAGAGTATCTACTTTAAAAAATACCGGTATTTCTAGAAACTTTTTTTCTATACAAATCAGCATTGTATGTAGGCCCATGATTGAAGTCATACTTACATCCATGATGCCAATGATTCCATGCAAAGTTAATATGTTTGCTTTAAAATTGTAAGAAGTCTGGTAATTCAAAATAAATTTAACATTAATTTCCCAATTCTCTTAAAAAATAGTTGAGACAGCGGAGGAAACAAAAATCCTTTGGACTTTAGTGAACTGAGGAAATAAATCCTACTCCATATAGATTGGCTTCCTAATGTCACAAG
Source organism: Panthera onca (assembly GCF_046562875.1). Taxonomy (NCBI): domain Eukaryota; kingdom Metazoa; phylum Chordata; class Mammalia; order Carnivora; family Felidae; genus Panthera; species Panthera onca. The sequence goes on from NC_138346.1 coordinate 151,532,341, forward strand.
TCAATTTAGAAATTATTCACAAGATAAATCTCTTTCCTCTCATTGCACCAATGTATTTAGCTTAATCAGGAGCATCAGTGCAGACAGAGATTGAAAAATAAATTGTTCAGTGTCTCCAAGACAAACCCCAAATAGGAAACTTGATATTCTGCATAAACTCTGTCTCTGTAATATGCTTTTGAAAAAGACACGGTATAATTATATGTAGCATTATGAGACTTTTGTGTTTATAAATATTTTCAAAAGCCTTTGAAATTGTTTGTAAATCCAAAGTTTATAAATGACTTATGAAATCCACAAATTTGCTAAATATGTCCTGTATTTTTGTATTATGCTCTGTGATTTTTCTTTCTATGTGGTGTAAGTCAAAGAAAACGATATACAATATGACTAGATGGGACTAAAATTTCCAAACAAAAGAAGCATCTGTTTTTCTAATTTAGTTTTTGAATTTATGTTGGTTTCACAATTGGTTACGCTGCAAACAATGTGGTTCAAATGACAATGACATTGATTACAATTCTACTTTGCACTACGAGCACTTCTTATCCATGATTGTCAACCCTTTATCTAGCAATAACTAAGCCTTTCTGCACCTCTGTACCTTGGGTATTGTTTTATCCAATCTGAAGCAGATTGGACTGTAACTTTGCAGGAGGCTGACACAGTTTTTATGAAGTCAGAGATGGCTAGAATTTTAAAGAATGGGCTTTAATAGCTTATCTTTTGATGTGTATTTAAAAAGTTTTGAGCAAGCTACTTATGACTGTGGTTTCTCCACTATTCTCATCCTTCTAGTACTTTGAAATGATTCCTAGTACAGGGGCCACTGGACAAATGAGCTTTGCCTCATCACTAATTCCTACTTTCTTTGTTTCTGTGCAGTGTTTTCCTACTTCCTCTCTTAGCCAGCAGAAGAGGCTATGTCATAAATGGGCAACAAGCCCTCTGAGTATCATCGTGCCAAACAGATCTTTGATTCCTAGGATAGTTTCTATAAATTGCTTTAGTCCAAAATTTCACTTTGCAGATTATCTAAATATTCATATATGTACCTCAATTCTTTTTTTAACATGTTTTTATTTATTTATTTATTTATTTATTTATTTATTTATTTATTTATTTATTTTGATAGAGAGCACAAGCAGCGGAGGGAAAGAGAGAGAGGGAGACGGGGGATATGAAGCAGGCTCCGTGTAGACAGCAGAGAGGGGCACCCAGGTGCCCCTCTGCGCCTCAATTCTTAAAAATCTTTTATGTCTATGCTGTGTCCAAATAGACTGTGTGTCTTTCTAAACAGGGAGAAATCTGCATTTCCTGTATCTTTGTACCAATCATTTGTTCATTCAGGAAATGTTTATTGAGTAACTATTATGTTTAAAATAGTGTCTTCAGTGCCGGCACATAGGAGCAACTGAACATGTTTCCCTGCTTAAGATATTTATTGTTTCAATAAGGTAAGAACTCTAAGGAAAACTCATTGGCAACTGAGTTGACTAGTGTGCTCTACTGAAATATTTTCACACTGTAATTTGTATCTATAATATTAGAACATTTACATTGTGTAATTTCGATAGTTACAAGATCTTTAGTACTGATGACTACCATTTTGTACTTTTTCTGTTGAGTGGGGATTGTATTACTCTATGAACTAGAAATGGAAAACTCTGAATCATCTCCCAAGGGTTTTGTTTTTACTGTGATGCCTTTAATGATTTCATTAGTTTTTAGTTGTATATTAAAGTACCATTTTTGTCTTATAAGTAAGATAAGCTTAATGGGCATTTTTTAAAATGACAAGAACAAGATGTTATAATAAGGTATTAAATGGAAATCATTTCTCCACAGTGAAACCAGACTAGTTTTAATGTATGCTTTATCAAGTGGTATTTTCTACTATAGCAAGAAGAAATTGCCAGCTAAAGGGTTTAATTAATACCTCACCGAGGGAACCAAAAATGGCTTATTACCTGAATTCTTTTCATGTGATTTTTGACATTCCCAGATATATAAATCTTATTTGAATGGCCTTATAATGAAGTGGATAACCAGCCCAAGTCTGGAATCAAACAAAGTTGGGTACAAAACCTGCTTTTGCCTTTCACGAGCTGTATAGTTGTGAGGAAGTAATTTTGTCCCCTGAAAACTCAGTTTTGCAATCCAGGAAATGGAACGATAAAAAAGTATTTTCATGAGTTAATGATGATACTTAGAAAAGAGCTTAGTACAAAGCAACCACTCGAGAAATGTTATCAACCAGTGCTATTACAGTGGGTGTCAAATCAAATTTTTGCTAAATTTATTGGAACAGATGAATCAAATCATATAAGATCACAGATGAATTAGTAAATTATTATTAACTGGTTAGGAAGAAACCGGTACTTTTGGTGATTCCCCATCTATCTTTATTATGCAGAGCCTCAGCACAGTTTTACTGAAGTGACCATAGAGTTGCTTAGTAACTCTAAGAGACATTTAGTCATTATACCATCACAATACCACTATTGGGTAGAAAAGGTGGTATCTATTTGAAACGTGAGGAAACTGAAGGCCAACATGCAAAAGTGACTTTTCAGAATAAAACAACTGTCAAAGGGGCAGTCCAGGGATCTAGGTGCATTAACTTCTACATATTGTGTGCTTTCCAACAGCTAGTCATTCTAAGTAGCATTATTTAAATGCAATTAGCAACTAGTGAGATTTGTCAAAAGTCAAATCGTTGCTGCTGATCTAATCATTCTTAAGTGTATATTACTTGCTAAATACTATGCACCGGTCTTCAATACACATTTTTGTGACATAATCCTTTGGTCATTAGCTATATGTATTGGGTATCAATTCTGCTGCTATGCTAGCTAGCAGGAATACTCCAAAAGTGACACATTCTTAACTATAAAGAGCTCACAATGCTATAAGGGAAAGGCACAGATAATCATGTTATACTAGAATACAATAAGTGTCACTACTGTGGATTTCATCCCATTGTCCTCATATTATAGGTGAAGAAACAGAGGTTTATTGAGATACATAAGCAACTCTAAGAGAACTATTAATATGAGGAACAGTCTGGATTCAGACTCAAATCATTCTACTGCTTATCCTTTTTTTAAGATTTCAATATGCCATGCCCATATTCATTGCCAGTAATGGATTTCTAATGCTTAGAGACACAACCCGTTCTGTAGCTGCATCTTGATTGGTGTGGTTCTAGAACTGTCTGGCTCTAACCTAAGGGAATGCTTTATGGCACAGAATGAATATAAAATATGGCAGACCACTATTGCTTGCATACTAACCACCACTTCCCACCTTTCTCTTTATTAAAAAAAAAATTGTTCAAGTATCTCATGCTCATGCATTTCTGGATTCTCCTTAGCTCCAGATAATAAATCATGATTGGTCAAAAGACCAGGGCAAGCTCATTCCCCTTGATAGTTTAAGCTTAGTCCTATCATGTACTTCTGGCAAATAGGTTGAGAAGAGATATCTGCTGGGAGCCATCTGGATAGAGTCCGTTAAAGACATACACAGAAGGAAAAGAATCCATTTTATACCCTTCTACATTTTGTAGCCATCTTGGGTCCATAAAAGGCAAACCTACTCACTGAAGATGACAGATCATAAAGAGAGAAAAAAGTGAAGTCACTGATGATGTCAATATGCCACTGGATTATTCAACTCTCAAACCACTTGACCTCCAGACTTCTAATTATGTGAAATAATGATTTTACTTATTGCTTGAGTAACTTTATCCTAGATTTTCTGATTTTTTTTTTTTTTTGCAGAAAAGAATTGTAAAAAGGTATTTTTGTGGGATTCATCACACAGTATCTTAAAAAAGTTTCTTTTTCCTTGTTTGAATTTTTCTCATGTTCCTTCTCCTTCCTAATATGATATTTTAATGACAGGTACATCTTACAGTCATATTGGGAGGGGGTCTAAGATGAAGTTTAAATTCTTTTATTGGGCCCCAATTTGGCTATCAAATCTTGATTTGTTATTAAGGCTATAGTTACTAGGCACATATGAGACAGTCAAAGAAACTTATGGATTGTTTGGCTTAAAGGCAATTTAATCCGGATATATGTCTATCTAAGAGTACAGAGCAGGAGCAGGGCGATAAACCTAACTGTAATATATAAATTTGGATGGCAAATCAATCAAAAAATGGTTCCCCTTTACTCCATTTTATTGCGGGAACAGAAGGTGAATGCAACTAGAAGAAATAAAAACATGCAAGAGAAAATGACAGAATATTTTGCTACGCATATGTGCTAAGCTATATTGTGATACTTGGTCAAGGTGTATCAGTACTGTTGGAGGGACTGTAGAAAATAAATACCTGCATGCCATCCTTTTTTGTGTGTGACTATATGATAGGTACCTAATATACAAAAAGAGGGATGCAACACCATCTTTGCGTAGACACAGTAGCCAGCACATGGAAATGTGGCAATTGGTGGACGAGTAACTGAAGAGCTACAACGTGCAGCCATAAGCAGTATGCCAAGGTAGTATTTCCAGGGATGCCTAACTGTCTGAAAATTGGTGGTAGTGGATTACCAGTGGGTTAGAGAAAGGAAGTTCCGCAGAGAAGGAAGCGCTTGATCTGAATCAAGATCAAGAATGCACTCAAGGAACTGCAAACAGCGAGGATAGCCAGAACGCATCTTCCCTGTGGGTGTGTGGCAGGAAATTAAAGTGAAGAGGTAGGTAGGAGCCGGATTGTGAACAGGGTAAAAATCATGAGGAACTACATTAAGGTACCGAGGAACGGAAATAGCTCATCTGTAGGGTGTCTCTTTAACTCATTAACTGTATCGTCCACAGTAGAATAATTTTTAGAGGGAAGAAGAACACAATTATTAATTGCGATGGATAACAGGTGTAAGTGGGGACTTTTGGGTGGTAAAGTAGGGTGAACAGCCACCATAGTCAAACTGGAATATATTCAAGAACTTTTTATTTGACAGAATTAACAGTGCAGAGTGGCTGATCTGTTTTGGGAGTGGTGACTGAGGATAAAGAGCGTAGTATCTTCAAGCTCCTGATGTAGGCAAGACTAATGGTGATTCCTTTCACTGAGTTAAGAAAAATGGAAGAAGAAATAGGCTTTCAGGGAGGAAAAATGAGTTCTATTTTAGACATGTTGAGTTTAAGATGCTTGTTGGAAATTGAGTAGCCATGTCTACAGAAATCTGAAATGTGAATTAGGGAATCAATAGTGAGATGTTCAGTACCAAGATAAAAATTGGGGAATCATTAAAGTAAGATGGGATTTAAAGCTGGAGGCAGGGTAACTTTTGCCTTCTTGTCTCTCTCTATACAGAGAGAGGTGATAAGCAACAAAAGAATTCTCACAAATAACGACAACAAACGTGTCACACACAAAAAAAGGAGAATCCTATGGATAAAATGGGGAAAAAAGTAATCAAAGAGACAGGAAGAGACCAAATTTTAGGATGGATACTGAATGGACATCTTCAGTTGTGTCTGTGTGCCTGTGAAAACAAATGACAGAAAAACCTCATTCAAAATGCAGCTGGAAAGCCCTGAAGGGAAAGCTCTCACATACACAGTCATCAAAGCTAACTACATATGCCAGCAGGAGGAAGGAAGGTTTTCTCCTTTCTCAGCAACAACCCAGCCAATGAGAACTTCCACAACTCAGCTAATCACACGTTTCCAGACCCCAAACTCTCTCCTCCCATGAGTTTTCATTCCAAGCAGCTCCTTCCAACTTCCTCCTCTCCTCTTCTAAAAGAATGCTCCTCTCTTTTGCTCTCCAGAATTGCCTATGGTTTGTTGCAGTTTATATGTCCTGAATCGCAATTCCTCTGCTATTCCAGAAGAGGCTCATTTTGCGCAGAACTATTTTATACTTCAGTCTGACAGTGCCTATTCCCTTTATCTGGTAACAGAGTAACCTTATTTGTAAGAACCCCATCCCCTGCACTCCCTCTCTCCCTCTGTCTCTCTCTCTCTCTCTCTCTCTCTCTCTCTCTCTCTCTCTCACACACACACACACACACACACACACACACACACACACACACACTTAAGCACAACTGATCATTTGATGTCAATGATAGCCCATCTGTTCCAGGTAATGATGACTAATTCAGAGGTAGTCGTGTGAATTAAATCTATTTCTCCAAGGCATTTTGATCTTGACCTAACTGGCACATGAAACCATGGTAGTGAGAGGTGAATTATTCTAATACCAGAGTTCAAAAGAGACTATCCATGAGATTCTAAGATCTATGACTCAACCCTGATTCCTGTATTTCTTAAGCCCTAGTTATTCTGTCTTTCCTTAGATTCTGTGAGTTAATTGTAACTTTATAGTAAAAAAAAATTATCTAAGACTGGTTTCTATTGCTTGCAAGCAAAGAACTCCAGATATACTAAAATAGGCCATTTGAAGTGTAGTTTACATTCAACTATGTCTAACAAATTGTTGGTTAAGTGGAAGTGGGATACAAGAGAATTAAGTTTTCTCTCCCAGAGACATTGACAAACTTCTAAAAATAGCAACTGTTTAACCTATTATCTGTTGCATTTTGTGAATTAGACTATGTGCTAATGAAGTTGAAGCTTCAATACAATATCAATATCAAAAATGTCAAGGGGCTCCTGGGTGGCTCAGTCAGTTGGGTGACCCACTCTTGAAATTGGCTCAGGTCATGGTCTCATGGTTTATGGGTTCATGCCCCACTAGGGGTCTGTGTTGACAGTGTTGAGCCTGCTTGAGATTCTCTGTCTCCCCCTCTCTGCCCTTCCCACTCATACTCAAGCTCTCTGTCTTTCTCAAAAGTAAATAAATAAACATTTAAACAAATGTCAGCGGGGCGCCTGGGTGGCTCAGTCGGTTAAGCAGCTGACTTCGGCTCAGGTCATGATCTCGCGGTCTGTGAGTTCAAGCCCCGCGTCGGGCTCTGTGCTGACAGCTCTGAGCCTGGAGCCTATTTCAGATTCTGTGTCTCCCTCTCTCTGACCCTCCCCCGTTCATGCTCTCTCTCTGTCTCAAAAATAAATAAACGTTAAAAGAAAAAAAATTAAAAAAATGTCAAGATGTTGGAAACGTACAGGATTCTTAGCATGGTCTTTAATATGGTTCTACAAAAAAAAAAAAAAAAAAAAAAAAAAAAAAAAGGAAATATCTTAGTCTGAGCTGGTTCATATAGAAGCAGAAAAATAAAACTATGTAGCCTGCCTTAAAAACATCAATTATGACTTTGGCTAACAGTTGAAGGTGGTTGTAAGTTTGCTAATCATTCCCTTTGTTGAATGGAAAAGCCAGATTCTCTTCCCTCACTAAAATTAATGTGAACCTAAGTAGGGGCAAAGAGATTTGGTGGTAGATAAATTTGGAACAGAGAGGAATTAAAGAAGATAACAAGAAGGGACAAACTGACCACCTCATTTTCTACCACAGACCTCCTGCTGCATGTTTTCTGTTTGATAAATAAAAATTATTATCATTAATGTAAAAAAAAAAGAAAATAAAAGAAATTCACGGATGTATGGCCAAGTGGCAAATGAGAATATTAGAGTAAGAGTGCTTTACAATTGCTGCCTACTGCTTAGTACTTGGTATTTTTCTCTCCTGAGAGAGATTTAAGATGGCACTTAGAGGGATGCCTGGGTGGCTCAGTCGGTTAAGCATCCAACTTTGGCTCAGGTCATGATCTCACAGTTCATGGGTTCAAGCCCCACACTGGGCTCTGTGCTGATAGCTCAGAGCCTGGAACGTGCTTCCGATTCTGTGTCTCCTTCTCTCTCTGCCCCTCCCCGACTTGTGCATGCTCTTTCTCTCTCTCTCAGAGTAAACATTAAAAAATAAAGTAAACCAAACTAATTATCAGCAAATTAATTTGAATTTGCTATTTGGGTTAAACTGACAAACTAATTACTGTCATTTACTTTCTGACTTTATAATCCTCCAAAATGTCCCTTACTCTCCACATTCATTTGAACTAATCATTTTTTGTGAAAAGTTTCTTGAATGGTAAAAGAAACATACATTTTCATTGTCAAAAACCATGATATAAATGAGTTGACATTTTGAGATATTTTCTTTGAATCTTTAACTTTGCAAATTTAGGTTTATAGATACCCTGATAGCTGAATATATTTAGATACACACAGACATAGATACAGTGAAAGTATCTATTTTTTGACATCTTCACATTTCACTTGAACTTAACAATTTCCATATTATTATGGAAGCTATCAAATAGAACATTCTAGGACTACATCTTAATTACACTATTCCTCTATTTCTGTACATGCCATGCAGGTCATATTCAGGTTTTATTTTTATAATCAGATAAATAATACAATCACCATTCACAAATCTTGTTCACATTTCTGATTATTACTTAGGGATTTTTTTTTTTTAATAAATAGAACTACTGAGGAGGCGCCTGGGTGGCTCTTGACTCAGGTCACAATTTCGTGGTTGATGAGATCGAGCCCTGCGTCAGGCTCTGTGCTGATGGCATGGAGCCTGGTTGGGATTCTCTCTCTCTCTCTCTCTCTCTCTCTCTATCTATCTATCTATCTGCCCCTTCCCTACTCATTCTCTCTCTCGCTCTCTCTTAAAATAAATAAATAAAGTTAAAAAACAGAATTACTGGGTCAAAGAATGTATAAGTTTTTAAGCTTTATTTTTATGCAGTTTAAAATTGCTTTTCAGACAGATTGTTCTAAATTATTTTCTCACCAGAAGAATGTGAGAATGTTATTTCATACCTTTGCCCACAACAGGAAAAATGATTTAAGAAAACTTGATAATTTAGAGAGCAAAGTTTTTAACATATTCATAATTTAATTTGCATCTCTTTTTTGTGTGTCGAACTTTTTCATATATTTATTGACTATTTGCATTTTTCTGTAACATATCTTTTGTTCATATAATTTATGGTGTTTTTAAAATTGACTTTTGTGTGCTCTTTTGCTACTATGGCTATTAACACTTTGTTCATTATTTTTGTGACCACTATTTTTATGACTTATTGTTTTAATCTCATATATATACTTTGGGTTTCCTTTCATTTTCTCACGTTAAATGTTTGTTGCACTTTTTAATGAGATAAAGTACCTGAGTTATGCCACTGAAGTTGTGCCGATAATATATCAGATAGCTTAAACACTGGCAAATAACTGGAAATCTACTGAATTTTTCATTTTCTTATTAGTAATATCAGTGTCTAAGTCTTCACTGTATTATTTAGAATATAAGTGTTTAGAACGAGTAAACACTGATTTAAAATAAAAGGAATTGAGCAAGTGTGCTCTTTGCTGATTTTGTATTGCAAACATTCTGCTTAGTAGAGATGAAAATAAGGTTTGACCTTCAGTTTTCTGCTCTAATCATCGCCTTTATTCAAAGAAAATTTTAAGCAATTAAAATGCAATCAGTTGCAAGATCCAATATAAGCAAATCCTGTGGCTCTGATCTATTTGCTATTCATTTAACAGTGTGATTCTGCTCTCAGAGAGGTTCACTCTTGCCAGAACATTTGCAAATCTCTGATCTTCAACCTATAGAAATGCTTTTTAGATATGCATAATATAGGTGTTTTTGACTTTTGCAGAGAATTAAGTTTGGTTGTATAAACTTATTAAAATTATATTCCAAGCTGGGCAGTAATTAGCCTAACACAAAAGAATTTAATGATATATATGATAAAGCCAAATATATTATGATCTAGCTAAATATTACTTAACCTTTCCCAATATTCATATTTGTTGTTCTTAGATGTTCTTATTTACATGCTGTACATATCACATGATTGTGCAATTATTAAGTTAAGACTTTAACCTGGTGTAATTGAAGTGAAGATATATATGTGTGTGTGTATGTGTATATGTATATGTGTGTGTGTGTGTGTGTGTGTGTGTGTGTATTTATTTATTTATTTATTTATTTATTTATTTATTTATTTTGAGAGAGAGAGAGAGAGAGCATGCATGCGTTCACATGAGTGGGGGAGGGGCAGAAAGAGAGAGAGGAAGGGAGAGAATCCCAGGCAGGCTCCGTGCTGTCAGTGCAGAGCCAGATGTGGAACTCCATCTCATGAAGCATAGAGATCATGACCTGAGCTGAAATCGAGTCAGATGCTTAATGGGCTGAGACACCCGAATGTCCTAAAGTGACAGATATTTTTGAGTAACTGCTTGTTTCCAGTATCTACAAAAGATATTTGAACCAAACATCATATGGTCCGTATCATCTCATCTTCCAATTAAACTCACATTAAAACAGTTCTGTGTGGTTATTTGGAGGGAAACATTGGAAAAGGCTCTTGATAGGTTTATGAATATTGCCAAATACCTTTTCACTGGAATATGAATTTACTGCATCCTAAGATAACTGTAATATACTACAAAATAGGTGATGTAAGCCACACAAAATAATGTTTTATATGCTAACATACAAATTATATAATTCTAACAAGGAGAATTTACAAATACATTGTAGTTCTATACTTACTGTAACACAATACATTTCTTGCAATTATTTTTAGAGCCAAATGGACAAAATCTCTAAAGCAAAAGTGCTCAAGCACATGCAATGCTGTGCCAGCATACAGCTGGTGACTCAATAAAAGATGACACAGCGATGGTACAAATGCTGTTGGAAAGTTTAGGGCTACATTTGTTAATTCTGGACATTTGAGATGTGAAGACAATAAACCTAAGACCCCAGACCCATTTTCTTCAGCTCCTCTGGCTGTCTGGGCAGATGCTTCCTTTGTCCTCACACCTCCATGTGTCACATCCCCCAAGCTGCACACCTGAAGGAAGCAAATGACCTTTTCTTATTCAGTAGTAGTGTTCTTTCTCTAAGATGGATCTTCTCCATTCTAGTGACCACTAGTCTAGTTCAAGGTCTTTGCAGCTCTACCTTAGATTATTTCAGCAGCTTTCCAAATAGTTACTTTATTTCTAGTTTCATTTCTCATAGCTCTCAGATTCATTTACTTAAAGCATAATTACAGCATCCTTCTAATTTAAACTCATAAGAAAAAAAAAACCTTGGAACCCTCATACTTTGCTGGTAGGAATGTAAAATGGTGTTGCTATTTTTAAAAAAATGGTTTGGAAGTTTCTTAAAAAGTTAAGTACAAACTTACCATATGACCCAAGAATTCTACCCCAAGTATCTACACAAGAGAAATTAAAACATATGTCTATGCAAAGATTTGGAGGTGAATGTTTATAGCATATTATTTATAATAACCAAGTAAACTTGTGTACTATTTCTCGTGGTCCCTTAGACATTTTAGACCAAGTCTTTTTTTTAAATGTTTATTCATTATTGAGAGAAAGAGACAGAGCACAAGTGGAGGAAGAGCAGAGAGGGAGGGAGACACAGAATCTAAAGCAGGCTCCAGGCTCTGAGCTGTCAGCACAGAACCTAATGCGGGGCTCAAACCCACTAGCTGCGAGATCATGACCTGAGCCAAAGTTGGACACTCAACCAAGCCACTCAGGAGTCCCTAGACCAAGTCTTGAGTCTATGCCTTTGCTTATTCTCCTACACATGAAATATAACTCCCCACTATGCCTGCACCCCCAACTCCTTTACTAAGCATTCTTCTTACTCATCCTTTAAGCTTCAGCTTACGCCACGTCTCTAAAGAAACTTACCTTGGTCTCCATGTTTATTCCTCCAAACTCCTAACCACGGAATGAAATGCTGTCCCATATGTTCCCATAATATCTTCAAATACCAAACAATATATGGCTGTTTATTTATGACTCTGCCTTTTTTTTCAATTCTGATTTTATCATTATCATTATTTTTGGCATCTTTAGAACCTAGCGCAGTGCTTGGTAACAAATAAATGCTCAAAATGTTTGTGAAATAATGACTTAATATATGCACAGTGGCTAGAGATTCAGAATCTGTGTTTATGGGGCATTCTTATCCAATCTGACATGAACTACTTCCTCAACTTTATTTCTGGCAGCTGAATTCCAGGAGAGATGACATAATGACATCTACATGAGATCACAGGTTAAAATATTTCATTTATGGACTCACATCAGTTCATGTTTTCCAAAATGTGAAATGGCAATCTTCTGACCAAATCCATCACTGGCACATAGGATGGATCAAGTGTAGGCGTGTTGTGACTGGTAACTCGCTATAATGATAGATCACACTGCCTAACAGGCTGTCATTTCCTGACATGATTTACAGTTCACAGTAGAGACCACAAGAGAAGATGAACGGCCACTTGGGGACCACCTGCTACAGGTGAGGAATGCAATATCATTTTCAGCTGTTATGAAATCACCTCATCAGGAGGATTTGGAAGCTAGTCGATAGGCAGTGGGTAAACAAATAAGCTGGGCAAACTAAACACTACCAAATGACGGATTTCAGACATGGGAGTTCAGATAAAGCTAGAAGTTTCACACCGCTTCATTTAGTATTACTAGGACTATGTAGGAGATTGTGGCATTACTAAATTCTGCTGTACATTGAAATGAAGCCACAAAAATGAACACTATTTCCTAGGGCAGTAATACCAAGACAATATCATTCTATACAGTATAAGTGATTTGTTTATTTCAAGGCTCTAAGGATTATGATTGAAAACAAAATGCATAGCAAATGTTCCAATACAAACTGGGAGCAGAAACATGTTATTTATTCATAAGCCTACAAGAAAACATAATAAAATCTTTTAGAAAAGGGTAGAAGGAACAATGTGTAACCTTATGAATTTTTGGTGTGGACTCACAGATTGTTAAGTAAAATTCCATGCACCCCTGTAGGGCTATATATTTCAGACTTGTGGAGAGGGCAGCTATGTCATCCTAAAAGTGCACAGGATTTCCTAAAAATGCAAAGGGAGCCTGGCTACACAAGGAACAAGCGCTTCTCTTGCTTGCAACATGGAAGTTTAATTGTTCTTGCTCAATTGTAAATTGTTTTAAAATTTATAAAGAATACAGGAAGTAATTAAAGATGGCAGAGAAAAGACATTTCTGCCCTGCTCTTTGAAACCAACTCAAAACCAAAATGCAGAACAAAGAAGCAGAAATGAAAACTTGGAGGGCTGCCAAAGTGTTGTGAAATTTATATCTAGGTGAAATGAGGAAAGCAGCAGGAGGTGTGTGTCTCCATGTTTCAGGAAGCAGGCAGAATTATCCAAAGGTAAGTTGCACTTTCTGAAAGGTCAAGTCAGTGACCTCTGCTTTGGAACAGCAAGGGCTCAGTGGCTTTGTAGGCAGGCTGTTGAGCCATCACTAATTCTGCTGGGCAGAATAGAATGACAGAAAAGGTGAAGCTAAGTACAGTGCCTGCATATCATCTTTGCAGAAAAAAAAAGGCAACCAACCTGTGGGGGGGTGGCGGGTGGTAGGGGTGGAAAGGGAAGCATGGTGGCAAGCAATCTTCCAGCTGATTATTTGGTACAAAAGTAATACAAACTCCAAATCACTATGCAAAAGCTGGTGGCATACTTTACTGTGAGATATGGAAAGCATGTGCTAACCCAGAAAATAATCAAAACTCTAGGATGCCCATTTGTTGGGAAACATTTCAGGACAAGGGATCTGAATTCAAGCTATCTGAATATCCACTGCTCCACAGAGGCCCTTTCTAATATGATCCTCTAAACACATAGTTGGCCTGGGGAAAACAGCAACACAGATAAACAGAAAGAGAGCACATGAGAGATGTATAAAACATTCTGGAAGAGAAAACATTGAAAAAAGGCAAAACACATCAAAAATATTTTGTGATAAATGACATACAAATTGTGAGAAAATTCTTCCCTGAGAATTCAAAGTCTAAAAATATAGTCCTCTGAAATACATATAGTCAAGCTAACTGCCAGAAAATCTAAAAGCAGAGAATATGCTTTCCAAATGAAGGACTAAAAGATGGGAACGACTAAAACATACACACACAAGAAACATAAACATATAGTAAAAATAAATTTAAAAACCCCAAATCACATTAAGCCATCAAAAGTATAATGAAGTGAAATGCCAGAACTACTTGGTATATCAGTAAGTATAAGTGGGATAACATCTTCTATTAAAAGTAAAAGACCCTCAATTAGGATCAAAAAGTAACATGGGTGCTATATACGATATTCATCTAAAATTAAAATAAGGGTCTGATGTAAAATACAGGTTAGAAAATTCAAACTAATAACAAGTCAGGGTCATTTTATTAAAATTACACAAGGTCTAATTTTTTTAAAATTTTTTTTAACGTTTATTTATTTTTGAGACAGGGAGAGACAGCATGAACAGGGGAGGGTCAGAGAGAGAGGGAGACACAGAATTTGAAACAGGCTCCAGGCTCTGAGCTGTCAGCACAGAGCCCGATACGGGGCTTGAACTCACAGACCGCGAGATCATGACCTGAGCCGAAGTCGGATGCTTAACCGACTGAGCCACCCAGGCGCCCCACACAAGGTCTAATTTTAAGAAAAGTACATTAAACTATTAAATGAAAGACATTTAATAATGAAAAGACCAGAATCTATGATTAAGATTTTTTGTGAATCTTCCTAAAGTCAATAATATAGCATCAAAATTCAAAATGCTAAAATTTCAGCAAATAAGTAGTAGGCAGAAATCCAGTAATAGAAGGAGACTTTAATTAATCACTCTCAGCCTTTAGCAGATATATTAAACAAATGTTTAGTAATGTTTAGAGGAAATCAATAGCATAGTTAAAATAATTATTCTTGATAAACAAAATTTATACTTACAATTAGACTATAGCCTTTATTCAATTACATTGAAAATTTATGTATTGATCATGTTTCATTCCACAAAGATAACCTCGATAAATCCACCAAGTAGATATTGTACATCCACATTCTTAAATCAAAATATCACAAACCAATAACAAATATAGAAAACAAACCCTAAACCACGTAGAAATTAAATATATATATTAAAACAATACTTATGTAGAGAAATAAAAAGTTATATTGTAGTATAAGTAGCAATATTAATTATAAAACTTTATAACTCTATCAAATTTTATAAAATAGATGTAGTTTCAGTGCTCAAAGTAAATTGTATCACACAAATACTTGTGTCACTAAAGTAGTAAATAAGTGAATTAAAATTTAATATAAGTAGAAAAAGTCCAATAAAAGCATTAAATAAGCAGAAAGAATAAGTAAATGAAGGCATATAGGTTAAGACAATAAGCTGCTACTATAGTAAACTAGTATTTACTAACAAATAGCATTTATGAATAATGGCTCAAAATTCCTAAAAACTACACTGGCAAATAGAATCCAAAAGCACTTTAGAAGAATCATATATCATGGCTAATATATGGCTTTCCCTAGGAATGCAAGAGGTTCAATGATGGAAAATGTTTACACCTAACTTATGGTAAAAAAGAAAAAAACCTGGTTCCTTCCATGGATTCTGGAAACATGCATTATAAAATTAATATTCTATTAAAATTTATTTTAAAAAAGCTATAATAAAATATTAGTTGATGAATGGAAATTTCCTAACACACACACACACACACACACACACACACACACACACACAAACTGAGCATCATCATCCTTATTGATAAACACTAGAAAATTTCTCATCAAATTCAAGACAAACAAAAGACCGAATCACAAAACAAGAATCTTGAAAAAAACAAGTGAATGAATGTAAATATTCAAATATTATTTGGCCATATAATCTTATGCAGCAAAAGTATTTGACAAAATCTAACATCCATTTATGATCAAAACTCTCAACAATAGGAACAGAAGTCAACTACCTCAACTTGACAAAGAGCATTATAAAAACCCTACAGCTAGCATCATAATTAATAATGAAAGACTGAATGGTTTCTAAGATTAGTGAAATAAGATAAGGATATACATTCCTAACTCATCACTCTTATTCAACACAATACTGGATGCTCTAGCCAGTGCACTAAGGCAAGATAAATAAATAAAAGGCATACAGGAAGAAAGGAAAAAAATAAAACTGTTCTTATTTTCATGATTGTCTATGTGGAAAATCATCAGGAATCTAAAAAAATTTTATTTACATACCTCTAATATGAGTTCAGCAAGATCTCAAGATAAAAAATCAACACACAAAAATAAAATTTCATTTTTATATATTAACTATGAATATGTGAAAATAATTAAGAAGACAATGCCATTTATAATCACGCCAAAAAAAATGAAATACTTAAGTAGAAACTTGAGAATACATATACAGGATCTGTATGCTGAAAAAAATAATGCTGATGAAAAAAATTCGTTCAGATCTAGAGAGATACACTGTGTCTAAGGAAGGTAAGATAACATATTAAAGATGTCATTTCTCCCCAAATTGATATACAGGTTCAACACAATTCCCATAAAAATCCTAGCAAAGTTTTTGTAAATGTAGACAAAATCATCCTAAAATTTCTATGAAAATGCAAAAGAACTAAAATAGCCAAAACCAATTTGATAAAGAATATCATTAAAGAAATTAGTCTTCTTAAATGCTATAGTAATGGTGTGATATTGGGAAAGGAGTAGATACACAGATCCATGGAACAGGATAACCTAGAATAGGTACACACAAATATGCCCAACTGATTTCTGGCAAGGGCGCGAAAGCAATTCAATAGAAGAAGGACAACTTCTCAATGGAGCAAATGGACCTCTATAGGCAAAAAATGAACCTCAACTTAAACCTCACCCTTTATACAAAAAATTAACTCAAAATGGATCAGCCTTAAATGTAAAACATAAAACTAATAAAACTTGTAGAAAAAAAACCTTAGGAGAAAATCCTTCAGAATCTATGACCTGGCCAAGTGTTCTTACTTGATACCAAAAACATTATTAATAAATAAAAGGGGAAAAAGATAAATTGGATTATCCAAATTAAAAGTGTTTGCTTTGTGAAGGACCCTGTGAAGAGTATGAAAAGCTATACACCAGAAGAAATATTTGACAATCACATATTCAACAAAGCATTACCTGGAAAGTAGAGAGTACTGTCAAAATACAATAATTTGTAAATAAAACGAATTAGAAACAGAAAATGGTCTAAAGATATGAAGAGACTTTCACCAAAGAGTATATAAAAAGGGCAAGAAGCATGTGAAGAGATGTTCAAGATCATTAGTCATCAGGGAGATAAAAATTAAAACTACAATGAGATGTCACTACACAGTTATTAGAATGCTGAAATAAAAATGTAGCACCAAATGTTGGCAGGTATGCCAAGGAGCTGGATCACTCATACATTGCTGATAGAAATGCAAAAATGTGCAGCCACCCTAGAAGTGAGTTTCTTACATAACTAAATATGTGCTTATAATATGACTCAGCAATTTGCTGAGCATTTATGTCAGAGAAATGAAGACTTGTGCTCATGCAAAAATTTGGACACAATTGCTCATACAAGCTTTATTTGTAATAATCCCAAACTGGAAAGAATCCAAACATCTTTCAATGGCTGAATAGATGAATAAACTCAAACATCCACACCATGGAATATTACTCAGCAATTCAAAGGAATGGACTATTGATACATACTTGTAAGGATCTCAAGGGAATTACACCAAGTGAAAAAAAGCCAGTCTCCAAAGATTTCATACTGTATGGTTCCATTTATAAAACATTTTTTAAATGGCAGAATTCTACAAATGGAGGACAGATCTGTGGTTGTCAAGAGCTGAGACGGGCAGAGGGAGGAGGGGGCTGTGAATATAAAAGGGTAGCAGGAGGATCCTTGTGATGGCATTGTTTTGTATCTTGGCTGTCTGGTGTTCACACAAATCTACACATGTGATAAAATGCTTAAACATACACCCATACACATGCACAGGTGAATGTAAAACTGGTGAAATCTGAGGTTGATGGATTATACCTGTGTCAGTTTCCTACCTGTGGTATTGTACAATTGCTATGCAAAATGTCATTAGTGAGGAAAACTGGGTGATGAATGCATGGAATGTCTATAATTATATCATATAACTGCATATGAGCCCACAATAATCTAAAGGAGTTTAAAAAGATCAAACCATATTAAAAAAATAAAATTGACAGAAAAATAACAAACTAAAAAAATTGAGAAGATGTATGGCAATGGGTTTATTGCTTCTAACATATTAACTTTGAGAACAGTAGAAAACCAGGCCAAGATTATGAACAGATAACTCATAAGAAGAGAAACAACAACAATGTTTTAAATATGTGAAAATATACTCATATATTTTCATTATAACACCAACACAATTTAAACTGCAATAAGATTTTTTTTTGGTAAGGATCATAAGGTTTGATAATAAATGTCACTGGCAGGTGGCATGAGGAAAAAAGCATTTTGGGGTACTGTGGGTCATAAAATAAAGGGGTATAACCACTTTGAAGGATATTTGGCAATATCTAACAAAATTAAAAATTCACTTGCCATTTAACACATATTTCACTTCTATAAATTTGTATAACAAGTATACTAATCCATTTATAGAGCCTATTATGCATTAACATTGTATGTAATGAGGGAGGACTGGAAACTTTGTAAATGTCCATTAAAGGCCAGTGATTCAATACATTATGGCAGAATCACACAACAAAATATGCTATTAAGAAAAATGAGGTAGCTCTGTATATTCTGATATGGAATATTCAAATTAGTGTGTTAAGAAAAAATCACAAGGTCATGAATAGTATATATAACATATCCATAATTGTATACAATTAAAAGATACATATATATGGATATGTATATATACAAACATATATATGTGTATATATGTGTGTATATGTCTATACACAAACATATATATGTATGTACATATATGTGTGTGTATTATATATATGAACACATGTATGTACTTGCATATACATGTGTTTCTGGAGAGTTCACAAGATAGTAAATAGTGGCTGCCTCTAGGAAGGCAGCAAAGGTCTTCATTAAGAGCTGTATCTATTCTGTTTTAAGCCCACTGTCTGGCTTGAGATAGTTAATATATAATAGTTAATATGTATCTTCATTATTGATGTGTCCCCCAGTGTCTAACATTTGCTTAGTGCATTGTAGTGTTTAAATAAATGCTCATTGACTTGAACAGTATTTCTATGTTACTCGCCCATGAGGAGTAACTCTTAACATTGCAACCATTAGTTACTTTTCTATATTATACTTTTACTATACTTTTCACAACCCTTTCCTAACACATGATCTTACTTGAGCCTCATATGTTTTTCAATTTATACAAAGTATTTATAAGTTTTATCTAGGTATATATTTTGATTATATCCTGCAATTCAGTCTTTGGTACCTATGCAATTGCACACCTTTATAAACTATTTTCACACTTTGTTGCCTTTCCTATTTGCTTTACAGCTTTTTCTGCTGTAACTGTGTTCACCCTTCTAGCCAGTTCTTCTCTTTATCCTTATGCATTAATGGCCTACCACCGTCTTCATTGCCACATTTAAAATATATTATTCTTGTTCTTTCTGCTTTCTTTATGTTTATACCTTTTAAAAAAAGATGCTTTAGCTACTCCTCGTTGTGTCTTTCTAGCATTCCTTTGAAATCTATTTAGAAAATGTGTTGCAGTTTCTCTTCTTCACCCCTGCATGCACCTAGCTTTCTATAGAGCAACAATTCCTTCTCCAGGCCAAGAATTATTGGCTCAGGTCAGCAGTTTGTCATAAAATATTCTACATGACATCCATGCTTTGTCCTAGCTTTTCTATTTCCTGCAGCCTCTTAAAGATCTTTTTTAATATCCTTACTCTCAAATCCATCAATTTCCGTGTTATAAGGAGAAAAGGCCTTTGCAATTACTCTATGTAATACTTTCCTGACTTCTTTTTTAAGGATCTCATCTTGTATGCCTCTTTCTGCTTCATTTGATCTATTCTTTTGGAAAGTTAGCCTTTTCTGTTTAGCCCCATCTAATAGTACTATTTACATTTCTGTTTCCATAATCTGAGCCTTTTACTTTTCTCCTAAATTTTTTAAAATTCAGGTACTCCACTCTTAAAAAAGTAGAAGCACACTGTGTCCAATTCCAGATTTTCCCCCTGATTTGGATCAGTTGTTTACGGTGAACCAACTCTGTACTTTCAGCTATTTAATCTCTTACTTTTGAAATAGTTAAAATAGTTAAAAATAATAAAAACAAAACAAAACAAAACAAAACACCTCACAACAAAGCTCTTTCTTTATGCATGCTCTTGATCTGACTTCCATTTTTATCTCTCAGGCTCAGTGCTTCAGCCTTCCTGACCACTCTGGGGGGTTCCAGAAATTTCTCGGTATTTTTTCTCTTACTTGTGCTCTGGGTGTTCAAGAGTTGGTTTAGTTTGATTCCTATTTTTTTTTTAAGTTTATTTATTTATTTATTTATTTATTTGTTTATTTATTTTGAGAGAGAGAGAGAGAGAGAGAGAGAGAGAGAGGGAGAGAATGAGCGGGGGAGGGGCAGAGAGAGAGGGAGACAGAAAATCCCAAGCAGGCTTAGCGCTCTCAGGGTGGAGTTGGATGTCACAAACTATGAGATCATTACCTCAGCCAAAATCAAGAGTGAGTCACTTAACCGACTGAGCCATCCAGGCACCCCTGATTTTGATTTCTTTAATGATCATGTCTGCCGATGAAACCTCTAAAATTTCTGTTTTTAACTGTAGCAGTTAAGATAGGTCTGGTTGCTTTATTGGCCATGATGCTACATAACAAACCACCTTGAAATGCAGTGGTTTATTAAAACAAGTGTTTATTTTTTCTCAGTCATATGCATATAGGTCAGTGGGGACATTTTAAAAAAAATTTTTAAATGTTTTTTATTTATTTTTGAAAGACAGAGTGTGAGCATGGGAGGGGCAGAGAGAGACGTAAACACCGAATCCGAAGTAGGCTCCAGGCTCTGAGCTGTCAGCACAGAGCCTGACATGGGGCTTGAACTCGTGAACTGAGAGATCATGACACGAGCTGAAATCAGTCGCTCAACTGACTGAGCTGCCCAGGTGCCCCCCACGACCCCCCTTCCCTTTTTTTTTAATTCTCAAGTTAGTTAACATACAGTGTAGTCTTGGCTTCAGGAGTAGAACCCAGTGATTCATCACTTACACATAACACTCAGGGCTCATCCCAACAAGTGCCCTCCTTAATGCCCATCACCGATTTACGCCCCTTCCCCCCCCCCCCCCCCGCCCCAGCCCCATCAACCCTCAGTTTGTACTCTGTATTTAAGAGTCTCTTATGGTTTGCCTCCCTCTCTGTTTTTATCTTATTTTTCCTTCTTTCCCTTATGATCATATGTTAAGTGTCTCAAATCCCAGTCAGTAGGGACATTTCTGCTCTAGGCCAAATGTTGGCTGACCTTGGGCCCAGCCTTTGGAACTGGCTTTGGGTCTGCTCCACATGTTCACATTGTCCTTGAACTGAAGCTGGTCACACGCTTCTCATGGTGAGGCACCAAACGCCCATGAAAGTGTGTTTAAAGTCTCTGTTCATGTCACCTTCCTTTCACTTTGCCCTGGCCAAAGCAAGCACAGGTATTCTCTGTTTCCTCTGCCACACTGCACAGGGAGGAATGAAGAACTGAGAAGAAGCATGAAACCTGCAACAGCTATATATAGTTTGCTCCTTTGGATACCCTATGTCTATGCACTCCTTTCTTCCTCTTTCAGCAGATAAAACCCTGATGTCTCCCTTGCATCCTACTCATGGGTCAGTCTCTCTCTATGATGTCCAATCTCCTCTATCAGGTTTTGATTTGGTGCCTCGTGGTTCAGTTAAGTACTTATATTCATGTAAACACAGGAAAAGCCTCTCTGGGGCACAACAATCATCAAATCTTGCTGAGAAGAAATGCTGCAGGCTCCCTGCCTTGGCTGTGGAGTGAGCTCTTCAGTTTGTCCATCTGGTAGCCCCAGGTTCTGCTCTTCAGTGAGAACTCCCTTGTTCATTTTCCTTGGTGGCTCCTGGTCTGGCCCTCTGAAAGAGCTTTCCTTCTCCATTATCCTGTGGCTACATCTGAGGTGGACATTCAGGAGTGTGTCTTTCTTAAGGATCACACATATAGAGCAAACCAGTTCCTGTTATTATTTTCAGGATCTGTGGATTCTTTTTGGACAGTAAGCTACCCTCAAAAATGTGGTAGGCTGGCAGCACAGTGGCTTTTCGGTCATCTCCAAGTGTGAATAAACACAGTCAAAATTCTTGGATAAATGGAGTTTTTAAGCTTGAGGACACTACTAGTCTTTTATTTATAGACCTCTGTGCTCTGCCCATCCAAATAATTTCTGGCTTGTTTTCTACTGCATTGAAGACATCTGAAATAATGTGTATCTTTGCCAGCAGGCTAACTACTTTTGAATGGTGGGGCACCAGTCATATTTATTGCTAAGATTAGAATTTGCAGACACTTCCTTTCATTGCTTCAACTAGGGATATACACAGTTCTCTTTTCTATCTACCTGGAAAGTTTTCACATTATCAGTGTCTCAATCAGCTGAGGTTGTAGGTCACAGGCAAAGAGTTTCTTTAATGTTAACGAAGATGCAAGTACTTTCTCTTTCAACTCTCAGACTGGCGTGCTGGTTCCACCCTAAATTCATCATTCTCTTAGGTTTTTACTGGCAACTTATGCCAACGTTTTGCACAAATTTTACTATTTTTCCTAATACCACATTATAGTGTTAGCCAGCATATGGTTGGTTTTCCAGTATATGGCAGGTAATGATTTGACTAAATATTTTATTGATATGTAATAAGGGTCTTGAGATTTTCAGTTTTTCATTATCTGTATCACTAATTTGTACCTACCGAGCTCTGCCTCCAATCTAGTGCCACATCTTAGTCTGTGTTACTTGAAGCACCTCACTTCTGGGTACTATATCAGTTGGACTAAGTTTTGAATTCATATAACTGAGAAAAGAAATAACAGTGGAAATAATAGTGGCTTAATTGAGACAGAAGTTTATTTCTTTCTCATGTAAAAGAGAATTTTGAAGATAAACCATCCAAGGCCACCCTACTGGCATCAGATACAATGTTATCAGAGACCATTGTATTTTCTTTCTGCTACTCCACTTTTAGCATAAGACTTCTTTCTTTGAGGTCACCTCATAGTCTAAAATGGCTGCTGTAGCTCCAGACATCAGTTCTGTGGTAGCAGAGGTAGTGGGGAAGGATAAAAGAATATCTCTCTATCTTGAATCAGTTAGCTCCCTTTAAGCAGTCTTCCCAGAAGGCCACTGCAAAATCACAAGCTTATTATCTCATTGCCTAGGACTTAGACATACAATCTCATCTTGTTATAAGGGATAATGGGAAATGTAGCAATTTATTTGTTAATTGAATACAACTGGGATTTGGTTATTAAGGAAGCAGAGAATTATAGGTATCAGGATTCTGCAATTAATAGTCTCTACCAGAGACTCTGCCTTGAGACTTTTAATTTGTTAAACACGTGTTCAGTTAAGCTTTGACATCTTGAAAGGACAAAAAATATTTTCTCTTCTTTATCATCCTCATATCATAATTTAAGTCATCCCTATTATAACAGCAATTTACTCACCCTTCATATACATATGCCACATTTCCAACCTTTGTAAAAATTAATTTCTGTCATTACTCTAGCCTTATTTAAAAAGACAGAATATTTTACTTCATATAGCACAACAGTAATTCTTTTACACAGATCTTTTCAACATGACTGGTCCATTTCCTTTTCTTTTAAGTATATTCTGGACTGCTACTCTGTTTATCTAAATATATTTTTTTAATTGGAAATGATCTTAGTGATTATCTATTTAATTCTTTCATTTTGCAGATGAGGACGCTGAGGCCTGGAAAAAGTACCTCAGGCCACTCATCTTACACAGCGAGGAATTGATAGACAATCTTTATGCCTAGATCCTTGGATTTGTTTGCAATTAAATGTGTCCACACATTACCTTTTCTTTTCCCCAATCAAATTTCCTTCTACCTTTTTTAGTTATTCAGTTAAAGTCTTCTTGCAACCATTCTTATTATATACAGGAGAGAAGTCATGACCCAAAATAATATTTCCTTTTCAAATTTCTGTTATGGATGAGGATGGAACATAGTATATTCATAAATCTGATATTTCCTCTCACTGAGGAAATCACACATATGATCATATATCTTCCAGTTCAAATCTCATATATCTTTGAACATTTACATTTGTGTGATTGGCAACCCTTCTCCCTTTATGAATTTTTCCCCCTTTTGGCCAGTGTAAAGAGCCCTGAACTAAGTTCCTATCTATGTGAAAGTAAATTCCCTTCTAGGTCCTTCTTCTTAAAAATTCATTACCACCGCCCGCCCCCCCCCAACCCCAACGCCCTATTCATTCTATTTGTTGATTAAGTTAAGAACATTTACAGGGAACACTTTTACGTGCAAAGGTTCCAAGAAATCCAGGACTTAAAGTGGAAGCACGCGATACAAATAACATGAAAACATGTATTTTGCTCGATCCCAGGAAATTTCCTTTCAATTCCCAGATCTCTTTCCCTATTGTGATTTTCTTCCTACTGGCTTCTCTTTATCACCAGAACACAGCATGTAGTAAGCAGCCATGCATGTTTTTTGCATTATGTTGAACCTCAGACTCTGCTATGGCAACATCCCTTTCTGCTTTCTTCTTTATCCTTCAGCATCTCATGTGCAGCAGATAAACAACATGTAGTGGTTACTTGGCTGGGAGACTGGAAGTTTGGGTTTGGTGCCCCACAGGGTGAATTTAGGACTTCGCATGTTCGTGCGCACTTCTGCTTTTGATACTGTTGCTGTTGCAAAGTTTTGTTCTGTTTTTCATATTAAATTTCACTTGACCATGCTCATATAATACTGTCATCTATTTATCCATCTCTTGGAAGGTATGCTTGACCTCGAACCCCCCTGCCATTTTCACTTTCCTAATTCTTTTTCTGTTTCCAAGCCCCACCCATTTCACCTTTTCCCCAGACAGCTGCATCAAATTCCTTTCAAACTGCACTACTGTTTTCTGTATTATTGATAATCATGAATATGGAGCCCAACATAATGGCTAGCACTCAACAAATTAAAACTGTTCTTCTTTTCTTTATTAGATGATCTTCACCATAATTTTGTATGGTAGATCTGACTGGCCTGGGATGAGGTAACCACAGTGTAAGATATTGACATGGTAAAGACTACCCTGCAAATTATTATTACAGCAAGGCAAACAAATAGACTTAAATTCTCCCTCATTGACTTTGACCAAATAAATGACTTTATTCTTGCAAACCACACTCTAGTCACAGAACTCTTGTTCCTCTTCAGTTTCTAATATGTGAATATGAGACAGAAGAAGAGGCAAAGAGTTTACAATGAAACACACCTGAGTTTAAGGCTTGGCTCTATGAGTCACCATCATGTGAAACTGGCAAGCTACATGAACCCTTTGCAGCTCAGTTTCTTTTGGGTGTGAATCAGGGAATACAATACCTACCTCACTGGGATGGTATAAACATTAAATCGGAATTACCATATCCAACTTCCCTGTCTGATACATGAAAGAAGTGCCACAAAAGTGGCCACTCTTTTGTACAGCACCACCCGATACTGAGCCAGTGGCATTTACTGGATACTACTCTTAAAGTTGGTATATGTATCTCCTTTTTTCTTTTCTGTATCCATTTATAAAAGTCTTACTAAGTATCTTTCATTTATTTTCCTAAAAGTTTATAAGAGGAAGTATGTCCTTTCTCTTTTTTCAAACAAAAACAAAAACAAAGACATCAAGGAAGAAGAAGAAAAACTAACATGAGAAAACGACTTTTACCTACATTCAACCTATTGCTGGATATACTTATTTCCCTGAAAGTTGAGGTAAAATATGCTGCTTCCTGGTGGTAAGGAACTGATGTGATTTTGTTTTGAATAAGCCTTGAGGAGAAAAAAAGCCATATTTCTTCAGCATCTTCTCATCTTATCTATAGAAAATGGCACCTGATTTAGATGAAAACTCTTCTGGAACTGGTCTTGTACACTTAGGTCTAATAAACTAAATGTCAATGTGATAAAAAATATCCTTACTAAAGAAAAAATATCTACTTCGTTCCAATTCTGAAAAATATGCTTTGCTGCAGTTCTAAGAGACTCTTTTTGGTATACCATTGGGGTCCATTCACTTACTTTTGGTTTAGCATAAGCTTCATGGAGAATTTAGGTACAATAGCTACAGTAGTTCTTTCAGTAGATAGTGGCAATGAAACAGGACAAAGATTTGTGTTCATTTCACCTCTTGATGAGCCCTCTTCCTCCAGTGATCTGGCTTGCACAACTCTGAGGAAGAAGGGCTCCTGCTCAATACATTCACAGGTGAGAAGAGTCTAGGGTGTAAGTTTGATAAAGGGACAATGATGTGCTAATTCCAATGAAAGGCCATTTTACAGAGAATCCTGCAACATCATCTAATTAAAGGTCAAAAGTGGATTCTACCAGTACAGGGTAGTAAAGATGTGTTTTGCTAGTAGCAAACCCTGGGCAATAAACACTGTTTTTTAAAAATCTTTTCACTAGTACCGTTCCCTCTCAAGCCCTTCCTTGATTAGCACGACTGCTGACCTCCTCCTTAACTGCGCCCGGCTATTCCACCCTCCATTTTGTGCTCACTGTTCCTTCCCATAATATTCAACTTCTCTCGGTTCCTGGAGTACTTCCTGTGCCCCTATTTGACTGGGACCTTCGTATGTTATTTACTTTTCCTGAAGCCTTCTTCATTCTCTTTTTTTGCATGGATAAGTCTTATCTATCATCAAAGTCTCAGATGAAAAGCCTGAGAAATCTACTAGGCTTCTGCACCTCCACTGGGTAAGGTGTTTACAGAGAATCCCCAGCTTCAGCTATTTTATAACCAGGACCTGCTACATCACTTACAGGTACCATGACGAAATGAAAATACAGGGTCCTAGTGACAGCAGGGGAAATCATTCTTCCTTCTAATGGACTGCCATCTCTACACATAGTGGACAAGTGCTCCCCAAACAATGCCATCTCCATCCTGGGATATGCCTGATGGAAGATGGGTATAAATCACCTACCAAGTCACCAGCTAAACCCACTATGGCTCTGCCAACCAGGACAAATAACATATTTATGCAAGCCCCCACCCCTCCCCAAAGATGCCTTGAGGTGTGCATCACACCTGACTCTCTTTGTGCTCTCACATGGGCAACCCCTAGATGTGATGGTAGAACACAGGCTTTCATTGGCCACTGCACCTGTTATGACTCCATTGGTGAGCAGCAGTGGTTGGGGTGCCAAAGGGAAGAAAGCTGGGAGCTAAGAACCCTCCTGGTGAGGGGGACGAGTGGTGACAGGCCAGGCTGCACATGAACTGACATAAGCTCTGTTGTTTCCACAGGAATTTACTTACAAAATAAATTCAAAAATAAAAGTATTAAACATTTTAAGACAGCCACTGCAGGGTTTAAACTTCAAGAGCTTGGCCCTTCTGAACATATGGCCCAGTGCGACTGTCCTGGCTGTGTGCCTGTGAAGCTGGCTCTCTTCATAACTGATCACACTTTATTTTTATTGCCATTAAATTGCATTTTCCCCTCCCCACTAGACATTTATAATACAATCCCAATGTATTTTATACATTGCTTTACATGGAAGCATATTTTGTGATTTATATGGAAGCATACTTGTCTTTCCAAATCCAGATTAAATATCTAATGACCTGTCACTTCTGTGAGATCTCTTTAGACTCTACCATCAGTTTTGGAGGGCAGTGTCTCGACCTACTCTGTACATCAAGAGTCCTTTCTTATGCCATGGCATTTGGGCTGAGTAAGTGGTCAATCAAGTTAACCTGTAGCCTCTTTTATTCTAGAAACAGAGTTTCCATTACATCAACTTTTTTGATCCTGCTTAATAATGCTAAATTCAATTAACATTGCAGTTTACTAGTTTAATATGCTATAGATTAAAGGTTTTTATGACCAAGATCTATGTATGTTTCCCAGGGAAACAAACAAACTAAAATGATTGATTATGAATAGTCTTCCCCCAACACACACAGAGAAGTGCATAACTATAGGAGAGAAAGAAAAATAAACAAAGTCAAATTCAATACTACCAACACTGTACTAGACACAAGAAAACAGGTATCTTTGACAGTTGATGTATTTACAGAGTTAGGAAAATCATAATGATGAGGAGAGTAGGCACTGAAAACTCTTGACTGTTCTGTAAAAAATTAGTTTCTCAAAAACAGAAAAGCCCATAGAATAACTTGAAAATCATTCAGCTGAAGAGGAATTTAACTTATTTTGCACATTTTTAGAGGATAGAAATAGAGAAACAATAAGTGGGAGTCATGAAGACGTGGATTTTGGATCAAGGCAAAGAAAGACCTTTCTAGAAATGAGGGTATTGAAAATGGGTCCTCAAGAGGTGAAGATTTCCCCCTTGTTGGAGTGACTCAAGTAGATGTGAAATGGCCAGCATCCCTTGTTGACTCTGTAAAGTAGAATGAAATGAGAATATTTATGATGGATGATTTGGTGTAGCAGATCATGGGGCAAATACCAGAAAATCAGAACTTTCATCCTGGCACTTCATCTTCCTGATCACATGACACAGGTGCTGATCTCTGTGATTTCATTTTCTCATCTGGCAAATGGATACAATAGAATGTACTTCAGATAACTGTGGTGAGAACTGAATGGCATCAAGTACTTGAAGGCACTTTAAGAGCACTATGAATGGGGTGCCTGGGTGGCGCAGTCGGTTAAGCGTCCGACTTCAGCCAGGTCACGATTTCGCGGTCCGTGAGTTCGAGCCCCGTGTCAGGCTCTGGGCTGATGGCTCGGAGCCTGTTTCCGATTCTGTGTCTCCCTCTCTCTCTGCCCCTCCCCCGTTCATGCTCTGTCTCTCTCTGTCCCCCCCAAAAAAAAATAAATAAAAAACGTTGAAAAAAAAAGTTTAAAAAAGAGTGCTATGAAATAGGAAGTAGTAATATTTATGTTGATAATAAGAAACATAATAATAGTCATATGTATTACTTCAGTCTCTGTGGTCCTAGAAGATAGACAGAATAATTATCTTCTTACACATAAGAAAAGTATCAGATTTTAAGTGACCGTCCCAAAGAGACATAGTCAATGAGTGGCAGAACTGGGAGTCAAGACTTCTCCCATAGAGCTAGGAATTATTTCTCCTGCAGCATATTGCCTTTATGATGAAGGAGTCTGTGATATTTTACAGTTCCCAAAGTACTTAGGACTGAAGTCACTCAGTAATAACAGACTCTGTTTAGACATCATTCTTTAAGTGGTATGTTTATGTGACTTTTCACTCAGGGTACCAGAGTAAGAATAACACATGTTGGCTAGATCTCCCCTTTCTTTAGTAAACAACACCTTTAATAAACATTGACAGGACTTTTGTCAAATAGGAGCTTTAAAAAGACACACCAAGTGATTACTCAAGACAAACTGAATACCCACTATGGAATACCACCCGTATGAAATTATAAATGATATGCCAAACAAGTACTATTACTTTTAACGTTAATTACCACCCCTCATTATTTCAGTGACTGACTGGATCACATTTCTGTTCTTGTCCTTTTCATTGACACCATCTTTACTCTGAATGTCCTCTTATTTAAATGTTCTAGTGCTCGATCCCATGGTGGCACATAATGAACATCATTTCTTTGTGACAAGGGAGATATATACTCTCTACAGGATGTTCTCAGTAATGATTCAGTGTTCAGTCATATAAATGCAGATGGTTTCTGCCAAAACTATTCACAATTTAGAAACTATTTTGATGTCTATTCCTAATTGCTCTTACATAAATGTTTCAAGGAAGGAAATTTAGGAGATGTGACTATCTTTGTTCTCTCTAAAAACCCAATATTCTTTGTGAAAATTTTCTGGGGTTTCAATGGCAAGAATTTTTATGGTTTTTCCTTGCATTTATAGGTGGAAAATGAATACCTTCTAGTCTGAGTGCTACTCTGTACCCCCTCTGCTATTACTTTTCTTTCTTCTGTCTTTCCCCATTTTTTTTGCCATAAAAAGTTTCTCACATATCCCCACCCATTTATAGAATTTAGGATTAAAAGCTATTTTGCTACAACAAAATGTTTTTTTCAACAGGAGCCTGTTGTTTAACTGTTTGAAGACCACCACACTTCAGTTGTTCTTTTATATATTTAATCTCATAAATATACACCGGAAAAATTGAGAAAGTGGTTCGATACAATCAATTCTTTGAAAAAATAACACATTTGATTTTCTTTTTCTGTTAAAAGCTCACAATTTACTAGCTAAGTAGTTTGTGAATATTTTTATATTCTTTTTATCTGTCAAAATGTACAATTTTAAAGGACTTATGAATTGTTTAATCACACGGAGTTTTAATGCCAACTTTTTGCACTGGTGAATAATAGCCTAGGAAGAAGGTCAGTAATGAAGCTTTAACCCCACCAATAATTCAAAATCTCAATAAACTGGAAAAATTCCCTCCTTAGGAAGTCACAACAGGGTCCTCCATCCCTTTTAGATCTGTTTTATATGTATATATATATATATATTATACACATATATATATATATACACACAAATATATACATATATATACTGTTTTATATGTATATATATATTATACACATATATATATACACACACAAATATATACATATATATATTAATTTTTGTAATGTTTATTTATTTTTGAGAGGGAGAGGAGGACCAGAGAGAGAGGGAGATACAGAATCCGAAGCAGGCTCCAGGCTATGAGCTGTCAGCACAGAGACCAACGCAGACTTGAACTCACTAACCTAACCATGAGATCTTGACCTGAGCTGAAGTGGGACCTGAAGCTGACCTGAGCTCAACCGACTGAGCCACCCAGGCGCCCCTATATTGTTATATATTATTAATATTAACATATGTTTATAATGGATTTTATAAATTCATTGAAAAGGAAGCATACATAGGCTTCCTAGCAGTAAATCTTGTCATTGTCTTTGACTTTAGAATGGAAAAGGGGGAAATCCAAAATTCTTCTATTTTAAATAACCTAGAAGGAGAAGAATAACAATGGCACCAATCACAGGGCCCTTTCTCTTTTCTTCTCTAAAAGCATCTGAACACGCAGGAAGAGACCCACTTTCCTCCAGGCGGCAGTGCTGTGCATGTGCCATGGTTTTCACTCTCTTGTTCAGGGGACGTTACAAGTACTATCCACTTATATTCCATTACAATCGATTGAATATTATACATCAAAAAGTAGAGAGAAAATGTTTAAGATTTTATGAATGCAAGTGAAATGATTAGAGCTCACAAAAGCTTTGAATTTTGAAGCTTAGCTTCTATCTTGTCCTTACATAAGCATCTTTGATCTTCTCTTCACCCAGCTTTTTAGATGACTTTTATGTGGTCTTATAATTGTTTTATTATTTTAGGAGAATTAGTCATGGAGACTTCTTTTTTAAATTTTTTCTATAGAGGTTATTTTTAAAAGAAAGTTTCCATTCCATTGCAAGTCAGGGGATTTCTCCAACCAGATGGAATTAGTGTTTACTCTTCTGTGCGTTGTAAGGAATAAAAGATGGGAGAGTTAGGTTCTAATCTTAGATCTTCCATAAAATAATGTTGTGACCTTTGGCAAATCATTCATCTGTTCTGCTTTAATTTTTCTCTTATTGTAATGGACTACTTGTCACTTTTTTTCAAGATTAATAGAGTTAGTCAATTCTGAAGAGACTTGAAAATTATTTTACAAGTGTGAGGCGTTATTAATGTAAAAATCCAAGTTTTAAGGTTAGGTTGATAATAAACATTCTTTAATAAATAAGAAGAAACTGCGCAAAGGACAGTTAGCCTCCCTTCAATTTGTATTGTTTTCCTGCTAATAACCACCTTCAATTGTGCCTTCACATACACTGGCAAGTTGCCAAGGCTTTGCAAACTTTTCCTGTGGGGAACCCCTTAAGCATAATCTCTCAGAATAGAGACAGGATTCGGAAACACCTGGAACTCTTGATTTCTGTAGGCCAACCATTGGAAAGTCTCCAAATAACAGAATTGTCTTTATTCCTATGGTTCTATCACCATTGATTTACTATTTGCTCTATTGGACAAATGATTTTTTTCGTACTTTCTCTGTGATAAGGCACTGTTCTACACACTGGAGATACTATGGTAAACAAGACATCATGTCCTTCTACTTTGAAAAAGAAGCAGGCTCCAAGAGAAATTTTGGTGAAGCAATTAGCAGTTTTCCAGAAAGTCAGAGGTAGGCTCTATTTGTAATACAGAAAAAATTTACCTTCACCTCTGTTTTTCTTTCCTAGGTGCATACTTGAGCAAGGGTTTCCATTCTCTTCCTGCTTTTCATTCTTCCTGACTTGAGTAATACAATCAGTCCCCAACCATGGCACTCCTTGTCACATCCATGTTTTGTCATTAGTCTCTTTTAGTCTTTTGATCAGTGCCTGTAAGGCAATTTTTTCCTAAAGTATTTGCCATGAAAACAAACTTTGAAGGCTCTGAGAAGTCCTACAGGACAGAACTCTCTTTAACATAATTTAACAAAGAATTTCCCAAACTTATTTGACCACAAATTGTGTTTCACCCCAACTCTCCCCTAATACTATCCCTTGGTGCTTATTATCTGAGTATCACATTCTAGGAACTGCTGCATTAAGCAAGCTTCAAAACCCTCTCTAACCTCTTTCCAATAATTCTCTCTCAAAGACAAGGTCTTGATAAAAAGTTTGAAACAAGAACATGTTTTCCCTTAGCAATATGTTTCCAAATTAAAAAAAAAACATATGGCAAATATATAACTATTAGATTATTTGTTTTAATTACTAAAAGATAAGAAATACAATGCATCTGTTTTAAAGATTAGCACATTTATTCAAAATAAATTGAGAATAGAATTAAACAGATCAGCAATCACTGTAGTATTAGAAAATGTTGATGGTTTGAAAGAAAAAAAGGTTAATTGTATGAGGAAGGTGCTAAAATGATAACAGCTAGAAGTTTGCAAAGTATAGGTAGGTGAATCTAGTAATATTTCTAAAACTCTTGAAGATATCACCTTGAGATAAAACACCACTATTTAATATATAAACTAAAGCTCTTGTGGAACATGAAGACATGAGCTCAAGTCTGGAATTCATGGATTTATTCCATTCTTTCCGTTTTTTTTAAACTTGTTGAGAAATAATTGACAAATACAATTGTATTTATTTTATTTGTACAATGGGATGATTTGCTATACATATACAGTGTGGAATGATTAACAATTAACATGATCACCTCTTCACATGGTTCTCTTTCTTTCTTTTTCTCTCTCCATTTTTTTTTTTTTGTGGTGAGAGTGCTTAAGATCTATTTTCAGCCACTTTCAAGTGTACAATACCATGTTATTAACTATAGTCACCAAGCTGTACATTGGATCCTTAGAATTTATTTTTTAACTGAAAATTTGTACCCTTTGACCTACATCTTCCCATTTTGCACCCCCCAGGCCCCCAGAAACCACCACTGTAGTCTTTATTTCTATGAAATCAGCTTTTTGTTTGCTTGTTTTTATTTGTTTCTGGTTTTACTTTTAGATTCCACATAGAAGTGATGCCATACATCACTTGTCTTTCTCTGGTTTATTTCACTTAACATAACGCCCTCAGGATCCATTCATGCTGTCACAAATGGCTGGATTTCTTTCTTTCTCATGGATAAATAATGCTCCACTGTATATACACCACATTTTCTTTATCTATTTCTTGAAGACATTTCTTTTTCATTCATCTGTTTTTTATTCTTATTTGCTTAGTTAAAATTCTTATAAAAATTTCCTGATTAGACTGCCAATTCAGTAAGCTTCCTTAACAGTACTGTGAGTAGATATCATTCAAATCTTTTCTGGCATGCAGTTGTGTTATACAGATGCCTACAAGGATCTGAGGAATGATGAAGTCTGATCTCTCAATCATAGATGAGAATGTCTTTTGCAAGGACTGGCATCTATGTCCTTGCTCACCCTTCTTGTTTCTTAACTCTGCTGTTCCTCAAAGTTCTGCCATTTTTTGGGTCTTCTCTCTTCATTCTAGACATTTTCTTTGGGCAATCCAGCTATCATAACTTTGTATGATATTTCATATATTTGACTCTGAAGAGATATATCTTTAAACAAAATATTTCCCTTCAGCTCAAGCTGAATATCCACCTGAAGATGACCCTTCTCTCTGCCACAATCCACTCATTTACAACATATTAAAGCTGAATGCTTCATCTTTTACCTTAACCCACACTGATACCAAGCAGATAATGTGGACCAGGCTTTATTTGTACTTCACCTTTGTCCTTAGCAGACCTTTATCCCAGCATCTATAGTATTTAACTCTTCTTATCTATTCAATGATAATCTCCTCTTACTACATTCTAATGTTCTCAAGAACAGTAATTTAAAAATATACTTTTATTCTCTTTTATCCTTTTGCAAATATTTTATCTTCAGTGTATGGCATAAGTTCTGGCACATAGAAAGCTCTTGAGTAGATCTGCATTGAGTGGATAAGTCCAAGGAAAGAGACAAATTCAGGTGATGGGCTACAGGGAAGGTGTGGCACTGTGGTCTGGGAAGACATATTATCCTGAGAAGATAAATCTCTAACTAAGGGGTGAGTCCCAGGGGGGGAAAACATAAGATACCAGTTATACTATAAAAATGGGTGAAAGCGAGACTGACAGCCCTTTACTGAACATGAGTCAGGCTGCTGTCGTCAAAGAGCCAGAGGGCTTTGCCTCTACTGTCTTAGCAATTAACAGAGTATATTTGTGTTGCCTTTTTCTCTTCCCAAACTGGGACTTCATGGAGGGCAGAACCCTATCACAATCATTTTTGTGTCTATGGTCCTTAGCTTAACGCCTAGAACACAGTAAACACTCAGGAAATACTGTTACATAAATAAATGGCCTAGTTAGTAAAACTGCTTGAGTCCCCCTCTTCTGATACGTAACTTAGAAAAAGTAGAAACTATTTTAGTGGTTATTTTCATAATTAAATGGGAAGGTATAAGTAAAACAACACTCACAAAGAGAATGGAGAGTACTATAAAAATATGTCATGTTCTTTAATGTTTGCTACTCTAAGACCGGAATTGTTTCCAAGGTTTGGAAGAAAAAACAAAGGAAGAAAGAAATGATAACATGTTTTGAGGGTCTACCAAATGTCTGCACTTTCACATGTTCCAGAGACTTCTGTGAAGGAAGTATGCCATTTCCAAGTAAGAAAACAGATGCTTCAGGCAATTAAGTGCCCAGCCCAAATCCAATAGTTAAAAGGAACAGCCTTGGCATTGAGAACTATAGCTTCTGAGTCTGACTCATGAACTCTTTTGACTGTAAGGAACAAGAATTAAACTTCCTCGGTAGCAGTGGGTAGGTGGGTCAGACATGGAAAATCATATAGGAGGCTAATGTTTGGCCTCATATAAAGTAAACTGATTATGTTAACTGTGCAGGGAGACTGGTATAGCCACAACAAAAGTTTTCAAAGAAACTGATACTAATTAGTAATTAACCAATGTTCTCTTCACCAATCGTAACTTATCTTTAAATGTCTCTGTATTCCCAAGAACCTCTCTGACCTTTAAAAATACATTTATCTAATATTAATCACTGGAAGAAAGAGGTGGTATTGAGAACAAGCAGTGTCAATATGTAAAATCGCTTCTCTTGGGATCTGTGCATGATGACTAGCATATTTTTTCCCAATTTGAGGAGCATTTCCATTCTATTTCCTTGTATGGGAAGACAATAGTTTTGTGGATGATAAATGGATCTTTAATCACTCCCATTCCTACTCCTGTCTTCTCTCCTCCATCTCAGACTTGCTTTCAGGTCTTTTAAGTTCTTCTTCTTGACTTCATTTTTCTACATTAACAGATTTGGCAGAGCAGCTTGGAAACCCTCTGGGAGCAGAAAACCAACATATTTAGATGTTTATTGCAGCTGGGGAATTATAGTTACATCCACTCCCACAGACCGCAGGGTTGCCATATTCAAATGTCTGAAGGGTAGCTTCCGAGGGTTTTAATGCATTGTCTTTCTTCACTTAGGTCCAAAAGACTCAAACCTATATAATGTCCTACGTTAAATTGCATGATAGACCAGTCCCGTTAGCCTATTTGAAATAGAGTCATATTTGTTATTTTATAGTCTACATGCTCAAACTGTCACACATGAAGTTTTCCTGAATGATTTTATGAATAATAATTTAGCCATGTATTATGTAGACTCAGGAAGCAATCTCTTCCTTACTGATTCTTAGAAGAGACTTAGTTCTCATGTGGTAAAAACTGCTTCATATGTCTTTGGAATAATGAAATATACATATTTTTTTCCCTGATAATTAAAACCTTAAATGAAACATGTATCATCCTCTTATAGGATAAAATTAATAATGAAAGCATTAAATTCTCTAGAAATGCTTATTGTGGTATATGTTCTTCATTATTTTAATGTAGTTTGAAAACAAGAAGTGGTCCTGGGTACCATAAATGTAATATTAATTATATTAACTATGCAATCAATAAGAACCAACAGAAACAAAACTAGTATTGAATGCATGACATAATACAGACCTAGTATCTACTGTATTTAAAAATGGAGGCAAGTATTCTTATTGCTGGGCTTTAAGAGAACAACAAACTCTAACCTTCATGAAAGCAAAATCAATTTTTCATTATCTCCTTCAGTTTATAGTCCCACAATAACTTGCAGTTTGGGTTAGTACTTAAAAGCCCCCAGTTCTAGAGCCCAACTGTCAGATTATAAACAGGCTCTTCCACTTAAGGGCACGATGCCCTTCGGCAAGTCACTTCACCTTCTTGTGCCTTGGTTTCCTTGTCCATGGTACTGGGAGATGAATAGTACCTACTTCGTATGCAGACTGAAGGAGATAATACATTAAGAGCACTTACAGGAGTGCTTAGCACATACAACGCCTATATAAATATCTGCTATCATTGTTGGTGTTTCTGTTGTTGTTATTTTCATTATCACTGGTATTATTGACATACTGGCTTACAAGTAACTGATGGCAAGTGATGAGGAGGAATAAATTAATGAATGTACCCCGACATACATTTTTTTTCTTTTCTTCACAAAACAAACGAACAAAAACTTCCACTGCAAGGTTGAGTACATTTGAGCAGCAAGTCAGGCCTTAAACAATAGAGCACACAAACACACACACATTGTGAGGAGTTCTATGAAAGAGAAGAATAGGATAAAATGATAGAGACTAGAAGGGGGTGGGTGAGAAATTAATTTAGACTGGATTATCAAGAACAATACCACTGGGAAATTGGCATTTAAGATGGCACATGGAGGATGAAAAGAAGCCTGTATGTGAGGAGTTGAGGGGAGAACCTTCCAGGTGGAGGAAACAGCATGTATGAAGAATGGCAAGGGCGTCTGTTGGGGCAGGCCACAAGATAAGAATGAAGAAGTCAGTAGGGCTGGGTCCCCCAGGAAATTGGAAGGAAGTTAAGAACAGTGGGCTTTATTACAAGGGCAACAGGAGACCTCTGAAGGATTATAAGCCAGATGGTGACATCCTCAGGGTTTAAAATGTAAAGGCTCATTACAGATGCTTCCTAGGTAACAAAATGGAGAAGGTAAGAATGGCAGAGACAACTTAGGAAAGTATTGCCATATTCCAGTCCAGGGCAAAGTATATACACTACAGTGGTAACAGCAAACAATGGGAAAAAAACGTGAGTAAGTAATGCATGTGGGAGGTAATAGTGACTTACTACCGAAGCATTTCATATAGGGATTGAAGGAGAATAAATCAAGGACTCGTATGTTTCTGATATGAACTGTGGGGAGACAGTTGCCCCAAAATGAGAAAACTGAGTGAGTAAAAGGTGTTGGTGTTGTTTGAGTCTATTTTTATTCAAGTTATAAGCATGTGGAGGTATCAAGAAAGCAGTCTGATAGAAAAGTCTGATGCTCAAAAACAGGAATTTTAGCTAGAGGTGGAAGTTAGGGACCCATAAGCAAATAGATAATATTTAAAGCTGTGATGCTGGATGAGCTCAGTTACAGACAGGTGGAACTAGAGAAGAGTTCAGTGAGGCAGTCACTCTGGGACAGGGAGGCCGAGGCAATGACGCTATGGGATGAGAATGAGAAGGGCTGGTTACACAGTGCACAGGGGGTGGAATCTAGGAGGGTGAAGTCATGGCATCCATGTGATATTTCATGAGCATTATTTCATGAATGCTCCCGAATGACTTGAATGCTACTGGGAAATCTAGTAAGATGAGAATGGAAAAATACTCTAGATTTGTGATGTGGAGGCCATTTGTGATTTAGGCAAAAACAGTTTTACTGGTGTAGTATGGTTAGATGTCTTATTGAATTGCTTCACGTTGACAGGTAAGAGAGAATTGGAGACACTGGTTGTAGACAACATTTGTATTTATGAAAATTGGTCTTCCTTGTTTTTGGGGAAAAATGTTTAATCGTAATGTAATTAAAATCATGCTGAAGAAAGCAGCATTTATTAAAATACACACTCCTCTGATAAGTGTTCTAAATCTTTTTTTTTTTTTTTTGCCATTAGAGACCTCTTCTCTCCTGTTGTCTCACATTCCTCCTCCAACAAAAAAGATATATATCAGAATTGCCATATGGTGAGAAGGAGCAGGCAGATAGAAAGATGTTTATAAAAACAAAATAAAACCCGGGAGAGGCAATGTAAGCCAAAAGAAAAGGGGCAGATGGATAAGCTTACACAGAAGAATTAGCCCTTAGCCTCTGCACAATCAATAAATGTTGACTGGCTATTGACAAGAAAGGGGACAGGAGAGCAAGAGAAGCACATTGGGGGGAAAGGCATTTCTTCATAACAGCTGCCGTTGCCACCACCAAACAGCTGTTCAGGTCCACAGCTCACAACTTTTTGCTCCCCTTACAACTCTCCTCAGAGGCCCAAACTCACACCCTGATACTGCAGTCTTAGAAGAGATGTCATGTGTGATTTATAATGTACTGAGCCAGAAACTGTTAAATCACTGAGTAGGCCAGGAGAAAACTGTGTCTATGCAATGAGTGAATGGAGTTTATGCTCTGCTTTCTCTACACCCTGAGCTTTGGTGATCCTCAAAGCCAAGTGGTAATATGCAGTCAAACAGAGTTACGGCGTTTCCAGCTATAAAGACGAAACCATATTTTAGAGATTTAGAAAGGGAAAAATTCTCTTCTTTCCTCAGCAGGATTACATTTAGAATGGTTAAGATGAGGTTAGGTTTAAATTATTGTACCCTACATTCACCCATCCATGTCTATTGGGAATAGTGTTCTTGATTATGCACAGTATCTTACTTGTGCTTTTCTATGCCCCAGATGAAGTAGCTCTTTTACTGTCTATTACATAGTTCATATGATCCCTTACCCACAGGGAGCTGAAATACCAAACAAATTTCTTTTATTTTAAAAATACAAATAGTAATTTATTAATTATTTAGAGGTGTCCTAAGCAGGAGCAAGAATATTTCAATCACCATAAAAGCATATATCTCAAAATCAAATATACAATCAATTGTATTGTTAACCAGGTTATCTGCTTGGTAAATGTGGATGTGGTGGGAGGCTCCTCTCTGGCTGTAAGAAAGAATGAGTCACCGCTCAACCCCACAATAGAATATACCTCTATTGACACAATGATGCCTGTCCTCTGGATAGTGTTGTTCATTTTAATACCAGAGGACAAAAATGACACTACTAAATATTTTGTTATTTTTTTCACGAATCACTAAAATATCACTAGCAATACTGGTATTTTTTTAACAGG
This sequence comes from Panthera onca, assembly GCF_046562875.1. Lineage (NCBI taxonomy): Eukaryota > Metazoa > Chordata > Mammalia > Carnivora > Felidae > Panthera > Panthera onca. The sequence goes on from NC_138346.1 coordinate 151,572,217, forward strand.
TTCATAATTCACGCATTTTTTTAAAAGTGAAAATCAATATGTATTACATTTCCACACAAACATCTCACCACATGCATCTAGTATTATTTTGTGGAGGAAGGGCAAAGGGGAATGACAGGAGGCCAATGGCTTGTAGGATGTGAGTGGGAAAGAAGGCTGGGAGACGACACGGAGGATATGAGAGGGGGAGGCGGTGACTGGAAGGCAGAAAAGGATAAGAATGAGAGCACAGGAGAGAGTCAACAAAAGTGAATGAAACTACTGATGTATATCTGAAACAACTGTAGTGCATACATAAAAATAGTACGAGTTCGATTTTTAAAAGCACAGAATATCTGAAGGTCACTATTACATTTAATAAAGAAGTCAAGAGAAATACTGGTGAACATTTGCCTTTTGCTTTCCTTTCTTCAAGATTTATGCAAGACCACCCGGAAAACTCCTATTTATTCACAGTCTATAATTACTAGGTTTCATCTTTACTTATTGCTTCTGACAAATAAAAACATATGTTAACGTGCTCTAGTCTAAATACTAGTGTTCGGCACTAATGATTTAATTACCGTGGCATGCAATCTATGTACACATTTATTCTATTCATTTCCTGCATTAAGTAAATCTTCCATGACCCAGACTTATTTGGAAAGTGACAGTAAAATGCAAGAAACTAATCCAAAACATTGACTGTTTCATCTGGGGGAATTGGACCATGTAGAGAACAAAAGCAGAGGGAGATGAGATTAATTCACTCCTTGTATATTTATTGAGCACTATACTAAACATGAGGGAAACGCACATGAATAACTGCAATTTTTCCATCAAGGAACTTACCCTTTAAGTAGGCGGTGGGGAGGAGTGACGATAATAAACAATTAAATCAGATGTGACACATGTTAGGAAAAGGGTAAAACCAGGTGCTATGGGAGGGATTTTATCCCAAATTAGAATGTGAAAAGAAGGGAGAAGTGACAGAAATGGCAGAAGGAATGAGTCCTAAGCTGAAGTTTGGACAGGGTGTAGGTGTATTAATATTCCAGCAGAGATCCATGAACAATGGGAGTTGAAGAGGACAAGACAGGTTCAGGGAGGTGAGATTAGGTTGTTTGTGGAGCAAGGTTGAACAGGAAATCTGTATCGGGGAAAACCGTGAGGGGTGCATGGAGAGGAAAGCAGGTGTAAGACCATTACAGGCCTGCTTTTGCTATTTGAACTGAACTGAAAAACCATGCAGAATACTGGGAAAAGATGAAGAAAGGAAGGACAGACATATACTTGCACTCTAGAAATAGGTCTCTGACAACATTAAGGAGGATGGATCAGAGAAAGTGATGTGCTGAGAGATGGGTGTGTTCCAGGGTAGTTCAGTGAAAAATTGGAGGATACCTGAGTAATGATTAGATACTTGTATAGTGAGCAGAGTAATGGCCATGAGTATTAAGCTAAAAGGACAAAGAAAAGAAGAGAGTGACTGAATGATGAGAAGAGAATCGGGGATCCAATCATGTATCCATGAGCTCAAAAAACAAATGTAGAATAAGGGAGGAGATGTGTGTGTCATGGGAAAAGATGGCCTAGTTATGGGAGGAGTAAACCAGGATTGAGGTGAGAAGATGAAGGGAAAGCCCTTGAAAACTGAGAATATCAGAGAATTTATCTGCTTTAGAATAGGGATCTCAAAAGAACAGTGTACCGAGAGAGGAAAGAGCTAAGATTAGAGGTGTGAAGAATAGAAGAATAGCATGGGGGTTATGTTCATGGATGAGGACAGATGGCCGGAGGAGTTTGATTCTGGTTATGACAAAAGATGACAGGGGCGTGAAGCATCTTGGGTTCTCTAATAACTCTTACATGGTCACACAGATGGTGAACAAGAGAGCTGGTCATGTATCCCTGCTTTCTTAACTGTCAGTCCTGGTATATTTACAGATTTGTCTACACGCACGCACGCACACACACACACACGCACGCACACACACAGACATATGCACGTGTGTGTGTGTGTGTGTGTGTGTGTGTGTGTGTGTGTGTACCCATTTAGTTTCAGGATTTATCATAATAAGACAAATGCATATCCTTTGAAAAGAATAAATGTGAAACTAGTGACAAAATTTTACCCTAGTTTTCTAGAGATATTGATATAAAATATGTAGCTTTTCCTCAAAATTTGAACCCTTTTAAGAGAATTATACATTAAGTAAACTAAAAAGGAAAGAAGTTCCTTCAACTATTATATATATCAAAATATCTGATAGCCTCTTAAAGGCTTTTAAACAGTACAATTGGTTTTATTAGTTGAATTGTTTTAAAAAAGTTTATAGGAAAACGTTTTGTAGCTTTCCAGGTAAGGGTGAGAGTATGGGATGAAATCCAATTTAAATGACAGATAGTATTGAAATAGAGAAAAGCTGTCATCTATACTAGAAACTAGAGAAGGTTGCCTTCCTCATAGCAGACCCTTCAAGGAACATCTAAATGTATGCAGGTAAGGGGGCGCCTGGGTGGCTCAGTTGGTTGGGCGGCCGACATCGGCTCAGGTCACGATCTCGCGGTCTGTGAGTTCGAGCCCCGCGTCGGGCTCTGTGCTGACAGCTCAGAGCCTGGAGCCTGTTTCAGATTCTGTGTCTCCCTCTCTCTGACCCTCCCCCGTTCATGCTCTGTCTCTCTCTGTCTCAAAAATAGATAGACGTTAAAAAAAATTAAAAAAAAATAAATGTATGCAGGTAGGGACAACTGAATGCTGGAGCATCCTACTAGAAACCAACTACTTCTCCACTAGTTAAGTGAGGAATCCCTCACTCTAGATCCTGTGCATACACCCTGCATACTTGTCTTTTGTATTTACTTGGCCAGAGATAATTTCCTATACTTTTAGGATGAATTTTGCAGTTCTATTTTTTTTTTTTCAGCAAACCACCCTATATGTCCATTGTTAGTTCATGTGGTTGGGATGGTGCTGACAGTATCTGTATTAAAAAGTATTGGATTTAGCTGTAAATGAAGGAAAAATCCAAGATAACAGTTAAAGCAAAGTTAAAATTTATTTTTTCATGAAAATTAAGACTGAAGGGAGACCAGGATTGGCAAGGTGCCCTTTGATGTTACAGATCTAAACTCCATCATTTCTGTTGATCTACCAACCTGTCCCATTAAGTTTACTTTTCTGAAGTGGTATATGCCACTTATTACTTGCTATTGATCAGAACACTGCCACAAGGACATATCTAGCTGAAACAGAGGCTGGAGAATTAAGCCATGAGGCCAACTAAAATCCAAGGATTGTCTTTATAAAGTAAGAAAGGGAGAATGGATTTTCAGTGAAACTAGCAATCTCTGCCACACCACTCTTGGTTCTAGAGTGGACAATCAGAGCATTGTATGTCCTTGGCTGCCATGATTGGTTCAGAGATAGGTTCACGTCTAAAGCCTGTGTACTACAAAGTGTACCAGAGATTTTAAGAGAAATGACAAATAGAGCAAGCCAAGCAGGTAAAACTAAATTCCAGGAAACTCTCTTCCTCTAGACTTAATAGTGGATCAACATAAGCCTGGAGGTGCTAGAGACCACCATAAGAGTAAAGCCAAAAAAGAAAGCTGATTCAAGAGATGGAGAGATGAGAAAAACAACATCTGAGCCTGGAACTGAGCCTAAATTTTGGCTAACTTAGATATTTCAATTAAGTGAGTCAATAACTTTTTGTTGGGTTTTTAATACATAGGATGAAAAGTTTATTGATGACAAGAGAGGGTTGGAGATAAGGGAAATACAAAGGTAATATACCACTTGTATTCTATTTTACCACCATGAATCATTTCCATTTAAAAACTAAATCTGGGGGCACTTGGGTAACTCAGTCGGTTAAGCATCCAACTCTTGGTTTCAACTCAGGTCATGATCTCACAGTCATGTGATCAAGCCCTATGTTGGGGTCCATGCTTCGTGTGGAGCCTGCTTAGGATTCTCTCCCTCCCTCTCTCTCTCTTCCCCTCTCCCACTCATGCTCTCTTTCCAAATAAATGCATAGACATTAAAAAAAACCCTAAAACTGGTTCAGGATGGTGCGCTTCTATTCACAAAAATAAAAGACTTAAAGAACAAATAACCCCACATCCAGACACATTCTTGTGAAGTTTTAGAATATTAAGAAAACTAAAGCATCCTAAAATTTTTCGGAAAGAAAAAGGAATTGTCCACAAAATAATAAAAATCAGACTTTCATCAGAATTAACAGCAAAATTAAATGCTAGAGAACAGAGACATGTTTATAGCATTGAAGGAAAATAAGTTTAAACCTTGAATTCTAGCATCACAAAAAGTTGTAACCAAGTATAACAAAGTAAGATATTTGTAGATATTTAAAAGCCTAAAAATCTTACCACTATCTTCTTTTTTTATATATAATTTTTTAAATGTTTATTCTTGAAAGAGAGAGAGAGAAACAGAGACAGAGACAGAGCACGGGCAGGGGACGGGCAGAGAGAGGGGGAGACAAAGAACGTGAAGCAGGCTCCAGGCTCTGAGCTCTAAGCACATCTTACACAACCTGTGAGATTGTATGTAATTTGTAAACACAGATTACACAACCTGTGAGATCATGACCTGAGCCGGAGTCAGACGCTCAACTAAGTCACCCAGGCGGCCCCCACTATTTTCAATATATAAGTGTATTCACTAGTTCGCAACTGAGATCAGAAATACCAGTTGCTCAAATGGATATTTGACTTCTTTGTAAAATATATTTGTAGCCAGCATTCATATTTGTGAGTAAAATATATGGTAACATGGCTAGTATAGCAGTTCCACGATGTCACCAGGGGAGCCAGGTTCTCCTCTTTTTATTGTGTTGTTCTTAGTGCATGGCTTCCATATTCAAGATTGCCTCATGTTTCAAATGACTGCTGGAATTCCTCCCATCACTTCTGCATTTCAGTTAGAAGTAGGTGCATGTGTGTCTGTGGAGAGCTTACCAGCTATTGAAGTTGCACCCAATGCAACTAATTGTCACTTATTAGAATTACCTGGCTGCAAGGTAGAATATTTTATTTGTTCACTTGGTGGCCTAAAAAAATAAATTGGGACTGTTCCTAAGTAAGAAAAGAAGGATGGATACTGAGGTCATTAGGTGTCACATCATCTAATGAACAGCCAGTTACACCTTCCAAATCTCATTCTGTAAAATTAGCTGAATTTCTACACTCAGTAAATGAGCAGATGTAGATTAAGAAATAAAAAGATATAAGAACAAGGAAACTAAGAACAATAAAGAAAAAACCTCTACTAAAAAAAAAACAAAAACAAAACCAAAAATACCTCAGCATGGCAGTGATCTGTCAGGCCTAAAAGTGGTTGATTTAGAATGCAGTGGCAGTAGAAAAATGGTGGCCTCTGTGAGAGTCATGAGAGTGGTCTCTGAAGGTAAAGGTCTTGAAAGGAAGTGTGCGATTAAGGAGAATGAGCAAACCTGAGGCAAGAGAAAGCACGTTATTCAAGATAAAAGGAAAAGCAATACAAAATTCCAGGAAAAAATTAAATTGTATATAAACAATTGATTTCAAGCAATTGTTGGGATGTAAGAGAATTCATCTTTGTCTTGATGCTCCTAATATTCTCTTCCAAGTGGCTCAGGAGTTATGGTATTGTTTACATAGGAAAAGGAATGTAATCCTAGTGCTTATTCATAATAATATAATAATGTCTTAATGGTTTTCAGCTTTAGTCAACCCATGGACAAACTGTGTAAGACTTAGTTGTAAATGCAGAAGTTAGAATGTAAATATTAACAAAATTCCAGCATAAATGTAAAATAATAGCCCACAGGCAATGGGAAGTGGAAGGGTAGAGGAATTATGAAAGAGAATAGAGGCACACTAACATTTAAAATACTAAATAAGATCTAATAGCCAATAGAGTAATCACACACACACACACACACACACACACACACACACACACACAAACACACACACACACACAAATACTATCAAGAATTGAGAAGGGAAGGAAGGGAGGTTAAAAGTTTACTAAAGAAAACTTTTATTTTTAATTTCAGCAAATCAATACTTGTTTGGAATGCTTAAATTGAAACAGAGATATTATTTCGAAGGTAATAGAAAGTAAAGCAGGTTGCTCCTGGGGAGAAGGACTAAGAGTATGAACAAGTATGGGATGGGGAGGTGTAGAAATTATGACAGGCTAAACTTATTATTTGATTTACTCACACATATCTTTATAAATATGGCGAAAATAAAAGCAGTAATACTAAAAGCCTTCAAGTTTTGCCTGGGAGTCTTACAAAGTACAGATCTCACTCAGCAGAGAAGCAAGAGCTTGTCACTGGGGTAACAAGGGCTTCTGTTTGATGTGGTGTGTGACAGGTAGGGAACTGGCCACAGACACAGTGTGAACCTACTCCAGCCAAACAGAAACTGGATACCAAAAATTGATCACTGGTGAAGTAGCTTTACTAAACACAGGAGGAAACAAGCATAGAAAATGTTCCTCTGCCGGGACTGTATTCAACTTGGACTCTCTCCTCTCAGGTTGTTGCATTACTTAATTATTGATTGAATTTAGATCTACCAGTTTTGTTAGCGTGTTTGGAAATTCTAACTATAGTCAGGCATATAGTGAGTGGGGACAAGGATATTCTGTTCAGAGATGTATACATCTTAGATAAACATCATATGGGGTCAATGAAAATATTCACAATATAAGAAAATAGATTAATACTAGTTATGAAGAAATAGATTGCAATTTTAGAATAATAATGACAACCAACGGAATTAAATTGTACAAATTACTGAAATGTTAGGAGAAGATTAGAAATGATTATATGGTATATTAGTCAGGAGAGGCAGGTGTTGCTGCAGTAGCAAATAGTCTAAAACCTCAGTGACTTAAAGCAAGATGATTTTATTTTTTATTTCACAGATTTATATGGGCTGAAAATGGGCTCTGTTCTACATTATCTTCACTTCACTTCACTTCACTTCACTTCACGGGATAATAAAGGAGCCACTACCCTATGTGGAGTATTGCTGATCACAGAGTACATGGTTTATAGAGAAGAGTATGGCCAATATCACATAGCTCTTAAAGGCATGTAAGCAGTAAGATCCACGTTTGTCTTCCATTCACAGTTCATACGCCAAATCAAGTGACCTGGCCATAACTGATTAAGGGAAAAAGTACAGTCCCTGTGACCTGAAGAAAGAAAACTCAATATGTGCAAACAGCCTTAATCACTTAATATTATATTAGAAAATGAAAAAGGAATTTCAGAATGAAATTCACCAGTAAAGGAGCACCTAGGTGGCTCATTCGGTCAAGCGTCTAACTTCAGCTCAGGTCATGATCTCACAGCTTCTGAGTTCGAGCCCCATGTCAGGCTCTGTGCTGACAGCTCAGAGCCTGGAGTCTGCTTCAGATTCTGTGTCTCCCTCTCTCTCTGCTCCTCCCATGCTCATGCTCTGTCTCTCTCTGTCTCAAAAATAAATAAAACATTAAAAAAAAATTTGAAAGTCACCAGTAGAAATTCAGAATTGAATTGTAAATTTGGAAAACTAAATGATTAATTTGAAAGACAAATGATAATTACTCCCAGAGCGTAGTAGAAATATTCATAAACATAAAGACAGTAAGAATGAATACAGAAGCTACTGAAGGCCAGAGACAGAAGACCCAATGAAACATGCAATATTTCTTAATAAAGAAGAAAGGAAAAACATTGAAGAAGCTTTGGTCTGAGAAAGGCCCATGTGTACAGATCAAAATGCTCACTGAGCAGTAGGAAAGATTAATGGAAAAATCAAAATATTTAGATATATCCTGGTTCTGTTTTAAAACCTCAAGAATAATGAAAGAAACCTGGGTATCCAGAAAGGGATTTTTTTTTTAATTTTCCTGAAACTGAAATATAACATAAAGAAAAGTGCATAAATTGTCATTGAACAGCTCAATTAATTACCCATGAGAATACAGTTGTGTTCACTACTCAGGCTAAGAAATGGAACATTCCTGTACCTTAAAAGACATTCCCATGCAGTCTTCTCCCCAAAGATAACCACTATCCTAACTTCTAAAACTATTTTAGTTTTGCTTAGTTTCAGACTTGATATAAATGGAACCACATAATGGAGGTTCTCTTACATGACTTTTTTTTTGTCTTATCATGTTGAGATTCCAACATGTTGCTTTATTATAATTGTGGTAGATTCAAGTTCATTTTTGGATATAATTCTACTATGTGAATATACTAAAATATTTACTTATTCTAGTGTTGATATACTTGATGCAGTTGTTTCACGTTGTTTGCTGTTACAAATAATGATTCTTTAAACATTCTCATACATATTTTGTGCCTCACTCACATATTTCTGCTGGATATGAAATTGTGAAATTTGATACTACATTGTTATCTTTATTGGAGGCCATCTCTGGCTGCCATGTTAAAAATTACAGTCCTCTTTTCCCTTAGAGCTCACATTCCCTTTTCTCTGCTTTACTTTCTCCACAGCACTCAATCCTCATCAAATAAACTATGTACTACTCATTTATTTTGTCTACTCATTTTTATTGTCTGTAGTTTGCTCACTGAAATATAATCTCCATTAGGGCTGAGGTTTGTGTTTACTTTGTTAATGGCTGTTTCCCCAACATATAGAAGAGGTGCTCAATAACTTTTGTATGAATTAATTATTTTATATCATTATGAGTGAGGCACAATATTGAATCATATATTTATTGTACATTTGTAATTGTTTTTCTGTACACTGTTTGTCGCTCTTGATTCTTCTTCAAGATCGTATATGTGCATCTTGAGAATTTGAAAAATTTACTTTGTGTCTGTTACGTGTGTTGAAAAATTGTTTTCCAGTCTGCTGTTGGCCTTTTGACTTCATTTATGGTAATTTTTTAAATATATGTTTTATTTTTATGAAGTTGATGTTATCTTTTTTTCTTTCTTTAAGGCTTCTAGATTTTATGTTCAATTTAAAAAGGCCTTTCTCATTTCAATATTATGAATAAATTCAGTGTTTTCTTTCTAGGACTTTTATGCTTAGTTTAAATCTTTGCTCCATAAAAATTTATTTTGTTTTGAGGAATGAAGGAGGATCCAGCTTTACTTTTATCTAACATAATTTATAGAATTATCCTTGTCTTCCCCACTAATTTGAAATGGCATCATTGCCTTACTGTAAAACAAATCATGTTTCAATCAATTTATTTTTGTTTTACTGTTTCATTGTTTGGCCTAGCTAATCTCTAATGTCATTATAAACAGTCATTCATCTCTAATGCTCATATTTAAATTTTTGCTTATTTGTTTGTTTTAGAGAGAGAGCACATGAGTGGGGAGAGGCAGAGGGAGAGAGGGAATCTTAAGCAGGTTCCACATTCAGTGTGGAGCCCAACACGGGGCTCAATTCCATGACCACTGGGATCATGACCTGAGCTAACATCAAGAGTCAGACACTCAGCTGACTGAGCCACTCAGGCGCCCCTGTAACATATTTTAAAGTTGCGTATCTACCCATCTCTATTATTAGAATTTTCTAATTTTCTCCATTGTTAAAAGATGTCCTAAAAGATCTTCACATTTTTATTTTACAAGATGAACTTAATATATTTTGCTTAGTTTCATACAACATGCAAAATCAAATCCCAAATTAAATACTACAAAGAAAGAAGCATGCAAACAACAACAAAATCCTCTTCTTTGTTAATTGGGTTTGTGTTGAATATATAAGTTAGTTTAGTGAGAAGTGACATAACGATGGGACTGTATCTTCCTATCCAAAAGCATATGTCTTTTCAGTTATCTAAATCCTCTTTAATGAGTCTTCATAGATTTTTAACAGATTTTTAAATTAAGTCTAATGCAATAATTATAAAATTTATATCTAAGTATCTTTCCATGTTTCCTTGTTGTTTTGAAACAATATACTTTTTCTAACATTCCGTTTTCTATTGTTTGAACATAGGCAATCTAAGGCTTCTAATGTATTAACTTTCCATTCCATCACCTTATTAAATTCTAATATTCCTCTAACAGGAATTATATCCAATTCTAAAGGCATATAGGCATTATTTTCTATAACTATGATAATTTTACCTTGAAAAAAAGAGTTGATAAAAGCAGAATTTTATTAATACAAAAGAGAAAAATATATAGAATTGATTTATAAATCTGAGATTTAAGAATATTAAAAAATCCAATTAAGAGTATTGATCAAATAGGTACATATTAGGGAGGCCTTCCAAAGAAAAATACAGAGAGAGGGAAAATAAGCAATATACACTAACAGATCGAAAAAATCACTAAAATGCTAAGTATAACCCTTTGTTTCTTTTGCCGTAATTTTTAGGTCTATGATCCACCTGAGTTAATTTTTGTGTATGGTCTGAGATAAGGTCAAGGGTCACATTTTTCTTTTGGGATATTCATTTATTCTAATATCCTTTATTAAAGATACTATTTTTTTATTTTTTTAATGTTTATTTTTTTTGAAGGAGAGAGACAGAGTGTGAGCAGGGGAGGGGCAGAGAGAGAGACACACAGAATCCAAAGCAGGCTCCAGGCTCTGAGCTGTCAGCACAGAGCCTGACGCAGGGCTTGAACCCACAAGCTGTGAGACCATGACCTGAGCTGAAGTCAGATGCCTAACCAACTGAGCCACCCAGGCGCCCCAAAGATACTATTTGTTCCCATATGGATATTATGCATCAATGGATTCTCTTCTTTGTGTGAGAACACAAATCCTATTGGATTATGTCCCTATGCTTATGACCTCATTTAACCTTATTTACTTCTTTAAAGGCTCCATCTCTACTGGGGCACCTGGGTGGCTCAGTCGGTTAAGCGGCCAACTTCGGCTCAGGTCATGATCTCGCGGTCCGTGAGTTCGAGCCCCGCGTCAGGCTCTGTGCAGACAGCTCAGAGCCTGGAGCCTGTTTCAGATTCTGTGTCTCCCTCTCTCTGACCCTCCCCATTCATGCTCTGTCTCTCTCTGTCTCAAAAATAAATAAACGTTAAAAAAAAATTAAAAAAAAAAAAGGCTCCATCTCTACTGCCACATTGAGAGTTAGGGCTTCAACATATGAATGCAAGAAGGGGGCACAATTCTTTACAGAACAGTGCCCAACCCAAAGGACTTTTGCTTCCTATGTTCTTCAACAGTTCTACTCTTCTTCCTTCCATCTCTTAAATACAAGGCTAGCTTAGAGCTATGTATCAAACTCTCTTTGCTTCTCATTCTGACCTAGCTCTTCTCTCACACTCTATTTCACATTCCATCTACAAACCATTTTCAAGTACATAAAACCCATCTACTGTATTTCTTTAACAGTAATATAGTAATAATAGGAGATGTAACAAGTTCTCTAAGTGGCAATATCACATCAAAGTGGAGGTTCACATCACACTGAGACAAGGGGTAGATGTGGGACTATCTTCAAAGTGACTTTTAGGTCCAGTCTTTAACAACCAAAAATGCTCATCTGAACTTGAGTTTCTAAGTGTTTCATTTGATATCCTAAGACACAACACTGCAAGCCAACATTTATTGGGTGTTTACTATACACCAGGCACTCTTCTATGAGATTTACACACATGAATTCATCTTTATAATCCTCATGACAATTTCATCCTAATGTTATCCCAACTTCACAGATTAGGAAACTTAATCATTGAAAGGTTAACTAAATTACATAAGTTCACACAACTTGTAAGTAACTGCCATTACCTTGTAGTCTGAGTACTGGGCTCATACTACCAACCCCTGTGCTAGAACTATGATTATGTACAACATATCCTATGATGAAAGTGGCATTTTAAAACAAGATAAGGAAGTTTAGTAAAAAAAATTGGGATAATTAGAATATTACTTGAGAAAAGTTAAACTATTATTAATTTTTGTTCATAGTAGATGCCAAATGAATTAAAGACTTGGATATAAAATGTACATCCATTTTTTATGGTTTATTTATTTTTGAGAGAGAGAATGAGAGGCAGAGAGAGAGAGAGAGACAGAGAATCCCAATGTGGGCTTGAACTCACGAACTGTGAGATCATGACCTGAGCCAAAATCAAGAGTCGGATGATTAACTAGCTGAGCCATTCAGGTGCCCATAAAATGCAAAGTCTTAAAAAGTAGAAAACGTACAAATGTCCTTTAGAATACCTTCATTGGGGGTGGGAGGGAGGCACTCCTACACCTGGATTTACATGCTGAAAACAGATGAAGTTAGCGGATTTGATTATGACCACTTATTTAAGAAAATCCTATACTACCAAATGCCACAAACAAATGAAAAGGTATAAAACAGGCAGAATGTAATTGTGGATTAACAAGAAAAATAAATGCTACAATAGAAAAACAGTACATAACATGACAAATATCTCACAGGTGGGTATATGTACATGTCTCGTGAACATACGGAATCACCATACAAATAAAAACTAAAACAACATGTTTTTTCCTCTCAAATGGTAAATCTATGTTTTTAATGGAAACTCCCAGTGTGGGTGTGGGTGTGGGTGTCAGAAATTTTATAATCCTATGCTGTTGAACTGGTGGGTTTGTAATTAGTAAAACTTTCCTGGAGTACAATTTTATAATAGATATTTTGCCTTAAAATTGTTGATTTGTCTTGCAAACATTGTTACCTTTATCCTAGAATTTCTACACCAAGAAAACTATAGGAATATTTGCATTTCTGTACATTTATTTTGTATGAAAATTTACTTGGGTAAATTATAGCAGTGAAATACTGGTTATAATCTAAGTAGTCCATATGAGAGGATTGCCACAGTGGGCTGGAAAATTAATTTTATTAATCTGCCCTCAAATATATAACACTCCATTGCATGGATCAAGGTTGCTTTCAGAGTAGAATCTCCACACTGCCAAGTCAAGGTTTGAATCGAAAACATAGATGGTACAACATTCAGAGGCCTATGAAAACATTCAAGGTAGACTCCTGGACTATGTCTGGAAATCCTATGGCTTTTGACATAATGTGATCTTATTACATCACATAACTTGAACTCTGTCACACACTTATTTAGTTTACCAAATGCTGGGTAAAGTAAAACTTTTTCATGTCTCCCAGAACTGCTACAAAGATGTAGCTTCCCTTGAGAAAACACCCATATCATTATCATCATCATCGGGGTGATTTTCACTTCGTCAATTTGGTTAAGTCAGGAAGTACAGTTCTCTAAACTCCCTTCTCTTCCAGCTCTGGCTTACAATTGGCCAACAGTTATTTGCATGAGATTTGGAGAGTGGAATGAAGCACCAGCCATTACCCTTTAAAGGCTGTTAGTCAGATGTCACGATGGACAAATGCAGAAATAGGTTCCTGTTTGTTTGTTTTTACTTTCCTCTGCTCTCCTTCTCAACTGATGACTCTGTTGACCAAGAGCAGCTCCACGCCTACCACTAAATGCTAGTTTGTAGACCTATGGTGGTGAGACCTACACAGAGAAGATATCTTCTCTTGGACTTCACAAAGAACTTGCCCTTCATCGTCTAGGGTTGCTATATAAAACACATTTCAGATAAGCAACAAATACTTTTTTGTCTAAATATGTCCCCATACTTTAAGAGTTGATTATAGCAGTGAAATACTGGTAACAATCTAATATCCCATAATAGAGGATACTACTTAATGAGTTAGAAAACTAACATTGACACTTTATCCTCCACTGTAAGTACATATTGATCCTTAAAAAAATATTTGTCAGGAATGTCTGGGTGGCTCAGTCGGTTAAGCCAACTCTCAATTTCGGCTCAGGTCATGATCTCAATTTATCATCTATGAGATTGTAAACTGTTGTGTTGACTGTTGTGCTAAGCAAAACTATGTATCTCTAAAAGAGAAAGAAAAATAAATCTTGACACTCAAAGAATCAGTCTCCATTAAGTTTCTATATCCTGCATGGAAACATTTATTATTGATCAAAATGTCCAAATGTAACTCACTCCACAAGTTTTAATATTTATTTTAATCCAAGAAGCTTACACATCCCTTTGTTGTTCTTACAAAATCAGATTTTATATTGTTTATCAAACGTGTCTGAGTTTAGTTTCTAAACATAAGCATGGTTGTCACATAAGTGCCTCATAAGACCTGAACAATGGGTTTTATATATAACCCGAAGAAGATATTTAAAACAATCCCTTGGAATTTCTTGCTTTATCAGAAGATATTTATTTGAGAGTGACAGAAAACTTTGAGACCAAAATTAAAGAAAAAAAGAAAATGGCAAATATTTGAAGAAGTGAAATGAATTTAATTGATATAAAGATTACAATGAAAGGGTAACACTATCCTTAACGAGTCAAATCTGAAACAATCTTGTAGAGAAAATGTGAATCCAATATAATTCCAAGCATTGCTATAAAATCTATAAGCATTCATAAAAGTATTTTTCATTTGTTATCTAGCTGATCAAATATGGGATTTCCAGCCACAGGTGTTCACTTCCCCCTCTTTTTCTGATTTGGGGGATATTTGACCAATACAAGTCATTTTCTCCTAGAGGTCAATCTCCCACATAATCCTCCACATGGACCATATATAGTAGAATATTTGTTTTTTTTTTTTTTTTAATTTTTAACGTTTATTTATTTTTGAGACAGAGAGAAACAGAGCATGAATGGGGAGGGTCAGAGAGAGGGAGACACAGAATCCGAAACAGGCTCCAGGCTCTGAGCTGTCAGCACAGAGCCCGACGTGGGGCTTGAACTCACGGACCGTGAGATCATGACCTGAGCCGAAGTCGGCCGCTTAACCGACTGAGCCACCCAGGCGCCCCTAGAATATTTGTTTTTAAGAAGAACTAGTTATTTGGTAACACCCTATCTAATGTCCAGAATGGAAGACAGAGGGAGAAAGAGGAGAACTTTGCTGAGACTAGGAGAACTGATATCAAGGATCTGGCTTTAGCTTCATGAATTATTATTTATTTTCATAGTATGCATAAGCACATTCCTTAGCTTAAATTAGGTATAGTGATTTATAAAGCTTATCTTCTAATTTCCATAGCAAGGCTATCTTACAAATTGCCTGCAGTATTCCAATAAAATAATCAATTACAAGCACATTGTGCAGTGACTTAGAGCAGTGTTTCCTGATCTGTGATGAAGGCTAGTTTTCCTTTCTGATGCACTGCGAACCAACATTTGTACAATAAAATAAACACAAATTACTATAAAATAATCATGTATCTGGATGTTGAGACAATATCAAACAGTTATAAGAGTTTTCAAATACTTATGTTCAGTTTCTGAACTTATTTTGTTATGGACATGCTCCAGTTGATGGAACACTCATTGAGTAGCATTCCTTTAAAGTACAGTATAGTCTTTGATACTCTGTTGCTTGGATTCAATTCCTATCTCTGCTATATTCCACTCACCTTGGAATCTTGTTCAAATTACTTAAATGGGAAATGAAAATAACACTGATACCTTCTTCTAAGGTTGCCGTGAAGATTTAATGAGATAGTCTAGGTGAAACACGGGGAAGAATGTCTAGCACCCACTGCAGTCAATAAAGGTAAGCCATTAGAACTACTGTGTGTGGTTTTACAATATACAAAGTGTTTTCACATACATTTCATTTACTACTCATAAAATCTCTATGAGGGCAGGTTAATAAGTTGTTATTATCCTCCACTTCACATTTGAGAAAACCAAGGATCAAGTGTTTGAACGGTTCCTCAAGCATTTAAATGGCTGTACAGCTGGTAAATGATAAAGCTAGGAGTTATATTTGATGCTATATTCAAGTTTTCCCATGGGATTCCTAAGCCTCTTGGCCTTAAGACATACCTTGACAGGGCAATTCTAGCAATAGCCTTGATTGTCTCTCATTGAGTAGCCTCTCTCTTCCATAAGAGACGTTCCTGCTGACCCCGCACTTACATTTCCTTTTCAGAGCTACTGAAGAGAAAGATGTGTACAACTTATGCTGTTAGCACACAGTGGTGTCTATCTGGGGTTAATATGATGGCAGCTATATTTTAAGTGTTTGAAACAATGCTTGGAAAGTAATTTCCAACCCAAAGATGAAAGTAATGACCATCACTTTTTTTATGTCAGTGCATGGTCTGGCTTACTTTTTCTACTTGAACATATTCAGATGATATGAAGGTTTCTTTGTTCAAGGTTTCAGTGTCTTACTTCTTACAGGTCCAAAGAAATGTTTATTTCTTCCTGTAGTCAAATCATGCATATGAATTCTCAGAGAGTAAAGCACATAAGAAATTCATATGGGACATTAAACATTCTAGTAATTATGATATCTATTTGATTCAGAAACAAAGCAAGGAACCAAATTCAAGATGTGTTAAGAGAATGAAATTTCCCTGTGTTAGTAAATTAAAAAGGGAGTTACAAAAAGCAAATACTGCAGATGCATTTTCTCCAATAATGCCTTCAGGGAAACTTACTTTCAGAAAAGAAAACTCTTCAATTATACAGCAGCATAAAATGAGCTTAGTGTAAACAAACCATTGTCCACTACTCTAAATAAAGTAATGAACATCCCATTAGCTAATCTAAAAACCAAATGATAAAATGACTTTTAAAATTGTGTAGAATAAAGAAACATGGGTGAAGGTAACCCCAAAGCATTCAGAATTATGTCTATGTGCTCCACTGCATATATCAAACCTCTAAAGAAATTAGTCCTTAAGAATGAAACACTCACTCTCTCTTCTGTCAAAAGTGTCAAGTAAATGCAATAACTCAACCACACTTGTTTGGGAGCAGCCCTGTGCTCTCAAAATTCCGGGCTGAGGTCAGGAGTGCTATAGCAACCATGATGAAATGTGAGATTCCATTGTGCCTTAGACTCTTGTTTACTGCACATAAAGACTGTACTAGATAAATACCGAGAGTTCCAGGCACTGCACTGTTAGTGGCCAAAAAGCAAATAACCTTTAGTTGGAAAGTAAAGCTGTCCCAGACCTAATAGATGCGGATTGAGAGCTGACTGCATTGAGCATGGTAGAAACTTTATTTTATTAAAGGTGAAGAAAGATTACCATGGTGGATACAACATTGCCTGCAATCTGCTTAAATATTCTCTTTGTTGTACATTCTCAATAGGTGATCCAAAATTCTGAAGCCAGAATAAAAGCATAGACATATATGGGAAATAAGAATTCTAGTTAGAAATAAAAAAAAAAAATCCATGATTAGTTTGAGTTACCTCAGAAGTAGACCCTGAGGCTAGGATTTGAGAAGTAAGATATTTGGCAAGTGATCTCAGAAAACATTGTTAGGAGAGTGGAGAAATGAGTCAGGAAAGGGAAAGCACAAAGTAAAGGGTAAATTTTCAAACCAGTACCATTGGGACAAACCAGAACTCTGGAGTCTCTATAGGACAGATTCCTCCACAGTTAGCTCAGTCCAGAAGCCTAGGAGCTGTGGTATTTGTACACTGAATCCATCATTGGTTGGGGAGGGGAAGAGATTACATTTTAAAAATACTGATCTGACGTATTTCTACCGTCAGGCAGTTGGGTTTCCAAGAGCCTTAAAATGGTAAGGCCTCAGGGGTTACAGATAAGAAATCTCCTACAATTTGTGAAGCCAGATTTCTTTTGGATTTTATAGCAATTAGTACTATATCCTTAGAAATTTAAACACACATATACAGACACATTTGACATAGGAATTATCTTCATTTGCTTTTAAACATAAATGTGTCACTTGCATAAAGGCAGAGAACTCTGAGACAAGATGATGCGCAAGATAATAAGTGGAAAAGAATAAATGCTTTGGAGTTAGATAGACCAAGATTCAGATCCTAGTCTTACTAGCCAAGTGAATTTGGGCAAGCAATTTAATGCGCTTATCCTCATTTTCTTCATCAGCAAAATGAGTAAATAATATGAATTCTGCAGATTTGATACTATAGTGCAAGCTCCTAGCCCAATGCTTGCAATACACTAGTATGTCAATGAAGATTAGTTATGACCACCAACATCTACACAAGGACTACCACCACCACCACCACAGTCAGTAACAGTATCACTAACATCAGCAGCAGCAGCAGCAGCAGCAGCAGCAGCAGCATCATCTTCAGCATCATCATTTTTTCTTGTTCAAAATGCTTGGTGGTTTCTCTGCAAAAAAGGAATATACTTCTTTTGATGTAATGGTGAAAAAAATCAGAACAATCTTCAATCTTTAAAAATATGTGAGAAGAACTCAAGACTTCTCTGAAATGAAATGTGTCATATTTTTTATTGCACTTAGCATTGGGTATACAGCTGCTTATGCTGAAACACTTAGACAGGTACTAATTAACAGGCACTAACAGCTTCCAGGGAAAAGAGTCATGTAAATACTTATTTAGAAAATATTTAAAGTAGTCATTACAGAGATTCTTCAAAATGCCACATATTTTATGGTAATCTATTTTCTAAAATGAATCAACAGGACTAAGCCATTCTGTTAAAATGCCATTTAGTAACACCTCCATATAACTGGCTGCACCATCATATGGATCCAAATTACAGATTCAACACAGTAATTCCTTTTTCTCTCTTTAGAAAATTATAGCATTACAGACAACACTAGTCACTTGCATAAAGTAACTATACTAACTGCATATCACTGAGTCTACATACATGAAGAATTTGGGTAGTTTAGGTTCTCAAAGACATTTCACCTACATATATCATTAACTGACTGAGGAAGTCACTTTTTGTTTGATACCTCAGTGTTTCAGACGTGAAAATCCCAGAAATTGTTCTACTTTAACTGAACAATCCAATGATCCTGATAATAACTAAAGATCTCCTTATTGACTTTACCCAGCTCTATGATTTTAAACACCAGCCATCCAATTGCTAATAATTACAAATTTTTACCATTAGTTATGACTTGTTAATCCAAATATCTCTCTTCAACCCACCTCCACTTCAATATCTTTATCATGATGACTAAACAGGTATCTCAATATTATATAAATTAAAACAGTGGAGTTTATTTCGCCTTCTCTACTACCAATGTGTTTTGCTTCAAAGCAAATCTTAGGACGTCATCTTTGTTTTTTCTCTTTCCCTCTCCCTTCATTTCTAATACATCAGCAAGTTCTAAAGGCTTTGCCTCCAAAATATTTCCTGACCATGTCTACATATTACCACTCCACTTCTCCCATCCATTCCAAACCAACATCTTCTGTTACCTGAACTTCTTCAATGATCTATTCATTGGACTTTCTGCTCCAAACTGAACTTTATCAGCCAATGTAGAAAGGTATCTTTTTACAAACTTTCAGATCTTATTACTTTTCTGCTTAAACCCTTCCAGTGGTTTCAGCTCATACTCCAAATAAACTTCAAAGTGCTTACCAAGACATACGCAGACCTACATGGCCCTATGCTTCTTGGAACTCTTTTTTTTCCCTTAGCACTCTGCTACTTACTTTCCAGGCACAGTAGCATCCTTCATCAAGTAGATACCAAGTTTATTCCTTGCTGTGGACTTGCCTTTCTGGACATCTAGAATATTCTTCCTCTAAATATTTTTATGGCTATGTCTTTATAATTCAGCTCTGAGCTCAAATGTCATTCTTTAGAGGAGCTTGATTCAGCAACCCTATTTAATATCTCCCCCACATCCACTCTAGCCAAAATTCATGTTTTTCTCATATCACTCACAACTCCTTGAAATGGTCTACTCTATTTATGAACTCCCTATTGTCTATGACATCCACTAGAATATACGATCCATAAGAGCATCCAGTGACTAGAACTCCATGACCATAAGTGGAATTCTCTGGGTGGGATAATGTGCCCCTTCCAGGTTGTTCTTTTCATGTAGTTGAATAGTGTTACCCCATCTGCTTAAAAAGACTCTGAGATGCTGCCCAGAACTGATTATCTGGCCACTCTGAGTTTTCCAAGACTTGTTTTCTGGTATCAAATAAGCTACCTTCCTGAAGAGAAGTGGTGATATTTGAAGTTCTAATACTCTCCAATCTCAGAATTGTTTTATTTTCATGTACTACTACAACTGGAATATGTCAGTCATGTGTCAGTCATGCTAAGTCAAATGTCCAGTTGGATGGCCTGGGACTTGGAGACACCGTTGCCAAGCTTAGACTCTTTGGCCAGGGTTTTTTTATATAATACAATGACTTTGATTGTTGGCTACTCAAGAGGATACTACACTCTGACCAGCATGATGTTTGATATGGATTATTACCAAGTAGAAAAGTAGAACAATGATGTTCTACATCTAGTAATGGGAAGAATGGTTATCTAAGGTATCCCAATAATAATCCTGGGACCTTTTCTCTTGGAACCCAGTCTTGGGTTCCCACTTTTGATATAGTGGAAGGCTTCAGGTGTTATTGCTTGAATTGTTTCATCTCTATTTACTTTTGTATCCATCTCCCAGAGTCTACTATAGCTATATCTGTACTAGCACTGAAACTATTATGGGTTCAAATTGTGTAAGTTGCTGATATATTCGTATATGGTCTATAGAGCCCCCCTTTGTGATCAGACAGAAGATATAAACTGAGAATAAAAAATTAGTTTGTCCAAAAATTCTTTGCAATTTGACCTCCTAAAAATTCTAAAACTGGCCATAATTGAATGTTTAAGGCAATCATTTTTGGTAGAGAATTGACAGAGTAAATCAGGTCACTCATTTACCATGCCATATAAGCTATAAGGCTCAGACCCTAGGTCTCTGGTCACATTAGTTATATTAACTATCTATTGTTATTGTTACATAACAAATTACTTCAGAACTTAGCAATTTAAAACAACAAATAGGGGCACCTGGGTGGCTCAGTCGGTCAGCTAGGCTGCTGACTTCAACTCAGGTCATGATCTCATGGTTCATGGGTTTGAGTCCTGCATCAGGCTCTGTGCTACCAGCTCAGAGCCTGGAGCTTGCTTCAGATTTTGTGTTTCCCTCTCTCTGCCTCTCTCCCACTTATGCTCTCTCTACCTCTCAAAAACAAATAAACATAACAGATAAATAAAACAACAAATATTTATTATCTCACAGTTAGTTTAAGTCAGAAATCCAGGGGTGACTAAGCTGTATGGTTACAGTTCAGTGTCTTATGAGGATATAATCAAGAAGAGGCACAAGTCTGGTAATTTCAAGACTTGAGTAAGGGAAGATTTACTTCTAAGTTCACTCATTGGCCTTTGGCAAGATTCAGAAGATTTTTTTCCTAGGTCACTCCCTTGGGTTTCACCACAGGGCTGTCCCATGACATGGCAGCTGGCTTCCTCTACAGTGAGCAATTCAAGAGAGAGAGAGAGAGAGAGAGGGAGAGAGAGAGACAGAGAGAGAACCAAAGATTGAAGCCATGGTCTTCTCATAATATCATCTAGGAGGTGATATTCTATAGTATTCTATTCTTTACAAGTGAGTCAGTAAGTCCAGTCAACACTTAAGGGGAAAAGGAGAAAATAAAGGTCTGAACACTAGGAAGAATGAATCTCAGAAGCTGTCTACAACAGTTTAGGGGGGGTAGGTGATCCTATCCATAAACAGTATGCAAATACAATAGAGTTGGTTTCCACATCATCTTACCGCTGGATCTCAACCACTGATAATGCCAGTAAGTGTTGGTGTTTCCTTAATCATGCAAGTTGAAATTCCTCTCCCAGTTTGATTTCTGGCTCCATTAGATACCTATGGGCTATCCAAGAATGGAATTGAACAGTGAGGAATCTAAGCTTCTACTTACTGCTTCTGTCTCCATGATTTTCTCCGTCACTTATCAGCAGCTCTGTTAAGAGCGACTTGTTGCTATTTAAGCAGAGGTGGCACATGCCATCATTTGCTTCTATTGTTGTTGCCTTAGTATTATATTTACTGTCAGTATTTCAAACCCAAACTTTCCCTAAATTGTGCACATTTACTCTTACTAGATTAAATCTTATTAAGTTTTAATTGAATTTTAATAGGATTTTAATAGAATTTAATAGATTTTTAATAGGATTTATTGGACAGTTTCTTTAAGAGAAAAGAAAAATCTCTCCTGGAGATTTCTGACCTGCTACAAAGCAATTGAATGGGATTTTCCATTGTCATCATGCTGGAGATAACTTTAAGTTTCATACTGTAATGGATTCTCTATTTTCTGGATTATTTACTTCCCTTTTTCTTGTATTTTGATGTTGTTTAAATTCATGGGTTCTGTTTTTCAGTAGCTTCTTGGAAAATAGTACATTGAAGTAAAATTGTAAGACACTGCTATGAAGTACTGGATTGGAAACTTTTTTTTTCTCTAAATTGTGCAGCCTTGTTACACTCTCTTTTAGGTTAAAATATTATTCTTCAAAAGTCAATATTTTTGTATAAGGCATGGTTTTATTTTTGTTTTACCTCTCAAAGCTCCTTGTCTTCAGTGCTTTGAAATTTTATAATGATGCCATTTAAAATTTTTTTTTCAACGTTTTTTATTTATTTTTGGGACAGAGAGAGACAGAGCATGAACGGGGGAGGGGCAGAGAGAGAGGGAGACACAGAATCGGAAACAGGCTCCAGGCTCCGAGCCATCGGCCCAGAGCCTGACGCGGGGCTCGAACTCACGAACCGCAAGATCGTGACCTGGCTGAAGTCGGAGGCTTAACCGACTGCGCCACCCAGGTGCCCCATAATGATGCCATTTAATTCAACTATATCTTTTGGTTGTTTGGTAGGCTCTTTAAATCTGGAAGCTCTTATCCTTTACTTCTGTGAAGTTTTCTTGACTTATTGATGATTTCCTCCCCTCTGTTTTCTTTTTTCCCACTTTATGGAATATACATTTTAATTCTTTTGTTACCCCTCATATTCTCTTTGATTGGGGGATTAACATCTGAAAAACCATTTTGAGCAAGACAGAAAAAAATTTTTTGCTCTTGCTTTAGTAGGCTTATATAGTGTAGGGGATGAACAGAAGTTAAATGCTGGTATTTAGTCAATCATCCTTACCTGGGCATACTGAATTGCTTTTTTTTTTTTTTTTTTTACATTGATATATTGGCATCCCTATATAAGTTTAACTAGTATTTCATTTAAAACATTAAATATAATTATTGAGTTATATCCACTATCTTTTATATTCATATATATATATTTTTTTTTTTTTCTATTTGTGTCTTTTGATCTTTGTCCTCCTTTTTCTGCCTTCAATGGAGTTAAACTGGCATTTTTTTTTAGTATCCCTTCTATTGTCCCACTTGTTTTTTAGCTTCTTTTCTTTTCACCATTCTGTTACTGTATTACTCTAGATATTACGAAGCACACACTTAACATTCTCTTAGGAGTTAACATTATATACCTCCTGTAAAAGTAAGAACTGTGAAGCATTACAGTTATAGTAACATGCCCTCCTGTTTATTATGTTATTGTTATACTAAATGTTACTTTAAATCTAATCTAAGCCCCATAAAAAGTGTCAATATTTTTGTTTAAATTATGAATTAACTTCCAAAGAATTTAATGAAAAAATAAAGCTTTTAAAAGTCTTTTATTTTTACCCATGTGTACCATTAAATTCTCAGAGATTTATATTTCTATCTGATATCATTTCCCTTCAACTTGAGGAGTCTCTAACATTTCTTATAGTGTAAGTCCATGGACAACACATCCTCTAGGTTTTTATTTTTCTGCAAATATATTTATTTGACTTTCATCTTTTAAGGATGATTTTCATTTTATATTATCTTAGGTTAACATTTTTTTCTTATAGCACTTTAAATACAATGTTTCCTTATCTTCGGGCTTCTACCGTTTCTGATGCAAAGTAATTCTTATTGTTGTTCCCTTGTAAGTAATGGGTTCCCACCTCCCCCCAACCAAATTTTTTTCCCTTTTCTTTGGCATGCATAAGTTTGACTATGATGTGCTTAGTTTCATTTGTTTGACTGTTTTGTTTTTATATTTGTTCTGCCTAGGGTTCTCTGACCTTCCTAGATCTGTGAATAGAAGAAATTACCTTTTCTGCCCTGTTTTATCTTCCTTCTCTTTCTAGAATTCCGATTACATTTATACTGTATGGCTTAATTTTGTCTCATAAGTCATTAAGATTTTGGTCATTTGTTTTAATCTTTTTTGTTTTCCCTGATGATTCAACTCCACCCATTCTTCTATTATGCAGTTTGCTGATAAACTTATCTAATACATCTGATTTCTCATGTCGTTTCGTTTTTTTTCTTCTTCAAGTTTACAGTTTCCATTTGGTTTTTTTGCTGAATGTCCATATCTTTCTGAACTACCTCATATCTTCACCCATTATCATTATCTCTTCAATTTTCTAAATTTTTATAAAGGGTTGTTAAGTTTTTATTATTCATGCAGATTAACAACTGGAGGCCTGGTTTGAAATTTTAGCATGAGTCTACTTTGGTTTTCATTTTCCTTGGGTATAGATTTTTGATGTCAATGGAAAGCACAAGGTGTTTACTAAGCCCTTTTAACTTGGTAGGACTGAATTCTAGACATTCTTCTCAATGGTAATGGACCCCTACTGAAATCTCTGCTCAGTTCTTTAAAGTTTCCCACCTGTTGCTTTCTGCTAGTGTACCTGAAGTCTTGAGTTATGCATGTTTAGGGTTAGCCCAAGATCTGAGAGGAATTTGTATGCATATGTGTGGCTGTTCTTTTTGTAGCTTTGTCTTTCTGAGGTGCTCCTCTCTCAATTTCACTGTTCTGGGAGCTGTGAACTCAAATATATGATTTCCCAACCCAATAAAATTGCTGCTTTCTGCTGGAGTTCTGCCCCTTCATGTACCACAAAACTATCAGGGCTCTGAGGGAAGATGTCAATACTGAGTGTGGATCTCACCCAGTGTGCTTCCTTTCTTTCAAAGGCAATACCTTCTCCACATTCTTTTATTTATATACAAAGAGATTTATCATAAGAAATTGGCTAAATGATTATGGAGGCTGAGAAGTAGATTTGTAGTTGGCAAACTGGAGACCCAGAAGTGCTGATGGTATAGTTCTAGTCGGAGTGCTAAGGCTCGAGAATGAGGAAAGGCAATAATGTAAGTGCTACTCTGAAAGCCAGCAAGCTCAGGACCCAAGGATAGCAGATGTTTCAGTTTAAGTCTGAAGGTAGGAAAAAACTGATGTCCCAGTTTAAGGAATTCCCTCTTATGCTGTCTTTTTATTCTGTCTAGGTCTTCAGCTAACTGGATAAGGCTAACTCGCATTGGGCAGGGCAATCTGCTTTACTCAGTCTATGTTTTCAAATGTAAATCTGATACAGAAACACCTTCACAAATAAACCCACAAAAATGTCTGACCACCACAAAAATGTCTGACCAGATTTCTGGGCACCCTGAAGCCCAGTCAAATTAACACATAAAATTAACCATCACCCTACACTCCCTAAGTAGATGTGAGTTCAGTGACAGAAGAAAATTCTCCAACCACTTATTTCTTACTTAGGTTACTTTCTCTCAGATATAAATTGTCCCACTTTTTGAAGGGCTGAATATATTGTTAGGTGGAAAGTTATGGGTGGATTTTGGCATGGCGGGTATATACAACTGATAGATGGCATTCCTTAAAATAAGGTCATATTTAGGCTAAGGCTGAAAGAGCCTTAGCTCTTTATATAAATAAATACCAAGCATTATGATATTTATTTATATTTTATAGTTAGGTATAATGAAAAAGCAAATAATATTGACTTAAAAATTAGAAATAAAAGGGCTTGTTGAACTTCATTTATACCTTATTCAGGGTTGTAGTAATACATCTCTGAGACTCTCGTGGCTCTGCCCTGATTAGTGTATCACCATTGTTCTCAAGATAGCTTATTTTATAGGCACATGATGGTTACAGAAATTCCAGCCTCCATAGCCACTGTCAGGAAGAGTAGAGCATTAGTGTCTCAGAATTATATCATAAAACCTTTATAATATTCTTTAAATTATCCCATAAAACTTTTCAAAATACTCTAATTAAGTGATCCCTTACCTAATATCTTAAGTAAGATAATACATGTGATGAGTTTGCTTTAGTACTTGGTACATTATTAACAAATATTATCAGTTGGCACCACTGTTTCTTTCTCTTCTAACTACTTCCACATTTCAGGTCACACTTCTTTCCCTATGCTCCCAAAGCAGGGTAAAAGGTAGTGATTTTGATCTCTTCTGTCCTGTACCTGACATTTTAGTGTGAATAAAATTTGCCTATTTTCTCTGCAAGGAGTAATTTGTTGGGAATGGGACCAATTTATGGTAATGATGGTGGTGATGATGATGACAGTCTCATTTGGTCAGTGAATGATGGCTTACCAAGTGCTTCCCTACATGTGATCTTATGTAACCCCTATACCAATTACAGTAAAATGAATCTCTCTTGGAACCTGCCTATTTATGGAAATGCAGGAATTGCATAGTACCTCTCAAATTGGAGATAGGCAATTACTGATTCTGCACGTCTATAAGAACTGCCCTACTTGGGACTCCAGTGAACATTAGAATTCCCAAAGCTACACCAACTATCCGTGATTGTCTCAGAATCAATTCACTCTCTGAATGGATGCTCTGGATTAAATTTTGTCCAAGAATATTGTGGATTTTCCTGCTCTCTATTTGATAATTAATTCCTGTATTATCTTCCAAATTTAAGGTGAATTACAATTCAATCATTTAGTCTGAGGTAGAAACTAATATGAGGTCATATTTTTTGATATGCAAATAAGAAAAAATAGTGATATTTATCTCAATTAAATAAACTACATTTATAGAAATTATCTCACTTGATCACCACAATTCTTTCATACAGGAAGGCTAGTGGAATAAATATCTGTTAAGTGCATATTATGTGCTAGATAGACCTAGACATTAAAAAACACATGTAGTGGTACCCAGGTGGCTCAGTCAGTTAAGTGTCTGACTTTGGCTCAGATCATAGCCCAGCAGTTCGTGAGTTCAAGCCACTTATCGGGCTTTACACTGACTGTAAAGAACCCACTTTGAATTCTCTGTCTCTCTTTCTCTCTCTCTCTGACTCTCCCCCACTTGCATTTTTTATACATAAATAAATGAATGAATAAATAAATAAACTTTAAAAAATACACATATAATATAAATAACTCTAACTCTCTGAGTGCAAAATGTGTGACTTGTTAATTATTGATTTAGATATAATTAAGGGTTTAAGTCTCAGAGAGGTTAAGAAACTTGCCCAATAGCATACAGCTAACAACAAGAAAGGCTAGAACTCAGTCTGGGTCTTCTGACTCAAGTCCTGCGAAGTTTGCATTATCACAATTGCTGCCTATGACACTAATGATTCACATTAGAAATATATTTCTTCAGCTTTTTCTGTTGGTTGGCATTTTAAAATAGATTCAGAGAATAATTTACTGTGTGTGTGTGTGTGTGTGTGTGTGTGTGTAAAGCCTTTCTCCATTTACATATGCTTCTATTTGCAGATTCATAGTCTAGACGGCCACGGCTGCAAGTATTCACTGGTGGGCCATTATGATGATGTTTACTCTTTCTCACTAATATCATAAATGGGTGTAAGGTTTGATAGCTCTAAGTGACAGAAAAATATTTTTATAGGTATAGCAGGCACCCATGTCTTTGTAATTAAGCTTGCCTGAAATAAGACCAAATGCATCAACATATTTATGTCTCTGATTGTGCAGTTTCTTTTCATGTTATTTTATTAACAAAAAGGGTGCCTTTAATTATGCAGAGCTACAAACTGCATTATTGATATTCTATAAACATTAACTACACCCGACTCTAATGAAGCAAAAATAAAATGCAGTCTCTTATTTTTTAAGATTCTTAGGAAGTCTATGCTATGAAATAGTAGTTGGAGGCATTATCTTCCTTGAGTTGCTACTATGTATGGATATGGATAGAGTTGTTTTCATTGTTGGGTTCCTAAGTCCATACTTTTTGTTCAAATTTGCCTGAATTACAGTAACATTTAAAAAATGATACTGGTGGGGCGCCTGGGTGGCTCAGTCGGTTAAGCGTCCGACTTTGGCTCAGGTCATGATCTCGCGGTCCGTGAGTTCGAGCCCCGCGTCGGGCTCTGTGCTGACAGCTCAGAGCCTGGAGCCCGTTTCAGATTCTGTATCTCCCTCTCTCTGACCCTCCCCCATTCATGCTCTGTCTCTCTGTCTCAAAAATAAACAAAGGTTAAAAAAAAATTAAAAAAAAAATGATACTGGAAATTTGTCATCGGACTCTACTCAGCACACTTTTATTTTTTAACTTATCTTATTCCAATGTAGTCCACAGAGAGTTTTGTGAGAATATCTCAGAAGGGTTACTTGACTTGGCATTTGATTTGGGACTCTGAAATCTGTCAGTCAAGTTAAATTCTTAATAGAGTTAAAGGAAGTAGCTATTTTCAAGGATCAAGTACACTAAATGCCTTTTCATTCAGATTTGTGTTGCTTTGTATTGCTTTACTAGTTGAGTTAGGTTTTGAGAGAGAGAGTAAGAGGGAGGAAAGGAAGAGAGGAGGACAGGAAGGAGGGAGGCGGGGATGGAGAGAGAAAGAAAACAGAGAAAGAAAATAACTGCCCACTTGCAGTTGCAAGGTGTTAAACTTCATAGTCTATTGTATATAAGTCATATGGGATTTACTGACATTAGAAAATATTGTGGAATATCATGAAAAAGGGAATCATAAAAATAACGAGTATTGTCTTCCAAGCTTAAGGAAATTATAAGAATTGAAAAGTCAAAGGGCTTTGTCTTGTTCACACTGCTATATCTATGACACTTCCAGTCAAAAACCCTTTCAATATTAGGATTAACTATGAAAAATTTAAAAACACTTTGAGTAAAATGACTTCCAATATTATATAGCTCTAGTAGTGAAATATATATATATATATATATATATATATATATATATATATATTTATTTATTTATATATATAGTGAAATATATATATATTTATATACAGTGAAATACACACACACACACACACACACACAAATCATCTTTATATTTTGGTCTTGGTTCAAAACTTTGTTACAAGTATGTTTATGAGCTTTTTAAAATGGCATTGCTTTTGAAAAACATGGGGTACTTAGGAACTTCATTCCTTCTCTCAGTAAGTACATAATAGGTATTTTCTCTCTAGGTAAAGAAGAGAACCAACCAGTAATGATCCTTACATTTCTAAAGTTTATGGTCTTCTTGGGTAGAAATACATAATAGAGAAAGTCACAAAAACAACTGCATATTTTGTGATTAGAGTACAAGAACTTTAACATAACTATTAAAATATATTAAATAAGCTATAGGATGAAATATAGATGATGATTGAAGATGGGGAATTCTGGAGCAATATGGAAACCATAAGAAAGGAAAGAAGGAGAGAAAGAAAGAAGGAAGGAAGGAAACCAGGTGAAAATTCTAGAAATGAAAAATACAGTGTCTAAAATAAAAATAATTCATTTAAGAAAATTAAAAGCAAATTGGGACACTGCAGAAAGAGGATCAGTAGACTTAAAGATTTATTAATGGATATTCAAAGACTGATGCATAGAGAGCATTATAAAAAAGAAATAATGAACAGAGCCTCAATTACTTGATGAGGCCATATCAAGCCATTTAAAATATATGCAATTGGAGTTCCAGAAGGAGAAGGGAGAGATGGGAGCCGAAAAAATACAGGCAGAAAACTAATGCCTGGGGAGGTGGTTCAAGACAGTAGCATAAGAATATCCTGAACTCACCTCTTTCCATGGACACAACAAATATATAGCTACAAATGGAACAATTCCCTGTGAAAAGAACTTGTGAACTAAACACTTGCTACACAGAAAAGGGTAAAAGGACCATACCAAGAAGTGTAAGAGAGGCAGAGACACATTCTTGCCCAAAAGCCTACCCCCAGTGTAGCAACGCACAATCAGGAGAATCTCAAAAACAAAACAAAACAAAATATAAATGGAGCTTCTCCCTAGAGAGGAAGAGGTTTGCACACCACATCAAACTTCCCAGCCATTGGGTTCTACACTAGAGAGACAAGCCCCCAGAATATCTGGTTTTAAAAACCAATAGTGATTTTGTTCAGGGGAACAAAGGGTTATAGAGAACAAAGCTTCCACTCTTAACGGGCTTCCACATCGATCCACTTGCCCTTGGACCCAATGCAAAAAGCAGCAGTTTGAGAAAAGCCTAGACCATAAGTTAAGGAGATTTACTTGCTAAACTTAAAGCATCTAACAGATGGGCAGAAGTTAGAAGTTAGAAGTTAGAACTCCCTCTGGGGATGAAACACTGGTAGACACCATTTTTATTGACTCCCTCTACCTTGCTGGTGACAGCACTGGTCAGACTTTCTTGTAACCTCACTCTAACTAGTTTAACAGGGTGAGTAAACACCACTACCCCACCCCCTAGTCCTGCAGACACAGCAGGGTGGGTAAACAACCCCAATCCCTAACCTTATAGGCACAGAAATCCCAGGACAGTAGTCAAGCAGCTCCCCCCACCCCTCCACCCCCTCACAACTCCAATACACATAGTAGGTAATTAACCCTGAAACCCCCATATGCTGTGCATAACCCTATCAATGCCAACGAGCATGTACAGGTCACAAAAGTTGTCCCTTGAGGCTCAAGTTGCTGAAGGGATTGCTTTCTGGACCCCATTGGTCCAGAAACAATCAGAGAGAAAGTTTAATTAAGATATAGGACAAGGTTCTTATTCTCTACACAGAAAAACTCCTTCGAGACAGGGAGAGATAGCTATTTTGCATCATATACAGAAACAAACACAGAGAGGTAAGCAAAATTAGGAAACAGAGGAACATGCTCTAAATGAAGGAGCAAGGAAAAAAAATCTTCATGAAACACAGATGAGTGATTTACATGATAAAGTGTTCAAAGCAATGGTCATAATGAGACTCACTGAACTCAGGGAAAACATGCATGAAACACTAAAAACTTCAACAGAGATAGAAAATATAAAAAATTACCAAACAGAACTCACAGAGCTGAAGAATATAACAGAATTGAACAATGCACTAAAGAGAATCAACAGTTGACTAGATGACACAGAAGAATGGATCAGTGACCTAGAAGACAGGGTTGTGGAAATCACCCAAAGAGAGGAGCAATAAGAAAAGAACATTTTTTTAAATTTTATTTAAATCCAAGTTAGTTCATAATAGTGTAACAATAGTTTCAGGAGTAGAATTTAGTGATTAATCACCTACATATAACACTCAGTGCTCATCCCAACAAGCTCCCTCCTTAATGCCCATCACCCATTTAGCCCATTCCCTCATCCAACACTCCTCTAATTTTAAATGAGGATAGCTTAAGGAATCTGTGGGACAACATCAAACATACTAACATTCACAATATAGGGATCACAGAAGGAGAAGAGAGAGCAAAAAGGCCAAAAACTTATTTGAAAAAATAATGGCTGAGAAGTTGTCTAACATGAAGGGAGAAACAGATATCCAGGTCCAAGAGGCACAGAGATTTCCAAACAAGAAATACCCAAATGAATCTACATGAAGATACATTATAATTAAAAAGTTAACAGCAAAAAAAAAAAAAAAAAAAAAAAAAAAAAAAAAAAAAGTTAACAGTAAAGAGAGAATCTTAAAAATATCAAGAGGAAAACAACTACTTACATACAAGGGAGCCCCTATAGAACTGTAAGCTGATTTTTCAACAGAAACTTCACCAAGTTAGAGAGGACTGGCATAATATATTCAAAGTGCTGAAAGGACAGAAACTTTGAACCAAGGATACTCTACACAACAAACCTGTCATTAAGGTGAAGGAGAGATGAAGAGTTTTCCAGACAAGCAAAAACTAAGGGAGTTAGTCACCACTAAATCAGCCTTAGAGGAATTATAAAAGGACTTATTTAAACTAAAAAAAAAAAAAGCCATAATTCTAAAATAGATGATAGATAGATAGATAAAAATCTCATGGGTAAATTCAAATACATAGTAAAGATATTGCATCCACCACTTAAAAAGCCAGTAGGAAAATTAAAAGAACAAAAGTAGTAAAACCAACCATAGCTACAATAATGAGCTAAATATAAAAAACAAAAAGATGGAAAATATGATGTAAAAAACATAAAACATTGAAGGAAAAGTAAAAATGTAGCATTTTACAATATAGTCGAATGTAAGTGAGTATCAACTTAAAAAGGTTTGCTATACATATATAGGTTATTACATATAAACCTCATGGTAACAACAAACCAAGAATATAATAGGTACACAAAAATAATGAGGAAAAAATCTAAACATAACACTAAAGAAAGTCATTAAGTCATACCGGAGAGAGGAAGAGCAGAAGAAAGGAATAAAGAATTCCAAAAAACCAGAAAACAATCAACAAAATGTCAGTAAGTACATGCCTATTAATAATTACTCTAAATGTAAATGGAATAAATGCTTCAATCAAAAGATATAGGGTGACTAAATGGATAAAAAACAAGACTTATCCATATGCTGCCTAAAAGACACTCACTTCAGTTCTAAAGATACACAGAGATCAAAAGTGAAGGGGTGGAAAAACTCCATGCAAAACAAACAAACAAACAAACAAATAAATAGGAAAAAAAGTCAGGACAGCAATATATCACACCAAATAGACTTTAAAACAAAGAGTGTAACAAAGGACAAAGAAGGACATTACATAATGAAAAAGAGGTTAATCCGGGGCTCCTGGGTGGCTCAGTCTGTTGAGGGTCCGACTTCAGCACAGGTCACAACCTCGCGGTTCATTAGTTTGAGCCCCACATCAAGCTCTGCACTAACAGCTCAGAGCCTGGAGCCTGCTTTGGATTCTGTATCTCCTCCTCTCTCTGCCCCTCCCCTGCTCATGCTCTGTCCCCCTCTCTCCTTCAAAAATAAATAAAGAAACATTAAAAAAGCAAAAAAAAAGAGGTTAATCCAACTAGAGGATATAACAATTGTAAATATTTATCCACCCAACACAGAGAACCTAAATATATAAAACAAATACTAACGGAAACAAAGGAAGAAACTAGTATCAATATAGTAATAGTAGGGAACTTTAATACCCAACTTGTATCAATAAATAATCAAGACAAAAAAAATCAATAAGAAGACATCAGTCTTAAACAACATATTAGACCACAAGGACTTAATAAATACAGAGAGAACATTCCATCTCAAGACAGCATAATCCACATTATCTCAAGTGCACACAGAACATTTTCTGAAATGGATCACAAGTTGGGCCACAAAAACAAAACAATACATAATAAAAACCAGCCAACCAAACAACCAAACAACAACAACAACAACAAAAAACACCTCCGTAAATTTAAGAAGACTGAAATATCAAGCATCTGTTCTGACTACAATGGTGTGAAACTAGAAATCAATTACAAAAAGAAAATTGGAAAAAATACAAATACATGAAGATTAAACAATATGCTACTAAACAACCAATGAGTCAGCAATCAAAAGAGAAATAAAAAAATACCTTGAGACAAATGAAAATGGAAACACAACATTCTAAAATCTATGTGGTGAAGCAAAGGCAGTTCGAAGAAGGAAACTCATAGCAACATAGGCTTACCTCAAGAACCAAAAAAATTCCCAAATAAATAATCTAACTTCATAGGGATAGAAGGATCATACCTCAAGATCATAAACATCGTATATGAAAGACCCACCGCTAATATCATCCTCAATAGGGAAAAACTGAGAGCTTTCCCACTAAGGTCAGGAATATTACACTGTTATTCAACATAGTATTGGAAGTCTTAGCCTCAGCAATCAGACAACACAACGGAATAAAAGGCATCTGAATCAGCCAGGAGGAAGTCAAACTTTCACTCTTTGCAGATGACATTATATTCTATATGGAAAATCCAAAAGATTCCCCAAAAAACTGCTAGAACTGATTCATGAATTCAGCAAAATCGCAGGATATAAAATCAATGCACAGAAATCGGTTGCATTCCTAAACACCAATGAAGTAGCAGAAGGAGAAATCAAGGTATCTATTCCATTTACAATTGCATCAAAAACCAATATCTAGGAATAAACCTAATCAAAGAGGTGAAAAATCTATACCCTGAAAACTGGAGAAAGCTTATGAAAGAAATTGAAGAAGACACACAAAAAATGGAAAAATATTCCATGCTCTGGATTGGAAGAACAAATATTGTTAAAATATCAACACTACCCAAAGCAGTCTACATATTCAATGCAATCCCTATCAAAGTAACACCAGCATTCTTCACAGAGCTAGAACAAACAATCTTAAAATTTGTATGCATCCAGGAAAGACCCCAAATAGCCAAAGCAATCCTGAAAAAGAAAACCGAAGCTGGAGGCATCATAATCCCGGACTTCAAGATGTATTACAAAGCTGTAATCATCAAGACAGTATGGTACTGACACAAAAACAGACACTCAGATCAATGAACAGAATAGAGAACCCAGAAATGGACCCACAAACATATGGCCAACTAATCTTTGACAAAGCAGGAAAGAGTATCCAATGAAAAAAAGACAGTCTCTTCACCAAATGGTGCTGGGAAAACTGGAGAGCAACATGCAGAAGAATGAACCTGGACTACTTTCTTACACCATACACAAAAATAAACTCAAAATGGATGAAACACCTAAATGTAAGACAGGAATCCATCAAAAGCCTTGAGGAGAAAGCAGGCAAAAACCTCTTTGACCTTGGCCACAGCATCTTACTCAACACGTTTCCGGAGGCAAGGGAAACAAAAGCAAAATTGAACTATTAGGACCTCATCAAAATAAAAAGCTTCTGCACAGCAAAGGAAACAGACAGCAAAGCTAAAGGGCAACCAACGGAATGGGAGAAGATAATTCGCAAATGACATATCAGATAAAAGGATAGTATCCAAAATCTATAAAGAACTTATCAAGCTCCACACCCAAAAAACAAATAATCCAGTGAAGAAATGGGCAAAAGACATGAATAGATAGTTTTCCAAAGAAGACATCTAGATGGCAAACAGACACATGAAAAACTACTGAATGTCACTCATCATTAGGGAAATACAAATTAAAACCACAATGAGATACCACCTTACTCCAGTTAGAATGGCTAAAATTAACAACTCAGGCAAAGACAGAGATGTTGGTGAGGATACGGAGAAAGAGGATCTCTTTTGCACTGCTGGTAGGAATGTAAACTGGTGCAGCCACTCTGGAAAACAATACGGAGGTTCCTCAAAAAGTTAAAAGTAGAACTACCCTATGACCCAGCAATTGCGCTACTAGGTATTTTTCCAAGAGATACAGGTGAGCTGTTTTGAAGGGGCACATGCACCCCAATGTTTATAGCAGTGTTATCAACAATAACCAAAGTATGGAAAGAGCCCATGTACACACACACACACACACACACACACACCACACACATATACATACAATGTAGTATTACTTTGCAATCAAAAAGAATGAAATCTTGCCATTTGCAACTACATGGATGCAACTAGAGGGTATTACACTACGGAAAACTAGTCAGAGAAAGACAAATATTATATGACTTTATTCATATGATGAATTCAAGATACAAAACAGATGAACATAAGGGAAGGGAAGCAAAAATAATATAAAAACAGGGAGGGGGACAAAACATAAGAGACGCTTAAATATAGAGAACAAACAGAGGGTTGCTGGAGGGGTTGTGGGAGGGGGGACGGGCTAAATGGGTAATGGGCATTAAGGAATCTACTCCTGAAATCATTGTTGCACTATATGCTAACTAACTTGAATGTAAATTTAAAAATAAAAATAAAAAAATCTAACTTTAAACCTCAAGGAATTAGAAATAAAAACAGAAAAAAATGAAGCCTAAAGTTACTAGAAGGAAGGAAATAACAAACATCAGAACATAAATAATTGAAATAGAGACTAAAAAACAACAGAAAAGATCAATGGAACCAAGAGCAAATTCTTTGAAAACAAAATTGGTAACCTTTAGCTAGAACTGTCAAGAAAAAAAAGGAGAAAGCCCACATAAACAAAATCAGAAATGAAAGAGAAATTATAACTGATACCACAGAAATACTAAGAATTATAAGAGACTAACTTGCATAATAATAATACACCAACAAGTGGGAAAACCTGGAAAAAATAGATAATTCCTAGAAACACAGAATCTTCCAAGACTGAATCATAAAGAAATGAAAATCTTAACAGACCTATTATTAGTAATAATATTGAATTAGTAATTAAAAAAAAACTTTCAAGAAACAGAAGGCCAGTACCAGATACCCTCCCCAGTGAATTCTAGAAAACATTCAGTTAATACCCATTCTTCTCAAATTATTCCAAAAAAATGATAAGTAGGGAATGCTTCCAAACTCATTTTACAAGGCCATCATCACCCTGATACCAAAATGGAACAAAGACACCACAATAAAAGCAAATTACAGGTCGCTATCCCTGATGAACATAGATATAAAGTCCTCAACAATATATTAACAAACCAAATTAAAAAATACATTAAAAGGATCATACATGATGATCAAGTGAAATGTATTCCAGGGAGGCAATGATGGTTCAAGATTTGCAAGTTAATAGTGATTTATTATATTAACAAAATGAAGGATAAAAAATTATATGGTAATCTCAATAGAGGCAGAAAAAGTATTTGATGAAATTTAACACTCATTGTGATAAAAACTCTCAACAAAGTATAGAGAATATGGAGGGTATAGAGGGAATGTACCCCAACATAATAAAGGCCATATACAACAAACTCACAGTTAACATCATACTCAGCAGCAAAAAGCTGAATGCTTTTCCTCTAAGATCAGGAATAAGAGAAAAATGCTCACTCTCACAACTTATATTCAACATAATGTTGGAAGTTCTAGCCACAGAAATCAGGAAAGAAAAAGAAACAGAAGGCATCCAAAAAGGAAAGGAAAAAGTAAAATTATTGTTTTTGCAGATAACATAATACTATATATAGAAAACCCTAAAAACTACATCCCAAAAAAACCCTGTTAGAACTAATAAAGGAATTCAGTAAAGCTGAAAGATACAAAATTAATATACAAAAATCTGTTGCATTTATATATACTAATAACAAACTGTTAGAAAGAGACATTAAGGAAAAAGATCCCATTCAGATTTGCACCAAAAAGAAGTTTTGCAAAACATCTAGAAATGAATTTAACCAAGGTTAAAGTCCTGTACTCTGAAAACTATTAAGTACTGATGGAAGAAACTGAATAAAACACAAATAAATATAAAGTTATTTTATATTTAAATAAAATATAAAATGGAATGGATATTTCCATTTAATATTTATATTAAATATTAAATAAATATTAAATAAAAATTCCATTAAATATTTATATTTAAATAAAATATAAAATGGATGGAAAGAATTAATATTATTAAAATGTCCATTCTACCCAAAGTTATCTATATATTCAATGAAATCCTTATGAAAATACCAATGGGATATTTCAAAAAACTAGAACAAAAAATCCTAAAATGTCCATGGAACCACAAAAAAACTCAAATGTCAAAGCAAGCTTGAGAAAGAAGAACAAAAATGGAGGTCTGATTTCTAACTATACCACAAAGCTATAGTAATAAAATCAGTATGGTACTGGCAGAAAAAACAGATGTTAATCAGTGGAACAGAATAGAAAGCCCAGAAATAAACCCACACATTTTTGGTTAATTAATCTCTGATGAAGTAGGCAAGAATATATAATGGGAAAAAACCTCTTCAATAAATAGTGTAGGGAAAACTGAACAGCTACATGTAAAAAAATGAAGCTGGACCACTATCTTACACTATGCATAAAAATTAACTCTACAAGGATTAGAGACTTAAACATAAGACCTGAAGCCATAAAACCCCTAGAAGAAAGCTAGGTAAAAGCTCCTTGGCATCGGTTTTAACAATATGTTTTTGGACTTGACCCCCTTGCCTGTGGGGTCAAGTCCAAAAAAATATTTAACAATGAGTACAAAAAACATGAGCTATGGGTTTAAGTATATCTCTATTTTAATCTCAGGTATGTGTTTTGTAAGCAGGGTAACCTTGGATGTGTTTTGTCACCTCTCTAAGCCTCAATTCCCTCAACTGCAAATGGGAATGACAGTGCCAATCACAAAGCTTGACATGAAAAGTAAGCTATTTTCTTTATTCAAAAATAATGGATGTGGGCATTCAAGAACTGTTTAGACTATTAACTTGCCCCAACACCCTTCTATATACTAAGTTACAAATGGTCTCTGACTTAACAATGGTTCAATTCATGATTTTTCAACTATACAATGGTACAAAGTGATATGTATCCAGTAGAAACCGTACTTTCAATTTTGAATTTTGATCTTTTCCCAGGCTAGCAATATGAGGTATCATGCCCTCTTTGTGATGTTGGGCAGTGGTGGTGAGCCCCAGCTCCTGGTCAACCACGTGATCATAAGGGTAAAACACCAACACTTGAAACCATTCTGTACCTATACAATCATTCTGGATTTCACTTTCAGTATTCAATAAATTACAGGAGATGTTCCATACTCCATTTTAAAATAGGTTTTGTGTGGGGCACCTGGGTGGCTCAGTTAGTTAAGCATCTGACTTCGGCTCAGGTCACCATCTCATGGCTCGTTGATTTGAGCCCCGCATCGGGTACTGTGCTAACAACTCAGAGCTTGGAGCTTGTTTCAGATTCTGTGTCTCCTTCCCTCTCTCTCTCTCCCCCTCCCCTGCTCATGCTCTGTTTCTCTTTGTCTTTCAAAAATAAATAAATGTTTAAAAAAATAAAAATAAATAAAATAGGCTTTGTGTTAAATGATTTTGCCCAACTGTAGGCTAACAGAAGTGTTCTGAGAACATTTAAAGTAGGCTAGGCTAAGCTATGATGTTCGGTAGGTTAGGTGTATTAAATCCATTTGCCACTTAGGGTATTTCCAACTTATGATTTATCAGGTTTATCAGTTTATCAGGATGCAATCTGTAAATCAAGGAAGATGTGTATATTATTTAGACTGTTTATCTACTCGTGCTGACCACATAATCTAGTTCTATGTAAACTCACAGAACTCATGTTACAGCATTCTTGTAAACTCATGTTATACCATTCTACTCACTCCTTTCTATTAAGCCAATGTTCTAACTTCATTCAGTTTAAAATACCCCATCAGTTTTTTTGATGACTCTTTGCATATGCTATTGGTTCTACTAGGAATATTCTTCCATAGCCTTACTACAAGATAAATCATTTAAGTCCTTTGAAATCTAACTCAGTCCGAAGGATATTTTTCTTAAGTTTCATCCTTCTTCTAGTATTTCACATCTGGGGCACTTCTAGAACATGCATTGTGTTGTAATCTAGTTTGATCTAAACACATAAGTCATGAGCTACATTCTAAGTTAGGAGAGCAGTGACTGAATTTTTCATGTCTCTGAGTCTCAAAATTTCCTATGACCTTGACATATAACATGTGTCCAACAAATACTCTCTGAGCACGTGAATAAATGGATGAATAGTTTTGGTGAGACATGGCACAAATGAAGGGATTGTCTTTGATTTCAGTCCCAAAGATCTACTTTCAAGCCTGAGACTTGCAAATTCAAGTCACCTCATCTCTGTTTTAGTTTCCTCAACTGAAGAAAGGGAATAATATCTTCCTCCTGAATTGTTAGAATTAAATGACACTAAATACATCGAAGTAGTTGGAAAACTTTAAAATAGTCTGTGTATTTACATATTACTTCTTTTATTAAGAATCGGTAAAGGAAATTTTTATTTGAATGATTTGTTAAAATGATTTCCCAAAGCAGGCAATGTCCATTTTGTAATCCAGTATCTTTTGTCATGATTCTTGGCATATACCTTGAATGTATAACAAGTTTTCCCCACGGACTCGGCTCTTGGGGGAGTGGGTAAGTGGGTTAGGAACAGCCTTGAAAGGAGGATGATTTTCAATATTTTTCTAAAACCTCTTTAATGAAGTGCATAAGGATTTAGGAAGAAAAGAGTCAAAACAGAAAAGAAGAATGTTCAAAGATGAGGAAAATTTTTGTTTAGTTTTGTTTTCCTGGAAAAGACTTTAAGTGAACACTTGTTTACAAATATGTTTTGTTTTTAATTATGTATCACACAC
The DNA here is from genome assembly GCF_046562875.1 of Panthera onca. Classification (NCBI taxonomy): domain Eukaryota; kingdom Metazoa; phylum Chordata; class Mammalia; order Carnivora; family Felidae; genus Panthera; species Panthera onca. The sequence goes on from NC_138346.1 coordinate 151,612,337, forward strand.
ATACACACACCTTCACATACATTGTTTACTTGTATTCTTAGGTAAAAGAAACTATATATATGTATATAAAACTTTATATATATATATATAAAACTTTATATATATAAAACTTTATATATAAATATATAAATATATATAAATATATAAATATATAAATATATATATATTATATATAAATATAAAATTATATATATTATATTATAATATAAATAATTATATATAATATAATTATATATATAATTATATATAAATTTATATATAAATATATATATATAAATATATATAAACATATATATATAATATATATATATATATTCTTACTTCCATTTTTCTGTCTCTAGGCCTCAATTCTTTCACCTCTAAAATGAGAGAAATAACATCAGTCTCATAACACTTTGTGTATATCAAATGAAATAATATATAAAAGTGCCTAGCACATTGTAAAGGCTGCAGCAAATATTTTCTGTTTTATTATTTCAGAAAAAAAATGTTTTTCAATAGTCAATCTACTCATTAAGCGGGATATTTCTCTGTATCAAGACTAAATGCAATCTCTCCTTAGTCATCTTTGTCATTCTCACTGGGAGCAAGAAATAAAACTTAAGAAAAAACAATTCCAAAATCTCTCATATGCAAGCAGGCAAGTCTTTGAAGTTACCTCACAGGATTCCAGAGATCTGAAATAAAAGTGGAAATAAACAAAAGAAGCTCAAAAAGAATGAGAAACAGAAAGCTATGGAGAAAGGACAACAGTGACAGACCATGGAAATTGGGGGGAGAAAAGAGACAGAATTTATGACTGAAGCACACTGAATAATTCTGGTTTTGTTTTTGTCCCGAGGCTACCGATAGTTTGTCCTAAAGGAATAATGCAGGATTTTCATTGTTTTCATTGTTTTCAATGCATTTCATTGTTCAAATAGTTAAGAACATTTGGGTGACAGAGGAATGGATTATTAGTTGAAGTAGAGACTTCATACCTTCCCAAATGGGCTTTAGGTGTGAAATACTTTAATTAGAAGTAATCTGGTTACAGAAATGATTCAGTCTGACTTTTTTGCAATAAAACAGCCCGTTGGAAAGAAAAATCATGGTTTTTTAATTAATTTTTTTAAGGCAGAAGCACTTACAAATGACCAAAAACATATAATAAAAGATTTCACCTTACTAACTATAAAAAATACTAATTAAGTTGGTGTTTAACTGTTTTCCATACATCAGGATGATAAAAATTATAATAAATGATTACTGCTAATGCTAGTGAAGAATAGGGAAGATGGGCACTTTTAAACACAGCTGTTAAGAGTACACACAGGGATCAGGGAAAGAAGCATTAAAATCTGTATGGAGGTAGAAAGTGGCAATCTCTAGGTATATTGTATTCTTTTTTAAGGAGTTTATCTTAAGAAAATAAGTTACGCCATGATCACATAATACAATTAAAAATATACATAAAAACAATACTGCATAGGAATATCTAATGAACGGAGACATATTTATAATATAATTCCATGTTTAAAAAATTGGTTTTCATTGTATGTGAAACATTTATGCACATACACTCCATGTTAGTATTACTCTGGACGTAGACAGAAATGAACCTGATAAGGGCCTATTTTTGAATCGTGGGATTACCCATGATTTTTCTTCATTCTGCTTACTCCCCTTCTCTGTCAAACCTTCCTAATATGAAAATGGGTAACTTTTGTAATCATAAAAACACTGTATTTCTCATAATGAAAGGATCTTTTCCCTTTCAACCCAGTCTTTATTGCCTACTTCAAATCAACTTTTATTATTTTTATCTTACCATGCATGTTTCATGCAGTTCATTTCTGTAGATTTGGAATCCCTATTCTACATTTGGAAACAGAGGGCTGTCAGTGACTTGGATGGGCTGAGAACATCCCAAGTAAATTTTTTCATAAACTAAGAACCAAAGCACATTTTTTAGTCATTCAAATAAGGAAGTGATTGTTCACTGAAAAAAAAATGCTATATTCTTGCAGAAGTTGTTGGGTTGGGTCTTGGAGCCTTTCATGGGAAGCGTGGAAAGAAGCACAAAAAAAAGTGGAACAAGAGCCTGCAGTGTGTCAATGAAACGCCATGGGATGCAAAGCGACAACATAACGCAATGTGACGTGTCTCTGCAATGACATGTCAACCCTGTATAATTCAAAGGCCAGGCTTTGTCTAAAACCTTGGTGAAAGCATGGTTCCAGTTAGTTGCATGTAAGGGACCTTCAACATTAAAAATAATGTTTATTAACAAAATGGTTTCACTATGGGAAAATCTTCCTGTGACATATATTACCAATGGAAAAGAATGGTTTGAATTGCAGTTCTATAAATGAAGCAAATCCCCCTAAGCACTGCATTCCAATAAGGAAACTTCAAAGTAAAAGAAGACACTATTATTCCCATCTTTTCAGTGCCTATATTCAAATGTTCTTGCAATCTGATAGCAATATCTGTTTACTGTCCTGTTTTACTTGGAGGGCAAGAAATCCTGGAAGCTTTGTTTTTCTGATTATTTACCTTCCATCACGATATTTTAAAATCAAACACTATTATGCCAATTTTAGCATTAGTCCTTCAGGTTTTCTTTGTTTGTTTTTGCTTTAACATTAAAACAAAAGACATGAGAGACGGATGCTATGCTTTCCTTTTTCACATGCACATTCATGTTATAGCTTCTTCTACGGTTGCCTTATGAGAAAATGCCAGGAGACTCCATCATCTGATAAATAGATATACATTTTTCCCATTCTACTTACTACTTACATTCATGGAAGTTTATTTCATGGTTTCCCAAAATATAACACTTTGTTGAAGCCACTAAAGTTGGTGACTTCTTCATTCACTTTAGGTTTTCTACAGATATTTTATAATATGGGCTCTGGATATTAAAGCAAATACTGCATATTTTCAAAAATCCCCATGAGAATTGTCTGTGTTAAAAGTTCTTGGAAACATCTTTTCCACTTTTGATTCTTTTAATGTGGTCTTAAAAATATATGTAACAGACCGCAAGGAACATGTTTCTTAAGAGTACCTACATTAAATACTCAGAAGTGAGTAGGTAATGCTATGCAGATGTTGTCATGGTAAATACTCATGATAACATGCTTGAAAATGGCCAGAACTCAAATTTAGATTGAGCGCAGTGAGACTTAAATTACTGGCTGTTACTTTTCAAAACGTTTTCCTTTATTTTGGTCTTAATGAATAAATGTTTTCAGATATGATACAATAATGTTTGAATTCTGTTGAAACCACAATTTTCTTCTATTCTGCACCCACCAGAAATGGTATGGAGACAGAACTAGGAGGCTGTGCTTCCCTATGGATCTCCCTTCGGTACACAGACATGGTTTGGGTTATTTTCCTCACAGTTTCAAACTGGTCTGCTAGAGAAATCTCATAAAAGGTAGTCTGGAATTGTTTCCTGAAAGAGAAGGTCTTTTCTCTTTAAATGATTTTGGATCCAGTTATTTATTGGGAAAACAGAATGGAGTACTGACTAAATGCAGAGTTGCATTTAATTCACAACAGACTTTCTCTTATATAGAAAAACATATTTAAAAAAAAACACTGGACAAAAAAAGCCACTGAGGTTCTTTTATCCCTCTGAATCTTTTATAGTGGAAATGGAATTACTAGACTTGTGTTTGTGCTTCATTAATAGCATCAAGTGAAAGGCGATGAAAAATCTAATGATGTCTATTGCTTAACAACTGACATTTTATGCAAGCTTAAAACTCATAATTGGAATTATCAGCTAAAGGGTTCCTTGGAGATCTTTTTTTTTTTCTCATTTTCTTTAACATTTCCTTTTTTGAGAGACAGAGAGAGAGAGTGTGAGCGGAAGGACAGAGAGAGGGAAACACAGAATCTGAAGCAGGTTCCAGGCTCTGAGCTGTCAGCACAGAGCCCGACACAGGGCTCAAACCCACAAACCGTGAGATCATGACCCAAGCTGAAGTCAGACACCCAAACGACTGAGCCATCCAGGCGTCCCTCCTTGGAGATCTTAAATGCAGTCTCATCCCAGAAGGAAAAACCTGAAAGTTCTCGTGGTCAGGCTCTAAGCTCTCTGCTAGATGGAAAATCTCAAAGCTCCTGGGTTCTCCCTCTAGCCTTTCATCACACAGAAGATAGATTAAATAGTCTTGCTTAAACTTCTTACAGACTTTGTACCCTCGATTAAGCCTCTGAATGAGCAAGGACCTCAACTGTTTTGACTCTTAAATGGGATTCATATGTCTTGATACTTTTCAAGGCATATAGATTATTGTTGATTTACTGCCTTGAATTGCTTGATTTACATTGCCTATGAAATATAACAGGAGATATGATATGATATGATATGATATGATATGATATGATATGATACAATATGATACGTATTTCTTCTTAGTACCTGGTATCGTGCTCAGCACATAGCGAGTACTCAGCAAATGTTTGCTATTGTTGATGGTGTTCTGTATCTTACTCTTACCTTCATTTCAGAGAGCAGTGTTAGAGTTGACACACATTAACCTGCCTTATCTAAAATGAATGCTTTCTTTTGCCTTTAGTGATAGCATGCTGTTAACAGCATGCTCTGTTACCTAATATAATATGTGAAGTTTAATCACCAAAAGTAGCTACTTCAGAATACACCTAGAGGAATGACCTGATTAATGGGGCTTATTCCTAAAGCAGAAGCTATGCCATCAACAAATTCTAAAATGCAGAACATGAGTTTACATGAGCAACAAGCTTCAGAATACAAGTCCTCATTCTGTTATTCATTTTGTTCAATCACCTGTGAAAAGAGCCTTAATCTGTGATTGTTTATGACAAAACATATTATAGTATGTTTATGTCCTTCAACTTCAGCATGTGTAGCAGTCAGTCACTTTGTCCTGGGCAATCAGTGCTTGTGAAAAACAGCTGAAATATTTCCTTTCACATGAATGCAGAAGTCCTTCCAAAGAATCCCCTCTGGGAATGTGCACAATAATATCAGAACATGGGCTAGCTTGAAGTCACAAATGCTGACAGTTCCTGCCTTTGGGGACAAAGAGACAGTGGAGACTTCCTGACAAATGCTGTACTTGACTTACTTCCCCCTTATCTGTTCACAGAACAAGTGTCACACAAGGGATTACAAAGTCAATGTCAATTTCCCTATTTAAATACTCTAGGTATTAGGCTGAGTTCCAAGACGGAAAGAACCAATCATATACTAATGCTTCATGGCCTGTCAGGCCCAGAGCATTTCAACCATATAGTTAAAAGTAGTATATAACACGATGGCATTAGTTTTTAGCACAAAATAAAACTGATGTATTTAGAAAACAACCCGTACACAAGACTGCTGAACTGAACCAAGAAGAAGAAATTTCTACAGATGTAAGTTAGCGGTAATTTTAGCATGCATTGTAGAAAGTTTCTTTGCTTGGTTTGGTTTTCTATAGAAAAATAAAAACAACACAAAAAACAAACACAATCAAGTAGAATGTATGACTCCACGGTCTCCTCTAGGCAGCCTGGTGGCCCAGACATCCAAGGTAGTCAACTGCATTCTCCTGGCCCATTGCTACTAAAAACGTGCACTTGAAACTGCAGAAACATACATAAGGATGGGAAAGTTGTTGTTGACAGAAAACCAGCAAATAATACCATGACTTCTTTCTGATGGCCTGCAATTTCACAGGTTTTTAAGTATTGCAGGGATAGAGACTCTTCTTTTTAATGAAACTCGTCCATTCTGTAAAACTTATGTTGTACAAATTTCCCTGAGAAAAATTAGATGGAAGTATGGTAACTTACACTTCTTCCCCAAGTGTATTTGGAAATGAATCAGATTTAGAAACCAAGGAAATACTTACCATATGTTGGGCAGGAGGGGGGAGGGATGAAATGAAATTGGATGTTTCTCATATGTGAATATAGTTTTGCTTCAGTTAGTGTAAAAAACATAGAAAAGCCAGTGCATTTGTCTATTTCATTTAAAATATCTTTTTATTTTACATAAGCCTGCTCTTAAACTTGTACTGAGCAGTTGTATTAATTTTCACATTTTATGGTATAAAACCAACACATATAAAAATTCCTCTACGAGAATGAACACCTGAAAAACAGTGCATGTGGGCCTGGCCATCCAGTATGTGTTACTAATTAGAATCAAACAAATAATAGCTTCAGGATTAAAACAAAACACAACAAAACAAAACACAACAAAACAAAACACAGGTATAATGCAAAAAACTCCAAAGCATTCTAGGCAGAAGATTAATCTAGTCACAAGATTACTACATTTCTTTGATTTCTGCCCATGTGGGACCTCCTGCGGTGGTGAAGGTCTTGATAATATGAATGCCCACGTAGCTAATTCACAGAACCTTGGTGTGGAACTCCCTAATTCAAGAACCCCAAGGAAATACTGGCTTCCCTGGTGAAAAAGCCATAAAATGACTGTTTATTTAAATGAGTTAATCTCCAGCTCTTTAAAAGTATCTATGGGATTCTCATTGTGAAGCCTGTGCCTTCTTTCAAGGTATTGGCTCTTTCACAAAACAAAAATCCACTCGTTTTGAGTAGGTGCCTAATAGTTCCAGAGCATTACACTTTTAATTACCTTTATTTAAATAACAAGCAATTTTATTAAATAGTTAAAGGCACAGCTTCTCAAATGTTTTCCCATTTCTAAACCTTTTCTTATTCCAATGAATTGGCTTGAGACATGTAACTTGGATGAAAATATTTCAGTCTGTAAACTCCTTACTAATGGTTAAATACACTGCCCATTTGATGCCTAGCCTGACACTCAGATAAGACATTATCTGACTTCATTACCACTAAACTCACCTATTTTATCAGATGAGTTGAGCTTCAGTAATTCAGACAATGATTAGATGAAGAGCAAAACAGCCCCCAGCAATTAAGAAACATATTTAAAAGCACTTTACACCAAATGTACCTCCTGTAGGATTTTTTTTTCCTTCATTCTCTTTAGAGCATTTTCAAGACTTGGTCTATAATTGAAAGAAAATTTAATCCTGCATTAACCATATAATCAGTTTGCAAACTAGGTTCTGGAACTCCTCTTTATTAAAGTGGGTTAGTCCAGAATTTGTGGATTAATGATTTCAGACCCTATTTAAAATCTTGTAGACTTAGCACACCTCACAAAGTCTCTATTTTCCTTCTTATTAAATCACTGGAATACTAATTCTTGGCATTTAGCACCTTTCTTTTAAAAGTACAAAGTATTATAAGAACTTTAGCAAAAGAGAGTTAAACTGTATTACAAAGCAAAATGAGTATATTCCTACTTTCTATTCAGCAATCAGATAATATAGAAACAAATCTATAGCTATTAGGCAGACTTCTTGACCAGGAGATAAATCAAGTAAGTTCTCCCAAAGCAACAAGGATAAGGGTGCAAGGAATTAGGTGCTTATTTAAGATGGTGTTTATTTGAGTAATAATGCCAACAAAGTATTTCATTGTTTTTTAAAAATTTTTTTAATGTTTATTTATTTCTGAGAGACAGAGGGAGAGAGAGAGAGAATGTGCAAGAGGGTGAGGGGCAGAGAGAGAGGGAGACAAAGAATCCAAAGCAGGCTCCAGGCTGTCAGCACAGAGCCCAATGTGGGGCTTGAACTTGTGAACTGCCTCTGATCATGACCTGAGCCGAAGTCAGATGCTTAACCAACTGAGCCATCCAGGTGCCCCAGTATTTTATTCTTAATTAAAATAATTGTTCTGTATTTTATCATATAAAAATGATAAAAAAATAATAGTCGTAGTAACATATTTGCATAGTTATTTGCATTTTTAAAAGCTCTTTTACACGCTTTATCTCATTAAAAATTTCTAATACATTTCTAAGGTGTTATCTTGGTAGATGTTTTGAGTATTTATGATAGAATCCAAGGAAAATTGCTTTTTTTTCCTAATGCAATATGTTTTTTAACGTTTATTTTTGAGAGAGAGAGCATGAATAGGGGAGGGGCAGAGAGATGGAGAGAGAGAATCCCAAGGAGGCTCCATACTATCAGCACAGAGCCCAATGCAGGGCTTGAACTCACGAATCATGAGAGCATGACCTGAGCCGAGATCAGGTTGGACTTCAACAGACTGAGCCACCAAGATTCCCCGAAAATTACTGTCCTAAAGAAAAGCAGGAAACATTGGCTCATGAAACATACCAAAAATAATTGGCTTCAAGCATTTGAATTCAGAGATTCAAGATGAAGTGTCGCCAACCCCAACCTCACCAATTTTCTTCCTCTCCATTTATCTTCATTCTCAAAAAGGAGCACTCCAAGCAGTGACAACATGGCCACTGGCTAATGGAAGTCCATTTTTTCTCCTTGCTCACAATCTAAGAAAAGGAAGTTTTCTTTCTAGTTAGATTCAGTGAAAGTCCTAGGACAACATTAACTGGTCTAGCCTGCTTCAAGTGTCTATTCCTGTACCAGTTGCTGGTGCTAATCCCTGATTGGCCAAGCCATGTGTCTACCTTTACAGAATTACATCAACTTCTCTCAAACCATCCGAACTAAAACAAATAAACAAAACAACAACAAAAAACCACCTGAACTAAGTGATTTTACTGTGAGACAGGTAATGATAGGTGTGGAGCAGAAGTTGGAAGGAAACAGGCATGGGTTTCCAAAATGGGGCTCCAGGGATGATATGCATATATTCCTTGCTGATATTTTATACTTCTCTTTTACAGATGAGGAACCCGAGAGCAAAAAAGATTAGGTACCTTGATTTGTGTTTTCAAACTTCTTAAAATAATTTAAAACTATGGGTTAGAATTACCTTACTGAAGGAATACCCAATTGTTTCATTTTATCAATATTTTCATTTTATCATTTTATCAAGGAGAAAACTAAGGCCTGCTAGGAGAGGTAAAGTGTGAAAGTTATAGAATCAAACCACAAGTTTGGGTTTCTTGATGTCCACTTGTGTACTCTTCCTATCATTCCAGACTATTAATTATATTCCTCTTTTTTAGAATTAATAATCCACAGTTGTATGTATTGGCTCCATATATGCTAAACTGTTATTAGACAGCAATACTCTCTACTATCATTGTGATATAGTTCAGTGCTTTATAAGGGATTATAGAACTAGCCCTAGAGTGTGAAACTGTTGTTCCCTGAGCTGGTATTTTGAGTGTGAAAATTTTTTTCATGATCAGTAATTGAACAGTAAGATCTTTAAGTGCCGAATTACACTTGATAGCCTTAACTACTCTTTTGAGATCTTTGATACATAGAACAGAAGCGAATTACATTGGAAGAGAAGTTGAAGCATTTTTTTTGCACTAGAAATCATCTAACAGCAAGGATCTACTAACATTGCAAGATTTTTCAGGTCTTTCGTCTCTATTCTGTGCACCAATTCTGATATCCTGCCATCTACCAGGAATCTATATCAAGAAGGTGCTTAACACGAGGACCATCCTCTCCTGGCATTTAGAGCACAGTGCTTGTATGGACCTTTTCCCATATTTCAGATCCAAAGATGTTTCTGATCCTAAAACCATTCATTTGTATTTCTCTTCAATCCTAGATAGTGGCCTTTCTCACATGAAAAGGTCCTGCTTCCTCAGAAGCTTTCCCTGCTTGCAAAGGGGCTGGGCAGAATCTAAACACCATTCTGAATTGAGAGCTGTACTGACTTAGAAGGAAGCTTCTGGTCACAACTGGGAATATTATTTTGCAGATGCAGTACCCTAAGAATATCTCCTTGATAACTCAGGCAAGTTCAAGACAAATTTGGAAAAGAGAAGAACTTGTAACTTTTAATTTTTTTTTTTGAAGCTAGGAGTCCTTGAGGAGAAGATGTGCCTTTGTTGGGGAAATTCTTTAGTGTGTCTTTGGGAGCAGACAGGTAAGAGATGAGAAGAAATGGAGTGGAGTGTGCAGCTATTCATACAAGTCAGGATTCATATTCCCTTTATGAAATTCCAGAAATCATCTAGAAAATCAGCATTACAGAATGCTCTGTGATGCAGTGTGTGTGTGTGTGTGTGTGTGTGTGTGTGTGTGTGTGTGTATTTGTGCACATGTGTACACAAACACACACACACACAGTGAGGTGGATGGGCTCTGATGGAAAATAGCACATGGAGAATCAAGAGGAAAAATATAGAGAAAAAATGTTGAGGAAGTAAACTCCTTTAAAACCACAGAAATTTCAAGAAGGATGGAGGATTCTCACAGGTGGTAGAGCTGGGATTCTCACCAGCTATAGCCAGCTTTCTGAGAAGATTCTATCTTTCCTACTTCATAACTCTCTGATTGTCTAAAGGGACTATATCTTTGGCCCACACATCAACTATCTGAACATCTGCAACTCTCTATCCTACAAGGTCCAAGCTCTATTAGAAATACATTTTTTGTAAAGTTCTTGAGACTGTTGGACTGTCTCTCACAGTAAGTAACAAAGCCTAAAACAATGATGTTTAAAGAACGGGTCACTTACCAGCTCATGTAAGAGGAAATCAGGTTCATGGGGTTAGTGCTGATAGATCCACCAGCTCAGGAAATTTCTCACTGACTTCATCCTGACTCTCATTTCTTCAAATATTTAAGATGGATGCTGAAAGTAATAGGGGCTACAGATTTCCTCATTCACAACCATGGTGGGGGGGGGGGGGGAAGAAAAAAGCTTTCTGATTCACTCTGAAGAGAAAGAAAGAACTTTCCTAGGGATCTTTCATAAATCTTATTGCATGGCCTATTGGCCCAAAATGGTCGCATGTCCATTACTACGCTAATCTCTGGTGAGTGACTTGGATCAATTAAACTAGGATCAATTAAACCCACCTCTGGATCTGGGATCAATTCCCCCAACTATAGTCTTGCTACTTCAGGAGGGTATTATTGCAACTACACTGTCTCCACTACTGGATATTATGTTAGATAACAGGGTAAATGGTGGTACTTACACTTTCTACCTAAGAAATTTCCAAATAATGAGAGGACAGGCTTTCAGTTGCTAAGACAAATATGGAAACCTGACCATAAACCTGATTATTTTTTCAATTCCAAATATTCTAAAGAATCCTACTCACAATGAGTAGGACTGACAAAGAGATTCTAAGATATTATTAGAAATACTCTATGACTTTTTTGAGTTCTATAAAGATTTTTTGGGGGCTCCTGTGTGGCTCAGTTGGTTAAGCATCTGACTTGGGTTCAGGTCATGATCTCACGGTTCATGAGTTCAAGCCTCGTGTCGGGCTCTGTGCTAACAGCTTGAAGCCTGGGGCCTGCTTCAGATTCTGTGTCTCCCTCTCTCTCTGCCCCTTCCCTGCTCTCTCTCTCTCTCTCTCACTCAAAAATAAATGAACATTTAAAAAAAAGATATTTTTTAGATAAGTCAAAGTGTTTAATTTCTTTGCACCTTGATAAAACAAAGGGCTTTTCTGAATTGTTCACCCGTAAAAATGACAGAGCTCAAACCTAAAACCTTGATATAAATAGGCAAATCAGGAATGTTCTTTTATATATCATATTTCCTGCAGAAAAATTATCCTCAATGTAAAGGGAAGTCAAGATGAACATTTTCCCTCTCAACCACTTAGATTGCAATGCTTTTGCAAGAGACCTCATCAGGAAGGGTTATGTAAATTTCTCTGAATATTTTCACAGACCAAAGAGGGAATCTACTCAAGGAAAGTGCTGGGTAATGGTTTGAGCTCCAGCAGAGAACACCTTCTCTGATGACCGTTGGCTGCACCCATGTGTTATGAGTTTGTTTATTTTTTAATTGCTCCACAGTTGTTCCAGAGTGTGAGAAGTCGAGTTCCATTGAGCTGGCACTTCTAGTTTTAATTTATGCATGAGTATGTACATTGTTTTTCTCCTGCAGTTCTCAAAGAATTTTATGGGCCATTACTGAGTGACTAAAATGGGTGCAGATTTTGCAAGCCTCTGCCAGAAGATGTTTATTACTGTCATCATTCTTAGGAAAATCATGTTCCAGCAGGTTCAGGCAGTGTGCAAAACGTGGCACATGTGTGAATTGGCCATTTCACACCGCTCTTACAATATTGTCAGTAATAATAAAACCAAGGGAAAGACCTTGGGGAGGGGGATAAGCTACACATTAATTTGGTCATGAAGCTTTGATATGTGATCTTTGTTAGACCCAGAGATGCAAAGTACAGCTTGTTTTGTAAACTTCTCACCAAGGGCTAAGGCAATAACTTTATTTTAAAGGTTCTCACTCCTGAGGTTCCTATCTCATGAAGTCCATATCTAGAATGTAATATCCCTGGAAGCTTCTGGATGATTTTGTCTATTTGTTTTGTTAATTTTGAAACACAGCTTTCATGTGGCACCTAACACTGTAGTGATAAGGAAAGCAAAATTCATTCAAGGTATTTCAAATTATAGCATATCACTAGCTGTATAAAGCCTACCACAACTTCTTTCATGTTCGTCTGCCCACCTGGAATCCCTAAATTTCTAGAAGCATGCTTTACCTTCTTTTGGGATGGCTATTTTTGGGGGATTGTGGACAGAGGACAGACATATGAATTTGAGAAAAAAATTCAGTCGAGTATCTCCAGAATCTGTATTTTGGGGCTATTATTCTACGTTGCCCCTATTCCTGCTTATATTTAATGTTTCAGTGTCATTTCCTTTTTGATTTCTCAGAATGGCACACATTATGAAGCCATTTTTATATATCTTCAGAAATGATTTTCATTTTTATATTTAATTATTATATATAATTTATTGTAATAAGTAAAAATGGGTAATACGTGTTTAATATTATCCCACAAAATTTGAGCCTTATTTCAAGAGGTCTAAATTTAAAACTCCAGAATTTGTGCCATTCATATAAACTTGCAGCATATCCTGTAACTTCTTAGTACCAGAACGTATACATTAAGAAGCATGATTTGGGTTGAGGTTTCTAAGGAAGCCATATAAACAGTACCTCTTCCCTCTCAAGTTCTGCAAGTCAAGGGGGAAAAAAGAGTCGGGCCTGGAATATAAGTTTGTTATTAATAAAAGCTAAGTTAAGGGAAAATCCTTAAAACAAGAGTCAAATGAACTTCCTAAGTCTGGAGTTAGAGACTTTATCCATGCAGTCATGTACCTTGGACCAAGAGACCCCTTGCCTGCAACAAGAGACCTGCCCCTTGAGATATGAGAGGGAGCTTCTTCCTAAAAGCAAAACAAAACAAAACAAACAGAAAACAAAACCAAAAACACAAAACCTCCACAACAATACAGAGCTTAGCAAACTCTTGCCAAATTCGGCAAAAAAATCAATAAGGAGGCAGAGAGAGACTGCAGAACTTCAGGATATGTCCTCCTCATTGAAAACACATTATGTTGAACTGATTTCATACAATCTTGGATGCATGCAACTGAAACCTACTGGCAATCTTAGTCTTATCTTTATTTATTTGTTTCATAGAGAAGTTGCCTTGATTTTTGTGTATGTGTATTTTAAATAGATCAATTTGGTATTAAAGTTAACATGAAATTTCAAGTACAGTGTTTTAGAGGGCATTTTATACTGAAAAGTACTCATGATTTATCTGAAATTTAAATTTAACTTGGTGTCATGTATTTTTACTTGGTAAATTTGGCAATTCTAATTTCACGGGATTTTGTTTTGGTTGAAAATGTTAAAATTAATCTTTTTTGTTTGTTTGTTTGTTTGCTATCATAAATTTCCCCATGTTTTATCCCCAAGACTTACTGTTTTTCCAAGCTGTTTAAAAGCCAGGAATTTGGACCTAAAACCATAAGCCTCCTAGAAGAAAACATAGGCAGTAGGCTCTTTGACATAGGTCTTAGCAATATTTTTTTGGACCAGTCTCCTCATCCAAGGGCAACAAAAGCTAAAATAAACAAATGGAATTACCTCAAATTAAAATCATTTACATAGCAAAGGAAAATATCAACAAAACAAAAAGGCAATCTACTGAATGGGGAAAGATATTTACAAATCATACCTCCAAAAAGATTTTAATATCCAAAATATATAAATAACTCATACTACTTAATATAAAAAAAGTCTGATTTAAAAACTGAGCAGAGAATCTGAATGGACATTTTTCCGAAGAAGGCATACAGATAGCCAACGGGCCCATCAAAAGATGCTCAACACCACTAATCATCAGGGAAATGCAAATCGAAACCATAATGAGATGTCATTTCATACCTGTCAGATGGGCTGACAAAAAACAAGAAGTGTTGGTGTGGACGTGGAGAAAAGGGAAGATTCAAGCACTTTTAGTGGGAAAATAAGTTGGTGTAGCCACTAAGAAAAACAGTTTGGAGTTTCCTTAAAAAATTAAAAATAGAGCTATCATACAATCTATCAATTCCACTTCTGGCTATTTATACAAAGAAAACAAAAATACCAGCTCAAAGAAATATATGTACCCCAATGTTCATTGCAGCTTTATTTACAATAGCCAAGATATGGAAGCAAACTAAGTGAATATCAATAGATAACTGGATAAATATATGGTACACATACACAATGGAATAGTACTCAGCCATAAAAAAGAATGAACTCTTGCCATTTTTGACACTTGAGAGTGTCAAAGACAGATACCATATGATTTTACCTATATGTGGGTTCTAAAAAACAAAACAAATGAACAAAAGAAACAGAAAATCAGAAAAAAAGCAGAAAATCATTCATAGATACAGGAAATAAACTGTTGATTACTAGAACAGGGGAGGTGGTGAGGCAGGAAAAATAGGTGAAGGGGATTAAGAGGTACAAAATTTATTACAAAATAAGTAAGTCATGGAGGTGTAATGTACACATGGTATACAGTCAATAATACTTCAATAACTTTGTATGGTGACAGAAAGTAACTAAACTTATCATGGGTATCATTTCATAATTTATAAAAATATCAAATCACTATAAAGTATACCTGAAACTAACAGGATATTGCTATTCATTATACTTCCATTTTTAAAAGGCCATGGGTTTGGAAGTTAGATGTTATTATTATACCCTAGGCTCCGGGGATGATTCCTGATAGGTCTAACGTTGTTGAGGTAACTCCATGTCATTTAACTTAGTGCTTGATTCCTGTACCTGAAGTTTACTCTAATCAGCATATAGCATTTCTTTGTCCACCAGGAATTTTTCTGGATGGACATATGATCAGTTTCAAGGGTTTATTTAAGATTCAAGAATAATTATTCTATAGACATCTAGGAGAGAGGAAGATGTACTATAAAGGTGTGAAGCCTGGAATTGTTAGTCATTTTGCCACCATGAAAGATATATGCACCCCCAGGTTTATTGCAACATTATTACAATAGCCAAGACATAGAAGCAACTTAAGTCCATCAATATATATAAAATGTTATTTAGCCATAAAAACATGTCAAAAATCTTGCCATTTGTGACAACATGGATGGATCTTGATGACATTATGCTGAATGAAATTAGACAAAGACAAATACTGTATGATCTCACTTACATGTGGAATCTAACAGAAAAAAAAAAAAACAACAACTAAATTCATAGATACAGAGAATAGATAGGTGGGTGCCAGAGGCAGAGGGGTGGAGGTTGGGTGAAAGTTGTAAAGGGGGTCAAAAGGCACAAACTTTCAATTATAAAATAAACAAATCATGGGGACATAATGCACAACGTAGTGACTACAGTTAATAATGATGGTATATTTGGAAGCTGCTAAAATACTAGATCTTAAAAGTTCTCATCACAAGAAAAAGATTTTGTAACTATGCATGGTAATGGATAGATTTATCATGGTGATCATTTTGTAACACATACAAATACAGAATAATTATATTGTACATAATGTTAATATCAATTATAACTCAGTAAACATTTTTAAAAATACAAGATCTGATCATCATTAGGGAACAGAAGAATAACTAATGTCAGGAATGAAAGAGTGAAACTCACTACAGATCCTATAGACAGTGAAAAGATAATAGAGGATTATAATTAATAAATATCCCAATAAATTTGCTAACTTTAAGGACATGCACAAACTCATTAACAGATATAAATTTTTAAAATTTGAGACAAAAGGAAAAAGAAAACCTGAAGCCCTTAATCAATACAAACAAATCAAATTCATGGTTAAAGGCCGTCCCATAAGCAACAGTATAAGCCTCAATGGCTTAAGAGCTGATTTCAACCAATGACAATTACATGCAAACTCTTCCACAAATAGAAGGGACAATTCCAGTTTATTTTATGAAGCAAGTGCACGCTGATACTAAAACTAGTCAAAGATATTAAAAGAAAACTACACATCAACATAGATCATGAACACAGACAGAAAAATCCTTAACAAAATATCAGCAAACTGAATTTCAGAATATATAAAGAGGATAATTACGTTGACTGATGTATGTATGTATGTATGAATGAATGACGTATACCTCAGGAATTAAACAGTTGATTTAATGTTTGAAAAATAATCAACATAATTGACCATTTTAATAGAATGAACAATAGAGCATATGTTAATTTTTAATATGTGCAGAAAAACACATTTGGAAAGAAATCATTCATTTAAGTTAAAATTTTTTCAACCTTATAGAAGGCATGTATGAGAAACCTGCCACGAGCATCATATACAACATTGGAAGTCAGAATGCCTTCCCCCAAGACTGGAAACAAGGCAAGATGGCTGTTTTCTTCACTTGTGGTCAACATTGTACTAGAAATTCTATACAGTGCAAGAACTGAAGAAAAAAAATAAACAATATAAACATTGTAAAAGAATTAATAAAACTGTCCTTGTGAAGAGATGATTCACAAGGAAGAGATGATACATGATTACATATATATAAGATATTCTAAAGAATCAAAAACAGCAAAACTGCTATAAAAAACCTATTTAACAGAGTCATAGGATATAAAATCAATATAAAAAAATCAAGTGTATTTCTATCTTAGAAAAGAATAGTTAGAAAATAAAAATTTAAATAAAACATACTATTTGTAATGGCATACAAAATCATGAAATATTTAGGGATAAATTTAATAAAATATGTTCAAAATATATATGAGACACAGTGAATAACTGAAACGTTGTTAGGACAATTAAAAGGAACCTAGTTATGGAAGACTCATCATGGTTAAAATCCCAATATAATTCATCACTTTTTCTTTTTTTAACATTGACAAACTGATTCTAAAATTTGTATGAAAATGCAAAGAACCTGTAATAGCCAGAACAATTTTCCAAAAGTGGTTTACATGTTTGATTTCAATACTTACTCAAAAGCCACCGTAATCAAGACATTGCAGTATTGGTGAAAGAAGAAATGTATCGATCAATGGAAAAGAATGGAAAGAGTAGAAATACACAAACATACTCATAGTAAGAGAGTTTTTTTAAGTCAGTAGATTTTTAAATACTATTTGGAAAAGTGAAAAAAAAAAGATATTGCAGTTATTTAATGGGGAAAAGATAACATTTTCAACAAAGAGATATCCTTATGGAAAAAATGAACTATAACTCTTCATAACATACACAAAGATGAACTCCACACTTAAAATTTTAAACTTTAAAATATAAACTTTGAAATTTATTTTAAAGTTCAAATTTTAAAGTTTATAATTCCAGATGATAATACAGGAAAAAATTAATTATAATCTTAATTAGGCAAATGTTTCTAGGTAGAATGCAATATCTATATCTATATAGATATAGAAATAGATAGATATATAGATATATTGATAGATATATTGATACTATATATATTATCATTAAAAAAATGAAGGGCGCTTGGGTGGCTCAGTCAGTTAAGCATCTGACTTCTGCTCAGGTCATGATCTCACAGTTCGTGGGTTTCAAGCCCCACTTCAAACAGCTCAGAGCCCGGAGCCTGCTTTGGTCTCTGTGTCTCCCTCTCTCTGACTCTCCCCTGCTCATGCTCCATTTCTCTCTCTCTTAAAAATAAATAGTAAAAAAAAAATTTTTAATTGAAAGGGCAACACACACTAGGTGAACACATTTATATTACATATAACTGACAAAGGACTTCTATCCAAAATATAAAATCATTTTTTCCAACTCAAGAAGAAAATTAGAAACCTAAAGTTTAAACAACTGGTCAAAAAATTCAAACAGATATTTCACCAAAGAAGATACACGAATGACCAACAAACACAAGAAAAGATGCTCAATGCTTTCAAGCCTCAGAGAAATAAAAAGTAAAACCATGAGATACTGCTATAACAACTAGAATGGCTAAAATTAAAAATGCTGAAAATACAGGTGTTGACTAAGATACAGAACAACTGGAAGTTTCATACACTACTGGTTATGAATATAAAAATGTATAACCATTTTGGCAATCAATTTGGCAATTTATTACCAAAAAACTAAGCAATTCTACACCTATGTATTTACCTAAGAGGTATGAAATGCCTTGCACAGGAATGCTCATAGGTTTTTTTTCTCAATAGGCAAAAACCTGTAAACAACCCAAGTAAATAGATAAGCATAGGATATGCATATAATGGAATACTGTTCAGCAATTAAAAAAAGAAAGACAGTACTATGATACCCTAGCTACATGAATGAATGAACTAAAGAAGTTTTGTGCTGTCCGATTTCATATACACAACATTTAGACCAGGCAAAATTAGTCTATGCTGACAGAAAGCATATCAGTAAGTAGTAGAGAAACTGACCATAAAGGAGTACAAAGGAAGTTTTTGAGTGGTAGAAAGTCCTATATTTTGACTGTGATGATGATTACACTGATGTAGTTAAAGCTTTTCTGTTAGTCTAAGTAAATAATTATAACAAAAAAAAAGAAGAAAAAAAAAAGAAAAAGAAAAATGCATGATTAAATAAGCCTGTAACTTTAAACCCATTCAAAAGGAAAAAAAAAAAAAAAAAGAGCAGTGTGATTTGGGATTAGTTCCCTTTTCCCAAAGGCCTTCATTTTTGTCCATGTTAAATGAAGAAGAGTTAAACTAGAAAATCTTTAAGACTCATCGCATTATGCATTTCTAAGGAAAATCTTAAATTTCTCCTATTTTTTTCATATAGAGGAGAAAGCTTAATGCATTAGACAGAAGTTGGTCTTGGATCCAGGAAAATCATGATAAATATTGGGACCCTCGCACTTACTAGATGCCTGAGCAGGAATTCAATCTTTCACAGTTACAATTTTTTTCCTCTACAAAGTTAGGAGAAAAATCTATGCCTTATACACTGGGTGTGAAAAACCACATGATTCCAATATGTACAAACGTCTTTGATGCTCACTAGCTGCCTTTCACCAGAGAAAATTTTAAGATTCAAAACCAAAAATAAAGTTAAACAGGATTCTTCCAGAAATCAAATATGTACCCTTATCAACTGAATCCTCCAAGGAGGACATTTGAGTTTCTATAAGAGATCCTGTCTTCTACTAACTGCCTTTGCAGATGCTCTGAGCACAGCACCTGTCATGCTGTTCAGGGTGAGAAGACAAGCATTAAGGAATGGCACAACAGTGGGAATAAGATAGGCCATCCTCAGGGAGCCTTCACTCTGCACTGGTTTCTCACGCTGAGTACCCTTAGACAGCTGAACCACATGAATCTTTTCTTACTTTCTGACTCAACCGGAAGACTCCCAAGTGAGCTATAAAACTTATTTAGTGCACTTTCTTGGGGCATCTCAAACGTATAGTTAAATTCAAGAAATTCCCATTAAAAAATCCTTTTATTTTGCTTTGGTTACTTTTCTTTTAAATTAAAAAGAAAAAAAATCCTAGCTACCAGTGTCTACTAAAGCCCTGAAATCACAGGTAGAATAACTTAGTGTCTTGAGAGCCTACATTACTTCGCCTTGTGGGAAGGAAAATATGACATTTTCTTAAATATACAACAATATTTTCTTTCTGGGCAGAGACTTAAATTTTTCCCAGATCACAAGGGGACAAAAAGTTTAAATGAAACTTCAATGACATACCAAACCAGATGAGAAAAATGTAGATACCTCTAAACTCAACCACCACCTACAGGCATAGAACATTTCACAATGTATGTATCAACCAACCACTGCCAATGGGGTAGTTTAATCAACTCCTCTAGGGCCAATTTAAAAGGGTAAACATGAGCAAAGCTTTTATTAATGCTTCCCTTCATCACAAAAGCAATTTCCCACTGTCATTTGAGCTTTTTACGATGGCCCACTACCAGCACAAGCCATTTTAGTTTACCTCTGACTGTGCACCAAGCAGAAAAGAAAACAAATCAAATAATTAAAATGGTCAAAAATGTACCATTTCAAATGGCTCAGTCTTTTAAAACATTTATAAAAGTACCCCCCCCCCACACACACACACACTTTTTTTTTCTGAAGAGGGCAAATTGTGAAGAAGGAAGAGAGAAATGGCTTTCTTCTCTTCTCAAAATATGCCAATGAATTCTAAATATTTTCTTTTATAAGAATGTTAAAGGGTCTTCTAACATGGCTACTGAACCAGCTGTTGCCTATCTTCATCTTTCCACTTCTAAGCAACATCTCTAATTATAATCTTGTGTGCCAACGCTTTTGGGACTAGCATGGTTTCTGACTGATTAAAAAATTCATACCAGTTTCTCATGCTGAGAAGTGAAGATTATTCCCATTCAGCCATAAGAGGGCTCTGGCAGAAATAGGGTTAATTTTCTTTCCCCTGAGCCAGTAGCTCCCACACCTGTCAACCATCAAGGTCAGGCTTGCCAGGAACCTAGGAGTGAATGGGCATGGGCGCAGCTGTAGCAAATTAGTGTATCCTGAGGAGGTCCAGCATAAAAGATGTGAACTCTTGCATATGTCTCTATGGGGTTTTGACTGATCCAAAAACTATGTTGCTATGGGGAATCAAGAGTGGTAGGAGCCTCAGACACTTCCACCACAGACTTCCCCTGATAATACATAATATGTAAAACTGTATGTGCGCCTGTATGTGTGTGTCTATGTATTTTTATAAGGCCCTTTGGGATTATAGCAGAGCAACAACACACATATAATTCTGTAAACCATAAGAAGTAATTTAGAAAAGGATATAGTAATGATGACAATGGTATTTCAGCTATCTCCATCACTAGATATGAAAACCACATAATTATTGATGACACAATAGTTAATGATTTTCATCAATGCTCTTTCTCAAGAGTACATAGATATCGCAATATAGCAATCATACATGTGGTTGTTTTAAAGAAAGTGATCAAAAAAGAGTAACTTGGGAAAGAAAGACACTTGGCTCAATTGTGATAATATCTTAGTATTGGTAGACACCATTTCCTTGTAATTTGGAAGTCTAAATTCTGACTTGGTTTATCTTCTTATTTTTTTGTTAATGTGAAAAATATCCAAAGTTATGTCATAATCGAGTGTCTTGTATTCTTGCATGAGTATAAGATGTTCTAGGCCATTGAGCCCTGCCCATTTTCAGCTTTGTGTGCAACATGAGAAGAGTAGAATTGTAGGAAAGATAGAAAGGTTATATGGAGAGAAAAACATAAAAGGTGAAGGGAACATAGAGAGATGCTTAAACAGTACTTTACATTCCTGCACTCATTCAATTTCTCTAGTGGAATGTGGGGTCAATATTTCAAGCAATAATAGAATAAAAACATTGCAGAATGCTGTGTGTTCTCTTTGCACTGAGCAGGGACTAAAAGAAAAGTGGGGGCAGAGGGATACATCTTAGTGATTCCACAAAGCCAGTTCATATTCTCAGAAGAGGAGCAAAAAAACAAATACATCTAATTGCTTGTGAAAGTTAGGCCCATTGACTACAGTTTAATTACAGTCTACAGCCAGATCCTACATTAGTGTAACAAGTACAACCCTAAAGAATAAAATAAAATGACATTTTGGCTGAGCAAAAGTTCGAGAATCCTACAGGGTCATGATTTAACGTTTCACACCCTATAAGCATCATTAATAGCAAAGACATTATGAAATCAATTTTGAAAAAAGATCATCTCCCAGGGCTCTCTACTTAGATGTGAAGTTTTTGAAGGGGAAGAGGGCAATTGATGGGCTAAGCACCAGCCTGGCCCAGCACAGTCACTCAAAGCAGAATTAAAAAAAAAACTATCTAAATTCTTATTTGACAATTGAAGAAACTTACAGAGATAATTGATTTAGAGACTTCTCAATTTATCAAAATACCCTGAGCATCTTAAGAAGTTGCTTATTGGACAGTACTTATTATTGGACACTGTAGAACCTATTTCTTAAAGTGGCTATTATTGGACACTGTAGAACCTATTTTTTAAAGACCCGCAGAGTCTGCAAAGTCCTGCTGAGCAGATCACACTCTGCAGTGGAGAAGGGTAGCTGGGTCCTAACTGACTCAGCACGACCTAACTGACATGCAGAATAGGAAGTCCATGCCCTTACTTTCTTCTCTTTCCATTGATACTGACCCATGATTGCCACTCCCACTCTGCCTTCGACTTTTCTTGACGAGTGGAGGAAGTACTGAAGAAGAGTGAAGTAACTTGCTTCTTCACCAAGACTGCCAACTCATGCACACTGCAGTGTTTTGTGATATGTGTGTTTTCAGCCACCTTGGGATTTTCACCAGAGGAGCAACTTATTTCATATGTGCTTGTGGAAAGGTAACAAAGATTTATTTATTTATTATTATTACCAGTTGAGTTCAATATAAACTATTGACATAAGTATGTTCTACTTATACTATTTCTTTCCCTTGAAGGATACCCCAATTTAGTAGTGTAAAAACATAACTGAATGAAGGAAATGGATCTCCAAATTGGAATTTTGATTTCAAAAATGATTTAATTCAATAAATTGTTTAAAAGTAAGAATTTTCCATAATAAACTTACTTGGCTGACTACTAATGGTCTTTAGGCAATGGTAACCAAAGGGTATTTGTGATAATCTCCCACAGAACAAAACAAATGTTGACAAGTATTAACAATTTAATTATGTAATGACCATGCTGCAATATAAGGGAAGTATAGGTGTGATCACTCTTTCTGATAGTCATTACAGTTGTGATATTATCCCATCTGATGTAGGGATAGAGTCAGCAGTAATGAATCAGTGTCTTATATCCTTGCTCAGTGCTGACATTTGTTAGAACTTTGGTTTTAGGGGTGCCTGGGTGGCTCAGACAGTTAAGCGTCCGACTTCGGTTCAAGTCATGATCTTGCAGTTCCTGAGTTCCAGCCCCGCGTCGAGCTCTGTGCTGACAGCTCACAGCCCGGAGCCTGTTTCACTTTCTGTGTCTCCCTCTCTCTCTGCCTCTCAAAAAGTGAATAAACATTAAAAAAAATTTTTTTTAAAGAACTTTGGTGTTAGATAAGAGAAACTAGCAATTACTAGTGTAGAGTGGGTAATTAAAATCCACATATGCTAAACTTACATATGCAAAAAAGTAACATTCTTTTTTTTTAATATACAACTGTTTGCATAGTTTTCTCAAGCTTAGATTCTCTTTAATGGTGGTAGGAGAAGCTAAGGATGGATGGGATTTTAAATATGTCACTTAAAGGTTACTTATTTTTTCCTTTTAAAATTGTCCCTTTGGTGTTATCTCTACCCTTTTCTCTTCCTTCTAGCCAAAGGGTACCTGGACATACCATGGGGCATCACAAAAAACCCAAATTGGGTAGCAGCCTTCTCTAGGATGTCCCTAGACATCCTACTGTTGCTCATCCTACTGTTATCTATTCTCAGTATTGTGGCTAATGAAAGTCATGTTTAGGTTTTGTTTTTTCTCTGTACAGTCAGTGCCTAGAGGTTCCTTTTCTTCTACCAACAGGCTCCACTACTTTGATGTGGCCCCACCTCAGCTTTCCCCGACACTGCTGCTCTGCTGAATCTCAGCCAGATGCTCATTGGTCCCTTCTTTAAGAGCCCCTCCCTAATTAACCAATGATTTCCCTGTTCTTCACTGAGGACACACAGTGACTTTGAGACGTTTCACTCATTATGCACAGAATTTGTGCAGTCAAAGGTAAAAGTATGGTTGGTGCAGTCTGTGGTCTTTTGGCCATCATCACTCAGCTGTGTGTGTCCATGTTGGTGTGGGACATTCAGCCAAGTGGCCTCCTCCTTAGATCTGACAAATTGTGGGGCACCAGGCTCCTTTCCTTTCAGCATCCCCCACATACACATCTAACTCTGGGGTTCCCCTATCACTGCCCGATCTTCATCTTTAGGGTTATCCTCAGCTGAACTATACTGGGGTGGAATAGAGAACTGAAGACACAGCATCTGATCTTTTGCTCTTTTCTCTCTCTGTTACCCTATCCACTTCCATAATATTCCATGATCTTTTTCTATACACTAAAATAAAAATTTCAGATCTCCAATTGTTTTAATGTGAGAAAAACGGGAATTTATAAATTTGTCTTTCATTTAAGCCTAGACTGCAAAGCTACTGTTTTATTGGAACACCAAAGCCCTAATTTACCATACACTTGACATCTTTGTTCCAGATTACATGAGTCTCCCCTGGATGATGGACATGCTTTTATTTAATGGCTGGGAAGTCAAGAAGGCTATAATTTAAAGAAAATGCAAAATATATGACTTGATATATTAAAAATATTATGCCAGTTTTCTAGCTCAAAAATAATGTAAAATAAAATACAAAGATCCCAGCATATTTTACAAACAAAAGGAGAAACTTCATCTGAACCCAGAGTTGCCTGGTGTCAGGGCTTACTCAACACACTGTGAGAAACCTCATGTGTATATTCTATCTTACTCTCCAGATATTTTTATGGCTTCTATATTCTCATCTCTTTTATCAGTTTTTGTTTCTTTTATGGACTAGCTTTCTCTATATCCTAATCTAAAAGTGGAAAATATGGGATCCCTATTAAGATCTCTAGTTTTTACATCTCCTCTTTAAGAATCCAACTTTAACTGGGATTGGAACACATTGCCCTCTTCCCTTTCCAGTTTACTAAATAGAAAATTTTAATTACTCTCGTTTGTATCATGATCCCATCTTTCATTCATCTTTTGATGTAGCATAAGTATGGAATAATTCTCTATATGCATCAGAGTGGGAGTGAGATTACTTTTCCTTTTTGTTTGTTTGTTTGTTTTTGGAAAGAATAAAAGGCAAAAATTTATAAATATCCACTATAATATTCTTCCTGTTATTTCTATTGACTTATTATAGCTATTTATTATGAAATAAAGCTGACACTTTCTTGTGAAGTTCTGAAGTACACATAGAAGCGTTTTTTTACGTAATTTTTTTGAATAACAAAAACAAAGAAAATCTCTTGGGATTATTTATATGTTCCAGGGTAAAGGTTATAGCTTCCAGGAGGACTGTGGAATTTTTCAAAATCAGTTACTTATCTAGGATATTTTCTCAGGGCATGTTGTTTTAACTAGTAAATCCACCTTGCATCAGTCTGGTGTCATTTTGAGATCATGTAGATTAACCTGTATCTTGACTAAAAATAATATTTATTATTAAAATTTTTTCTGCTTTAGTTTGCTGGCATGATGAATGATATTGCATTCCTAATAACAAGCCATCCTTGCATTCCAGTTATAAATCTTTTATGGACTATGTTTATTTTTAAAATACTGGTAGATATCAATTCTTAATTACAATCTAATTTTATTTTGGATTGTGTACTAACATTAAAAAATGACCTTAAGGATTTGTTGTTGTTGTTGTTGTTGTTGTTATAAATATTATCTGCCTTTGACAGACATATAAATGTTCTGATTTCATAAAAGATGTTGCAAGCATTATATTCTTAGTTCTTTGCAACAACTTAAACAGAATTCAGATTAAAAACTTAAATAGAATTAGCAATACTGGTTGGTTTAAGTTTTAAAATGATTTGAACTTAATCCCTGGTGGTGGCTGGTGATGGCAGTTCTGGGGTCTCCAACATTTTCCCCAGTTGTGGTCCTAAATCCGTTGGAAGCAGAGGCTGTGAAACTTGAGGTTCTTGCTGGTGTGAAATGACTGAGTACAAACTGGTGGCAGTTGGAGCAGCTGGTGTTGGGAAAAGCACACTGACAACCCAGCTAATCCAGAACCACTTTGTAGATGAATGTGATTCCAACATAGAGGATTTTAACTGAAAACAGGTGGTTACAGATGGTAAAACCTGTGTTCTGGACATAATGGATGCAGCTAGTCAAGAAGAATACAGTGCCATGAGAGACCAATACATGAGGACAGGTGAAGGCTTCCTCTGTGTATGTGCCATCAATAATAGCAAATCATTTGCAGATATTAACCTCTACAGGGAACAGCTTAAGCAAGTAAAAAACTCAGATGAAACAAGTGTGATTTGCCAACAAGGACAGTCAACAAAAAACAAGCCCACAAATTGGCCAAGAGTTACGGGATTCCGTTCATTGAAACCTAAGCCAAGACCAGACAGGGTGTTGAATATGCCTTTTGCACACTGGTAAGATAAATATGCCGGTACCAAATGAAGAAACTCAACAGCAGTGATGATGGGACTCGAGTTTTTATGCGGTTCTTGTGTGTGGTATTGTAATGAATACTTTTAAAGTTGTAGCATCAGAAAAGAGCCACTGTCAAACTGCACTGACACCCTGGTCTTGACTTTCTTGCATAAGTATTCCTGTTGCTATCTTGAGTCTCACAGGAAGCTCCTACTACCTCCTCAGCTCTCAGTAGATCAGTACAATATTCTCTATTTGAGAAGCTCTCTAAATAACTACCTCCTCACTTGGTTGCCTGACCAGAGAAATGAATCTCTTGTTACTCCCCCCTATTTTTCCACCCTGGATTCTCCCCCAACACACATAAACAAACCTCCGCCATCCCAGGTTTTTCATCTGAAAAGTAATTCATGCTCTGAAACAGAGAACCAAACTGTAGACATGAAATGCTGTAAGAAACTATGTCTTGAGGTCTAACGTAGCAACTGCTGGTTGTTTTGTTTTTCATTTTATTGTTGAACATGGCACTGTGTTGGTTTTTGGAGAAATGTCATAAATTACTGTTTTGCTGAGAATATAGTTAAGTTGCCATTTGGTTTGTTTTTAATGTTATTGGCTATACTCTATATACCTGGCATCTGCTCTGCATTCATAAATACTACTACTACTGATAATAATAATTAATAATAATAATAATTTGTACTTAAATCTTTACCTTTTTACCTTCACTTTTGGGAGGTTTCCTTTGTCCATTTTCCAAATTTCTTCCACAGTGATTTTTGTTTCTTTGTTTAGGTTTGATTTCTTAATTTTTGTCAATCAATTTTTGCTGGCAAATCACATACTTCATTTAGACTGTCATATTCATTTATATAGAGTTGAATGAATATTCTCATTTAAAATTCCTTCTATGTTTTTCATTTTTAAATGTGGTAAAAATCATAATAAAGAAAACTAGATTAATACGACTTATTCATATAAGGGAAGAAATATTAAAAACATTATAAGCAAATGCAACTCGATAGTTGATGAAAGTATAATTTGTCATAAGATAAACAATTTGCTCCAATGAAGTCACATGGATTTATTGTTGAAGTTCAGTTTTTGACTTACTAGTTGTTGAATCTTATGTAATTTATTTAACTTCTCTGAGTCCCACAATTAAAAATACTGAGGAAAGAATGCCTGTAGTTAAATATTTTGTCAGAATCACTGAAATAGTCAATATAATTGACTAATAGAGCAATAACACAGAGTTAATGCTGAATAAATTTTATTTTCACTCAAGATAGAGTTTACTACTAGACAGAGTTTATATTAGAAATCCAAGGACAGTTCAATGTTTGAGTTTAAATAAGGAGTTGAGTGATCACCAAATGGATGATTATGTCAAAACCAATACCCCATCCTGATAACAACAAAAATTATATAAATGATACAGAAAACAATATTGAATTTATCTTTCATAATATGTTGCTAAAAGACTAGTGATATAAAAATAAGTCACATATTTTAAATCATTAAATTTTAATTAGATAAAATATTAATCAGGGTAAATTAATTAAATGTATCAATTAAATGAAATTAATTAGACTAAAATTAATTATTTAAAACTTTAATTAATTGATTAAATACTAAATGCAAATCAAAACCACAGTGAAATATCACTTACACCAGTCAGAATGGCTAGTATCAAAAAGGCAAGAGTTAACAAGTGTTGGTGAGAAAAGGGAACCCTCATGCACTGTTGATGAGAATGTAAATTGGTTCAACCATTTTGGAAAACAGTATGGGGATTCCTCAAAAATTTTTATTTTTTTATTTATTTATTTTTTTTAATTTATTTATTTATTTTTTTTTTATTTTTTAATATATGAAATTTACTGTCAAATTGGTTTCCATACAACACCCAGTGCTCATCCCAAAAGGTGCCCTCCTCAATACCCATCACCCACCCTGCCCTCCCTCCCACCCTGCCCTCCCTCCCACCCCCCATCAACCCTCAGTTTGTTCTCAGTTTTTAACAGTCTCTAATGCTTTGGCTCTCTCCCACTCTAACCTCTTTTTTTTTTTTTTTTTTCCTTCCCCTCCCCCATGGGTTTCTGTTATGTTTCTCAGGATCCACATAAGAGTGAAACCATATGGTATCTGTCTTTCTCTGTATGGCTTATTTCACTTAGCATCACACTCTCCAGTTCCATCCATGTTGCTACAAAAGGCCATATTTCATTTTTTCTCATTGCCACGTAGTATTCCATTGTGTATATAAACCACAATTTCTTTATCCATTCATCAGTTGATGGACATTTAGGCTCTTTCCATAATTTGGCTATTGTTGAGAGTGCCGCTATAAACATTGGGGTACAGGTGCCCCTATGCATCAGTACTCCTGTATCCCTTGGATAAATTCCTAGCAGTGCTATTGCTGGGTCATAGGGTAGGTCTATTTTTAATTTTCTGAGGAACCTCCACACTGCTTTCCAGAGTGGCTGCACCAATTTGCATTCCCACCAACAGTGCAAGAGGGTTCCTGTTTCTCCACATCCTCTCCAGCATCTATAGTCTCCTGATTTCTTCATTTTGGCCACTCTGACTGGCGTGAGGTGGTATCTGAGTGTGGTTTTGATTTGTATTTCCCTGATAAGGAGCGACGTTGAACATCTTTTCATGTGCCTGTTGGCCATCCGGATGTCTTCTTTAGAGAAGTGTCTATTCATGTTTTCTGCCCATTTCTTCACTGGGTTATTTGTTTTTCGGGTGTGGAGTTTGATGAGCTCTTTATAGATCCTCAAAAATTTTTAAATAGAGATACCATATGATCTAGAAATTCCACTGCTGGATATTTATCCAAATCCCAAAAACACACTTTGAAAAGATATTTGCACTTCTATGTTTATTGTAGCAATATTTACTATAGCCAAGATAGGGAGGCAACCCAAGTGTCCATTGATAGATGAATGAAAAAAGAAGATATATATATATATATATATATATATATATATCTCCAATATCTTCTTTTTAATATATATATATGTGTATATATATATGTATATATATATATATATATATATATGTATATATATATATATATATATATATATTACCGAGCCATAAAAAAGAATAAAATCTTGCCATTTGCAACAACATGGGTGTACCCTGAGGGTACTGTGCTAATTGAAATAAGTCAGACAGGGAAAGACTAATAAGGCCATGTGATTGCATTAATATGTGGAATCTAAAAAATGAAACAAATGAACAACAGCAGAAGAATTCTAAATACAGAGAACAACGGGTGGTTGCAAGAGGGGAGGTAAGGGTGGAGATTAGCAAATGGAGGGAATTACGAGGTACAAACTTCCAGTTATAAAAGGAAGAAGGCACAGAGATGAACAGTACACCATAGGGAATGTGGTTTATATTTGTAACAACATTGTATGGTGACAAATGGTGACTACACTTACCAGAATGAGCACTGAATAATGTACAGAATTTTCAAATAAATATTTTTTACACCTGAAACTAATATAATATTGCATGTCAATTATACTTCGATGAAAAAAGTTTGCTCAAAATTGAAAGAGTCCTGTTATTCTGTTCTGTTCTCTCATGGCTGCATGTTATGGCTGCTAAAAATAGGAAATCTGGATTTGCAATGCAAACTTCAGTTTTTTTTTAAATGCCCCAAGTTAACCAATGTATGACAAAAAATCACCCAGGTCAAGCAGTGCAATTGTCTGATGCAAGATGTAGACTGTAGTAGGACATGTGCTAGAAGTCAAGGACCAACAGAATTGCTTGTGAAACAGTAGTTTGTCATGTTTTATGTTTGGGAATTTTGCCTTATCCCTGACCAAAAAGCTAATACCAAAGAAAGCTGGACTATCTTATGATTTTGCCATGGCATATCTCTTAAAAATTTCATAAATGTACATGTACATGCATACACATTCATATGTATTTTACCAAATGCATACCCATGCTGCTGTTGAGACTGGGTCAGGGTAGGTGCAAATTCATATGGTCACTTGGGCCCTAGTATTTGATGCCTGATCCTTTGCCAAAGTTTTCCTCTCCTCCAGGTAAATTTCCCTACGTAGGGATTTGGTGGGTATTGTTAACCTTGCCTACCAGCTGGCTTTAATCAGGACTGTTAAATTATATGAGACATGATTCAATGTTCATCTCTGAAGGTAGAAATCTGGATTTCAGAAGCTTTGGTTCCAGAAAAACCTGGATTCATTAACTAGTTTTACTCACACTTTCCCAGAGAATTTTTTGTGCCATGCACTATACATATTTATGTGTGAGTAATGGAAGAAGAGGAATCACCAGACATGCATATATAAAAATGCTATTACTGGCTGAGTCATAATGACTTGTTTGTCATCAAATTTCCATTCTGATGACCTAGCTAAAACAAATAAAATATGTTCCAATGTGACTGGATGTCCCTAATGGCTAACATTTAAATAAAATTTCCCATCACTAGGACCTGTCTAAACACATTCACTCACACACACACACACACACACACACACACACACACACACACACTGATTTTAAATTACATCTTATTGTACTCTAAGCTCCATTGAGGACAACGATTTGCACATTGCTGCATTCTGACCTCTAACACAGTTTCTAGTACATTGTATATATTCAGTAAAAGTTTGTTAAATTAATAAATTAAATATGCTTAGGATAATAACAAAAATAATTCATAGATACATTCTAAAGCAGTGCCTACATAAAATTTTGTTGGAAAAAAGACTTGGCCATTCATTGATACATGGTCTATAGTCACTTTCTCATTATAACAGCAGGTTCCAGCACTTGCAACACAGACAGAATGGCCCTCAAAGCCTAATGAATCTACTATTGGGCCCTTTAAAGAAACCCATATCCCAGAGGCATACTCTTTAAATTTACATGAATAAACATAAATTAAATAAATATTGTTATTGACTACTATTTTTTCATTTCTAGCAGTACAGTAATACCAGACACGGATTAAAAACAAATAGAAAGATGCAGAACAAGATAAAATTATGGGAAGATATTATATTTATTTGAAAGGCAAAAATTAATTATAAAATAATTACAATTATAAAATAGTTTATTGATAGTGACCTAATTAATTTGAAATATGTTTTTGAGTTCATACTGTTCACCAGACTTTGTACTTGGTAGTACATATTTTTTTGAAGCTTATAAAAGATCACAATTTGTCTTTTTACCTTCTTTCCATCATCTTCTTTAGCCTACACAATTGCAACCACTCTTCAGGTACCTCTGATTGTATCCTTGTTCGGAGCATACACTTTACAACTAACCAGGTCATTTCCCTGCCTTTTGGTGATTACCCCTTTTACTTGGAATAAAACCCACCATCCTCACTGTGCTTTAAACAGTCTTTTACAATGTTGTCTCAGTCCAAGATTCTCTCAAAGTATATGTCCAGTGGTAAGGGCCATGGGCTCTAAACTCACCCAGTTTGTACTCAAATCTTGACTCCACCTCTAAACAAACTATATAAATTTGGACATGTTACTTGTTCCTTCTCTGTCTTCATTTCTTCATCTATAAAATGGGAATAGAAATTATGTAATCAGTTGTTGAAAATCAAATAAGATAATTTATGTAATGTGTAGAGAAAATTTCTTGAAACACAGTGAGCACTCGATAAATTAGTCTGTGATTAACGACAATTTCAAGTCTTCCTAATTCATATCCCCCACCCCAGGTTTGCTTCTGTAATACTGAACAAACCAAGCCTATGAACAGGATAGCTCTTTCCTTAAAATGCTCCCTTTGACATCCCCACTCCTGTCCTACTGTGGCTTGGCTATGTCCTACTTTGACTTCAGGTATCTGTCCAGCATTCTGAAGGATCTGATATGTAACTCTGTAAGTTAACGAGTTAGCCTGCCCCAGTTTCATGGTTGCTGGCAGAAGACATGAGATTCCTACATCAGAACAAAAGACTTTATTACTCATGGTAATAGAGGAAACAGTTTTAGTATTTGCTCCGGTTCTCTGAGCCCAATTCTCACAAGATGATGCAAAGAGGGTCGAATGACACATGCAATATGTAGATCACCTTACAGGACAGCAACCTTGAGCTTAGAGAAGCTGCCTTTTATAATGGTCAGTAAGCATGTCTGTCTTTGCTGCCAAAAGAGACTATATGTTCCAAGACTGTAAACAAATCTGCAGTTTGCTCTGGAATGAAACACTGTATCTCTATCTTCCAAGGCTATTTACTGTACAACATCAGTGAAAAGATAGTTGCGAAAAAAGGTAGTCACTGCCTCTACTAGCAAGAAGTTTAGAAATGCAAGAGAGCCAAGGAACAGTTGTGTTCTGACAGTCTCAATAGAACTATTCTGTTTTTCCTCAAGATAGTTATTGACCCGTGTTGACCATCAGCTACTTGAAGACAGATTCTCTATATTTTCCACCACTTATCCCAGTGTCTAGCATAGTCCCTTGCACATAGTAGGCATTCAAAAAATTTTTTGAGCAAATTAGAGAGTCTAGTGTAAATGACATTATTTTTATTCCTACCATTACTACCATAACCAGTAGAATAAAATTTAAAAATACATCTCATTCATATGAGCAACAACTTATAAATACTTCAGCATTGTGCATACTTCATGAAAAATGTGCACTAAGTATATATAGAAATCTACAAAATGACTTTAGTGAGATAAAGATTTTGGTATATAAAGCTACATGCATAAAGATAGAGCAGCACAGGCTCTGAATTGCAATGAGAAAACGTGTATTTTATTTGTATCTTTGCAACTTAAAAAGATACATGCTCTCAGATTAAAAGGGGAAATCTTCACAACTTTTTATGCATGTATTCAACAATAATTTATTGATGCCATTTTTAAATGAGTGTCAGGCCCTTTTCCAATAGGTATTGTCCCTATTAACCAACTCCCATTGTTAAGAGTATCTCCTTACAGCAAACTTGAAATTGATACAATAAAAGCAATTTTTATTTCTAAGCTTGGTGACCATATAGGAAAAATGTTTGTGTCTTCATAATAATGTATTTCTACATAATAATGTATATATTGTGTACTGTGTGATATAAGCTATCCTATATATTATATGAATAGTATCTTATTCACATAATTAAATACCATTTTACTCTTGAAAAGAAAGGGCAATCCAAAATATAAAAATTTGATATTTGTTCTCAAAGCTACCCAAACCAGATAGAAAGCTCAAAAATGGTACAAGTTTGAATTATCACAATAAAGGTAAGAGCTATACACACCATTTTTTCCCTCAGTATGGATAGAGCCTCCTGGGGGAAAAATGTGACTAATTAATTATTTTACACCACACAACTAAACGATAATGTTCGGTATTGGTGTAATAACCAGACCCCTGGACAAGACAGTCTCATTATCACTCCCAATAAAATAGCACTTCAGTATTCTGTAAGACTTCCATTACTGTCAAGGATCGTTGGGTGGTGTTTACAAATAGTTAACCAGCCTTCCTCACAGCTGTTCAAAATTGAGGGCTCATGAACACTTATGCAAGCAGAGTAAAATCTTATAAGCACAGATGAGCAGGAAGAGCGGTGGTACACCGAATGCATAACAAATAAGAATTTTAATTCATCTCATCATGAAAACAATAAGAGATGAGGAAAGAGAGGACAGAGGCCTTGGATGCCCAGAATTAGAGACTTAACTCGGATCAACAGTGCCTGTCAGACTTAATGAAGACTGTTTATAAACATAAATTTGGCATATTTTAGAGCCGAATGTAAGGAATAACTACTCAAGTGCTATTCTAGTTGCGTGGCTAATGTTCAGGGATATTTTTAATTTAATCATCACTTTGACAATGGGGAATCTAGGCCACAAGGCATTCAGATACTTGTATAATTAAAGTTTCTATGGGATACTTCCCCTG
This sequence comes from Panthera onca, assembly GCF_046562875.1. Lineage (NCBI taxonomy): Eukaryota > Metazoa > Chordata > Mammalia > Carnivora > Felidae > Panthera > Panthera onca. The sequence goes on from NC_138346.1 coordinate 151,646,707, forward strand.
CCATGTTTTAGAAGATGTTTAATACTCTCCTAAGATTTGGTTACTCAATTTAAATTTGTATGTGAAATATACTGGCCCAAATCCTTAGGTAATGGTATGTTTCTATTTTAATCCATTGTAAAAAGAATGAAGTAGCAAAATCTCAATTATTATTTTGTGATTTTTTAAGACTAAGTCCAACTTCCTCACTTTAGAGAAAACAGGCATGTGGCAGTTCAGGTCTTCTGAAACTTAGTCTAGAGTTATTTCTACCATTCAACATTCTTTCAAAGTGAGGTCATTCTATAAGTGAGAATGTAACATTCTAGGAAATCAAATTTATCAACAGATACAGCATAAACAAACCCAATCTGCAGATGCTGCTTCTGAAAAGCAACGGACCTTGATATTTCTAAATTCTCAGTTTCTTTCCCTATTCTCATTTAATGGCGATGGCACATTCATACTGAGGAAGACTTAGCTAGATGAGATGGGATACTAAAATTTCATGTAGATCTTTGTTTTCAGACATGTGATTTAGAATTTAGTTTCTCTCTACCTAATAAGCAAACTTAGATTTGTTTCAAAATAAAAAATTGCATTTTTATATATCTTCTTAGTTAAGTGTACATTGATCAGTGGCTTCCAAAGTAGTGACATAAAATAATAATTTGTGAGAGTTTCAAGCAACTATATTTTCATTCAAATATGAGCTCTATTTTGCAGATTTTTTTCAGTAACTGCACTTATTTTCTGTAATCCCATTGATGGTAAAATGGTAAGAATTAATAGGATATTTTTATAATTAAATTTATTTAAATTTTATTAGCCAGCAAAAATTCAATGAACCTCTCTATGATCCTCAGGTAAGCCTTGCAGTGTATGTAAACTATATAATGATTTTCTACTTTGAAATCTTCTTTATAGTTTATGCTGATTGCAAAGTTAACTCTAACCTGTTTAATACACTGAATTGGTGTAGCACCAGCTGTAATACCTCACATGTGGTCACTATTTTAATACCTTAAGAGTCTGAGTTCATGAAAATATTATTTGTCTTTACATTTCCTACAAAGTTTAAATTTATAATACATCTTTTTAGAGTGCCTGGGTGGCTCAGTCGCTTGGGCGTCCAACTTCAGCTCAGGTCATCATCTCACAGCGCATGGGTTCAAGCCCCACGTTGGGCTCTGTGCTAACAGCTCAGAGCCTGGAGCCTGCTTTGGATTCTGTGTCTCCCTCTCTCTCTGCCCCTCCTCCTCTCTCTCTCTCTCTCTCTCTCTCAAAAATAAATAAAAACATTACAAAAATTTTTTAAAGAAATCTTTTTAACTGTTCATGCTTTTGCCTCACATATTCCTTGCTATTGTCCGGCAAAAAAATTCTGTTCCATACAGGCAAGTTGTTCTATTAACTCCTCACATTTAGATCATGCATTTGTCCAACAGATATTTATTGAAACAACATTGCTATGTATAACGTGACAACTATAGTAACAACTAAGTTATGAAAAATAACTTAGATATCAACTAAACAAATATAAAAATACTAGTACGTTAAGATAGCACGTTAAGTACAGTATACACAAGTTATTTAATGGACACTGTGGGAAATGCCTGAAATAATGTTAATGCCCAGTGAAAATATTAACCACATTAGAATCATAAATAAATATAAAAATGTAGTTAAATTAATGGCTTAATTGTTATTATTTATTTTTCTAAAGGTATAGCCTTTTCTTCTAACCCTTACTCCCATCTCTAGTTGCAGAGTTCTCAATGTATATAATGCTAACACTAATTCAAAGAAAACTGTGAAGTAGCTGTATAATTCCAGACAATGCAGACTTAGAATAAGGATTATTATAGCACTGCATAATGAAAAGGAATCAATTCTCCAGGAAGATATAACAATGCTAAATGTATATACACCTAACCACAGACCATCAAAATATATGAACCAAAAATAGAACTACAAGAAGAAATCTAAAAATCCACTAGTGTATTGGAGATTTCAATGCCTTTCTGTAAGTAATTGTTGGGCCAACCAAAAATTAATACACAAGCAGACAGAAAATCAGCAAAGTTATAGATTACCAGAGCAGCACTATTAATCAACTTGATCTAATTAATATTTATAGAATACTCCATCAAACAACAGCAAACTACATACTCTTTTGAAGCTCTCAGGAAACACTCACCAAGACAGAGTAAATTCTGGGCCATAGAACAGATCTTAACATATAAAGAGGAATAGAAATCATACAAAATTTGTTTTCATACAATAGAATCAAACTAGAAGTCAATAACAAAAAGATGTCTGGAAAATCCTCAAATACTAACCCAGTTCTCAATAACATATGGGTCAAAGAGAAAGCTCAAGAGAAATTTTATAAAAATATTTGAAGTAAATGTAAATAAAAGAACAACTTATACAAATTTGTGGGATATAGTAAAAGCAGTGTGGAGAGGGAAATTTATACATTAGACATATACATGAGAAAAAAGTAAGGATCTAAAATCAATACTGAAGCTTCCATCTTAGTAAAAAAGAGAAGTAAGTACAATGTATGTATGCCTAAGCCAACTAGAAGAAAAAATAATGAAGATTAGGGCAGAAATATGTGAAATTGAAAGAGAAAAATGATAGGGAAAATGAAATTAAAAGCTGAATATTTAAAAATATCAATAAAATTGATAAGGTCTTAGCTTGATTAACCAACAAAGAGTGACAAATAAAAACTATGTGCATAGAAAATGAGAAAAAAAATCACTACTGATCCCGTGTACATTAAAAGTATAATGAGGGAATACTATGAACTATATGTTCACAAATTTGATAATTTAGGTGAAACAGATAAATTCCTTGAAAGACACAAAATATAAAATTCACACAAGAATATAATCCAATTAACCTATGTCTACTACATAAATTAAATCAATAATTAGTAACCTTCCAAAAAAGAAAGCACCAGGTCCAGAAGATTTCACAGGGGAATTCTACCACACATTTATGGAATAAATAATATCATTTTTTTCACAATTTCTTCCAGAAAACAGAAGCTATAGAGAAGCTTTCCATACTTATTCTGAATCCTGCATTATTCTAATACTAAAGCCGGCAAAAACATTATAAGAAAATAAAACTACACAATAATATCTCATGAACATAGACATAACAATTTTCAACAAAATATTAGTAAATAGAAGCCAATAAAGAACTACACACAAGAAATGAGGATTCATTCCAGGTATTCAATGCTGGTGCAGTATTTAAAAATCAAGCAATAGGAGGGGCATCTGGGTGGCTCAGCTGGTTCAACATCTGACTCTTGGTTTTGGCTCAGGTCATGATCTCAAGGTTCATGGGTTCAAGCCCTGTGTCAGGCTCCATGCTGTCAGTGCTTGGGATTCTCTCTTTCTCTCCCTCTCTCTGCCCCTTCCCCACTTGTTGTCTCTCTCTCTTACAATAAATAAATAAACTTAAAAAAAGTTAATCAATAGAAAAAAGAAGAAAAATCCTATGTTCTATCCATTTTGGCAGGAAAAGTTGTGAAAATACAGCACCCATTCATAATAAAAACTCTCAATAAACCAGGACTAGAGAGGACTTCCTCAGCTTGATAAAGAACATCTACAAAAAAAAAAAACAAAAAACAAAAAACAAAAAAACTAAAGCCAATATCCTACTTAATATAAAAATCTGGATTTGTTTTTACTTAAGATTGGACATAGCAAGGATGTTTTCTCTCACTACTCCTATTCAACATGGTATTGGAAGTCCTAGCTTTTGTGGTGAGACATGAACAGAAAGTGAAAGGCAAGAGACTTGAGAAGAAAAAAAGAACTGTCTTTATGTTCAGATAACATGATTGTCCATGTAGAAACCCCCCAAAAAATCTGAAAATAAATTCCTGGAATTAATAAGCAAGTATAATGAGGTAACAGAATACAAGTTGATAAGCAGAAGACAATTTATTTTGTGTATAGGAGAAATGAACAATTGGAATTTGAATTTTTTTAAAAAAGCACCACTTACAACAGTACCAAAAATATGAAATCATTCAGTATAATAAAATATGTACATATTTATATCCATCAAAATATAAAACACTAATCATAGAAATTTTGAAATATACAGACAAATGGGGAGATACTAGCCTTTCCTTAGATATTATACTTTCCAATTCGTTTTTCTAAGGAAAATGTAATACTAGATTTTATAGGGCTAGGACTACAAATGAATTGGGGAATGATCCCAACACCTTATGAGTAGATAATTCCTTGAAGAACAGTTCTACATTTAGTGGGTGCTCTAGGCTAAGAGAAAGAAAGAAAGAAAGAAAGAAAGAAAGAAAGAAAGAAAGAAAGAGAGAGAGAAAGAAAGAGAAAGAAAGAGAGAAAGAAAGAAAGAGAGAGAAAGAAAGAAAGAGAGAGAAAGAAAAAGAAAAGAATAGTGGTGATGGTTGTACAATTTTGTGCATATAGTAGGAAGCACTTATAAAAAGTCAACATCAGATACTTGGAGAATAGACTTATCTACATGAATATTAGGATAGAGGCACTGCTATATATTTTTTTCTGCTTTTTTTAAGTTTTCATTTTAATTCCAATTACTTAATATACAGTGTTATGTTAGTTTCAAGTGTACATTGTTTTTCTTAATTTTTCTCATGATATATGTTTGAATATTTAAATTTTAATTCCAATTATTTACTCCAAGGACTTATTTTTTAGTTTATAGAGTGAGCTACTCTTTGTAGAAAAAAATTGGGAGATATTTCATGTTTCATGAATTAAAACTTTCAGTATTGCTAAGATGTTAATTACTCTCACCTTGAGCTATGGATTCAATACAATGCTAATCAAAATCTCAGCATGTATTTTGTAGATACTGACAAACTGATACTAAAAAGTTATGTGGAAATCAGAGGACATACAATAGCCAACACAACACTAAACAAGAACAAAGTTGGGGAATTATTGTCACCCAATTTCAAGAATCGCTATTAACCTATAATGGTTAAGGCAACGTGGCATTGGTGAAAGAAGAGCCACACGGATCAATGGAACAGAAAACAGGACCCAGATACAGCCCATACAAAGGTAACCAACTGAATTTTGACAAAGGTGCAAAGGCAATTCAATGAAGAGAGAATAGTTTTTTCAATAAGTGGTTCTGGAACAATTAGTCATACAAATACAAAACAAACTAACAAACAAACCCTAGACACAGATCTTACACATATCAAAAATAAAAACTAAATGAATCACAGACCTAAATGTAAAATGGAAATTATAAACCTTATGGAATAAACCAGAGTAGAAAGTCTAGGTGACCTAGGTTTTTGTGATGAGTTTTTAGATACTCATTACCAAAGCATGACCCATGAAAAGAACATTACAGGTTTGACTTTATTAAAGTAAAAAGCTTCTTCCCTGAAAAAGACGCTATTAAGAAAATGCAGAGACAAGCCACAGAGTGGGAGGAAATATTTGAAAACATATATTTAATAAAGACTTGTATCTAAAAACATACAAAGAACTCTTAAAAATCAGCAAAAGGAAAACAAACCACCCAGTTCAGAAATGAGCAGATTTGAACATACACCTCACCAAAGAAGATATCCAGATGGCAAATAGGCATATAAAAGGAGCCTCAACTTCATTTGTCATTGGGAAGAAAGGGTGGAATATATGAGGCACAGAATATTTTTATGGTGGTCAAACTATTCTGTATGATACTATATAATGGTGAATATAAAACATTAAGCATGTGTCGAAACTCACAGAACTTTATTACATAAAACCTACAACTTAATGTATGCAAATTAAAAAAAAAAAAAACTAAGAAGTTGAAGAATTCCAAGATGGAATGCATACTGTGACAAAAAAAAATCTAAATGTATTACAACTGTGTGAAATAACCTCACTCAATGGGGTGGGGGAATAAATTGCTGACCTAAACAATTTTAGAAATGAGTTCAGTCTGTAAGACTAAAGTCAAAAAAAATATATAATCTAGTTGATAAAATTGTTTCATACAGGGGTTTGAGCTAACAATTCTGAAGCCACTATACATGTACGCTAGAATTTGACAAGCAAGTAAGTGAATGGAGGAAGGTGGGCGCTAAGTTCCTCACTGTTCGAATGAGGTTTCAAATAAGCAAAGGGAAAGGCCAGAATAATCCATATGGTAATGAATTAGACGGAAATATCAGTATAAATTCATGTTTAGCTTGATATATATATATAGATATACATGAAAATATTTATAGACATGTGTATGTACATGAGGTAATATGCACACATATATTTCTAGCTCTTGCAGCTGAGAGAGCCTGGAAGCAACAATACCTCATTAATAGCAACTACACCAAGTACTCTGCTCTTGGTTTCTAATACCATTATCAATCAAAGGAACCAGGGATCCTTGGAGAAAGAGCTCACTCTAGGACTGGAACAGAAAATTTACAAGATGAACATTTTGTACTGCATGGAAACAAGGAAATGCTAACACACGATAACACATGCAAACACACACACACACACACACACACACACACACACACACACACACAGAGTTATGTTAAAGGGACATAAAAGCCAAGTAAAAGTGCTCCCAATGATCAAAAGGAGAAAAATTTAACCACCAAAATAAAGTAGTGTTGGATTATAACTCAAAGCATAAAATAAACACCAATGAGTACTCTTTGGGACTGAGTATGTGTCTTCCCAAAATTCATATGTTGAAGCCTTGCCTCTCAATGTTATGATGTTTGGAAATAGGGATTGGGGAGATAACTAGCACTAGATGAGGTCATAAAGGTGGGGCCCTCGGAAGATGGGATTAGTGTTTTTATAAGAAGAGACATCAGAGAGCTCTACCCCTGTGTCCACCCAAAGAAGAGGTCATGTGAGCACACAGCAAGAAGGTGGTCACCTAAAGCCAAGAGAAGAGCTCTTAGAATGAAACCTACATTGCCAACATCTTGATTAATATTAATCATATTAATTAAATATATTATATAAAGAAACACATATAAATAAACATATTAATTCAATACATGGCTGAAAAAATAAATGAATAAAAAAATTAGACAAATCTTCCCCACATAAAAATTAAAAATATGTATGTAAATACTCCCCCTCAAAGAAGTAAAGCATATTTCCCTACTCCTTAAATGTAAATTCTGTATAGTGACTTCCTTATAAAGTATAAGACAGGGAAAAATTGTTCCCTTATAGGAGAAATATGACAAACATCACCTTAGCCAGATGATCAAGATTAACATCAATAGTGATGAGTCATATTGATAGTATCTATCCTTGATATGATGTGATGAGAATAACACTTTACCTCTGTGGTCCTCCTCCCCAAAGCCCATAACCTCAATCTAATCATGAGAAAAATGTCAGAGAAATCCTAATTGAAGAGCATTCTACAAAATACCTGACTAGTACTTCTCAAAACTGTCAAAATCTTCAAAAATAAGAAAAGCCTGAGAAACTGTCACAGTAAAAGAGCCTAAGGAGACATGACAACTAAATGTAATATGATGATATCCTACATGGAGTCCTAGAACAGTAAATGGATATTAGGTAAAAACTATGAATATCTTAATAAAATGTGGACTTTAGTTAATAATAATATATTGATACTGGTTCACTAATTGTGAAAATAAACTATACTAACGTAAGATACTAATAATGTAAATCTAAAACTATACTAAATTTAAAAAGTTTATTTAGGGGTGCCTGAGTGGCTCAGTTGGTTCAGCAACCAAGTCTTGATTTCAGCTCAGGTCATGAATTCACAGTTCATGGGTTCAAGCCTGGTGTTGCGCCCTGAGCTGACAGCATGGAGCCTGCTGGGGATTCTCTGTCTCCCTCTCTCTGACCCTCCCCTGCTCGCTCTCTCTCTCTCTCTCTCTCTCTCAAAAATAAATAAATAAACATTAAAAATTTTTATTTAAAAATAATTTGGTAACATTGTCAATAGTCTGAGACTTCCCATTTATTCCTGTATCCTCTCTGTGATAAGAGTATACTTCTTGAACCACTGACGTTATAACTTGCTTTGGCTAATCAGACGTGAGGGAAAGTAGTTGGGGACCCTATGACAAAACTCCTACAGGAAGCATCTATTGTTATGTATTTATCTTGCATGAAAATATCAATGTCCCAAATAGAGACTCTTCTTTCAGCCTGGGTCCCAGAATGAATATATCTCATAGAACCGAGCTATAACTGACTCAATCTATATGTATCACTTGATGAGAATGAGAGATAGGCCTTAGTTGTAATAAGCTACTAAGATTCTCTCATGCTTAGTATAACCTAGCAAAGATGACCAATTAAGAAACCTGAACTTGTGAACAGTGTTCTGCTGAAACAAGCACACCAATATATGTGTCACTGGGTTTGGACTGGGAAGATGGTGAGAAAGTATTTACCGTTGATTAGACAGATGGCAACCCACTGTGCATGTGCACAGGTGAAACGTTACATAACCATTGCCTCTCATAACTTAGAGGATAGGTAATGTACTGGATGAGTTTTGTGGGTGAATAAGTTGGAAAACAGAAAGCTGCACATGTGCTATTGGCTGCATGTGATAAGGTACTTTAAGAAAGAGAGGAACTCAAAAATAATTGGCCAATTTACCAACAGGGATGAATGATGTAATTTTTTCTTAATTTCTCTCAGTAAAATATAATATTAGGAGATTTTAATGACAGAAGCCAATTAAAACTCAGCCTCATGGCAAAGACTAATTTGGGGGGAGCTAAAACCTGTTGCTAAAACTCAGAAGTCATTAATGTGGCACTCAGTAAATCCCTCCACTTGGGTTAAATGTCTCAAGAAAAAAAGAGTGAGACTTTCCCATGGAATCCTGGCAAGTTTAAACTACTGGCAGTTAAATCTAGAGAGAAGGGCATCTTACAAGGAAGGGAAAAATAGTATATCCATAGACACTGGAAACTGTAATCAAATAGTTAAAAATCTTAGTATGTTTTTGAAACAGTTGTGCCAGCACCCTAAATTAAATACTTTCCTTTGAGACTTGAGATTACCTTTGTGTACTTGTGTTGCCAGAGTTAGTAAATAAAAATATGAGATGCCTAGTTAAATTTGAATTTAGATAAAAAATATTTTTTAGTATAACCATGTCCTCTACAATATTTGCAACATACTTATATTAAGATATTTGTGGTTTATCAAAATTCAAATTTAACCAAGAGTCTATATTTTATCTGTTAACCCTATTTGGGGATCAAAACTTCTATAGGCATAAAACAGACTGAAAAAATTTCTGAGCTCTCAAGGAGGGAATATTCTTTAATATCTTCTTTAGATGTAGCCAAGGAATAAAATGAAATACTGTCCTTGCACAGCCATCCAAGACCCATCACAAATAAATGACTGAGGAGCTATTCCCAGGAAATAACACCCCATCAAGAAATGTCCTAATTCCCTCTTGCTATGTGATCTACACTAGCAGTGAGAGGATGGATTCACCCCATTGAGGCAAGTTTGCAATGTGACTGACTTTGACCAGTGACATGTGATTGCAAGCAACTTGTGACATTGATAAGCAGCAACCTAAAGCATATCACTGGATGTGGAATTGCTCGTTTCCCTCTGCCACAAGATCAGCAACATTCCAGCAAGGAGCCTCTCCTTTAGCCTGGATTCCATGACGAAGGAAACACATGGAGCTAACATGGAATATAAACAACAAACTAATATTTTGGGGGAGAAAGAAGCAAGTCACTAGATTTTGGTTTTAGGGTTAATCTAACACAGGTACAAATGCATTCTGGGAAAGCATTCATTCATCTTCTTTCCTTCCTTCCTTCTTTTCTTCCTTTCTTCCTTTTTCTCTCTTTAATCCTCCCTCCATCTTCCTTTCTCTCTCTCTCCCTTTTTTTCCTTCCTTCCTTCCTTCCTTCCCCCTTCCTTCCTTCCTTTTTCTTTCTTTCTTTCTTTCTTTCTTTCTTTCTTTCTTTCTTTCTTTCTTTCTTCTTTCTTTCTTTCTTTCTTTCTTTCTTTCATCTTTCTTTCTTTCTTTCTTTCTTTCTTTCTTTCTTTCTTTCTTTCTTTCTCCTTCCTTCCAGTCACAATGGACCTGTAGTTTATTACAGCTATAACAGTTAAATGGTTAATTAAACCCATATTAAATGGTTTGTCCAAGATCATAGAGTAAGACAAAACTCAGATTCAGTTATTTATTTGGCTCTTAATGTGGGCTTGTTGCTGGTCAAGGCTCTACATATAAGAAAGTAAAATAGTCCCTGACTTCAAAAAACTAATCACTTTACTAGGAAGATAAGTTTTATGTGTATGTGTGCATGCACACACAAACACACATAAACATACACACTCTCCATGTTGCCTGAGTTATTGCCCTCACATGGTTCATTACCCACCCCACTCCCTCAAGTGGCTGTGTCTGCTGTCGCTCATGCAAGCATGTCTTGGATGTCTCTTCTTTCACACTTAAACATCATCAGTATATTTTCTTTCTTCCCAAAAGAAGCTCTGCCACCTGTTTTATAGTAACCTATTTGTCATTTCTAATACAAAATAATGTGCCATGTTACAGTTTTATAAATGTAACTTGGGCCTGATATTACTAAGACTTTTGGCAAGATGCATCAATTTATCAAATAAAAGTGCAACAAAAAATAAAGTTTGTTCTAATCAAATCATTTTAGTTGTAAAAAAAAAAAAAACAAATAAACATCCCTTGCAACAACACATTCCAATGAAAAGAAATGGGAAGTTTTTTAAAGGATTGAGAAAAAGTGGACTCATGGAAACTAACACATCGTCAAACAGCTACATTAGCCACATGTCTTTCTGATCCAGAAGGTCTTCTGTTTCTGAGCAGCCATTCCTTTTTTTTTTTTCCTTTCTTTCCTTTTCTTTTTTTTTCTTTTTTTTTTTTTTTTTTTTTTTTTTGGTCTGCAGTTGAGATTTTTCCTTCCTACTCATTGTTGATTCATAATTTTGGAGGTGGTATAAATTTGCTATAATGCTGGTTCTAGCAAAAAAAAAGCATAACTTGTTTAATCCAGAGCTCTCTGTCTTCTGACTAGTTTCTGTGACTCTTATTTCAGATGACTGAGGGGGAAACTGATTGACTACTGATTAGAGTCCCTTAAATGTGATATCCACTCCATTCTATTACCTATAGCCATGGAAGTGGGGTCATCTTATACGTTGGATATCTCTTCTAAGAATTAAAAGAGACAAGGTATGTTAGTAGAAAATAGGTACGGCAGGCAAATTAAACTGACATATCCAACACAAAGACATGGCTTCTAAAAGCAAAACACACATACACATGCATACATCAGGAGACAAAGTGACAAATAGATCATATTTTGGCTTTATTCTGCTTAACATACATTCTAATATTGTTTTTTTTATTAATTTAAATTTCACATGAGAGTCACTTGTTGAAATTTAGGAGGTAGTTGATGCAATTAAAGGCATTTTACTTATTACCTTTGATTTGATCTGTTGGTGATTTGAAAATTCTTAATTTCTGCGTGAATTATGAGATAATTTTACTGCTTGAGTTTATCTATTTCTGTATAATTAGGATATAGGAATTTAGTTTATATATTTTCTGTTTAATTGAGTTAACAATGTCTGCTGAAAATACAATACTATTAGGTGATTTGAAGGAAAATCTATAATTAACTTTCTTATTAGGACTGATTGGGTAAGAGTGACTTTTATCAGAGGCCTCTTGTCTTCTGAATTTCAGAATGAAATACTATCAATGAATTTTAAAAATGCACTGAAAAGAGTCTGCATTCATTGACAAAACCCCAAGGGTCTAATGAATACATTTAAATTAATGGTGAGCTTAAAAAGATAAAATTTATATGTATAACATTTTAAGAAATATTTTGCTTGTGAATAATGTGCATTTAAGAATAGGAATGCTGGAGCGCCTGGGTGGCTTAGTTGCTTAAATGTCCAACTAAGAATTTTTAGGAAAAATTCTCAATTATTATAAAATTACCAGCAGATCAAAATGCTAGAGATAGGACAAACAAGTTTATGAGAAACTTGAAAATAATGATGTTCTCCTAAAGAAAAACTATTTTTGAGGACTTTGTTTTTCCTTTTTCTTTCTTATAAATCTCCAAGGTTTCCATTGAAATTTATATCATGTCAGGGGTGAAAAACAAAATGGAATAGCTATTTTTTCCACCTCATAACTTTCATGAGTAAAACATTCATCTTTCCTGCTAAAGAAAGGGAAGAAAAAAGACACTACCTTCATAATAATTCTTAACTTTTTCTTCATGGTACTTTGCATCAGAGAAGACAATAGATGGACTCTAATAGAAAAGATTAAGATAAGGGTTTCAAATATTTTGATATGTGATGAGAATAATCATTTATTCAAGTTTTATCACCCAACCCTAGGTAAACACAAAATATTTCAAGGCATAGTGCTGAGTTTGCTAAGTTTTCATTCTTGTTCCAAATGAATGGAAATCATAGAAAACATTTACAATATTGTCTCTTCGTCATAGATCTGTAGATAAAGCATACCAGAAAATATTTGTAGTTGGATGTTGTAATAGTAGACTACTGTAAATAAGCAAATAAATAACACTATTTAAATGGCAAAAATATTCTATGAGCCAATTGGTTTGAGTCACTTAAATACCTTACACTGTGCCTGCTTCTTGGTAATTATACCAATTAGATTGGAGAATCATTTATCAGGGTGCCAATTAAGTGAATTCTACACTTCCTGGGACTTTAAAAAAAGTCTAAATTAGACATACTAACAACTCCTATGTTTATGGGTACTTTAGTTGACTCTTGATCATGTAACATGGCGATAATGTAACCAGTGTTTCTTCTTACTCCATTTACTAAGGATATAGTTAGTTAGTTGGGGCATACTTTATTCATTCAGTTCACTCTGCTGTTCGAATATCAAAGTAAAAAACTTTAACCAAAAAATATTGGCTTGGAATCTTACTATTAATTTTATTTAAAAACTTATTTCAATGAACATTTTCCTTTTATCTGAAACTTGAATTTAAAGGTTAATTAATTTAATGATTCCTGGGTTAGTAGACATGTAATTATTGTTGATTGCAAATGTGTGATTTTTTTTTTAGTGACACATTTTTCAGAAGATGCAGAAGACTGAGTTAAGAATTAACTAACATTCAATAACAATAGAAAGGAACTTTTAAAATACTTATAATAAAAGTATTGCTAAAGTCCTTTTAGCCAATAAAGACTCTATACTATTTTTTAAATTATGAAAATTAAAGAACATTTCTAAAGTCTTTTCTACCATTTAATAGAGAAGGGAGATGTTACCCTATGAGTGGTTCTCTCCAATCAACCATTCAATATTAGGCAGGGTACAGCAAAAAATGTGGTAGGGTGCCTGGCCTTTAACAACTCACTTCTCCATTTATTTTTTAGAACATTTATAACATTTTAATTATATAATAATAAAAACATGAGAGATAAACAGTTCTGAGACAGAACTGTTTTTTGCTAAAATATCTCCAATCTATTTTTCTGTGGCTAGTATCCATATACATAAATGTTTTCAGTAAGTCATATGAAATGTTAATGGTGGTCAAAGAAATCCTAAAAATTGTTTTAAGTGAAATATTTGTTGTGATGCTAAGTAACCAATTAAATGATTATCTTGTACATCAACTAGCTCTTTTTACAATCATGTAGATCAACACTATGAATGTCAATGTAGTAGGTTTTTTTGAGAGCATTATATTGTTAAAATGTATTCAGATAGTGTAGAGGAGTTCTTATACATTTGTTCAATAAATAAGACAGTATTCACAGGTTGGGGAGAAGTGAGAAGAAGAATTAAAATCTTGACTGAATTTGCAGAAGCATAAATGATGAGCAGGTAAGACAGATACCCTTTGAGTAGTAAGTGTTACATTAACTGAAAAATCATGTTTTATAAACCTTGTTGAAAGATCATGCTTCATAACTGATGGAATATCACAAAAAATAACTGTGGCACAGAGCCAGAATAATCAAATAAATAATTTCATATCTTGAAGTTAAGGTGTCAATAAACCAAGTCTAAATTATATATAAGCAAATTAGTTTACTTGCAAAAGTCAGAGATAACCTATGATTCTTAATTACAGTCCTTGTAACATTTATTTTTATATATTTACTCTTATGAGTTGTGCCAACAAGAAAACACTTTGAAATTAATATACCTAATATCCATAAAGAAAGAAGACTTAGTTAGTATTTGCATAAAGAAAGAAGACTTAGTTAGTATTTGATCAATTTAATGCAATGTAACATACACTTGAGGATCTACTATGTGTGAAATATATCCTGAGGACTTTAGGAAGTTAAATATGAACATAAAATACTTCCTACTCATGCAGTTTAAAACCCAAGAACTAGGATAGAAAAAGTTCACAGGTGAATGATTTATATTATAGAATGAGTATCACAGTACAAAACAGTTCAAGAGTTTACCAAATGCAACAATCATCTTAGGTTGTTAGAAGTAATCAAGAAAAATGCCCAAAGGAAGTGGGTCTCTGCTTATTCATCCATTTGTTCATAGCCAAGAGTAATTTGGAACATGATGAGAAATGCCTATGGTCCAGAATTGTCAAAGTGTAGTGCAAGTGGAGATAGATAGAAATGGGAAATAAGAAACGAAAGATTGAAGCTAACTTGGAGAACTCTGAAACCATGTTGAGAAGCACTAGCCAGAAAAAGCGACATTTCTTCTTCCACCATGGAATAGATTACAGTACATAGTTCTATGAGAGCAGACAATTCTTATGTTGAGAGAGGATATAGAAAACATGATGCAGTCTTTAAGGATTGATTTAATCATCAGTCACTCACTGAAGACCAATAATATGTCAGTTCTGTTGTAATTCTGAAATTTGTGTCCATGGCAGCTACAGAAATGAAAAGTAAAGTCTTGGCCCTCAAACAGTACAAAAATGAGTGATAAAGACAAACAAGTGAGGAGACGGTTAAAATGTAGTATAAACAGTATTAGGATATGATCAGGAAACATGATGGTGTTTTGGTTATCTACTTCTGCATAAGAAGAAACCCCCAAATAATGATGTTGTGGAATAAATTGTTACTACTCCCAAATTCAAATGTTGAATTACTAATTCCCCAAATCTCAGAATGTGACTATGTTTGGAGACAGGGCCTCTAAGAGGCATTAATTAATTCATTAATCAATTAATTTAACTTAAGGCTAAGTCATAAGGGGGGCTCTAATGCAACAAAACAAGAGTCTTTATAAAAAGACATTAGGATACAGATCAACAGAGCAAAGACCACGTGAAGACACAGAGAAAGGTCATGGACAGAGGCCTTGGAAGAAACCAACCCTGCCGACAATTTGATCTCAGATTTCTAGTCTCCAAAACTGTAAGAAAATAAATTCCTGTCATTTAAACCACTTAGTCTGTGTTACTTGGTCATGTCAGTCCCAGAAAACTAGTACATGTGGCTTTAAGACAGTAACATTCATTTAATTTGCTCTTGAATCTAGGGATGATCTCATCTAGGGATGAGATCAACTAGGAAGTTCTACCTTGTGACTTCTCATGTGGTTGTAGTCATATGGCTCCTCCCTTCTTCCCACTCTCCCTAACTTCTCTCTCTCCCTCTTTCCCCCTTTTTTCCTCTCTTTTCATATGGTACTCTAAGAGTAGCCAGATTCCACCATGGCAGCTGAAGATTTCCATAGCAAGTGTCCTCCGAGAAACCAAAGCCGCATGGCCTTTTGTAACCTAGTCTCAGAAGTCACACAGATTCACTTCACTGAGATGTATTTGTATAGGCAGTATGTGCAGATGTGTTTTAAAACTGCTTCTGTCTGTCCTTTGACTAAAAAATGCTTACGGTGTTCTCACATGCAAAATACACTTACTCTTTCCCCAAATCCCATAGAAATCTCATCCATTATGGCATCGGGTTTGGGCTTGAGGTCCAGGATTTCACCATTCAAATCAGGTGTGAGTGTGGATGAGGTCTGTGAGCCAGTTCCTTGGTTATACAGCTCCTTGAAAACATTTCTGCTCAATCTGAAGCCATATGAAGTAAAGAGACAACTTATCTGTACCTTCCACTGTATATCTAACATATCATAATGGGGAGACAAGGACAAGATAATTGCAACCAATCTAAGAGTGGAAAAAGCAAAGGACACACACCAGTTACTGGTCCTCAGCCAATTCTGTAACCCAGCTTGTTTTATGCTGCCAGTTTCTTGATTAGGTCTCTGTCCTGTGTGGGGCTAACTCTCCATGGCTCTTGGGTCTGCCTTATAAGCTCAGAGTTCTACTTTCTGAATTCTCTTTACTCTTCCATAATATGTAGGCTTGTTTGAAGCCCAGTTGTTTTCTCAGTGTGCTTCTTGCTTGAATAAGTTTAGGGGTCAGGACGTGCCGTTTTCATTTTATTCATTTATTTTTATTTTAGAGAGAGAGAGAGCACATGCAAGTGGGGAAGAGGGACATGAGGAGGGAGGAGGAGGGGGGAGAGGGGGAGAGAGGGAGGGAGGGAGGGAGGGAGAGAGGGAGAGAGAGAGAGAGAGAGAGAGAGAGAGAGAGAGTCAGTCTCAAGCAGGCTCCCCCTTCAGCACAAAGCCCGACACAAGGCTGTATCCCACCACCCTGGGATCATGACCTGAGCAGAAATCAAGAGTCAGATTCTCATTTGGCTAAGCCACCCAGACACCCATACCTTTTTCATTTTTTAATCTCTCTCCACTTAGAGTCCAAACTGGCAGTGTTAGTCCATGTATAAATCTCTTCAAACTATTGGGTTTTCACCATTACACAAAACTCACATTCAAAGTAAAGTATTGAATGGGTTGGCTCATCTGAAAGCTGAAATATCTGCTTCTAAGATGGGTCATTCACATAGCTGTTAAGGTGGTGCTGTATCAGCCAGAAATCTCAGCCATGACTGAGGGTGGGCAACCTTGGGTTTCTCTCAACATGGGCTACTCTATGTGGCCTGGACTTCCTTTGTTCAGTTTCAAGTGTGATAATTTCAAGAGGGAGAGAGCCAGATGAATGCTCTATCAGTCTTTATCACTTAATCTTAGAAGTCTCATAGCTTTGCTTCTGCCATATTCTATTAGTTGAGATAGTCAGAGAGTGCCACTCAGGTTCAGGGGGAAAGACACAGATAAATAATAAATTTAATAAGTAATAAATTATTAATTAATCTCAAACATTCTAAGGAGAGTTTTAGGCTTCATCTCATTTAATGTTAGCAACAATCCAAAGCGGTAGATATTATCTTTCTTTTTCATTGATGAAGTAACTGAGCCTCAGAAATACTATTTAATTACTAAAGTTAACACTATTATAGTAATTTCTAGGGTATGTTCAAATACTGATGGAACTAACCCTATACAGATAGGGTGGTAAATGTGTTCTAGAAAAGATAAATAACTCCAGAAATTAAATTCCTGAGTTGGCAAAAGGGGATGTGGCCCACTACATAATCAGAGAGTCTGGCCATATTAACAAAGTTCAACAGTTTTAATAGGTGAGAAGACAAAATTTATGGGCATAGATAGAAATAACTGGTTAGATTTGGTTGTGATGAGATGAAGTAGTTCATTTTATGATTGCTTCCATTTTCTCAGTGAAATAGGAAGCAACACCTTCAGCTGACGCATGGCTTTTGAAGTCTGATTATTGAACTACTATGAAACAATCAAGTTTAAGAATGCAGAATGGGGCTGGTAGGAGCATGGTTAGATGGTCAGTGCATAGGATCCACTGGATCCTGGAGGGGAAATTGGAAACTGGAGGGGAATTGAGGTTTAACCAGGGTTTAAATTTCCCAGATAAGCATAAAGAAAGGAAAGGAGAAAAAAGACACTGGGGATATGTGTAAATAAATAATTTTAGTAACTGACCTCACAATTTAACTAAGGTAAAATGGGTACTAAAACATGAGATATGATTGACAGGAAAGAAGTGAAGGTCTGTGTGTAGTAGAATAATGTGCAGTAAAATAAACTCCAAGGTAAAATAAACACAATAATCCAGCTTACCAAAGAGATCAATGAGTATCTGTAATGTCAGTTCCTGAACCTTTTTCCTTCCCTTACAATCCCTTTGCCCCTACTTCCAAATGAAAGAAAAATTAATAAATATATTTGGCTTGAGCACTCTTGTTTCCTCTGTAGGCTAGAAGTATGATGGAATTAACATCCTGATGAGCAGACCTCAAACAAAGACTGATGGTAAATAGTATATAAACACTCCAAATCCCTCTCCCCTTGGGTGAGATAATTCTGAGACATGTTCTGCACCATTTTCCAGATTCCCCCAGTTGGATTAAGCCTCAGTTACCCAGGTGGGAAATTGCATGATAATACACATTTAATTGACTCTACTCCTTCTGTGTCTTACTTCCTCACTGTCCTGGTATTTCTTAGAATCATCTCTCAAACGAACTAATTAATCTCAAAATCTTATCTCAAGGCATGCTTCTGGGGGTACCATACTAAGAAAACCCCTGTTATGTAGAAAATCTTTATTGAACACTCCCTTTAAGCCCCTAGAGCTCCTATCATAACACTTATCAAAATATTTTTGTCTTATTTGTCCTTTTCCCCACTAGACTGTTTCCCCAAAACAGAAAGGTCTGCATCTCTGTAGAGCCTTTTCATTGTACAGCTGTTTTTACCTAATAGGATTGAGCTACTTTTTAGTAAAGATAACTGAATGCTCAATAAAAACTGATAGTTCTGCTGACCAATGATTTGAAATATCTTTTTAATCCATAAAGACAAAATTAGATCAGGTTCAGTATATAATGAATGTTAATTATACCATGTTTTTGGCATTATAATTCTTTGAAAATTGATAACTCACAGTACTTCGAAGGTCAAATATTAAATTCTGACTAGCCAGAATATATCGTTACTTTTAGATTGTTACATTTGAAAAAGTTGAATAATATAATATCATCTCTTCAGATATATATATATTTAACAAAGTTAGGGTGCTGTGACACTGAACATTTATCACTTCTCTCAAATCGCTTTATTCTAGGAATTACTTCAATTTCAGCAACAAAGAAACAACCATAGGAAAATGTTTATTTTTACCTCATAAATACCTAATGTACAGGGTGCTGAATAAATATATATAGGAAAACTATTTTTGAGACAGGAAATTATCATTGTAAAATAAATTATTGTTGGAACTATATTAAAATGATTTTTAATTTGGGAAATAAAAGCACAGTAATAAGCTCTTAACTTTTTTTTTAATTGTGATTTGACTATCACTTAAGTAACTGCTATTTATACACCTGTTTGCTACTACTAATTACTTTATAGAAGTTCAATTACTATAATGGCTAAATATCACAATTATTGTGTAACTCCACAGAAAGCCACAGTAGCTGTGATAGGGATACATTTGTGAGGAATCTTATTTGCATTTGTAGATCTCAACAACTGCTCAAGTATCTGCTTTCTAGCAATTAGGCAGCTGCTACTTAAAATCAATAGTGGCAAACTCTGGTTGTGTTTGGTTTGAAAACTGAGTATGTTGTGTGGCATTCTGGTACTTTGCAGTGTATTAATGAAGCCACTTTGCTTCACGCTGTCTCATCACCACTGCTTAACATCCTTTCTTCCTCAGCTGGCTATTACATTACTTCATCTGTTTTCATCTTTTGTCTTATTCACAGGCTTTAATTTTAAAGTTGTGAATTTTCCCTCTAAAGAGTTAATTCACAGCCTTAATAATGTATAGCTATGGAGTCTGACTTGGGTGAAAACATGTTAGGTAATTTAATACCAAAAGCTTTGTGTGAGATATTTGGAAGTTCTGTTTGCATTTCCTGAATAGTTGGAGAATTAGTTTCATGGAGGACACAAGGCATACATGGTGAAAACTGGCAGGCAAGTGGATGTTAATTGAGAAGATAACTGCAACTGTAGTGGCTTCTGCACACGAAAAACAATCTATTTTGAGTAGTGACTTAAAACTTACTGTGTGCTAATAAATGAAATACATAAAAATAACCATTCATATCAAGTCTCCCATATTTATCACCTTTGAGATTTTATGGTTCATACTTAATGCCAGTTTTTTGTTTTTTTTTTTTTTTGCCTTGTTATGGTGTGTACGTAAGATTCCTTAGACTAGAAATGTGTTTTAGAAGTATAAGAAAAGTTGGCTGAAAAACATAAATTTTGAAGTTAACTAAATGCGAGTGGAATACTGCTCTGAAGTTTCTAAAGACACCTTGCTGCTTCATAACTCCCCTCCCCACCATCCCCTGCCTCTCACCCACCCCAGGAAATTCTGCATTTCTTTCTAGTCCCTGCACAAATCTCACCTCAACCTCCCAGGCAAAGTGGGATAGCCTACCCATCCTCTTTGATCCCACTGTATTTGGCCCATGGAATTATTTATGTTCTAAGGGGCTTTAGAAGATGATAAACGCTCAATCTCATAACTTCCTATTTTTGTTAAGTATATATCTAAGGACATGATATTGTACTTCCATACCAATCCTCACTATTTTACATAGTTAAATTAAGTAAACAAATATTTTTAAGTGCAATGCTTTACACATACATCTCATAAAACCTCCTATTTCATTTCACTTTAATTCAGGATGTTACATTGCTATGTTGCTGTACAGACTTTGGGCTGTATCCTCTTAGATCATTCTTGTAACTCTTTTTCTCTGTCACCTGAAGTTTCATTGTTCTGGATCTTCACTCCTGTCCCTAACAAGCCCCCTTAAAAATGGGGAAAACTGGTACACCTGGGTGGCTCGGTCCATTAAGCATCTGACTCTTCATTTCAGGTCATATCTCATAGTTTGGGAGTTCCAGCCCCACATCAGGCTCCATGTTGACACTGCAGAGCCTGCTTGAAATTCTCTCCCTCTCTTTCTGCCCCCACCCCAGTTGCACGCATGTGTGCATGTGCTCTCTCTCCCTCAAAATAAATAAACTTAAAAAAGAGAGAATTGTAATGAGAGGCAGAGAGCAATTTATTTCCTGTTATAAGCCCTGGAAGTACCCGCTGTTGAAGTAGTTTGAGTTGACGCTATTTCAAAACCACAATCTTAAAGCCCAGTACAGCTTAGTGAGATGTCATCTGCTGATAGAAAAACCTTTAAAAATATACAGGATGTACAGACCCATCCTGTATTTGATTATGTCAATGTCTATAGTTTCCTTCTCTAATTCAATATCAATAGGACATCAATAAAAGATGCTATTTGTTTGCTTCTCATTGTGTAAGAAATTACATTACAGTGGCCATTGTAAAACTAAATTTTATTTTACTGAGTCTAATAGTTACCTTGGCACTGGAAAGTTTAATGCTTTACAGGCATAGTCTACTCAAAATATGCTAATTCTTTACATCAATTTTAAAGGTGGAAATGCATACTTATCTTGGAGCAATGACTGTAATAAAAAAAAATTGGTCATTCTAAATATTCTCCTATGCTCAAACTATAGATCTGTGAAAAATATAGACTTGATTGACTAATATTGTACATTGTCCTTTAAAGGTCAATAGACTTGAGTTGAGTCGGACTAAGAAGGTTTCTGAGTTCAAAGATTAAAAGCCTTCCACTAACAATGTCATGATGATTAAACCAAAACACTTAAATCTGGGTTGTACATAGAAATAATTCGAATAGACAACCATAGAAATGAGAAGTAAGTTTCAGGTGTTGGTTACCCAAATTGTCTCTACTCCCTACATTTATCAATAGTTGTACTTTGGAAAGTCTGTAATTTAGAAATGTGTCTATTTTTGTAATCAGCTTTTCCATGATGAAAAAAGAAAAGGCACAGACTGGTTTGCTAAGGTCCTTGAGTGCTGAGTGCTGTCCTTCAAAAATGTGAATGTGAACTTACCTCAAGTTGTGAGAAGCCCTAGGAACAAAACAATAACTCCCACTAGAAGATAAGCTGAAGCCTTCAGGAACTGGGAACTTGGTTTCAAAAAGTTAGAAAAACAAGGAAGGAAGCAGAATTACCATTCCAACTCAAGGTGTATTTATCCAGCTTGTCTGAAGTCATAGCTAGTCTCCTTACAACTTTAAAGAAAGTGAATTTCCTCAAAAGTTTAAAATATTCCAAAAGTGTAAAGCGTTAACTTTTACTTGTCTTGGTGTGCACATGCACATGTCTTGGTGTGTGTGTGTGTGTGTGTGTGTGTGTGTGTGTGTGTGTGTGTGTGAATCTGATCTTACTGGAATGTAGATGGGTGTTTAGCTCTACTTTAACAGACCCTGACACCTGCTATTCTGACGAACTTTCCCTTTATATCAATCCTTTGCAGCATTAGGTTTCTTTGAAGTCTATGAACCTGGTTTGCAAGATGATGCTAGTTTGGGGGAGCTTCACATAATTGAGACACGAAGTTGGAGATAGAAGTTAAACATTTAGTTAGAGATAGGTTGACAAAAATAAGAAATTATCTGAGGAATAGCAGTGATTATTTCAGGGCCAATTTATATTATGTGAATTTTAGTCTTGAACTGACTGTTAAGGATTGTGAGAACAGACTCATTCATTCATTCATTCATTCACTCATTCATTCAACATTTGCTAAATATTAGGCACAGTGCTAGTCATTGGCAGTAGAAAGAAGAATAAGCTAGAATTCTATTCTCTAGAGGTCAAGAGCCAAGACTTGGTGGAGGTGGTTGGGTAAGGATGGAGAAAAAAACAATACCCAAACTTTTTATTGCACTTTTGTATTTTCATGCATATGATGAGGTAAGAAAAAAACACCTTTTAAAAGATGTGGTCTGGCTAGACTAACATGTACACTGTGAAAATATCAGCAAGGTTAGCAACGGGAGTTTCTTGATAGAGGGAAGAAGATTAAAGGAATGAAGTCATGGAAGTTTTACATAATCTGGAGTATCTAGGAGTACCTACTACTAATTACTATGGTTGAAGCTTGGGAGGTTACAGTAATAGA
This sequence comes from Panthera onca, assembly GCF_046562875.1. Classification (NCBI taxonomy): domain Eukaryota; kingdom Metazoa; phylum Chordata; class Mammalia; order Carnivora; family Felidae; genus Panthera; species Panthera onca. Next base: position 151,669,718 of record NC_138346.1, read on the forward strand.
TAACACTGGACAGCTAAGTTCCTGCACAAATGTCACAGAAGAGGTTTAACCACGTGCTATACCTCCAAGTATGAGTGTATAGGCCTTCCCTGATACAAAAGGATCTTCTTCTACCTTCTACAAAAGTAGAAGTTACTATACCTCCCCTATTTCTTCATCTTCTAAATGTTTTGGACCATCGAAAGGTACTGGAGAATAAACATGCCAAATGATCCATATGAAAGACAAGTCTTGGGGCATGAGTGCCATCTTCCTGAATGAACCACACATGGCATGCTATTGATGGGAGGGCAGACAGGGCAAAAAGGAACAGCCAGTATGGAGGTAAGCACCAAAATAAGATATTGGTTTGGATTCCACCATTGTCATGGCTCCCATCCAATGACCTCATGTACCCCCTAGGCTAGCACCCAAAATATCCCTTGAGTTCTCTTGATGCTGCCCTCTCACTGCTCTTAGTCACAACTCATGCGTCTTCTCCAGGGTACCAATATTCTAGAAGATCACTTCTCATTCTTCCACACTGTCCTCAGCCTTGGTGATATTCTTCACCTTATCTCTCCTAGAGTGGGGGCTGGATTTCAGTGTAAAAAACTCTGATTCCTTCAGATTTCCCAATTTGGTTTTCAATCCCTAATTATTGACTATTTTCTTTCACTTAATTTCAGTCTTACAATCTCTGGATTGCGAATGCTGTTAAATTACCCTTAAGTAAAACTAACAGTAAATTACTTAGCAGGCTAAAGGAAAGCATGATGATTAATATGCAAGATATTATATAGCTATCCTAGTAATGGAACACATTTATCCTGAAGATAATGATGACCCATTGAAATATTTAAAGGAGGAGGGGGGAAAACCCAATGATTTGCTTCTTAGAAAGTTCCCTTTGCCTAAAGTGTAAATAAGGGTAGATGGCAGTAAAGCCAGATTAGAGGCTAAGAAATGTGGGCAAACTATTGCTCAGACCAAGGACAGAGTAGATAAGGCCCAAAATGAGAGCAGGAGCTGAAAGGATGGAGAGGAGGTTTACACTAAAGAGATGTTAAAGGAATGTGGAGACCTATTTTCTGAGAAATAAAAGGGAATGAATAACAATAACACACAAACGAATTAAGATAATGGCCCTCAGTCAGACATGGAATACAGAAAAAAAAGCCTATTTGAGCAAAAATTATTATGAGTTCAGTTTTGGACAAATTGAGCTTGTCCAGGAGAAGATAAATATACATTTATAGTTCAGCAGAGGAAATTCATATTTCGACATCATCTAAATTCATATAATAGTCAGTGCTCTGGGTGAGAATGAGATAAAGAATAGAAAACTTACAGATTAAGCAGCAAGCCAGTGACAGAACTTTTCCTCTTTCTTCTCTTACCTCCTATACAGAATTAGGAATGACATTAATGAAATCAACTTTTCCTATATTCCTCGATCTACTCCACTGGGATTTAGGAGGAAGATATTTTCTTGATCCAGTGGTATCTGTGAGGGATTCTACACATCAGTAACTGAACACTTTCCAGATGGCTTAAAAAGAGAAATGTGATCAAATAAAATGTGGGGTTTTACCTGAAATCAAACTTTTATAGATCTATTGAGGTAGTCAAATATAAATTGATAATGTTAGGGGAGCTTCTATCAAAATAGAATATTTCTGCCTACTCTGCCTATAATTTTATTCCCATTTGCAGTAGCAAAATGCCCAGGAATAATGCCAATGAAACATGTGTAGTGTATATTTGAAGAAAGTTATCAAAAAGAGAATTGAAGCAGAATTAAGAAATTAAATAAAAATACCAAGCTTTAGATAAAAGTGATTCATAAAGATAAATTCTCATTCATAATTACTTTATTTACTGTAATTTCATTTCAAATTTAAAAATATAATTTTTAGGAAATAGACATTATAATTTTAAATTTTATATGTTAAAACCATGTATAAAATTAAAGGGATGTGCAAGACCTGTCAGATATTATATATTGACAAAACCTTAATATTTAAATGATCATAACACAATTAGATGGACATAGATAAGTAATACAGAATATACACACATCATAGAAACATCACAAACCACTGAGCAAAGGAAGAATGATTTACTAAAATGGCTTTGGTAATCAGTTTGCTACTTAGAAAGTGAGGAATTCACAAACTTTATTTATTAACCAAAAATTCAAAGATGACTTTGGGGAGAAATAAATATAGTAATTCATTAAACCTGTTCAGCTAATAAGATTTTTATAAATGTAAATGTGTTATCATAATAAAAATAGATTTGAGGTACATATAACTAGAACCTTATTTTAAAGAAATGCAGAATGAAATAATATAACTTAAAAAGTCATAATAAGAGAGTATTAACATTATTAATATGTAGGGATCTCACAAATTAATTTAAGATGTCCTGTAATCTAACTAGATAAGCAGCCATTGGATATGACCTGATCTTTAACAAAAGAGGGCATACATATGGGAAATGTTCTACCATATCAGTGTTCAAAAGGCAAATAAAATCAAATATAAATTTTATTTCTTTGTAAATTAAACACATATGTAAAATTATAGTATAGAATGATAAATGTGTGGCCAAGTATAATGTAATAAAAAATTATCTCAGAAACAAGTCAGGACTATTGTGAAAATTTTAAATACTTAATGCAATTTGATCTGATAATTTCACTCCTGGGAATCTATTTTAAGAAATTATTCATAAATTCTAAAATAAAACAAAACAAAAAAATTGGCACAAATACTGATGACAGAATTGTTCTTAATAATGAGAAGTATAGCAGCTTGTGGTAGTTAACTTTATATCAACTTGACTGAGCCATGGGGTGCCCAGATATTTGGTGAAACATTATTTCTGGGTGCGTCTGTGAAAGTGTTTCAAGATGAGATTAGCATTGAATCAGTAGACTGAGTAAAGCAGACTGTCCTTCCCAATTTGAGTGAACATGATCCAAACTGCTTAGGGCCTCACTAGAACTAAACTGGAGAGGAAGAAAGAATTCTTTCTCTGCCTGACTGAGCTGGGACATCAATCTTCTCCTTCCCTTGGACCGAGACTTATGCCATCAGTGTTCCTGGTTCTTGGCCTTACAGATTTTGGACTAGAACTTATACAATTAGTTCTTCTGCTTTCTGGCCTTTGGTCTTGAACTCGAACCACTCCATCTGCTCTCTTGGTTTTCCAGCTTGCCAACTACAGACTGTGGGATTCTCAGCCTCCGTAATCATGTGAGCCAATTCCTTATAATAAATGATCTATCTACCTACCTACCTACCTACCTACCTATCATCTATCATCCATCTATCTCTATTATCTATCCCATTGCTTCTGTTTCTCTGGAGAACCCTGACTAACATACAATCTAAATGTGTAAGATAGGATTATGATTAAATAATGCATAGTATATATACTCTGTGAGCTCTTATGAAACCATTAAGTATTGTTTAAGAGGTATCAGCTCCTGGAAAAACCCCATTTCATTTTCATAAGTGAAAAGGAAAGATTTAAGGTTGCATATTCACTATAAAAAGAAAACACATAAATATAAAAAACAGGCAAGTGAAAATATGGTGGTGAAAATATGGGTAGTTTCTTTCTTTCTTTTTTTTTTTCTTTTTTTAAAGATGTTTATTTATTTTTGAGAGAGAGAGAGAGAGAGAGAGAGCAAGCAGGGGAGGAGCACAGAAAGAGGTAGACAAGAAACAGAATCCCAAGCAAGCCCCATGCTGTCAGAGCAGAGCCCAACACAGGGCTCGAACTCACAGTGAGATCATGACCTGAACTGAAATCAAAAGTTGGACGCTTAACCAACTGAGCCACCCAGGTGCCCCTATGGTTAGTTTTTTTTTTTTTTTAATTAAAAAATTATTTCCAGATTCCCCAGTATAAGTGTATATTAATTTTAAAATGGAAAAAAAATTAACTTTAACAGAGGAGATTTATTAACCAGATAAAATTATTAAGTAAACTTGATCAAACACATTTTTATGCCCTGAAGAGAACACTGGAATACACAGTGGGACTCACACATAAGTACACACACACATACTCTGTCTACTATCCAGATACACTCACTGAAAAAGAGAAAGTATTGGCCTATTTGACTGCTAATGCTTTCACAAGTTCTGTACTTAAACTTCATTTAAATGCAGCCACTTAAGCAGGATGGGGAACATTTAAAGTTCAAATGACAAGAAATCACTTCTCTTGGCATAAAGTGGCTTCCAGGCAAGAAACACCCCAAAAGGGACCACTATGGCTCGTTATGCACATTTCTTACTAGAATGTGCCCCAATTTGCTCCTTTGGTGAAAAATGGCGACATCCTTCCAAACAAACAGTCACATTCACATCCACACATAATTTTTCTCTCAAGCAAATAGATGTATTAAATATTACTAAGAAAAAATTTTTTAAAAGTGAGGGTTTTAGGATAAAAATAAAGTGGAAAAGCTACGGATATTTTTTGAGCATCATTCTGATCAGGAAAAGAAAAATCAATATGCAATATTCACCTATAAAATTTATATTACAAAATTAATTACTTTTCTAAGAAATGTCAGTAATTTGTTTTATTGCATATTTATTATAAACAACCACTAATGACTGAAACTGACTCCTTTCTCATTAATGTAGAACATGGGAATATGATTTTAAGATATTAATATGTGATTAACTTGTATGAATGCAGGTCTATATTAAAATTTTCATAAAAATTATAGATAACGCAAAATACAAACCAGTTTGCCATTCTAGCTTTGTTACATTTGAATAACTACATATGTTTTCCCTCTATTGTTTAATGCTGGCACCAGGCCTCTGCTGTGCCAGAATTGTATCATCCCCATTGCCTCTAGGGAACCCAAGTCGAGAGTAGTATCTCCTCATCAACCTGGCTTACGAAGGACATTACGTTGGTACCATCCTCACTAGCTCATCTCCTATCGATTTACCAAATGGAGAGTCATTTAGGCTCTCTGGGAAAATAGGTTAGACAGTGAATAAATTCATTCTAGCATGCCCACCGCTCTAAATATTTTTACGTCTTCCACACTGTTCCTACAAGGAAGTTCCAATATCTCCATCCACTTACTAGAGGCTAACATTTTCTAAGCTTTAGGAAGCCATGCCAGTGGCAAGTTAGGACAAGCTCTAGATATCCTTGCCAGTATGTTAAATCTGAAATCAACAGATTGTAGCCCATATTTACAAACTTTCCTTTGTACAGCCTTACATCCTTCATGCCACCCAACACTCCCTTCCATTCATCTACCACCCTCAAAATCCATTCTTGGGACCTGTCAGTGCATATTTTCAAAATCTTAGAGCTCTTTTGGGAGAATAATACCTTTCCCCCCGGAGGAGTTACAGTAGTTTAATGAATTTTATACTAGCTATTAGTCTAGAAGTGTTGAGGGGAGGTGGAGGGAAATCTTGAAGAAGGCACTTATCATCTTGGGAGGCACCCATCTTAGTAGAGGCCTCTGCAAGGTCTCCAGGCAAGGGAAGGTTGTTATTATCTAGGAAGGAACATGGGCTACTTCTGTAGCCTTGGAGCATTCAAGAGTATCTGTAGATACAAGATTCTCAAGTGTATCCACACAAGTGTTCCCATCTCAGTTAGCTGGGGCCCATTCCTTTTGCACCTTTGTACCCATTCTTCTGGCCCTTTCTTTAGCATAGGAGACATATCAATACTGGGAATCATGCCTTCTCTGTAATTTGGCTACTCTCACAATTAGATCCTGGGTCTGGTATTGGCCCGGTTTGCCCTCCAGTTGCAGGAAATGAGAGTCCCTTTAAACACCATGAAAGATACCCTTTGGCCTTTCCTCTCTGCAGAAGCTGTCTGTGAGTCTCAAAGCCGTCTTTGAGTTCAGAAGCTGAAGTGAGTTTGTCAATTTTATTTAGCACATCAGTGAAGTTTTAAAATAACTAAATACTGTCACAGTCTTTATAATTACCATAGCCATCATATATCTCAAATGTCAAAGACACTGCATATATCAGCACATCTTCTTCCATAGATATTTCATTTCAATTGACCATTGGTGAGAGACTTATCAATGGTTATGCTACAGAACACCAAGGATTATCACCATCCCACCTATCACCAGTAATGCAGTCTTTTTGCTATTTGGCTAGCCAAGGGCCCAACCATACAGTTCTGTCTGGAGATCTGTTTCCTATAACCATTTATAACTCCCCTAGCAGGGTTCCTCTTGGAATCTGACCCTGAGAGGAAGACTGTGCATTCTTAGTTTTAGAGGTGCAAGAAAAACAAAGGAGTATAAAGATAACGTAGTGAACAAAACACAGTTTGTCAAGTTGTTACTAAGCATAATCTCCAGGGAATATCTAGGAAAAAGGTACTAAACACATTCTTCAGAATTATTCTGACCACTAAGTGAAGGAGCTAGAATATTTACATTCTTGAAGCCATCGGTAAAGGGCTGCTCTCAAGGAATTGTTAATTCCCAGACATTTCTGGTCATCTGTGCACTGGCAAAAAAGGCTCTGGCAACAGAAGGTAGCCTTCCAACAAAGATGGCAAGGTTAATGATGAGAAGTCAGCTTGGTACTCACAGAAGAAATAAGGGATTCAAAAGGATCTGGGCAGAGAATTGACAATAATAAAAAATAAGTTTGATGTGGTTTTTAAAAATACTACACTAAACATAGTCTTTAGTTTCTGAGTAAAATACACATTTTTTTGTAAACAAATCAGACAATTCTGCTACATTACTTCACATATCACTGATAGACCACAGTAATCACTATATATCAAATGGAAATACAAAAAAGGAGCAGAACACCCACATAGCCAGTTGTTGCAATAATTTATTTATTTAAAAGTATTTATTAAATGCTTTTCTAAGAGCTGTGTATACACAGGTGCACAACACAATCTCCACTATCAGGTATATAATAGGTGATCAATTAGTGCAAACTCATTATTATTGATATAAATAAAGTACTTAGTATTAAGGTATTTTAAAGAAATTCTTTCAAATTAATGATTTTTCCCCCCTGGGCTAATACTTAACCAATAATAACTAAATCAGTAATAATACTTAAATGCAACAATTAGGAAAACTTTAGTGTGGACATTCGCCATAAACTGACCCACGATTCAGAATATCCCATCACTGTAATGTTACTGGTGGTATTTAAACCAATACAAAATACCTGTATTCAATCTTTTAATAATTTAACAAAGCATTTGTCAGGAACATACTATGTGTTGGGTACAGATCCAGACACTGGGGAGACAGCAGTGAATAAAGGAGTGGAAAAAATCTTTGCCTTTTAAACTTGAAGTTAGAAAGTTGTAGTTTCCTGGTGATTATACCTAAGTGCTCAAGTATCTGATGATTTCATTTTGTCTTCTAGTGTTGTTCTGAGCATTAATATAGAGAAATAATGATTTTATTATATTTTGCCTTTATTCTTCATTTATCCTAAATTTAAGGCACTGCATTAAAAATATATGTGTATAGGTATTATCTTTGAATTTAATTTCAGGATAGTAGAGGGAACATTTCATAGTATTATATAAGGAGTCATTAAGTCTGATTGAGTTGATAACAACCTCATTAAATTACTCCCATTCTTAAAGTCAGGAAAGTGATAAGATCCTTGGGATCTATTATATGGATAGCATCCTGAAAGTTCCTGAAGATTCTAGAGTAAGTATCCTTGTATCTTCAAAAAGATGTAATGTCCACTAAAAATAAATAAGCTTTACTTTTAAAGTCATTTTATAACCAGAGAGAAAAATATAGTATAAACATCTATAAAGTTTTTCAACTAGAAAATATCTATTCTCTCAGTTACACTTCAGAAATATCAATTCTCCATAGCTGTACAGTGTTGAAAGTATACAATGCTACATTTCCAATTCTCCCATTCTCCTTCTTCAGTTACAAAGAGAGTTTGGCAATTCCCAAGTCTCTCCCTATGGTCCAGTTCCCTTACATATGTCAAGATCCACACATATATTCCACAAATGGAGATCCCCATTTGTATATTCTGCAGTCATCCTGAATCCAAAACTGAATTCATTTCTAATTGCCATTCCCAAATTTACTTTATCTTTGTGATAATGTGAATGGCGTGAGGACATCTACCAGGTGAACAGTGAGAAACTGAACAATCATCCAAGATATCTTCCTCTCACTCATGCTCAATCCATCTATATCCTAATCCCCTCTGAACTTCTCAGTCTATTCTAACTGATACTAACCTATTTTAGAGAGGCATCATTTCTAGCCTAGATGATCAGAAAAGCCTCATAAGTTGTCTATCTGCCTTAGCACCGTCTGATTTTTTACCATTTCCTGTCCATTGACCTCTCTCTAGTACCCAGATAACCAATCTAGAAAGAACTCTGAATACGTCCACATTAAAATCTTCTCAATACCATCGCATCACTCTTTGGATAGAGTTCAAAATGTAAAACAGTATCATATTTAATTCTCCAGCTCTATTTTCTCTAACTCCAATTCTCTACTCATAAACCCCTACTTATCATTCAGGTTTCCTTTAAGGTGTCACTTCTATCATGTAATCCTCTCTGATCAGTTCTAGGACAGACACCCTTTGTATGTGCTCCCAAAGAATCCTATCCTACAGTCTTCATTGTACTCATCATAATACATAGCAATTAACAGTTTTTCTCTTTAGCTCTCTGTTTGGTATACCTCTGTCTCCTTCCTAATCACAAATATAGTTTTGGTTACAGTAGGTGCCCAAATATGTTAGTTTACTTAATAGATACAAAGAGAAAGAGAAGGAGTAAAGAGAAAGAGTAAAATTTTTAATTAAAAAACTTTTTTATTGAGAAGTTTTAGGCTTACAGAAAAATTGAGCAGGGAGTATAAAGAATTGACATTTAGCCCCTCACGTTCATCCCACTTTCCCTTATTATTAACATCTTGCATTTATGTGGTACATTTGTTACAGTTGAGCTAAAATTGATATATTATTATCAACTAAAGTGCATAGTTTACATTATGATTTATTTAATTTTATATTTTTCTTTGTTTCTGTTATTTCAGAATAAATCAGAAAATGGCATTGTGTATTTTATAAATGTAAACTGAAATTTCTATAGATTTGACCTAAAACATGGGCAAACACTGAAGTGTATCTAATATACTTAATTCATTAAGTATTTATTAAGTACCACAAATATGTAAACTACTGTGCTACATACTAATGACTCAAAGCTAAATAATATGTGGCCCCTTCCTTTACTGAACTCCCAGTTGTAAAAGAGAACATGAATGAATAACCTAATAATCAGGTGGCAGGACATTAGGTGCTATGGTGACATACCTAGAATGCCACTTCAGTAAAGGAGAGTTTTAAAAATTAGACTTTTGGTGGAGAAAGTGATTAGGAAAGTTATCATACAGAATATGATAATTTGATCTTAATGTTGAAATTTGATAGGATTTATCAGAAAAAAAATTAAAGAAGTAAAAGCACCCAATTTGAAAAACAGCATGTGTGGATTCATGAAGCCTCAACCCATAGGACATGTTTTGGTGGCTAAAGAAATGTAGAACAGATGTTACAAAGAAAGAAAGAGAGGAATAAATCAGTTAATGAAGGGCCTTTGTTTCTTTACTTTTTTTTAAACATATATATATATATTTTTTTTTTCAGTTTTATTTATTTATTTGAGAGAGACAGCAGGGGAGGGGCAGAGAGAGAGAGAGGGAGGGAGAGAATCCCAAGCAGGCTCTGCACTGTCAGCACAGAGCCTGATACAGGGCTCAAATTCACAAACTACGGGATTGTGACCTGAGCTGAAATCAAGAATCAGACGCTTAACCAACTGAGTCACTGAGGTGCCCTGAAGGGCCATTGTTTCTAAGCTAAAGTGCCTGACTTATCTTCAGAAATAGGAAGCTAGAATATGATGTGGAGAAATGAGATTATCAGTTTTGTTTTATTAAAAAGTTCATTCTGTATTGCTAGAGTAAAATATGTTTAAAATATGAATTCATATAAATGTATGCATGTGACCAAAATGTTAAGGTAGTAGAATAAATATATATAAATCTCAAATCACTAGAGAACCAAAGACTAAAGAAACTTGGGAGTAGTTTAGCAAAAGCAGAGAGCTGGGGATAGAAGAATAGCGTGAAAGTTAAAGAGCATAAAATACACCATAAAACATAAGATTAATGTGTTAAACCTCACTACTTGAAAACTTTTAGGGGGTTCCGGAAGATGGCGGCATAGGAGGACGCGGGGCTCACCGCACGTCCTGCCGATCACTTAGATTCCACCTACACCTGCCTAAAGAACCCAGAAAACCGCCAGAGGATTAGCAGAACGGAGTCTCCGGAGCCAAGCGCAGACCAGAGGCCCACGGAAGAGGGCAGGAAGGGCGGCGAGGCGGTGGGCGCTCCACGGACTGGCGGGAGGGAGCCGGGGCGGAGGGGCGGCTCGCCGGCCAAGCAGAGCCCCCGAGTCTGGCTGGCAAAAGCGGAGGGGCCGGACAGACTGTGTTCCGACAGCAAGCGCGACTTAGCATCTGGGAGGTCATAAGTTAACAGCTCTGCTCGGAAAGCGGGAAGGCTGGAGGACAAAGGGAGGGAGAGCTGCTGAGCCCCCGGACGGCAGAGCTCAGCTTGGCGGGGAACAAAGGCGCTCGCCAGCGCCATCTCCCCCGCCCATCCCCCAGCCAAAATCCCAAAGGGAACCAGTTCCTGCCAGGGAATTTGCTCGCTCCACGCAAACACCCAACTCTGTGCTTCTGCGGAGCCAAACCTCCGGCAGCGGATCTGACTCCCTCCCGCTGCCACAGGGCTCCTCCTGAAGTGGATCACCTAAGGAGAAGCGAGCTAAGCCTGCCCCTCCAGCCCCCATGCACCTTGCCTACCCACCCCAGCTTATACGCCAGATCCCCAGCAACACAAGCCTGGCAGTGTGCAAGTAGCCCAGACGGGACACGCCACTCCACAGTGAATCCCGCCCCTAGGAGAGGGGAAGAGAAGGCACACACCAGTCTGACTGTGGCCCCAGCAGTGGGCTGGGGGCAGACATCGGGTCGGACTGCGGCCCCGCCCACTAACTCCAGTTATACACCACAGCACAGGGGAAGTGCCCTGCAGGTCCTCACCACTCCAGGGACTCTCCAAAATGACCAAACGGAAGAATTCCCCTCAGAAGAATCTCCAGGAAATAACAACAGCTAATGAACTGATCAAAAAGGATTTAAATAATATAACAGAAAGTGAATTTAGAATAATAGTCATAAAATTAATCGCTGGGCTTGAAAACAGTATACAGGACAGCAGAGAATCTCTTGCCACAAAGATCGAGGGACTAAGGAACAGTCACGAGGAGCTGAAAAACGCTTTAAACGAAATGCAAAACAAAATGGAAACCACGACAGCTCGGCTTGAAGAGGCAGAGGAGAGAATAGGTGAACTAGAAGATAAAGTTATGGAGAAAGAGGAAGCTGAAAGAAAGAGAGATAAAAAAATCCAGGAGTATGAGGGGAAAATTAGAGAACTAAGTGATACACTAAAAAGAAATAATATACGCATAATTGGTATCCCAGAGGAGGAAGAGAGAGGGAAAGGTGCCGAAGGGGTACTTGTAGAAATTATAGCTGAGAACTTCCCTGAACTGGGGAAAGAAAAAGGCATTGAAATCCAAGAGGCACAGAGAACTTCCTTCAGACGTAACTTGAATCGATCTTCTGCACGACATATCATAGTGAAACTGGCAAAATACAAGGATAAAGAGAAAATTCTGAAAGCAGCAAGGGATAAACGTGCCCTCACATATAAAGGGAGACCTATAAGACTCGTGACTGATCTCTCCTTTGAAACTTGGCAGGCCAGAAAGGCTTGGCACGATATCTACAGTGTGCTAAACAGAAAAAATATGCAGCCGAGAATCCTTTATCCAGCAAGTCTGTCATTTAGAATAGAAGGAGAGATAAAGGTCTTCCCAAACAAACAAAAACTGAAGGAATTTGTCACCACGAAACCAGCCCTACAAGAGATCCTAAGGGGGATCCTGTGAGACAAAGTACCAGAGACATCACTACAAGCATAAAACATACAGACATCACAATGACTCTAAACCCATATCTTTCTATAATAACACTGAATGTAAATGGATTAAATGTGCCAACTAAAAGACATAGGGTATCAGAATGGATAAAAAAACAAGACCCATCTATTTGCTGTCTACAAGAGACTCATTTTAGATCTGAGGACACCTTTAGATTGAGAGTGAGGGGATGGAGAACTATTTATCATGCTACTGGAAGCCAAAAGAAAGCTGGAGTAGCTCTACTTATATCAGACAAACTAGACTGTAAATTAAAGGCTGTAACAAGAGATGAAGAAGGGCATTATATAATAATCACAGGGTCTATCCATCAGGAAGAGCTAACTATTATAAATGTCTATGTGCCAAATACCCGAGCCCCCAGATATATAAAACAATTACTCATAAACATAAGCAACCTTATTGATAAGAATGTGGTCATTGCAGGGGACTTTAACACCCCACTTACAGAAATGGATAGATCATCTAGACACACGGTCAATAAAGAAACAAGGGCCCTGAATGATACATTGGATCAGATGGACTTGACAGATATATTTAGAACTCTGCATCCCAAAGCAACAGAATATACTTTCTTCTCGAGTGCACATGGAACATTCTCCAAGATAGATCATATACTGGGTCACAAAACAGCCCTTCATAAGTTTACAAGAATTGAAATTATACCATGCATACTTTCAGACCACAATGCTATGAAGCTTGAAATCAACCACAGGAAAAAGTCTGGAAAACCTCCAAAAGCATGGAGGTTAAAGAACACCCTACTAACGAATGAGTGGGTCAACCAGGCAATTAGAGAAGAAATTAAAACATATATGGAAACAAACGAAAATGAAAATACAACAATCCAAACGCTTTGGGATGCAGCGAAGGCAGTCCTGAGAGGAAAATACATTGCAATCCAGGCCTATCTCAAGAAACAAGAAAAATCCCAAATACAAAATCTAACAGCACACCTAGAGGAAATAGAAGCAGAACAGCAAAGGCAGCCTAAACCCAGCAGAAGAAGAGAAATAATAAAGATCAGAGCAGAAATAAACAATATAGAATCTAAAAAAACTGTAGAGCAGATCAACGAAACCAAGAGTTGGTTTTTTGAAAAAATAAACAAAATTGACAAACCTCTAGCCAGGCTTCTCAAAAAGAAAAGGGAGATGACCCAAATAGATAAAATCATGAATGAAAATGGGATGATTACAACCAACCCCTCAGAGATACAAACAATTATCAGGGAATACTATGAAAAATTATATGCCAACAAATTGGACAACCTGGAAGAAATGGACAAATTTCTAAACACCCACACTCTTCCAAAACTCAATCAGGAGGAAATAGAAAGCTTGAACAGACCCATAACCAGCGAAGAAATTGAATCGGTTATCAAAAATCTCCCAACAAATAAGAGTCCAGGACCAGATGGCTTCCCAGGGGAGTTCTACCAGACATTTAAAGCAGAGATAATACCTATCCTTCTCAAGCTATTCCAAGAAATAGAAAGGGAAGGAAAACTTCCAGACTCATTCTATGAAGCCAGTATTACTTTGATTCCTAAACCAGACAGAGACCCAGTAAAAAAAGAGAACTACAGGCCAATATCCCTGATGAATATGGATGCAAAAATTCTTAATAAGATACTAGCTAATCGAATTCAACAGCATATAAAAAGAATTATTCACCATGATCAAGTGGGATTCATTCCTGGGATGCAGGGCTGGTTCAACATTCGCAAATCGATCAACGTGATACATCACATTAACAAAAAAAAAGAGAAGAACCATATGATCCTGTCAATCGATGCAGAAAAGGCCTTTGACAAAATCCAGCACCCTTTCTTAATAAAAACCCTTGAGAAAGTCGGGATAGAAGGAACATACTTAAAGATCATAAAGGCCATTTATGAAAAGCCCACAGCTAACATCATCCTCAACGGGGAAAAACTGAGAGCTTTTTCCCTGAGATCAGGAACACGACAGGGATGCCCACTGTCACCGCTGTTGTTTAACATAGTGCTGGAAGTTCTAGCATCAGCAATCAGACAACAAAAGGAAATCAAAGGCATCAAAATTGGCAAAGATGAAGTCAAGCTTTCGCTTTTTGCAGATGACATGATATTATACATGGAAAATCCGATAGACTCCACCAAAAGTCTGCTAGAACTGATACATGAATTCAGCAAAGTTGCAGGATACAAAATCAATGTGCAGAAATCAGTTGCATTCTTATACACTAACAATGAAGCAACAGAAAGACAAATGAAGAAACTGATCCCATTCACAATTGCACCAAGAAGCATAAAATACCTAGGAATAAATCTAACCAAAGATGTAAAAGATCTGTATGCTGAAAACTATAGAAAGCTTATGCAGGTAATTGAAGAAGATATAAAGAAATGGAAAGACATTCCCTGCTCATGGATTGGAAGAATAAATATTGTCAAAATGTCAATACTACCCAAAGCTATCTACACATTCAATGCAATCCCAATCAAAATTGCACCAGCATTCTTCTCGAAACTAGAACAAGCAATCCTAAAATTCATATGGAACCACAAAAGGCCCCGAATAGCCAAAGTAATTTTGAAGAAGAAGACCAAAGCAGGAGGCATCACAATCCCAGACTTTAGCCTCTACTACAAAGCTGTCATCATCAAGACAGCATGGTATTGGCATAAAAACAGACGCATAGACCAATGGAATAGAATAGAAACCCCAGAACTAGACCCACAAACGTATGGCCAACTCATCTTTGACAAAGCAGGAAAGAACATCCAATGGAAAAAAGACAGTCTCTTTAACAAATGGTGCTGGGAGAACTGGACAGCAACATGCAGAAGGTTGAAACTAGACCACTTTCTCACACCATTCACAAAAATAAACTCAAAATGGATAAAGGACCTGAATGTGAGACAGGAAACCATCAAAACCTTAGAGGAGAAAGCAGGAAAAGACCTCTCTGACCTCAGCCGTAGCAATCTCTTACTCGGCACATCCCCAAAGGCAAGGGAATTAAAAGCAAAAGTGAATTACTGGGACCTTATGAAGATAAAAAGCTTCTGCACAGCAAAGGAAACAACCAACAAAACTAAAAGGCAACCAACGGAATGGGAAAAGATACTTGCAAATGACACATCGGACAAAGGGCTAGTATCCAAAATCTATAAAGAGCTCATCAAACTCCACACCCGAAAAACAAATAACCCAGTGAAGAAATGGGCAGAAAACATGAATAGACACTTCTCTAAAGAAGACATCCGGATGGCCAACAGGCACATGAAAAGATGTTCAACGTCGCTCCTTATCAGGGAAATACAAATCAAAACCACACTCAGATACCACCTCACGCCAGTCAGAGTGGCCAAAATGAAGAAATCAGGAGACTATAGATGCTGGAGAGGATGTGGAGAAACAGGAACCCTCTTGCACTGTTGGTGGGAATGCAAATTGGTGCAGCCACTCTGGAAAGCAGTGTGGAGGTTCCTCAGAAAATTAAAAATAGACCTACCCTATGACCCAGCAATAGCACTGCTAGGAATTTATCCAAGGGATACAGGAGTACTGATGCATAGGGGCACCTGTACCCCAATGTTTATAGCAGCACTCTCAACAATAGCCAAATCATGGAAAACGCCTAAATGTCCATCAACTGATGAATGGATAAAGAAATTGTGGTTTATATACACAATGGAATACTACGTGGCAATGAGAAAAAATGAAATATGGCCTTTTGTAGCAACATGGATGGAACTGGAGAGGGTGATGCTAAGTGAAATAAGCCATACAGAGAAAGACAGATACCATATGGTTTCACTCTTATGTGGATCCTGAGAAACATAACAGAAACCCATGGGGGAGGGGAAGGAAAAAAAAAAAAAAAAGAGGTTAGAGTGGGAGAGAGCCAAAGCATAAGAGACTGTTAAAAACCGAGAACAAACTGAGGGTTGATGGGGGGTGGGAGGGAGGGCAGGGTGGGTGATGGGTATTGAGGAGGGCACCTTTTGGGATGAGCACTGGGTGTTGTATGGAAACCAATTTGACAGTAAATTTCATATATTAAAAAATAAAAAAAAAAAAAAAAAACCATTCTCCACAAAAAAAAAAAAAAAGAAAAAAAAAAAGAAAACTTTTAGATTGCAAAACAAAAGGCAACCAAAACACATGAAGACCTAAAACTCAAAAATACAGACAAAATAAAAATAATATACAAAAAATTAAAAGTAAAATCAATTTTATGTCAATGTTATGCAAATGATCATCATCACCACTTCCATTATTATAATCATCATTGAAATCCTTATTTATCATGTTGTCATACATTATTAACTTATTTGCTTTTAAAAGTTTATTTATTTGAGACAGAGTGTGCACAAGCAAGCAGGGGAGGGGCAGACGGGGAGGGGGAGAGAGAATCCCAAGCAGGCTCCATGCTGTCAGCGGAGAGCCTGATATGGGGCTCCATCTCAGGAACTATGAGATCCTGACTTGAGCCAAAATCAAGAGTCAGACAGTTACCTGACTGAGCCACCCAGGCGCCTCAGATATTATTTAAAGATGTATATTTCAAGATAATATAACATGGGTAGTCACCAAAAACATTTAGGAATCAAATAATGTATCACTGTTTTGTAGTGTAGCATATAATCTATCCAAGAGAATGTTCCATGTGTGCTTAAGAAGAATATGTATTCTGCTGCTGCTGGATAGAATATTCTATAAATGTCTGTTATGTTCATCTGGTCTAATGTGTAGTTAAAGTCCAATGTATGTTTCCTTATTGATGTTCTGTCTGGCTGATGTATCTATTGATGAAAGTAGGGTATTTAAGTGCTCTACTATTATTGTTTTGCTGTCAAATTCTCTCTTTATGTCTGTTAATATTTGCTTTACATATTTAGGTGCTTCTACATTGGGCACATAAATATTTACAAACGTTATAACCTCTTGTTGGATTAACCCCTTTATCATTATATAATGCCCCTCTTTGTCTCTTATTGTAGTCTTTTTTTAAGTCAATTTTGTTCGATATAAGGATAGTCACCTCAACTTTCTTTTGGTTTCCATTTGCATGCTATATATATTTTTTTCATCCCCTTCACTTTTAGTCTATATGTATCCTTAACTCCTAAGTCTCTTGTACATATTAGAGTTGAATCTTGCTTTTTAACCATTCAGCCTCTCTGATACCTTTTGATTGAAGAATTTAGTCCACTGACATTTAAAGTATTTATTGATAGGTATGAACTTACTATTACATTTTCATTAATTTTTTCTGGCTATTTTGCAATTTATTTGTTTTTTTTTTCCTCTTTGTCTCTTTGTGTTTGATGATTTTCTATTTTAGTATGCTTAGATTCCTTTGTCTTTATCTTTTTGCATATCTAATATAGGTTTTTGCTTTGCAGTTATAGTAGGCATACATAAAATATATTTATATAAGCCTACTTTATGTTGATAAGAACTTCAGTTTGAACGCACACTAAAGCTCTATATTTTTAGTCTCTTCCACAATAGGTTATTTTTTATTGCCACAGTTAACATTTTTTTTACTTTGCATACCATTAACAAATTATTGTAGTTATTTTTATGACTTTTGTCTTTTAATCTTCATACTAAATTTATAAGTGATTTTCCCAACCACCATTACAACATTAGATTATTCAGAATTTAACTATATATTTACCCTTCATACTTTCATATGTTTTCTTATTACTAATTACGAATTATCACCCTTTCACTTCAGCTTCAAAAGCTCTTTTTAACATTTCCTGTAAGACTGGTCTGGTGGTGATGAACTGCTTCAGCTTTTGATTGTCTGGAAAACTCCTTACCTTACCTTTAGTTCTGAAGGACAGCCTGGCCAAATAGAAAATTCTAGGTTGGCAGCTTTTTGTTTCATTTTTTTTTTCTTTCAGCACTTTGAATACACCATGCCACTCCTTTATGGCCTGCAAAGTTTTTGCTGAAAGATTTATTAATGGTCATTTGGGGGTTCCCTTGTATGTAACAAGTTGTTTTTCTCATGTTGCTTTTAAGATTCTCTCTTTGTCTTTAATTACTGACAATTCCTGTCAATATAATGTGTATCAGTGTGTAGGTCTCTTTGTATTCCTTTCATTTGGAACTCTCTGGGATTCCTGGATATGGATGTCTGTTTCTTTCCCCAGGTTAGTAAAGTTTTCAGCCATTGTTGTTATTATTATTATTATTATTAATTACCATCATCATCTTAATAACCTTCCTGATGCCTTTCTCTCTCTCTTCTCTTTTTGAGGACCCTCCAATGTGAATACTGGTTCACTTGATGATATCCCAGTATCCCCAAAGTCCCTTAAGATACATTCATGCTTTTTCATTCCTTTTAATTCCCCTTTCTGATTGGATGAATTCTACTTCCCTGTCTTCAAGTTTGCTGAACTGTCTTATGCTTGATTTAGTCTGCTGTTGAATCCCTCAGAGAATTTTTTAGTTCAATTACTATTTTACTCTGGTATGTGATTTCTTGATACTTTCTTATATTTTCTGTCTCTTTGTTGAAATCTCACTTTGTCTATGCAGTATCCTCCTAACCTTGGTAAGCATCACTATCACCATTAATTTGAATTCCTTACCAAGTAAATCACTTATCATCATTTTATTAAGTTCTATTACTGGACTTTTATCTTGTTACTTTTTTAGAACATATTCCCGCTTCTACATGTCCTGTGACTTTTTGTGTTAGTTTCTGTGCATTATATAAAATAGTTCCCTCTTCCAGACCTGCAGGAGTGGTCTTGTGCAGGAGATGAACCTTATAGTACATAATGGCCCTAGCTCTTGGTTGTCTCTCAAACCTGTGTGATTGTCCAAGAAGACTTTTTGTTACTTCATGGCTCTCAGTAGTTGAGGGTGTGTCAAGACCTGTCAGTGTCACAAAGGGAAGGATCTCAGTCAGTCCCTAGATGCACATTGATAGAAAGGTGCATGTTCAGGCAGAAGGTTTTAAAGTGTGCAAGTAGATCTCTTTCAGGGAAAGATTGGAGCTGGGCGTTTTTCTACTCCCTCTGCACTGAGACCTGGGAAGACAGCCAATTAAGAACTGATTCTTTGTTTGCTATTGTCCCATGGGACTTGCAAAAGAAGCTCCTCTGGCCAAGAAGCCAGCGAATGAAGGGGTGTGCCCTTTGGCATTAGTTGCAAAAGCCAGTGTGCAGACATATATGTACAAGCTTGTTTCAGACTGAAAGATGGCTGTTTCTGTCTGTTGCCTCTGCACTGAGCCCTAAAGAGACAGCACCCCAAACAGTCCTTGCAAGCCCATTAAAACTGCTTCTTTGTTTACTATAGTCTTGTGGATCTTGTGGACACAAGCGCCATTAGCTTTCAGAGCTATGCATTTTCAGATCTCATCCTTCAGGTGAAAGTCTTAAAAATCTGGACACTAGATGTTGGGTGCAAACCCTTCACGCCTTAGGGAGAAGCCAGAAGTTGTGAGTTTTCCCCTGATTATATGTCATTATGCCAGGGATGAGGTTTATGGCAACAGTATGTCACAGCCTTTCTTACCTGTTTCAATGTGGATTTTTTTTCTTATTATTTTTAAAAACATCACAGTAAATTTAGGAAGACTGAAACCATATAAAAGCATCTTTTGATTGAAATCATATCAAGCATCTTTTCTGACCACAGTAGTATGAAACCATAAATCAGTATGAAGAAGAAAATGTAAAATTCAAAAATATGTGGAGATGAAACAACTTGCTACTGAACAACCGGTAGGTCAAACAGGAGATCAAAAGATTACTACAAAATTGACATAAATGAAAACAGAAATACAACATATCAAAACTTAAGAGATGTAGCAAAAGTAGTTCTAAGAGGAACTATCATAGCAGTAAATAGCTACATTAGAAAAAAGGAAGACCTCAAACAATCTACTTAACTCTACACAGACCAACAAAGTCCAAAAATAGTAGAAGGAAAGAAATAAAGATCAGAGCAGAAATAAATGAAATAGAGACAAAAAAGACAATATAAAAGATCAATTTTTACTGAAAATGATGAACTGTTTTTTTAATCATAAACAAAATAGAGAAATTTTTAGCTAGACTCACCAAAAAAAAAAAAAAACAAAAAAAAAACAAAAAAACCAACAAACAAACAAAGAAGAGAGAGAGAGAGAGAAGACTCAGATACTTAAACTTTATTAATGAAAGTGGGGTGCCTGGGTGGCTCAGTTGGTTAAGCATCTGACTTCAGCTCAGGTCATGATCTCATGGTTCATGAGTTCAAGCCCCACATCAGACTTTGTGCTGACAGCTCAGAGCCTGTAGCCTACTTCATATTCTGTGTCTCCCTCTCCCTCTTTGTCCTCTCCTGCTCACGCTCTGTCTCTTTCTTTCTCAAAAATAAATAAACATTAAAAAAAATTTTTACAATCATTCATGAAAGAGGTGACATTACAACTGATACCACAGAAATACAAGGAATCATAAGAGACTGCTATGAACAATTATATACCAATATTTGAAAACCTAGGAGAAATTGATAAATTTCTAGAAACATACACCTACCAAGAAAAATCATTAAGAAAAACAAAACATGAATAGACCAATAAATAGTAAGATTGAATCAGTAATCAAAAACCTCCCCAAACACAAAGTCTAGGACCAGATGGCTTCACTGGTGAATTCTACCAAACATTCAAATAAATTTAATATCTATCCTTCTTAAATTCTTCCAAAAATTGAAGAAGAGGAAATATTTCTAAATTCATTTTTCGAGACCAGTATTACCCTCATGTCAAAACCAGACAAGGACACTATAATAAATTAAAATTATAAACCAATATACCTGATGAACATAGATGCAAAAATCCTCAATGAAATACTACCAAACCAAATTCAAGAATACATTTAAAAAGTCACACACCATGATCAAATGGCATTTATTCCAGGGACATAAGTGTGGTTTAACAACTGTAAATCAACCAACGTGATACACAACATTAACAAAATGAACAATAAAATTCATATGATCATCTCAATAAATGTAGAAAAAGCATTTGACAAAATTTACCATCCATTCATGATAAAAACTCAGTGAAGTGAGTATAGAGGGAACAGATCTCAACATAATAAAGCCATATATGACAAGCCCACAGCTATCATCATACTCAATGGTGTAAAACTGAAACTTTTTCCTTTAAAATCAGGAATAAGAAAAAGATGCTCACTTTTATCACTTTTATTCAACACAATACTGGAAGTCTTAGCCAGAAGAATTAAGCAAATCAAATAAATAAAAGTCAACCAAATCAGAAAGAAGGAAAAATATCTCCATTTTAAGATGGCATGATATTATATATAGAAAACCCTGAAGACTACACACACACACACACACACACACACACACACACACACAAATTATTAGAATAAGTGAATTCAGTAAAGTTTTAAGTTGCAAAATCAATACACAAAAGTTACTTGAGTTTCTATATACTAACAGTTAACTATCAGAAATAAAAAATTAAGAAAATAATCCCATTTACAATCACATGAAAAAGGATAAAATACCTAGGAATAAATTTAAGCAAGGAAGTGAAAAATCTTTATGCCCAAAACTATAAGATCTTGATGAAAGAAACTAATGAAGTCACAAATAAATGGAAATATATCCTGTCTCATGGATTGGAAGAATTAATATTGTTAAAATGTCCATACTACCAAAACAATCTACAGATTCAACATAATCCCTATAAAGATTCCGAAGATATTTTACAAAGAAATAGAAAAAAAAAATTTAATTTCTATGAAACTACAAAAGACCCCAAATAGAACAATCTTGAGAATGAAGGATAAGTCAGGAAGCATTTGTTTCCTGATTTCAAAATATATTACAAAGCTATATTAATCAAAATAGTGTTGTATTGGAATAAAAACAGACACATAGATCAATGGAACAGAATAAAAGTCCAGAAATAAACCTTTCCATATAGGGTAAATTAATTTATAACAAAGGAGCCAACAATATACAATGGGGAAGGAATAGTCTTTTAAAAGTTATTGAGGGAAAATGGATACACACATGCAGAAGAATGTGACTGGACCCTATCTCACACCATACATAAAAAGTCAACTTAAAATGGATTAGACTTGAACATAAAATTTGAAACCATAAAACTCATAGAAGAAAACATAAGGAGTAAGCTCCTTAGTGTTGGTCTTGGCAATGATTTGTTTTGGATTGGATACTAAAGGCAAAGGTGACGACACCTAAAATAAACAACCAGGACTGCATCATACTAAAAAGTTTCTGCACAGCAAAGGGAAACCATCAACAAAATGAAAAAGCAAGCTAAATAATGGGAAAATTTTTTGAAAATAATATATCTAATAAAGGTTAAATATCCAAAATATATTTAAAAAATTCATATGGCTATTGTTGAGAGTGTTGGTATAAACATTGGGGTACAAGTGCCCCTTTGCATCAGTACTCCTGTATCCCTTGGGTAAATTCCTAGCAGTGCTACTGCTGGGTCATAGGGTAGGTCTATTTTTAATTTTTTGAGGAACCTCCACACAGTTTTCCAGAGTGGCTGCACCCATATGTTTTCACTCTTATGTGGATCCTGAGAAACTTAACAGAAACCCATGGGGGAGGGGAAGAAAAAAAAAAAAGAGGTTAGAGTGGGAGAGAGCCAAAGCATAAGAAACTCTTAAAAACTGAGAACAAACTGAGGGTTGATGGGGGGTGGGAGGGTGAGGAGGGTAGGTGATGGGCATTGAAGAGGGCATCTTTCGGGATGAGCACTGGGTGTTGTATGGAAACCAATTTAGCAATAAATTTCATATATAAAAAAAAAAACTCATATGACTGAAAACCAAAAAAAAATCTGATTAAAAAATTAATATAAGGATTGAACAGACATTATTCCAGAGAAGATGTACACATACAAATGGCCAACAGGTACATAAAAAGGTGCTTGAGACTCTTAAATAGAGGACAAACTGAAGGCTGCTAGAGAGGAGGTGGATGGGGGGGATGGGTTAAACGGTGATGGGCATTAAGGTGGACACTTTTCGGGATGTGCGCTGGGTATGGTATGTAAAAGATGAATCACTGGGTTCTACTCCTGAAGCCAAGACTACACTGTATGTTAACTAACTTTAATTTCAATGAAAAAAAAAAGGTGCTTGACATTACTAATCATCAGGGAAATGTAAATCAAATCCATAATGAAATATCACTCCACATCTGTTAGAATGTCTGTCATTACAAAGATAAGAGATAGTAAATGTTGGTGAGGATGTGCAGAAAGAGAACTGCCGTGCACTGTTGGTAGGAATGTAAATTGGTATAGCCACTATGAAACAGTATGGAAGTTTCTCAAAAAATTAAATATAGAGCTACCAAATGATCCATCAATTTCACTATTGGGTATATAACCAAAGGAAACAGTATCACTATCCCAAAGAGATATCTTCACCCCCATGTACACCACAGTATCATTTACCATAGCCAAGACATGGAAAAAACCCAAGAATCCATTGCCAGATGAATGAGTGAAGAAATATATATTATATGTTATATAAATGTTTATACAATATATAAATATTATCCAGCCATAATAAAGAAGGAAATACTGACATTTGCACCAGCATAGATGAAAATTTTAGCATTAGACGAAGTCAGAAAGAGAAGGACAAATAATGTATGATCTCACTTATATGTGACATCTAAAACAAAAACAAAAACAAAAACAACTCATAGTTAACAGAGAATAATAGATCAATGGTTACCAGAGGTGGGAGGTGGGGGGGGGGGGGGGAGGGTGGTGGGAGAAGTGGGTAAATGATGTCAAAAGTTTCAAACTTCTAGTTATAAATAAATAAGTTTAGGGGATAGAATGTACAGCATGCTGATTACAAAGAAAGAAAAAAAATAATGTATCACTCAACTATAATAAAAAAGCATTAAAAATAAAAAAGATAAATGGGAAAACAATTATTTTTTGAGATTTTCTCTATGATGATCAAATAACCCAAAATCAAATAAGGAAATTGAGAAAATGAATATAATTAATATTATAGCTCCTAGGCAGAAAATAGATACACTTTTTAAATATTCATAAGGCATATATAAATATTGATCATATCTTGAATCTCAAAAAATTCCCAAATGGAAAAGAATAAATCATACCAATTCTCTTTATCTCATTTCAGTGAAATAAAGATTAACTTTAATAATAAAAGCATTACTTAAAAAGTACATTAAACCACAAAAGAATAAAAAAATAGTAACTAACGAGTCAAAGAGGATATCAGCTTCTCAAGTCCGAATATACTAAAAAGCAGAGGATACAGACAAACATGTACTCCAGAGAAATTATACCTGCAGAGTAGGAAAAATAATAAGTGAACAAAATGTTCTACTCATAGGAGTGTGGCAGTCAATTCTATGTGACTCTCTGGTAAATACATGCCTTTTCCCAGTTATTCAGTCAAACACCTATTTAGATGCTGCTATCATTTTGTAAATGTAATTAAGGTCTCAGATCAGTGGACTTTAATATAGGAAAATATTCTGATGTGTCTGGCTTAATCACATGGCCTCTTTAAATCTGATACAGAGGACAGGGACAATAGGTAAAGTTCCAAAGAATGGGGAAGGATTTAACACACTGGTGCAGATCTGAAGACATAAGGCCACATGGACAACCTCTGAGTGCAGTCACTAAGTGACAACCAAAAAGGACATAGTCCTATAACAGCAAAGAACTGAATTCTGAAGATATAACAAGAATGAGCTTGGAAGCAGATTTTTGTTTTCTACCTCAGAGCCTCGAGGAAAAGACAGCCTGGCTGACATCTTGTCTTTTGCCTCATGATACACTGAACAGAGAACACAGCAATATCATGCTAAACTTTTGATGTGCAGTGAGCTAATAAATGGGTATTATTTTAAGTTGTAAAGTTTGCTGTAATTTGTTCTACAGCAATAAATACTAATATGGTGATAGTAAAAGTACATTGAGATAATCCCTAAGAACCAGTAGAAAAGTTATAAAGATGAAAACATAACTTAATAAATAAAAAAATTAGAAACAAAGACATGTCTAAAGCTAGTTATTTGAAAACTATAATGAAATAAGTAAACCTGTAATGGATACCGATGGAAAAGTGTGAGAATAGTAATTCATAACATTACTCATGAAAAGAGAACCCCAGACACAGAAAAATTCTTTTTTAGATTACGTACATGAAATCATGCTCATGGAATTTAAACACTCAATGAAATAGCAAATTTTTGTTATAAAGTTAAATTATTATATAGACTAAAGAAATTTCTGTTTCATAACCCAGATAGTTTCATAGATGAGTCTGTATAAAATTTTAAGAATACGCAATTTATTTGTTTATCAATTTCTTCCAAGGTACAGAGAAATAAGAGAAATTACCCAATTCATTTTATGAAGATAATATAATGTTGCTTCCCACTCCTAACAAATACCTAATAAACGGAGCAAAGCAGAAGTGACACAGATAAGTGGACAAAGTTATTTTGTGGATATAAATACAAAAAGGACACATAGCAGTATCTCAAATTTAACAGAATATTAAATTAATAAAGTACTATTATTAAGAGAAATTTTCTGTGGGAATTCAAGGGCTTTACATTACTAGAAAATAGACTACCATAACCAATCATATTACATGGGCAAAGGGGAAAAAATTCAATGACCTTTATGACAGATGCCAAAAGACCTTCGATCAATTGCATCCAATTTCTGATAGAAAAGAAACATTTCCTTATTAAACACTACCATGATTTTTTTTTCCTTTGACAAGGTAAAAGGGCAAACATTTAAGATAACACCAATTGGAGTTGAACCAGTGAAGTCTTAGAAGATTTCCCCATTTTGAAAACAGTAAGAATAAAAATGACGTATAGGGGAACCTGGGTGACTCAGTCGGTTAGGCGACTGACTTCGGCTCAGGTCATGATCTCACGGTTCGTGGGTTCGAGCCCCACGTTGGGCTCTGTGCTGACAGCTCAGAGCCTGGAGCCTGCTTCAGATTCTGTGTCTCCCTCTCTCTCTGTTCCTCCCCTGCTCATTCTCTGTCTCTCTCTGTCTCTCAAAAATAAATAAACGTTAAACAAAAATTCTTTAAAAATGATATATAAATAGTGTTAAAAGGTGTATGGTTCAAACAGTAGCAGGAATATGATAAAATAATAACTTCTTTTAGTTTATAATTAGTACAAGATGAGTTATGTAATCTCTAGGGTAGTCATTACAAAATATAGAATATATAACTAAGGAATTAACTTAAGGAAAAAAATTATAGTAATATCTTACTAAATCAAAAGTCACAAAAAAAGAAACACTGATAGTATGGCAGACATAAACATAGCTATATCAATTATTATATTAAATGTAAATAACCAAATTCATCAAGTAAAAGACTAAGATAAGATAATCATA
Organism: Panthera onca; assembly: GCF_046562875.1. Taxonomy (NCBI): domain Eukaryota; kingdom Metazoa; phylum Chordata; class Mammalia; order Carnivora; family Felidae; genus Panthera; species Panthera onca. The sequence goes on from NC_138346.1 coordinate 151,696,294, forward strand.
GTAAAAAATAACTGTCAACTATATATTGCTTATAAGAGACACACTTTATGTATAAGAACACAAAACAGTTGAAAGGAAGGTGATAGCATGAAACACTGACCAAGAGAAAGCTGGTGTTGGTATATTAATATAAGGCAAAATAGACTTCAAAGAAAAAGATAAGAAGGCCATATTAATATATAAAGGAGCGGGGAGACTGGGTGACTCAGTAGGTTGTATCTGACTTTGGCTCAGGTCATGATCTCATGATTTGTGAGTTCAAGCCTCACATGGGCTCTCCACTATCAGTGTGGAGTCTGCTTGGGATCCTCTGTCTCCTACCACCTCTCTCTCTCTGCCCTTCCCCTACTTGCATGCACACATGCACACTCTCTCACACTCTCTCTCAAAAAAATAAACATTTAAAATATAAAGGAGTCAATACAAAATGGATATGTCCCAATATCAAATCTATAATCATGTAATATCATAAATTCATAGATTCATATTGCACAACAAAAAGAAATCCACAAATAATATACTTCCCACTATAACTGATAGAATTGAGCAAAAAAAAATCAGAAGGTATGAAAAATTAAATTTTTAAACATAAACTAATTAACATGTAGAGACTATTTCACCCAAGAACAACAATATTTATTCTGAAGTATTCATGTATAAAATTTACCCATATGCTAGGCCAAAACTAAAGCTACAACAAAACCTAAAAATTGAAATTATTCAGTTATGTTCCTTGATGAGAGTGAAATTAACCTAGAAATCAGTAATAAAAGTGAAATTAGAAAAAAACCTAACTTCATGATATCAAATAATGCATTTCTAAATACTTCAACATGCAAATGGAAAATAAAAGCAGAAATTAGACAATATTTTGAAGTGAATAGCAATGAATATATAACAAGACAGTATGTGCGTGGTATAATATGTCCACTTCTAGCCAAGCTGATATAACACCACCCTCTCTTCTTTAACAACTAGGAAATGGGGAGACAATATGAAGCAAGTATTTTCAAACATTGGAAACAGATAGTGCAGGAATGTGATCCAAGAGAGGATTACAAACAAGGTGAGCCCTAAAATTACAGAAACCAGCTACTCAGAAGCAGTTTCCAGCCTGTGGCAAAGGAGAAACCCAGATTTTGTTGTTGTTGTTGTTGTTGTTGTGTATGTTTTTTTTTAATATATGAAATTTATTGTCAAATTGGTTTCCATACAACACCCAGTGCTCATCCAAAAGGTGCCCTCCTCAATTCAATACCCATCACCCACCCTCCCCTCCCTCCCACCCCCCATCAACCCTCAGTTTGTTCTCAGTTTTTAACAGTCTCTTATGCTTTGGCTCTCTCCCACTCTAACTTTTTTTTTTTTTCTTCCCCTCCCCCATGGGTTTCTGTTAAGTTTCTCAGGATCCACATAAGAGTGAAAACATATGGTATCTGTCTTTCTCTGTATGGCTTATTTCACTTAGCATCACACTCTCCAGTTCCATCCACGTTGCTACAGAAGGCCATATTTTATTCTTTCTCATTGCCATGTAGTATTCCATTGTGTATATAAACCACAATTTCTTTATCCATTCATCAGTTGATGGACATTTAGGCTCTTTCCATAATTTGGCTATTGTTGAGAGTGCTGCTATAAACATTGGGGTACAAGTGCCCCTATGCATCAGTACTCCTGTATCCCTTGGATAAATTCCTAGCAGTGCTATTGCTGGGTCATAGGGTAGGTCTATTTTTAATTTTCTGAGGAACCTCCACACTGCTTTCCAGAGCGGCTGCACTAATTTGCATTCCCACCAACAGTGCAAGAGGGTTCCCGTTAGAGAAACCCAGATTTAAGGGCTTACTGAATCAAGGAGCCAGTGAAGGGAGGTGGGGAGGCCCCATAAGTAAGAATTTGTAGGGAAGTTATATTCTCTTATTTTATTTTAATTGTTATTGTTACTATACTGAAATAAATAGAGATATAGAAATCAACATTTAGAAATTTATCCATGTATTTACTTTAGATACATGAGAAAGTAAAAAGCAAACCCATTTGTTACACTAAAACTTTACTGATTTACATGGTCTTGGTTCAAATGAGTGAAAAAAGTATTTGAGTTGGATATCATTTTTTACACATAAATTTTTGTTCAGTTACAACTGAATAAAGTCAAAGATTGAGTATAATACTAATTGTCCATACTAATAAGCTATATGGATATACATTTTAAAAGAACAATTTGCAGAAATTTGTATTTCCTTTTTCTGCATAATATTTCTTGTTATATTTATTGAAATGTAATTTTATGTCTATTAAATTTAAAAATAAATAATTTTAACCTGTGGATGTCTTTTCTCATTTTAGTTTTGTAGTAATTCACTTTTTTTTAACAAAAATATTGGTACCTGAGGTACTTGGCAGTGGGGGAAAACAACCAAAAACTTGGTTCTTCACCAGAGACTTTGAAATGCACTGTCTTGGAAAGGGAATACATTTCTCTTGACCAAACTTTCTTAGTATTGTTTTATATCTAAAAATTATTTTACTACAGTATATATACTATGCTCAATTCGTATTTCTGGTTGAGACTTTAGGGTGAACTTCCAAATTAATCATACTGAAGAATTTAAATATCAATTATGATATCAATATAAATCATTTAAATCAAAACTGTTTAGTTAGAGTATGCTTTCAAAAAAAATCTCTTCTGCTAGACCAATGAAATCAATTGATTGTTTTGAATTATGGACAAGGCTACTGTTATGAAGAAGAGAATTTTTTGGATTTAATTTCCCAGGTGTTAAACTCAATCATTCTCCTATCTTTGTTAGTAGACATAAATGACATACATGGAGAAAAATAGACACATAAAACTCAAAGAATACTGAAGCATTTGAGTATCTGGCTCATATGCTTCAAACTAGTGAGTGGCACTGCACTTGACTTTCCTATTCCCCTAACTAGGTTAGTTCAGCCAATAACTCTCTTTGTCCTAGCTTATCTAAGGTATGTCTGTGACACATATAAAGAGCCTTGAGAAATACAATAGACATGTTTTCCCCTTAGTTGTTCAGACACAAAGATAGCATATTTTTTTCTTGTTCATATATTCACATATTCAGATAAAGTCTTTGGTTCTTCTATCTCCACTGCATAATGTTTACTGTTCAAAGGAAACTATGATGTAAGTCTGGAGTTCATTAATAAAATCAAGTTATATTCCATCTAAATCCCTATAGTTACCCAAAAAAAATACTAGTATAGAGTCAGGTTTTTTCTAGTTTTTCCAAATAGTCTTAGTAATGTTTTATGTCTAAATTTCAAAGAGTATTCTTGGAATTCTTCTATAAATGTTTATAGATTGGAGGGATGCATGGTTAATATCTGTTCTGAAAACTTTCATGATAGTAAGCTGATCTGTTCCTCAAGTAAACTATAAGTCCCTCATTCTTCTCAGTGATCAGAATATGGCAGCTCTGACATCTGACAAAAATGCATTTGCTTCTTTTTTGGACTGTATGAACTCATTGGTTGTTGCCTAAATATAGATAATTCTTCATTCACTCTCTCACTTACTACCATTTTGCTTGTGCTGTATTGGAATAAAGCATAACTTTCTCCCCAAGAGAGATCCCAGTATTCATCTGCAAAACACTGTGGTGATTTCTTCAAAGCGGTAGTGTAGCATATTGGCTTTAGAGTCTGGTTCAGAAGCCAGACTCCCTAGGGTTGAATCCTGACTCTTCCACTTGCTTGCTGGGTGACACTGGGCTAGAAATATTACTACTATTACTACTACTATTACTAACACTACCACTAATAATGTTTACCACTACAGAGTAATTGTGCGCTAACAGAAGACAATATATGTAAAAAGTCTAGTGCCTGGTACACAGTAAGCACTCAATACATGTTAACTTTTTATGCCAAATAGGCTAAAGAAAGAAATGATCACATCTGCTCAACTGGTGTATATTGTGAGAGATGGACAGTTGGAAAAGGCTTAATGGAATCAGAGACTCTTGATTTTTTTTTTCACTCAAGTACTAAGAGGATAATCTGTGCCACACGCTATTTTAAGCACTGGGGATACAGCACAGCAGATAGACTAAAAGTTGTCATGCTCTGAGCATATTCTAGTCCAGGAGATGGACAATAAAACGTAAAAAACTAAATGATATAATATCAGTAAGTAGAAAGTGTTATGAATAAAATAAACAGGCTAAAGTTATAGAAAGTGATGTGGTTATCAACTACTTTATAGACAGAATCATAAGGAAGACCTCTCTGGGGAGATGACATTGAGCAGAAACTTAAATGATATGATTAAAGCTTGTCAAGTTCTAGTAAGAGATTTTTCCAGATAGAAGAATAGAATTTGGCATGTTCAAGCAACAGCATGGAGTGGATTTGGAGGATAGTGAGGGGCTAGATGACAGTCTATTCGGTGCTCGTAAAGACTGCATTTCATTCTGTGTTAGAAGTTTCTGAAGGGAGGGGGATGCAATTTAAACAGTTGTGTGATATCATGAAAAGATCCATCTGGCTACTATGTGGAAAAGATGACAACAGAGAAAGAGCAAAAGCAGAGAAACCACTTAGGTGGGGTATTCCAGTAGTCCAGGACACAGGAGATGATGCTTTGCACTTCAATGCAAAGATAGGGAGAATTTGCTCACAGCATGGATGCTCAAGGTGAGGAATGGAAAAGTCTTCCAGAATAGAAACAGCAAGTACAAATATATGGATATTAGAAATAACATAGTTATTCTGGAAAATTATACGTTAAAATCTTGCACACTTTAAATAATTGTCTTCTACACATCTTACGATAGAGTCCCTATAGGAAAATGTGATTTGTTCCTGTTTTTAACATAGGAAAATATTGCTAGAATTTTTCTTACAGCTCTCTAGGTCTAGACTTAACACCATACTGACAGTTTCTTAATGGAAACACTAATCAGCTGTGAGATCGGTGAGGATTTTATAATAATGCTTAATTAGAAGGAACAAACTTGGAACGAATATTCACATGCTTTGGGGAGGATAGTTTAGCCCCAGGAAGATTCTCTTTCTTCGCCTTGCAAAATATTCATGGAAATAAGTCATCCTTCCAAAAAGCTTGCCCAATAGTTTATTTTAGACATGGGAATATAGGAAATAAAAGTAGACAGGAATAAGATCTTTCTTACCAAAAAAGATGCCTGATTATCGTACAAAAGCACACTTACTTGTAGGATTGATTGTTGTATCTAGAAGATCAATGTTTTAATTATTATTTTTTTTTATTTTTCCAGGATTTTGAAGTTCTGCTTTAAAATAAAGCAAACAATTTTTCAATGTAGGAAAAATTAGCAATAAAGTCATAAGCATTTCACACCATTCTTCATGCAAAAAATTTAACACCTCCCACTGGTATAAAATGTAGAAATATTTTCCCAATGTGAAGAAAATATTAGATGTGTTTTAAAATTACAATATGTGACCTTCTGGTTATTGTCAGGATTTGATTTGGCAAGGTCTCTCTATGTTCATAAACATGTTACCTGCACTCATTAAATAATTTATATTTTTATGTTAAATTTCCAAAAATAAGAAAAACTCCCAAATAAGAGTAACTCACTGAATATATATTATCATTTTCCCACTTGAAATACTTCATTAATAAAACATTATTAAAATAACCGTTTTTGTGATACATTTTTTGAAAATAACATTTAGAAAGTTTTTTAAATAAAAATACTTGATCTTTCATAAGCAACATTTCTTTGTTTAAAAAGAAACAGCTTTTAATATTTTATTGTAAAAGTACATTTCGTATGTCAATTAGGACTACATTTATACAGATTAATCTTGAGTAAAAAGTAAACCACTTGCACATATTCTGAGGGCTGACTTTCATTACTAGATCCAGATGGAATAATTTAGATATTAACATAATAAAACAGGGTTTATAAATAACTCCACATGATTCACAAAAGGTCAAGTTTTTCAACTTACTAAGTCAATTATAATAAAGCCAGAACTTTCGTGTCCTTTGCTTTTATGATAGAGGCAAATTGATTAATATAAAACAAGTATAGAAAGGTATTTAATAATTTAAAAAATACCTTTTGGGTTATATCCAAGGGTCATTCAGTACAATCTACTCTCTCTTCTAAATTTATATCTCTATTTCTCATAATGAAAATTGATTATCAAAGTGATAACCATAAGCATCACAGTATTTTGAATCATCAGAAGAGGTTATATAATAATGTCCACTATCATTGTGTTTACTGAGACAGCAAAAAACACTAAGAGTTTAGTAAATATATTCTACAACAGTGACTGAAATTTTACAAAGGGTCTGGTTAACCACAATATTTACTTTATTAGAATGGTATATTACCGATGAGGTTCCGGAAGATGGCGGCGTAGGAGGACGCGGGGCTCACAGCGCGTCCTGCCGATCACTTAGATTCCACCTACACCTGCCTAAAGAACCCAGAAAACCGCCAGAGGATTAGCAGAAGGGAGTCTCCGGAGTCAAGCGCAGACTAGAGGCCCACGGAAGAGGGTAGGAAGGGCTGCGAGGCGGTGCGCGCTCCACGGACTGGCGGGAGGGAGCCGGGGTGGAGGGGCGGCTCGCCGGCCAAGCAGAGCCCCCGAGTCTGGCTGGCAAAAGCGGAGGGGCCGGACGGACTGTGTTCCGACAGCAAGCGCGACTTAGCGTCTGGGAGGTCATAAGTTAACAGCTCTGCTCGGAAAGCGGGAAGGCTGGAGGACAAAGGGAGGGAGAGCTGCTGAGCCCCCTGACGGCAGAGCTCAGCTTGGCGGGGAACAAAGGCGCCAGCGCCATCTCCCCCGCCCATCCCCCAGCCAAAATCCCAAAGGGAACCAGTTCCTGCCAGGGAACTTGCTCGCTCCGCGCAAACACCCAACTCTGTGCTTCAGCGGAGCCAAACCTCCGGCAGCGGATCTGACTCCCTCCCGCTGCCACAGGGCTCCTCCTGAAGTGGATCACCTAAGGAGAAGCGAGCTAAGCCTGCCCCTCCAGCCCCCGTGCACCTTGCCTACCCACCCCAGCTTATACGCCAGATCCCCAGCAACACAAGCCTGGCAGTGTGCAAGTAGCCCAGACGGGACACGCCACCCCACAGTGAATCCCGCCCCTAGGAGAGGGGAAGAGAAGGCACACACCAGTCTGACTGTGGCCCCAGCAGTGGGCTGGGGGCAGACATCGGGTCGGACTGCGGCCCCGCCCACTAACTCCAGTTATACACCACAGCACAGGGGAAGTGCACTGCAGGTCCTCACCACGCCAGGGACTCTCCAAAATGACCAAACGGAAGAATTCCCCTCAGAAGAATCTCCAGGAAATAACAACAGCTAATGAACTGATCAAAAAGGATTTAAATAATATAACAGAAAGTGAATTTAGAATAATAGTCATAAAATTAATCGCTGGGCTTGAAAACAGCATACAGGACAGCAGAGAATCTCTTGCCACAAAGATCGAGGGACTAAGGAACAGTCACGAGGAGTTGAAAAACGCTTTAAACGAATTGCAAAACAAAATGGAATCCACGATGGCTCGGCTTGAAGAGGCAGAGGAGAGAATAGGTGAACTAGAAGATAAAGTTATGGAGAAAGAGGAAGCTGAAAGAAAGAGAGATAAAAAAATCCAGGAGTATGAGGGGAAAATTAGAGAACTAAGTGATACACTAAAAAAAAATAATATACGCATAATTGGTATCCCAGAGGAGGAAGAGAGAGGGAAGGGTGCTGAAGGGGTACTTGAACAAATTATAGCTGAGAACTTCCCTGAACTGGGGAAGGAAAAAGGCATTGAAATCCAAGAGGCACAGAGAACTCCCTTCAGACGTAACTTGAATCGATCTTCGGCACGACATATCATAGTGAAACTGGCAAAATACAAGGATAAAGAGAAAATTCTGAAAGCAGCAAGGGATAAACGTGCCCTCACATATAAAGGGAGACCTATAAGACTCGTGACTGATCTCTCCTTTGAAACTTGGCAGGCCAGAAAGGCTTGGCACGATATCTACAGTGTGCTAAACAGAAAAAATATGCAGCCGAGAATCCTTTATCCAGCAAGTCTGTCATTTAGAATAGAAGGAGAGATAAAGGTCTTCCCAAACAAACAAAAACTGAAGGAATTTGTCACCACGAAACCAGCCCTACAAGAGATCCTAAGGGGGATCCTGTGAGACAAAGTACCAGAGACATCACTACAAGCATAAAACATACAGACATCACAATGACTCTAAACCCATATCTTTCTATAATAACACTGAATGTAAATGGATTAAATGCGCCAACCAAAAGACATAGGTTATCAGAATGGATAAAAAAACAAGACCCATCTATTTGCTGTCTACAAGAGACTCATTTTAGATCTGAGGACACCTTTAGATTGAGAGTGAGGGGATGGAGAACTATTTATCATGCTCCTGGAAGCCAAAAGAAAGCTGGAGTAGCCATACTTATATCAGACAAACTAGACTTTAAATTAAAGGCTGTAACAAGAGATGAAGAAGGGCATTATATAATAATCACAGGGTCTATCCACCAGGAAGAGCTAACTATTATAAATGTCTATGCGCCAAATACCCGAGCCCCCAGATATATAAAACAATTACTCATAAACATAAGCAACCTTATTGATAAGAATGTGGTCATTGCAGGGGACTTTAACACCCCACTTACAGAAATGGATAGATCATCTAGACACACAGTCAATAAAGAAACAAGGGCCCTGAATGATACATTGGATCAGATGGACTTGACAGATCTATTTAGAACTCTGCATCCCAAAGCAACAGAATATACTTTCTTCTCGAGTGCACATGGAACATTCTCCAAGATAGATCATATACTGGGTCACAAAACAGCCCTTCATAAGTTTACAAGAATTGAAATTATACCATGCATACTTTCAGACCACAATGCTATGAAGCTTGAAATCAACCACAGGAAAAAGTCTGGAAAACCTCCAAAAGCATGGAGGTTAAAGAACACCCTACTAACGAATGAGTGGGTCAACCAGGCAATTAGAGAAGAAATTAAAACATATATGGAAACAAACGAAAATGAAAATACAACAATCCAAACGCTTTGGGATGCAGCGAAGGCAGTCCTGAGAGGAAAATACATTGCAATCCAGGCCTATCTCAAGAAACAAGAAAAATCCCAAATACAAAATCTAACAGCACACCTAAAGGAAATAGAAGCAGAACAGCAAAGGCAGCCTAAACCCAGCAGAAGAAGAGAAATAATAAAGATCAGAGCAGAAATAAACAATATAGAATCTAAAAAAACTGTAGAGCAGATCAACGAAACCAAGAGTTGGTTTTTTGAAAAAATAAACAAAATTGACAAACCTCTAGCCAGGCTTCTCAAAAAGAAAAGGGAGATGACCCAAATAGATAAAATCATGAATGAAAATGGAATGATTACAACCAATCCCTCAGAGATACAAACAATTATCAGGGAATACTATGAAAAATTATATGCCAGCAAATTGGACAACCTGGAAGAAATGGACAAATTTCTAAACACCCACACTCTTCCAAAACTCAATCAGGAGGAAATAGAAAGCTTGAACAGACCCATAACCAGCGAAGAAATTGAATCGGTTATCAAAAATCTCCCAACAAATAAGAGTCCAGGACCAGATGGCTTCCCAGGGGAGTTCTACCAGACATTTAAAGCAGAGATAATACCTATCCTTCTCAAGCTATTCCAAGAAATAGAAAGGGAAGGAAAACTTCCAGACTCATTCTATGAAGCCAGTATTACTTTGATTCCTAAACCAGACAGAGACCCAGTAAAAAAAGAGAACTACAGGCCAATATCCCTGATGAATATGGATGCAAAAATTCTTAATAAGATACTAGCTAATCGAATTCAAAAGCATATAAAAAGAATTATTCACCATGATCAAGTGGGATTCATTCCTGGGATGCAGGGCTGGTTCAACATTCGCAAATCGATCAACGTGATACATCACATTAACAAAAAAAAAGAGAAGAACCATATGATCCTGTCAATCGATGCAGAAAAGGCCTTTGACAAAATCCAGCACCCTTTCTTAATAAAAACCCTTGAGAAAGTCGGGATAGAAGGAACATACTTAAAGATCATAAAGGCCATTTATGAAAAGCCCACAGCTAACATCATCCTCAACGGGGAAAAACTGAGAGCTTTTTCCCTGAGATCAGGAACACGACAGGGATGCCCACTGTCACCGCTGCTGTTTAATATAGTGCTGGAAGTTCTAGCCTCAGCAATCAGACAACAAAAGGAAATCAAAGGCATCAAAATTGGCAAAGATGAAGTCAAGCTTTCGCTTTTTGCAGATGACATGATATTATACATGGAAAATCCGATAGACTCCACCAAAAGTCTGCTAGAACTGATACATGAATTCAGCAAAGTTGCAGGATACAAAATCAATGTGCAGAAATCAGTTGCATTCTTATACACTAACAATGAAGCAACAGAAAGACAAATGAAGAAACTGATCCCATTCACAATTGCACCAAGAAGCATAAAATACCTAGGAATAAATCTAACCAAAGATGTAAAAGATCTGCATGCTGAAAACTATAGAAAGCTTATGCAGGTAATTGAAGAAGATATAAAGAAATGGAAAGACATTCCCTGCTCATGGATTGGAAGAATAAATATTGTCAAAATGTCAATACTACCCAAAGCTATCTACACATTCAATGCAATCCCAATCAAAATTGCACCAGCATTCTTCTCGAAACTAGAACAAGCAATCCTAAAATTCATATGGAACCACAAAAGGCCCCGAATAGCCAAAGTAATTTTGAAGAAGACCAAAGCAGGAGGCATCACAATCCCAGACTTTAGCCTCTACTACAAAGCTGTCATCATCAAGACAGCATGGTATTGGCATAAAAACAGACACATAGACCAATGGAATAGAATAGAAACCCCAGAACTAGACCCACAAACGTATGGCCAACTCATCTTTGACAAAGCAGGAAAGAACATCCAATGGAAAAAAGACAGTCTCTTTAACAAATGGTGCTGGGAGAACTGGACAGCAACATGCAGAAGGTTGAAACTAGACCACTTTCTCACACCATTCACAAAAATAAACTCAAAATGGATAAAGGACCTGAATGTGAGACAGGAAACCATCAAAACCTTAGAGGAGAAAGCAGGAAAAGACCTCTCTGACCTCAGCCATAGCAATCTCTTACTCGGCACATCCCCAAAGGCAAGGGAATTAAAAGCAAAAGTGAATTACTGGGACCTTATGAAGATAAAAAGCTTCTGCACAGCAAAGGAAACAACCAACAAAACTAAAAGGCAACCAACGGAATGGGAAAAGATATTTGCAAATGACACATCGGACAAAGGGCTAGTATCCAAAATCTATAAAGAGCTCATCAAACTCCACACCCGAAAAACAAATAACCCAGTGAAGAAATGGGCAGAAAACATGAATAGACACTTCTCTAAAGAAGACATCCGGATGGCCAACAGGCACATGAAAAGATGTTCAACGTCGCTCCTTATCAGGGAAATACAAATCAAAACCACACTCAGATACCACCTCACGCCAGTCAGAATGGCCAAAATGAAGAAATCAGGAGACTATAGATGCTGGAGAGGATGTGGAGAAACAGGAACCCTCTTGCACTGTTGGTGGGAATGCAAATTGGTGCAGCCACTCTGGAAAGCAGTGTGGAGGTTCCTCAGAAAATTAAAAATAGACCTACCCTATGACCCAGCAATAGCACTGCTAGGAATTTATCCAAGGGATACAGGAGTACTGATGCATAGGGGCACCTGTACCCCAATGTTTATAGCGGCACTCTCAACAATAGCCAAATTATGGAAAGAGCCTAAATGTCCATCAACTGATGAATGGATAAAGAAATTGTGGTTTATATACACAATGGAATACTACGTGGCAATGAGAAAAAATGAAATATGGCCTTTTGTAGCAACATGGATGGAACTGGAGAGTGTGATGCTAAGTGAAATAAGCCATACAGAGAAAGACAGATACCACATGGTTTCACTCTTATGTGGATCCTGAGAAACATAACAGAAACCCATGGGGGAGGGGAAGGAAAAAAAAAAAAAAAAAAAAAAAGAGGTTAGAGTGGGAGAGAGCCAAAGCATTAGAGACTGTTAAAAACTGAGAACAAACTGAGGGTTGATGGGGGGTGGGAGGGAGGGCAGGGTGGGAGGGAGGGCAGGGTGGGTGATGGGTATTGAGGAGGGCACCTTTTGGGATGAGCACTGGGTGTTGTATGGAAACCAATTTGACAGTAAATTTCATATATTAAAAAATAAAAAAAAAATAAAATAAAAAAAAAAAAAAAAAAAAAAAAGAATGGTATATTACCTAAGGATCCTAATTGAGCCGAATTTTATTAAACTCTTTCTGCAGAGTACTTGAAAGATGAAATGCACCATTAGAATGGTAATATATTACTTATCTTTTGTTTCAGACCTTGAAAGAAAAGTAATTCTCATGAAAATCAGTCCTAACATGATAGTTTTTATCCTTCCCTCCTTAACCTAAGAAATTAGCATCAGATTCCACAATTTTCTGCAAATACTGATGACTACAACATTTTGAAAAAAATCTGTGCCTTCCACACTTCCCCCAAAATACTGTGGCCTTCATTTTAAGCATTTTAGTGACTTAGCAAGCACACTTGTTCATCAAGGTGTTATGATCATTGTTATACATTAATAAATACTTTATTATTAATAACAAATTATTAATAAATAATAAATATTAATCTATTCAATTGGTATTCATTAAAAGGCTTCCACTTACTTGACACTTTAGTAAACATTCACTAAGCAAGCTTAAACAGAAACATATATGATCTCTTGTCTCATAGAGCTTATATTCCAGTGAGGACAACAAATGTCCATCAATGAATGATGCATAAACAATTATACAATTGCAACTCTGACAATGGTTACAAAGGAGAGGTGCTCTGTGGTACAAAATTCTGTTATAGGAAGATTTGACGTAGCCAGGAAATCCAGTAAGACTTCCCTAAAAAATAGTATATAAGATTTAGGTGAGAGATGAATAGAGGTAAACTTGACTAACGGGAAGAAAAAACATTCTTGGTAGAGATAATTGCATATGCAAAATCCTCATGGTGGGAGGGAGCATGGCTAATCAAAGAATTGAAAGAAGTCCATGGTGATGGCTCTGCGGAAGAAGGTAAGGTGAGAGAAGGCTTGGAGAGGTGGATAGAGTTCATATTACTTACAACCTTAGGTCATTTTACCCCTCTATCTCATGAGGTTCTTTAACGAAAGGTCATACACTTAAGAGAAATGGAAAGCTACTGAAGGGTCTTAAACAGCAAGTGGGGATTATACAAGCAGATCAGCATTTCAAAAATATCCTTCTGCTATAGGGTGGAGAATGAACAACTCTCATGCCATTTCCCTCATCGCCTTCCTAAATTTATAGTTATCTAGAGGCCTTTCAGCTCTGAGAAACACAAAGAATTTTCAGTGACATCTCTTGTTAAATCTGAGAGATCTACTTCTACTGAAATGGTTGGGTATTATTGGACATTAAGGACACATTCCTCACCACCTAGAATTCATGTTCTAGAAGACTCATTTCTGTCATCTTGTCCATAGTCTAACCTAAGACATATTATTTCAAAGCTCAACCTATTTCTACCACAAATTCTTCTGTTTTCCTGGCCCTCTACTGTAATTCACTGTCCATATCCTAGTACTTTCTGCACGAATACCCTTTTTTCTCTCTTATTTATAAAGCATTTGGTCCATATAATCATGTGGCTTTCTTGCCTTTCATCATGCCTTTCACATACCTAGGATGCTGATACATTTAACAGAATTTATTTTATTTGCTTTATGTTTATTTTTATGCTACATTGCTGGTCTCAGACCATAAGCTCCTAGAGGGAAGGTTATATGAAACCCAGAGAATGTTTTGTGGTGTAAAATTGAAAGCTTAGAATTAAAAGCTTAGATGATAAACTATTTAATATGGGTAATATCATGTATATTATTATCTATATATTTATTAGAAAGAGAAAACTATGTCACCATTTATTGTATATCTCAACTTTACTGTTTTCTTCTTTATTTATCTGTGTTTTTACTAACTTCTACTTCTGCTTCTCCTTCTCCTCTTCCTCCTCCTCCTTCTCGTTCTCCTTCTCCTTCTTCTCCAGCAGGAATATATTATTTCAGCTTTTCACGGCTTTTTCTATAACAAGAATGGCATCTTCAATGGTATGTAATCCTTCTAGACTTTCATAATGTTCTATTTGGGTTCTCTTCCACAACACTAATAATTCTTTCCATAGACTACCATGTGTATTGAGCCTGAAAGGTCCTTATAATACCCTAATCTAGAGACTGAATTAGAGACATTGTGTTTAGGTGCAAACAAACCACTTCAACACCATTGTTGTTAAACTCACAGGGTTCTGGGTGGCTAGGGGTATTGTCTAATATCAAAAACAAAAACAAAAATTTTAAAAGACAGTTCCTTACTGGCAAGGTACTTCTCACTTCAGGGACAAAGCACTAATGGAAGCAATCCAGAAAAAGGGTTCTCATTGTTCAGGCCACTATTTTCTTCTTGATTTACCTTATTTGCCCAGGCCTAGATAAAAGATGAACTTCCTCTCTTTCAATAGATTATAATCTCATTTGTGACTGACAACTTTATATCCTACATCAGTTAGTATAGTTTAAATTATGCCGCGGTAACAAACAACCTCCAAATCTTGGTTCTAACATTTTTTGACAATCCCATCTCAGCATCAGTCATAAAGGTTTGCCATGGCAGGAGAGAAGAGAATCAAATAATAGAGCACAAATAAACAAATGCTTTTTTCTAGAAGTCACCTCCACTTACATTTTATTATTCAGAATTAATCGAATATCTATACCTAGCTTCACGTGGGCAAGTAAGCACAATCCTCTGTGTACTGAGAAATGGGGGGAAAATTCATTAATCAACATTATTTAATGTTCTGATGATATCATTTGCCTACTAGTGGGGATACAGTAATTACCTTTTTTACTCTATTTAAAAAATTCTTTGGCAACAGAAAGTATGTTCAATTTTTAAACACAGCAATTCTTTCTCTGTATAACCTCTATATTCTGTAATTTTTGTCCTTTTGATAATTAAAATTGTTAGTGCTTTAACTGTAATCAACTATTATAGGGAAAAAGCTTTTAAATTAGTTACCTTTTGTAAGTCATAATATTAATATTCTTACCTTACAGTTGAAAACATTTATGTTTTGAAAGACTAAACAATTTTACCAAGAGCTTACAGCTTAGGATTGAACCCAAGCCTATTTAATGTTTAAATAGTAAATAATGTAGGTTCTTTAGTTTAAATTTTAAGCCATATTCTAAAGTTCAGATCAAGTTTCATCTCTTCTATAAGGTTTCCTAAACCTTTTATCCCCAATGATCAGTCTTTTCCCTCAGCTTTTCAAACACCTGTCTATGTACACATTTTATGTATGCCAGCATATTTGCACTAAATTTTATCAAACTGAACTCAACCCAATAGTGGGGTGAATACGTTAATTAAATTAATTATAAATTAAGTTCATGTCTGTTTCAAGCTTGCATCTCGTTGCTCACTTATTGTAGAAAGGCCATCATTCCTGTTTTCAGTAAGAACTCAGTTCTCTCTATGGTTACTTGTAGCAAGACTACCAGCCAAAGTCTTCTATATACAACTCCCTGTGTATATAAACACAAACACCGGGATACAGATATTAATATAAATATACTCTGTACCCCAACAGCATCTGAGTTCCAAGTGAGATCTCAACATGAACACTGGGAAAATGGAACTGCAACACTTACTTGAGCTGCTAGCACCTCTTTTCCAAGGACACTCACCCCAACTACACTTTGGCCCACAGCCACCCATGCACCTGTCACCACCATGATTTGTCCACTGTTGGATTCATAAACTTAAATACCTCACTCTGAGCACAACCTCCTACCCATCCAGATCTCTTGCAGTTACTCTCCCTGCCCACACTTGTCCATGTAACTGAGTGAAATTTCCAGAACCCAACCCCTTTCCTTTCTCCCTATCACTACCTTCCTATTTTCACTTTCTTCCCATCCGGCCTGCATTCCATGTTCCGCTGTTTCCATCTGCATTAAATACATGTATATCTCATAGAAAATGTTAACTCAACAGGTTCGCAACTGAAATCATCTCTACCACCAAGACTCACTCCTCTTCCTACGTCCCAACAAATGGCACCACTATTCATTCTGTTGTCCTGGTCAGAAACTAAGCACCATCCCTAAATATTCCCTCTCCTCCACTTCACACAGCAAGTCCTTTACTCAGCTGATTCTGTCTCCTAAGTATCTTTCAAATCCATCTTTCCCTTCTTCCTGCTACTATTCCAGCTGAGCCCTGGATCATAACCTATGTGGATTGCTGCAACAGATTTTTAAGTGGTTTCCCTATTTTCAGTCTTGTCTAGCTCCAGGCAATTCTCCAGACTGCAGCAAGACTGACCTTTCAAAAATACAAATCTGATGATGTTAAATTCCTATGCAAAACCCTACATGACTTCTCATTGCCCTTCCAACAAATTTGAAATTCTTTAGCATGTGAGCCCTTTCAAGATCCTCCATGGCTTACTTCACAGGCTAGTGTCCTTCTAATCCATATCACCCATTTAATTTCCAGGCTTTAGTTCTATTGAACTTTCAGACTCTCCAAATGGTCACAATTAAAAAAAATCCAGGGCCATACCATCTTCAGTTGTTTCTTGGTATGAAACATCTCCTTTTTCCTGTCCTTTCCACCTTCATGTCCTTAATTCTTTCTCCTTCTTAAGAATCTAACATAGGTTTGTTTCCTTTTCTGTAGACCCTTAAATCTGATTTACAGGTTCCTTTCATATGTTTTAATGAACATTAAATCTCCCCAAGGACTTCACATGGAATTATATTTGCTGATTTTCCTGATCACCCCCTACACAACTCACCCTGGAAATGGTCCCAGCTGACTTGCCATGCATCTATTCCAATAAAATTTCCATTAAACCATCTTCATCTATTTTTGTATTTCTAGATGAAATTCCTTGTGCTACCTCCAAACCCATTTTCTCAAATAATGTTTAAAGAGTGCTTTAAATATTTTAGATCCCATAGGAAATATATTATATAAATTTGGAAAGTATATATAAAGCTCATCTTTGAAGTATACTTCTTCTGCAAAAATACTTGAATGACAGAATCATAAAATAAGGTAGAGTTTCTCTCTTTCTCCAATTAAAGGTATCCAATTATGTTGTAAAATTGCAAGTGCTGTTAAGGTACAAAATATGCATTTTGATAAGAAGGGGTTAACAGGATATTTTTATACTAAGTTATAAAGTCACCTAGAAGGACAATATTTTAAGTTTCTGTTTTACTGTCAGTGACATCCATTTCAATTTTGCTTAGCTTACAAATTGAAACAAAAAGAAAGTTTTTTTTTTTTTTCCTAATTGCTCACATTGCAAAGTTTGGAATATGAAAAATCAAGCTGTGTTCTCTCTGGTTCAATATCACCTCAAGTAATAAAGTTTCTGCAATTAGCACTTTACTGACAGTTTGGTTGATGATGCATGAGGCAGAATGGAAGCCAGCTCACTCTTCCATAGCTGTAATATCGTAGCATAGCTAAGGGAAGTGTAAATTTTGAAAGAAAAGCCAGCGGATATGTCTTGAAGACACCCAGGGAGCTAATATGCTGAATAAGAAGGTGACATTTTTTATGTAGTTAACTTTTCTGAGTACATCCAAACCACAACTGCAACTCATGGTTATCAGCATTTTATTCTTAGTAAATGGAGCTTGAATCTTTTGGGTTCTTATAACTCTTCAAATCTTTACAGTATACATTTTATGACTTGTAATTTGTATATGCTTTATAATTGTTTCCAAATTAACCTGGATCAATGTAACTAAAATTAAAATATTTCCAAAAGTCTGTACCACCCTTATGAAACTGGGCCATTGTAAAACAAATTGTTTCCTTTTCCATCCTTTAATGGAGACAAAAAAAATAATAATCTATGTTTACAAAACCATTGCAGCAGAATATATCCTTAGATGTAAACTAGAAAGCTCTGTGAAAAATAATTGAAAATTGACTATTTTTTCTCATGTCTTTCTGACCTAATTTTATTTATTTTATTTTTCATTTTTTTAATGTTTATTTATTTTTGAGACAAGGGGAGACAGAGCGTGAGTGGGGGAAGGGCAGAGACAGAGGGAGACACAGAATCTGAAGCAGGCTCCAGGCTCTGAGCCATCAGCACAGAGCCTGGTGCGGGCCTCGAACCCACAAGCTGTGAGAGCATGACTTGAGCTGAAGTTGGACGCTCAACCAACTGAGCTACCCAGGCGCCCCTTCCTGACCTTTTTAAATCTATATACATTATCACAGAACTATATGAAGAATTCACTCGAAAACATATGGCACAGTCCCATAACCTTTCTCCAACTTATTCTTAATCTAAATTAAAATTGCCATTTGTTTATCTGCCCATAACAATTTATAGTAACAAATACCTCACTGACATACAGGTGGTCCTAAAATTTCATTTGACTTTCAAAGTGTCCTCTCTTTCTTCATTAGATAACAACTGCCAAACTGGCTTTCGCACTACAAAGAGGACTTTCAGGCAAAGTGGAGCCATGATGAATTTGAAACATCACATGGAGGCACTGCCTGCCCATCAATGATTCAGTTGGCTCCTTTTGAGTTTCATTTATGTGGAAGGACAGAGCTTCACTGTTACATAGTATTCCAGAGAAAATATATAATGTTAATCCAGTTTATTATTTTCTCCTTACTATAAAATTTAGAATTATATACCTATCAGTAAAAGAAATTCTCCAGAATTGAGAAAAACTTTTGTGGAAAAGGTGGACATGCCATGCTAAAGAACTGGGTGCAGAGCAGAGCATACCAGAGTTACAAGAAAGCCACTTTCAGTTGGTTTGGCAATCTTTAGCACTTTACTGTCCAAGGGTTTTTTAAACACAAATGCCAATATGTTTTCTCCTTTTGAGCCAGAGAAATAAGTCAGGCTTAAAAAGCTGTGAAAAGTATTTGAAAACTGACCATTTTTACTCATTCTTTGCTGATCTATTTTTAATTTACATTCATGATCGTAAGAAGTCTGTTCTACAAATCAGTGATTTATAATTCAATATAAAGATATTTACTCCAATAATTTAGCTCATTTCTGTCTCTTTGTCTAGTTATCATTTAAGAGAGCCTGCCAAGTCACTTATCAATGCTATGTCCTACTGGCCAACATGTGCATCATAGTAGGAAAACACTTACATTGGAAACTTCAATTTATCTAACATAAGTCTGTGCACTGCTTTATCAATTTCTGAAAGTTCAAATTGCAAATAAAATTATTTGACTTATAAGTTTTCTCCCTGCCTGCCCCCCACCATCTCTGCTAAATTTTTCAGGCATATATCTCAGAAGGAATTATAAATAGAAGTTTAATTTTGATAACATTTTCCAGGACTTAGGTTGGTAAATTTATTTTTACATTATTTATTTATACAGGTATAGCATGCTCTAATATAAGACAATGTTTCGAAAAAAATTTTACTGAAAGCAAGGGTTATATCCATACACAACACTCTGAATAACACTGAAGCAAAGATTTGGAGAGAGATTTTTCTATTCTTTCTATTTAAGTTACAAAACTATTCTTATAATACTTTTATTTCTAAGCCAATTAAAAATTGCTTTATAGTAGTGTTGCTTCTTATGGGGTTACTCAATTTACAGGTATTTTTTGCATTACTTGGTTACATAATGGAGGCTGGGTTATGCACAGATCTTTCTAATGGTTATATATAAAGCACTTGAAGTCTATTATTTTATAATAGGCAATACCTAGATGAATAATGAATTGGACTCATCTTTCTTATGTGACTCTAAAGGTCAAACCACACCACCTGAATATTTTTATCCTCTATGAATATTTCCATTTAAGAGTTTATTTAAAAGAATTTTTAAATCTTCTCATTATGTCTTAACAGCATGATATCATACTCTACTTTTTGACTTCTCCATTTAATACGGAATAAAATTGCATCATATGGCCAAAGCACATTCACTTAAAGTCTTCAATTTAGAAACTTTCCAGAATCAAACTGAGTCAATCTATGCTTTAAAAGTCCCTCACAAAAAGAATCCTACATAAATTACTGTGTGTTTAAAGGTTTCTGATTTTAATCTAATAACTGAAATATCAAAACTACATTTTAATTCAGGCATTTGTGCGTCACTAACAGGTGTTCTCATCAGATTTAGGAACCCTGCAGCAAGATTTATCAGTGTCAAAATGCTAAAATCCTAAATTTAGTGCAAGAATCCCTTTCAAATGGCATTTATATTTTGATATCTTAACCTACTTTGAATCCCCTGAGCATCTTGTCTATTTTTATTAGATTTTGCTGATTTTTTTAAACTTTTCAAAGGCTCTTTAAATTATCTTAAAGTCATATATTTACCAGGAGAAAGCAGGTGTCTTTTTAGAGTGTAGATGCTTAAGTCGCTCATAAAATTAATTTCCTCAGGTTGGAAGAAGGTTTTTAAACTCTAATTTGAAAACCCTAATCTGGCATTCTGAAAACACTGTATCAGCATTCAGATATAATAAAAATGGAAACATAACAGCATAATAAATTTAATTTGTTCTAGTATAGCACAAGTGTAGGGCATTTTTGCATAATAAACTAGAGAGTTTTTAGAGTCATACACAGAACAGTGCCTTTGTTTTGGGGGACCTATTGCTACAATATGCCTTAAGGATGCTATCTTGCTCATCAATTCAGTTTCATTTCATGCTATCACCTGTTCTGTATATTGTGGCCTATGTTCTAGACAGAGGTACTTGACATTCAATGGATGACCTCAATAAATGCTTTTATTAATTTATTTATTTTAAATAAACAGCTTATAAAATAAATAAATTTAAAATTGAGATTGTCCCAGAAACTGGAATGCATTTTTTCTGTACCCATAGCATTTGAGGTTTTCTCACTTTTATGTAATTAGAATGCAATATCATATACTGAACAATAAAATTATACTGTACATAATTTAATCTTTGGTGATTCAGAAGGCACTTTAAGCTATTACAGTTTCTCAAACTCTACATTGGGTACTTTATAATTTTTTATTGCACTGGTAAAACAGAGATATTGATTAATAGAGATTTCCAGTACACACGATGTTTTATAAACTGATTTTACTATATCTTTTCTTAACATAGACATGATAAGAACACAGATAAACTCCAGGTATCTCACTTTAATATTTCCAAAAATAAATTGAGCACTTTGCCCTTAAATCTCCTCCTCCTCCTCCTTCATTTTGACCTCAGCTTATATCTCCAAATACCTGGTCTCCAAACCTCAAAATATCAGGGTCATCCTTATTTGCTCTTCTTTTCTCATTCTCTGAACCCAAATGGTTGCCAAAACCACTTAAAAGTTAAGTGGTTGCTACCACTTAAAAGTCATTTGCATTTTCTTTTTTATTGGATTGCCCACCATCTCTCATCAACGTTTACTTCAACTAGAAATGATAAGAGTTGAGAGTACTACATGTGCAATACTTGCCAGACTTTAGGCTAAATCCTGAACATTCATCATTTATTTAAAATTTTAAAGTAACGCAATTTTTATTCTCCCTTAAGAGATGAGTCTATCAAGGATTAGGCAAATTTGGTATCTTGCCCAATTTCAGAGAGCTAGATATTGATAGAATTGGAAGCTGCTTATAACTTCTACATTCTACTGCAACAACCACCAAACTGTGACCTTCTCATTCAGAGTAAAATCCTGACCTTTGGAATGGTACCTAAACTCTTTCATGAAAATTCTCCTTTCTCATCTCAACTCCCATACTCCACTCCATGTGTCTGATACATGTGTAACATGAACTTTTCTCCAAATCCAGAAAATATCACCAACTTACAGTGCTGTATTACTGCACAGGGTGTTCTTTCCAATTCCTTTTGTCAAAATTCTACTTATTTCTCAACACTCAGTTGAAATATGAAGTCCAACATTGTAACCTCCAGACTTTAGAAGGCATGATTTAAGTGCTCACTAGAGAGCAGCATATAGCATAGTGACTTGTGAGCCAGACTTTCTGGGTTTGAACTCTCTCTAGAGTATTAACCAGTGTTTTCATCTGGGGAAAATTACTGAATATATATATTTGTTTCCTTATATGTAAAATAAGGCCTATTATAGTACCTACTTCATAAGGTTGTTATTAGCATTCAATCAATTAACATATGTGAAAAACAGAATAGTACCTGACACATTGTAAGCAATGTCTACAAGTTTGCTGCTACCATTGATTCATTTCCACACCTCATTCCCAAAGTAATTTGGAGGGTATACAAAATTTATGTGTGGTATAATGAGAGAAAACACCATGGATTGTGACTTAAATAAAAATTATAAACACATGTGAAACACAAGTATTTACAAAATTAAGAAACTATGAAAGGAAAGATTAATGCAATTAGCGACATAAATTTTAACTGTTTTTATACTAAAAGTCAACACAAACAAAACTATAATGCACGTGACAAACCAGAAGAGTATATTTACACCAT
This sequence comes from Panthera onca, assembly GCF_046562875.1. Classification (NCBI taxonomy): domain Eukaryota; kingdom Metazoa; phylum Chordata; class Mammalia; order Carnivora; family Felidae; genus Panthera; species Panthera onca. The sequence goes on from NC_138346.1 coordinate 151,719,003, forward strand.
ATATCATAGATAAGGATTTAAAACCCACATCAAAAAAGAGCTCCTACAAGTAAATACAATTTAAAAGTAAATTAATAAAATAATGAGCAAAAATAATCAAATAATTTGCAAATATCCAATAAACATTTAAAATATGTATTTAAATAACCTCTGATAATACTGCCTCTTAAATGAGGTAAATTTATAAAGATCAATATTAATTTTATTTTAGCAAGGGTTATAAAAGTGGCCAATCTTATTTTTAATGACAGTGTAAACTGGAATATTATTGAAGGACATACAGAGTCTATTAAAACTTCCTGGAAATGGATATATCTTTTGTGTGTCTCATACACACACACACACACACACACACACACACACACACTTCATACATTTGAATCAGAATCCTAGCTACTGCTCTAACCTCATGTAACTTCCTATTATTCTTCCCCTCTCTCTCTTATGCTATCCTACTTGCTGTCATTTAAGCACACACAATGCTTTATTTTCTCAGGGTCTTTATATTTGCTATTACTTTATCTAGAATTCTGTTCCTTCAGTTACTTGCAAAATTCACTTCATTTCATTCAGGTACTTTATTCAACTATGACTTTCTCTATGATGTTTTCCCTAAATACCCTGTGTAAAATAATACCCCTATTATTCTTTATCTCCCTCTTCTGGTTCATTTTCATTTACAACTCTCATTAGTAACTGATATTAATGTTATCTAGTTGTTTATTTGTTCTCTGTTGTCTTTATTTGAATGTAAGTTTCACAAGGTAAAGACTGTGCTTTGGTCAGAGCTGAATCCTTAGCATCTATAACAATGTATGTTATGTAGTAGGTATTCAATGAATATTTGTTAATTGAGTGAGCAAATCCCTAGGCTTCCTTGCTTCCACTGACTGGGGCCAAGAAAGAGCATCAAATATCCATACTCCCTACTAACCATGCTTACAGACGTGTTGCCATCATGTGCCTAGAATCCGCCAGAATTAATTTCTTTTATATTTTATCTTTACATAGTTTCCAAGCCATCTCTCACTTCCCAAACCCAAATCCCCATAATGCTCTGTACACCCCACAGTCATACCCCTCTATACCTTTCCATCTTCAGATAGTCTTCCATTGTGTTCTCTGGAATTCACAGTTGATCCTTAGAAAAATTCCTTACATCTACAACCACTTTTCTATTGTTTAATTTGCTCTCTTTGTCTAATGAAAACGTGGCTCTCTCCCAAAGGTTCTGGTTTCCCTGCAAATCTGTCAGATGATGGCTCTTTTACTCCTACAACCTTTCTCTTATTGGAGCTGGAGTTGGAGTAGGTGCATTTTATTCTTCCTCGTTACTCCTTTCAAAGCAGTCTCTTTGTCCTCTTCCCCCAAATTTCCTATTTTTGAACCTCATATCATCTAGTGCTATCATTTAGTATCCTTCATTGTTACTTTGCCTTACATTCCTAGACCTATCTGATTTGGTTCTTGACTTTGAGATCCTGGCTTCTTTTCTCTTTTACCCAAGCCTTGTTTCAATTACAATATTTCAGGTAGGTCATTCTGACACCTTAAATTCTCTGATCCTTGAATTCCATCTTCCAATGATCTCGTCCTCCACCTGCTTTAAGTACCCTGTCATGTTCATTATCAAAAACTACAACCCCTCCACAATTTCTGTTACATGTGTCCCTCTCTGATCACCATCTTTCTTTTTCTTTCTTCTTTTTTTTTTTTAAGTAATCTCCATGCCCAACGTGGGGCTTGAACTCACAACCTTGAGATCAAGAGTTGCATGCTCCACTAACTGAGCCAGTCCAGGTGCCACTCTGATCACCATCTTTCTAATTTGTTTTCTCTAGTTCCAAACACCAAAAGCTCTGATTCCACTGGAAAATCTAATCAATTGATTCAACTAACTTTTTACTGCCCCTTATCCCTTTGATGTTCTCATCCTTCCCCTTATCCAACTTAAATTCTATGGGTAATCCTTATAATCACTTCCTGATATACACCCTTAACTGCCTACCTAAGTTTCATTATTTTTACTTGTTTGGCAAGACCACAAGACAAAACTTGTTTGGTTAAGTCCAGATCACCATTCTCTATGCCTACAACTCTGCAGGTAAATGTATAGAGAAAAATATACAACCATACTTACTCATCTCAAATTTAAAATCATAACCACAAATCTAAAGGGATCTCTTAATGCTAGTCAGGCAATCATGAAATTTCCAATTCCCTTAATTCTTCCACTCTCTTATTTCAATTTTCACATTTGCTCTTCCTGTATATTTACAACACCTCCTCCCCTATCTTCACTCTGAGCTGATGACTGTATATACAATTTCATGAAGAAAACTTAAATGATAAAGAGACTATCATAGATTCCCACCAACACATCTACCCACTTACCATATATGAACCCACATTCTCTGCTGCTCATCTTGTTGCCAGAGGAGAATTACCTGTACCACAATCTAAAGCCAATTCTTCCACATGTATTCTAGATTCCAGCAGCTCCTATCTACCCCCAAATTTTCCAGCAATACCCCTTCTCTCTTGCAACATCATTTCTCCCATCTCTACTGGATCATTGTACATCAGCATACAAATAGTCTATTAGTTGTCCTCCAATCTGACCACATTTTCCCTCTTTTATTTCCACTGCTCTGGTCTGGACTCCATTATCTCTTCCCAAGTTATTGTAAGGGCCTCCTCACTGGTTTCTCTGCATCCACCCGCTCCTCGTCCCCAGAATGATCTATTCTCACCATAACGGTCAGAGAAAACCTTATTAAAAAGAAGTCAGGTCATATGCCTCCTCTTCTAACACCCTCCTTGGATCCCCATCCCACTCGAAGTAAACTCTCAAGTGGTCACATGTCCTACAAGGTCTTATGCAATATACACCCTTTTCTTCCCAAAAAACACTTTGACCATCTTGCCTAGTGCTCTCCTCATTTACTACTCTGCACCACCCATGACAGTTTATTGTTCTTCCTTCCATACGTCTGTTTCCTTCCCTCACGAGGGCTTTCCTACTTGTTATCCCCATGCTAGAAGTGATCACTTACCAATGGTTAGCTTCCCCACTAATTCATGTCTTTGTCCAAGTGTCACTTTTTCAATGAGCTTTACCCTAATCATTTTATTTAGAATCCATACGCCCACTCCTTATACTTCTACACTACTTATCCTGTTCTGCTTTCCTTTTTCTGTAAGATTGGTCACTTTGTAACACACTGTATAACTTACTTCTTTCTATTTATATTTTTTAATTAGCTGTCTCCACCATTAAATTTTAAGCTGCAGAAGGGCAAGAATCTTTGACTCTCTTGCTCACTGATGAATCACAAAAAATAAGAAAAAGGAAAGAAAATGAAACAAAAAAACCCTAAAATTATCAGCCTAACAGTTTTCATCAATTAATACTTATTACTGAAAAAATGTTTATTTCACTAAAAATATATGTATAAGGACATTGGGTGTACCCTTGTTTTAATAGGAAAAAATGGGAAAATATCAATCGAGGAATGGTTAAAGGAGGTTTTATTTATTACATGAACATCATTTAAAAAGGTGACATGGTAAAGTTCCCAGACATACAAATTTTAAAAATAAAATAAAACATATACTAAAATCCTGTTAACATTAAAATTATACATTTATATTTTTCTCTAGATTTAGAGAAAATATATATTTTCTGTATAAATAGATCTAGAAAGAAACACCAAAGTGGTTTGTAACCATGAATACAGTTAGGCAGACTAGAGATTTGATAAGGTAAAAAGAGAAGGGTGAACATGGAATTTTTAATTAATTTTAAATTGTTTGAATTTCTATACTGAAATTTACTCATTTTAAATTTTAATTTTTATAAAATTTATGGTGCTCATAAATTTAAAAATGAAAAAATTAGGGCAAAGAAAAAATAATACAGGAAAAGCAAGATGAAATCAAGAGTGAAACTAATACCCAAATATGCATATAAAATTCTTACACTTTATAAACTCAGGTCATAAATTTTACTCTGATCTTTTCTGTCAACAATGACCAGTTAAATCATGGTGTCAACATGATTAAAAACAAACTACTTATTCAGGAGATACACACTACTCCTGGGATCAGTACCTGAAGAAAAGATACTATCCTGAATTTCTACTGAGTGATGTGTGAACAGCAACTTTAACAATATCTTTATAGAAACTCCAGTGCATTTTTCAGATCTTTTTGTTTTTAAATGTTTTTTTAATGTTTATTTATATATTTTGAGAAAGAGAGAGAGAGAGAGAGAACGAGCACAGGATGGGCAGAGAAGGAGAATCCCAAGCAGGCCCTGCACCTTCATTGCAGAGCCTGACCCAGGTCTCGATCTCACCAACCATGAGATCGTGACCTGCACCAAAATCAAGAGTCAGAGGCTAAACTGACTGAGCCACCCAGGCACCCCTCTTTTTAAATGTTTTATGGAGACTGCTAAAGTGTAGCTCAGTAATACCAATCTTACAGGTCTTGAGGGCTTGTAGGAGGAGGCTGGCAATGGGCCACCAAGTAATGTGATCAAGAAACATGGTTCTGATATCTTGTTTATTCCAAGACCTCTATTTAAGTAGGAGAGAGAGGGAAATTGGGAAATGTTGGTCAAAGGGACAAAGTTTCAGCTACATAAGATGAATGATTCTGGAAATCCAATGTACAGCATGGTGACTATAGTTAATGATAGTTTATTATATACTTAAAATTTGCTAAGAGGGTAGATCTTACGTGTTCCCACCACATGTACACATACATACAAAAAGAGCTATATTTAGAGTACCTTAACCTATGGTTCATTATTTTGTATTCTGCAAAAGTAGATTCCTTGGTCAAATAGTTGAAAAAAAAATCGATATCAAACCAAGTTAAATAGGTTTCTTTACATTAGGGGCTTCCTAGAGTCTTTAATATGCACATATGCATTATAAATCTTTTAGAGGGAGATAGAAAATATTGTTTGCCGATCAAAATTATGTTTTTAAGAATCCACACCGTTTTTAAGAGCCATCTCCCAGGGCGTTGGTCCCACACAGCACACTTTGGGTGAGCAATATGAATAGAAGGCCCCTCATGTTAAGCAAGTCTCCACAAATAGGGTTTTGTTGTCCTTGTTCTTTGTTTGTTTGTTTTCCTGCAATGAGGCTACTGAGCGATAGACCTTCTCTTGATCCTATATTTGATTATAGCTCTATTATTATACTTTCTATTTTGCTGAATTAGACTTTTCTTCGTGTTCTCTACCACTTGGGAAGTTTATCAAGAATAGTTTGTGTTATTCAGTACCTAACAATGCCAGCGCCTAGCACAGTGTTTATCAAATATTTATTGAAAGAAAATCCTAAAAAAATATGTTCACATGAAGAGCAAAAATCCATGGAACATTATTTATAGTTCTAAGGTATTTTCCATACTTCAAGGCTTTCTACGTATAGAGAGTCAAATGACACATTTCTTTTTCTTTTTTTTTTTTCCTGAAATGATACCAACCCAATGTGTCAAAGATCATGCCGGTCAGAAACTCTGATTTGCAGCTGTACATTTATTTAATAATTGGGGGAAATGATAAATATAGTTTGCTTAATAAAATTTTTTAAAATATGAGATGACCCAGATAATTAAAATATTTCATGGTGGAAAAAAAAGTTGAAAAACTAGTCCAGCTCTCTTGCTTTACAGAAGAAGAAATTAAGGCCAATGAGGTGAAAGAGGTTTGTCTACTATCCCATGAAGGCTTTAGAGCAGTGTAGGCATTAAAGTCTACCTCTCCCGACTTCCATGAAGCAGGGTCTTTTCTTTTTTCTGCCTCTTTTCTAGATCTGTTTTCAGGTTTCATTGTAACATTTCTTTCTCCTTCTCTTATCATTTTTCTTTCATTTGCATAACATGTGACATTCTCTTGCACATATCAAGGACTCTTGCCATCTCAGAGCCGGGAGGCCCCGTGAGGTGGCAGTTGAGGAAGCTGCATTTCTGCTCATTTATTGATGGGAAGCACTACTTCTGACAGAGCTGATGCACAGTGACGGGGCAGACTGGCTGAAAACTGGTAGGAGGATTTGGCAACAGCTCTGGGGCCGAACCGAGGCCACAGGCCATATGTCTGGCTCCTCTGTCATAAACGGACGACCAAGTGTACACATTCCCAGGGGTAATGTCACTGGGACCTTATTTGCAAACATATAAACGTATGACATTCAATTATGTTCAGAGGCAATGTTGTCAAAACCACCAAGGAAACAATTTACTGCTCTTACACAGTATGTGACTCAGAGTGCATTAGCAAGTTCTCACTACTTAGTTGTGCAAGATGCATTTGAAGAGGTTCTTTTGCAGCCTGTTGTAGAAGCATGATCCATACACTTAGATAACAGACATTGATCTGATGAAGTTGAGGGTTATTACAGAATTGGCTCAGGTGAAACAGAGCTTATATATGTACATATACATTAAAATCAGACATTTCTTTGTAGGCACCAGCCAATTAACGGAATAAAGGTTTTTTACAACTAGGGAAGCTATCTGCTAATACCAGTTGGTGACAAATTGATGAAAGACTTAAAATTTTGGCTCCATGAAATTCCATTCATGCTAAATGGTATAACACTTTCTATAGTAAAAAAGAAGACCCTGAATTTATAGAAAATGTGGTTATAGAACAAGCAATAATGTTTTTAACTTTATAAGAGGCCTCATAACATCCTTATAATATTCTTGAAACAAATGCCATTAAACTGAAAGGGCTGATTCCTAGGTTTCCTTATTGACACTATTACTAGTGCTGATAGAAAACACTCAGAAAATTCAATCAGGGAGGTGAATTAGAGCTTCCTACAATAACAACAACAACAACAACATAACAACAACAACAACAACAACAACAATGTGCTTGTACATTGGCATTATGTTTTTGGGTATATATAAACATGAATTATGTCCTCTAATTTGTGCGTATTAAATGAAATACAACATTTTGGGGAGGCAGCTCCAAGGGAGCATATTCCCATTGTAATAATTTTTTATCATTCTTATTTCACAGATTACAAAACAGATTCAGAGATATTCAAAGAGTTATCCAAGGTCATACCCCAACAATACTAGAATCAAAAGCAAGTATAGGGTGAGTCTTCAAAATCCTAGGGCAGAGTGTTTTCTCACCTGATGCTATCTTTACCATCAAGATCAAAAGGTCTATTTTGTAGCTGCTGCTGCCATAAGGGTTAGGAAAAAAATCGATCAGGAGAGACAGGAGGTAGCTGAATCATAGAAGTCTAAACCCCTGAAAGATGGGCAGTGTCAAATGACAGAAGAAAAATGAAGGGAATTTGGAGAATGAACAATGATTGACTGATTTAATTAACATTAAGCACTAATAGGCACCAACTAGTGTTCTAGGTACTGTGATTCACTTTTGAGCAAAAAAGACAAGATCCCCAACTTCATGGAGCCTACACTGTATATGGAATAAGATACACTAAAATAAATAAGCATATTTTTAGAATCAAATGTTAATGTCTATAAAGAAAAAAAAATAAAGTGCATAGAGAGTGGTAGAGGAAAGGAGTGTTTTCTCCAAGTGGTCAGGGAGGGCCTCTCCTGAAGATGACCTTTTTAAAAAAAATTTTTTTAATGTTTATTTTATTTTTGATAGAAAGAGATGAGTATGAGTGGGGGAAGGGCAGAGAGAGAGGGAGACAGAGAATCTGATGCAGGCTCCGGTTCTGAGCTGTCAGCACAGAGCCTGACACGGGGCTCGAACCCATGAACCCTGAGATCATGACCCAAGCCAAATTTGGACGCTTAACCGACTGAGCCACCTAGACACCCACTGTAGATGAACTTTGAGCAGACACCCAAATAAGTTAATATTTAGTCTTACAAATATCCCTGTGAAGCATTTTTCAATAGATGAGGCTAGTCATAGAGCTGGGGGTCCACTGGGAAGAATCTTATAAATGATGGGGTTCAGGGCAGGCTGCTCCAAATATGTCACCTTGGCATATTAGTTATTTTGAATTAAAGTTATTTAAGAAATAGCCGATATAAGAACATTGTGACTTTCTTCTGTCTTTCAGGAAAGCAGGAAATAAATTTCCCTGTGATGAATACCCTCCCTGCAGGTAGAGGGTAGAATGCATCCTTATCACCACAGATAGGGAATTCAAGGCCAAGAAGGCTGGAGAAACAAACTTTGTTACTTCTTCATTAATTTGCTAACTTAAGCCCAACTTCTTTGTCCCGTCAATTCTTCAAAAATTTGTTTCTTTATTTAAAAGGTATGGGGCGCCTGGGTGGCTCAGTCGGTTAAGCGTCTGACTTCGGCTCAGGTCATGATCTCACAGTTCGTGGGTTCGAGCCCCGCGTCGGGCTCTGTGCTGACAGCTCAGAGCCTGGAGCCTGTTTCAGATTCTGTGTCTCCCTCTCTCTCTGACCCTCCCCCGTTCATGCTCTGTCTCTCTCTGTCTCAAAAATAAATAAACATTAAAAAAAATTAAAAAAAAATAAAATAAAATAAAATAAAAGGTATAAAACCTGCCTGCTTTGGTCACTTCTTTAAGTCTCATATTTATATGAGCTCCCATATATATGAAATTAACTTTGTTCTTCTCCTGTTAGCTTGTCCTATATCAATTTAATTACTATACCAGCTAAAGAAGTTAAAAGGGAAGGAAGGAAAAGTTTTCCTCCCCTACACAGGCTACACTTAAAAACAGAGTTTGTTCTTAAGTGTAGTAAGAAGCCATTAAGAGGTTCTGATTTGCTTTTTTTTTAAAGATCATTTTTAAGATTTAAAAGATAATTTTGCTTTCCTCACAAAAGTTGAGAGGGTATAAGGAAAGCAGAAGGAAGTAGTCAGCATCGTCCAAGACAGGCACCTGCTCTGTGAAGGCAACGGTGAGCACGGTGCTAAATGATCAGTTTGGGTATGTATTCTGAAGGAAAGACAGAGAAAATTAATATTTGGTAGATTGGCTGAAGTAGGAATTTTTTTGTGGGGCAGGGGGAGGGTGAAATGACAGATCAGGCCTACCTCCTAACTTTTTGTTTTGACTATTTGAACAATTGAAATGAACAAGACTATAAACATATATAGTCAAGTACATGAGACAGAAAGGTTGTGAGTTCGTGCATGGCTACTAACAGAATATATATGCTGATGAAGTTAAGAAACAACAGTTGACTCCACTTGGAGCTGTGTGTTTAATGCCACTGGGCTATCCTAGACTGCCATTGGACTGTCTTAGACTGCCATTGGACTCTCCTAGGTAGGACCATGACAAACCATGGGCAGAACTGAAAGAAAGGAGATCTGCAACCCAATCGTAACCTCTTGAGCAATAATCTCATCTCTTTGACACTCATTTTTATTGTCTGTAATAAGAGGTTTAGCCAGATTAGTAATGTTAAATTTATTTCAAGTTCTGGACTACTTTTAGGAACCTAATGATTATTAATGACTCTCCAGGAAAAAAAAACTGCACATATATTCAAAATTTCGACACAGAGACCTAAGGACTCAGCCACTAAACATTAGCAAAGGTTCCTCCTGTTCAAGATGCATGATTCCATACAACATCAAAATAAGTCCCAAATCATACAAAACAATACATGTCCACTGCAGTGTGGCAGACAGCTTGCAGCAAAATTTGCTCAGGCATGTGAACTAGTAAATGCCCTCATCTTTGTAGCCGTAATGTCGAGGACATTCAGCTTCTCATTCACTGCATATTAGGAGAGAGAATCAAGAGTCACAGGTGAGTTTTTCACTGGAGATGACCCATGTGCCTACTAATCATACTTATTTAGCCCGATTTAATCATCTGGCACCTGACCCCTAACTGCAAATGGGATAGATGACAGAGGCAAGCACGTTTGGTAGGCATTATATTTTCTTTCATATATGCTTTCTTCTTACACAGAAGTTTTTCTAGCTCATGTAGAAACTTTTAGTTAAATAAGTGTAGACTTAATCTAAACGATGGAATACTATGAAACTGTCAATAAATTCGTAAAGACCTCTAAGGCATGAAATTATGTGAAAAAGCAAAATACAAAACCGTGTGGATAGTAGGCTGCCACTCATGTAAGAAAGAGAAAATCAGACTTTATGTTTCTGTTTGCATGTACACAGAAAATCTCCAAAGGATAGACTGAAGAAGCTAGCAGAAAGGATTACCTGGTTATGGTGATAAAGATCATGGATGGGAAAGGCAGGTGAGAAAGTGAGACTTTTTATTGGTTACTTTTTTTTTTTTTTACTATGTTGATTTTTGAACCATATGAGTATATTGCCAACTCAAACCATTAAAAGTTGAAAAAGAGTGGGGAATAAAAACTCATGTTCTCACCCTATGTCTGATCATCTTTATTCTCTATGCTGGCGGGTATCAAGACATGAGTGGCTAATTCCAGAGCTCCCACTCTTATTTATTTATTTTTTCAGAGCTCCCACTTTAAAAGAATGACAGTGTCTGATGGAGTAGGACGGTAATGCATCACTCAACAGCTCAAGCATGGCTTCATTACAGAGTAACGTGCATCATGTCTTGTGTTATTGCTTACTTAACAGATCTCTTTCCATAGTATGGATTAACCAAGATAAAGTAGCTAAATACTGCCTGAGATTCCCTGTCTATAGATAAGGCTTCCATTTGTCAGGATAAGGAGTAAAACTAAGCAATAGATTGGCAGATTTCCTGCTCATTTTATCACAATGCTGATATACAAACCTATAAGAATTTCTGAGTCATAGTTTGATATGGGTTTAGTCTTACAAAATTACTGACCTGCATGAACAAAGTTCCCCAAGGGAAAATTATTTTTCTTCATAATTTTGTATACTATTCCAATTTGTTATGCATGAAACTCATTATATTTTCATTATTAATGGCTTATAGCTTTCAAAGTAAAAACAATATAAAATTGCAATGAAAAGTATAAGATGCTGAATTAGATATGGATTATATCCCTACCTCCGGTAGTTGTGTTTCTATGAGCTTTTCACTTACTCTTTCCAGAGATTTCATTTCTCCATCTGTAAAGTGGGAATAACGTTAACTCCTTTATGTAGTTGTGATAACTGAGGTTTGGTATTTAAAATACTTAGCACAACACCTCATATAAGAAAGCGTGCTCTGTAACTGGTTGCTATCATTAATATTACAAAGTGGCTAACAAATCACAGTGTCCTAAAATTTATTTGAAGTTAATACTACAACAAAATTCAGAAATGAGTCAGATATTACTTCTCTTTCCCAAAGTTATGGTGAGACTTTCAGGGTAGATAACAAGTTCCTTTTACCCCTATGGTAACCTGCCAAGTTAGGAGTGGCCATGCTGGAACAGCATATGGGACAGGAAACAGCATGGACTGCGGGATCAAGAAAAACACTGACATCTGGAAAATGTGGATTGTTGTTCAGATTAATTGAGATAGTTTTGGAAAATCACTTACCACATTGTAAGCTCTTATTAAATAGAAGTTCTTTTTAGCATTTTATGGTAAAACAAGAGGATAGATAATTGAGACCATTAAGTCAAACCATGATTCTAAAAGGGTCTGTCATTTAGGAAATGGTCTATATTTGGGGGAAGTTAGTAGAGAGTAAAAATATTTGAATAATGTGCCATTATGGCTTAATTTTACCATATTATTAAACTTCAGTATTTTGTTTTCTAAAATCTTTTCTCAAAGTTTTGAGCTCTGTAATATTTTAAACATGTTTCTTCTTTATTTTTAAGCCCAGTCTCTCAAGGGAAATTTAATTTGTATGTTTCTGATTCTTTTACACTTAACTCATCCAAAAGTTATTTTGTAAGAATTCTTTGATGTCCAGAAAACCTTATCATTTTCTTATAATATATTCAAGATTTCTTCCTTTGGAAAATAGAAATCATGTCTTGCTTAAAGTAAATAAACTAAAACACCCAATTTGGGGAGAGGTATAAAATCCCCCCCCCCCCCAACACACACACCTCATTTCCTTCCTCTTTATAAGCCTTCTCTGTTAGTATCTTGGCTTCCAGCAAGGATCATTCTAATTCAGGAAGGAATTGGAGAGTTTAACCTTCCTTAAGTCAGAAAACTCAAGAAATATGTTTTGTTACCTCTGATATATGGAGAAATATGCAAGTTTCCGTGGGTGATAGCAATGAAAATGAGACAGAAAAATAAAATATAGTGCATAGTCTCATGAAATTTATATTCCAGTGGTAGAGATAGGCACATATTAAGGAAATTATAATATTTGGCTGGACAAAACACTCTGAAAGAGGTAAAAAAAAGTTTTGTCTAAATAGTACAAGAAGAATTGTGAATTCAGTCTGAAGAACTGAGGAAAGATTTTCACATAATAGATAAAATTTAAGCCAGCCATATTAGAATTTCAGAGATTTTTATCATTTCAATGAGTGAAGAAGTTAGGGAAGGTGGCCCTTTCTCAAAGCCACTTGGGCATAACATAAGCTGAAGCCAAAAACTTGCAGCACTTAAAAAAAAAAACAAACAGGGTGGGGCACCTGGGTAGCTCAGTCGGCTGAGCATCCAACTTCAGCTCAGGTCATGATCTCACAGTCCGTGAGTTTGAGCCCCGCGTCGGGCTCTGTGCTGACAGCTAGAAGCCTGGAGCCTGCTTCAGATTCTGTGTCTCCCTCTCTCTCTGCCCCTCCCCTGCTCATGCTCTGTCTCTCTCTGTCTCAAAAATAAATAAAAACATTTAAAAAAATTAAAAAAAAAAAAACAAAGAGGAAAAGAATCTGAATGTTCTTGAGGAGAACAAGTAATACAAATGCACAAAGATAAAGCTGGGGCACCTAGGTAGCTCAGCTGGTTAAGCATGTGACTCTTGATTTTGGCTCAGGTCATAATCTCACAAGTTCATGAGTTTGAGCCTCGCATCAGCATGGAGCCTGCTTGGGATTCTCTCTCACTCTCTGTTTCTCTCTCTCTCCCTCTTCCCTCCCTTTATCTCTCTCAAAATTAATAAACTAAAAAAAAAAAAAAAAAACAGAAGAAGAAGAAATGAAAAGCTGATGTAAGTATGAAGGGTGAGAAAGAGATTAGAGTCAGAAGGTTCAAAGACCAAGTCTACTTGTGACTACTTCAGTAGTTAAAGCAAGGATCAGTGAGGATATCAACTATTGTACGAAGAAAGAAAAGATGAGGAACAAAGAAGGAAGAATCAATAATGGTTCCTGGATTTTTAGTTAAAGTGTACATTAGTTAGAATATAGGCCAAACTGACTACAAAAAAGAAACCTTAAGAAGGAAAGAAAAGAAAGCTAAAAGCAGGGCCGTTCAAACAAGAGAGAATTTGTATTTTCTTCTCCAGTAATAGTACAGAAGTAGGGGCATGATTTAGGATGGAGTGACTATTCCACAAGGTCACACACAGGGTTGCTGAAATAGTGAAAGCTGGCTCTCAACTGTCCCCCCTCCCCCCATCCAATCTCTGGAAAGAGGAAAGAGGAAGCAAGAACTTTCCTTTCACAGAAGTGATCCTGAAATTGTATGCATTGCATCCATTCGTATCCCATTAATCATATGACTCCAAGAGAATTTTCTATTCAGAATCTAAAACTTGGCAGAGTTCAAGAGACTGTTTCCCTACATCATATGCTTATATCACTAGTGGAGTTTGAAATTATTTTTTGCTGATAAAAAGTAGTAGACTATAGATCCCATAGATGGCAAGGTGAGTGGAGGCAAAACGGATGGGAGGGAAAAAAAGATAAAAGCCCAGATAAGGCAGTTTATTTTTCTTGGTTTGAGGCCAGTGGCTTGGTCCTGATACGAAGATTCTGAAGCTAAACAATCACCCGGCTACAGGTTCCCTGTGCTAGACTAGACCAGTAGAAGTAGGGATCCAGATAGATCCTATATAAACATCAGACATGAATGATCATCACACTTACCAACAATGATTTTAAAAACTGTGTAGCTATTGGCTAATGCCTGACACCTGAAAAAGATCATGAGCTCCAGGGGGCAGGGCCTTTATTTTTCTGTTCAATACTGAATTATCCCAGTATCTAGGGAAGTACCTGATATATTTTAGAAGCTACGTATACACACATATTTTTAAAACTGTAACTTGAAAAGTGTCAAATCCACAGTAAAACTGAGAGTACTACAATAAATACAAACGTTCACTAATTGTTAATGTGTGCCACATTTGCATATTCCTTTCTCTTTCTTCATCCCGAATCCACTGAAAGTAAGTTGCGGATGTTATAACACTATTCTTAAATAGTTAAGGAAGGAAGGAAAGAAAGAAAAAAAGGAAGGAACAAAGACATACATGCCAGCTATTCTTTTAATTCCTTTACTTTTAAATTTACCAAATCTTTGTGTTTTACCTTTACTCCCAGGATAACTTAGCCAAAGTATTTTCTTGTTTGTTTCATAGATACCTTTTACAGGACAAACTGAAGTCATTTACATGAATACTATTTCTGAATATTCTGCAAAAATATATTCAGTTTAAAGATAATTTAAGAAGCTACTATAAACCAAATGAGTCTTAAAATTAAATTTTTATTTAAATGGATGCATTTTAACCAAAAAATAATTCTTAGTTAAACAAGAAGAGAAAAATTGAAAAAAAGGCCAATATTGTGATGATCTAGCTTTTCTTCACTTTGACCTCTAGAAACAGTCTTTACTGGGTGCTTTTGCTTTACTTTGAGAAGAGTGACTTAAGAATTGAGGTACTTATAAATAGAGATAAGAAAAAAGTTATCTTCAGAAGTTTCAGTAGATCCTAAAGAATTTCTCTCTGGTAGAGGAATAAATTATCAACATTTTGATGGCATTCATAGATGGTCCTAGAGGAAGTGATAAAACATCAGTAAATTCAGGACAATACTATAATTAAACTTTAAGAAATTGGTAGTGGAGGAAAAAAATCAAAGGACTTGTAAAAGCATAAAACTGATACTAGGAAAATAAATCTGTAATTGGTTTCTTCAAAAGAATAAAGAACACTGTCATTCATAAAGGACCTACTAACTTTTCAGGGACTCAGATCTAGTAAATGGTAATATAGAGATAAAAGCTTAAATTCATCTGACTACATTTTACTCTACCCTAATATATAGCCTCCCATATACCAAGGAGACTATTTAAAGAACAGAAGAGTCTTGTTTTGGGAAGGTTTATATATTGTTCCTTCAAATTAAATGGAACTACTATATTGTATATGAATATTCAGTATCAGAATATTGGCCAACAGATTTGTTGATGGGGTGCTACAGTGCAAAGCAAATGCTTGCCTTATTTACATTCAGAGCTCAAAAGTTTCATATGTACATATATATATGAACTGCATATACATGTTTTAGCTTTTTAGTTACGAGATTTTATTATTACAGTGATCCTGCAAAGGAAGTCATAAAACTACTAGCATTACCATTTCAAGACAAGGTAACTAAGGAACATAAAGATTAAATGATTCATCCAATGTTACTCAGTTTGTTAGGGCTGCTGCAAAGACCACCCATACCCACTGGCTACCCCTTGTACTTTTTTTTAATGTTTGTTTATTTTTGAGACAGAGAGAAGAGAGAGACAGAGCACAAGAGCGGAGGGCAGAGAGAGAGGGAGACACAGAATCCGAAGGAGGCTCCAGGCTCTGATCTTTTGGCCGAGTCCAATGCGGGGCTCGAACCCATGAACTGTGAGATCATGACCTGAGCCCAAGTCGGCCGTTTAACTGACTGAGCCACTCAGGTGCCCCTGGCCACCCCTCGTATTAAGCAGTTTGTTACCTAGGGATTCAGACTTTTCAACATCTTTCTTACTATTGTTAATGGAGAGACTAACTAAGCTCAATTAAAATTACAAATACCTTCCTTGGATGGCAAGGAGAGCAGAGTTTGCCATGAAGGCTTTGGGCACCCCGCAAGAGTACAAAGCGCTGGGGTGCTGCCTGTCCACCCCCAAATGCCGCATTCTGCCCCTGTATCACATGTGAATCCCTGCACTTGATGCTGTGGCCAAGTCCCGCTTCTCCTACTCTGTGTCTCACCTGAAGAAGATGAGGAAGTGTTCAGGGCAAACTGTCTACCCTGGACAAGTGTTCAAGAAATCCCCCTTGAGGGTGAAGAACTTCAGCATCTGGCTGTGCAATGACTCCCGCAGCAGCATCCACAACATCTGCCAGGAGTACCAGGACCTGACCACTGTAGGTGGTGTCACCCAATGCCATGGTGCCATGGGCGCCCAACACCATGACCAGGCCCACTGGATCCAGATCATGAAAGTGAAGGAGACTGCAGCCAGAAAGTGCTGCCCACTGGCAGCCAAGCAGTTCCACAGCTCCAAGATCGAGTTCCTGCTGCCCCACCGGGTCCTGTGTCACCAGCACAAGCCACGCTTTACCACCAAGAGACCCAACACCTTCTTTTAGGTGTAGAGCCTCCCTGTCCCCAGGTCTGCCCAAATAAACTCCTTGGGAAAACCGAACTATAAAAATAAATAGATAAATAAATAAATAAAATAATGAAATTACAAATAACTAACCAGATCTATCATTATTAGGAAGTTAATCTAAATGTCACTGATCATATAACCTTTTTCTAAATAAGATTCCTTAATCTGAGATTACACCTGTCTCACTTGCCATTTTCAGCACTGGACAGAGCAGGACTTCTCCCTTATCCTAATGTATAAAGCAAACATCAAGAGAAAGTGGAGGTATGCCTACACCTCAGAGTTATTACAAAGATCTTAACTGTTATCTAGATAAACTTTCTTAGTATTTTTGGAGTCTCTTTAAAAAATCTGATGGAATGCATGGTGGCTGTTTGAGAAAATAAAATAAATAAAACAAAGCAAAACTGAAAAAAAAAACAGGAAATAAAAAGTGGGGGCAGATATAGATGGGACAGTTCATTCACTATAGGTTAAGAAACCCTGGTCTGGGAATATGGGATTGAATCAGTGCACTAGCTTTGGAACATAGTAAGAACTGAAAGACTAATAGATGACAGAGTTTTACAGATGAATTCACAATGAGTCACGAAGGAAAAGGAGACCAATGGCAAGGATGTAGAAGAACCTGGGCCAGAAATATGCTATTCCTTCAGTAGCATGACTTAGATAACAATCTGTATCACTCCTTTCATTCCCCATTTCTTATAGAGACTATCCGTGGGCTATTTCACTTACCTGAATATCTAAAATAAATACATTCAAGGGAAAAGCAATAAAGGTAAATAACACAACATAGAAATAAATGAAGAAATCTTAAAAGTACTTTAGATCTCTCCAAAATGAAAAAAGAGAAATGTCTTCAGAGATATCTATATTATAAAGAGAACATTTTTTTATCATGGTTAATAGAGTTATAACCAGAAATAAATGGAAGAAGTCATATATGTGCACGCATTTTTGTGAAAATCAGTACACGTGCCTATGCACACAAATTATGTCTGTGTCTTTATGTGCGTGAACGTATAATATACTATTTATCTATCTTTCTAGCTCTTAATATAATTTCTTTGACAATCTCATTGCTAATAGATTCAGGTGCAGTCTCTCAAGGGAAGTGGTGGAAAATATAGCTCTTTTTGAAGAATGGTAAAATAGACTAGATATTTTGTGAGCAGATTGGTGTGTACAATTTCCAAGTAAACTCGAAGGCAGTAAAATATGGAGATTAAAAAAATTATAAAAAATAAGTTGCTAAAAAGGTGATGGAATTTTGGAAACATACCTAACTCACTGAATTAGAATTTCCATATATTCGATTGCTATAAATATGCCTAAAATGTTAGCTATTAATTAAACTGGAGTTATAAAATAAAAAGCCAGTAATTTTAGAATTTTGCCAGAGTATCTCAGTAAACATGAACATAGTTCTAACCCATCGTGAGATGAAGAACAGGCTGCCTAGCAACCGTTTTAACTAGTTCCCCAGAGGTTCTCAAGAGAAAAATGGGTGTTTGGAGGGAGAGCATTTGTTTTTGTTTTTGTTCTTATATCAAAGTTGCAGGATCATTTCTAGCTTCTCTAGTCATTTTTCTTCTTGTCCTCATCATCTGAAAGAAATAATGAAAAAGAGGAAGCAAAGAAGGAAGCAAGGGAAGGAGGAAGAGAGGGAAGAATGAAAGATGGATAAAGATCAATATGGGCCGTCTGAAGCACTCACTCAGGAATTCAAACATAATAATGGAAATCGAAGTCAGGTTCTTCTGTTTATCATATACAGGCATATACACCTTTTTGTGGAATGCTCACAAATCAAATTCAAAGTAATGACATTGGCTGGAGAAACTACACATTCATTGAAATGTGTGACAGGAAAGAATATATGTTGGTGGCATTTCTTGACCCAGGATTCAAGGGCAACTTTGAAACTCTATGCCTACTTCATGAAGCCATAGATCACAAGGAAGATGTTCTCATAAAGAAAATGTGGCAGGTTAGGTCACTCTCCTCCTTCCAGACTTCCTGGTTAAGTAAAAGCACACTCATAAAACATTCACAGCATATTTTCATAGGATGTCCTATCATGTAAGTCCCTGACAGGGGAGGGAAGAGAAAGTGTTTGATGCTGATTCCAGAAACAGTAGCTTTAAGTGTTTCTTTTGAGAAATGTAGAGAGAGAGAGAGAGATGCACCCAGTTTTTACTATGTACCTTTCATATAGCCTTTATGAGTTTGGGAGGGAAGAACAAAGATGATTTCAGGTTAAATTCCAGAGTTAATGATGTGTTCATGAAAATGTAGAGAGCAAAAATTATGAGTTAAAAAGGTTATCATCTCAGGCAAAGCCGAAGCAGTGGTGGATCTGGAGCAGGATGGGTAAGTTACATACATGAGATGCTTAGGAACATAAATTACCTGTATTCTTATTTTATGCAATTGTTTTTATGGCTTTTGACTCCATTTTAAGACTCTGTGGCCAGTTGGGTTTAGTGAACATCATTTTGCAAGCCAACAATGCAAAAGTGCTTCAATGATAAAAACTGGGCTTTATAATCATTGTAATATAGAAACAATGTTCCTTCTAGAACTTACTCTGAGCCCTGGGTTCATTTGTAGCTCTATTATTGACCCCATATGAAACATAGAATTTATTTGCTGTTTAGTACTTTCCTGAAGAACAGAAGAGAAAGTGGTTCCATTGCTTTGAATTACCTGAGAAAGTTGCCATAATTTGCCATTTCCCAATGCAAAGCTGGATTTCAAAAGTTAGATTCTGACCTCAATGATGAATGTTAAGTGCCAAGACTGTATTTTAACTATGCTGAGGCATAAGACTTATATGTAACTCCATTTGTTTAGGTTATAATGAAGATTTATTTTGACACATTATTCTATGTATTTCAGCATCTTATCATTGATTGGGACATTATCAAAACAAAACCTTTTGTGAGGTAGGGAGGCTTTTTCCATTTTCATATTTTTTTATATTCTAGTTCTTCATGTTTCCTAAAGGTAAATAATGCATGAGAAAACCTGCAGTACCCTGACTAGCATTTTTCTTTAAATATTAAATACTGCTTTTGAAAATGTTTGAACTATGAATAGTTGTGCCCAATAATTTTCCGGTTAGAAATAAAGCTTGATGTTTATCCATTCTCCCTTTGATGTCGTAGCACACTAATGCTCTGCAGCGTGGTTGACTACTGAATTCCACCCAAAAGTTATGAAACTTACAATTTCATGAAAAAACAAGGATACAGATACTCTTTGAAGGAGTGGTTTACATGTTTAATAGAAGGGTGTTTTTTTGTTTTTTTTTTTTTTGGCAGTGGCTTTGGTTTCTTATTGATGTTGTTTTCACAGCTAAGGATATGTTCGATTTTATTTTTTTTTTCAATAAATGTCATGACAACCCTAAATTAAGTCCACTAATGTATAAAGGAAACGATTCCATGGATAATACCAAAGAGTACTTCACTTCAATTGCTGTAAACCTTCCAAAGGACAGTTTAAATTGCTCCTACCTACGTATGTATCTTATTTGAAAAAGTCTACAGCTTAGTAATCCAGATTTCCTACAAAGATCGAGAAAAATCCTCAATTTATGCAGTTGAGGATTTTTATAATGAGGAAAAAAATTACAGTTTACAAGTAAGCTAAAATAGGTGGTGCAGTGGCAGCTATTGAAGTCAGACATGAGTTGTATTCTAAAAATTTCCCAAATCATTCAGAATACTTAGTACAAAGTCCTCTTTCCTTCCTTACTTAGGGTTAAGGTGTTCTCATAAGGTCTCCCCACTGGGGACATCTTTACATGATTCATAGAAATCTCATACATAGCACAGGAAGAGTTGTAACAGGATAATGGTAATATACACGCATGCTGGAGTCAAACTACCAAACTCACTGACCATCGGACCTGGGAAAACTGTTCAATCTCTGTACCTCAGTTTCCTCATCTTCAAATGAAGATAATAATAGTGCCCACCTCTAGAACCGCTGAGCAGGAAATGAATTAATATCTGCCAAGAATCAACAAGTGTCTGTCTGAAACATTGTATTATGGTATGACAGCATGGCAAACATTATCTAATGTTGACAAAATACTTCATCAGCCTTATAATTTATTGCTTTGGGGTTTGACCAAATATAGATTTTAATAGGTGAGGGGGGAGAGGCCATCATTCGATACCTATCACTCCTTTACCAAATATTTATTGATGATACACATTCCAGTTGTGAGGTAGTTAGAAGGATCAAGTCCTTGAAACTACTAATGTTACTAAACAACCAGAAGTACAGTGAAAGGAACCTATCACTGTTGTCCATGTCCCAGAACAATCAATTAGGATGTGTGCATCTGTTAGAGTTTTGTTGTTTTCATTTTTTTTACGTTCATTTGTTTTGTGAAAGACAGCAGGAGTGGGGGAAGGGCAGAGAGAGTGAGGCTCCCCTCTGTCAGCGCAGAGCCCCAGGCAGCTCCAACTCACAAAACGGTGGTGAGATCACCACCTGAGCCAAAACCAAGAGTGAAAAGCTCCATACTCGACACACGGGGCCGCCCAGGCCACCCCTCCATTAGACAGAGTTAAATGCCTTTTGTGGGGAATTGTCTTTTGGGGTAGGAAATGGACACAGCTTTAAAGGCATTTTATAAACAGTCAAATCGTAGCCAGGGTACCCCTTTAATAATTTACCCAATTAGAGTATTAACAATTTATCCAATCTCAGCCTCTAAGGATACAATCTGAAATAATATTTTAATTGCCTAGGATAAGTAATGCACTTATTAGGAAATTCGCTGGATATTCTATCTTATGTGCTTTTGATAAGCCCAACAAGAGCCCATTCTGCGTCGACCTCTTTACTGAGGGCTATTCATCCGGTGATGACCAAGACTGGTTCCTCCTGGCAAGATGCTCAAATCTCACAAGTGCATACAGGTGAATGTGAAACGAACTTTCATACAAAATTACTGTCATAGTGCAGCGTTGGTGATACAGTGGTGAGCACAGCTGCCTTCCAAAATTACTGCTATACTTTTATAAGGAAGTGTTTTGGATTGCACAAAGAGCAGTGAAAGTCTAGTTGGCTTAAGCAAGGGGTTAGGTCAAGAAAACTTGAAAAGTCTACCGTACGTTGGGCAGATGAGCATTCTAACAGAATATTCAAAATCCTTCTTAACCATCTTAAAAATCTTTAAGGCCCAATAGGATATACTCAGTCATATCCCTTAATTTGCCAAAGACCAATGATCTCCAAACAGCCGACACTGAACCTGGTAAATTAAATTTCCCACATGTACAAATTCAACTGCTACATTACGATGCCACACAATGAGGCCTAACTGGATAGAAAGAGGAGAGGGGGGCTGAAAGAAATCACAAGAGCAAGCAAAGTGCAGCCCAAAGGCTGGGACTGAACAAACGGGCTTACCGGTTAGAGGAGGCAATGCGGTGAAACCTCGAGGCTGTGCCGGACCTGCTGGATGCAATACACCCTCCTCCATGCCCGGGTTGCGCGCTGAGCAGGAGAGACCGAGGACAGGCAGAGGAACCGAGTCACGAGTCCCTCGAAGGTGCTGCTGCAGAAGCGCGCCAGGAAAATCGGACCTTGGGATGTGGAAGGTGACCTCTCGCCAACCTCATAGGGCGGGAAAAGAAACCAACACAAAGGAACACGGACGACGCGAGGGGAGGAGGCAGGCATCCTGAGGGTGCGGGGTTTGCAGGGCGACTGCGCAGGGGAGGTGCTCAAGCGCAAGCGCAGGCGCAGGCGCAACGCTGGTCCCTGGGGAGCCCAGGCCCCCCAGCCCACCGCCGAGCGCATCTGCTTCGCAGAAGGGCTGGAGACCACGAGGGACACGCCGGACTCCAGAAAGAAAAAAGGTGGGTCACTTAATTTGCAGCAGCAAGAGAAACCACAGTGGAAGAAAACTCCTTGAGAGGAGTGGAGCAGTGAGGAGCTTCAGGAGGGTTTAGGATTTTGCTGAATGATTTAAGGAGGGATTTCAGAAATGGAGCTAGCTCTGGAGTTTCCATCAAAAGGAGGGGGCAGTTCAGTAATTGGGCACGTCGGCTATCTGTTCAGGAGGTGAGATGAGCTAACCTAGAAGCAATTTCCGTGTGCTCTTGGGCATGTCCTTTTGGAAACTGTTGTGTTTTGGTCTTGCCAGTGACCTGTTGGAGACGTGGTTGATGTTTGTTAATAGGAGGGTTCCATACCTAATTGTGCTGTTTTTCATTTCCTGGAGTGTGAGATCCTTGGAAAGGACAGGGCTTCAAGATCTTAAAATGAGTAGAGGGACAACGGATTAGGGTTCCAGTCTGAATTTTTGCGCGCGCGCGCGTGTGTGTGTGTGTGTGTGTGTGTGTGTGTGAGTGAGAGAGATACTAGTCTGGCTGGTGAGACCAAGAAACTTGCAGATTTTATGTCACCAGTTTGAGCAGAGTTGCAGTGGAGAGCACGGTATGAGGAGCCTTGGAAAAAAATACATTTTTTGATCTTTCAAAACAGTGTCCACCAACTATATGACATTCTGAAAAAGGCAAAACCGTGGGGACAGCAAAAACATCAGTTGTTGCCAAGAGTTAGGGTGGGGGGAAGGGATGAATAGGTGGAGCACAGAGGATATTTAGGGCAGTGAAATTACTCTGTATGATACAGTTGGGGAGGCAGAACTTTATCTTTACCCTCTTTGGGTTTTTCTTCTGGGCCTGAGAATTGAACTAACATAAAATAGATTAACGGGAAAAAATACGGATTTATGCAAGTTTACATGGCACTAGAGTCCTCATAAGGAATGAATACCCAAAGAAATGGCAAACTTACGTGCCTTTATCACTGGGCTGTGCAAAGAGAGACAATTATGGAAGAGTAAACTATACAGGGAAGCTAAAGGAGATAAGAATTGTTATTGTTTTAACAAAGTTTGTTTTTACAGAATTCTTTTGACTTTGATTCCCCCACTGAAGATGGTTTCTTCTAGTACAGAGAGGCCATCTTTCACATGGCAATTTGTATTTCCTATTTTTTTAATGTTTATTTTATTTTTGAGAGAGAGAGAGGGAGCAGGGTAGGCGACTGCTACTTGCTAAGAACTTAAACATTTGCCAGTGAAGTGAACAAATATTACATGACTTTTAAATGTTTGTGAAAATGAATTTTTGAACACTCGGTTGACCAAACTACTAGTGGGGCAATGTGATAATTTAGTGCTTTGTCTTAAAAAGTTATACCTTTGCATTTCAAAAACAACCTTATCTCCTTCCCAAAGTTCCACATATTAACTGAACCGTTCATACAAAAATAAATAAATAAAATAAAATAAAATTAGATAAGTACTGTAATCAAGCATAACCTATTTTCCTGTCTGACATATTTTTTTTACATTTCATCTTTACTGAGGCATAGTGAAAACATGACTGCTTAAATCAATTTTGTGATAACCTGTTTCTGGGGAGAAATGGCTAAAAGTAGGAATTAAAAGGTAGGAAGGTCAGACCTTTTAAGTACCCTAGTCAAATCTCATGTTCTAAAAACATTCTATGATACTAATGAGAACAAATAAAACATCCTTTCAGTTTTGTTTCTTAAAAACATTTTTGCCATTCTGTATTATGTTTGGTTATTTCTGTAATTCTCCTTCAGTAGTTTGGCATTTCCTCAAGGATTGGACAATATCTTTATGTCTTTTTTTTTTTTTTTTTTTTCGAGAAATACACTTCAACATCAGTTTCAGTCTTTTATGTTGGAATTGTGCAATCAGTGTTGCTGAATTTATGTCTGCATTGCTAAGTTGCAATTTGCTGGAAATATGGTCTTTAGTATAAAAGGACTTCCTTGTTGCTTTCCATGCTCATTTGAGTGTGATTATCTTACCTCTTTCCTGCATACATATTTACTTCTTCCTGCACTTCATGCACCAACTCCCCCCAACTTCCCACATGCATATTTAATCATATTTTTTCATCAGAAAATCTTGCAAACTCCTTCAATTTAATAATAAAATCTAGTTATGAAAATTACTCAGTCCAAGAATGCATTGACATTGGATTCTCCTCCAACGTGAATCTTGTCGGTTTTCTTCTTTAGACATCAATGTGCATTTTCACTTTAAACATGAGAGCACGCTGCAGTTCCCTTTGATTTGGTTGCATATTTACAAAATTAAATGTAAAGCAAATGTAGCTTTGTAAAAATCACCTCTCCCATAAAACAAGATAATGTGAGAGGGGAAGAAACAACATAACAATTAGAAGCAAACTGTCTTAGCAAGGTGATGGATTCTTTGTACAGTAGAAATGTATAATCATCAAAGAGTTTTATCTCCGTCTGAATGCTACATCACATAGGCATGTGTAAATGCCAACACACCTGCCTGAACATTGAGAAAAACACAAAGGCTCCATCATTCATTCTTATACGGGGCTCAGTTTTTACCCTGAGGTGCTGTAGGCACTCATGTAGCACCGCATATTTTAAGACATTGAACACCTTGCATGAGTGTTCCTGCGCCAGAGCAGATTATTCAAAATAATAGCCTGGAGTGGTGCCTGTACACTTCAGAGGACTGCCTAACCCGTTGTTTGTTTCAAAAGAGAGGCAGGTCCCTGAGAATAGATATTGCCTATCACATTTCAATGTTGTACCAAGTCCTCTAAGGAAACCAGAAGGTTGAGAGAAAGGTAAGCATTTTCCTGCTTGGAACTGCATTAAGCATTCTAACCTAGAAAAGGCAGAACCAGCAATAAATAAATTATCCCTAGACTTGGAAAAGAGCATATTGATAATCCAAGAAATCAGAGGAAAGAAAAATATTTCTGCAAACCTAAGTTTCTTTGAAAGAAGAAAGCAATGACAGAAAAGAACGAAGAGAGAATGTTTTCCTCCAAGATGTTATAACAGAAAATCTCTATGAGAAATGTCCTCCTTCAGATCGTTTTGCTTCAATTTAAAAGCCTTTGTTTAATATTGTTTTTCTTGTGATCAAGTTTGAAGAACACAGTAGATGATGTTTTGGGGTGATGGTACAGTTGAACCTAAGCATCTTAGAGGTCTGGCCTTCCACATCTGAAAAGATATATCAACTTCACTAGACTAGTACGACTGTAAATCAGTATTACTACTCCTTTCCTCCTGGAAATTATACACAAACAACAGTGAAAATATGTAAAACTCATTTTCAAAGAACCCGGGAAGTGTGCAATCTACTGGTTTCTAAATAGATGTAGGGCTCCTAAAAGCAGCTAAAGAACTAAATGTATGTGGGACTGTTAGAAACAGAGAAGCTTAGAAAATGGCAAAAGGGCTCAGTGGTGACAGATTTCAGAATATACTGGTAAAACTCTGCTTTAACAGGTTAAGGACTCACGGGAAGTTCTAGCCATGAACCTGGTTTGAAATATGAAGTGAGGAAGCAAGTGTGAGAAGAATTTGTAATGAAAACCCTCCTGGAATTGATTTGTATGGAAGAAAGGGAGGCATCAGGAATCCTACAGTAAGGCCATG
Source organism: Panthera onca (assembly GCF_046562875.1). Taxonomy (NCBI): domain Eukaryota; kingdom Metazoa; phylum Chordata; class Mammalia; order Carnivora; family Felidae; genus Panthera; species Panthera onca. Next base: position 151,744,960 of record NC_138346.1, read on the forward strand.
TTTGTGGATAGCTAAGTATCTCTGGACAACAGAGTTTACCATCCTTGGAAGTTACAACCAACAAGAGTTACAAACCCTGGAAGGCTACCCTGCCTCCTTTTCTTTTCGCAAGAATGAAGTCCAAATAACCAGTCTAGGAAAATTCACATCATTCTGTAAGAATTAGTAAAAGACATATGGTAACTGGCACAAATTGATACAAGGATACTATAAGAAAAATGGAAGAAAATGGCGGCAACACATAGTAACAAAGGAGAGTCATCAGAAACAGTACAAGACTACAGTTTTTAGTAGAAAAGACATCAGGTAATACTGTTTCTGTAACCTCCTGTTCTTGAGAAAATTACTAGTGTTCAAATTTTCAATCAACCAAGAGATTCTATAGCTGGAAGTACTATAGCAGTTGAATAATGAGGATTGAATATATTTGAATGAAAAACTAGTATTAAAACAAATTTGGAGAATACTGGCAAAATTAATGTAAATAGTACATAATTGATAATAATTCGGTGATAAAACAACTTCTATACAAATTGGGAGGGCAACAAAGAAGGTAGAGGTAGAGTAAGTTTTCTGTTTGTCTCTTTTGTAATAACTGGAATATTATTTTTTCCATTGTTTGTTAGGATATAATTTTTTTCACACAGTTCTACATTTTGATACATGCATGCAGTGGTATAAAGACCACAGTATCAAAATATGGAACAGTTCCAACACATACACACACACACACACACACACACACACACACACACACGCACACACACACGATCCCCATTTTGTAGTAACCATCCCTCCCAACTCCAGTCCTTGGAAGCCACTGGTGTTTTGTGTCCCTATAAACTGTGTTTTTTCCAGAATGTCATTAAATGGATTAATACAGTGTGTGGTGTTTTGAATCTGGCTATTTTCATTTAGCATAAGCCATTTGGGATCCATCCATGTTATTTTGTATGTCAACAACAAATTCTTTTTAATTACTAAATAGTATTCCTTTATATGATTCTCTCCCAGTTTATCTTGTTACCCTAATTGAGGAAAATCTCCGTTGTTTCCAATTATTGGCAATAACAATAAAATTGCTATAAAACATTCATGTACAGATTTGTGTTTGAACATATATATATTTTTTTCATTTCACTTAAATAACTACAAGTGAAATTTCTTGGTCACACGTTATGTATATCTTTATAAAATCCCAGACTTTTTCCCAAAGTTTCTGAACCATTTTGCTTTGCCACCAGAAATGAATGAGATGTAGGTGCCTGGGTGGTTCAGTTGGTTAAGTGATGGATGCTTGATTTTAGCTCAGATTGTGATCTCAGGGTCCATGAGTTCAAGTGCCACATTGGGATCTGCACTGCCAGCACAGAGCCTGCTTGAGATTCTCTGTCTCCCTCTCTCTCTGCCCCATGCATGTGTTTTTTCTCTCTCTCTCTCTCTCTCCCAAAAATAAATAAATAAACAAACTTAAAAAAAGAAAACAATTAAAAAAAAAAGAAATGCATGAGAGTTTCAGTAGCTCCACACCCCCATCAACACTTGGTGTTGTTTCTTTTTTGTTTTATTTTAAGTCACTCTAGTATGTGTGCAGTAATATTCCATGTTTACATTTCCCCATTTCCTAATGGTATTGAGCATCTTTTCATGTGTTCGTTTGCCATCTTTAAAGTGTTTATTCAAGTTATTTATCCATTTTTTAGACTGGGTTGTTTCGTTACTGAGATTTTAGAGCACTTAATAAAGTATGGTTACAAATCTTTTATCATAAAAATAATTTGCAAATTTTCTCTCCTAATCTGTGGTTTGTCTTTTTAGGTTCTTAGTAGTGCCCTTCAAAGAACATAAGTTACTACTTTTAAGGAGTTCATCTTATCAATTTCTTTCTTTATAAAGAATTGTGTGAAAAAAACAGAATTGTGGTTTTTGTGTGATCAAAAAAATCTTTGTTTAACTCAAGACCACATAGGCATTGCTTCATTTTTGTAATAATTATTTTAACGTTTATCTATTTTTGAAAGAGACAGAGCATGTGTGAGGTGGAGGAGGAGCAGAGAGGATGAGACAGAGGATCCAAAGTGGGCTTTGTGCTGACTGGCAGAGCTGCCTGATATGGGGCTCAAACTCATGAACCATGAGATCATGACCCGAGCAGACGTCAGATGCTTAACCAACTGAGCCATGCCCCAGGCATTGTTTCATTTATCTTCCGATAGTTTCATAGTTTCAGGTTTTAGAGTTAGGGGCACAATCCATTTTGAGTTATGCTATATAACATATTGACAAAAGTTTATTTTATGCATGTGGATATCCAAATTTTCAGTGTCTTTGTTGAACAGTATCTGCACTTTTGTTGAAAATCAATTGACTTTATATGTTTGAGTGTATTTCTGTATTCCCTATTCTCTTCAAAGACAAGAGTTACTTGGTTACTCTATGTTACTGTAGCTTTATAATAAATCCTTAAATTAGATGATATGAATCCTTCCACTTTGTTCTTCTAGTTCAAAATCATTTTGGTTCTTTTGTCTTTCCACAAACATTTTAAAATTGGCTTCTAATTCCTGAGTTGGAATTCATGTGTATAATTTTATTCTTTTTAAGATTTGTTTTGTGGCTCACGATATGATTTATCATATGTTCTTATTATATCATATCATATTCATATCATATGTTCATATGATCGTATTCTATGTGAATGTTCCTTTTGTACATGAAAGTGATGTATACTCTGTAATGGGTTTTATAAATGTCCATTAGGTTAATCAGTTGATACTGTTTCTCTGCTCTTTTATATTTTTACTAATTTTCTGTCTTCTTATTCTATCAATTCTTAAGAAAGGAGTGTTGAAGTCTCCAAATACAAGTGTAGATCTGTTTATGTCTGCTTTCAATTCTATCAGTTTTTGATTTGCATATTTTGAAGTTATGCTATAGGTGGATATATGTTTAGGATTATTATTTCTTCTTGATTATTTGATCTATTTATCATTATATAGTAATAATACTGTCTAACATTAATATAACTATTCCAGCTTGACTAGTGTTTGCATGATATCACTGTTTCCCATCCTTTTACATTTAACCTATTTATGTCTTAGTTTCAAAGTCAGTTTTGTGTAGACAGCTTATAGTTGAATTTTGCTCTTTTATCTAATCTGATTATCTTTTAATGGATTTGTATAATTTATATTTATTTATTTGAGTTTATTCATTTTGAGAAGGAGAGAGAGAGCACAAACAGGGGAGGGGCAGAGAGAAAGACATAATCTCGAGCAGACGACATGGGACTCGAACCCAGGAACTCTAGAGATCATGACCTGAGCTGAAATCAAGAGTCAGACGTTTAACCCACTGAGCCATCCAGGCACCCCTGCAATATATGTTTAATTAATTAATATGTCTGCCTTTAAAGAATATTACTCTACTTTATATGTAGTTAAAGATCTTATAGATACATACTTCCAGTCCATTCCTTTAATCTATTTTGCTAATGTTGTCATGCAATGTAGCTCCTTGCTACTCTTTTGCTTTAGGTAGCCTGTTATCTTTTGGAGCAATTAGAAATAAGGGGGAAAAAAACTACATTCATATGTTTACCTTTATTATGCCATTTCTGTTACTCTTTTTTTTTTAAATACAGGTGCCAGAATCTCATTCCCAGAGATTTTTTTCTTATTTATTTAGTCAGTTAGTTTTATTGGGCTATAATTGGCCTAGAGCATTATATTCTATTACTGTTGATTTTTTTAATTTGTTTACTTAAATCCAAGTTTATGACTAATGTCATTTTTTTTTCCTGCCAGAAACGATCCTAAAATATATCTTGTTTGCTGGTCTGCTGACAATAAAACTCTCTTTTTTTGTGTTTCTAAGGATTTTTTAATTTTCTCTTTTTTTAAAAAAAGATATTTTCTGTAGCTATTGCGTTTACTGAGTTTTCGGTTGACAGTTATTTTCTTTCACACTTTAATGGTATAACTCCATCTTTCCCTTGGACTGCATGTAAGAGGTCTTCTGTAATTTTTTTCTCTGTTCCTTTGTATGGAACATATTATTATTTTTAATCTAGCTACCTGGAAGAAATTTATCTATGTGTTCAGTTTTCAGAAGTTTCAAGAAAATATATGTATGTGTTTCTGTTTTTGTTGTTGTTTCGTTCTATTTATCTTGCTTGAAGTTCTCTGAATGTTCTGGATCAGTGGTTTTGTATATTCCATTAAATTAAAACATGTTTGAACCCTACCACTTAAAATATTTCTTCATCATTCTCTCTTTCTTCTTCTATGGGATGCTGCTTATATACTTTAAGTCATTTCTTATTATCCCACAGTTCTTGAATAGTCTGTCCCTTCCGTTTTTTGGTTGTTTTTTTTTTTTTTTTTTACATTTTTTCCTGTGTTTCTTTTTGCTTATTTTCTTTAACCTTTTGCATGTTCATGGATACTTTTCACAGCTGTTTCAAGTCTATTATGAGCCTTTTAAAGGCATTCTCCTCTGCTATTATGTCTTTCGTGTCTAACATTTCCCATTAAATTACCTCTTAAAGTTTCAACTCTCTGTTGAAGTTACTTATCCAATAATGCATTTTGTTCCCCTTTTCCACTCAAGGCTTAAACATATTGATCATAGTTGTTTTAAATTCTGTTTGATAGTTCCATTATCATTGTCATATCCAAGTTTGGTTTTATTAATTTTTTTTGTCTCTTGAGAGCATGTTTTTTCCTCCCTTTTTCTCTTTCTCACAACTTCTTTTTGAGAGCTAGACATACTGTATAGGGCGATAGACTGTGATAGATAGTATTTATGCCTGAAGAATGGAACAACTTCATCCTGTATTGTGACATGAGGAGGTTGTTCCCTGTTGTCCTTGTTTAGCCTCAACACCAGGCATGTACTATGGCACTGACATCAGTGACTGGGGCCTTCTAAATAATGTTTTCTCTTCCCTATAGGAGACCTCTAATAGTCTAAGCTTACAATGTATTTTTATTTCTCCCCATGAGTACAGTTTTTGTCTGTTCCCTACCTCCAGATGCACTGGGTCCTTCTCTAGGTTTAATACCCTTCCCCAACAGGTTAACGCTTTTGTTCGATGAATGTGATCCAGAAGTAGAATCTTGGCAGGACTAATGCCTTTTCTACTATAGCTCCTCTTGTTTTCACCTTCACCCTGAAACCCTTCACCCTTCACCCTGAAACCCAGTGGAGGCATTCTCTTACCCTGCCCCAAATATTCCTCATGGTCTCCCAACTCTGGTGTTCATGAGGGAGAACTTCCTAGTGGTTGAAAATTCTCCTATGTGCAGCCCCCAGAAATTCGGTACTTTCATAATAACCCACTTTTACATTAGCCTTGAGGAATTCACTAAAAATTTGTATCTGAATTCTTACGTATTTGTATGGCGTCTGGTTTCTAACTCAGGGAAATAAGCCCTTTCATGCTGTCTCTTGTTGAAGGTCTTTTCCTCAAATTTGTTGAATTTTTATTTGTGGTAGTCTATAATCAATAAATTTCTACATGTAGATGTAACACTGACCAACATTCCCTCACCACAATGCAGGCTGTAAATTTCAAAGTCTATGACAATTCTTGATTCAAAAGGAAATATAAAATAAAATAATTAAATTAAAAAATGAATATATTACATATTCAAATGTATGTAATACAATGTATGCTACTACTAAAAGTGCTTCCAGAGGAAAACTCATAGCCATAAAAACTGACATCAGTGAAAACAGAAATGGAAACAAAATAATCTAACATTCGACTAAAAGTATTGAAAATAACAATAAAACAAAGAAAACATTGGAGAATAAATATCATGGCAGGCAGAATTCCAAAGTGGCCTTCTAAGATTTTCCCACCCTGAACCCTGAGGCTGTGAAAATGAGTGCTCTTACTCTGATTTATGTTATATTACATGTGAAAAGATTATTTTGTTTTGTTTTGTAGATGTACTTAGAGGAATAATCAATTAACTTTTGGTTAATCAAAAGAGAAGATTATCTGTGTGTGCCTATCCTAATTCCATGAGACCTTTAAAAGCACTTTCCTTTATCTGATAGCAGAAGGGGAATTCAGAGAGTCAGGGCATACAAACAATTTGATGTGCTCTTACCACCTTTAAAGATGGAGAGAACTACCCAGGATGGACTTTTGAGTGTCCTCTAGGAGCTGAGAATGACCTCTGGCCAATAAAACATGAGCAAACAGGGACCTTCTACAACCCCAAGGAACTGAATTCTGCTAACAACATGAATATTTTTAGGAAGTGATTCTGTCCCAGAGTCTCTGGAAAACAACCCAGTCCAGCTGAGCTGATTCCTTGACTTCAGCTAGTGACTATGAAATAATAAATAATTTTTGCTGTAAGCTGCTAAATTTGTTGTAATTTATTTGTTACACAGCAATAGAAAAGTAATTGAAAGAACAGAATTTAGTGAGTTAGACAACAGAAAAGTAGTAAAATAAAAAATAAATAAGCTAGTTCTTAAAATATGTTTTAAATTTTTTTAATGCTTATTCATTATTTGAGAGAGACAGAGCACGAGTGGGGGAGGGGCAGAGAGAGAGGGAGACACAGAATCCAAAGCAGGCTTCAGGCTCTGAGCTATCAGCACAGAGCCCGATGTGGGGCTCGAACCCATGAAGCATGAGCTCATGACCTGAGCCGAAGTTGGACCGTTTAACCTACTGAGCCACCCAGGCACCCCTAAGCTAGTTCTTAAAAAAAAAATTTGTAATATAGGTAAATCATTCATAAACTAAGCAAGAGGGAAAAAAAAGGAGGAACATCAAATACACGTTATCTTACTTGGGGGAAAAAATAACAGATACGGGGGAAATCCAAAGAAATAGAAACTATTACTTTGCAGAACAGAGAAAAGATAAGATATATTTATATTTTATTGTATATGCTTAAATAAATTCTGGAAGAACACAGAAGTTATTCACTAAATTAAAGCAGAGTGGGGGTGGAGCTGAAAACAGAATCAATGACAGTTGTGGGAGGTAATGTACACTTTTACAGATCTGTGTATTTTGTTCTTAAACTATGAGGGTTTATTTCCTTCTCAAAAAAAGCATTAATTATAAAAGAAATAAACACATAAATAAATCTTACAACATTACTAGATTACGTTTTGACCTACACCACTGTTGGTGTTATTTAATTACATATATTTCAATTGGTCTTATTTAAAACAAATATAATTCTTGTTATAATTTTTGTTACATTAAAGTAAATATATGACAGGTAATTGTCAAAGCCTACATACCTTCAGACCCCTGGGGAGTGTTTTTTTGACAATACTCTTTTAATTAAACAAGGTGTCCTTTGGAACAGCTAAGATAGAAACATTCGGAAATCTCTTTTCACTCCTCTGTGGAAAGTGTGGGAAATGAATAATGGACATAGGTAATTAAAATGAGAGTTTCTGAATTACCTAAGATGACATTCAGCAATACCAAGAGGACATCCTTGGGAACATGCAGAAAAATCAAAAGTCTTCTTAATAGGTATGGGAAACAGGAGAAGAACAAGAAGGACTCTTTTATTTAGACATGATGATAATGGTATTCCTTCTAGATTTGGTTCCTTGGTAGGAAAGAAGAGCTTCTTGTTATGTGGAAAAGGAAATTATTCTAATAAGATTAATATAGCAGGATGATAAAAATAAGAAAGGAATGTGATTGTCATTGCTTTTGTAACTTTTTATCCTAAAATATATCATGAAGAGAAAAGAGAGGAAGATGTAAATGTCTTTATAATGAATATATGCAGAGACCATATGGTAAAATTGTAGCTTCCAAATGGCATCAATTTCTAGATGGTGCTTTAATTTGGAATATTACTTATAACCTAATTTTGGATCCATTTCAAATCCATCATTGTGTTTATGTCCAAAAGAATCAGGAGACTACGTTTTTGGGAGAAAAAAATTTAAAAAAAAATCAAACTTCACTCTGGTGATTTTTAAATGCATTTAAGAGAAATAAGCAAATGATTCAAGTTACAATAGTGTGTAAGGACACATGGTATGAGGAAAAAATGATACGTGGAATAGGAAGAAATGATGGATGAGAGACCATACTGATACATGTTATTTTTTTTTAAATCTTGTTTTTCTTAAATGAGGACTGTTTTTGAGCAAATATTTAGATCATGGGATAATCAGAAGTACTTCTTGCAGAGTACATGTGTGTACCATGCACACACACACACGCACACATACACACATACACTATGAGATTTTTTTTATTATTATAGCCAAAGATGGACGCAGGTAATAAAAAGCCAACTCATCTCTACTTACAATAAAGCCCTAAAATAAAGAACAAACCTTATTATAAGGACATGAAATTTCAAATGAAAGTATAATTGGCTTGCTGCATTTTAAGACTGCATTACTGAGCTACAACATTATTGTTGTAACTTTATTACATACATTTAAAATTGAGCTTATTCTAAAGCAGTTTGGATTCTCTCTTTCTGGCTGTTTCATCATTCAGCCCGCCTCTGCCACAATCCCTGAAGAACAAATATCTTTGCTGATTTCTCAGGCTGTATGGGTCAGAGTTTACTCTCAATTTCTAAACAGTGTCACATGGTTTCTCTAAGATTTTCAGTCATAATCATTGCAATATATCATATATGGACCCTCAAAATCCTGAAAATGTTCTAATTGTGTTAAGTATCAATTCTCAGCTAATGGTGTCATGAAGAAGACGTCTCCCTGTCATGACTGTTTGGAAACTTGAACACGTTCAAGAATAGAACTGTTCAAAGTCTTTTTGCTTTGTTTAGAAATGGCCAGAATCAGTCAGAAAAAACAAGTTTTACCACACTAATATATACATTTTTTTGCTGTTAAAATTTGTCATGATCATAGAACAGCTTAGTCATTTTTATTTTAGTTCTAGCCTCGTGAAAGATGACCAAAGTAAAATAGTTCTACTTGGGGAAAAAATGTGTTTCATTACAAGTGTAAAAGCTATCGTTAAACAAAATTCATATTTTAAACACAAAACTTGGGAATGAGCAATTTATGAGTCTATCATGGAAGTTTAGGATAATCCATGTTGTGGATTCAGACTGCCTAGTCCCAAATTTTGATCCACTGTGTGACCTTCAGCAATTTCTGAACTATAACATGAAAAAAAAAAAGGAAAAGAAAAAAATACTTCGTAAGATTGTTATGAAGATTAAAGCAGATAATACTTGAGAAGTGTTTTGCACAGTGCCTGGCAAATTAATTAGCATACACTTAATGATAGTATGATTATTTTATAAACATAAGAGTCATCTAGGACAGACCTGAACCACCCTGTTACCTTCAAAAACATTTTATCTTCCATTTTTATATGAAATGGGAAAGGCAGGGAGTGAAGGTGAGGAGAAAAAATAAGACAAAGGAAAAATTGCATGTACAAGAGGCCAGAGACTTTTCATCGTTAAAGGCTTTGACTATACAGCTCTTACTATAATCTCAACACATTCTGGTCCCATGAAAACTCAAGAGAAGCCTACACAATTAAAACAATCAACCAAAAAAGCATAACTTTTCTCTCCTGCCATTGCCTCTTTGCAGTTACACATCTTTAAATAATAGAACCAGGAGGCCACATTGATTTGCTTGGGGTCTTAATGCTCCACCTGTGACAGAAAGGCTGTAACCAAAATGTTCTCCCTATATGCCATTAAATTTCTTGGGCATATTTCAGTCTTTCTCCTCCTTCAACCTACTTGTTACCTATCTACCCTTATTTTAGTTGAGACCTATCTCTTGTAATATCATTTGATGTAGTAGACCCTGCCCTCTTACTTGACTTCCGTGGCCTTGCCTATTTTTTCTCCTACCTTTCTGAGCTCTCTCTCCTTCCCTGTTTGCTTTGCAATCTCCTTAACTGGTGATGTTCTTTTAGCTATGTCTAAACCTTCTCTTTCTACCTGATATATAAGGGAAACCTTATTCACTTCCACATCTCCAAGATCTGCGTTTTCTACCTGGACTATCTCCTGAGCTCCTGACAAATCTACCCCAAAGCCTTCTGAAATAGCCGCTCAAATGTCACAAAATACCTCAAAGGTCAATGGTTTTAAACTGAATTCTTTCACCATCTCTTGACCCTTGAAACTGTTCCTCTTTTAAACTTCTCCAGCTCATTAAGTGTTCACCACTGTCTTGTTGCTCAGGCAAGAGACTGAGGAAGCATCTGTGACTCCTTCCTATACCTTAGAACCAACATCCAATGAGATGCCTGGGTGGCTCACTTGGTGAAGTGTCTGACTTTGGCTCAGGTCATGATCTTGAAGTTTGTGAGTTCGAGCACTGCATTGGGCTGTTTGCTGTCAACACAGAGCCTAAGTTTGGATCCTGTCTCCCTCTCTCTTTGCCCCTCTGCTGCTCTCTTTTCTTTCTCTCTCTCTCGAAATAAGAAATAAGAAAAAGAAAAAAAAAGAACCAACATCCAATCATCAATCAGTAAGTCATATCTCTTATATCTCATATTGCCTGTATCTAATCAGCTACATTCCTAGGACTCTCATCATAGTCTAGCTACCAGCATTCTACCTGAATTACTATACAGCCACATGCTTTCCAGGATTTTCCCATTCGTTTCCCACCCTTATTCAAATATCTACTCTTTAAAAATGAAAATCTTTGAAGGTTTTCCCTAGTACAAGCTCTTTTATGTCTCTCTGAGTTCCAAGACATAGACCAAAGTCATTTTGCAATTTGGCTCTTGCTTACATTTTTCCAGGGGATTCCTTTGCCACTTTCTTATGTCAATCTTAACATTTGCTTTTCTGTTCATGTAATTGCCTGTTCTATTGTCTCAGGTTTTTTTTTAATAGGTTATTTTTCTTGTCTGCAACTCTCAGACTCCTCCAATCTCTAATCATCAGACACCACCGTTGTCTCTCTTAGGTTTAATGTCACTTCTTTGGAGCAGGATAGGGATTTTCCTCTCGCTAAGGTATGTCATACCCCTCTATCTCAGCTACCAACTGGATGTTCCCATTGTAGTTCGGAGCACAGACTACTCTTTTTTCCACCAATATTCATTATTAGTGGGTGTGTTTTAATTAGTAGAACTCTCATGTTCTAGCTACAAACATGACAATCCAACTTAAGACGACATTTCCAGACTTCCATTCAACTCAGGGAAACCACATAATTAAGTTTTACCTATGAGTTGTAAACAGAATTGATGCATGGTACTTCCCATTTGTGCCCTTAAAATAGAATGTGGATCCATGCCTCTGCCTTTTTCCCTCCTTCCTTCTGAAGGGAAGATAATGAGATCTGAAGTAGCCAGCAGACTCAGAGATAGAGGACACATATTGTTCCATGAGCCCCAGACAACTGGTCTCCCCACATTTGTATGTGGTTTGTATCAATGTATTTTCAAGGCTTGTCATAGCAGCTTAGCCTGCACTTAATTCATACTATAGTTCCTTTATTGTAACCTATATTACTCTGTATTGTGATTTATTTATTTATTTTAAAAATACTTAATGTTTATTCTTGAGGGAGAGAGAGAGAGAGAGAATGAGCAGGGGAGGTGCAGAGAGAGGGGGAAACATGGAATCCAAAGCAAGCTCCAGGCTCTGAGCTGTCAGCCCAGAGCCCAATGTGGGGCTCAAACTCATGAACTTTAAGATCATGACCTGAGCTAAAGTCAGACACTTAACTGACAGAGCCACCCAGGTGCCCCTTGTGATTTATTTTTTAATGTTTGTTTAATATCATACTCCATATGCGAATCACCATGATGTCCTTAGCTCCTAACACAGAGTCCTGATAAAGAGGAATGAATGAATCAATCAAAGGAAATCTATAAGGTAAAGTTGGGGAGGTGGTAGAATTAAACCTTAACAATCTCCTGATTCTTAGTCCATTGTTCTTTGCATTCCATAGTATTATTCCTCACAAATAAGTGCCCCAGCTATAACTTGAGCCCATGACATCACTTCTCCCACCATATACACTGATATCAAGCGCCTTGTGCTGAGTGGAAGTTCCAAATATTTCCTCTCAGATATTGAATGATCTGAGCAGTAGAGCCCCTTAAATCAAGGTTCAGAATGGGCCATTTCTTGCTGACATGCTACATTTCCTTTTTGCTTAGAGTGAGATTATACAGCACACTGAAATGATACCTTCAGTACTGAATGATTTGGCATTCAAGGGAATTAAAAAAGGCTTTCCTTTATGGTTAAAAGTAAATTACAAAAAAAGGGATACTGGCAGGCAATTACTCTATAAGCTATAGAAATGAAAGGGATTTCACAATGTGAGTAGTTTAGATTCATATAATGTGAAGAGCTGTTGGCAAGTGGGAAATCACTCAGCAATCTAAAGGAGAGCACTGAGGCTATGAATGCAATCTCTCTCTCTCTCTCTCTCTCTCTCTCTCTCTCTCATGCACACTCATACACACTCACAACCCACACGTACTAAATGCAGATGTTCCCAGGTAAGGATGAAAAGTTTTAGCTCAAAATGTATTATATTTCAAAACAGCTGAAAATATATATATTCTGACTATTTGGTACGCAAGAAGGTAAGTTACAGAACTAGAGCTAAAATAAGATCATCTGCATTCTGTTGATATTATGCAACAAAATTTAAAATGTAGAATTAATAAATATGATGGCCTTGGAAATACCCTGTTATGGATTGAATTATAATTCCTCAAAATTCATATGTTGAAGTCCTAACCCCCATTACCTCAGAATGTGACCTTATTTGCAAATAGAGCCTTTGCAGATGATCAAGTTAAGATGAGGTCATTGGGGGTGGAGGGGCAAATCCAGTATGAACTATGTCCTTATGGAAAGGGGAATTCAGGATACAGGGATGCACCAGCGGAAAATACCATGTGAAGGTGAAGGCAGAGATCAGGATGATGCATCTACAAGCTAAGGAATGCCAAAGAAGGCCAGCAAACCAGTAGCGAAGAGAGAGGCCTGGAACAGATGCCACCTCTCACCCTTGGAAAGAATCAACCCTACTGAGACCTGGCACTCAAATTCCAGCCTCCAGAACAGTGAGACCATGGATTTCTGTTGTTTAAGCCGCTCAGTTTGTGGTCCTCTTTACAACAGCCCTAGCAAACTAACACAAACCCTGATGATCTTATGATTCTTCAAATTCCATCTTTAATTTTTTAGTGTCTGAAAGATTCATGGTCAGCTGAGCAAAGCCTGCAAATGCTATATGCAGCATTACTACTGAAGAGAGAGCATCAAGAAGAGGTAAATGTCAGGGTACCTGGGTGGCTCAGTCAGTTAAGCATCTGACTTTGGCTCAGGTCATGATCTCGCAGTTTGTGAGTTCAAGCCCCAGGTCAGGCTGTGTACTGACAGCTGGAGCCTGGAGCCTGGAGCCTGCTCTGGATTCTGTGTCTCCCTCTCTCTCACTCTGCCTCTCCCTTGCTTATGCTCTGTTTCTCTCAAAAATAAAATAAACATTTGAAAAAAGAGAGCTAAATGTTTAAACTCTGTGCTGGAGGGGTCCAGTTCCTAATGTGCAACAGTCAAGAAACCTAAGAATTATTTTCCAGGGTTGTACATATCATTGTGCAGTCTGAGCACTGCATAACCATAGAGCTCACCATTCAGACTGTAACACTACAGATTTGTACATTTACTAAAATAAGTTTCTGAAAGATGATGTCAATGTCTCATATCCCAACACAATCAGTGCATTGTAATTTTTTTTAATTTAAAAAAGTTAGTTAACATATAGTGTAATCCAAGTCAGTTAACATATAGTGTAATAATGGTTTTAGGAGTACAATTTAGTGATTCATCACTTACACTGAGAAGAAAAGCTAGTAAAAGCAAAATAAAAGGGGCCAGACAGATGTCCGAGGCTGGATATACTCCCCTTGTATACTTTCGGCTTCTGTAATCTTGCTTTGCTCCTGTGTCCACCAACTGCCCACATAGCACCACTGATAAGTGCCCCCTCCCCTTTTCCTTTTGTCCCTCAACCCCCTACCATCCCAGCCATAAAAGGAGGCCGATGCCAATGTTTGGGGCTCAGCTTTTGGAGGTGATTCTGCTGGGACAGCACCAGTGCACAATAAACAGTCTTTTCCTGATTCCTCAAGTGCGTGTGGTTTGTCTCTTCCTAGGTGCCAAATATTTGCTGTAACAACATGTAACACCCAGTGCTCATCCCAACAAGTGTCCTCCTTAATGCCCATCACCCATTTTGCCCATCACCCCTCCCAGTACCCCTCCAGCAATCCTCAGTTCGTTCTCTGTATTTAAGAGTCTCTTAAAGTTTGCCTCCGTCTCTGTTTTTGTCTTATTTTTCCTTGCCTTCCCCTATGTTCATCTGTTTTGTTTCTTAAGTTCCACTTACGAGTGAAATCATGTGATATTTATCTTTCTCTGACTTACTTCGCTTAGCATGATGTACTCTAGTTCCATCCACATTGTTGGCAAATGGCAAGATTTCATTCTTTTTGATTGCGGAGTAATATTCCGTTGTATATGTATACCACATCTTCTTTATCCATTTGCCAGTCAATGGATATTTGGACCCTCTCCGTAATTTGGCCATTGTCAATAATGCTGCTGTAAACATTGGGGTGCATGTGTCCCTTCAAATCAGCATTTTTGTAGTCTTTGGATAAATACCTAGTAGTGCAATTGCTGGGTCCTAGGGTAATTCTATTTTTAATTTTTTGAGGAACCTCCATACTGTTTTCCAGAGTGGCTGCACCGGTTGGCATTCCCACCAGCAGTGCCGAAGGGTACCTTTTCTCCACATCCTTGCCAACACCTGTTGTTTCCTGAGTTGTTAATTTTAGCCATTCTGACAGCTGTGAGGTGGTATCTCATTGTGGTTTTGATTTGTATTTCTCTGATGATGAGTGATGTTGAACATCTTTTCATGTGTCTGTTAGCCATCTTGATATCTTCTTTGGAAAAGTGCCCATTCATATCATCTGCCCATTTCCTCACTGGATTATTTGTTTTTTGTGTGTTGAGTTTGATAAGTTCTTTATAGATTTTGGATGCCAACCCTTTCTCTGATATGTCATTTGCAAGTATCTTTTCCCATTCCATCCGTTGCCTTTTAGTTTTGTTGATTGTAATGCATAGTAATCTTCTGACACATGGAAGTAAAATTCCTTGAGCAACAGACATCATTTTCTAATTTGTATGAAGGTTATAGGCGAGCACTTGTCCTGGTATGTCCATTCAGAACTGTTGCTTTCAAGTAATATTAATGACATCTAAAGTGGTTATTATTTTGTTCTTTAAATTAAGGAAGTTGTAAATTGTCAGCTTAAGAGTCACATATGGCTTGCAGATAATCATTTTATTTTGCATTACTTCCCATTTTAAACATTTGAGCCAAAGTATAAAAATTGGATAATTTATGGTAAAACCTAGATGTTTGGCTTCTTTTAAAAAGCAATCAGGACATTTGGCCACTTGGGTTTACATTCCTGCCTAAACTGGCGGGGCGAAGAGGTCAGATTGGGTGTGTGCTCACCCCAGCCTCATCACAGTCCTAGACACCAAGGCTGATTACCAGGTCATAAGGCATCAAGTTGTACTTTTGTGTATCTTACAGTAAAATAAGCAAACAAACATATTTCTTTGGCCACAGGTCTTGGCTGAAGTGGGAAAGTACAATAGACTGACATTTCAAAGATCATGAAAGATTAGCACAAGTGCCAGGTCACTTCACTCTTGTTAGTGTCTCACTGGGTCCTCAGGAGTTTTAGTTTGAGACCCCCCACCTTGAGGCATTATTCTGCTTAAGTGCAGACACTCCTGGGAGGAGCTATTTAGCCTTATCAGTCATTAGCAACTCCCTGGGAACGTGCTAATCAGATATCCTGCGGCCCCTCAGGCTGGTGGTGAGAGCAGGTTTGTTGAAAGAGAGAAGGAAGGAAAAAGCATCCAGATAAGGTATCTGGAGAAGGCCATCCTGGGGTTGACTCCAGATCATGACATTCTTGTAATAATTTTATCTTAAAATTGGAATTATTTCCTGTTCAGTATATTGAAAATAAAAAATCACTTAGTGTTTTTACTGGTTTCAAGATTTCACCCTTACCTAGCACATACTCTTTTTTTTCCTTCTATTTTATTTATTTAAATTTAATTGAGTTAGTATTGGTGTAGTATTGGTTTCAGGAGTTAGCATATGTTCTTAAATAAACATTAGATTTGATTCAGCAATATCATAGTCTTTGTACCTGAAATTTTATCTTTGTTTGTGACATTAGTCTCTATAAATTAATTGCTGTTCCGTAGGAACTCATGTATTTGTTCCAATGCACAGAGGGCATTGGAACAAATATGTTTAAGGAACGTATAAAGATACTTATTATGAAATTGTAAGCATCTGAGTTATCAGTATATTGATCCAAATGTGAAACAGCAGGAAAACTAGACCCCAGAATCAAATGACTTAATATGCAACGTACTATTTGTGTGGGTTTGGTCAAGTTATTTAACTCTCTCAGCCTCAATTTATCCCTTCTTGAATCCCTGCTTATATCCCAGTCTTGAGATGAGCATCAAGAATAGTGGATGACAAATGTTTTGTAAATGATGAAGTATGGTTCTGTAAATACAAAGCATCATTACCAAATCAATTTTACTGCAATTAGAAAACTTCCATGTGGATAGTCTTCATGTATGAGTGTATGGGGGTGCACGCATTCACATGTGAAATAGTTCAACATTATGAGGCAAATTTTAATCTCCTATGTTTATGGTGAAGCTGAGAGCAAAGAAATTTACACAGTTATATGGTTAATAAGAGAAGTCTCAGGCTCCAAATCCAATTCCAAACAAATTGTCAACACACCAACACTATAAAGTTCCAGTGATTCTCATTTTCCACAGTAGTACTTATAAGGCTAAATAATGAAGAATATCAGAATATATCTGCCACCCCACAATACGCTATTTTGACAAATGGAGTATTTTGAGCTGAAAGCAATTGAGAAGTAACAGATGTAGAAAGAAGCCTTCTTGGTTTGGGGAGCCTGGGTGGCTCAGTCAGTTAAGTGTCTGACTTTGGCTCAGGCCATGATCTTGTGGTTTGTGAGTTTGAGCACCGCGTTGGGCTCTGTGCTGACAGCTCGGAGCCTGGAGCCTGCTTCTGATTCTGTGTCTCCCTCTCTCTCTGCCCCTCCTTCACTCATGCTCTCTCAAAAATGAATAAACATTTAAAAAAAAAAAAAAAAAGAAGCCTTATCTGACTGAAAACAGAAACTTTTAAGAAAGGAAGACTAACTTAGGGTGACTGTGTGGCTCAGTTAAGCGTTCTTTGATTCTTTGATTCTCAGGTTATGATCTCGCTGTTGCTGAGATCGAGCCCCGCGTAGGGGGGGCTGCTGTCTGCTGTCAGCACAGAGCCTACTTCAGATCCTGTCTCCCTCTCTTTCTGCCCCTCCCCACTCCTCTCTCTCTCTCTCTGTCTCAAAATAAATAAATAAACATTAAAAAAAAAAGGAAAGAAAGAAAGGAGGACTAAGAATTCTCCTCTCCAGAACAGTTTTATTGTCACAAATAAAAAGTTGGCATCCAAATGAGTCTACACAGACAAATCTTACTAAAGTAACCTTTATCTTCCATTAGTTTTCCCAAACATTTGCCTTCTCATAATTTACCATCCATAGAAGTCCCAACCACCTTTCTTTTGTTTAGTCACTTCTCTATAAATTATTGTCAGTTGTTAAAATGGCATATAAGCTTCAAAGTCTAATTGCTCTTTGGGTTGACTATTCTCTTTTGGGTAGCCTCTGTGCACGTAAAATTAAAATCATCAATTAAATTTACGTGACTTTTTCTTTTGTTATTCTAATTTTGCTTGTTATTGTCTTGTTTGCTAGTTTGATTCACAGTCCCTGGAAATAGAACTTAAGAAGGTAGGGGAAACATTTTTCCTCTTGTACAATGGCATTGTATAGCATTTGATATAATTATATTTTTAGAAATATTATTGTTCTTTTTTTATGAACATTTTCATTGTCTTGATTTTGACTCGAATTTGATCTTTACATATACTTTTAAGAACGCTGAGTCAGGGGCACCTGGTGGCTCAGTTGTTTAAGCCTTAAGCATCATGGTCTCGCAGTCTGTGAGTTAGAGCCCTGTGTCGGGCTCCATGCTGACAGCTCAGAGCCTGGAGCCTGCTTCGGATTCTGAGTCTTCCTCTCTCCCTCTCTCTCTCTCTCTCTCTCTCTCATTCTCTCTCTCAAAAATAAATAAACAAAACAAAATTTTCAAAAAAAGAACACTTGGTCAAAAATGGGCAATACGCAACAAACATGTAGAAGCTTACTTAACCTCAATATAAGTCAAAAAATGTAAATTAAGCCATGATAAAATCTTTTTAGCCATCAGATTGACAAAAATACAGAACATTCAAATTTCTCAAGGATGTAGGAAAACAGGATTAAATATATTTTTATTGAAGATTAAATGGAAGTCATTTTAGAAATTGGTCAGTGTCAATTATAACAAAAAAATCTATCCTTTGTCTAAGCAGTTCCACTTTGGAGAATCAACCCTACAGAAATAACAACAAAATCAAACTCCTGTCTATACATATACTATAAGGAAATGTATATGAAGTTGTAAACTGTTAGTGTTTTTTTTTTTTAATATGGATCAAACAAAATAGAAACACCTGAGCACCTACCAACTGGGAAATCAGTTGAAAAATATAATCTAGGGGCGCCTGGGTGGCTCAGTCAGTTGAGCGTCCGACTTCGGCTCGGGTCATGATCTCGCGGTCCGTGGGTTTGAGCCTGGCATCGGGCTCTGTGCTGACAGCTCAGAGCCTGAAGCCTGTTTCAGATTTTGTGTCTCCCTCTTTCTCTGACCCTCCCCTGTTCATGCTCTCTCTCTGTCTCAAAAACAAATAAATGTTAAAGAAAAAAATTAAAAAAAAAGAAAAAAAGAAAAATATAATCTATAGATCTATATAATATCATACAGCTATTTAAAATATATTGACTTGGACAGTGTTTACAAACTTAAATGAAAAGGCAAAATAAAAAATAATGCTTTTCATAATCTTATCTGTATAACAAACTAAAATAAGAAAACACCTTTTGTACCCTGTCTTAGCATATGTGTGTGTGTGTGTGTGTGTGTGTGTGTGTGTGTGTGTGCGTGCGCGTATAGGCAAGAGTAAAAAATCATCAAGTACCTTTTTTAAATTTTTTTTAATGTTTTATTTCATTTTAGATAGTGGGGGAGGAGGGGCAGAGAGAGAGGGAAACACAGAATCTAAAGCAGGCTACAGGCTCCAAGCTGTCAGCATAGAGCCCAACACAGGGCTCCAACCCACAAACCGCAAGATCATGACCTGAGCCAAAGTCAAATGCCCAACCAACTGAGCCACTCAGGTGCCCCTGTCATCAGGTACTTGTAAACTGAGGTAAGGCATTGAAGAAATGATAGAGATTTTTTACATAAAAGTGTTTATTTTGGGGAGAGTGCAGTAGGGGAGGGGCGGAGAGAGACAGGGACAGAGGAACCAGAAGTGTCACTGTGCTGACAGGCTGACAGCATCGAGTCCACTCTTTGTGGGGTTCAAACTCAGAAACAGCAAGATCATGATGCTCAACCAACTGAGCCACCCAGGTGCCCCTAAAAGTCCTTATTTTTAACATTTGTTTTGTGACTTATAATGAAATTAATAGAGTTTTGAAAAAAATGACTAGCTTAGAGTTCCCAGTCTTCTTTGGTGAATGGAAAATTTGAGACAGCCAAACAAATAAACAATCTAGACCCCTTTTGGGAAATGATTAAAAATAAATTAGAATGTCTTCTTGGATGTGTCCTTAGGTAAGGAAGGCAATACAGTTAGTAATACCACAGCTTAAAAATGGTATTCATCTCAGTACCTGTGAAGGTTAGTTGTATGTGTCAACTTGGTTAGGTCATAGTACCCTTATGTAATCAAACACTAATCTAAATATTGTTGTGAAGGTATTTGTATATATGGTTAGCATCTATAATCAGTTGATTTAAGTAAAGGAAATTACTCAATAATGTGAATGGGCTTCTTCCAATCAGCTAAAGAGCAGAAACTGAGGTTTCCTATAAAACAAATTCTACCTCACAATTGCAGCATTAACTTCTGCCTGAGTTGCCTTTGCAATCATGTGAACTTATCCCTTAATGTGTGTGTGTGTGTGTGTGTGTGTGTGTGTGTGTGTGTGTGTGTGTGTAAGTGTAATATACTATTGTTTTTGTTCCTTTGGAGAACACTGACTGATACATTACCCAACTTTAAAATGTTGCCTGCCTTTTATAAAATTATTACTCTAAACAAATTTCAAACATTTTTTTTAAAAATATGCTTTAGTAGTGAACACTAAATCAGTACAAATGGACCAAAGCTTTGATTGCTTTCTGTAGTTTCCATGTAAAGGCTTATATCGAAACTAATGCTGTTTATAGCTGTGACACCATCAGTAGGCCTTCACATCATCTCCTGGACCTTCAAAGAAGAGATACACATCTGTTAACAGAAACTTTCTGGGTCTCCCCAGAAATATCAAATTATGTTTTAATAAAGATAATAATTTCTTATGAGATTCTCAAAGTGCCCATAGGTAAACAGTGACCTAA
Organism: Panthera onca; assembly: GCF_046562875.1. Lineage (NCBI taxonomy): Eukaryota > Metazoa > Chordata > Mammalia > Carnivora > Felidae > Panthera > Panthera onca. The sequence continues at coordinate 151,765,602 of NC_138346.1, forward strand.
AAGTGAAGATAAGCAACCAAACGAACAAACAAAAACTTCATGGTGAGTCCATTTTAAAAGGATTAAGATGACATTCATAAAAAGTATCATAAATTAATAGTTAAATATGGGACTAATACTCTAATACTTTTATGTAATTAGTTTTATCTTTCAACAAATGAGTAAATAAAATAACATAATTGTGAGTCAGCTTTTCATCAAGTACAGAAATTCCTCTAAGCAAAGATTGAACTAGACAGATAAGATTTTAAATTCTTGCAATTTCAGTGAAGATTGCAATTTTTTTTCGTGTACTCAAAAAGGCCTTAAGCACATAGACCATTATAAATAGTGAATCAGAAAGATTGTTTGACATAGGGTTATCTCCTTTTCATTTATCTCCCTAGACCCATCTCCTCATGCTAGTGCCCTCTGGCCTTATTTCCATTGGTAATAATCTGTAATTTCTGCTATTTTCTCTTTTCAATACCACTAAGAGTCAGATTTTCCTTAGGACATATTATCTATTTATAGCCATTTAGAACATTTTACACCAATTGGCACTCTGGAGCTGTATCTGGCGGTGTAACTAGCATTTACAGGGTTTCTGTAGACTTTTATTACATGGTGTGACATTAGATTGATGGACTGTCTCAATCTTATTCTCTGTCAATTGTACACTGATCCATGACAGCATAATGGATATGTGACAGTGTTTGGAAGGGTGAGAACGACTACAATAACATTTTGGGGAGGATGGATATCAGAGTTCCTTTTAATACTCTTCTTAATTTTCCGCTCATACTAAAATTTTAAAAATCTGCCAACATAGGATATGCCAATTTTCTTTATTAGAAAAAAAAATGGTACCTGTTTTAGACAAACAGTATTAAGTATGATGGCAAAATAGCTGTCGATCATGCTGAACAGGGCTATTAGGCATTCCCTGTAGCAAGGAGACTTCCAAGGACCCTCTCAGAAGGGAATCATGTTATGCTCCAGTCTGGGTCAAAGGGTATTACATCTAGGAAGATAGTCTCTACTGACAGAGGAGAAGAAGGGCTTACTGCTCTCACAGCGGAGAATTACCCACGACTTGCCTGAGGAGATAGTTGAACCTTTCCCTAAGCAGGCATTTGGAGGCTGTGCCAAGGAACATGCTTCTGTGACTAGCCAGAGAGCCTCTGAACACGCGACAGTTTCAAATTTATTTACTGTTTCAAAGTTCCACCAATGTCCTCTCTTGAGGGGTAGGAAAGAGAGCAGACGTATTTTCAGCCTTTTCTCCCTCCTGAAATGTCATAAATAATACCCTTAAGCCTGTGCCTCTTGATTTTGTTGGTGAGACAGGTGCCAGGACGCTTCAGGGAAATGGCAGAGAGAGGACAAGTTAGTTGAGGAGTTAGTAGTAAGTGAAAGGCAGTGAAGGGGAAAAGCTGTGACCTACCCTTGGCTTTGTTTCAGCAGGAACAGGAGTCCTGGTTAACAGAGCTCAAACAGGCAGGGTGGCAGCCTGCAGTATGTGATGTAGTAATGGATAGAAGACACAGAGCCTGGGAAAGATGCTCAGCTAGCAAGAAATAACCAGTAAGGGGAGCATGCACTCTGTCCTTTGTCCAGAGAAGCTCAATTGAAGGTTTGCAAACTGTGAATCAGTCTTCCTCACTTAAACTTTGCTGGGAGCCATATGATGCTTTTATTTTTGGAACAGATGGGTATTCTGAAATTTTTATTCATGGCAAATGTATGTCTCTTTCATTGCAGTGAGTCAATGCTAAACATGGACACACACACACACACACACACACACACACACACACACACCTGCTCAAGGTTCTCTCAGTCTTAAAAGAAGTGAGAACAGTACATAGAACACAAAGATAACAAAGGCCCTGAATGTGCCAGTGGATTGGGCCAGAGAACAGGAAAATTCAGGACTCAAAGTCCTTGTCAACAGAGGCAGGAGAAGGCATCAGTCTTAACCCAAGCTGTTGAAAACTGGGTGTCCAGCTACAGAAGGGTTAAGACAATTGCAGTCATGATCATGGCATTCTCCTGTTCACCAGGACTTGTTTCCACTCACAAACGTATAACTTGACCCTCATTCACATACGTATAATTCCCTGTGACTCCAAACCCAGTGGAAATGATCAGCATGACTTTGATTCAGGCAGATAATAGAATAACCAACACAAAATACCGTAAGCAATTAAGAATTGATTTATGTGGGGGCGTCTGGGTGGCTCAGTCGGTTGAGCGTCCAACTTCGGCTCAGGTCATGATCTCGCGGTCCGTGAGTTCGAGCCCCGCATCAGGCTCTGTGCTGACCGCTCGGAGCCTGGAGCCTGTTTCGGATTCTGTGTCTCCCTCTCTCTGACCCTCCCCTGTTCATACTCTGTCTCTCTCTGTCTCAAAAATAAATAAACGTTAAAAAAAAATTTAAAAAAAAGAATTGATTTATGTGATCAAAAAAGTTCAAAGGAGGGCTGGCTTTAGAGAGGCTACTCTAACAATGTGACCAGATCCTTCCCTGCTCTACTTCTCCAGGATTCTCTTCAAGATGGCTGCCAGTGGCTGGTTAGACTCAGGCTTTCTTTTTCACATTCGATGAAGTGTGGGATGGAGTGGGCAACATGTAGATGTCATGGGAAAGGATGGATTTTTTTAAAATTTTCTATCAAAAAGAAGAGGAATGGGTACTGGGGTACAATAAATAACGAATGTCAACTGCTGATCCTGTCATTATGCTTCCTCCCTCCCATTTTACCTTTTGAGCTTCATTCTCCTTCATATCAATGATTAATTGGCCAGTCTTTCATTCAGCCAGTTAGTCAGTCTGCAAACAATTATTGAGGGTCTGTGTAATAGGCTTGTGTAATATGGCTTGTGTAATATACTAAGGGTACAATAATGCATTTCTACTTAAGGAACTCTCACTGTAGTGAGAAAAATACAAAGTTTAAGTTAAAATATTATGCATAAATGCTGGTTATGGGGATATGTACAAAATACTGTGTCTGTGAAGGAAGATGTCAAAAGAAGGTTTCACAGAAGCTGGATTTACACTTTGAGCCCAATAGGAGCTCTTCAAGCCAGAGACCAGTTATGGGCAGAAGGAACAGTGTGTGCACAGGAAGGAGTTGGAGTGATAAAATACCCTATGTTTCTGAGGAATAGTGAATGCTATGTAGTAGCTGGAGGAGAGATTGTAAAGATAGGAGTCCTAGAATTTAAACCTACAGAAATGGGCAGAATCCTGCAACTTTCAGTCACACCAGTTGACTGCTCTGAGTCTCTACTCACTCCAGTCATCCTAGACGTGGGCAGTCATAGGGAACTGTTTGATGGTGATCTGGAATGGGGCCAATCTGATCTGGGATTGTTCAACAAATGTTTGCCAAATGTCTGCTATGTGCAAAGCCCTGGACTACCACAATGTGGCTTAAACGGAGCCCTCCCACCAATAGGAAGTACTCTGAATCATCTCTCTAAACCATGTCTTCTGTCTTTAAGCCTGTGTCTCCTTCCTTTGCTCATTTTCTTTTAAGATGATCTTGCCTTTTTAAATGACTAAAGATATTCACACCATATAGGAATTTTTGTATTGATCTTAGTCTTCAGTATGTATCTCCCTTTATATATTTTTTTCAAACTCTAGCATACAATTTCTGATAATATTTTTCTCCTCCCCTTCCCTGGTTCCCAGCTGTCAGGCCCCCCACAGGGAATGCTCAGCACTTCCTGATGAAAGATGCTCAGCCAATGTACTCACTGGTTATTTCAGTGTTAAATATGCTCACGATTCTGCCTGAAGGAGTCTGATATGGTGAGACCCTTCCATCTTCTCTTGCCTCCCTGGTGCTTTGCTCCATCATTTATTACTTCCTGCTCTTATTATCTTCCTCTCCACTGACTCCAGCCCACTGACATTCAGAGATGCTCAGATAATTCATCCTCCCCAAACAAAGAAACATTAAAAAGTATATATTGATTCTAGTCTCCTTTCAAAATCCTTCTTTATATGAGAGTAGTTTATCCTTGTCCTTTTTGCATCTTAACTATCCACTCATTCCTTAAACTATTGAAATGAACTTTCTAAATAGAACTTGCCATATGATTTGTGGGGCCCAGTACAAGAGGAAATTATAGGACCCTTTGTTCACAATGCAGGAGAAAGATTTCTTCTTCTCTAATTCAAGGTATCTTTCTTAACCTGTCATAAAGATGTTTATTTGTCTTTTAACGTCACACTTTCTTGGGCACAGGGATACTCAGAGAATGAGTGCAGATCCTCACAGGTGCCCAGGGTTCCATCTTGAGACTCCGTACACAGGGCGTGTGCCCAGCCTCAACCTTCCCCACTCATGTCTGCCCCCAGTAAACCTCTGGGGTGAGGGGTAACAGGGACAGCACAGTATTCAGGCAAAAACCCCAGTTAAAGGTGTCATCAGCTCTCCCCTGATTATTGCAATAGCTTTCTGCACATTTCTCTGCACTGCCTCCCCAGAATATTTCCAACAAAATTATTGGAGTCATCTTTTTAAACATGTTTAAAGCCATCCCATCTCTCTGCACAGAATCCTCCAATGACTGATTTCCCTCTCACTTCAGGTAAAAGCCAAATTCCTTAGAAAGATTCTAAGATGATGTGATTGGCCCCTTGCTCTCTCTCTTTCCTCATCTCCTGGTTCTTCTTGTCTCACAAACCACAGTGGCCTCTCTGCGATTCCTCAGCCATCCAAACATGTTCCTACTTCATGGACTTTGCATTTGCTGTTTATGCAAAAAAGGAATTTTATAGTCTTACATATGTTGAAGGTTCCAGGTTAAACAACCATCAAAAAAAGGCTCAATCTCGGCATCAAGTAACAGGGTGAGGAACCTGAATTTCAGTGCTGTGTCCTCAGTGATGGCTCCATTCTTGCCTCTCACAAAAACCCAAGCCTGATCAGTTTAGGAACACCAACAGATAGAGTGTCTGTCTCCAGTAGGTCCAGAAAATGTGCTTGAGAGTTCATATTGAAACTTTAGGGGCTACATGCCCACCTCAAAAAAAAAAAAAACTGACTAAAGTATTTGATACTTTGACCAGACCTGAATTATGTGCTCACACCTGGAGTCCTGGGAAAGGAAAAAGAGTAAGAGACAAGTGCTTCCTGAAAGGAAAATATCTTATTTCTCAACATAAAACATATGTCAAATGCAGCTATTTAATGGAATATAGTGTTACCATTAAGACTGGTTTTTTGAAGAATGTTATATTTAATGACATAAAAGTCTCATGATATAATGTTAAATTTAAAAGTAGGATATTAAATTATTAAGAGTGAGAGAAAAAGAATGTGCATTCTAGTAAAGAATAAATGAGATATTAAGAGAATAATCTTTGTAGGATTTAGGCAAGGATTTCATTTTTATATCTTATTTCCTTGTGTTATTAGTATTTTCTTTTTTTCTTTATTGGAATATCTTAATTAGGTGTTAGCATTATTATTTTTTTTCCTTCCAATATTTTATTTAAATTCAAGTTAGATAACATTGGTTATTGATAGTATTGGTTGCAGGAGTAGAAGTTAGTGATTTATCACCTACTTATAACACCCAGTGCTCACCTTATGTTATTAATATTTTATACTGTGATCATGTATTTCACAAAAACAGGAATCTTCTTAGATGCTTAGATAAACACATGAGGATAAGTCTAACGTACAGTGGGGCAAAGTGTTCCTGAGCATAGCTTTTGGAGTCTTGGCTTTGTGGGTGCTAACCCTGGATTCACCAATGACTATATGTGTAACCTTGTACAAGTGACTTTGCTTTTCATACCTTAATTTCTTTATCTGTAAGGTGCAGATGATAGTGCCCAGTTCACACTGTTGTGACAAGGAATAAATGATGTCTATAAAGTGCAGCACTTGGCCCCATAATAAGTGATGAGGTTTGGGAGTGGTGGAGTTTTGGAGCTGATGGCAAGGAAAGAATTCTTGAAGACGTCTTTAGTGCAAAAAGGTGATTGTATTAGAGCACGGGGACAGGACCACGGGACCCGTGGGCAGAAAGAGCTACACTGCGGTTGTGAAGAGTGACTGGTTATATACTATGGAGTTGGGGGAAGTAAAGGCAAAAGTGGGGCCTCCTGAAGGACTTTGATATGCTAAAGAGGACTCAAGTTAAGGTTATTTTCCTTCTATAATGCCTTCTAGTAAGGCATTAACATTAAGATAGTCAGGAGTTCTGGAGAAATGTTATACTCTGCCTTTGCCTCACGTGTTAGTCACTGGGCTGCAGGTTATAAAGAAATTTGATTTTACCCGTCATTTCCTTCTTGCCTTTGTTTCCCACATCCCTATGGAGAGGAAGGTGATAGTAGGGCTCCAGGAAACTGAGTCCATAAGTTTCTGGAGAGTAGGCTATTGATAAGATTGCCTTTTTCTTATAACTTACTAAGACAAGTTATAAACTGATGGAGACCCATGTCCTGTATGACTGTGATCTCTATCAGTTAATGATTTGTTTTCTTTCCTTTCCTCTGTTCTTGGGCAGCCAGGAGTGCCTGAGGAATATCACACACATCCCATGTTCAGGGGGGCAGGGAGGGGGAGCTAGCTTTTGCTTTGCCCTCAACTTGCCTTATGGCCCCTCATCAGTAAGGACTCAAAAATATTATCATCACTAAGGGTAGACCTGGGTAGAGGTGGGCAAAAAAGCAGAGACATACTTCACCATTTTATGTGGGATTATCCATTCTTACAGGATGATCATCTTATAACTTTTTAAGAAGTAACATTTTGGTTTACTTTTATAACCAGTGGCCGTCTAGATTGAACCAGGGCAATAGGAACCCCTCAGCCACGTGAGAAAAAGAAAACCCCATGGCTTAATTTTACTTTTTTTGCCAAGAATTAATCTAGGGTCCTTATTCAAACACTAAGAATATCAGATTGCTATCATCATGTCAGTCATCAGGGGATCAAGAGGGAGATAATGTAGTGATTTAAGCCATTGCTGTGGGCACCCTTCAGGTAATTCTGCAAAACTCTTCATTCCAGCAAGAATCTCCTCCCACCCCCCACGCCCCCTTTTTTTATTTGCTTCACAGTGAAATCTGTGGCCCTTGTGTCAACTGCCCCATCCATGAAGTAGGCGCCTAATTTTTTAAAGAAAACAATTTTTAACTTGTGCCTATCAGATGAGACAACAAGAGAGAAAAATGTCACTGGCTGCTGCCTATCAAATAATTGGAGTCCTCGTGAAGAGGCCCTAGATGACACAGCAGTGTTAAATAAAAGATAAAATGGAAACAAGACTCTTTGAATAATACTGCCTGAAAGCAATTTCCTTCTTGAACTAGGGCGCTGTGGATCTGAAAGCCACAAATTTTAGAGAATCATGCAGGGCCTGAGACTTTGATTGTATAGTTAATAAAGGATAAAAAAAAATCTTCATCTCATGCAGTTGATGACATGCAAAACAAATTCAAGATGTTCGGCGACAGAGTTGCAAGAATTCCAAATAAAAAATGAAACAGGAGCTAAGGCTGTTCTTTTAACTGTTCACAAACTTAGACCTATAGACTCGGATGAATTTTTTTAACCACTGTATTGAAGTTTGGGGACAGAGACTTATTTTAGATATTAATTCTCAAGATGCCTGTGTCATCTTTATTCCGCCAGAGATTTGACAACAAAAATGAAAGGCCTAAGGACTTTTTACTGTATCAAAAAAAAAAAAATGGTCTTCAACTGAGAGTGTGTTTTAGGAACACCTCTCCTTCCTTTCTTCCACTTGTTCTCTAGAATCATTGCCACTGTGTGAAGGAAGCCAGTATATTTGACTTTTAGCTCAAGCCAGTTAGCCCAAGGCTCCCTGATAGCTCATGTTCTTTCCCAGAATCATTAAGTTTGAACTTGAGAGAAAATAAATATGTTTTACATTTTTAAATGTAGTCGATCTGTTATAAGCACGTTCTTCTGCCAATATTGATGATATTAAAAGGTTAATGACCAAAATATAAGGAATGAGCCAGCCAGTAAGACTCCAGGCAGAAAGAGGATTGTCTGGCCAGATGATATAATTCCAAAAAGATAAAAGGGGTTAAGACTCCATTTAGTCAAGTACAGCAACAGGATACCAAAGTTCTGAAAATTAAGTTTGATGGATGTAAGCAAGAGAGGAACATACCATCATTTTTAAGAAATGAAAGAGGAAATTTCAGAGATAGGGCACAGAGGTGAACAATGGGATGAATCTTGCCTTGGTGGCAAGATCTGTGGCCCTTCCTGCCAGATTGTCTGTAATTGTCATAATCATTTTAGAAAAATATCTTGAAAACATTCTCTTAATGTATATAATTTTGCTTCATTTTGCAAATTCTGGGAATATCTTTAGATGTGGTAAAGGTCACTGAACTTTTTTATTTCTATTTAATGAAACTCTTTTTTTATGTTAAGTTCCTATCAATGTGAATATTATTTCATGCTTTTAGCAATCACAGAGTGTTTATGTTCTGCTCATTGCATCTTCTTAATGAAGAGAACTTTGCTATAGTCTTGACCTCTTTTTCCCCCCAGGCTATTTTCAACCAGGGTAGGCCAATTGAACTTGAATCTGTTTCTCCTCTGTGCTTGATCAAATCTGTAATGGGGGCCAGGGGTTGGGAAGGGGAGAATAGAGGCCTGTGCTGTGAAAAATGGTAAATGAGTTTAAAGGTGGTGTCCTCACAACCCTTTTAATCTTGTCAAGTCATTGTTCTTTTTGTTTTCCCCCTTTAGGAATTATTTATGGGTGGAAATGGGAGATTTTATTCTACTAACATAATCAGGGTGTTCAGGGACAAAAAGCAAGATTCTTGGCCCCTTGGGCAATGATCTTCTTTGACTGATATTATCATCTGATCTTCCCTATGGAAGTAAATAAAGAAATCTAAAATTTCATTGCTTAATTTTCCTTGTAAAGAGAAATATGACTAAATGTCTAGCAGCTGATAAGAACTAATGCTGCCATGGGGAAAGTTGATGGCTGGTATATTTTAGTTTTATTATGAAATTACTTAGACTTAATGGTAATAGGGCTTCAGGTATATATTCAATCATATACACACATTAAAATTTCATATTTTAATATGTAATTAAATCAGTCTTTCATTTGATAAATTCTAAGTTTTTTTTCAAAGTTTTATAAGGAACTTATTTTGTATGACAGAATGAGGGAATCTATCTTTTCTGTGAATATCATAAGTGAGAAGCAGTTTTAGAACCTTCTGAATTTGTATCTGTAAGTATGAGAGAATTTCCTCCTTTAAGAATGACTCAGTATAAAAGATCTAGCGAGGAATCACTGAGCAGAATACAATGCAGCAGTTACCAACCTCAGGAGAAGACTCTGAATGCTTCAGTCCACTGCATCTTGGTATTGGCATTGCCAAAGAAAACACAACTCAGTCAGACATTGAGTGGGACAAGGCTTTGATCACATAGAGAAGAGAGAGCAAGGTCAGCTTCCATAGTGGTTATTGGTTCCCGTTGGCCAGTAGGTTTCTCTCAGCAGCCCATCCAGGACAACTCACCTAGGCTCACCCCTCTTGTGCTGCAGTGGAAGGACTCCATGTTCTCCACGTGGAGAATAGATATAGCAGTGGGGTTGGTCAGGTCCATATAATGCACATGCGTAAACAGAGCAAAAGGGTACATGCTGAACATGAAATAGCAAAAGATATTCCCACTCAACATGATAAACCTGGCACAGGCTATGTAGGCCCTTATCACTTGGTAAGGAAGTGTTCTAGGCCCAAGGTCCATTCTTATATGCCTGAGTGGGGGGCAAAAGACATGAGACTGCCTTTTCCAACAAGGATGAACACAGATGTTGGTCCGTATTTGGCTGCAAGGATAGTTGTCCTCCTGGTTGGTAAGTTTTGGTTATAATTGTGAGGAATGGAACCATTTCAGCCTTCCCTGAAGGTGCTGCCAGCTGAAGGAGATCTAGAGACAACACTACCACGGGTTCCCTTTCTGTTGTAATAATGCTGTGTTGAGTTAAAAAAAAAAGTGCATGTAAGAGTGGGTCTCTGGTTACGTGTAAGAATTCATTAAATATATCATTTCCAACTTATAATTAATACATTTTCTCCCTTCATAAAGTAAGGTTTTCTAGGCATTGTTCTCTAAGTAGTGGTGGCAAAGTGCCTTGATCATAGAATATATCAGTTTATGGTTATGGACTTGTTTTTTGCAAGGGCGGGGTGGTTATTTGTTTTTTTAATGCGGGAGCTGTCAGTTGGGAAAACTTATAATCAAGAGAGACTCCGGGAAACTTTAAGTGTTAGAGCAACAATATGCACATTCATAGTGTATAAATGCACAGCAGTGTAGTAAACTTCATGGTTCAAAATCCATTTAAGGTTTTAACAGTTTTAAGGAAAGCAGTTTCAAGACCCACAATAAGAAGGGAGTGTCTCTAATATTCTATATTTCTAGCCTATCTGATAAAGATTCTACCCCCTAAAAGACCTTTTTTTAAATTTTTTTAATAAGTGAAATATTATATTTCCTTACAACCTAAGATCAGAGCTGACTTAATATTTCCCAAGTAAAACACCATCAAGTGTAAATATTACAAAGGATCTGTGAGTTTTCTTAAGTGGTCTACATGATGTTGTGCAATTTAAATATATACAGTTTATGCAAATAAAAGAGAGCCATTCACTTTAAATAGACTATTCTGAGCACTCTTGTACTCATGCAGTAGTTGTAGCCAAGGATCCCAGTTGGAGAATAGCTCTGCAGAAACCCTCTTAAGAATAAAAACCTGTTTCCCTGGCCGTTGACATGGAATGTAAGCGTAGAAAAGTAGGTAGGTCCCCTGGACTGAGCTCCTTCACAGAGTTCTCCTGCGCCCGTGGGGACCACAGGTGAGTCTACACTGCCTAATCCTAGGCTCCACATCTGGGAGAACAGACCAAGTTAATTTCACCCAGGACAACTGACTTTTCTCTTTATTAATTCCTTATTTAGCTGAAGTATAAATATTATTAAACATTTGCTTATGAACTGCCAGAGCACCATGCTGTTCAACAGATGAGGTTGGTGTGTTTTAATTGTATACACTCTGAACATGCTTAGTTTATTCCCCCTCTGCATTCCACATTTTCCTAAATTCCAGTTATTGGAAAGATCTTTTTCCTTACAACTCAAGGCACAGATTTTCTTAATTTTTTTCTGTTGGTGGGAGGTGGAGGGTTGGTTTGGGGGCATGTGTGAGAACAGGGGGATTATGGGGGTGGAGTGGGTTATGACACATTTTCATTTGCAGCTGCTACGACTCCCCTGTCTTAATCCAGCCCAGATCTCAGTGGAAACCTAACACCACTCTAGTGACCCTGGAACTGCACCAGTGCCTCACATCACCAAATAAGGTAAGTCATTTGTTATCTGAGCCATAAATATTTACATCCACTAGTGACAAATGTATAAAGAGTGTGGAGTGACTGTGTAATTTCAGCTGCTGTCCTCAAGCCTGTCAATGGTTTCTCTTATCTCCTGAAAGCCCTAATGACCGATGTGTGCTAGTTGAATAAGAATGTGCTCCCCAGCTTGTTACCCTCCTCTGATTGTTCAATATGACCACATTAGTCACCTAGGAAGTTTTTATTTATCTTTTTAAATTTAGGGTCTGTTACATGAAATTGTTCAGACTGGCAGACATTTGGCAGCCTCCTGATCTCCCTCGTTCCTTCATATGCTCCATCCCCACTGATGCCCTAAACCATCTTTTTTTTCACCACCACCTTTTTTTCTTTCTCGCTTTACTAACATAATAGTGACAAAACAATTCCTTTTTTTCCCCCATATTTTTCTTGCATATCGATGACTTGGGAAGTTAAGTCTTAGTTCTGTGTCTAAGCGGTGCTTAGACGCACCCATAATTTTCTAAATCTAACAGGTGACCACACCGCAGAGTGGTTAGGACATGAAAGTGGTTTCAAGCAAGCACAGTGAAAACTCTTTCAAATATTAACTGGCCTGAAACTGAGCATACTAAGGGCAAAGTGAACCTTGTTTTATTCTTCTATTAAGAGCTGGACTAGTAAGAAAAATGGAAAATCAGTAAGATCATGCTGTTGGTCTTCTCAACCAGAGAAGATGCAGAGCTTCTATTTTCATATAATTTTATATAATTACTAGATAAAGAGCTCCAAAGGTTAGACAGGGTGATAAAAAGATATATTCAATTTGAAAGATGAGAGCTAACAATGTCTAAAAATTTGGAAAATTCAACTTTAAAAGACCGGAGACATGGTTGTTGAAAGGAAGAGTGGACTGGTACTGACTGACTGAATATACGCCTCCATCATAAGCATAACCTTTGAGGAAAATGGCTACAGATTTCCCTTAAAACACTGTGGTGGCTTGATGGCTTAAATTCAAAGGCCAAATGATGGATAGATCAGCTTCTATAGGATTTTTCCTGTAAATAGAATATGGACTTAGTACGAACTTTAGCAGATCCCCAGAAACAGTAGAGTTGATAACTTACAGAATCATACCTGTAAAGAAGACTCAATTCACAATGCTTTGCCCATAATTTTAGTGTAAAAAAAATACTAGTTGAATGAATGAATGAATGCAAAAAGTTGAGAAAAACAAAAAAGAAGGGATCTTAAGAGATAGAGTGATAGATCTTTAAAAATCATTGGAAAACGTGTCAGGAACTTACGTCTTCTCATCGTGTGTGTGTGTGTGTGTGTGTGTGTGTGTGTGTGTGTGTGTGTGTTGTGTGTTTGCATAGCAGTGACTGATTAGGATAACACCGGTTTTCATGAGTCAGTGACTTATAGAAGATTAAGCTAGAATGGACTGCAGAGATGGAGTTCACTTAGGGAAATTTACGTCTATAGCCTTAAAAATTATTTGGAATTCAGTTGCCTGAATTAACAGCCATGTGCTCAAGATAATTTTCAGTAACACATTGGAGGCTATTCAGGCTCAGGGGCATAACTTGCCTCTAGGATGCAACTACCTTTTCACACACTGCTCTGCCTTCTATTTTCTAAATATTCAGTGCCCTCAATATTTCCTAGCTGAACAGAGTTCTTCCCTTCCCACCAGGGCTTTATATTCTCCATGCTTTCAAATTATCTTTTACTCCCTGCCCAGCAAAGCTTCCTGAATTACTTCTTTTCAGCTTGATATTCATGTGATTATTAAAATAGTTGTCACTATGACTTACAGATTTCATCTCCCCAGGATATTTGCTTTTAAAAAGAGGAGTTTGCTAATCCAAATTAATTTCTAATTGTTCAAATATTTATATGAGAAGAGATGGAAATGTTTTAATTAGAAAGACTTCTGGTGGCTCATGTCTACTCATCCTTCTCTGGGCTGGGCACCTACTCCAACACTTACTCAAGACCTCCACCAACTAGTACAGTATACAGATCAACACTGTTCAGTTTCACGTGGTCATACTCTCCTATGTTCTTTAGCAAGTGTCTTTTTACCACAAAATCCCCAGTGGAAGGAGAATTATAGCCAGACAGATGCAATAAGGCTTAAAGGAGTTATCATTCATTCAGAATAGGAGTTACAATGGGGAAGGGTATCCAGTGTTGGAGATACTGCTCCATGGAAGCAGACCACCTGAGATCGAGATATATGACCTTGGGGCACTCATTTGATTGCTTACTTTTCTTATCTGCAAAATGGGAATAAATGCTGTTGCTCTGTGGATCTAGGAAGAATATATGTGATCACAGCGAGTAAAATAAACATCTTAAATATAAACCATTGTTGTTATCAACCAACAGAGAGTTTAAGAATACTTAAGATATAATCACTACTCTTCAGCCACATCTTCTCCTTTAAAGAATGAGTCATCTGAAAAGAAAGTATGATCAGTATTTCATTGTTTTAATTATTTTCTGTCCTTAAAATAAAATTCAGTCTTGAGGTTTCAAAATAAAGAAGCAAATCACTGTTTTTCTTATTCTTATTCTGTTTCCCAGGCTTTTTTCTTCTTTTTTTAAGTTTAGGAATGAATACTGTGATATAGTATGTATAGTATGTGGGGAGACCTAATAAATTGATTGGAGCACAGAACTCACAAATAATGATCAGAAGCCCTCAAAACTAGCCTTAATGGTAGTCTTTCAACAATAGACTTTGGGAATATCACCGAATCTCACTGAGCCTTGGTGTTCTTATTGTTTAAAAGAAGATAAGTCAGGGGCACCTGGGTGGCTCAGTCAGTTAAGCATCTGACTTTGGCTCAGGTCATGATCTCATGGTTCATGAGTTCAAGCCCCATGTTGGGCTCTGTGCTTACAGCTCAGAGCCTGGAGCCTGTTTCGTATTCTGTGTCTCCCTCTCTCTCTGCCCTACCCCTGCTTGCACTCTGTCTCTGTCTCTCAAAAGTCAATAAACGTTAAAAAAAAATTAAGAATAAAAGGACATAATTCAGCCATTTATTCAAGAAATACCTTACACATATTCTAAGGCATCAGTGATGGAAATATAATTTAAATCTTGCCCTTGCCCCTGAGAGTTGACCTTCCCTACCTACCTCATAACAATTTTTTGAGTATCAAATCAGATGTATAACAATGTGCCTTGGCAACTGTAAACTTGGCTATAAATAGATAAAATAAAGTCTTTTACATGCAGAGAGCTACTTTTAAGAATATTAGAGATTTTTAATCTTTAGTGAACATACAACTAAAGGCATAGGTATTTGCATATTCTAATAGGGCTTTCCAGAAGGTCTGTGGAGGTTTTATTTTATTTTTCAAATCAACAAAAGACTTAAATGCCCAAAAAAGGGGAAGGGTGAGATAAACACTTGAATACTTCCTCTTTTTCCTTTCTGTGATCCTATAAAAAGCAAATGTCAGCAACAATAGCTGGACAATATTTGAATAATAATGCTAACTTTTTTTTTAATTTTATTTGAATATGCTCTAAACAGAGCCATCTTAAGTGGTCACCTGCAACTTAAATAAATCCAATTTCAGTTAACTTCTTTGGAACTTAGAAATCATGAGCTAGTCATTCATAATGACAAAATCCTCTCTAAAACTTAATTTAAATGATTCATTAGTAAACTAAGTTATATAATAATATATTTTTATAGCCTCAAGTTTAAAATCAAGGACTTGGAATTATATATTAAATCTCAGAGAAAAATTATAGCTAGACAAGTGAGTGAGCTAGACATGTCTTGATGCCTTCTGGTCTGAGTCACATGTTTAATGATGAAAATAGGTTGTGTGTCTGATTGGTTGGCAAGAGTTCTTTGTTGCCCCATTTGGAAGGAGGCTGATTTTTTTCAACCAATATTCTTACTTTCACTATTGCCTTTGAAAGTCCCCCACAGTTCTAGTTACAAGTGTGCGTGGAATATTTCTACTTTGAATTGATTCATTATAGTCTAACGCTTATTTCAGACAAGATTTCTACCTGCTTTAATACAATGGAAATACGTTCTATGTGATTCAAAAAACAAAAATAAAATGAAACAAAACAAAGCAAAAAAAGAACTGTGGATCCGAGTGTCATGAAGAAAACATATTGCAGATCCCGAAACACCTAATCAGGTTGCAGCTAGAAGGGTTCTCAAAAATATCAGTGACACGAGAAATGTCTTTGGGAATATCTTCATTTTATATATATGTGGGGTTTTTTTTTGTTTTTTTGGGTTTTTTTTTTTTTTTGTTTTTTTGCGAAGTGCTTCATTATTCATATATTATGAACTGTTCATAGGACTTGGCATAGATCCTCTCCTCCAGGCACTTTGGTCTCCAGTGACCTGTTAAAATGGTCTTAGCACGTTCACAAAGCTTTTCATTGCAGTCCAGCCTGTTTGTAAAAACGATCCATCAATATCATGTTCAGATGACAGTCTATGTAGAACCTGCCTTTGCTTAACCAGCCTGTCTAATGCTGAGAGCATAGAATTCTATCCAGGAATGACATCTTGAATAAGTTTGGGTTGGGGCATATTGCATTCTTCTTCAAGACTATTTTTTTTCCTTCCCTTCAGACATTTCCTTGCTTTTACAAGTCTATAAAAATAGGAACACATTTTTCTTTCCTTTGAAATTATGTTGGCCCCAGTTTTCTTCTTCTCTGGGGTACAAGATAATTAAATCTGTGTGCAAAGAAGGAAATGTTTACAAAGCCATGATTTTGATGTCATGTGCTGTATTCAGCCCCAATATCTATGACAGCCCATCCAACTTCTGCTTGTTGACATCAGCTGAATTATCTGGGCTGACATTTATGGAGGCTATCATTTATAGGGCTTTATGGTTGTCTTCCAAAATAATATGCAAAGGAGTTCTCTAAAGGTAGTTTCACAATTGTTACCCATAGTCTGACTGATTCCTGTACTTGCAGGAGAAGACATGACTAATTAGACTGAATTAAAAATAGCCCAGAAAACTGTCAGTGACAGATATGCATTACATACACTAGCTCTAGTCCAGATGCTGGAGATACAGCATACTCTCCTCCTTTTAGCAGCCCTTAATTGAGCTTCGAGTTGGTTTTGTGTATTTTTGAAAAGTTTTAATGGTTCCAAAAAGAAAAGAAGAAAGGACTCACTTTTTGTTCTCTTTAACATTGCTACTCCATTAGTAATCTTTTCCTCTCCCAGGGTGGGCTGGCTGACACGCAGCATGTGCCTCTTCCCTAGATGTGATGCTGTTGAAAGGGGTCCCACCACTTCCTTTCTGCCTTCAGCACTCTACACTGCATGCCCTAAGTCAGCTTATGTTCTTAATAGTAAAAATGCAAACAGACCCCAAAAGGTATGAGTTCATATGCCAGGGAATTGAAAGGAGGAAGAAATCCAAGAAGAATATAAAAATACTGTTTGCCACACATCTTTGTAGTCTGCAGTAACCCAACCTTTTACTCTAGAGGGTAGAAGGCTGAAAACAGCTTACTTATTTGTCATGCTTAGAAAGAAGTGATACCATACTTGGATCCCTTCTTTGGCTTGCCCAAGAGTGTGTTACCATAGCTGCATCTAACTTAATGAACATAGATGCCAAGCCTTGCATTAGATACGTTTAGAATATCACCTTATTGTTAATCCTTTCAACAACCTTGTGAGGAATATACTATTAGTATCCTCACTCTATAATCATTGAAAGTGAGGCTTAAAGTGATTAAACATTTTTTCCCTAAGGTAAGAGAGCTAAAAACATGGAAGAAAGAAGACTCTGGACCTGTTATGTTTGCCCCCAAAGGTTCATGATCTTAACTGTTTTATTATATTGTATTCTTGAAGTCACAGAGTAGAGGAAAAGTCTATTTTAATACCATTCTTTTATGAATGATGAGAGTAAGGTATGCCATTTTTGTCTTGTTTAGTGGCAAAACTAGAATGCCAGTGTGCAAGTCAACAAACTTGAGTCCACATTTTGGGCAATAAGCTTTCTCGTAATAACAACACCTCCTTGAAATAAGCTTGTTAAAATACACTATCCAGATTAAACTTAGGTTTTACATCTGTTTACCATTTTAAACCTAATAAGCAATAGGTATTCAACATTGCCCACATATTAAGATACAGAATTCTGACATTTAAGACTGTAAAAATCATGGCCCCACTTCACCTTGATGCATGTGTCCTAGTGCGTCTCTGCATAAACACTCCTCTCTGTCATATGGCTTTACTCTTATCTTTCTGAAAATTTCATGTGCATATTTCATTGTGTTATTAACTCTGTTTGAAATGTTTCCCCATTTCCTCTTCCCACTCTTACAAGGTATCATTATCATCATGTTCCAAAGGAAGAACTGAGGTTCGGAGAGGTAGAGTAAAAGTCGCTTGGCTTATTTAAATTGTAACTTCCTTAAGAGAAGGCAGCGTGGTGCTGTATGAGATCAGAGGTTTCCGCATAAGAGAGACCTAAAGTTGGTCTCTGCGTTTTGAAAAGCTTGAGTTATGCAAATTTAGTTAATTACCTCCACCTCTCCAAACCACAGTTTCCTCATTTGAAAAATTGGGGTAATAATACCTAGCTCATTGAATCGCAAGACTCAGAAGTGACAATGTTAGAAAAGCACTCAATACATGGTTAGACTCTCAAAAATGTTTCATTCCTTCTATTTTATATTCCATACAAATATCCAAGAAATGTTTGTTGTCAGCCATAAAACTTTGACTCAAGGGTTCATTAACATAGAGAACAGCCTGAGTAAACCACTGTTTCCCCAGCACTTAAAAATGCTGAGTATCCATTTGGGAATATGGATTCAAAATGGAATGAAAGAGCCTGGCAGGAAGATCTCTTTTCACAGTTGCTTCCAGCCTTATTGAGAAAGCAGGCAGACTAAACCATTCCCCAATTTCTTCACAAAGGAATATAAATCTGGAATGTACAATGGTCAGGAAAGAAGAAAAAGGAAGATTAGGGAGATACCTGATGAAAGGGTTAATTTCCACTTGACTTATGACCATAGGAAATCTGGGCTAAGTTATTGGGTTCAGGCCCACATGCTTTTTTAAAGCATCATCCATAGATACAGCTTCCTCAAACACACTATTTCATCAGATGATACTAGGAATTGGATTCAGATTATAGAATTGTTTATATTCAACTACAGTTTTTAACACCCATATAAGATAAAAATTCAAATGGATAGTATTTGACAGAAAGATAGGAGGAAAAATATCTAAATCACATATGAACTCCCATATATTAAAGCTGTGACTGATATATTCCCTTACACCTGCCTCCCAGCCAACAACATTAATAATAGCAATGAACTCTTACAGCCTTCTTACAGTGAGTACCATTATCCCTTTCATAGAAGAAGAAACTGAGATTGAGGGGAGTGCACTGTGTTTCATGGTCTCAGTCAATGGACTAAATTGTGCCAAACACTAGAAAACATGTTTCCTTTCTTTTCTGAATCAAAGCATCATTCTGGTTATGTGATGATTGTGTTTTTAACTGCAACCTTTGCTCCCTAGTCTTGAAAACCACAGAAAAAAGATGAAATTATAACTTTTTATTTTTTGCTCTCTATATGAAACCAATTTAAATCTCTTCTTAAAATCCATATATAAACTTTTTTGTTAAGTAAACTTTTTCTGTGTAGGATACATAGGAATATTCAGAATTCATTTTCTAAAGAATTCTGTCACCAGTAATTTGTAGAAGTGGCTGGATTGCTAAAGTATATTTAGGACATTACTAAAAATTATGTTGTTTTGAAAAAATTAGTTAAGTGGAAAATTGCTCCCTATCCAGCTCCATTTGGTCAGGTCATCAACTGTATAGTTTCTCCACGGCCAAGTTTTCCCCCTGACCCCAAAATCTTATGATGTACGTTGAGCTTCAAAGGTGACTGGAAAATTTATTAAGTGAGATCTAAGTCAAGTCTTCCCAAATAGAAGGTGGCTTGTGCATCCATTAGAATAGGCTGTGTTATGCTGTGGTAACAAATAACTGCAAAAACGCAGTGTTCTCAAATGATACATATTCCACTTAGGCTACATGAGCCTTCCTGATCAGCAGGAAGGCTCTGCTTATCACAGTCATTCAAGGGACCTCAGCTCACAGATGCTGCATCTCAACACACATTGCCACAGTCGCTGTGGTAATGGGAAGGGAACATGGCACATGACACACCGGCTCTTGAAGCTTGTGCATAGGGGAGACACCCTTCACTTCTCATATTTTATCGGGTAAAGTGAGTCTGTGGTATTCCAGGTATTCCACCCTCCCTTGGCTGCTGGTTTGGTGCCATTTGCCTTGCTGTCCCTCTCACAAGGAAAGGTCAAGATACCTACTTCAGAAGAGGCTAAACACCTTTTTGCCAGCCCATAGGTGGCTGGCCTTCAGGTTTTGGCAAGATGATATGCTTATTTTGCCATGCCTAGGATATGAACTTATTTTACAACTTTGACCAAGTCCACTATGACAAAGCAACTTATTTTATGTATTAAGAGAAAAATTTGAAGATAATTTTTTAAATGCTTAGGTAAATGTCAGTCACTTGGGCCTCATAAATTCACCTTTATTCTATCCACGGCACTTAATTTTGACTAGCTTACAAGTAATGGGATAAGCATAAAGACCAGAGTTAGTTTTTACATTGAGGAAAATATGAAAGTACAATCCAGTAATAATTACTTCAGTTTGTAACAAACAATTACTAGAATAATTCTCTAAATTTAAGTAGAGCAAATAATTGTGTTTTTCAATGTAAAAAAAATACCCTGTTAAAACACAGGAACTTGACTGTAAGATAAAATTCAAGGTAGATTAAGAGAGGTATATTGGTCAAATTGTGTGATAACACACACACACGTAGTGGAATATAAATAAAAAGATTTGAAGGTATAAATGTACTTAAAGAAGGATAAGTATAAAGTTAACATTTAATATTTTTAACTTTTTACTACTGTTACTTTAAAAAAGGGAAATAAAACTTATAACCTTTATCTCAGGAAAAATGTGCTTATTTTTGTTCAGACTTCATATTACATTGTCTTCTGGTTCCAAGGCACCCTCATATCAGGAACACAAAATAAGGACCTTTAATTGCTGCATATGAACGCCTAAGGTAACGAAGTGAGAGTTAATGACAAAATAGCTAGGTCCCCATGAGAAGCTTCTATTTCTGTTGTTCCCAACATAATATTGAATGTCATGTAATAGTTTTACTCTTACTCTATAACACATGTGATTATGTGACAATAACATACTCTTATGTCTAAGGTAGCCTACCCCTTTTTGGATGCAATCCAAGACAAATTTGTGCTATTCTAATATATATATATATATGTATATGTATATGTATATATATATATATATATATGTATATGTATACATACACACACACACACACACACACACACACACACATATATTGTGCAGCTTTTAGTAAAGCATTTAAAGATTGATATTTAGATGATGTTTGGCCCAGAAGGAGTTGGAATACTTTGATACTCTTAAAATCATCATCATTACACCACAAGGGAACTATATTCACAAAAGGAAATACATGCAGCAAAGACAAATCTTGTGAGTTTAATATTACCACAAGACTATGGCCCCAAATCATAATATAGAATTTCTGTGAAGTAGACATCCACATGTGTGGACATGATTTTTCCTAGACACGAATCATTCTCAAACTGGATTAAAAGCAAATTCAGCTGTCAGCTCTTTTCTTTTTCTCACTAAAACTATGCTCTAATAATAAAAGGGAAAAAAAAATAAAGGTAGGTATCTCTGATTTAGGTAGGCCTTTGGGAGTGGTAGACATTGAGAGTCCAGAGGGGTACCCTTAGGACTTGCTCACCTCACTGTTCTGACATCCCAAGAGAAGAAATGAACTATGATGTATGTTTATCATGTGTCTCTTTGGTTAACCTTTAGGGTGGAATGGAATTAACCAATTGTGAGGGTAGTGTAGCTGAGCTGTGGATACAGAAGGAATATGCTGTGATTATTCTGCACTTCTTATAATAATTACATCATAAATAGGCATTTATTTATAAGGGCTAGAAAAGAATGGTTATACATTCAAGTATATGACCAACAGTGCCTTCTACATTACACACACTTAAAAACTTTGCCTTGATTTATTTAAATTAAAAAACAATGTTTAGAGAATAGCTTATTTGCAATTCCAGTTTTCTAGATTCAAGGGTATACCAAATCTTTGCAGAAATTAACCATGTACCCGTTGCCTACTAATTGCCAACCATGAGTTGATCTTTTAATTATTGCCTAAAGCATATGTGTTGAAGTCACATGACAATAAAATATTTTGTCCTTGATGCTTGTAGAGGTCTTAATTTAAGCATACCAAATGCCATCACTTTTCACCACCCCCCCTCCGACATCTACATTTATTAGTCCCAGTGGAGTTATCTTTTGATAAATCCAGTATCTGGGGTGTGTTTCAGGTCTAAATGGTAAGAAATAATTACAAGTGTTAGATATCCAAATCACATCTTCCAATTTAGAAGACCTATTGTTGTAGAGGACCTTGATAAGTTTATTTAACTAGCTATTAAGAACTATTTATATGTTAGGGACTGGAATTAGTTACTTAAATATATGGTATTGCCCATACTCAAAACTGCCCTAGTAAATACATAAACTTATCAGTATTTTATTTTATTTTATTTTTCAGGAGATGTATCTTATTTTATTTTTTTTAATATATGAAATTTATTGTCAAATTGGTTCCCATACAACACCCAGTGCTCATCCCAAAAGGTGCCCTCCTCAATACCCATCACCCACCCTCCCCTCCCTCCCACCCCCCATCAACCCTCAGTTTATTCTCAGTTTTTAACAGTCTCTTATGCTTTGGCTCTCTCCCACTCTAACCTCTTTTTTTTTTTCCTTCCCCTCCCCCATGGGTTTCTGTTAAGTTTCTAAGAATCCACATAAGAGTGAAAACATATGGTATCTGTCTTTCTCTGTATGGCTTATTTCACTTAGCATCACACTCTCCAGTTCCATCCATGTTGCTACAGAGGGCCATATTTCATTCTTTCTCATTGCCACGTAGTACTCCATTGTGTATATAAACCACAGTGTCTCTATCCATTCATCAGTTGATGGACATTAGGCTCTTTCCATAATTTGGCTATTGGTGAGAGTGCTGCTATAAACATTGGGGTACAAGTGCCCCTATGCATCAGTACTCCTGTAACCCTTGGGTAAATTCCTAGCAATGCTATTGCTGGGTCATAGGGTAGGTCTATTTTTAATTTTTTGAGGAACCTCCACACTGTTTTCCAGAGTGGCTGCACCAATTTGCATTCCCACCAACAGTGCAAGAGGGTTCCCGTTTCTCCACATCCTCTCCAGCATCTATAGTCTCCTGATTTGTTCATTTTGGCCACTCTGACTGGCGTGAGGTGATATCTGAGTGTGGTTTTGATTTGTATTTCCCTGATGAGGAGCAACGTTGAGCATCTTTTCATGTGCCTGTTGGCCATCCAGATGTCTTCTTTAGAGAAGTGTCTATTCATGTTTTCTGCCCATTTCTTCACTGGGTTATTTGTTTTTCGGGTGTGGAGTTTGGTGAGCTCTTTATAGATTTTGGATACTAGCCCTTTGTCCGATATGTCATTTGCAAATATCTTTTCCCATTCTGTTGGTTGCCTTTTAGTTTTGTTGGTTGTTTCCTTTGCTGTGCAGAAGCTTTTTATCTTCATAAGGTGCCAGTAGTTCATTTTTGCTTTTAATTCCCTTGCCTTTGGGATGTGTCAAGTAAGAAATTGCTACGGCTGAGGTCAGAGAGGTCTTTTCCTGCTTTCTCCTCTAGGGTTTTGATGGTTTCCTGTCTCACATTCAGGTCCTTTATCCATTTTGAGTTTATTTTTGTGAATGGTGTGAAAAAGTGGTCTAGTTTCAATCTTCTGCATGTTGCTGTCCAGTTCTCCCAGCACCATTTGTTAAAGAGACTGTCTTTTTTCCATTGGATGTTCTTTCCTGCTTTGTCAAAGATTAGTTGGCCATACATTTGTGGGTCTAGTTCTGAGGTTTCTATTCTATTCCATTGGTCTATGTGTCTGTTTTTGTGCCAATACCATGCTGTCTTGATGGTTACAGCTTTGTAGTAGAGGCTAAAGTCTGGGATTGCGATGCCTCCTGCTTTGGTCTTCTTCTTCAAAATTACTTTGGCTCTTCGGGGCCTTTTGTGGTTCCATATGAATTTTAGGATTGCTTGTTCTAGTTTCAAGAAGAATGCTGGTGCAATTTTGATTGGGATTGCACTGAATGTGTAGATAGCTTTGGGTAGTATTGACATTTTGGCAATATTTATTCTTCCAATCCATGAGCAGGGAATGTCTTTCCATTTCTTTATATCTTCTTCAATTTCCTTCATAAGCTTTCTATAGTTTACAGCATACAGATCTTTTACATTTTTGGTTAGATTTATCCCTAGGTATTTTATGCTTCTTGGTGCAATTGTGAATGGGATCAGTTTCTTTATTTGTCTTTCTGTTGCTTCATCATTAGTGTATAAGAATGCAACTGATTTCTGTACATTGATTTTGTATCCTGCGACTTTGCTGAATTCATGTATCAGTTCTAGCAGACTTTTGGTGGAGTCTATCGGATTTTCCATGTATAGTATCACGTCATCTGCAAAAAGCGAAAGCTTGACTTCATATTTGCCAATTTTGATGCCTTTGATTTCCTTTTGTTGTCTGATTGCTGATGCTAGAACTTCCAACACTATGTTAAACAACAGGAGTGAGAGTGGACATCCCTGTCTTGTTCCTGATCCCGGGAAAAAGCTCTCTGTTTTTCCCCGTTGAGGATGATGTTAGCTGTGGGCTTTTCATAAATGCCTTTTATGATGTTTAAGTATGTTCCTTCTATCCCGACTTTCTCCAGGGTTTTTATTAAGAAAGGGTGCTGGATTTTGTCAAATGCCTTTTCTGCATCGATTGACAGGATCATATGGTTCTTATCTTTTCTCTTATTAATGTGATGTATCACGTTGATTGATTTGCGAATGTTGAACCAGCCCTGCATCCCAGGAATGAATCCCACTTGATCATGGTGAATAATTCTTTTTATATGCTGTTGAATTTGATTTGCTAGTATCTTATTGAGAATTTTTGCATCCATATTCATCAGGGATATTGGCCTGTAGTTCTCTTTTTTTACTGGGTCTCTGTCTGGTTTAGGAATCAAAGTAATACTGGCTTCATGGAGTGAGTCTGGAAGTTTTCCTTCCCTTTCTATTTTTTGGAATAGCTTGAGAAGGATAGGTATTATCTCTGCTTTAAACGTCTGGTAGAACTCTGCTGGGAAGCCATCTGGTCCTGGACTCTTATTTTTTGGGAGATTTTTGATAACTGATTCAATTTATTCGCTGGTTATGGGTCTGTTCAAGCTTTCTATTTCCTCCTGATTGAGTTTTGGAAGAGTGTGGGTGTTTAGGAATTTGTCCATTTCTTCCAGGTTGTCCAGTTTGTTGGCATATAATTTTTCATAGTATTCCCTGATAATTGCTTGTATCTCTGAGGGATTGGTTGTAATAATTCCATTTTCATTCATGATTTTATCTATTTGGGTCATCTCCCTTTTCTTTTTGAGAAGCCTGCCTAGAGGTTTATCAATTTTGTTTATTTTTTCAAAAAACCAGCTCTTGGTTTCGTTGATCTGCTCTACAGTTTTTTTTTGATTCTATATTGTTTATTTCTGCTCTGATCTTTAGGATTTCTCTCATTCTGCTGGGTTTAGGCTGTCTTTGCTGTTCTGCTTCTATTTCCTCTAGGTGTGCTGTTAGATTTTGTATTTGGGATTTTTCTTTAGGTAGGCCTGGATTGCAATGTATTTTCCTCTCAGGACTGCCTTCGCTGCATCCCAAAGCGTTTGGATTGTTGTTTTTCATTTTCGTTTGTTTCCATATATTTTTTAATTTCTTCTCATTTCCTGGTTGACCCATTCATTCTTTAGTAGGGTGTTCTTTAACCTCCATGCTTTTGGAGGTTTTCCAGACTTTTTCCTGTGGTTGATTTCAAGCTTCATAGCATTGTGGTCTGAAAGTATGCATGGTATGATTTCAATTCTTGTATACTTAATGAAGGGCTGTTTTGTGACCCAGTATGTGATCTATCTTGGAGAATGTTCCATGTGCACTCGAGAAGAAAGTATATTCTGTTGCTTTGGGATGCAGAGTTCTAAATATATCTGTCAAGTCCATCTGATCCAATGTATCATTCAGGGCCCTTGTTTCTTTATTGACCGTGTGTCTAGATGATCTATCCATTTCTGTAAGTGGAGTGTTAAAGTCCCCTGCAATTACCACATTCTCATCAATAAGGTTGCTTATGTTTATGAGTAATTGTTTTATATATTTGGGGCTCCCGTATTCGGTGCATAGACATTTATAATTGTTAGCTCTTCCTGATGGATAGACCCTGTAATTATTATATAATGCCCTTCTTCATCTCTTGTTACAGCCTTTAATTTAAAGTCTAGTTTGTCTGATATAAGTATGAACTTATCAGTATTTTAAAGTGAGGATTCTGAAGCTGGAAAAGTAACCAATTTGATGAGTCAAAATGCAAGACAGCAATGAGATTAGAATCTAATTCCAGACCAGCAAAATTACATAATAACTGCAGTCCCCACTTTCTTATCTGTCAAATGGAGATTATGGTGTGTATTCATATGGGTAGCATGAGGATTGTGCTAAATACTATATCTGAACAAACCCAAGGACTAAAATCTTCAACAAGGACCTATAGTCATCTTGCCAGCTAACACCCCTTACAAGTTGGTGATCCTGGGCACTGTAACTTTACATTCTCTGTTGTTGGTGGTTTTTTTCATCTGCAGAATAGGCAAAATAATAGTACTTTTTCCGTAAGTTTTTTTTTTGTAAAGATAAAGTGAGATTAGATATGTCAACTGCCTAGAATTAGATCTAGAATAAGAGTAGTAGGAGCTTAAGTAAATATTTGTTAATAAGTATTTGTAAATGTTAAAATATTTACTATCACTTGATCTAATATTAATAATACTTAATAAGGGATGAGGATGAATTTGCTTAGGGTTTCACAGAGTTCAAAGTCTTATTTAGAAGTTTGGATATTTCTCCTTATTTTTATTTCTTCATTTTGATTTGGGATGGGAAGACTGATTTTTATCTGCGGGCTGTTGCTAAGACATGCTAGCCTTCTTGATGTAATTTCCTATACATCAATCAGTGTATCATTGGATAATGTGCTGAGGAGTATAGTAACAGCATCTCAAGAGACAGTGCACACTCTGAGCACTCACAGGGGATCTCATTTTGTCATGCTCTTTAAAAATAATCTCTACACTTAATTCTCCGCTGCCATCCATTCTATCAGTTTGGGTTGCAAGTGACACTAGGTGACTAAAATTTTTTAAGTTCTGTTTTTTTCATATTCTAATTTCAAAAAACTGATATATATGTGATAAAATGTATGTGTTAGCCTTACTTATTTGAGCCAGCTGGTCCAACATGGTGTTTTTGTGAAGATTTTAAAATACTAAGCTTAATAAATTCTTTAACTATTTTTTTTTTGCATTGCATTAAATTACACTTGGAAGTGCTTGCTGATTAGCCACTTCACAGAGACAGTGAAGTTAAAGTTATTAAAATATCTTCAATGCCTTGGAGGAAGTATGTTATTTAGAGAAATAACAAAAACTGAATTGCTTATAATTTTACTCAATGAATGTTGTATCTCCCCCTACCTCCCCTCCCTGAAATGCCTTCGTAAGTACAAAGAGTCTGGGTATTCAGGAAGATTTTGTTTCTTATTCTTGTATATTTTTAAAAATGCTAATGGACCACATTTAAATGTAATTTTAAGTGTTCTGAGAATATGTACTTAAAATTAATTTAAAAATATAGCATATAGCATATCTCTGTTCTTTGGCATGTTTAGACATGAGAGATATATACACACCAATGTGTATTATCAATTTTCAAAAAATTAGAACAGAAAAAAACTTAAGCTTTAGATTTCACATAATACAACCTCTCTTTAATGATTCAGAAAGCATTTAAAGACTGAAATGCCATGGTCAATATTATGAACATAATTTATCTCTAGAATGCTTCTTGACTACAGATTTTTAGAGGTGCCAAATGAATAGCATACTCCAGCTAATCAACTATTATATCCTTCCTCTTAAGAATTCTAATTTACAGCAGTGATTCTCAAAGTGTCCCCAGACCTGCAACATCAGTATCATCAGAGAGCTTTGGGCCTTTTCCCCAGACCTACTAAATCAGAAATTCTAGGGATCATACCCAGCAATCTGTTTATCAAGCCCTCTGGGTGATTCAGATACAGCTAAATTTGAGAACCACTGAATGAGAGATTCGCTATGGAGTAAAAGAAACATGTGCTTACGACTTTGATCCTTTGGGTTATTGACATTGGAGAAACAATGTCAGGCATTAGGCAGCCCCTTTATTAAAATTTTTTTTTCAACTTTTTAAATTTATTTTTGGGACAGAGAGAGACAGAGCATGAACGGGGGAGGGTCAGAGAGAGAGGGAGACACAGAATCGGAAACAGGCTCCAGGCTCCGAGCCATCAGCCCAGAGCCTGACGCGGGGCTCAAACTCACGGACCGCGAGATGGTGACCTGGCTGAAGTCAGACGCTTAACCGACTGCGCCACCCAGGCGCCCCTAGGCAGCCCCTTTAAAGTGTGGGTCTTAAGCAGCAATAAATTTGGAAGGAGAAATTCTGTTTCTAGTAGAGGCAGTAGATAGTTACAAGGTTTGAAGAGCCTCATGAGGAATGTTACCCTAGATTAAAATTTCTATGAACATATAACCACCTAACATTCCCTTCACCTCAACTTGGCCTGAGTTTTAGGGCATCCCAGAAAGGTGGGAGTAATTATAGGCCTTGGTGGTTACAGATTTCACTTGTTGCCTTAGGAGATTCACTTAGATTTCTCCTCTTTCTTTAGCATGAAATAAAGAATGAGGAGCTATCTAAGGTTTTTTTAAAAATTAGAACTGAGGACAACTCAAGTGACTATAAAATAAACTAAATTTCAGGTGTAGGAAAAATAAAAGAACATTAATTGAATGCAGGGTTGCCAGATAAAACAAGATGCTAGGTTAAATTGAAATTTTAGATAGCCCCCAAATGAGTACAAGCATATCCCATGCAATATTTGGAGGCATATTTTTATTAAAAATGCATTTGTTATTCATTTGAAATTTAAATTTAAGATAATAATCCTGTCCTTTTATTTGCTAAATACAGCAACCTTAACGTTGTGCCTCCTATTTCTAATTAATCCTCCCAGTAGTCTTTTGGTAGTGTCATACTTACTGTATTTAGTCAAACTGGATATTTGCTGTTGTGTTGCCAGGCTAATTCACAGTTTTGTTTTGTTTTCTATTACCTGTCAAATATATCAATAATATGCAGGGTTTTAAAATATTTACTTGGTAGAGGAAAACAAAGTGTATATCTAGACAATAATTACATATTTGTGTGTGAATTATCTTCCCCTACAAAACTCTCTTGTATCGTGTGTGATTTTATTTGGTATGAAAACTAAATATGATTCCATTTATCTTCCTAGTTTGTAAGAAAAGAAGTAGCAAACACATTTATTTTTAAAAATCTAACATTATTTCAAATAAATTCTGGAGGTTTAATATTTGCAGTATAGGTGGTGAACAGTTTCTAAAAGTGAGAATCTTACATTTGGATGATAACAAGAACACTTTTCATTTATAAACTATTATAGTAGACAAACCCTTTTATACAAATTATGTCTTTGATTCTTACCATTTTGATTTGTGAGACTTGGTATAAGAGAATATATTACATGAATTATGTTTACCAGTAAGGAAATCGAGGTGGTGAAATGCTAAGAGATTTTCCTAAGATCATATTCTGGAAAAACTATTCTTTTTTAAAAAATGTATATATTTATTTTGTCATTTTTTTAAGTTTTAATTTTAATTCCAGTCACCCAGTGCTCATCAGGACATGTGCAGTCTTTAATCCCCATCACCTATTTCACCCATCAACCACCCTCTTTCCCTCTGGTAACCATCAGTTTGTTCTCTATAGTTAAGAGTCTCTTTCTTGGTTCCTCTCTCTCTCTCTCCTTTTTTCCCTCTGCTCATTTGTTTTGTTTATTAAATTCCACATATGAGTGAAGTCATATGGCATTTGTCTTTCTCTAACTTATTTCGCTTAGCATTATACTCTTTAGCTCCACCCATGTTTTTGCAATGGGAAAACGATTCTTAATATATGTGTGATAAAAAATAATATTGTGTACTTCTCCTGAGATTAGCATTTCTGCATGCTTACTTACATCATTGACTTCTCTTAGACACCCAGTGTGAAAAAGAAGAAAATTATACTTTGCCCCTTTACAAATAAATAACTGTAGGCTCAGAAAAATAACTTGCCCAAGATTATAAGATCATCCCATAATAAATGAGGGAGCAGTGACATAAGTATAGTGCTCTATCAACCATGCAAAAGTAGAACCCTTTTGAAGCATAAATAATGAATCCTTTATCAATTTTCTGAAGTTCAGGAGTTGTTTTATTTTTAGAACCTATAAACCAAGATTGTCTTAAATGTTTTTTTCCTTCTGTAGTGAACTATCACAATTCATTTAAAGCTTAGGAGGAAATAAAATATACCATAGGACCCTGATTAATAATAAATTCTCTCTGTGACAGCATGGAGTCAGATGACAAAAGTCTAAAATTGGTCTTTAAATAAAGATCCACAAATTCATAAGACCAGAATTAAAGTATTACCAAAAATCCATTTAAGTTCTTGCTTCTGCTTAAGATGTAGGACGCTAAAAAGAACATTGCCGCCACCTTTACAACAAGAAAGAGCTAGACAATCTATAAAATCATAAGTTTTTATAGACCCATTAGACAGTTTAAGATGTAGGACAACCAACTAGCCTGAAATCTAAAAAAAGACAGACTCCTCCAAGGAGATAGGACGTGGGGATTGGCTTGTCTGGAGTAAGTAAGTAGCCTAGGAGGAGGATGGAACCATCGTAAAAGGAGGTCATGATTTCGTGTAAAATATTTAACTAATTGTTAATGTCAGAGTATGAGCTAGCATGAAAGTATAGAATTCCTTGCAGTTGTAGACACAAGAAGAGTTGGCAACCAGTCATAGACCCTTCTCCATAGACCTAACCATATACTCACAAGAAAGGATGGGGGCTGGGTGGATAACAGAGACAGCTTCCTCTGGTGGTGATGGCCTTGGAAAAGGGAGCAGTGTGCAGGAGAGGAATGATGCCAAGACTGGATAATTTTCTCCTATTTCCCCTATGCAGCAAAAGTTTTACATCATTGAAGGAAGGGCAAGAAGCTCTCTTTGGGTCTATACAGGTGAAAAAGCATTGAGTCCAGGGGAAGGGAACAGCAAAAAAGCCCTCTAAAATGGTGGAAAGGCAGGCAATAAACTAGGGACCAGACCTGTTAGAGATGGTCTCACCAGAGGGAAAATAGCAGTAGAAAACTCTCTTCTATCCAAGACCTGTTAAAGATACAAGGCAGAGTCTGACTGCCATGGGGAGGAAGGACAGTATCACTAAGAGAGCCTCACCCCAAGGATATAAAGACACAGGGCTGGACTAAGACAGAATCAGAATCGGAACAGCAGAGTAAACCCCCTGAAAATCCCCGCTAGGCTAGCAAGCATGAGAAAACAAGTAAATGTAGTCTACTGCTACAGGAGATGGAATAACTTGGAGCTCTCTTCGAGATACATACCATATGAGAAAGTCTAATGTTGATCATAGAACAGAAACATTGAGTAAAATGTTCTGGCAATCCAAACTCCAACCCAAATACAAATAACACAAAAGGGATTTGATGCCTGCAGTATGCTGAAGCTAATCATAGGAACAATGACAACAAAAACAGCAACAATAAAATCTAGCTCATTTCCTAGATTAACCAGATTAACTCAGTCTGCCCACAATAAAGACTAAGCAAAAGAAAATGTGTGTTCACTTTCTTAGCCTCAGCTATCCTGTGTGATGTGTCTAGTTTTATAAAAAAATTACATGTCATGTGAAAACAAAAAGCACTGTTAAAAGACAATGCATCAACCCGGTCAGACTCAGATAATAGCCCAGATTTTGGAATTATCAAACAATTTAAATATATGTACAAACAACCTCAAAAAGATAGTCCAGAGCAAAGGACAGTCATCTCTCTGCTTGCAAGACATGTAAAAAAATGGACACCAGAGAATTGCCAACAATATACATTACCCATTTCTATACTTTCTTGGATTCTAGAGAGACTTTTCTTGAGTGTGCCATTCTGTTGGCCACTGACCATTCTGCCTGACAGAAGCTAAGAAGACCAACTCCATTCAACTTGTATCATATAGCAATTAAGGTTGTTACATATAGGACTCTGAGCAGAAGTGTGAGTCTAACTAGTATTATTAGACTTAGGGACGTCCCCAGCCTCCTGGAATGAACCAGCTGGTTTTTCTTAGAAAGCCAGATGGCTTTATCCTAAAGTTTCTATATTAACTTGCCCCCTTGGCCTGAAGCATTAATTCAGGTACAGCAGGGTGTATTAGTGGTTACACTAACTCCATATTGGTCCACAAGGAGAAAATCTAAAGCAATTCTGTATCCATACAAACCCTAAACAATAAGTTGAGACTGAACTAAATGCTTTTCAGGATTGAGGTAATGTCTTTGATTACTTCCTTCAATTAAGGGACAATTTCCTTCCCACCTTTTCTAACCAGATGACATCATCATAGAGTTAAATACCTAATTGATTGTCATAAATTAAGAGTTATATATCCTTCTAGGAAGTCCTCCTAAGTAACCAAGGATAGTCTCAGTTTGGGGAGATCTTTGCAATCTGCTATATGTGCAATCTGCTGGCTTTGTTTCCTTAAACATTTCACGGTCTCTTATAACCATCCTTGAGGTATAAGTCATAATGTCTTGGGGAAGGATGCCTGCCTTCCATACCAGAAGTAGAGTCCCTGTGATAAAATGATGTTCACAATTGTTGGGCACCCCAAGTGGGACTTTCCTCATTAGGAAGACACAATTTGACATTGCTTCCTAGTTATCCTCCTGACTGGCTGGCTCGAAACCTTAGAATTCCCAGATCAACTGAAAAAATTGAAGCTTAGTCCTTTTATTTATTTGTTTGTTTGTTTATTTGTTTAATTAATTTATTTTTATTTATTTTCTGGAGGGCCTATCTGAGGGCAATAAGTCTAACTGTTCATGTTTATCTGCAGGACCAGCCAGTTGGCATTTATCCACCCGGCAAAATTACTGAGTGATGGCAATAATAATGAAGATGAGAAAGATACCAGGAATTTTGATAAATGTTTTGTGTTGGAAATGTAAGGACTGGAGCCAATTCCTAGGGTTTCCAATACTTAGTAAGGTTAAGGGAGCTGGTGGTTACATTGAGTCAGAGCCATGTGGCAGGGAATGGCAGACCCAGCAGTCATTTACGTTTAAGGTGCTTGCGGAAGCCTCATCAGGGCCTTTTCCTTCATGAGTTAATCTTCAAAGGTGATTTTGAAAGACAGAAGTCATTAATATCATTCCCTCCCCTCTACTTCCTGGGGTCTGAGTTGTTCTGTCTACAGATATCAAGGCTTTCCTTTCCATGTTTCACCCCAAAATTTGTTCCTTTTCTGACAGTCAAAAATTGGTCTGTTTTTGCAGTCAGCCTCTGTTTCACCCAGACCTTTTTTTTTTTTTTCCAGAAGGAACAAGTATAAGCAGGATTGGACATTTTTATAAAACTGACAAAAAATATATCATGTCCCCCATTTTTTGGACATATGGGCTGCTGTAGGGTCATTTGAAGAGAAATGTCATTAACAGTATGGCCATTATCTATGGATAATGATATAAGATCATGCCAATCCATAAGAGAATCTAAGTACCTGAATCCAAATTATTTGAATTATCTACACCTTCTTTTGGCCAGGTTGACACTCAGAAAGTATAGCAAATAGGCTTGTATGTCAAGGAAAAGAAGGAAGAATCATGCCCAGGAATGGTTAGGACAAATATCAAATTTTCAAAATAAATCTTTGTTTTCACATCCTGATTATTACTCAGGAAGTGACTAGGGGGATGATCTTTTCCTGGAGACAGCCACATTCTATGACTAAACCACTTTCCAAAGGAAGAGGTAAGGAAAGTTGAGTTAGAAATATTTCTAAGTTAATTTTTGAGGAGGCTCTGTCAGTGCTCAAACTTGCCAGGTACCTGAGAATGATGCAGAACATGCAAATCCATCCGCTTTGCTGTGTGGATCATCCAACTGCAACCGATTCAGAGAGCCACAGGTTAGGATCAGGGACCACAGTAGTGTGGCCAGAGTTGGCTGATTAGACTGGAAGAGCAACATGGTGACCTGGAAAAGTGAAGTCAGTGGTGAGGCATCACTGGTAGCCCAGAAAAGAGGTGAAAGGTCTGGCTTAGTCATTTGTCAGGAATTGAATGAACATCCCCCCTGAGATGTGGGCCTCACTCACGACCAGAACACAGGTCAACTTGATGAGGAGTCACAACTTCTGGCATGCACCGGTAATTTCTGCATCAGAGACAACCCTTTCTTTTGTTCCAGTCTACAATGATGGATATGTAGCAGTATCTAGTAGCACAATGGATCTGGGCAGCCATGGTAGCAATTTGGGGTGTGAAGTTTTGATTCCCCTAGATCTCATCAGAGAATGGGATCTTATCATGGACAGGAGAGACCTATACAGTTTGACCTGTAGCAGGTATTTATTTCTGTAGTTCACAGCTTTAAAAAAGAAGCAGGGGATGGGGAGGGTGGGGGTGGGGGGTGATGTTTCATTTGTGAGTTTCGAGCTTTCTGTAACAGCTGGACCATTAGCAACAGGTCGGTAAAAATGTTGCAAAGTTCATTAAAGGAAAAAGTGACCAGAGCTGTGAGAATGGCTTTGAATTCGGTCCACAAAGTGGTACAAGCACACGCATTATTGATTCTGCATAGCTGACCCTGCAGTTGAATGGCTGCAGCAGCCCAGGGGACAACATCAGGTTTCAGCCTAGCTGAACCATCAGTGAACCCTGCCCAGACTTTTAGGGAGCCTCTGTGAATTGAGAGCCCCCTGGAGCCAATAGCTTTTCTTCACGTGGAGGAATGGAGTATAAAGTTTCTCACAGAGGAAGAGCTATCACTATTCTTATAAAGCCAAGATGCCTCTGAGACCAGCTGTGTTTTAAATATGCCATTTACAATGCAAAGCTGGTTGGGCCTTCCCACCTTGTTAGTTGAGTCCAAGTTGATATATACTCAAATGGAAATATCAAGAAAGAGTGTCACAAGGGTTCCATGGGTCAGGAGTTCAGTTTTGACAAGAGCCCAGTAGCGAGCTAACAGTTGCTTTTCAGGAAGGGTAGTAGCTGTGTCAAGGAGGCGATAAGTCCAAACCCTAAAACAGCTCCCTTGAGTGGAAGCTGCCTTTCTTTGACAGAAACCTGTAATTGGCAGAGTCATTAGTCACAGAGACTTGCAACTCAAAGGGGTCATTAGGGGAGTGGAGCCCCAAATGTACAGAGTGTGCCACAGCTTCCTGGACCACTTCCAACACAGCCTGTTGTTTGGGGCCCACTTAAACCAGGCTGATCTGTGGCTTAGCCAATACAAAGAACCAAGTAGAATGCCCAGAGGGGGCACATACTGTCTCTGATCCCCAGGCAGTCCAGTAAGGGGTTTGGCCTCATTTTGGTGGTGGGAAACTGAAGTAACATTTTTTTTTCCTTGACTGCCAAGGGGTTGACATTATGAATCTGCCCATATCGTTTCAAGAAACTTGACTTGGTGACTCATATCATGCCTTATCATTGTTCCTGTGGGAAACACTCAATCTTCCAAAGCTGCTTGCTATGCAAACATGCTTGAAAGATAGCCTGGAAGAAAGGGCAGTCAGTGTCTCTGCTCGCAAGAAATGCAGAAACACGAGAACCCATGGAGAATTGCTTCTCAGCACTGTACACTAAAAAGGATGAATTTTATTTCATGTAAATTATATCTGATTTTTTAAAAATGTATTTAAACTTTCATTCAAGAAATCAGGGAGGATGGGAGTATGAGGTAATCTGGAAATTGTTTCTCCTTCAGTGTCGTCAAAAGATTTATATCCTATGTGAGTTTTTTAAAACATATAATTGAACTGGAAACAAAACAGAAAACAAACAAAAAAAACATGCACATTCTTAAGTGAAAGGACCTAACAGGATGCCAAGTACTCAAATGCCATTAACACTAATTTATTAAATTGAGTTCAGTCAGCTCTATGTACCTTGAGAAATCTACTGAGATGAATTAATACATATCCCTTGATATTGCAACTACTGATTATTCTCAAAAAAGGCAAAATTTATGATGATGCATTTGTTAGTAGTCCACTGGATCTTATATAATCAGGAAGAAATAAATCTTGAAGAATTCCATGAGAAGAATAGAAGTTTGTAATTTATTACTCTGAAATTCAATATTTTAGTAATATAAAAATCAGTTATTCTAGATTATTTCACATACAAAGGCTTTTGGGTCTTTGGCTCATATCAGTGGTTCTCAACTCTGTTTGCACATAAGAATTATCTGGGGCGCTTTACAAGTAATGATGCCAGATTTCATGCCTACAGATTCTGATTTAATTGGTCCGGGGTGGGGCTCGTGCCTTGGTGGTGTTTTGTTGTTGTTGTTTGTTTGTTTGTTTGTTTGTTTAATTCCCCTAAGTTATTCCAGGGTTATGATGAGACTTGAGAACCACTGGCCAATGCAATGGAATATGCTACCATGCAATTCTCTTTAGTTCTTTGAGCTGTGAGAAAACTTCTAACACAGACCCTTAGTGTTATTTAACTGTCTGAAAAATGAAAGCACACAGAACAATTTTATTTTATTTTTTTATTGTTTTAATGTTTACTTTTGAGAGAGAGACAGAGTGCGAGCAGGAGAGGGGCAGAGAAAGAGGGAGACCCTGAATCTTGAAACAGGCTCCGAGCTGTCAACACAGAGCCTGATGCAGGGCTTAAACTCTTAAGCCACGAGATCTGACCTGGGCCAAAGTTGGACACTTAACCCACTGAGCCACCCAGGTGCCCCAAA
This sequence comes from Panthera onca, assembly GCF_046562875.1. Taxonomy (NCBI): domain Eukaryota; kingdom Metazoa; phylum Chordata; class Mammalia; order Carnivora; family Felidae; genus Panthera; species Panthera onca. Next base: position 151,802,236 of record NC_138346.1, read on the forward strand.
GCACACCGAACAATTTTAAAATTTTATGGCTTTGATTTTAAAATTCAAGATGAAAAGTGAGTCTCAAAATATTAATTCATTTTAGCATTCCTTAATTTTGGAGGTGGAGGTGGCAAATCAGAACCATCTGGATCACACTTTCAAATTAAAATAGCCATGTTCCCACTAGGACATTCAAATATTTGGAAAGGGATATGAGTGGAGGAGGGGGAAAATAAATGATAAGAGTTCTCTACGTGATTCGGATCTTCACTATGGTTACCTCTTCTCTTGTGGAGAACCACCGATTTATCTCTTTGGTTTCTAACTTGCCAGAGTAGTTGGATATGTGCTAAAAGCATTGGTGGTCAACCCCAACTCTCTAGTCTCTTGTTATGTAATCAGATTAATTATTTGGGAAACCTCAAAATACAAATCTGACAAGAGGAGTACTATTGGCTAAGAGAGAGAGACTACAAATTAAAGCATTTTAGGCATAGAAATAGCCAACTGCTTCTCCACTCTAAAAAATATATATAACATTATTCTAGGAACAATCACAAACTTGTGCTTACCCTTAAATGTAAAATTTATACAATGAAAAGAAATGATCATATTAGTAAATTAAAAGTATCATATTCTGGAACCCAGATTTCTCAAAAAAGTTTCTAAACTAATGCAGATGAAGCCACCAAAAAAAAAAAAAAAACAAACCACTTTTATTACTTTGAAACCCAAAGAATAATAATAGTTTCAAAACTTCCTTTCTATGTATACACTATGCTTGTGCCTTGCTTCAAGAGAGAAAGTGATCTCTGGAGTCTTTTAAATTTTTTTTTTCAATGTTTTTTATTCATTTTTGGGACAGAGAGAGACAGAGCATGAACGGGGGAGGGGCAGAGAGAGAGGGAGACACAGAATTGGAAACAGGCTCCAGGCTCGGAGCCTTCAGCCCAGAGCCTGACGCGGGGCTCGAACTCACGGACCGCGAGATCGTGACCTGGCTGAAGTCGGACGCTTAACCGACTGCGCCACCCAGGCGCCCCCTCTGGAGTCTTTTAACCCCATGCTGCTCCAAGTATGCTTTAGCAGCATCCTGTCACCTACAACTTGCTAGAAATCCAGAATCTCAGGCTCCACCCCAGGGCAGCTGAAGCAGAATCTGCATTTCATGATAAATAGTTCTCCATCCCCTCACTCTCAATCTAAAGGTGTCCTCAGATCTAAAATGAGTCTCTTGTAGACAGCAAATAGATGGGTCTTGTTTTTTTATCCATTCTGATACCCTATGTCTTTTGGTTGGCGCATTTAATCCATTTACATTCAGTGTTATTATAGAAAGATATGGGTTTAGAGTCATTGTGATGTCTGTATGTTTTATGCTTGTAGTGATGTCTCTGGTACTTTGTCTCACAGGATCCCCCTTAGGATCTCTTGTAGGGCTGGTTTCGTGGTGACAAATTCCTTCAGTTTTTGTTTGTGTGAAGCCAAAAGAAAGCTGGAGTAGCCATACTTATATCAGACAAACTAGACTTTAAATTAAAGGCTGTAACAAGAGATGAAGAAGGGCATTATATAATAATCACAGGGTCTATCCACCAGGAAGAGCTAACTATTATAAATGTCTATGCGCCAAATACCCGAGCCCCCAGATATATAAAACAATTACTCATAAACATAAGCAACCTTATTGATAAGAATGTGGTCATTGCAGGGGACTTTAACACCCCACTTACAGAAATGGATAGATCATCTAGACACACAGTCAATAAAGAAACAAGGGCCCTGAATGATACATTGGATCAGATGGACTTGACAGATATATTTAGAACTCTGCATCCCAAAGCAACAGAATATACTTTCTTCTCGAGTGCACATGGAACATTCTCCAAGATAGATCATATACTGGGTCACAAAACAGCCCTTCATAAGTTTACAAGAATTGAAATTATACCATGCATACTTTCAGACCACAATGCTATGAAGCTTGAAATCAACCACAGGAAAAAGTCTGGAAAACCTCCAAAAGCATGGAGGTTAAAGAACACCCTACTAACGAATGAGTGGGTCAACCAGGCAATTAGAGAAGAAATTAAAACATATATGGAAACAAACGAAAATGAAAATACAACAATCCAAACGCTTTGGGATGCAGCGAAGGCAGTCCTGAGAGGAAAATACATTGCAATCCAGGCCTATCTCAAGAAACAAGAAAAATCCCAAATACAAAATCTAACAGCACACCTAAAGGAAATAGAAGCAGAACAGCAAAGGCAGCCTAAACCCAGCAGAAGAAGAGAAATCATAAAGATCAGAGCAGAAATAAACAATATAGAATCTAAAAAAACTGTAGAGCAGATCAACGAAACCAAGAGTTGGTTTTTTGAAAAAATAAACAAAATTGACAAACCTCTAGCCAGGCTTCTCAAAAAGAAAAGGGAGATGACCCAAATAGATAAAATCATGAATGAAAATGGAATGATTACAACCAATCCCTCAGAGATACAAACAATTATCAGGGAATACTATGAAAAATTATATGCCAGCAAATTGGACAACCTGGAAGAAATGGACAAATTCCTAAACACCCACACTCTTCCAAAACTCAATCAGGAGGAAATAGAAAGCTTGAACAGACCCATAACCAGCGAAGAAATTGAATCGGTTATCAAAAATCTCCCAACAAATAAGAGTCCAGGACCAGATGGCTTCCCAGGGGAGTTCTACCAGACATTTAAAGCAGAGATAATACCTATCCTTCTCAAGCTATTCCAAGAAATAGAAAGGGAAGGAAAACTTCCAGACTCATTCTATGAAGCCAGTATTACTTTGATTCCTAAACCAGACAGAGACCCAGTAAAAAAAGAGAACTACAGGCCAATATCCCTGATGAATATGGATGCAAAAATTCTTAATAAGATACTAGCAAATCGAATTCAACAGCATATAAAAAGAATTATTCACCATGATCAAGTGGGATTCATTCCTGGGATGCAGGGCTGGTTCAACATTCGCAAATCGATCAACGTGATACATCACATTAACAAAAAAAAAGAGAAGAACCATATGATCCTGTCAATCGATGCAGAAAAGGCCTTTGACAAAATCCAGCACCCTTTCTTAATAAAAACCCTTGAGAAAGTCGGGATAGAAGGAACATACTTAAAGATCATAAAGGCCATTTATGAAAAGCCCACAGCTAACATCATCCTCAACGGGGAAAAACTGAGAGCTTTTTCCCTGAGATCAGGAACACGACAGGGATGCCCACTGTCACCGCTGCTGTTTAATATAGTGCTGGAAGTTCTAGCATCAGCAATCAGACAACAAAAGGAAATCAAAGGCATCAAAATTGGCAAAGATGAAGTCAAGCTTTCGCTTTTTGCAGATGACATGATATTATACATGGAAAATCCGATAGACTCCACCAAAAGTCTGCTAGAACTGATACATGAATTCAGCAAAGTTGCAGGATACAAAATCAACGTGCAGAAATCAGTTGCATTCTTATACACTAACAATGAAGCAACAGAAAGACAAATGAAGAAACTGATCCCATTCACAATTGCACCAAGAAGCATAAAATACCTAGGAATAAATCTAACCAAAGATGTAAAAGATCTGTATGCTGAAAACTATAGAAAGCTTATGCAGGTAATTGAAGAAGATATAAAGAAATGGAAAGACATTCCCTGCTCATGGATTGGAAGAATAAATATTGTCAAAATGTCAATACTACCCAAAGCTATCTACACATTCAATGCAATCCCAATCAAAATTGCACCAGCATTCTTCTCGAAACTAGAACAAGCAATCCTAAAATTCATATGGAACCACAAAAGGCCCCGAATAGCCAAAGTAATTTTGAAGAAGAAGACCAAAGCAGGAGGCATCACAATCCCAGACTTTAGCCTCTACTACAAAGCTGTCATCATCAAGACAGCATGGTATTGGCATAAAAACAGACACATAGACCAATGGAATAGAATAGAAACCCCAGAACTAGACCCACAAACGTATGGCCAACTAATCTTTGACAAAGCAGGAAAGAACATCCAATGGAAAAAAGACAGTCTCTTTAACAAATGGTGCTGGGAGAACTGGACAGCAACATGCAGAAGGTTGAAACTAGACCACTTTCTCACACCATTCACAAAAATAAACTCAAAATGGATAAAGGACCTGAATGTGAGACAGGAAACCATCAAAACCTTAGAGGAGAAAGCAGGAAAAGACCTCTCTGACCTCAGCCGTAGCAATTTCTTACTCGGCACATCCCCAAAGGCAAGGGAATTAAAAGCAAAAGTGAATTACTGGGACCTTATGAAGATAAAAAGCTTCTGCACAGCAAAGGAAACAACCAACAAAACTAAAAGGCAACCAACGGAATGGGAAAAGATATTTGCAAATGACACATCGGACAAAGGGCTAGTATCCAAAATCTATAAAGAGCTCATCAAACTCCACACCCGAAAAACAAATAACCCAGTGAAGAAATGGGCAGAAAACATGAATAGACACTTCTCTAAAGAAGACATCCGGATGGCCAACAGGCACATGAAAAGATGTTCAACGTCGCTCCTTATCAGGGAAATACAAATCAAAACCACACTCAGATACCACCTCACGCCAGTCAGAGTGGCCAAAATGAAGAAATCAGGAGACTATAGATGCTGGAGAGGATGTGGAGAAACAGGAACCCTCTTGCACTGTTGGTGGGAATGCAAATTGGTGCAGCCGCTCTGGAAAGCAGTGTGGAGGTTCCTCAGAAAATTAAAAATAGACCTACCCTATGACCCAGCAATAGCACTGCTAGGAATTTATCCAAGGGATACAGGAGTACTGATGCATAGGGGCACCTGTACCCCAATGTTTATAGCGGCACTCTCAACAATAGCCAAATTATGGAAAGAGCCTAAATGTCCATCAACTGATGAATGGATAAAGAAATTGTGGTTTATATACACAATGGAATACTACGTGGCAATGAGAAAAAATGAAATATGGCCTTTTGTAGCAACATGGATGGAACTGGAGAGTGTGATGCTAAGTGAAATAAGCCATACAGAGAAAGACAGATACCATATGGTTTCACTCTTATGTGGATCCTGAGAAACATAACAGAAACCCATGGGGGGGGGGAAGGAAAAAAAAAAAAAAAAAAAAAAAAAAAAAAAAAAAGAGGTTAGAGTGGGAGAGAGCCAAAGCATTAGAGACTGTTAAAAACTGAGAACAAACTGAGGGTTGATGGGGGGTGGGAGGGAGGGCAGGGTGGGTGATGGGTATTGAGGAGGGCACCTTTTGGGATGAGCATTGGGTGTTGTATGGAAACCAATTTGACAGTAAATTTCATATATTAAAAAAAATAAATAAATAAATTAAAAAAAAAAAAAAAAAAGAATCTGCATTTCAACAGTATCTGTAAGTGGTTCATATGGACATTAAAACTGAAGAAGTGCTGTTCCATCCCATTGTTTTAAGATGGTCATTCAAACACGTACACACAAACCCTAGTGCCCATCAATGTCTGTAAAACAAGTAGCACAAAAAACATCCATTTTAACAGAATTATTTTAAAAAGACAAGCATAAGACATTTAAAAACCTCTTTAGTTCTTTTCTTAAACCATTGGATAAGATGCCTACTACATAACACGGTGGGATTTTCATCTTTCGCTTTGAACGCAGTCCATAGATGCTAGAGCCGAAGTCAGCTTGCCGGTGAGGATGGTAGTGGTGGCATTTTGTGTTTTGTTGTTATTCTTTTTATCTCGGTTTCCCGTTCCTATTTCAGAGAGTGAACACAACAGGCTGCAATTTGCTAACAAGCAGAAGTGCAAAATGCTCTTGGGAAAAAAAAAAAAGAACAAAACACAACCATAGCCTCCACCTGTTCTTTTTATTTCATATCAATGCTACATAATGTTATTTGTCCAGATAACAAACATCAAGGGGAAGGAGTGGGAGAGAAAACTCCAAACTTAGTTGTGTCATCTTAAATAGAGAAATGGCCGTATATTTTCCACTATAGTAATTAAAATCAAGCTAATTTCCAAAAGCAGCCCTGAACTTAAACAATAACAGTAATTGTGATAAAGCAGTAACAACAATAGCAAAAGTATGCAAAAGCATTTTTCATTCTTTCTGGTACATCTGAACATTTCATCACGTGAGTTTACCCACTTTTATTAGCGTGTTCTATATCCCCTTCAGTTCATACTGTGACCTCCAGGTGAGAATGCTTTCATATAATTTTTCTCACCCCGTTAAGTTATGAATATTATCATGAGAGTAAAACTCTAGACTTTATGTTAAGATTTGCACAGTTAGTATTTTGAACTGGAGACCATGATGTCATGTACATAATATTTTCACAAGCTGGCAGCCAGAGAATTTTTTTTTCTTTTCATAATACATAAAACACAGAATTTAAATCTTCCAACTTATATAATTTGGTCTTGGTGGGTAATTATGTCACTAATAAACACCATGCCTTAGAGTAACATAGAGAAAATGCATTCAGTAAAGCCCTTGGAAAGCTGTGCCAGTATGTGGACCATGTATGATGTAAAGGGCCAACCCCTAATAAAGACCATTCCTTAGAAAGAATGCAGTGTGGATTGGCCTGATATACACAGAAACAAGTCTGCCCTCTCAAAGTAACACCTTGTGCCAAAATTCATAACATGAGATGTTTGGCTCAATGCCATTCTGGTAGATTCTACCTATAACTTGTATTTCTGCAATGGCTTTAGGCCAATCTCCTAATCTCCATAAATAAGTGATTGAAAAGGCAAACTATGAAAAGAGAAATTAGAATAGCATGTAATTAAATCACTAGTTTGCCTTGTTTGCTTATTTTTACCTCTTATGATCACCTTCCTTTTTCTTGTTTCAGGGGAGCACTTTTGCATTATGGGTTGAGAAAAGAAAAAAAAAACAGCTGGACTTTCCATATGTTTTAAATTAATGATCTATTTTCCTAAGTCTGTCCCAGTCTGATTTTTGGTTTCATGTCGTTATCAGTGGCAGGAGAAATGAAAATTTAAGAAAGCTACTCTTTTGGGAAATGGTAGGGGGCTGGGATGAGTCCATCATTACAAAAGGAAATTTAAATTGAATTGAGATCTGGGAAGTTATTGGTCTGAGGTTTACTATATAAGGCAAAATTAGATTATTCAGAAAAAGATGGGTGTCCAATTACAGATAGAAAGTTTAGGCTGCAATAAAAAAATTAAGAGAGGGCAAAGGAAAGTATTTCTGATAGTGCCTAACACAGTCTGTAACACCTATTATTTATTGATCAAATGAACAAGAATTGCAGTATTCCATCATTTTGCATTGAATTAAAGACAGCCAGTTAGATATCCTCGGAAAAGATGTGTTAAATTTTAACTTACATTCCAATTGTGCTGACTAATAAAAATAAATTACAATCTGATGGAAATATCTTTGTTTTGTCATATGTTACTTTCTGTCAACTTTTGACAGTGAACCACATGCTTCTTCCAATGCTGTCCTCTTTTGGAATCCATAGTCCCATGGTTTCCTTTTTTTTTTTTTTTCTTTCTTTTTTTTTCTTTCTTTTTTTTTCTTTCTTGTTTTTCTTTGTTTTCTTTTCTTTTTTTTTTTTTTTTTTTTTTTTTTTTTTTTTTTTTTTTTTACTTTACTAGCTGTTCTCAATGCTTTTAGCAAACATTTACTCTTCTACTCTGTCACTAAATGGCGGAGGCCCTCTGAAAAAAATCCAAATTTATGTCTTCAGCCCATAACTTTCTTCCGAGCTCAAGTCTGATGCAGCCAAAAGCTCAGTTGTCTTACTAACTCGGAGTCTGATTGGCTCACAGGTAATAAAATTCACATATTTAGGAGGACAGTAAAAATTAATCCTCCAGACTTTTCTATCTCACAAAGTGGGGCCATCATACACCCAATTATTTCAGCTGAAAACCTAGGTAGAAACCTATGCTTGATTTCTGCCTTTCTTTACCTCCTCGCCAATATATAATCCATCAGCAATCACTATGACTTTTAGCTTCATATCTTAAAGCTGTGTGTGTTTCTCCATCTCTACCATCAGCCCCAAACCATCATCATCTTGCTGCTGGCTTACTGCCAAACCTGTGTTTGCATGTCCACTCTTCCACTTCCAGTCCACACTCTCCAAGCAACCAGAGTGGTTGTAATTTTCACTAACTTCCCTAAAGCAGTTCCATGGCTTCCCATTAAAGTCAGGAAAAATAAGTTCAACTCCTGGACCTCTGAGATCTTGCACATACTGCCTCCTTCCACCTCTCCAACCCCATCTCATGTCACTTTCCCCCTTGCTCCCCAGGTGGCAGCCACTCTGGCTTCATGTTGCATGTGCCAAAATATTTCTTTTTCAGGGCCTTTCATTTCCTTTTCTCTTTGTCTGTGATGTTTCTCCCTCTACTCTTGCTCTTGGCATGGCTGGCTCCTTCCTATACTGACGTCCCAAATTAACCTCCTTGCCTTCTCTGACTACTCTACCTATAGTTTCGTGGTGGCTTTTTTTTTTTTTTTTAATTGCCATGGCTTTTCAACTGATTTGCTTTAAAATATTTATCACAACCCATAAATACCTCTCCCTTCCTATTCTTCTTTTTTCCTCCCTCTTCCCTCCCTTCTTTCCTTCCTTCCCTCTTTTTTCCACTTAAATGTAATCTCCATGAGGATAAGAAGCTTGTCTGTCTTATTTACTGTCCTATGTCCTATGCCTTATAGATTGCAAATTTTCAGTAAAGAATTTCTTCATAAATAAACGAGGCTGTGAAAGAGTACTTCTCAATAGTACTTTATTAATTTCACAAATTAGAATTCATTTTTTTCTTACATCTCAAAAGATAGCAGAATTAACCGTGTTCTTTCTTTTCTTTCTAATTTCTTTCTTTTTTTCTTTCTTAATTTTTTTTCTTTCTTTCTTCTTTCTTTCTCTCTTTCTCTTTCTTTCTTCCTTCTTTCTTTATTTTAAATTGTACTGTGTCTAAAAAATTTATGTTGTGTGAACTTATAAGGAACTACTTTCCGCTCTTTGGGATAAATGATGGTAGTAATGGTTGGGAATGATTACTTTAGAATTTTCATGTTTTTAGTTAATTTATTTTTGAGAGAGAGAGAGAGAGCACATTTGAGTGGGAGAGAGGCATACAGAGAGGAAGAGAGAAAATCCCAAGCAGGCTCCATGCTGTCAGTGCAGCTTGATCCCATGAACCATGAGATTATGGCCCGAGCCAAGTTGAAGAGTCAGACATTTAACCAACTGAGCCACCCAGGTGACTCAGGAATGATTGCTTTAATCATATAGTTTAGATTGTTTAAATATGGAAGTGCTTAAATTAAAAATTGCTGATACCCCTTAATTTTGGGGTTCAGGTTTGTTATACCTCAAAAACCAACTGCATAGTAATAAATTATGGTAATACAATTAATTATTATTATTTGCCATTTGTTGAATTCAGATAGTGAAGTTAGGTCTGTAGAGAACTGTTTAGAAAAAACATAGGACTTGCTACAAAAAAGGTATAGATGATTCAAGGTTTGCCTTTCTACTCCTCCCATATTTCTCTTTTTTCATTTCCTTTTCTTTCCTTCATATCCTTGTAAGGCTAAGATATTCTGAGCATTCTCAGTGCTCTGTTCAGCAGATGTTAGCATGCATATGCTAATTCAACATACTTCCTTCCTACTCATCCCTAAATTCACAACATCTTCAGTGTTTCTAAACAAAATCACTCGAACTAGCCAGATCAAAAATACATATATATACATATATATATATATACATATATATGTATATATATATGTATATATATATATATATGCATATATATACACACATATATATACATATATATATATATGCATATATATACACACATATATATACATATATATGGAATATATATATGGAATATATATATATATAAATACATATATATGGAATATATATATATATATATATACACACATATATATATATATATATGGAAAAAAACTTAGCTACAAGGTTTTTGTTTTGTTTTGTTTTCCCCTTACAAGTTTTGAATTTCCTATAAAATTGCTGCAGGTCTAAGTGAGTTTTCTCAGAGTTTTCATCCTCAGTGTGTGGGTATCAAGAAAGGACAAGGTTTATATCTGATAAGAAAATAAAACAATATGTGTTTTTACATAATTACTTAAAACTATTCCTTCATGTGGAGAATAACTCAAGTGATTAAGAATATACCCAAACAAGTGAATAAAACAACATGAAGCTGTGCCCTTTTGAAAAACCAGCCTTGAAATACTTCTCAAAATTAACCAGTTTTTCAGAACGTGTTTTTGTCATTTTACTTTCCATGTCCTGAATTTTCATATTTGTTTATTCATCTGTCTATTAGTTCAACATTTATTAAATACCTGCTTTGTGTAATAAAGGATATATTTTGTAAAGTACAATGACTCAAGAGCTCTCTTCAAGGAACTTATATTTCAGGTAAATAGACCATTCAAAGTTAAACAGGGCCATTAAGAAATGTAGAAATAAAATTATTTGTTTCAATCTTCCGGAAGTAATAAGATCCGATGGATATTTGGCATTAAGAGACAGGAGAAATATGAGTAAAGTTGGTGATGAAGAACCAAGAGAAATTATGCTCAGAAATAAATAGAATAGTTGTGTGGACATAAATTGGAGAAAAGAGAATAATACAAATAAAATAATAAAACTATATATTGAGACCAACTTAAGAAAGACCGTTAATGTCAGCAAACTTGTGTGTTTTATTCTATAGGAAATAAAGAATCATTGATAATGTTTAGGTAGGAAAAATGCTTGACTACATGTGTTTTTATAGGATTAAGATGACAGACAAGATGGTTATGGGGAAGTTACTTAGAGACAAAGAGATCAAATAAGTAACAAAGTATAACAGACAACTGAGATGGTAATTAGGAAGTCAACTGTTAAATGAATACAAGAGAATAGATGAGATAAATATTACAGATGTAGAATGGATTTGGAAATGAATTAGACATGGACGTAAAGTAAATGGAGATTTTGAACTTGAATGCATATGTTGATGTGTTCCTATAAATGATATCTGACAACTGAAAAGAAGTACAAGTATGAGGGGGAAGATAATAAAATCATTCAAGGCACGTTATGTATGTAAATATATCCAGTTGACAGATGGTAATGTTGGACTCAAACTGGGATGGTAATTGTGGGAATAGGAGACTAGAAATAGAATTGTTAGTTTTTCTGAGCTCACTTTAGTTTCAGGAGTGTGCCTCTAAGTGATTTAACTTCCACAGAGCTTTTTGGTATTCAAGGTTTGCTGGAGGTTATTTGGCCCAGTTACCCATGAACTAGGAAAGTGTCATTCCTCCTTTTTTTTTTCTTTTTTTCACTTCCCTAGTCAACGGGAAACCCTTTGTATATCATAATTATCATAAGAAACTCATAAGATGAATACTAATATCAACATTTTACAATTGAGGAAATAGAGTCGTAACATAACTAGGTAAGTTACTAGTGAAAGGTAGATCTAGAATTCCCACTCAAAATCTTCAGTCTAGGGGCACCTGAGAGGCTCAGTCGGTTAAGTGTACAACTTTGGCTCAGGTCATGATCTCAGAGTTTGTGAGTTCGTGCCCCATGTCAGGCTCTGTGCTGACAGCTCAGAGCTTGGAGCCTGCTTCAGATTCTGTGTCTCCATCTCTCTCTCTGCCCCTCCCCCGCTCATGCTCTGTCTCTCCTCAATAAATAAATGTTAAAAAAAAATTTTTTTTAAAGAAGAAGAAAATCTTCAGTCTACAGTTAAATCCCACCCAGAATCTTGACTCTTCTCAAAACCAAGATTGTCAGGAGTCGTTCATGCCTTGGAATTAGTCTCATGGCTCTAAACCAGTTACTACATTCTTGGAGGGTGTGTCATTGATTTTCACGTGTCTACTGAGTTTCAGCCTTCACCATCAACTCTGTTAAGTTTACTTTGTGAGGCTCAGTTTGCTTTGTGGCATTGGGGCCTTGCCTCATTCTCTTGGTTGGAATCTCACTTATCCTGGTGTAGTTTTTTTCTGCCTCCTCACACAGTAGGTCAGATCTTGATCTTCATAACTCCAGTCAATAGCTTGAGATTTTCTTCATCTGAGATTAATGGTGCTGGAAGGATGGTCTATAATTCAACTCACTTTGCTTAGAAATTCTGTACCTCTCTCACCAGAGAAAAATCCTGTTAAAAACAAACAAGTAACTAAAAGAGAGCTAAGTTGCCACCTCCTCCCTTGAGGCCACTTCTCCAGGCCTGCTGAGGAATACAATTAATCTGGCATTATACTGGGTATGCCATTATAAAAGTAAGGTTGATACAGTCAGGAGTGTGTTTAATGGTCTTCTCCAAGAAATCCCATGATGGGCATGTTTCTGCTTAATAAGGGTAAGCAGATACTAAACAGCTCAGATATTAAACAATAAGTATACTTTTCTCTGAAAGAAGCATTCTCATTAGAGTCTTCCCATTGCTACAGCACAAGGCAGAATGCAAAGAAAGATGACTGAAGGACCCATGGGATGGTGTGAAAAGATAAGGTAGCTTAGTAGACGGGACATGGACATTGAAACTCGTTTTATGACCCTATCCGAGCAAATTTCTCCTGTCAGTCTACTTAAATGTAAAGTGAAAATAACTATTTTATTTGTTTTTGTGAGACTTAAATGAGATAATTCTTATAAAACACCAAGTATCATTCTTAGGGCTTGTGGAGTCTAAATAAATGGCAGCCATTATCATCCTCATCATTACTTTTATTATGAGGCAAAGGTTCAGTCCATGAAAAGAGAAGCTATTTATCAGTGATAAGAACTAGCATCTGGCAATTTCAAAACCATTTGGGAAGGAAACAACCTTCTATATAGATTATAATCATTAAACTTGAAGTTCACTTTAAGCAATTTTAAATGGAGAGATGCAGAATTTTCTGCAAATAGGAAAAAAGAAAGAAAGCAGTGACATACTGGCATAGAAACTTAGAGGAAAAAATAACATGTGAAGAATTCCTATAGAACTTGAATAATGAAAGGCTGAGAGAAATCTAGGTTGTATTAACAAATGAACAAACAAACAAAACAACCACAAACTAGTGAGAAATGGAACTTAATATCAGAACCTCACTGCACCATATTCTAGTTGATATGATTATGCTTTAGATACCTTTACATTTATCTCTGTGCACTTTTCATTCTCTAGTATGGATTGTTTTATTAATTGCCCTGATGTCTTCATGAAGTGCATAGGTTGTTACCTGGACAAGATAAACATTATTCGCTCATTCTGATTAAAATTTTCATGCTCCTACTGAAGTAAGTGGCTGCACCCTTGTAGAATGGGCTGTTGCTAATCAGTCAGCCCTTCAGAAGACACTTACACAGTGTTAATAACATTGGGCCACCTAGTTGCTTCTTGAAAAAAAAATGATAAAACCTCTTTTGACTTGTGGAAAGTACCGATAAGTATAGGATAGGTTAGGCTGAGTAACAAACAACTCTAAAATTGTGTTGGCTTACAATAATAAAAGCGGTTTCATTTTCACCCATATTACATGTCAGTTGAGAAGTAGCTGTAGCCCTCTCCATGTGATTTTTCACTCCAGGATCCTGGCTAACAGTGTCGATAATCAAAAAAGGAAAAGGAAAAGAGATTTGGGGTAACCACATACTGGTTCTTCTTTTTTTTTTATAATTCACACACAATGTTGTATTAGTTTCAAATGTACAATGTGGTGACTCAACGTCTCAATACAATATGCTGTGCTCACAAATGTAGGTACCATCTGTCTCCAAATCACACTACTATACCATGATTGACTATGTTCCCCATGCCATGCCTTTGATTCCCATGACTTTTTCATGCCCTAACTGGAAACCTATATATCCCACTCCCCTTCACCATTTTGCCCATTCCACACCCCTTCCCTCTGGCAACCATCAGCTTATTCTCTGTATTTATAGATTTGATTCTGCTTTTTGATTGCTTATTTATTGTTTTGTTTTTCAGATTTGACATATGAGTGAAATCATACGGTTTTTTGCTTTTCTCAGTCTGACTTACTTCACTTAGCATGTATTGCTTCTTACATCTTCACAGATCTTAAGATTTTATTGGCCAAAGCAAATCATGTGGCCTAGCCTGACATCAGTGGAAATGGGATGTGTAATACTTTCAAAGAGAGTGAAAACATTTTTTAACAATAATTCGATCTATCACAGGAAGTTAGCCTTTGTCCCACTGAAGTGTGTATTTTAAACTCTTCTTCCTAGTCATACTTTGTCATGTCCCTATAAACATGTAACATTTTAGTATTATTTTCCTTTAAGCTGTATAGTTGAGAACCACAACCTAACCGTTATTTTTCATATTAAATGATTTTATTTATATCACAGCTACTTTACTTTTTAAGAAGCCTAGAGTCACAGGAGCTGAAGCATAATATCTAATACTGTTTTCTATGCATCACAAATCATGGGTGAACCATTTATGGATCAGATTTTCATTCTATGTGAAAACTTGGTAATTTTACCACATACCTTCAGAAGGGTAAGTGTCATAATTCAGCAGAAGACAGTGTTAATTTTAAGGAAGTGAGGAATAGATCGCACTTTGGAGCCTTATTTTTAATGGAGTTACGTAATAAAAAACACATACCAGCAATTTAATAATGGCAGTCAGTGTTAAAATTAAGTAACAAAAGATGGTTACTTTTAGGAACTTAAATATTTTCTCCTGTAAGCAGACACTTTTATTAAGTCAGGTCTAACCCTCTGACATGTCTGCTGGTCTTATGTGGAATCTTCTCATTCTAACTATGGTAGATATTCCTAGAGGCAAGAACAGGAAAGAAAGAAGTGAAATACAGGAAACTATGTCACCAAAGAATAATGTCAAAATAGACTTTCTTCTAACTCTTCCAGATCTGTCATATATATTTGCAGAGTGAGGTCTTGGCAGGGAGTGGTTTGTACAGGAAAGGGAAAACTATATTGGAGTAAGGAATTTGTGGGTCCATATGGTAAAGTTCTATTTTATTTCTTATTGATGGTAGATACTGAGTCTTGCTCATGCATATAAATGAGGAGTAGAGTCAGTGGAGATTGATTACAGGCCAAGTGTATTAACACACATATATACACACACGCAAGGTTCTGTTAAGAAAGCATAGAGCAGCACTCTGAAAACAATCCCCCACACCAGTGGGGTCCTCTACCAGTTTTTATATGGCTACCAAATTAAGATTGTATTTTATATATTTAAGTGATTGAAAATTAAGAGAAAAATTTAATTTAATATAATGTGAAAATGATATGAAATTCAAATTTCAGTATCCATAAATAAAGCTTTATTGACACCTGTACTCTTGTTTATTCCTGCTTTGACAGAGACCATATGGCCCACAAAGCCTAAAATATTTGCTATATGGTCCTATGCAGAAAAGGGTTGCTCACCTCTGACTTAGAGTCATTCTTAAATTAAAATTGCAAATGGTTGGCAGATAGCTTCCACTTATGTTTGGACAAAATATGAAAGATGTCAACAATCTAGTAGTTTTATTTTCTAAGAAATTAAGTAATTGACTAATTGTGTCCTCTGCTACTAAATGGGAAAGGTTACTTAAGTTAATGGTTAGGTTAGGAATTTTGGAAAATGAATAATTTAAATGTTTGTTTTCTTCTATTGAAGCAGACTCCTTGTACTATTTATTTTAGAAAATTCTTCATTATTTTCTGAAATTCAGCAATTTAGTTATCATTACCTTCATACTGACATTTAGTAAATGGTACTTCCATTGTCATTTTCCTAATAACTCCCTGGGGTTTTTAGCAAGATCTTTCTACCATGAACATCTTAGTGTCATAGTTCAGTGAGTGAGTTTCATAAGTTATTTCCTGAGTGTGCTGTAATGAAATGTTAGATTCTGTGAATCTAAATAAAGTTAGTATAATATAAAAGGTGAGATGATAAAAAAAAAAACTATTAAAATGTAAAAGTATTTACCGGTTTTGCTTGCATTCCAGCATGTTATAGGTTTCAGAGGAAGATGTCATAACAATTATAGGTGTATAGTTTTCTGAAAAAAAATTTGTATAATTTGTGTGATATAATAAAAAAAATACATATTTGGTCTCTGCTCTTGATTCCTGACACAGAGCTACTAAATTTTTTGGGATTTCCTGAGCATTAGAAGCATCTTTTGTTCTAATGAAACAACTCTTTCTGGGCTCCTAGGTCACTTCATGCTGGTGGCTGGTCACCAGAAAGACCAGGTCATGATTAGACACTATGAACTTTCAGCCTCACCCCCATCCTGTAGGGAAGGTGGAGGTGCTGGAGATTGAGTTAATAGTCAATCATGCTTGTGTGATGAAGCCTCCATAAAAATCTGTAAACAATGGGGTTTGGAGAGGACCCAGTCTGATGAACACATGGAGGTACTGAAATGATGGCATGCCTGTAGGGTGTTGGAAGCTTTGCATCCCTTCTTCATACCCTCTGTGTACTTCTTCATGTGGCTGTTCATCTTTATCTTTCATAATATCCTTTACAATAAACTGGTATAAGTCAGTAAATGTCTCTCTGGGATTTGTGAGCCTTTCTACATAATTTTAAACGTGGGGAGGGGGCTATCAGAACCCTGATTTATAACTGGTCAGTCAGAAGTGCAGGTAACAATCTGGGACTTGTGATTGGTTTCTGAAGTGAAGGGCAGTTTAAAGGATAATTTAGCTGGGTATAGAATTCTAATTATATATATATTATATATAATATATATTATATATATTATATATATTATTTATATATATATATATAAAATATATATATATTTTACTTTCAACACTTGAAGTATTTCACTCCAGTGTTTTCTTGCTTACACTATTTCTTATGAGAAGTCCATTGTAATTCTTAACCCTTGATCTCTTAAGGAAAGTGTTCCTTTTCCCTTAGACTCCTTTCAAGATTTTCTTTTTGACTTTAGTTTTCTGTTGTTTGAATATAACATAGCAAAGTGTAGATTTTTTGATATTTATTCTACTTGTATTTTGAGCTTCCTGGCTGGATCTATGACTTGGTGTACGCCATTAATGTTGGAAAATTTTAACCATTATTACTTGAAATATTCTTCAGTTCTCTTTTTTCCTTAGTATTATAATCACACATATATTACATTGTTTGAAATTGTCCCACAAATCTTGAATATTCTCTTCTGTTTTCTGTTTTATTTTGTTTTTAAGTTTATTCATTTTTCTTTTTGTTTTTCTCTTTGGGAAGTTTCTATTGATGTACTTTCAAGCACATTAGTTCTTTCCTAGGCCATTTCTAGTCTTCTGATGAGCCTATCAAAAACTCTTTATTTGTATGACAGTGTTTTTGGTATCTAACATTTTCTTTTGATTCTTTTTTAGATTTTTTTGGTCTCTCTTGCTTACATTACTCTTGTTTCTTCTGACTTATCAACTTTTTCTATTAGAGCCCTTAACTTACTAATTACAGTTATTTTAAATACCCTCCCTATTAATTCCAAAGCCTATGTCATATCTGAGGCTGATCCTAATATTCCCTTTGTGTCTTCAGATAGTTCCCACCTATTGCTTTTTAGAATACTTAATTATTTATTGAAAGCCAGACATGTCATATTAAATAATAGGACACAAAATATATAGTGACTTAATGTGAGGATTTATGTTAATCTGAGTAGGAACAAACATGAAAGTTTGCTGTATCTGTAAGTTCCAGAGGCTTCAGATTTCTCTAGTGTTCTATTTTTATCTCCCTCTTGTCTTCAGTTTTTTTGAGTACTCCTTCTTAGTGAAAATCTGCATCTTGAAGCTTTTTCAGCTATAATCCATTGTACTACTTTGGAGCACTCTTGGTGTAGTGTGAAGGTAAGTATTCTACAATCTTATGATTAAATGTCAGTCTTTTAAAGCTTCTGCATCTCTGGCCTGTGACCTTCACGTGTATTTTTCCAGTTGAATAGCTTTTTTCCTTCTTCCATGAAATATAAAGGCTGGTCAGATAGAATGGGTGGAATGAACTTCCCCCAGTTGAAATAAGACTCTGGTAAAGTCCTTTTGCCTTGAGAGTAGACCTTTGATACGGAGAAATCTCTAGTTGTATTTCACAAAAGATTAATGTCTTCCCCTGCCAGAGGCAAGAAAATGTCTTTCTGGAATTTTCACTGTGAGAATCTTAAGGGATTCCTGGTGGTAAAATCCATGAGAGTGCCCTTCCTCCTCCCAACACTACAGTCTCCAATAGTGTCTCTGTCAAGCCAGTCCACATTCAGACTCCGGCCAATTGTCATAATTACCATTTAAATGTTCATACCAATTTATGGCTCTAGTGGCTTCTGCTGCAGTTGGATCTTGCTTGTTATTTTCTGGCTTTAAGTCTACCCTGATTTGGGGTGTCTGTCTGCCTTGCACCCTCAGTTCTCTGATGAGTCTAAGAAAAGTTACTGATTTTTAGTCCCTCTTTTTTTGTTGTTGCTGTAAGGAAAGAAGTGACAACTTCCACACCCTTTGTACATCAGTGATGAAAACAAAAGTATCCCATTCTATTTTTTTTATTTTAATTTTTGTTTTTGTTTTGTTTTTGTTTTTATTTGTTTATGGTTTTTTTGTTTTGTTTGTTTTTTGCATGGCTTTTTCTTTAAGATCTCAAATGGCACGTATTTACAATTATCTTTCTGTCTAAAATAGATACCTTCTAAGATTACTCTCTATATAGCACAGGGGTGCCTGGATGGCTCATTTGGTTAAGCGTTGGACTCTTTATTTTGGTTCAGGTCATGATCTCATGGTGATGAGATAGAGCCCCTCTTCAGGCCCCATATGGGACATGGAGCCTGCTTAAGATTCTTTCTCTCCTTCTACTCCTTCCTCACTCATGCATGCACTCATGTGCTCTCTTGCTCACTCTCTCTTCCTGTCTTAAAAAAAACCCAACAGATTCCTTTGTAGCACATCACTTTAACAATTAAAAATTCTGTCAATTTTGCAGTGCCTGGGTGGCTCAGTCAGTTAAACGTCCAACTTCAGCTCAGGTCATGATCTCATTGTTTATGGGCTTGAGCCCCACGTTAGGCTTTGTGCTAATAGCTTAGAGCCTGGAGCTTGCTTCAGATTCTGTGCCTCCCTCTTTTTCTGCCCCTCCCCTGCTTGTGCTCTGTGTCTCTCTCTCTCTCGAAAATAAATAAATGTTAATTATTTTTTTAATTCTGTCATTTTTAGGTTTGGCCTAATTGGTAGGACTAGTCTCCTCCCCACACTAATATTTGAAACCACAAAGTTCCAGAAAAGCCACTACTCTGGAATTGAGATTTACAAGATTAAGAAATAAACATTTATTGTGTAAAGCCACAAACATTTCAAAGAAGACAATTTTTGTATGGCTAAAGTGTATGAACTATGTTTCTCAGAAGCACCAGCCAGCTTCTAACAGGTTATATGCTTAGCATATGTTTTTTGTTTTTTGTGTTTTTTTTTTTTTTTTTTTTACTTAAATAGCTATAATAGAGTAGATGTCAGAGGTAGAAAAGAGAAAAGGTATGAGGAGATGTGTCTGAACATGATTGACCATTACCAGCATCCCATGGAATCCCTGTGTTTTTGCACTCTATAATCCTAGCATAAGGTAAATGAACGGGTTTGTAAAAGTAGAAACTTGTTTGGAGGTAGGGTGGATAATCAAAGATTAGCTGTACATCCCAGATAACTACTCCTACTCCCGTAATTATGGAGGTAATCAAAGATGAATATTCCCTTCATGAAAAATGGAGATGGAAAGAACATGTTGGCATAAATCTTGTGTATAAACCAACAGGAGTTCAACAGTCTTAAAAAGCAATTTAAACTAAAGCACTTCTGAGCTTTGATTTACATTATATAGGCAGCCTGACTATAAAGTTGGCAGTTCTCTTATTACAAATGTAACTCTACCACGGTTCAATGAAACATTTTCTTACTTCTAAACCTAAGTCTCTTTTTAGAAATAAGTTAACATTTTGGTTCTTTATACTGTATTTTAGATGCTTTACTTTAGAAGCAATATAATATGTTTCATTACTCAACACTATAGAGAGCTAAATTTATGTTTATTAAATTTTGTATAATCATTAATATAAGCTGCAGCATCCAAGAACATCAATTTGGATTATTGGCAATTACTTGAAACACTGCAGATAGGATAACAGAAGTAAGGCTTTTCCTTGGTGACCCTTTTTAATTCAAAGGACCGGTGCTCACAGTCTGAGACTTACCACTTGAAAAGACAACAGAGACAATTAGAATCAAATTACCCAAATGCTGTGTTCCTTCACCACCTTTTTTGAAGCAAATTTTGATAACAAATATGGCACCGTGGTTAAGAACATGGCTTTCAGTGTCAGCGGGAACTGGGGTTGAATCCCTGACCCTGCTACTTCCTAACTGGTCTTAGAGAATATAGAAGTCTTTTCCTCTTTAAGCCTTAGTGTACTTTCTCTAAAATATATAATATTAGTACTTACCTCACAGGAGTGTTTTAAGTACAGAAAAAGATAAAACTATCAGTGTGTTATTGGGACTAGAACAGAGTAAGAATTCAAAAAATATTAACGTTATTTTAATACTGTTTTCGACAGAAGCCCTAAAATTTGTAATTTTCTTGCAAACAAACATTTCTGGGGGAAATGGTCATCAAAAACAAAGTTGGATTAATTCAGTTATTCAGGAAAAATTATCTAGTGAAGTGATTCTTTAAATTTTGGTCTGTGACATTTTATCATGCTGCTGGTATGTGTGTGTGTGTGCATGTGGGTTTCATTTTTGGTATGATAGCCTCCATTCCTGCTACCATGGATACTCTCCTGTGTTCATGGGATCAGTGTGCAAGCACAATATAGCCCAATATAGCTAAGGACAGAAGCTAGCTGACACTCACTGCTTGAATCATTTTGTCCAGTGGTTGTCCAGCATCTCCTCTGAAGAGGCACTGTGGGCATTGATGCAAAACAGAAAGATATATACACTTAGTGCCCATTCCTGTAACTCCCTGTCTCTGAATCTCTGTCCCCTTCCTCTGTCCTTTGCCAACATGATTCTTAACATTCAGCGTTGCTTATTGTGAGCTATCTGTCTCTAAGCTTCAAGGAGCCTTTATAGGCCTTTGTGAGGATACTGGATTCTGAATCACAGGAGATTGCCCTATTTTTTATAAATCTCCCGTTTTGCCTTATATTCTGAACCCTTCTCAGTGCAACACTCCAAGGACATTTTCATAAATAAACTCTTAATTTCTGCCACTATGTATTATAAAAGTTCTTAAGAATTTTGGCGAATAGTCCATACAAAGGATGGACCTTGCCCATTTATGCCAGGGGAGGACTTGATCCTAACTATTGATCTGGCATTACTGGGAGAGAGGCAAGTATAGAGCCTGAGGAGGCAAAACATTCTCTGTCGGGCACTGACCTCACGTGAGACCTTTAAATGGTGTCCAAGCAAGTAACAATGCTTTCTTTCCTCTGGCAATGATGAGGGGAGAGGTAGGCATTGAAAGTTCTTAAGCTCATTTACCCATTAAATGTCTCATTCAAGGTCTTGATGTCTCACTTCTCTCCTATCCTGGCCCTGACTTTGGCATAGAAGATTTTCTGGGGCTATGAATTTAGATTCAATTGAAATTACATCTCTCCTATGATCAGATGATAGACCTAAATGTCAGCCTGTTCTGCACATCAGCTGCAGAAAAGGATCTCAAACACTGCCATGAAAGTGTTCTGCCTTTACAGCTTGGGATTGATAGTTGGCTGACCTAAGGCTGCCGTTCTTTTTTTCAAGGCTTTTATGTCAGTTATAAAAAGTCAATCTGCTCCACAGTCTTATATTTATTCTCATGTCTTTCAAGTTCTAGAGCATTATCTCTTAAACTTTGCACTGCATTAGAATTCTTGGAGAGCTTTTCAAAACACAGATTTTGGGATCCCAATTCCTGAGTTTCTGATTCAGTAAGTCTGGGAAAGGGCAAGTGCCCACATGATACTAACACTGGTGGTGCAGGGACCACACTATGGGGACCAGTGTGCTAGACCTATTGAAAGTCAGAGCTTTCTCTTCCTTATTTCTCTTCCTAATCTACCATATGTAAGAATGTATGTAACTGTGATACTACATAATGACTGAATTATAACATTCCATTTTCCATCAGAAGTGTGGTTCTAATTTCTCTCTGGTCAGCAGGCAATTCAATTCTAGATTTTTATCCTGAGAACCTGCTTTCTAATGTGTCTACCATAATGAAGAATTTCAGCATGGATTCCCTCAAGCATACCCTGAGACAGAGATTTGTGTACAAGTAGTTTATTTGGGAGGTATATGGGTCTGTATCCAATCAGGACTCAAAACTCACACAGATATTTAAACATGGAAGGTTTTATATAAAGAAGTATTAACTATATGATGAGATTGGAGTAACAGAGATGAGCTAATAAGCAGTAAAGACAACTGTGAAGAATATAGACATAACAGATACAAGGAGTCGCCTCTATCCCCCTAAGCTGAGATAGAGTGCCAAAGGAAGAACCTCTGATAGAGGGTCTCCATCACTCCACCACACACCCACACACCCCCCCCCCCCCCCACACACACACACACATTCTCTCTGTCTCTCTCTCTCTTTCTCCGGATGGCCAGTATCCAGACCGTCTTGAATGGGATGCAGCTTGGATCCATGAGTTCACTGAGGCTGTAAAGATGCCTAAGGGGTGCCAAGGAAAGCCATCCATGGGGAGATAATGTACTAATGCCACTTCACTGCAAAGCTGCTCTAGGAGCTGCCATGGAAAATTATTCATAGGAGATGCGGGGCTTGAGGCACTTTGCTGCAAAACCGTCAGAGAGGTATGCCAGGAGAAGCTGTTTATGGAGAGTTGACTGCCAGATACTGTGGAAGCTTCATGTGCTGCTGCAGCTTACCTAGTGGAACATACTGGAATCGGGGAGAAAGCTTCCTTCCCCTCCATTGTGTCTCTCCAGCACCCTCTACTGAAACTGCTTAATGTTCTTACAACTGGCAGGGGAGAAATTCTAAAGGCGTCATCTCTATTATCACAGAGTCAGAGATAAAGGGTAGATTGGGGGTGAATGAATTGATACGTGGCACAGGAAGCAACGTGTGGGAGTGAGGAAGTTATAACAGGAAAAGAGAAAATTCATAAAACCTTAATTTATGAGCAGGTTACTCTTTTGGGAAACTGGAGTCCATACCTACTGGGGGTCATCTGATGGGATTTATAGAACACAACTCAGAGTTGCCTCATAAAAGAGGAAGAAGCTGGGGTTCTTGCTTACAAATTCCCTTTTCTCATTAGTTGAAGTGACTCCTAAGGGTGCTTCTTGGCTTGTACTTCTGGTCTACTTGCACAAACCAAGGTCACATCTATAGCCTAAACATGATCCCAGGCAGAGATACAGTTAGAAGTAGGCTCACATGGAAACTTTGTGAGGTCACGGCTTTCGTAGCCCAAGCAGACATGGGCAAGCACAGCATCAAGGGCATTAACTGCATCATCATGAAATCCTAAAAAAAACAAGACCTACCTCACTCAGAACTAGAATAAAGTGGAAAACAAAAAAAGTAATATCCAGAATTCATGTTAAATAAAACTGTGTAGGCATTTCAAATGGTCTGTATAAATTCTACAACTTCTACCCAAGCTCTAAGACCTTCTGATAATGATAATGGTCGTTAACACACATCAAATACTTAGCATATTCCAGGCACTGTGCCAACTAATTTGCTTACCTCATTTCTTACTCACAGTAAAAGAAAAAATTAGGTACTATTATTATTATCACATTACAGCTAAGGAAACCTTGGTTTAGAAAGTTTAAGTAAGTTGGCTAAGTCTCCAACATCAGTAATTGCTGACTCTTACCTCTGATCCTTACATTCCTAATCCCACATTCCTGACTGGCTGTGTTCAATTTGTGTTTGCTTTGTACATTGTACTCACTCAGAAAATGTTAATCAATAATGATGGTCTTCCAAATGAGAATTCTGGAATTCAATCATCTAAGAAATATTAAGTGACAATCTCAGATACCATGAAAACTGCCAGATTTGCCTCCTTGCTTCTCATCTCTTCAAATTCAAAACATTCTCTATACTCAGTCTGAATACTGAATACTCTGTATTCTCAATATTTTTGAAATACTTGCTTCTTTTATATCTTCTCTCTGATACATACAAATCAATGTATTCTGACTCAATTTTGTGAATCTATTCCAAGCCAAAATATTTATTTTATCTTTTAAGCCATATAGTGCTCTTTTATTTCTAGCTAGTTACATACTTCCTTACATTATTGTTTTATTTTTATATTAATGTTATATTTTGTGAATCTTTTAATCTACCAGATAATAAACTCATTAGAGTCAGGAATTCTATATTATGAATCATTCGTATTTGCTACTGTGTCAACCATTGTTGAGTCCATATTAATTCAATAAGGACTATTGGAATAGGCATTATTAAAAGTAGGGATAGCAACAAGAAAACATGGACCTTTTAGTCTTAAAGAGAGAATTAGCAAGAAAATCCCATTATCCAAATTCAAAGTGTTCCATTTAATCAAGGTTCTACTGTACTGTGCTCCTTCCCTTTTCTGTGTAATTAAAGCCCTCCCAAGCAGATTAAATAAGCAGAGATAGGGTTTTCCTTAATTTTATTTTCTCTCTTAAATTCAACCAGCATTAAACAAAGAGATGTTCCAATCTCCCAGTAAGAATTAATTTCTTCCTCTTCTAAAACAACTCTTATAGCCTCTGGATTATAATTACTCAGTGAACATCACAGAGCAAAGCTTACCTTCTGTAAGAGTCATCTATGTACTTACTCGTGTTACTCACTAGATTGTGAGATCCTGGGGTTCAGGAACCCTGTGATTTTAATTTTGAATCTACAAGCAGAGGAATTAGTACATGAAGGCACTCAGTAACTATTTGATGTATCTAGTTTTATCTACTGGTATCTGGAAATGTACCTAACAATATAATAGTTGACGTACAAAGCTGTAAAAGTTTTAACATACTTTCCTATTCTTATCTTCTCATCAATATGTAATATAAGTATAGAATTTCCATTTTGACAATGGGGAAACTAAGTCACATAGAGGGTGAAGTTAGGAGTAATAATATTTTGAAACTCCAACCACACATTGTGTCCTTTACTATGTTTTATTTAACCATTAATTTTGTACTAGTAACCAGGCAATAGATGCTCATGCCTATCTTGTACTTAAGTATTATATTTTTATCAGATGAATGGTTAGATACTACCAAGTAAGTCTAAGAAACACATAAAAGGCACGATTCCTGACCTCAAAAAGTTTACAATCTTATTTATGAATGGATTTTGAAGGCCAGTGGAGTTAGGGAAAGGCAGCCCAGGTGATTGTTTTTTGTTTTTGGTTTTTTTTTTTTCCCCCTGTAAAACACTTTCTCATCCTAAAGGTCATAATGCTTTTAGAGTAAAGGTCTCAGGTTTTAGTGTGCATAGTGATTACCTGAAGCACTGATTAAAATGGCAGGTTCCTAAACTGCATCCTCCCAGCTTCTACCATCCAAGTTAATAATGATGCAGATCACTTCTTCAGAATCCTGTGGAAAGGCTCAAAGAGAAGTGACCAGCATTGAGTTCTAAACTGAATGCACAGCCAGAACAAAAAGCATGAGTGGATAAATTGGCCTTCCATCTCCTCAGACTCCAATATAAGACAGAAGAAACAGCTCTCAGAAAAACCAAACCAAAACAATAAATAAAAATAATAAAAACCAAAAACACACTTATTTCTTTTGTACAAAGTCAGGCTGTTTCATACCAAGTCACAGAGGCTCCACTTTGCAGCTCTTAGCAGGAAAGGGAGCACCATGAGGGCTTCTGAGAACACTGCGTTGCGGAAGAACTTGTGAGCACCCGGTGAGCATCTCTTCAGATCGTCACCGAGATACCAGCCTTAATTAAAGGAAAACAAGAAAGAAGGCAGAGAGGGAGACAGAGAGGCAGAAAAGAGGGGGTGTAGGCAAGCCTGAAAGAAGGAACACGAAGGGAGGGAGGGCAGAGTAGAAAATGAGATGGTGAGTGTCAGAAATCGCAGTAACAGAAAAACAAGAATAGATTTAGAGAAAAAGGAAACGATGCCATGCTCTACTGTTCTAATCTGGAGAGCCAGAGAGGGCAGTTCTACTGCATGCTTTATTAAACTGACTTCTCCATTTCTCCCCAGGCTGGACTGCACAGAGGAAATTCATTAGCTCCATTTAAATGCACACCCCAGAGCCCACCTTCAGTTTCCAGCACAGCACAACACGTTTCACATTGGATAAACCACTATGACTCTAGAGAATATTTTTCTTTTCTTAAACTTGAATCAGCCTTCATGGAACAGTTTGTATTCTTATGATTTTTTCATTATAAGTGAAGAACTACTCTATAGACAAGGACTGGGTAAAGTCATTATACTAAATAATTCATGGTAGAGAATTTTGTTGTAATGAGATCAACAAGGCACTAATGCTCTAGGCCATTGGACTGGGCTTAGAAATAATTTTATTATTGCAAACTTCTTTCCCCTGTATTAGTTCTTGTTAAAATGGAATTTAACTGTGCAAATAAACTTATATATATTTACAACTCACCAATGAATACCAGTTATCCATAGTCAAAACTTTAGAATTATTTTTAACTGTTCATATATTATACCCACATCCTATAAATGACAAAGTTCTATTCTCTACTGTTGTTTTTTTTTTAATTATTATTATTCCTGTTGGATCTTCCAACAGTGTCCTATCAAACTATCAATCCTTCACTGTCCCTTAAATGTTGATCATCCTTTGAGACTTTTTTCTCTTACTATAGACTCCATTAAATTGTCCATTCTCATGACTTTAATTACCATTTATATCTTGATAACTTTCATAGTTATATTTCTAGACCACCCCACTCTCCTAAGAGTTATTTGTATATTATCAACTGTGTTTTGGTTATTTTATATGGATGTAACACAAACTAATGTCCCAAACCAAATTTATCATAAAACCCCCAAGGCACATTTCTATCTCCCCCTGTAATCATTAACTCAGAGAATGACGCTACATCCATCTAATTGGCCATGCCAGATGCTCCTTACTCCATCATCCCTCATTCAAATTACCACCATTTGAGACATTTTTAAAAGGGGAGGGTGATGCCTCCCAACACTGGGATCCACTGACCGAAGAAGATATAGCTTATTATCAATCAATTATATCAATCAATATAGCTATATTATTCAATGACTTATTGGAGTGACCTCCTTCTAATCCCATCAGCATTAAAGATAGGACAGAAATCAAGTTCAGACCAAACAGCCTTGGGAAATGTGACATTCAGGATCCAGGCAGTAAGTCACCTTCCTAATAGCTGGCTGACATACTGAACAGATTCTTCCCCATCATACATACTCTCCCATATCAGCAGAGTCCTAGACATTGACCCCAGATACCCACTTCCCCTGAAGAGCTCTATGAAGAAAGAGCTCTACAGAAGAGAAGAGAGTTCTTTTACCACGTATTCAGAGGAGATGCCATTCAGTATTAGCTCTGCATCAGTCAGCATTCTTACACCTAAAAAAGAGATGTCAACCATTATTTTTGACACTATAGATCTATAGATTGAGAAATTTTAGGACTAATCTACACTGGTTCTAACTGGGAGCAGACAGCTTGCACAGTGTGAAGCACAAGATGCCATAATGACTGGCACACCATGCTTCAGTAGACATGTTTCAGGTGGAAGAGAATTTCTTTAAGGCAGGTGAATTTTGCAAGCTGTCAGAATTTATGTTAGTGATCCTGTGTGTGTGTGTGTGTGTGTGTGTGTGTGTGTGTGTGTCTGTGCGCGCACACGTGTGTGTGTGTGTGTGTGTGTGTGTTTCTTCTAGTGGAGTATATGAGTCATTTGCCTGAATGCAATCAAGGCAGTCCAAATCATCATTGATGTTAGAGTCAGAGACCTCTAAAAGAAATGACTTCTGTGCAGCCCCTTACATTGGGAAGGGAATTTTCACTGGTTCTCCACAAGGGATCAGAGGAATTCAACTTCCCTAATAGTTTTTGTAATAAGAAGTCATCTTACAGATGAAATTTATGAAAAAAATGAGGAAATTTTATTACATACCTTCTGTTTGTTGTTATAGTTCCTGACTCCATAAAGGATGTCCACAGTCATCACTCCCAGGGCCTTGTCACCTTTATTTTAAAGACTTTTCTCTGTGTGATAAACTTACACCTTCTAACAGATAAGGGAAAGTGTCTGTCCAAAGTATTTTTTTTTCTTTCTTTTTTCTGTTAACACAATCATCAGTTTTCAAACATTGTGAAATACCCTATATGCTTTTTACCTTTATATCTATAGATTTTTCAGACTAGAAAATCATTTCTGCAATCTTGGCCCTGGAGACCAGAGAGCTGGCAGTATTGCAGATGACAGCATTTCTTGGCTGTGACATCCACATCTGACTGCCTGCATTTCTCCTTTTCCTGGGCTTAATGGGAACCTTGAAGCCATAGTCAAAACACAATAAATGCTGTTCTTAGCCCTCCCTCCTGCCCCGTTGATACTTTCCCTGAATATAATATATTTGTTTCTATTTCTTCTTTCATCCTTTTTCCTTTTTTCTTTTGTGATTACCTGGAGAATTATTTCTCCTAGTTTCAGAAGAGCAGCTGCTGCTATAAAAGTCCACTGAATTTTATCCCTGTGACAACGAATCTTACACTGTCATAAAGATACCTTTAGCATCCCTCTGCATCCTTAGGCACAGAGGAAAGGAATGCATCTGGGAACACATAGTTGCAAATAGCCTGAGTGTTGCCAAACATCAGAGAGCCCAGATCTGGCTAGTGGTCAGCTCAGGCCCTGGCATCTTGCCAAGGAATGCTGGGAGACCTGGAGGGGATTTAAAACTATTAATGACTCCAGCCAATGTGTTTTTTGCAGTAAAATTAGAACAGTGGTGTCTAGTCAATATCAACATTACATTTCAGGGTTTATTTTCTTTTGCAAAGCTTTTTGAAAGTCCACCAATCACACAATTGGTAAGCAATGTGATTCCTGCAGGTCACCTGGGAATTATTATGCTTACATAAATTAACACAGAAGCAAAATAAATCATCTGTATAATGTTTCTAAACCACCACTTCATTTTGTCAATGTAGATTTGATGTAACTTATTGTAGCATTTATTAAAATGCCAATAATGGTCTACTGAATCCCATATTAAAATGTGTACCGGCACTGCTTTTGATTGGCCTCAGTCTGGGAACTAGCGGTCTCAACAACGTTCTCAAGTCCCCATATAAAATGTTCCATGTGGCTGGAGATGCTATGCACTCCAGATTAAGACCCATACCTAGAAACCAGTTGCTACCAGATCACCCTTGACTCGGTGCCCAGCTCTGACAACAGGATATATCTGACTCCCCAGCCCCAGTCTATTCTATGTGTTGTGTTTTTACAACTGAGCCCCATTTTTTTTTTTAAGTTCTGGTAAATGTCCTAATAATCATGTCTTCTTTTTAATCAGTGCTGTGGCTTTTTAAAACAACAACAACAACAACATCTTAAACTGGGATGTCTGGGTGGCTCAGTGAGTTAAGCATCTAACTCTTGATTTCAGCTCAGGTCATGATCTCATGGTTCATGAGTTCAAGCCCCACATCAGGCTCTGTGCTGACAGCATGAAGCCTGCTTAGGATTCTGTCTCTCCCTCTGCCTCTTCCCCACTCACTCATGTGCTCTTTCTCTCTCTCTCTCTCTCTCAAAAAAAAAAAAAAAAAAATTAAAAAAAATTTTAAAAATAAAAATGTCTGAAACTTCATGGGTTTATGGATTCTGCCATTGTGTAAGTCTTGATGAAAGCTGGGTCCCTGATGGACAGCCAAGGAGAAAGAAGATAGGTTCTGTTTTAAAAATAGAAAAAAAAGCAGCTAATAGGAACTCACATGTGATTTAAATTTGTCCCATTGGACTCTTCCTGCCAGGGCATTTGAAATAAATGTTCACAGAAGCACGGATGATTCAGAATTCATTTGGGCAGAAGTAGTGCCGCATCCTTTATAGACCGATAGTAGCAGCAGTAACCCAGCTTCGTCATTCCCGCCCAAAGGGCTCCAGGTTTAGTTTATTTCAGTTGATTGCAACCGAGAAACAAATCAGAACGTTCTTTGTTTTTGCAGCCTGGATCCCGAAACCCAGCTAGCAAGAAGCTGTTGACTGGGGAGACAGGTCAACTTCTAAGTGTCATTCAGCCAGGAGTCTTCCCACCTACAGAAACCAGCAACTAAAGGAACTATTCCACGTTGGACTCCCATTGCCTCTCTACTTTATTCATGTTTAATGCAACTTGTGTCTGATTGAACCCGTACACCTTGTGCCTGCCCTGGATTCATCCTTCTCCAGAAGCACTTGCCACTGGGTCAACTCTTCCAGGACCGATCCTGTTAAAGTGAGTGAGACTTCGTCAGAACGGGGCTTCTCTTGGCCTATTTCCTGGGGAACAGGATACTTTGGTTTCAGAGAATTGACAGTGTGCAAGTGTTACGATAAATGTGGGAGTGGGGTAAAATAGATCTTACAGGAAGCTCAAAGAAACTGAGCTACTCTGAGCCAGTTGCAGAGTGGTGTTGCTTCAAAATTATAGGGATTGACTTTCAAAATTGTTGAAGAGTAATTGATTTTTATTATGAATTTTATTGGAGAGGCGGCATAAAAATTTCTAAAAATTTGCAGAGTTCTTCCCATAGGAAAACTTCCTTATGTTCCCTTGAAGCCATTTTCTCACTGCAGCTGTTCCTATTCATTCCATCCCCCCACCCCATCCACCAGGCACAGCTCCTTCCCCCTAGTTATACACTCCCAGTCACCAACTCCTCTGAAGGTCTCAGGCAATATGCCCTCCAGGAACCTCTCCACCCAGTTCTTTCACACCTCCTTTCCCATAAATAATAGCCCCTGAGAGGTACAGTCCCTTTCCACTTGGTCTTATTTGGTTTTGCTAAGAGTAGCCAGTTAGGAATTCTGGTTCATCCTAGGAAAAAATACTTGTTGATCACCTATCGTATGCAGCTATAGATTCATTACACATAGAAATTAGGTTGGGGTGGAAGGAGACCACTGTGGCTTACCTGGGATCAATATCTGTATGAGTTTTGTCCAGTAGAATTTACTGATAGTTCAAAGGATATCATTGTGAATCGAATACATTTCTTGAAAGAGCATTTAAAAAAAAAGTTATAAGAAGAATTTTTTTTTTACATTTTGTTTTGTTTTGGGAGATTTAAATTTTAAAAGAAACTTTATTGGAGTGAAATTATACATGACTCTTAGTCTATCCTATTTTTCATCATCCCTGAATTAAGGATTTTGTAATATATGATTTCAACATCTAGAAATAAGAAAACAGTTCCCTAAATCTGGGTTTGCTTAATTCTTTCTTTCTGAAAATCAATGGGAAATTCATATAGTTTACATCACCAAATAAAATTTAATAGGTTATATATGAGGACTGAGAAGCAGGGCCTTGTAGCATGTTCACTGTTGGGGAAATCATTTTAAATGGCTAGAGGAACTGAGGAGTTTCTGACCCTGGAAAATATCTAAAAGCTGCTGAAAGAAGAGAGATAAACATTGACTCTGACACAACTCTTTAGTGGCTAGGAAAAAAAAACAGTAACAAAAGGTTATTTTACCAACAAAATAGCCAATTTCCTAACTGATCAATATGTGTGTATAAAACACATGGGAGGGTCTGCCACCTCACGGTTACCTTAACAGCCTTAGTTCCTGCTCTCATAAGCACCCTTGTGAGCCATCTGTTAAAAGAACTCAGTTAACAGAAACTATAGAGGGGTCAACTCACTAATCTAGGTGGAACTGATGAGGGAGCATAAGGCAGGCTGAGGGCAAAGTACAAACTAGCACCCCCTTCCCCCCCCACCCCCACCCCCCAGCCACCAGATGGGATATGTGTGATATTCCTCAGTCACTCCTGGCTGCCCAAAAACAGAGGAAAGGAAAGAAAACAAATGGTTAACTGATAAAGATCACAGTCATATAGGACATGGGTCTCCATCAGTTTACAAATATCTTAGTAAATTACAAGAAAAAGGCAATCTTATCAATAGCCTAATCTCCAGAAACCTGTAAACTAACTTTCCTGGAACCCCAACATCACCCTCTCCTCCATAGCGATGTGGGAACAAAGGCAAGAAGGAAATGGCAGGTAAAATTAAATTTCTTTATGACCTGCAGCCCATGGACAAATACTGAAGCAAATACAGTGTGTAACATTTCTCTAGGAACCCCCTACAGTCCTAATGTTACTGTCTTACTAGAAGAAAAACAACCTTAGCTTGACAATAGCAAGGCTCCTGGCATCTTAAGAGTTCTCTTTAGCATATCAAAGTCCTTCCAAAAACCTCAGTTTTGACTTTACCTCTTCCAACTCCATAGTAAATAACCAGTCACTCTTTACAACCCCAGTGCAGCTCTTTCTGCTCATGGATCCTATCCCCATGTTTTAATAAAATCACCTTTTTGCACCAAAGATGTCTTCAAGAATTCTTTCTTGTCCGTTGGCTCCAAACCCCACCCTCACCCCAAAACTTCATCAGAACTGGTCTGTGGAGCCTCCTGAGCACTTCACAGAGGAAGGAACGGGAATCACCAAGTGTATCAGGAAAACCCAGAAGGAAGCATATCTTATTCCATCTTTAAAGTACTCTTGGAGGGGTGCCTGGGTGGCTCAGTTGGTTAAGCATCCAACTTCGGCTCAGGTCATGATCTCGCGGTCCATGAGTTCAAGCCCCACGTCAGGCTCTGTGCTGACTGCTCAGAGCCTGGAGCCTGTTTCAGATTCTGTGTCTCCCTCTCTCTCAGACCCTCCCCTGCTCAAGCTCTGTCTCTCTCTGTCTCAAAAATAAATAAACGTTAAAAAAAATTTTTTTTTTAAAAGTACTCTTGGAGCAGTTAACGCTGCCTTGTGGCTACTGGGATTGTCTGTTCTGGCTAAATCCTCAGGATCTGCCTACGAAAAATATGAAGGAAAGCACCTGCATACTTTGCTCTAGGAATGCAGAATTGTGCAAGAGTCTAAAAGACAGGGAAAAAGAAGGTACGTGTGAAGGACTCAGTGGCTGATATAGGAAAAATGAATTGGGAAGAGGCTAAGAGAGAATCTCAAGAGAATCACACCTTGTTAATCAGCCTATGATGAATAAAGGTCAAAATGGCACCATTATCTGTATAGTAAACATCACAGGGAATGTTATTAAAAGACTATATAACAGGAACTGCTTAGAACAAGAAAATAGATTCCAGGGGCTATTCATGGAGAGAAGGGTTGATATGGTGGTGAGCAAAGTAGTTTTTAAACTACCGAGTCAAGGACCACCAAGCATCCTCTGGCATGGAGTGAACAGTCTATCTTGAAAATTATGCCCTGCTGAAGAATTCTTAGAAATAGGAAACATTCTAGCAAATAATCTGTGAATAACCAAGTGTGCCTCCTGAGTAAATTGTTAACCTTACCATAAGCAAGCCTTCTCAAAGAATTATATCCATCTTACAGAGCCACAAGACTATTCCTGATCCTGGAGATAGAATGATACAGCCTAGAGAATGGATCTTCTCTCATTAGTAAGCGTCTCAAACTATATACATCTAACCTATAGCCAATTCCTTTCTCTTAAGTATGTTCTCTATTACAAGAAAGTTCTTTATGTATTTACTTATGGAATTGTACATTTATTTAAACAAAAATTCTCCAAATATCAAGATAGTCATATGAGGATCATAACCCAAACTATTGCATGACTTTGGCAATGTTATTTAACTTCTCTGGGGATCAATTTTCTTATCTATAAAATTTGAAAATACTGTGCTTGCCTTACAGGATTAATCAAGAAAATCCACGTAAAGAATTTTGAGTTTCAGTATCTAGGTATGAGCTCAATAAAATGTTAGGTATTGTTGCGAAATTTGTCAAGATTCTTATCACCACAATTATTTAACTAGAAAGACCAAATGCAACTATGTAAACATATGTTTCTTGTTGTATTTCATTATAAGACCTGAAGAATGTGGAGTTTGGGAAGTGATGACCATGGGCAAATATGCTTTGACATACTTGCCTTTAGTAGAAAATGTGATACATAGTTAGAGATGACAGTTGGTGATTTATGATCACCATTACCAACAAAATGATACTCAATTAGTCCAAGTCATAGAATTTTGGGCAAAAGGAAAAATAAAGAAGAAAGAAGTGGCAGAGAGGAAGGGATTAAGAGGAAGAAACAATAAAGGAGGAAGAAAGGAAGCAAGAAAGGAAAGAAGGAAGGAAGAGGTTATATTGTATTTCTGGTTACTGGAAGAATTCAAGAAAATAGAACTGATGATACATATGTTAGAACCTAAAGAGAAGATTGACTTTATCTAACATAATAGGATTGCCATTTGCTATATGGTCTGAATGTGTCCACCCAAAATTCATGTTGAAATCCTAACTGCCAAAGGTAATGGTATTAGTTGGTGGGGCCTTTCGGAGGGAATTAGGTCATGAGGGTGGAACCCTCATGAATGGGATTAGAGCTCTTACAAAAGAGGTTCCACCTGTGCTCTCCAGGCCCTTCTGCCCTGTGAGGCTTTAACAAGAAGTCTGCAACCTGGAGGAGGGCCCTCACTTGACCATGCTTGTACCATGATCTCAGACTTACAGCCTCTAGAACTTAGACTAATACATTCATGTTGTTGATCAACTACTCAATCTGTGGTATTTTGTTATGGCAGCCTAAACAGACTAGGACACCACTTCTTTTAGAAACTGGAGATATATGGAGCTGATAATACTATTAGTCTTTCCCTCATAGTTTGCTTTGTTGCTGATCACACAGGCTCTTCTGCTTTCCAAGTTTCCTCCCAGAGTTGGTGGGCTGGCAGCTGGTGAGGAAGAAGTAGGTGGAACTAAGGGCACTTCAAAGTAGTTATTTTAGGAGACAGCTGCAAGCCACAGAGTTTTATGGACTGGGTCCTCACCTCATGAAAATTCAAGAAAAAATTAAAGGAAAGATAAATGTGGAATTTGTGGTTGGGGGGGGTGGTAAGTGGAATCAAAGAAAATCAAAGTTTGTATCAATAGAGTAATAACAGACTAAGTGGGGAAAAATGCAGCTTGCATCTTGAGTACTCCACAGAACGTTGGCTTGTCTTGTTGAGGGAGGGGCAGTGAACAGACTGAGCTAAGCCAGAGAATCATCAATCCAGCCATCATTTGAAATGCATTTTATATTCTTAAAAAAAATTAGTTTTAGTTAAAGTGAGCATTTATAACAATTTCTATGGGGGGAAGACAAAACAAAAGTAAAACACAGAAATCCATCTGATCCCAACAGCTGCATCAACAAGAGAACAACATTTAAAACAAATTCTGCAAATGTTAAGAATTTTATTAAAACATTTACCCAGAAACCATGCA
Organism: Panthera onca; assembly: GCF_046562875.1. Classification (NCBI taxonomy): domain Eukaryota; kingdom Metazoa; phylum Chordata; class Mammalia; order Carnivora; family Felidae; genus Panthera; species Panthera onca. The sequence goes on from NC_138346.1 coordinate 151,837,824, forward strand.
TAATTTCCTAATGTTGCCCAGAAGTGATTGCCAGACAGATCTCAGAAACCAACAAGAGGAGAGTTTTTGTTTTGTGTGCTGAGCCAAATCAAGTAGTGTTTAGACAGTCATGTTCTAGAACATAGAGTTCAGTAAACACTAGATGAGCACCTAGCAGATGCTGAGCATTGTATGAGAAGAGAAGACAGATGATCTCACAATGAATCTATGAATGTGGCAAATAGCACAACAACCTATAGGGGCCTATGAAATCTGAGTGCCACTGCCTCAATTTCTAGGACATGAAAGAATCAAAAAGAGCTGAACTTTGTGTTTTAGCCACAACTGTATTTAAGCAGATGCAGACATTCCTATTATTCTCCCTATAGACTTAGGGCTGCTCAGCTGTGAATTTTAGAGAATCTCAGTGGAAAGAACCAATATGTTATCAAATAGAAAATACTCTTGATTGCAAGGTACAATATTCAGTGTTTCCCTAAAAACAAAGACAGAGCATGAGAAAAAGTAGGGGAGAGCGAGAGGCACATTTTCTGGGATTCTAATAGCTGATTTCTGCAAAATCCATCCTAAATCCTCATTGCAGAGGTAAATAAGAATTAAACCCAATGTTCAGAAAAGGACAGTTAGGGAAACTTGTATGTTTCAACATTGACACTGGATAGAGGAAAAGAGAAAAATATCTCCCATGAAAATTTGAACTACAATCTTTTGCAGGTATGCAGTCTAAATTCACAATGCTCATGTGGTCCCAAAATCTTTAGTAGAGGATTTAATTTGAAGTGGTCTCAGCTTGATAGTGCCCCCAGGTGACTGGCAAAAACAAACACAAAATCTTCCACAGAAGGAGGAGAAATGAGAGTTCAATCCAGGACAGTAGAAGATGCATCAAATGGGAGGGGCATCCTGATTTCAGAGAGATGCAAATGTGAATAAAGTGCATCCTTAATCTGAAGAAATCAGGCAGCTGGTGTGAAATTCTGCTTGGTCAAGCACACTGGTTTTCATACATGCTCAGTTATGCAAAGACCATGTGGAATTTTGTTTGTTTGTTTGGACTTGATTTGAGGCTATTTCTTTGTTTCTAGCTGCTGTTCAGATTTTGGGCATCCTGGAGCTTTGACCTAATACATCTCTATTTGCTTTGATTGTATCCTACTCTTTGCTTCTTTTCTCTGGTTTTATCGTACTTTCCTGAATTTTTACTTTTTCATTAATTCATTCATTCAAGAATATTTATTCAGATGATTCAGAACTTCATGAGACAGGAGGATTCTTGTCTTCATGGAGTTCAAAGACCTACCTAGGGATTTTCAGACTTCAGTAAATATTAAGTTCTTATGAAGACTATTAAGAAGGAAAGTGTTCGTGTCCCTCTTTGGGTGGCTCTGATTCAGAAAGTCAGGGACTTGTTCTTCGTAGCTGCATTTTTAACAAAGCTACAAATTAATCTGATGCACGCTAACGTTTGAGAACCCCAGACAGTGTGTGCACTCCCATCTCACCTCCAAAATCCCAGAGTTGACTGCTTTGTTTCTGCTCCTCACAGTCCTGGGCCTAAAACAATTAGAATTAAAACTTGTCCATGAGAATTCTTTAAGGCAGGTGTGACCCAAGCCAACAGAATCAAATTATTCTATAAAATTAGCTGGATTTGATCAACTTAATGGACTCAGCCATGCAATTCCTACTGTATTGTTTGCTCCAACAGCAGCTGAATTCCTGGAAAATGGCCCTAATCTTCCACTTTGAAGGACTCACCCCCAAAACACAGAGCAGAGCTTTCTGGAATTCCTATTGTGTGGTGAGTTCTCTATGGATGTTTTTTGAAATGAATGAGTTGGAGTCTCTAGAAGATTCTTCAGTCCCTTCTGAGTGATTAGGGAAAAGTTGTATTAGAAAATGAGTTTTCCGAGGGCATCTGGGTTGTTCAGTCAGTTGAGCATCTGACTCTTGATTTCAGGTCATGATTTCACAGTTTGTGGGATCGAGCCCCACTTGGGATTTTCTCTCTCCCCCTCCCTTGCGCTCTCTCTTGCATGCACTTTTTCTCACTCTCTCTCCATCTCTCAAAAATAAATAGGAAGGAAGGAAGGAAGGAAGGAAGGAAGGAAGGAAGGAAGGGAGGGAAAGGAAGAAAGAAAAGAAAGAAAGAAAGAAAGAAAGAAAGAAAGAAAGAAAGAAAGAAAGAAAATGGGGTATTTTGCTAATAGCAGAGAATTATGGTCCTGTGAGGTGAATTGTATTCTTATTCCCTGGGGATACATGACTAATTGCTAGTGTGTATAGAAAAATCAGAAAGTCCCATTTTATAATCATGTCACACATTAGACACTTTTCTGTTTTGCTTGTTACAAGCACATTTGCAAAGCATGCCATGTTAAATACCCTGATCATTTTTCAGCTTGATTATTGAGGTAGAAAGAGAGGGAGAATGAGCAAAATTTCAAAGTTCTGATCCTGGCTATGTCACGAGCAATCTTATACTGTGGGCTTCAATAACCACACCTGTAAAATGAGAAGACTGACTTACATGCAGTCAAAACCCTCAGGTTTACCGTACAATTCCTGTAAATCACCATGTGACAAACGTGAAATGCAAGGTAGAGCTATCATTACTAATAATGTCATTAGAATGAAGGGAGCAGCTGTTGTAACTTGGTTACTTTCAATAACAGAGATTCAAACTATGACTGGAAGCATATTATAACCTGTTCGCATGCTGAGTAAATACATGCACCTTCATTCACTTAGCACCTCTGTAGGTTTTCAGATTAGGAAATAAACCATGATACAAACTTAAACTTGACATTGCTCCACACCTCTCAATCAGGATTATCTTATATCAGGTTATCAAAAAAGACACACCATCCACTTTCTTGGTGACATCTCCAGTCTTTCCTTTATTTTCACTGTTAGTTGACACAATGTGCTTGTGGCTGCGTTCTCAAAAAGGAATGAAGGAAAGTTCAGCAGCAGGCTGTGTAGCTCTGTTCTAAAGGCAAACAGCCTTTCAGGATATACCACTTTTCTTCTTCTGTGTGATATTGTATGGACCAGAGAAGTGTGAGTGGGTCCTCAAGGTGATGGCAGATCGTGTGATGACAGATCAGTTGCCCCAGAGAGCACTGTTAGTGACTTTATATTCTTTGACAAGAAAGAGATAGTATAAGTCAATATTTCTAACCATTTCAAAAGTTTCAAATTCTACCTTCAAAAAAATCCAAATCATTTCCTTCACACTGCTCCAGGTCTTAATGACAAATTTTGCAGTTTGTCACGTGCTTTACTATTTGGTTTAGCTACTTAAGTGTTATTATTACTACTCCATCACAGTTACTATTATTAAAAAAACAGTTTCTCTCTTAAGTGAGTAAGAATAACATCCCAAATCTGGATGTTATACAGACTTTCCCATAGGGGCACTGTTGACTGGGAGAAGGGGAAAAGAATATTTCACTGCAGTGTTTATTGGAGAGTTTTTCCAATAATATTAATTTCTTAAAAAAGGGCATCCCATCTTGTGCTGGGGAAATTGGAAGCCTGGCACCACAATCCCATAGGGATTGAAACAGCCATCCATAAATCTGCACAGTGTGTCTGATTCTGCCCCCATTGAGCAACTGTAATAGGAGTTCTATAGACACGGCAGGGGCTGAATCAAGACTACTACCGAGTGAAAGAAGGCTGCTGTCAGCACTGTATATGCATTAAAAGACAGTAGACAGCTGCGCATGCATCCTGAGGTTGTACAGTTTCTGAATGTGCTAAGTCCTAGATTCTAAAACTATTTGTGTTTATTTACCAATACCTTGCTATGCTATTTATTAAGTTTGTCGCTAAACCCTGTTTTGCATACACTGGTACTTGCTCATGCATGCCTTATGAATATAGAAATTAGCATCTCATTAACTTGATAATTAGGCCAATGATAAACAGCTGTTTGGTTGCCGTGAAGGGCAAGATTTCTACCGAAGTTACTTATCTGCCATACACAATAGTGGTGCAATTATTTGTCACACTATCAATTATAGACAAACAACAATAGGAAATAAACTTTTCTTTCACACATTTGCTTTCATTGTAATTAAGATCCAAATTCATGCTCTGCTTTTGGAAAAACAATAATGCAGTGTTGTCTAACAATCTTGATAATGTAAATTTTCAGCTTGGCTTTTATATTTCACACACAGTTCAAACATCTCACATTGTGCATTCTGCTATAAATGACTATTTCCAAGATGTCTTTTTTATTTTTTTAAAGCTCTCCTGTTTCCATTTTATGATGTTGAGAACACTGATCATTGAGAATTTCTCAAGTTGTCTGGTTTTGCTCTAGTTTCTGTCTCCCTCCCCCTCCAAGATTAAAATCTATACTTTGACCTTCTCTTGCTTATAATAGGATTTGTGCTGAGAGAAATCATCTGAGAGACGTCTGGAGTGCAATGAAAGCAATGACAATGTTTTCTCGATTGTTTATGCATGGCTCAATCCACATTATTTCTGGAAGAAAAGAAAAAAGAAAAAAAAAGAATAAAGAAAACAATGCATTTCCCTTCAATCCACATGGATTTAAAACTGGAGATGTAATTTAAAAAAACAGAAGCAAAAAACAAAAACAAAACCAGAAACTGGTCTTTCCAACTAATAAAAAAGGAACTCAGTGCTGTGCTCACAGCAAAGTCGTGGAAGATAATTTGAAACTTCAGTTAGCTTCCTGTAGAGAAAAATAACAACCACCAAACTAATGGGTAATCAATGGCCAATTGCCTCAGAAAAGAGGCGCCCCACAGAATTCCCTAGAAATTAATGTGCTACATAGGAGGCATTGGAAAATATCTTAAGACTATCCTAGTGAGCCCACCTTTCTTAACAAATAAGTAAGGTCTAGGGTGCTATCTTTGCTAATAAAGACCTGGAGACGAAATGCAGTCTTCATTTAAGTTTCCATGTGCTGTTCTCTGAACCACTATATTAAAAACAATCTTCCCCCATGATTTCTAGTGCTGTAGTGGAGTATAGTTTATGTGAAAGTAAATCTGGAAAGATTACCTTTCAAAACTGCCAGATGCTTCGCATTTTCTGGTAGAAATCTGGATTCTAGGTCTGTAATGATATTTCCTGCTGTGCTCAACACTCAATCAGAACGTATGCTTCTTGGAGGGCAATATAAGGATTCCAAGGCTAACTTGGTCGTTTGGCTTTTATATTTTTCCAATCCAGCTGGGGGGTATAAATTTAAATTTTGGGCCTCCCAAGCTAAACTTCAGGAGGGGTCTTTGTTAATTTTAGATCTCCTGCAGTTGAAACCCCTCCTTGCATAAACTTTCCCATGCAGTGCAGTTTATGATTATATTTATACCAATGAATAAAACATACCTTAAAAAAAAAGAAAACTAAATTACGGCATTAATGATACAGGAATGTATGGATTCTCATTGCCCTTGGCTCTCCCATGTTTAGATTCAAGTTCCTTCCTCTACCTAGTTTGAATTACATTAGTGTCCCCTTCCCTCTCTTCCTTCATCCATCTTATACATTCTTTAATAGGGTATCATGGTTCTAAGCACATACTCTGAAGTATATAAGCCCATGGTTAGAATTTTGGCTCTTTCATTTTAAGTCTGTTGGACTTTGGGGATGATTAACTTAATTTCTCTGATCAGTGGTGTGCTCGTCTGCAAAATGGGACTAATAATAGCATCTACTTCTTAGCGTTATTGTGAGAATTAAGAGAAATAATATAGAGAGAGCACTTAGCACAGTGCTGCACAGAGCACACATATCAGTTAATGTTAGCTGCTTTCCCTAACCAGGGGACAGCCTCACAGAGACGCAACATTGCCGGGGGCAGGGGGGTACTCTTGCACCTGCTTGCCTTGGTTCAAATCCCTGCTTCAGTGCACTCTACATGTGCCACCGTACACAGCTATCAACATCTTTGTGTCTCATTTCCCTCATTTCAAAAATGAGAATGATAGTAGTAGCTACCTCATGAAGCTATTGTGAAAATTAAGTGGATTAATGATTGGTCAATAGTTCTATATATGTTCATTAAATAAACCTGTTAAATATTTGGTCCAACTCAATTTGGTCCAGACTCTTCCCCACCCTACTGCTATTCATCCATTCCTCGTAGTGCTTCTCTTAAAACTCTGGGCATTTACCTAAACAGCCTCTTCCTGTGCAGGACACCATACAATAGTGTCACCTGAACCAGAGGTGACTGGTGAGGCAAGCAGGTCATTGAAGGCAAGCTAGCCTGGAGGTTATGCAGTCACGCACTGTAGGCTGATAAGAGCTGCTTAGCTCTGGGGATTCTTATTTTGTAACACCATTTTTTTCATCCAAGGACCTTCATTGTTTTCCGGGCTCTGATCCTATAAAGTACTGCACATAGAAGGTCTAGATCCCTTACTACTGAGATGCTTCTTGTGGTACTTCCAGCCTAGACACACTGGGCCTCAAAAACCTTGCTGAGGTTTATAAAGGCAAGTCTGGAGCATTGTACTTCTCTGCCATTTCCCTGCTTGTAAATTGCACCTCATATACCTTTGTATATATTTGTATCATATTAGTATCTCTGTCATCTTTGAATGACGGTTGTATCATGATTTGTCTAAATATATGTGTATTATTTTCCTAGTTAGCCAGAGAATTCCTCAGGAATACCTGACATGATGCATGACCTCAAAGCCTGGCACTATCCTTAGACTGTCACAGGTACTCAGTATACTTTTGTGTTTGGATAATCCTGATAAAACCAGTGAGAGTTAAATTTGGTTATAAGTATCAGAAAAAAAAAAATGACCATGGTTTAACTAAGATAATATATTTCCCTCTTACCCTCTAAAAAGATGTAGCCTAAGGTCGGTGTGATGGCCCAGAGTGCCATATTGGTTCCTTCTGTGTCATTCCTTTGACTTCAGATCATGGCTCTAGCTCCTGAGATCATCTCAGGGTCCAAGAAACTGTTGAAACCCCAGCCGTTGTTTTCCCATCACAGAAGACAGAAAGGTAAAAAGTTCTCCCATCACTTGAGGAGAACTTGCTGGTAGTTGAACACTAGGCACATTTGTCAGCATTCCATTGGCTAATGGACCACGCATAGCTGCAAGGAAGGTGGAGGTGAGGAAGTATGGTCTTTGTCCTCGGTGGTGATGAGTCCTGCTAAAAGTCACAATTTGATGACTAAAGAAGAATGGGAGAGTAGACACTGGGGATGACCCTCCTGCTCTGCCCTAGCTGCCATGGCTTTTTAGTTCCTGGTTCCAGATCCTTCCTATTTCCCGATCGTTTTGCTTTCTGTTCACAAAAAGAAATCACTTTGATTTCTGTGATTAAATGTAACCAAAGAAGTCTAAGCAGGAAGCAACATATCCACGTAACCATGGACACAGTTTACCTTATGTTTATTGATTTTTCAGAATTGGCAACATATTGCCTAGCCCTTTGCCTATGTTTGCTATGCAGAGTTGTAAAAAGTGGAAAAAAATAATAATACCCAATGCTATATACTAGGGACCCGGAGATACGTATTTTAATCCTTACACCAATCCTATGGAGCAGATTTCATTACTTACATATAAAGATAAAGAAACTGAGGAGGTTAAAGTATGCCTCAGCCATACTGTTGCTGATGAGCATAACTGGGATTGGAGTCCAGGGCATTCCAATGCCTGCATCCACTGTGTAACCTCTTTGCAATGCTTAATAAAAGTTAACTGTTGAACTGTGCCGTAAATCTTGTAGACGTAGTTCTGCATCCTACACATTTTAATTATGTGATATGTGATTGTTTTTCTTGATGACAATTTTACGTATTCTTTGCACAGCACAGCAACATATGGAAATCTGACATGATAACATATACTTTTTAGGAATGAAGGCTTAATAAATCATCTCAAAATTTCTCACAGTTTTGTTGCTCTTACCATTAGAACGTTCTTTATTCAAAGTTTGTGTCTTACAGATCATAGAGTGAATTAGAGGCATCCTTTCCCTCTCGATTTTCCTGCTGACTCTAGCATGGTGAGAATGAGCTAGAACAGATCATTTAAGCTCTCAGAGCTATGCTTAGAAGGACCGGAGCACATGGAGCATAATAATTAATTGCCATAGTTGCTTACTCAGCATTTTGTGAGATGCAAATTCTCTTCAAAACTGTTCTCTATATCACCCTTTGGTGTGACCATGTTAAAAATGAAAAATGAAAATAGTGTTCCAGAGGAGCGGGGGGAAGGCTTGAGTTTCAAAATAAAGGGATATGGAGGGGCATCTGGGTGGCTCAGTTGGTTAAGCATCCGACTTTGGCTCAGGTCATGATCTCGCGCTTCATGGGTCCAAGCCCCATGTTGGGCTCTGTGCTGACAGCTCGGAGCCTGGAGCCTGCTTCAGACTCTGTGTCTCCCTCTCTCTCTCTGCCCCTCCCTTGCGTGCTCTCTCTCTCTCTCTCTCTCTCTCTCTCTCTCTCTCTCTCAAAAATAAATAAACATTAAAAAAAGGGTTATAAAATGCTCCCATCTATATTAATCTCTCTTTCATAGCGATGAAAAATGAAATGCAGAAGACAACTATTGGGGCAAATGCTCACCTCAGTCTCTATCCTTTCAGAACTGCTTGTCACATGTCAACCCCATCCTTGAGATCTGATAACAGTGTTTGCCACGTGTGACCCCACAGCCCTGGCCATAGGTAACTGGACAGGTGGGGAAGTTCTCCTGCCTAAAACTAGAGCGAACAGATTACCTCTGCCTCAGGAGTTTGTAATAAGGGCTGAGAGGCAGTCAGTCATTTTAGGTTTAGAAATGACTTTTTCTTTCCACTATGCAAAGAGATGGAGAAAGCTGAACTGTAGAGAGTCAGAAGTGAAGCACATGTGTTAAGAAGACCAAAGATATAAGATGGAGAGGTTGAGTGCCCTGCATTCCCTAAGGCTTTTTGCCTCCTGGTTCCCTCATCTCTTTCCCTTTTGCTTGCTTTGGCTTGATTTGATTTCTGTTATTAAATGTAACCCAAAGAACCTTAACTAATTCAGGCGGGAAACAATGTTAAGAAAGGCAAAGCGGGAGAAGTACTTCTAAAATAGGTTGCTACTGCACAGAAATGAGGCAGAAAAACCAAGACCCCCAGAGATCTAAGGCAGCCTTGTTGATCATACCCCGCCCCCCCTTGTCCCCATTCAGAGTGGAGACCAGTTTTCTCACTTGTCAGGCTACTCATGACAGTATCTAATCACGAAAATCTCTTCCAGACAGGCGTTCCAGGAACTTTGCCCTGAAAAATATTTGAAACTGAACTGTACAAGCTTATAAACAGACTCCTAGTATTCGCAGTGTAATGGAAACAACAGGACTCCCCATGCATATCTTTAGGCAGGGAAATCTCCTAGAAGCTATGAAGCCTGAAACCAAAGATTCTTTGGAATATATTGCATGAAGACGATCTTTTTCTTGGCACTCTTCCACAAGCCTTCAATCACTCTGTGAACTAAATTTCTTTCCATATGTTTTTCATTCATTTACATTTAAGATAAAAATTATTGGCTCTGAGAGCCATTTGATGAGTGGTGATTCAGTGATTCTTTCATTGTGATCTCAGTTCAGTGATGATGCCTATCGTCCACAAGATGTTCCAAAAAAGTGGAATCATTACTGATGCGACTGAAGTCATCACTTGGTAATAGTAGACTTGCATAGTTTCTTTTAATCCCCAGCAAAGAAGTCTGAAACAGAATCAATATCTGTTCCGTTGCTCTATTTTGAATTCATTTATTTTGAGTTCATTTATTGAAAACCTAACATTCTAACTAGGACAAAGAGCCATTGTTTAATTTTTGGAAATTGTATGTCTATCTTATACCAGTTGCTGCTTCCAAGAACATACTAAGACACAATTAAAACCTCTCCATCTAATTTTGGCACCTCTGGCCTTAGTTTATATTCTAGGGAAACATCGTTATTTGATTTATTTTTCATTATTAAAAGCAATGAGGGGCACCTGGGTGGCTCAGTCGGTTAAGTGTCCGACTTCAGCTCAGGTCATGATCTCACAGTTCATGGGTTTGAGCCCCAAGTCAGGCTCTGTGCTGACAGCTCGGAGCCTAGAGTCTGCTTCAGATTCTGTCTGTCTCTCTCTCTGTCCCTCCTCCACTCTCACTGTGTCTCTCTCTTTCAAAAATAAATAAACGTTAAAAAAATATTTTTAATAAGTAAATTAATTAAATAAAAGCAATGAAAAACTTTTTCATATGGTCACATTTATGCTACACTGAGCAATTACTTCATTTCTTCTGCTGACATTGCCAGTATGTATCATAACATTCAAAATATAAGCATTAAAAAAAACTTTAAAAAGCAGCCACTGGTGTAAAATACTTGAGCTATTCATCCTAGTATCTGCCTTCCCATATCCTCTCTTTGATGAAATGTAATTTCTCTTTTGCCTTCTCTGAAGCTGTATCTATCTACCTGATACCAAATCGTTGTGATAAGACAGTCCAAAATCATGACAAAAATCCATTTACTAAGTCCTACAGTGACCCATAGCCCTACATTTTTTCTTGATTGGGATTCTAGATAGGGAAGTTTGTCTAGATGTAAAGATAAAATAGAGGTGGTCTTGCAGAAACTATTTTCATCATTTAAGAAAGAAATATATATTCCTGAGCCTTCACTGGAACTGTCCCACTTGGGTTTTTAGAATGACAAAAGGCATATTTTGCCTCATTTGCCTGTGAAAATATGCCTTTTTGAGTGCATAGAAAACCTATATTATTTGAAGTGCACTTTGATAAGTGTTTCATTTTTATGAACCCAGGAAAACAAATTTATTCCATTTTTACAAATAATAAAGTTTTTTTTATTCTTAGAGCTATCTCTTCACTAGAAATTGAGATCATATACTGAGTATTTCCTATGTAGATGGGAATTATTCATAAAAGATAGGAGAATACAAATTTTCTTATGACCTTATTAGAGCTAACTTTGAGGTTTTAATAAGTGCCAAGTATTTCACAAATGTTATCTCATTTAATCTTTCATAACTCTAAATGCCCAATTATTAGCCCCACTTTACAAACAAGAAAATGAAACTGTTAAGAGTTTAAATAACTTAACTGTAGTCACATAGCTGATAAGAGAAAGAGCTGAGACTCAAGCCCAAATTCCAAAAGCTCAAGGTCTGAAGGTATATCTATTATAAATTTTGAAAACCACCATTAAGGAGAAAGAGATACCAGGATGCCAGGGCTACCCTGCCATTTTATTCATAAAATGGGCTTGAGAAAGGCACGTACTTCTGCATATATTTTTTTGTCTTTCAGTAACACAGGGATAATAATAACTTCTGTGCCCGAGAGGGTCAAAGAAGGTAGTCTTTATAAAGGTACTCTGATTCTGCCAAGTGCTCTTCATAGATATGATGGAACTATTAAGTTCATCTACATCTGCAGTCTTAGAGCTTTGCAGTATGTGTTTGCTCTTTAAGGTCACAGATGAGAACCAATGTGCACTGGGCAGCAGGGTTACATATTCTTTTTGAGTGAGGAGTGATTGGCACTGATTGCTCCAGCTTTTCAAGTCATCTGTGGAAATAGAAAATATTGTGTTTTATCTGAGGCAACAAGACACTGTTTTTCAGCATTCACATTCTCATCAATTTCTCTTGAAGAACATATAATTATACAATGGGTGGATCTGAATCCTGAGAGTAAAGAGTAAGAGATGGAATTGCAGAAATCTGTAAGATGTGAGGCATGTGATAGAAGACGCGTATTTGCATCCACTTCCTTCCCGGAAATGATGGTTTCATTTTCTGAAAGAGAAATGGTAATGATAGTTTATGAGAGAAATAGACTATTCTCTGAAACATCCTGAAGAATATTTTTGCTCAGAATAAAAAGTGGTTACAGAACTGTTCATAGATCCTATGTGTGTATATATATATATATAATATATATATATATATATATATATATTTGGTCAACTTTAACGTTTAGAAAAGTTCATTGGATGAGCTAATTTTAGTATTGGCATTCTCTCTCATGTATATGTATATGTACATGTACATGTACATGTATATGTAAAAAAATGAGAGACAAGGTAGCATTGGTATTTGGAAAACCACTTCTTAATTAGCACTTATCATGTACCAGGCAAAGGCCTTCTTTTCCCCTATCTTATTTAATTGTTCCTACAATGTTGTAGGTGTTATATTCAGATGAAAAGCAGAGGCTTGGAGAGGTCAGTGACCTCCACTCTTTACCTCTGCTAATAATCATATTTGAGAGCCTGTCATGTGCCTGACATTTTACATACATTATCTCCAGTCCTCACAACAACAGTACAATGTAACTGACATTGTTCTCATTTGCCATTGCAGGCACTAATTCTCAGAAGACTTGAAAAAATACTAGAAGTCATATATCTAGTAAGCCACGGAGCTAAGAATCCATGCCATGCTGGACCGACTTCAAAGCCCAAATCCACACTTCATGGTACAGATTATAAATGGTCAATAGGTTCACTAGCAGTTGGCAGAATTCTGTTCCTCAAGGTATCACCTCACCTCTGTTGTGTGGTGCTGTCTACAATATAGCATTTTGCCTCTCTAAGACCAGCTACAGGGCATCTTTCTTTAGGGTGCTAAAACAGTTCTACAAAATATAATGTAATAAATAGAATAACATACCATCACCTTGGGCATGTAATGTAACCTCATCAAGAGAGTGACATCTCATCGCCTTTATTATATTCTTTTGGATAGAAATAAGACAAAGCTTCCACTTCAAGGAGAGGGGATGATACAAAGATGTGACACATGTCAGGAGGAAGGAGTGACCACTAGCTGCCTGCCACAGCTAGTACACCAAATAATTTTACTTAGATTAGAATTATCATATAACCTAAACCCTATTATTCTGTTTTGTATCATTAAATTTACAAATACTTGAAGGATCAAAAACGGATACAATTTTCTTTATAAAATTATGTAGCCAACATAATACATATTAATGATTTTGTCATCACTATTTCCCCACATATCTAGTTCTTGATAACCATTTTGTACATAAAAGTAAGTGCTCACAAGCATCACTAATTACTACAGTATTTTATTCTTTCAATGATTCTTTCAACATTTATATACTTCAGTTGATTGATATAATTTACCATATAAAACTAAATAGGAAATTTTCTTTCAAGTTATATCTAAAATGCTTCCCTATATTTGAAAGTGAATGTTTGGATATCAACAATAAACGTAAATGATATACTTTGTCCCTATTAACATAGTTACAGTGATTACGTACAATCGCAAGCTATTACTTGTGATAGGAAGCTATGTAATCACATAAGCACAGATCATGTAGAATTCCAGGCATGTTAGATATAATGTTGAAGTAGGCATGAGGCTATTCAGCTTCTAAAATGCTGAGTTTCAAATTGAACCCAATACCAAGGCAAAAGCCATTAGTGTTGTTTCTACTGATTTTCACTCATGGTAGCTTTAGAATTGCTGTTGTAGCTGTAGTTGCGACCCATTTTTCATTCTTACTTTCATTTACTAGTGCATCCTATCAGTTTTTTCTTGATTAATTTCACCAAAGCTTCACCTATTGGTTTTATTAAAGAATTCCCTTTGGCTTATTTTATTAAATGTTTCTATGCCTCAAATTCTCTTCTTGTAAAAGTGGAGATAATAATAGTTCTCCTTAAAATTTGTCTTCTATTTCAATTAATTTATGTTCTTATTATTTTGTGTTTTCTGCTATATTTGGGTTTATCCTACTTTTCCCTAAGTTCAATTCTTTACTTTTTAATTTCTTCTTTTTGAATATGAGTATTTAAAACTATATATTCCCCCAGCTATTGCACAAGTTTTGACACACTTTAACTTCATTATCTTTCAGATGTAATGTTTAAATTTTTTAGTAATATTTATTCTCTGACCTAAGAGTTATTTATAAGTCTGAGTTCCAATTTAACAGATGTTTTGTTTTAATTGACCTTTTCATTGCTTTCCAATTTAATTGCCCTGTGGTCAGAGAAAATGATATGACATTTCTTTTTCTGAAATTCATTGACACTTCCTTTATGGACTGGAATATGGTCAATTTTTTAAGTTGCTGAACATTTCAAGAAGATTATATATTATTTAATTGTTTTTATTTGGTAACCCGTGGAAATCTTAATGAATTAACATAATAGAAGCTTCTCTCTCACTCAGGTTAAAGTCCAGATATTGGACTTCAAACTGTGATTCAGGGTTTAGGCTGCATCCAACTTTAATTCTGCCATTTTTGAAATGTGATTCTTAAAATGACCCTATCGACTATGTCCATTCTGAGTACACGAGGGAAAAAAGTCATGGAGACCAGCTTGGTCACATGGGTACAAATGACTAAAAAGCAGCTGAAAAATGTAGTCTAGCTCAGAGCCAGGAAGAAGAGCAATAGATTTTGTTGATTAGCTACAGTACTACCTCAGTTCTGATATTTTTTAACTCTATAAATTAAACACTTCTATCATTTTTTTAAATACAGAATTACAAATATTTAGATTTTCCTACATGTCTGCACATACCTTTGCTCATCATTTTCTTAATTTGTTTTCTGTTTTGTTTTTTGTTTTTTGATTTTTTATTATTTTTTTTTTAAAGGATAGGCAGGCGATACAGTAGGGACCAATTAATACTGAAATCTCATTGGGTTAACCCATAAAAAAATTATTTCTCATTCACACTAAATGTCTACTAAGGTGAGTGGAACTGTTTCTCCTTAAAATCAGTCAGGGACCTCATCATATTGTGCTGTTGCCTTGGAATTACACGTGCCACCAGTCCTGCATGTCCCTCCCTCTTATGGCTCATTAGTCAGAACCCATGGTATGGCCTCCAGCTGACTGCCATCACCTCATAGCAGAAATTGGGTGGTGAGCACACTGTCTCTGTCACGCTTCCCTCTGGTTTCATTTTCTTCTTTCCTTTAGAAATTTCCTCCTGTGAACTTCTGTTGGTTGTAAACATTCTTATTTTTTGTTTCTCTGAATATGTCCTTATTTATCTCCAATATTTAAATATAGGCAGTTTTGTTAGAATTACAGTTATAGGTTAATTACAACTTTCTCTTGACATTTTGAAAATATTATTCCATTATCTTCTGGCTTCCACTAGGCTTCTAGAAGTAGATGACATTTTACTCTTTTTTTTTCCTGTAACTTTAAAGTTTATAAATTTTTAGCACAATGTGTGTGTGTGTGTGTATCTTGTTAATGATGTCTGGAACTCAAAGGTCTTTTCTTGCATTTCAAGGTTTTTTTTCTTCAGTTCAGTGAACTGGTATTCTATTATTTCTTTGCTCATTGTTTCTCATCTGTTCCCTTTTGTCCCCTAGTAATTATATTATTCATACATTAGATATCCCAGATCTCTCCTCCACATCTCATATTATTTTGATCATATTTTCTGTTTCTTTGTGAATTTGTTCTGCATTGATGGTTATTTCTTCAGTTTGATCTTCCAAGATAACTATTATTCAAAATAACTATTTCCTGCCATGTTGTCTTTCTTTGGAACTGTTGTATCTCTTACCTTCTTCTTTTCACTCAGGGTAACCACCATACTTCTCTGAGTACAGAAGCTTCTGGAGAGATCTTCATCTTCCGACTACAAAATCTGCAAGTAACTCTGTTGTACCTGTTTTCTTTGCTTTTGTCCCTATTGCAGTGGTCAAATACACTATCTGTACTATAAATCCTAATATCTCCCATATTATAATTCTTTATGTATTATCATTCATTTCTCTATATTTGTTTGCTTATATCAGCAAACAACCATACTATAGTAGCAGGGAATATAACATGGTGCTTCTGAAATCAGACTACGGAGATTTAAAGCTTAACTCTGCCAATTTCTAGCCTTGGGGCCCTAGATAATTTAATTGTGTTTGCTTTATATCTCTTTATATGCTTTTATTAAGGGAGGAAATACCAGTATTTGCCTCTTGGTATTATTAAGATGAAATACTTTATGAATTTGAAGTAATTGGCATAGTGCCTGACCCATAGCACTAAATAAATAGAACTTAATATTTTTAATCTTAAAAAGTAAAAACAGGGATGCCTGGGTGGTGCAGTCGCTTGAGTGTCAGATGCTTGGTTTTGGCTCAGGTCATGATCCCAAGGTCGTGAGATTGAGCTCCAAGTCGGGTTCTGCGCTGAGTATGGAGCCTGCTTAATATTTCCTCTCTCTCTTCCTCTGCCCCCTCCCCTACTCACATTTGCTCTCTCTCTCTCTTAAAAAAAAGTGAAAACAATGTCACTTGACCTACAGAAAGCCCTGAGTTCTACCCACTTGTCTGTTCTTTGTCACATAAAAACTGTTCTCACAATGTGTCCACAAACTCTCTCTCCTTCTCTGAATCACCCCATGCGTTGCTTAACTTGAAATACAATCGACATGCTGGTAACTCCCAAATATCTCTCTACCTGCCAATCTCCTTTGCATCCTAGACTCATATGTGCTTATTCAGTATCTCTATTTTTATGACTCTTTTGCATCTTACTCTTAACATGGCCAGAAATCAATTCTTGACCTTGCCCCTTCCCCCTCAAATAGTTTATTTTTCCACTATTTTTGATCTCATTAAATGTCACCACCACATACCCAATTTCTTAAACCAGGCTCTTAAAAATTATCTTCGATCACTGTATTTCCCTTTCCAACCACATCAGCATGTATAGTTGGTTTTACCTCCAAAATGTATCTTGCATCTGACATCCTACTACTGTCTCCAAGCCACAACCTTGTTCAATCCAACATCATTGTACACACATTGCATTTTACAATAGCTTCCTAATTATCCTGTCCATTTCCATTCTTGCACCAATAGCCTTTCAACCTGTTCTCAAGATAATTGCCAGAATCTCCCTTTAATAATTCATATATCATCATGTTGTGATCCAACCTAAGATTCCTGCTTTTTTTTGTAGCCTAAAAGTTGAACCAGTATATAACTTAACACATCCCTGCCTGATCCTCTCCTACTGCCTATCTCTCCTACTTTATCTTGATAATTCTCCTTACATTCACCATGTTCTAACTACCCTGTACTGATAGTTCATAGAGAATCTGAGCTCCTTCCTGTCTCAGAGATTTCAAGCTTAGTTTCCCATTACAAGAATAATATTCATTTGCCAAATCCTTCCAATTCTTTGGGACTGTGCTAACACCTACATGGAAAGGATTTTTCTACAACCTCACATACAGTAGTTCAGACCTCTCCCTTTATTCCTTATCTTAGCACTGTTATTATTGTCTTCACAATATTTCATACAGCCTCTCATTTTCTTATATTGTGGTCTCTTGTTTACTTCCTGTCTCCCCACTTAAAATAAGTTTCATAGGGCAAGGCCACCTGTCTTGTACCCTGTTAAATACACTGTGCCTGGTACATAATAGATTCTGAGTGATTTATTCACTAAATAAATAAATGAAGACTAAATTATTTCTGAACAATATTATTTTGTTAATTTATCTTTCAAATTTTAAAGTAAAATAATATGTCTTATTTCATTTCCAACAATACATTTTTGTGTTTTAATTATCTCTCTTCAAAAAACTGTATTACAGTTGTATTCAAATTTCCCCTTTCTTCTTTCTTTCTTTCTTTCTTTCTTCCTTCCTTGTTTTCTTTCTTTCCCTCTTTCTTTTCTTTCTTTCTTTTTTTATTCCAATAGTTCTACTTTTACAGAACCACCAAGCTGGTTCTTTGGCTTGCTTTCCTTCTTCTGATTTATTGTATCAATATAAATTGATTGTGATGGTTCCTTAGCTGGTCATGTTTGACTTGGCCAGTGGTTGATGTGTCTCAGGCAGTGGTGGACTGGAAGTCAGTGAAGATAAAGAAGTAAATTCTTTCTCAGTGAGTCAAATGAACTGTAAATCAAATGAATTGTAAATCAGGGAACTCTATTTTAAGTCATGTGTGATGCAACCTCCCTGTTTTTCAGGTGCAGGTACAGACAGACTGTTCTCATCCCAGCACTGCAGAAGGTACTAATGCTTCCTGTATTAAAATGAAAATATTAGTCTTTCCTAAAACAAAGCATCAAAAATTGACCAGAATAGTCTCCTCCCTGTGCTGAGAGGATACTCCTATGTTTGCACTTTTCGTAACCCTCATCAGTCTCCTCCTAGACTTGAAAAGAAAGGTACAGCACATTTCCAAGCTTCCTGATTCTTAATATTTTCTACCACCTTGATTAACCACACTGTTTAAATAGTTACACGCTGTTCAGGTACCTAATAAATTAAGTCTGGATATCCAGATGTATCAGGACTACCTCCATGGTCAACTATGATAGTATCAAAGGGAAATTAGGAGATACAAAGGGTCAAGAATGGGTTTTCAAACCCCCATTTCCCATCTGTGTTTTATTTTGAAAGCCTGGTTTGAATCAAAAACGAGCAAATGTTTCTATATGTCCCTATAACATTAAACTTGACTCAGGTATGGAAAGAAATTTAGGTTTGGGATGAGGGCAAGGGTAGTTGAGAAGAGGTAGCATGAAGAGTGAGTTAGAAAATTTAATGACTTTGCAGGTGTTTTTGACAGTGGAAAAAAAATGTTTCAATTTATGTCAATTAATTGCCATCTAACACGGTTTAAAATTTTTTAAATTTGTTGCGATGCACCTTATAATGTATTATAATGTGTTATGTGTATGATGTATATATGATGTAAATATGTCAAGATCAAACACTTTGGTATTAAGTAGTTTCTGCTGGCTGGTCGATTGCCTTAGATGTTCACCTTAAGCAGATAATATCGGTAAAAATACGTTGGAGAATTTATAAAGAACTCTTCAATTATGATTTAATCTGGACCTCAAAGAATAAGTTTGATGTTTATCTTGAGGTTTTTTTCAGTGACAAGAGGTAGCAAAAGCTAGACCATAAGACAATTAATACACAAACAATGTGATTAAAAGAACTAGCACAGTTCAACTAATAGTATACTTCCCTGCCATTTTTTTGCAGTTACTTCTCTCTTGATCTACTGTAATTCCAGTACTTAGCACAAAGTGTGGGACACAGAAAACACTCACTGGGTAGAATGAGTGACCTATGTTCTAGAATGGAGAATTTAGTCTATGAGTTAATCATTACAGATTCTATTCTTCATTATAAAATGTAGCAGTCAGAAAGAAAATTACGCCAGGGATGCCTGCATGGCTCAGTCGGTTAAGCATCCGACTTCAGCTCAGATCATGATCTAGTGGTTCGTGGTTTCAAGCCCTGTGTCAGGCTCTGTGCTGACAGGTCAGAGACTGGAGCCCGCTTCAGATTCTGTGTGTGTCTCTCTCTCCCTCCTTGGCTCATACTTTCTCTCTCTCAAAATAAATAAATTTTTTAAAAAATTATTTTTTTAAAAAAAGAAAGAAAATTATGCCAATGCTCAAAAATAGTATTGGTTTTATAAAAGTAATAAAATATATAATAAAATAATTACAGGGAAGAGAAAGAAAAATACAGATTTTCAGAAAGTCAAAAATCAAACTAAAAATCCAAAAGTCAAGAAAGAACCAGAAAAAATAAAACTCTGAAGAAAAAAGTATGTTATAGAAAGCAAACTGTAAAAAGCAGAAATATTAGAATATTTCCCTCTTCTATATAAAAGGTCTATCTATGCAGGTATTCTCATTTAATAAAACTAATCAAAGGAATGTGTCCAGGTAATATGACATTGATATGAGCTCCCACAGTTGGAGAAGTCATTGTTTTAAGGCAATTGGTCTCGCTCTCATTTTTCTGTTACTATTAAACTAATCCAGAAATAATAATTTAAGGGAAGAATGAAAACTAGGAGGTCTGTCTGGATGGAAGCCTTTACTTTTTCTGAGCCTTGATTACTATTGGAATAAGTTTCTTTTTTAATATACTTCTCGAAAACAAAAAAGGCCTTTTATGGGAATATTGGCAAGTTTATCCTTTTAGTATCCTGATAACTGGCTTTATTGACACTTGAATTTTGGAACAAGCCCACAAATAAATTTTGATGAAGGGGTACAGACTACATGGGTGGCAAAGGATGACACATTTACCCTTAGTTTGTTTCTATTTAGAGAGGATGATTTTTCTTGGCTGAATTTCTGCTGAGTAGAGTAATTTCTGGACTAAAATGCAATGCGTTAGAAGTATTCCTAGCATTTGGAAAGGGCTCAAGAGCTGGTACATTATCTTAAATGTTATTTTGATGGCATAATGGTATTTAGATTGATGTGAAAATGCCTCCTCCTGCATCCTTTGTGGGAAGGCACTGTGGGAATGTGCATTTGGAATCATCCCATGACCTCTTGCATGTTTATAGTGATAGCTGCTTTAGGACAATGAGAATCTGAAGTTTATGGAATATTCTAATTAATCTGATAAGATACAAAACCCACTGTCTAGAGATGAACATGATCATATATGTCTGAGACATAGCAGCTAAGCCAGAGAATTCTAGAACAGAAGAATTAATAAACTAAGAATGCCAGGTATTGGCATATACGGGGTTGGAAACATTCAATTTTTGCTAAGGCAAAGGGAATAAATATATTGTTTCTTATGGTGTTACTAGGGAAAAGATGGCTGGATTTAAAAAGAAAATCGAAATGACAATAATAATAGCTAAGGTAAGTTGAGTATTTAACTAACATGTTCAACCAGCACTTTGTGGTCAGCACTTCACAAGCAATAAGTCATTTCATTGTCTCAAAAACCTAATGAGGCAGAAATTGTATTATCCCTATTTTAAAGATGAGAAAACTGAAGCTCAGGGAGATTTAATGACTTACTCAAGATGACATAGATATAGACATAATGCAGCTGGACTTTTAACCCTTGAGTCTCTGATTCCAACATGCTTACAATATGCATGTATTAATCTGTATAAGATCCAAACACCTGCCTATTCTTCTAAATTGAATTGTCTTCTGATGTCTACAAAGAGCAGCACTTTTGAATCTAGAACAAAAAGCTGCCTTTTCATTTTGGCTTAACTATGGGTTGTAAAATTTTAATTACCTTTTGTTTAGAAAGTGCTATAGAACCTGAACTTGTAATCAGTGCTGGAAGTAGGCACACCAAGGGGTTGTTGATTTCCCTAGTGAATTTGAGTATCATTTATGGAAATGTAATTACAGTGGAATCCTGTTATAACGATCAATTTGGGCAACCCCCATTTGATCATTACATCCAAATGATTACCACACACAGACCATAAAACAGCGAGCCTCTCAAACCAGACAGGCTCAACAGTAAAATATCCATCTTGCAAAAACAGTATTATTACCACTAAGTACTTCAGAACCAGCACAGGTCAGTCGAATTATAGGCTGTAATTAGCCTTTCTAAAGGCTATAACATTCTTTAGCTAAATCATAACAGCTTATATGAAAGGTTTGAAATTCAACTAAGACAACAAGTATTTATTATGTACCTGCTGTGTACCCCCACAGGAGTGAGGCACTGAGGAGAATGTAAAATAAATAGGAATTTCTTTTTGCAGCTCACCATCCACTTAGGAAACAAGTTGCATAAACTCCTCGAACAATCTTGCTTAAAATGAATGGGTACTCACAAACCCCCATATTACCCTATTGGTTGGTTTCAGAGGTGAAAAAATTGGCACCAGTAGAAAATAGTTTGGAGAGTAATCTTTTGTCACAAAACTGACTACAAAAAGAAATGGGATGGGAAACGGAAATAAATAGCTCCTACCTGCAAAACCAGCATCTTAAGTCAGAGACAGCAAAGGGGAATCATTTCACATTCCAATTTCAATGAAGTGTTACCTAAATCTGGGAGAGCAAGAAGATTTTATCTCTCATATCAGTATTGATGAACTGCTAATGGATGACTGAACTGTTGGACTGAGAATGATCTTGAGGCCAAATCAAGACTCATGGGAAGGTGTATTTATATGGATGAGTAACTCCAGGCATGGGGGTTACAGGTGGAAGTCATAGGTGAAATACTGAGCATTGTCCTACCTTGGACTTCTTTAATTTCAAGATCTCTGAATTGACATGCCTAGTATCTTTTTATTTATTTATTTATTTATTTTTTATTATTATTTTTTTTAATATATGAAATTTATTGTCAAATTGGTTTCCATACAACACCCAGTGCTCATCCCAAAAGGTGCCCTCCTCAATACCCATCACCCACCCTCCCCTCCCTCCCACCCCCCATCAACCCTCAGTTTGTTCTCAGTTTTTAACAATCTCTTATGCTTTGGCTCTCTCCCACTCTAACCTTTTTTTTTTTTTTTCCTTCCCCTCCCCCATGGGTTTCTGTTAAGTTTCTCAGGATCCACATAAGAGTGAAACCATATGGTATCTGTCTTTCTCTGTATGGCTTATTTCACTTAGCATGACACTCTCCAGTTCCATCCACGTTGCTACAAAAGGCCATATTTCATTCTTTCTCATTACCACGTAGTATTCCATTGTGTATATAAACCACAATTTCTTTATCCATTCATCAGTTGATGGATATTTAGGCTCTTTCCATAATTTGGCTACTGTTGAGAGTGCTGCTATAAACATTGGGGTACAAGTGCCCCTATGCATCAGTACTCCTGTATCCCTTGGATAAATTCCTAGCAGTGCTATTGCTGGGTCATAGGGTAGTCTATTTTTAATTTTCTGAGGAACCTCCACACTGCTTTCCAGAGCGGCTGCACCAATTTGCATTCCCACCAACAGTGCAAGAGGGTTCCCGTTTCTCCACATCCTCTCCAGCATCTATAGTCTCCTGATTTGTTCATTTTGGCCACTCTGACTGGTGTGAGGTGATATCTGAGTGTGGTTTTGATTTGTATTTCCCTGATAAGGAGCGACGTTGAACATCTTTTCATGTGCCTGTTGGACATGCCTAGTATCTAACTACACTCCTAGAATCATAGCACAGAAAACACTGTACTGTGTATTGCACATAGTAGGTGATTTTTTGCCTTTTCTACTTTTCCTTCCTTTTTACTTTCCTTTGCACTCACACTCTGCAGTAGGAATTAAGCAGAATCCAAATTGCTACTCTGTCCACATCAATAATCCCCAACTGATGACTCTTATTTCTGTACTCAACCCGGATACTGTAATCCACCACTTAAACATTGCTCTAGGGGCTCCTGGGTGGCTCAGTCGGTTGAGCGTCCAACTTTGGCTCAGGTCATGATCTCACAGTTTGTGGGTTCGAGCCCCGCATCGGGCTCTGTACTGACAGATCAGAGCCTGGAGCCTGCTTCAGATTCTGTGTCTTCCTCTCTCTCTCTCTCTGCCCCTCCCCTGCTCACACTCTGTCAATCTCTCTCTCAAAAAATAAATAAACATTAAAAAAAAAACATTGCTCTAAGAACATAACATACCTTATGTCCTAAGCCCTTGATAGTCAATATTTTTCTCAAAGCCTGTGACTCAAGCCAGTAAACATGTAGAGCCCAGCAGAAAACCTCACCACTCTATCTAGGCAGATACTTTCTCTCTCTTCTCACTTTTAGGAAACCACAATTTATGCAAGCAGTGGTATCTGTCTACTTAAACTGCTATCTTTCCCTGTAACTACATGTTTCTAAACACCTGCCTATTCCTTAGGGTAGACGGCAGTTGCCTTGTATTTTGATTGTTTCCAACACCCTTCTTATTTCCCTTTCCTCTCCAGAGAATCCACTACAGAATATTCCCTGATGATTCTCCAATGTATTATATTCCTGAACTTCAGTCCCAATTCACATATGTTGTATTTTAGCACGCAAGGTGTATTCTGTGAAGCTTCCCCTAACCTCTCAATCTTTTATATAACCATTATATCTTGAAATGTGATAATATGGTATCAGTATAGAATATTATGATGATATCTTTTCATGTCTATCTTTCTCACACAACTCTGGGCTATGTCTTTTCATTTTGGGGTCCTTATCCCCGGGCAAAATTTCAGACAGCTATTAATTTTCCCAGGGTACTTTTCTAAAGCTCTTTGGGCATTTTAAGAAGGAAGACATAACCAGGCTTCTTGGCCATCATTGTTTCTGATTTTTAACACATACTTTAGAGAAAAGAAATATGGCACGCACACATTCAACAGCCTTCTAGACTAAACTAAGAAAACCTGTTGAGAATGCTTACCTTATGGAGCTGACCACTGATATTTGACCTACCCATCAATTATCCCCATTACTATAGCAATCAGAGATAGATTTCCCTTAACTCTCTGATAAGGGTAAAATCATACATAAGGACTAATTATGTACTGAGCCATAACAAAACAGGGACAAGGATTGCATTTGTCCCAGCAGCTTTCATGATTATTAAGGTTTCTTGGTCATAGCAGTCATTGTTTTTTCAGCATATAGGGACCCTTCTGCCCAGACCGGCAGCTCTGGAGGATAAAACTCGTAGTGTAACATGTGTGTGTTTGCTCTGAGGGTGGGGCAGTAGTAAGGCAGGATGTAAAATTAAGAAATAACTTGTTAAAGTTCAGAAGTGAAACAGCCATTTTTTAAAAATAACTATTGAAAAGGAGATCAGTAAATTTCATACAGACAAGAGAACAGAGAAAGCTAAGACAGTAGCAGTCAAAATAAATGTGTATCATCTTGGCAGGCCTATGGGCTGGAAGGGACAGCCCAGAGAGCCTGCACTGAAGCTAGCATTTTAAGAAGTGTATTTTGTAATCGTATTCCCTCTCTTAGAAGCCCTAAGACAAGGTGGGGGCGGGGGGAGGGGGGAGACAGATTGGGATCTTTTGAAACTAGGACTTCCTCCAACACTAATAGTAACTATGGTAAAACCAACCCATCCCATTTTTGACTGTGACTTTTCCCATATATCGTTTTCAGAGACACAGAAAGTTTTTCCACTTTTACAGATCCTGGAATGCAAATGACCCCTTCTACTCATTTTTGCTGATTTTCTATTAGAGTGGTTAAACCTGAGGGTATGGGCTGCAAACTGCTTGGGTGGTAACTGTAGTCCTAAACAATTAAAAGAAGCACAAGGGTGTGGGAAGGTTTAGCATAGGCGAGCTTTGAGCTCAGCCTCAAAAGGACAAGAGAAAGACATGACAGCTTCCCCATCATCTAGCCTCTCACTGAAGTAGGACAGCAGGCTTGGAACCGAAGCCCAGTCAAGAAAAGGCACTGGGCATTTGGTTGGAGTGTTCTCTTTGTTGTACTTCTTAACCTAAGAACAGTAGTTAGAGATTGTTTTCTGTATTGAGCACTTGGCAGACACATGATCCTAACATGATTTCCAAGTTTAGTAATTAGTGAGTGAACTTTCTGAATTAAATAGGCACAGAAAAAAAACACTGACTAGGTCAGATTTGTTGCAGATCAAAATGGTCAAGTGGCAGCAAAATTTTAGATTAGGGGGAAAAGCAGGAAAATAGGATGGGGGTGATGGAGGGAGTTTTTAAAAATGTTTATTTACTTTGACAGAGAGAGTACATGTGTGTGAGCACAAGTCAGGGAGGAGCAGAGAGAAGGAGAAAGAATCCCAAATAGGCTTTGTGCTGTCAGCACAGAGCCCAGCGTGGGGCTCGATCTCATGAACGACAAGGTCATGACCTGAGCAGAAATCAAGAGTCATACTTTTAAGTGGCTGAGCCCCCCAGGCACCCCTGAGAGATTTCTTGAGTACACATTTTTCCATCCAGTGCAGATTGCCTGCCTACTGTATACAGCAAAGAGCAGGTTGAATGATACACTTCAAATGGTAATTATAGATCTTCCATGGAACCTTGTGGCCAATTTTTGAACTTCTGAATGATAAAAATAGGCCAAATAGTGCTTTCCTACCAGAGTTGTAAGGACCCAGTGAGACAGAGCAAAATGCTCGGTAGAGAGCTTGGTGTGTATGTAGCCATTCATGCATGCTGTTTCCTTCCTCCTCTTCATTTCCCTCCATTTTTATTAGGTTATGCAGAATTAATCTTGAATATTCTTAGGAGTTTGGTTTGAGTTCCCAGAGCTGCTATATCAGTAATCAAGGAATCTTGGGGCCAGCACCCCTTCCTTTGCCACCACTTGCACTGCAGGGTTTCATCCTTTCAGTCAGCCTGTGAACCTGTGTTTCCAATGTAGGTTGTTTGTTTCCTTCTCTGGTTTGCATGAGAGCAAGAAGATAAGAGCCCTGAATTTGTGGAAGCTCTTGTGAGACTAAGACCAAGCATATGATTTCTGCAAGTGCTGGCCCCTCCTTGAGTGAACCAACTTAGCTTTAAGCAGAGTTATTATGTGTGTCATTTGGTGCCATTGCTATATCCAAGACGAATATAAGATATCAACCTCAGTATTGTGAAGATTGTGGAATGCAGACATTGATGGATGACAAAGACTCATTCAATCACAATTAGGACAAAACAAACAGCTTTTTGAAATGAAGCTCATGGTGGGAAGGGAGGGGGAGAAATTCCTATCCTGTTGTACTGATAGGTTTCCTTTTCTAAATGAGCATGGCAGCAGACAGGTTATACAGAAATGCCTCTGGCAGTAGAGATGACAGTGACATTAACAGCATTTGGGAAAGAAAACAAATTGGCATCATCAAAGTACAGCATGCACCTTGTAAATTTATTTCGTTATTATTTCTTTTACAACTTGCATAGCATACATATGTATCTATAATAGCTGTTGAATGTAGTAACTGTGTAGTACAGAATATTCAAGAACTGTATATAGATATGTAGTTCAGTGCACTAATTATGGCATTAAGTATTGCCTCTTTAAATAGAGGATTTGACATAGTAAGGGTCAATTAAAGCAAAAGACAAAAACCAAAAAACCAAAAAAGAGGCAATAGTATGAGTTTTAGAGTGACTCAGACCTGGGCTCAAATTTCTGCCTCTACCTCATCGTAACTGTATGCCTTTTCCAAGTTTCATTTTTTTTTTTTCCACTGGTAAATGAGAATATTAACACCTGTCATGCAAGGTAGTTTCTCTTAAATAACTGTAATGAACACTGGCTGTCTTGTGTTTTCCTAGTTAATTCCTACTCTCTTTATAAACTAAAATACGAACTTGGACATCCATCCCTAAGCCCACCAGAGAATTAAGTGGCCCTTAATTTGCGAAGTTTACCTCAACTACTCTGAATTATAAATGCCTGTTGATTTTGCTGTCTCCTGCAACTAGACTGGGAATTTTTTGAGAAAAGGACCCAATACATATTTTCTGTAAACATAAATTAGTGCCTGAATACTTTAATTAAACAATCAAAAATTAGGCTCCTCCTGCTTCTTATCAAACATTATCAACTCCCTGACATTCAGTGTTAAAAGAGGTAACCTGAAATGGTATCTACTAAATCATTTCTCCAGTGAGCCATCAGGGAAAATCAGCTACCAATGTAACTTTAGCTGACCTTCATGCTTAATTCACCCTCAGATGGATAGGCATAATATGAAATAGGTTTTCATATTTATTTTGAATTTAGAAACAAGATCAGAATCTGGAATTGGGAAGTTTCAACATTTTCATGAATAACCACTTTTTTTCCAGAATTGTTTGTCTCATTTATATAGATAAATAATAGTATATCTTTATGTGTGACTTATCTTTATAAATCCAAGTGCTATGTATTGGAGATTAGAAAAAGACAAGTAATTATTCATTAAAAATTTTTTCTACTAAAGACTCTGAAAAACTAGTTCTATAAACACAAAATGTAAGATAATAATCCAAATAGTGCTATATACTTTTAGGAAGGGAATAAACAAGTGACCAGATGGCTGTTAGCAAAATTTTACTTGGGCCTGAAAGCAAAGGTCTTTGCATAGTTTATGGAAAATTTTCAAGCTTATAAAAACATTAAAATATTATATATGTGTGCATATATAAAATATGTAATGTATGCATATTATATATGCATATAACATATGTGTATAATACATACACATATATTTTAATGTTAAAATATTTTTATGTACGGGGCGCCTGGGTGGCGCAGTCCATTAAGCGTCCGACTTCAGCCAGGTCACGATCTCGCGGTCCGTGAGTTCGAGCCCCGCGTCAGGCTCTGGGCCGATGGCTCGGAGCCTGGAGCCTGTTTCCGATTCTGTGTCTCCCTCTCTCTCTGCCCCTCCCCCGTTCATGCTCTGTCTCTCTCTGTCTCAAAAATAAATAAACGTTAAAAAAAAAAATAAAAAAAAAATATTTTTATGTATATAATGTATATATGCATACACACAAATTTACATGTGGTAGGGTTATGACCATGCAGTTCTCAAAGGAGATAATTATGGTACCATTCCATTCATGACACAAATGTTTTCCCCAGTAACAACAGTATAGCATATAAAGGTAGATATTGGGAACAGAGGTGCTTTTTTTTCAATGAAATTACATTTTTTCCATAGCTTAGATTAGATTAGTTTCAAAGGGTTAATCAAACGTATTCTTAGAAAACCAAGAGAGAATAAGATACACACACACACAAATCATAATAAAATTTCAGGATGAAAAATGCTGCTCAAGTTGGTCTTCCTCACCAAATGCTGCACCACTTAATGGTGTTTTGTCCCACTCAACTAATAGTTTTCCACTCTAGGCTCTCCACATCTTAGAGAAATCAGAGGCTAAGAAGACAGTTTGCAAAGGTTTTTCTTGACCCTGTGAACTGCCTTCTTTGTGGCCCCTGCCAACCCCCATTCCTGGATCAGCATTCACCGTGTTGAGAATGAATGGCACTGATAACATTGTGCATTCCATTTTCTTCCTCCTAGACTTGTGTTATTTAGATGCACTGAACCCATACAATGTTATGAGGTAAAAGCTACACTCATGACCTGTAAAAATAAATGTCACTTTCTGAGATATTGGGGTAGGGCTGTGCCCTGGGAGAATGTGCTGCCCTCCCTAACTGCGATGCATGCATCACTGTGATGCTCAGAAAGTAACAACGTTCTCTCTTCCCAAAGAAGAATGGAACATATGTGAAGCAGTCATTTTACGCACAACAAGGTCAGAGAACAAAGCGCTGCGAAACCAAATGAGGAAATTGGGGCGTGAAGATAATTATTTTAGAATATTTCTGGAAATATGTTAACCAGTCAAGACGGCATTTATTCTAAAGTGTGGCATTATAATTTTGCATGGGAATTTTTTTATGAGCATTTTTGTCACTTTCAGAGAGATGTATTATGATATGTAGTGCTGAAGGGAACATGTTGACATGTCTGAGAGCTAAAACAAACGTGAAGAATGAAGCTGAAAATAGCAGGCTGTGAAGAAAGCATTAAAAAGCACTGGGTGGCACTCAGCATTGTACATCTAGAATTCAGAGATGTGTTAGGAGAAGGCGTTAACATGGCACTCGTAGCACGCTTTTCTGAGAAGGAATTAAGAAGGGCACATCATTTGCTATTACAGACTAAAGTAATTGGTGTCTACATCTCTATGCTCTTCAGTTGCCAATAGGGAAGCACATGAAAAAGATGCAGTGCCTCTCTCCCTGCATAGTGCATTCCTGAAAGCTCTACGCAAATCATATCCCATTATAAAACCAGAAGTGGCTATTATTTTCTGATTAGTCTTCAATAGAAATCGCTCCTAATATTTAACCTTTAGGATCCTTTGCCTAAGCCACATGAGGTTCAACTCCCTTTTCTATGGTAGCAGTTCCTAAATATTATTTTTTTTATTATTGAGATATAATTGACATAAAACATTGTTAGTTTCAGACATAGAACATAACGATTCAATATTTGTATACATTGTGCAATGATCACATATAAGTCTATTATATAAAGTTACAGAATATGCAATATAATATTACTGACTAGAGTCTCCATGTTGTACATTACATCCCCATGACTTACTTATTTTATGAATGGAAGTTTGTGTGTATTATTCTCCATTTTCCATTTTGCCCATCTCTAAGCCCCCTCCCATCCAGCAACCATCAATCTGTTCTCTGTACCTATGGATTTTGTTTTCTCATTTGTTTTTTGGATTCCACATATGAGTTAAATACTATGATATTTGTCGTTCCCTCTCTGACTTATCTTACTTAACATAATACCCTCAAGGTCCATCCATGTTGTCATAAATGGCAAAATTGTATTCATTTATATGGCTTAGTAGTATTCCTTCTTTATCCATTCATCTGTCAATGGATGTTTTGATTGTGCTCATATTTTGGCTATTGTGAATAATGCTGCAGTAAACGTAGTGGTGTATGTATCTTTTCAAAATAGTGTTGCTGTTTTCTTTGGATAAATACCTAGAAGTAGAATGGCTGTGTAATATGTTAGTTATTTTTTAATTTGTTGAGAAATGTCTGTACTGTTTTCCACAGCAGCTGCGCCAATTCGTATTTCTACCAGCTATGAACAAGGGTTGCCTTTTCTCCACATCCTTGCCAATACTTGTAATTTCTTGTCTTTTTGATAATAGCCATTATGACAGGTGTGAGGTTTTGTGTGTGGTTTTGACTTGCATTTCCCTGATGATTAGTGATGTTGAGCATCTTTTCATGTGCCTGTTGTCATGTGTATATCTTCCTTGAAAAATTATCTATTCACAATATCTGCCCATTTTTTTTATTCAGATTACTTGGAATTTTGTTGTTGCTGTTATTGGGTTCATATGAGTTCTTTACATATTTTGGGTATTAACCTCTTGTCGGATATATCATTTGCAAATGTCTTCTTCTAGTCAATAAGTTGCCTTTTTGTTTTGTTGATGGTTTCCTTTGTTGATGGTGCAGAGCCTTTAAGTTTGATGCAGTCCCATTTGTTTATTTTTGCTTTTGTTGTCAATGCCTTGGGAGTCAGAGACAAGAAAGTATCTCTGAGAGCAATATCAAGGAGCTCACCACCTATGTTTTCTTCTAGAAGTTTCATGGTTTCTGGGCTTATGTTCAAATCTATAATCCATTTTGAATTATTTTTTGTGTATGGAGTACCAGAGTGACTCAATCTCCTTTTGCATGTGGCTATCCAGTTTTCCAACATCATTTACTGAAGAGATATCCTTTCCCCATTGTATGTTCTTGGATCCTTAGTCATAAGTTAATTGGCCATATATGTATGGGTTTATTTCTGTGCTCTCTATTCTGTTCTACTGGTCTGTGTGTGTCTGTTTTTATGCCAATACAATATTGCATTTTGATTACAGCTTTGTAATATAGTTTGAAACAAAGGAGTGTGTTACCTCTAGCTTTGTTCTTCTTTCTCAAGATGGCTTCAGTTATTTAGAGTCTTAGGTGATTCCATACACATTTTAGGATTGTTTGTTCCATTTCTGTGAAAAAATGTCATCGGAAGTTTGATAAGAATTGCACTGAATCTATAGGATGGATGCCTTGTGTAACATGGACATTTCAACAATATTAATTCTTCCAGTCCATGAGCATGGAATAGCTTTACATTTCTTTGTATTATTCTTCAAATTCTTTCATTAGTGCCTGTCATTTTCAGTGTACAGGTCATACAACTCTTTGGTTAAATTTATTCCTAGGTATTTTATTATTTTGATGCAATTATAAGTAGGATTGTTTTCTTAATTTTTCTGACAGTTTATTAGTGTAAAAAATGCGACAGATTTTGAGTATTGGTTTTGTGCCCTGAAACTTTACTGTTTTGTTTCTTAGTTCTAACAGTTTTTGATAGTGTCTTCAAGGCTTTCTACATAAAAAATCGTGTCATCCACAAATAGTGTCAGTTTAACTTCTTCCTTTCTAATTAGAGTGCCTCTTATTTCTTGTTCTTGCCTAATTGCTCTGGCTAGGATTTTCAATACTATGTTGAATAAAAGTGTCATGAGTGGGCATCTTTGTCTTGTTCTTGATTTTAGAGGAAAAGCTGTCAGATTTTCACTGTTAAGTGCAATGTTAGCTGTAGATTTGTCATATATGGCTCTTATTGTGTTGAGGTACATTTCCTTTATACACATTGTTTTCAGAGTTTTTATTATAAGTGTATGTTGAATTTTTTCAAATGCTTTTTCTGCATCTGTTGAGAAGATCATATGACTTTTATCCTTAATTTTGTTAATAGTGTATCATGTTGATTAATTTGTGGATGTTGAATCATCCCTGCATCCCAAGAATAAATCTCATTTGATCATGGTGTATGATTTTTTTAAATGTATTGTTGAATTTTTTTTTGCTAATATTTTGTTGAAGATTTTCACATCTATGTTAATCAGAGATATTGGCCTATAATTTTCTTTTTTCTTGGTCTGATTTCAGTATCAGTGTAATAATAGCCTCATAAACTAAGTTTGGAAGTGTTTCCTTCTTTTCAACTTTTTGGAAGAGTTTTTGAGAAATTGATGTTAAATATTCTTTAAATGATTAGTAAAGTTCACCAGTGAAGTCATCTGGTCCTGGACTTTTGTTTGTTGGGACATTTTTGATTACTGATTCAATCTCCTTGCTGATAATTGATCCATTCAGATTTTCTGTTTCTCTGTTGTTCAGTCTTGGAAGATTATGATTTGTTTCTAGGAATTATCCATCTCCTTTAGGTTGTCTAATTCATTGCTGTATAATTTTTAATAGTTGTCTCATGTTCCTTTGTGTTTTATGGGAAGTTGTAAGTTCCCATCTTTCATTTCATGATTTTATTTATTTGAGTTTCCTCTTTTTTTCTCCTCAGTGAGTATAGCCAAAAGTTTATCAATTTGATCTTTTCAAAGATCCAGCTCTTAGTCGTTGATTTTTTCTAATGTATTTTTAGTCTCTATTTCATTTATTTTTGCTCTGGTCTTTATTATTTCTTTTTTTTTTTTCTTTTTTCTTTTTCTTTTTTTTTTTTTTTACTTCTACTAACTTTGGACTTTGTGCTTCTTTTTCTAGTTCCTTTAGGTGTAATATTAAACTGCTTATTTGAGATTTCTCTTGTATCCTGAGACAAGTCTGTATTGCTTTGAATGTCCTACTTAGAACCGTTTTTGCACATCCAAATTAAATGGCTCTTTTATTCTAAGCTTATGTGTTTTTTTTAACCTTTTGTTGTTAAAACGACAAGACTTTTTTTTATGAAATAATGCTGATAAGAGACATTCATTTTATTTTGTTGCTTGAAATTTTACTAGATCGTGAAATCCAAAATTATTTGGACCACATATACAATCACACAAACAATTTCAATGAAACCTTCATCAAAAGTTATTGCATGTTTTTTTTTTAATAATTTTTTTTTACGTTTATTTATTTTTGAGACAGAGAGAGACAGAGCATGAACAGGGGAGGGGCAGAGAGAGAGGGAGACACAGAATCGGAAGCAGGCTCCAGGCTCTGAGCCATCAGCCCAGAGCCCGAGTCGGGGCTCGAACTCACGGACCATGAGATCGTGACCTGAGCTGAAGTCGGACACTTAACCGACTGAGCCACCCAGGCGCCCCTGCATGTTTTAACAAACAAATAATTATAAGACTTTATAGTGAAAATATGCCATGCCTATTTTGTAACACAAAGATAAGTCTTCTGGCATTTCTGGTGTTTGGCATATTCTCTTTTTTTCCCTTTTAGCAAACTCATCTGACTGGTGATAAGAATAATAATAAGGTCGATACACTTGAAATATAGTAATTTAACCATCTTGAAGCTCACATTACATTAGTCAGTGCTCTTAGTTACAAGAAACAGAGTTTTATTTGTTTACTTACTTACTTACTTACTTATTTATTTAGTAGGCTCCATGCTGAGCATGGAGCAAGCCTCAACACTGGGCTTAAACTCACAACCCTGAGATCAAGACCTGAGCTGAGATCAAGAGTTGGGTGCTTCAACGACTGAGCCACTTTGGGGCCCTAACAAAAAAAAAAGAACTGGGGTGCCTGCATGGCTCAGTCAGTTGAGCATCCAACTTCAGCTCAGATCATGATCTCACAGTTCATGAGTTTGAGCCCTGCATTGGACTCTGTGCTGACAGCTCAGAGCCTGGAGCCTACTTCAGATTCTGTGTCTCCCTCTCTGTCCCTCTCCTGCTCTGTCTGTGTGTCTCTCTCTCTCTCAAAAATATATTAAATAAACATTAAAAAAATTTAAAAGGAAACAGATTTTAAATATTCCCTAGCCTTTAAGATCACTTATGAAAATTGAATAAGATATTGCACATAAAACACATAGTCAAAGCTAAAAATGTTATGTCTTATCACTTCCCTGAAGAATTATTTGGTGGTGAAAAATGTTGGTTATCTTAGCACAGCCATACTGCTTACAAAAAAAACCCCCCCACACACACAGTAGACTAAAAACACAATGCATGTGGTAGCTGAAATACTGATTTTCTGTAAAGAGTCTGTTCTGCCAGAGCTTAACATAGGATGTTGAGTGCTTCTGTTCTTGGTCATGAGTCCTAGTCACCATTTCCCCTCCTCCAAAGGAGATATCCTATTCAGCATCCTATATCATAGTGCACATTTTAGTGGGAATGACAGATATTAATACATCACTGAAATATATCGTTATAAATGACAATAAGTGCTGTGGCAAGAAACATACATGGTAAAGTAAAAATGTATGACCAAAGGACCTGATGTGTATCAGCAGCTTCCTTGAGGAAATGACATTTGAACTCAGATTAATAGGATAATTAGAAGTTAATGAAGTATCCCCTGCAAGGGTAATGGTCAGGATCAGGAGCCAGGAGGGAGTAGGGTGAATTAAAGAAATTGAAGGTCAACAGGGTTGTAGCATAGTGGGTTAGAAGATGGAAAATGGTGTCATGATAAAGGAAGAGGCAGCTTCTCAAGCAGTATGGTGGGACAGACTTATTTGAACAGACCCCCTTATCCAAAAAGATATAAATGCTTTATATATAATAAAAGGTGATTTTAACTATATTACCAATACCTGAAGAAAGAAAAAGAAATTTCCATAGGCAGAAATAAAGAGATAAATGAAAACTAGAGTGGTTAAGACTTGTACAGTACTGATCCACTAGGTTTTCAGATCAGATATTGACCATTTCTACAGCCCATGTAGAGACAAGGGACATATCAAAGGGCTTTGTGAGATGTGGGATAGGACCACACTCCCTGCAGAAAATCTGAAGGACTGGAAAACCCTGAGGCTTCCAGCAGAAGAATATTCTGCTATGTTGTGGAAGAAAACATTGACAATCTAGGGTAGATGAATACCTCAAAACTTTAACAAATTAAAATTCTACTTAAGATGAATTCCCAATAAAAATGACAAACTGAGGGGGGTGCCTGGGTGGCCCAGTCAGTTGAGCATCTGACTTCGGCTCAGGTCATGATCTCATAGTTCAGAGCCCCACATCGGGCTCTATAAAGAGAGCTCAAAGCCCGGATCCTGCTTCAGATTCTGTGTCTCCCTCTCTCTGCTCCTCCCCTGCTTATGCTCTGTCTCTTTCTGTCTGTCTCTCAAAAATAAATAAACATTTTTTAAAAATGATAAACTGAGGATTGATGGAGGGAGGTGGGTGAGGGATGGGCTAGATGGGTGATGGGGATTAAGGAGGGCACTTGTGCTGAGCATGGGTGTTATATGGAAGTGATGAATCACTGAATTCTTCTCCTGAAGACAATATTGCACTGTTTGTTGGCTAACTAAAATTTAAATTAAAAAAAAAAAGACAAATCATATCGTAAAATAAACTACCATGGGGGATGTATGTCTCTTCAAAGATCATGGGAAAGGCCTTGATAATATGTCATCATGGCCATATATGACTTTATAAAATTTTCGAGTAAGATATTTTAAGTGTAATCAGTTTAGACTGTTTTTGTTTTTTGCTGTAATTTCCCCTCCGTCACAGTTCCTCTTGTATTGAGTGGTAGTAGGGTGACCTTAGATATATTTTGGATCCACCTAAAGGAAATTGAAGTTTACTGGGATATACTCATGTGATTCTCAATCACTTTCTTGTGTAGGTAAGTTATTACTCGCTGACCCAATGTAGGAATGATTTCCAGACATCCTCCCAATGCCCACTGGATCAACTCATCTGATATTGTGCAGGACAAGAAGTTGTATTGCAGAGTTTGTCATCCTATGAAACCAGGCACTCCAGATATGAGGGTAGCAGGAGAAAAAGAGAGAGAGCACAAAGTATTAACAATTAACAAAACAAAATGAATGATACTTAGGAGTTAATTTTACTATTCTTGTAACATATCCTAGGAAATAAAAATAAAGTATAAAGTTAGAAAACATGAAATTTTAAAAAGTCTTACAATTTATCATCATTTTAAAGAAATATTTACTTTGGCATCTAAATTTGTATTAGTAATTTTATATTGTTCCCTTATAGAAGGCCCTAAAAAAGTACAAATGTCAGATCTCACAATACCTGGATGAGCCAGAACAAATAACAACAAAAAAGAATTAAAGCCTAAAGAAATAGAAATAACCCCCGACATGCCCAAGAGAAAAAAAAAACCTGAAGATTATAAAATAAGCATGTTTAACATGCTTAAAGATATTTTTGAAGAAAATTAAATCGTGAAGGGGAAATGTACTATATGAAAACTACAAGGTATCTTGTAAAATAATCAACCAGACTTTATGAAAAAATATATATATATATAGTCATTGATATTAAAAAGCAAACAGATGGGATATATAGACATTTTTAATATAGAATTAATTAACTGAAAGGTATAAATATGAAGGGATAACTTTGAAGGAAACAGAAATGAAGAGATAAAAATTATAAATAGAGTATTAAGATATGTAGGTTATTGAAAGGAAGGTCACAGTATATATTTAGCCAATTCCCAGAAGAAGAGAATTTTTAAAATGTTGGGGGAAAAAATCTATTCACAGAAAGAATCGGTAAGAATTTTTTTAGAATTATAAGTGATGTTAGTCTTCACATTGAAAAAGCACACTGAATTATAAGGAAAAGTAAAAAGAAATACAGACTTGGACACATCATGCTAAAACAGCAGTTCATGAACACAGAGACTATATTAAGTTACTAGAGAGGAAAAATAGTTTATCTACAAAATAACAAGAATCAGATTGACAGCTGACTTCTCATCAGCAATAATACATGCCAGAAGACAGCTAGAGTAAATAAACTGTGACTATAAGATTCTATAAAGCATTCATTCAAATTTGAGTGTAGTAAAGACACTTGCAAGAAAACAAAGAGGTGTTTTGTTTTTTTTTTTCACTCCTCACAGACCCTTACTACAGAACTTCTCAAGAAGAAATAAACTGCATACCAAAAATAATGGTGAGGGGGAAAAAGTGTACATATTCGTAAATCTAAGTAAACACTATATAAATTAAGAATCGTAATTAATAGTTTGGGGAAGGTATAAATGAAGGTAGAAATAACTTACTAATACATGAAGAAGAGCTCCTTTGGCTAGAAAGATAGTGATATTGATTCATTTATTTTTTTATTAAGCTAGGTAAGAGCGCTAAATATTAACAATACTCGTAAATAATAAATTTAAATCTTCAAAACCATATAGAAGAGAAATAGAGGGGAGTGATTAAGAGAACTTACTTACCTAATAGAAGGCAGGGAAAGCAGAAAAAATGAAGAAAGCATGACAAAGAGAAAACACAAATTGACAGTAATCATTTGTCAAGAATTATATTAATAGAAATGATCATATGTACCCATCTAAAAAATAGGATTCTATGATTAGATGAACAAAATCTCACTATCAAACTAGATTCAATTTACAAGAAACACATAAAATGTTAAGAGCACAGAAATATTGACAACAAAGGATGGATAATAGTATTACCCAAATAACAACTAAAAGTAAGGTGGCAAAATAACATGTGATAAACTAATGAACATTAACTTATAAACTATCATTGAATGAAGAATATAATTACTTCATATAAAGGGGAAATGACAGAAAGGTATAATAGTTATGACATTTTATGCCAGAAATATAAATTAAAAATAAATTAAAAAACATTTAACAGAATTATAAGGAAAACATAAATATCAATCATAAATGGACGTTTTGTAATTGAGACATCCATTAGACAAACTATTATTAAAAATAGTAATTTGAACAAAATAATCAACATGATTGATGGATAGATATATATTCCCAAACTCCAATTTCAATGTTTTATTTGTTTGTTTATTAATTGACACAGAACTCAGTAGAAAAATTAACAAAAAATGTTACCAGATATTTTTTTTAGCAATTTTATTATTTATTTATTTATTTATTTTTAAAGATTTTATTTTTCAGTAATCTCTACACCCAATGTGGGACTTGAACTTACAACTCCAAGATCAAGAGTCACATGCTCTACTGCCAAAGCCAGCCTGGTATCCCTACTAGACAATTTTTAAAACAACTTTTCTGGTCAATAAAAATGTGAAAAGTTGTTTATTCATCAGAAAGTTGCCAATTAAAATGAGGTAAAATTCCCTATTTATTAGGTTGTCCCAAATATCTTGGGACAATTCTGAGCATGTGCGAGGATTCTGAGCATTGCATAATTGAGTATCTTAATTGTTGTATAGTAGACAGAGAACCAGAAAATTTAAAGAGGAAAAATTGGTGCAACTACTTTGAGAGAAATTGTCGATATCAACAAAATATGAAAATACCTTGTGGTCTAGCAATTGTACTTTGAGTTATAAACTCTGGAACAGCAGCTTCCAAACTTTTTGACAGCAATCCACAGTAAATATACATACATATGTATTTTACTTTATATGTATGTACATAAATAATAAGTATACAGTTGACCCTTAAACAATATAGATTTGAACTTCACTGGTTCACTTATATGGAGGTTTTTTTATAGCACAGTACTGTAAATTGTATTTTCTCTCCCTTACGATTTTCTTAATAACATTTTCTTTTCTCTAACTTACTTTATTGTAAGAATACAATATATAATACATATACTATACAAAATATGTATTAGTTGACTATGTTATCTGTAAGGTTTTCAATCAACAGTAGACTATTGGTAGTTAAATTTGGGGGGAGTCCAAAGTTATACATGAATTTTCAATTGTGTGTGGGGTAGACACCCATAACATCTGTGTTCAAGGACCAACTGTATATAAAAAATACATACGCATTTTTCCCATTGCAAATCAGAATATGCATACATACTTATATACATGACAATTGCACAATATAATACTTAGCCTTTTACATCCTATTTGATAGAATCTTTATTCTCTTCTTTCTATTCTTTTCTATTCTATCTTATTCTATTCTATCCTATTCTATTCCATTCCATTCCATTCCATTCCATTCCATCCCATCCCATCCCATCCCATCCCATCCCATCCCATTATATCCCATCCATTCCACTCCTGTCCTTGAATGGTTACAAGGCATTCAGTTGATTTCAAGACATCAGTTGGCTGTACCCTTCAACTTGAAAATCATCCTGTTAGAAAAATTCTCAAACATGTTCAGAACTGTCCAAAGGTGTTTGTTAAAGTATTATCTATAATAATGAAATGTGTGATCAATCTAAATGTCAAAGAAGAGATATATAAATAATTATATATAATCATATAGTAGAATTGCTTGGAGCAGTTTAACTCTCCTGATTTACCTGGGGCAGTCTCTGTTTCCCCTGTTATCTCAGTATTCCAGGTAGTTAGCACCTCCTTTTGCTCTCAAATGTGTCAAGTGTATGATAAGGTCAGGGTCAGATTCATGGGCAGATAACCAGTACACCAACAAAGGATCCCATTCTCAGAAGAGGCCCACACTTTGGGTTTAATAACCTGTAATATTATCTTTGAATTGGAATTTTGGAAGGAGGTTGATGAGGTTGATGACAATGGACAATAGAATATATGTGGGGCAAGAGAGGCTTGGAGACTCAGGTCCTACATGGTTTCACCTCCTCCCACCTCTTCACCTTCCCTGATGCTTTTTGGCTGCCTTTTTCTCTGCCAAGTGGTGCCACAATTCCCACCCAGGCCCCCACTCCATGCCAATGGCCATTAACTGCTGCCCTTTCTATTGTAGGCTCAAGGAGTCTTAGGATCAGTTGAGTTCTCACAGTATCTTGGGGTGGGATATGGTACATGCATCTCATAAACCTCTTGTCCAGCCCTGGTCCATATGCCAACAGACAAGTTGCAGTCCTTTAGGGGTGACCCATCTACTACAAGTTGGGGCATCAGGTCTATGAGAAGGGGAGATGCCTAAGAAGAAGAATATTTCCATGCCTGAAGAAAGACATTAAACAGCAAATAACATACACCATGGCAGGTAGAGGAAAAGAATATAGAAGAAAGACACCTTTACATTTTAATATCTTTATGGGATTTTAGGATCCTTTTCCTTGCTGCCTTTTGAACAAGTGGCAAACAAAATTTTGTAGCTAAACCTGCATAAAATCTATGATACCTTATTTTATTCTTTCACAGAGCAATGAGAAGCCATCAAATTGTTTTCATCAATCAAATGGCATGATTAGATTTATATTCTAGAAAGATCACCCTTTAATTCCTGTTCCTGCTGTGAGTTCTTGCGTCCATCTTCCCCACCTGAATGCAGTACACTGATACATCCACTGCTTGAGCACTGTTTTTCAATTATTATGAACGTGTTATAATCCTATTATAAACTTGAATCACTGGAAGTCAAAAAAGGAAAGAAAAAGAGCAATCTTCTGCCACTTGTCCTGTCTTCTTCCTACTCCATGTCCACTCCCTTATCAGGTGTTTCTCTTCACTTCTGATTGTCATCCATTTGAGCCCCCCTAATCTGAGTGGAGGGTCCTTTAGCAACACTGCACCTGGAGCACTTAGTGTACATTCTGGTGATTGCCTTTGTTGATTAGTTTTGTCAATTCCTCTCATCCTTTCAGCAAATTTAGTTGGGTCACCTTGAGGGTACTTCAGTTTTAATTTGAATACGTTTTTTTAACTTGCTTGTGTTCTCTGACAGTTGCTATCATTCCATTTGCTCTGTGAGATATTCTGTAAGTTTATTCTCTCTGTTTGTTTCCCCTAAGATATACTGAGTTCAAAACCAAAATCATAAAATAAGACTGAAAGTTGGCTTCCAGAGGTTATCACATCCCTTCCCTCTTCACAAGGACTGCAAGGAAGCCACATCTGAAAAAGGAAGACTTACTCTATTTTCAGAAATTGCTGGAGAAAGAAGAATTCACAGCCACTCTCCATACCCATGCTGGGGCTAGCGAGGCTTGTCAGGGAATTTTTTTCTTATATCTAAACTAAATCTAGCTTAATGTTCCTTTCAGGGCAGGCAAAGTACACTGTGTTCATTTAATACTCAACTAAAGCTTTCTTTTTACTCTGACGTGCCATGCCCCAAGGTGTTTTAGGACGGTGGTTGAACATGTCAGAGAGAAAATAGGTTTTTTGTTATTTGGTCTGAATCTCCATTAGGTGCCTATTTGTCTGGACAAACAGGCAGGAGTGCCCATCTTTAAATAATGAGCTCAGAGTTACCTAGAGAATTACTTACCAATGAGTGTTACCTTCAGGATGAGAAAAAATAGCTGATAAAATCATTACTAAGAGTTATAAAACACCCAGGTGGGTAATATACGCAGCTTCTGCCTGGATAAATCATGGCTTTCTAATCTAGTTGGAATTTTTGAAAGAGTTAACAAAATTGTGAAGTGTAGAGAAGTAGTGGGCATTAAATATTTAGACATTCAAAAGGCTTTTGATCAAGTCCCTAACCAGAAGACATTTAGGATCCATTTCAGCCTTAGGTAAGACCCGAGAGGTGAGAGGTAAAATTTTGTCTTGTAAAACCTTGATGTTAAAAAAAAATGGATAACAATGGAAATGAAAGGTAGAAATAAATGATGTTGTTAGCCTGAAAGGAGGTTAATAGAAAGGTGCCCCAGGGAATGGTATTGGAACCAGATTTCTTATGTATGTTAACACCAATCTGGAGAGCCTTCTGAATAATGAGGTTGCAAAATGTGTTGGTAACAGAGAATTATTTAGCTAGTTAGGAGTGGGGAATATTTTCAGGAACTCCAGAAGGAAGCACAAAAAGTGGGTAGTTGAATAATCCTTTGTCAGATACAATTGAGCCAAGACAAGAAAACGGTACTTTATATTATGAGGCATAATTTAAGCTACTGATGCACACTGATAGATTTTGAATTAC
Organism: Panthera onca; assembly: GCF_046562875.1. Lineage (NCBI taxonomy): Eukaryota > Metazoa > Chordata > Mammalia > Carnivora > Felidae > Panthera > Panthera onca. The sequence continues at coordinate 151,879,902 of NC_138346.1, forward strand.
AGTGTAACCTCGCAGGAAAAAGGTCTAACAGTCATTATGAACATCTCAAAAGAGGTATCTGCTCACAGCAGAAAGACTGTAGGAAAGGTCTACAGAAGTGCAAGCAAAATGATTAGATGCACATGAGAAAAGATGAAGAAGGTCAAGATTATTTCATTTGGAGAGGAGAGCAAGCAAGAAGAAATTTGTTAGAAGAGGGTAAAAGTTGAAATCTTAAAACAAAAAGTTCAGCTGAGCACTCCTATTCACTTCTTTCCCATAATGCTAGGAATTCAGTGAAATTAGGTAATAGAAAATTTAAATGAGAATGGAAGAAAACGTTTATGTAATTCATAGTTAACATTAAGAGCTCCCTGCATGGAATGTCATTGAGCTGGATACCAACTACTGAGCAAGGTATCAAATGGGTTACACATTCACAGGGGTGGGCTGAGATTAAACTCTTTCCAGAAGATCCTATTAGAGATGGTGTGTGAATGTGTATTCAGTCTCTCTTATATTTGAGTTGATTTATGTCTCTTATCCAGTTATAAGCTCCTAGAAAGCAGAAATTTTTGTCTTACACATCTTTGTGTCTTTTCCCCTCTCCTCTTCAGTGTCTAGTAATATGCTTTGTGTCTACAAAGTACTCAATAAATATTTGCAGATTTAGAGCATGTGTGGCTTGGGATTGAGAAGTGAAAGAGAGGATTTTCTTCCTTGAGTCTGTCTGTCCCACCATTGCCACTAAGTGTCTGTTTAACTCATACAGCAGCCATCAAACAGCAATGAAATGAGATGACATCAGAGAAAGGAAAGGAAGCAGGAAGTAGGATTGGAAGCCATTAATCATAATTAACAATCTGTATGTGCCAAGCACTTTGCTATGCATTTTGATGCATGCCTTATCAATACCTTAAAAAAAAACAACAGTTGAAGTAAGGAACAGTCACCACTTATTTGGCAATGAAATGGTCCTAAATTTTTTCCCTGTACTTGGTCGACTCCTGAAAATATAAAAGAGCTCAGAGAGTTGTCTTTTTTAGAAGTTATTTACCTTAAATGAAAAGCACATAACATTGAACCAATAGGATGTGTGTGTGTGTGTGCGTGTGTGTGTGTGTGTGTGTGTATGTGTGTATGTGTGTGTGGTAGATTTTAAGGAACTTAGACTTTAAGGAATTGGCTCATCTGCTGGTGGAGGCTTGGCAAGTCCAAAGTCTTCCAGGTCGGCTGGCAGGCTGGAGACCCAGAGAAGAGTTGAACTTTGAATCCAAAAGCCATCTACTGGCAAAATTTGTGCTTTCTCCAGACAGATCAGTATTTTTTCTGTAAGGCTTCAGCTGATTATATCAGGCCCACTCATATCCTGGAGCATAATCTTCTTTACTCAAAATCTATTTATTTAAATGTTAATTTTATCTGAAACATACATTCATAGAAACATTTGGAATTATGTTGGACCAAATATCTGTTTAAGTTGACACATAAAATTGACTATCACAGTACAGCTATTACAGTCAGTCGTTGTTAGGGAGCAACTTATAGGAAATGCAGCCTTGGCTTGATGCAGTGGTAGATGGGTGCAGGGTAGCAGCAGCTGAGGCTGTCAGTCAGTTATGCTCTCTTTGGGAGATCTGAGCATGGCCATCATACACACTAAAGCAGTGATTAAGGCAGGATCAAAAGTGCTGTCCAATATGTAGCTATAAGCAAATGCTATAGAGTTGAAGAAAATCAGTGGACAAATAAGACCAGGCAAGTGTATATAAAACAAGCTAAATGGGTAGCCACAAATGGGGCAATACTTTGAAGCTGAAAAGAAAGCGGAAGATCCAGAAGTGGCAGTGTGAGCAACACCATTGTATAACAGGCACTATGCTAAGTGTAAGCTCATCCAATTCTCTCCCAAACACAATTAAGCATAAAGTAATATCATTGTGGAGAGAAGAGACATTGGCTCAGAGAGTCTATGTAACTCAGCCAGACTCATCTGGCCAATAGTAATGAAGCCAGATGTAGAATTTGTCTTCCTGATCCTGTATTCCATCTCTTTCGACTCTATTACACTGCCTTTCTCATCAGTCTCAGGACCAAGAGAACTATTAAGGGAAGAGATAGGTATGGGGCAGCAGAAGCAAAACATCTTTGGTATGAAGCACATCAGCCGCTTCAACCGAGCAGCATCTTAATTTATTTCCTACGGAGGCAACTTCCAGTCCCTGGGGAAGTCCAGGTTCAGGCCTGCACGTGAAAGCAAGAAAGTAAGTGGATGCAGTCGGTGGAAGCAGTGGGGATGAGGGCAGAGGCATGAGCTGATCCCGACATATCTTTGTGAAATGGGAATGAACTATCAGAAACAGAAGGCAGTTTTCCTTTGAAAGTCTGTCACATTCACAATGAGAGTGATGAAAGACTTTGCTTCCTTGCCTTTTAGGTGACTTCAATATGGCCAGACTTTGAAATCTAATACTGTACTGAATTTTGTATTGAATGTGGTGGTGCGATATTGAACTATAAAGCAGGGGCTGGAACAGTACTTTTCAAATACTTGCTGCTCAGAATCTCTTTGCCCTTTTCCACTTACAGGTATGATCTTATCTATTGATATTTTCTGTCTGAAAAGACCCTCTGTCTATTCTATCAGGTTGCCCTATTTTTCATTGTGTAATAGGCTGCATTTTGAAAATGAATAGCCCAAACAACTTCGATATATTGCTATTACTGTGCTGGTCTTTTGAAGAAATTCTTCACTTGGCATTTGCACTTTAATCAGACTTCAAGCTGCTATGATAGCAGCGTCCCTCCATTGCCAGACCCCACCACCACCCAGGCACTGACTCCTTTGTAAATCTCAATGACTTCTGTCATCCTTAACGCTGAGAGTGCCCCTCCTGACATCCTGAGTTGGTGAGGCGCAGCTGGGGGCTTTCTTCCCACTTCTTCCCAGCAATGCCCACTGCTGCCACTCTGCAGCAATCAGCACACGCACTGTGTGGCTTCCTTTATTCTTCTCACTGCCCTGTTCTGCCCACCTTTGCTCTTGATGCCCACTTGAGATCCTTATGCATCGCATGTGCAGGTCCTCATGGGCACTAGATCTAAAGTGAACATGCCAGAAAGAGCTATGGGCAGGCCACAAGTCTGTGAAAAGCTATTTGTGTTCTAGAAGCATACTGAAGAGTGAGCCCACTTACATAAACACCGAGCACATTGACATGGTGGTATTCTAGCTGCAGTTGGGAGAATTTCTAAATACGACTGGTCTGGGTACAGAATATAATTATACAGATATGAATAGTCTCGCCAAGCTGCAGTCCAAGTCATGGAAGACACAAAGCTAACAATATAGTGTGGTGAGCATCTCCTTGACTGCGATGGTTGAAGACAGAGACTGAAAACACCCAGCACTCTGAGCATTCAAATCCCCTGCTGGCACCATGGATTCTCAGTCAGTGTGTATTTATCAGAACTGAACTTAAAAAGCAAAAAAAAAAAATGTAGTTCTTAAGCTTATTTGTGTGCAATGTGTTTCAGAGTTTGGGACGATCGGGTAAAAGTTAAGAGCTTCCCTCCAGAAACATACACACACAAAAATTTGCATCAAATTTTAAGTTGTTCTGTTACCCACTTAAGATGCTGCCATGAACCTCATTTGAGGTTTTCATATACTCAAGAGTCTAATGTAAAAAATGCAAAAATTAGAGGAAGACCCATGAAGTATCAATAACCGGAGTTACATCCTCTTCCGGCAAAAGGTCGATGATCTGACATTTAAATACAACTCTGAAGTTCACTGTTTATATGAAAACATTTCTTAACCTACCTAAATCTCATCTGCAAAATAGGGATAAAGCATTATTTTTTTTCTTCTGTATGCTATTGTGGCATTTAATGTGATAATTTGTGTGAAATAGTTATGCAACCTGTCCACAAATGGTATTATTATTGAGAAAATCTAAGCTGCCTATTTTATGTCTGCTTGTTTCTTTTCATCCTCTTGTCTTTCTTCTTCTTCTCCTTCTTATATTCCTCCTTTTCCTCATCTTCCTCTTCCTCCGCTGCTCCTCCACATTCTTATTCTTTTTCTTTTGGCTTGATATTTGGTGAAAAATGTTAGTATTTTAATGGTTATACATGAAGAGTCATGAGCAATGAAAATACCTAGATGTCCCGTTAGCATCTAAGAGATAGCTAGCAGTGTGTATTCCTTAGCTTCCATTGTTTATACAAAAAACGTGGGTCCAGACCTTGAAAGATTGTAGATTTGAATACTTCCTTTCATTTATTTTGGGAAGGCAACTTAACAATCTTTTTGTACATCTGTACTTGGAAAGCTGGCACTCTTGGAAAATGGGTATAATAATGGTAGGATTTGAGACTTCAAGACTTCATATATACTTAAAAATAATACTTTGCGAATTGGCAAGCACGCTGCAAGAGTCACTTACCATTAGGAAATAAAGATGAGAGAGTGTCAGCCCCACTGCTCTTTCACTGTCTGGATGCTATGAGACTGAAGAGGGCATTTATGATTTTGTCTGCCAGCCCCTCTAATGAGATCTGAATTGCTTTTTAGATTCTACCCTGTTCTGTCATGTATGGGAATGAGAACTTCTCTGTACTCTTCTTCCCAGCTGCCATGACTAGTCCTGGGTTGGCTCAATCAGAGAGTTTTCCTAAAATTTTCCAAATTAGAGTTCACAGAAAAGGAGCGTTTCTTTCAAGGAGCCAAGCTGGGAAGTTGTAAGTCTGGAGCTTTAAGTGGCCATGGTTTAGCCTCAAGTGAAAAGGCTGTTTTCAGAGGATAAAGCCACCATACAACAGGGAGCATGGAGAACAGGACAAAATGGATCCTGAAGTGATTTAAATCCCCGACATCCTAGAAGTCACCCCAATCCCAGAAGCCACATTCTTGAGGCTCAAATGTTCTGATGTTCCTCAGTGATATGATATGTTTCTGTTACCACATTTTCAAAAGTTTCTTTGAGGTGGGTTTCTATCATTTGCACACAGAAAAATGCCGGCTGACACAGACCCTGCGTGTGCCTTCATAAGGTACAGAATGTAGTTATCAAAACGATGTCTCTGCACACCTAGAGATAAAAACCTCTCTGGCCCCGCTTTGGTCCTAGCCCAGTCAAACCCACTTTTCAAGTTTTGCTTCCCAAGGAAAGCAATATGATCGGTATCATCTGCCTAAAAAGCCAGGAAGATGCGTATCCACAATTTACAAAATAGCCTGTTCCTTAGCCCAGATCTCATGTGAGAAAGTACGGGGCATCTTGTGAATTCATCATGTTTCTTGCAGCCAGAGTATGTCTTTAAGAAGCCCAGCTGGGGGAGACGGCGTGAATAGGGCAATTTGGATTGATTGGAGAGGAGACAAGCGTGAGGGGGGGACAACAGCAGGAAAGAAATGATTTCTGAGCAAGAGTAGATTGCCTCTGTTTGGCTCTTTTAGCCCATGGGACCCAATAATAATTTCCCCCAAGTTTCAAATTTTCTTCCAAGCCAGTCCTATAATCACATGTGTAGCAAGGTCTGAATTACTTTGCTAGTCAAAGAGGAGTGTTGTTTATAAGTGGCGAGCTAACATACCTCTCTGCCCTCAAGTCGGGTGAAGACAGATCCTTCAGAATAGAAATAAGGAGATACCTAAAAACTCCCACTTAATGTTAAAACAATCTGGAATTTTTCATTATTCCAAAAACTGATCAGAATATTTTGTTTTAGGCCTTGCAATAATTAATCCTGCCATCCTTTTACATTTGAACCGTGACAAACTAATATATTTTATTTTTTAAAAAAAAGCCATCAACTTGCAATTGCTTGTGTAAACCTATCTACAGAATGTGTCCCTCTCAAAACACAAGATACAGAAACTAGGGACAAACATTAAAATAGGCTTGCTAACTTTCTCTAAAGCCTGGGAACTCTTTCAAAATTCCACACAATAAAATACTACATCATTTCTTGGGCCTGTGTAGTGCGAATCTTTTATAGGAATTCCTAAAAGTGATAGTCCTCCATTCCCTCTTTTAGTACCTACTCCTGATTCCTACCCTTGTCTACTTCTCTGTTGTTACTATATTAGTATTTCCTGTGTTCGATATTCCAGAACTTTCTCCATGCTTAAGGAACCAGCTAGTCTAAGGGTTTTTGCTTGTTTGTTCCTATCTTTAGGTATTTAAAAACCATTTTGTTATGTTAGCCCCTTCTAAGTTTCAAGACTCTCTGAAATGAAATGAATTTATAGAAATAGTTGCTAATTCCTTACTGTTGTACTCATTTTTCTCTAGGTGTTATTGTACATACGTCTAGAATTAATCTTTAAGGTAATTAACTTTATCACTTGCATACCTCTTACATCCTCACATACTCATTAAAAACACCTTGATATTTTAACATTTAGTTTTGAACTTCATCTTCTAGAAAACAAGCATTTTTTTTTCCTTCACTTGTCTAATTTTCTAGTCTTTATATGACACACTTTCCTGGTAACCCCAATCTACTAAAGATAGATTTATAAATGTCAGAACAAACAACTGTGCCATTATGTGTATCATTTAATAGATTTTTATTTCTTTCTTTCAATATTCCCTAGGTCCACTCAATTTTTGTTTTAGACAATTGGATTTTAAACATTATCCTTCAGGTTTCCAAACTATATTGATCTAAATATGATTCATGTTGTCAATTGAGTTTTTAAAAATGTATCGGCCTGTATTCACACATAATTCAAGATGTGTATAGTTTTCTAGTCTTTTGCCCTTTTGCCCTGCATAATGTATAGTAAATCTGTAAGTACAAGTAGCTTATGTCAGGGTGAATTATTGAACTAAAAGTTTTAATATATGATCTGGGTAAAATACAACATTTTCACTGAAGACAAACCATAAATCTCTTTGGGGCAATTCACATGGACTCCTTAGATGCTTATTTCAAGTTGTTTTTTTTTTAAGACACACAGTTATATACTTATATCTTTATATTTATGAATGTATTTCATTTTGTTGTTAATAAACAATAACAATAGAAAATGTTAAAGAAGACATTTATGTTTCTATAGAAACTTTAAAATATATTGGTGTGCAAATGAGTGACGCAACAAATCGGGTGCTTATGTTGACTCACGTATGATTTGCTTTCATGTTTTCCAAACGTTTTTTCCACAATATAATTTTATTTATTATAGAAATGATACACAGCACATTCCTAAACTATAATGAAGTAGAAGCATGTAAGAAACATGTGAATATCCCCTTTTATTCTTCATCCCCCCAAACTCACACATGCATATACATGTTTATACATCTCACACACCACTGCTGAGCCCCACTTCCATCTATAGATATGATCGCTTTTGTGGTTTAATGTGCTTCCTTTCAGAATATTTACATATATTTAATTAATTTTAACATTTATTTATTTTTGAGAGACAGAGGGAGAGAGCATGAGCAGGGGATAAGCAGAGAGAGAGGGAGACACAGAATCCCCAGGAGGCTCCAGGCCCTGAGCTGTCAGCACAGAACCCGATGAAGGGCTCGAACTCACAAACTGAGATCATGACTTGAGCCGAAGTAGGATGCTTAACCGAAGGAGCCCCCCAGCCCTCCACCCCACTTTTTTAAATGTTTATTTTTTTTTGAGAGACAGAGAGCAGGAGCAGGGGAGAAACAGAGAGAGCTAGAATGTTTTCACATATTTAAATTCACATATGCAATTATTCCCAAATATATTCCAGCTTGCTTTGTTTTGGCTGGCCATGAGCTTCTACCTAACATATAAATGCTTTACATTGCTCTTTCCTCTTCCTGAAATTGTTTCCCCAAGATGGACAGCAGGCACAGCTCCTTACTTCTTTTATTTCTAACCTCTCCCTTTATTGAGACCTTTCCTAACTCCCCTGTTAAGAACCGAAACTTCCTCCCTTCCACATATTCTCCTCCATACCATCCTCGTCCCTGACGTATGTGTCATCATAGTTCTCACCTTATGGCGTCACATAATTTATGTTTTTGCCCGCGATGTACCCAATAGAGTGGAAGATCCATCTGAGCAGGTTTTTCCTCTGGTTCATTTATTACTATGTTCTCAGCACCTAGAAGAGTGCTTAATGCCAGTAAATATTTAAGGTGTTAATGAATGAAGATTGTGGTCACTAAAAGTGATTTCTTTGGAGCCAGATTGCCTGGATTCAATCCTAGCTCCCACATTCACAAGTTGAGGGATGCTGGAAACTTATTTAAACTCTTTGCTCTTGGAGCCCCTGGGTCACTCAGTTGGTTAAGCATCTGACTCTTGGTTTCAGCTCAGGTCATGATCTCATAGTTTGTGGGTTTGAGTCCTGTGTCAGGCTACATGCTGACAGTGAGGAACCTGCTTGGGGTTCTCTCTCTTACACTCTCTCAAAATAAATAAATAAACTTAAAAAAAATAAAGAAAATAAACTCTTTGTTCTTTGATTTCTTTTTTAGTGGTATGAAGATAATAATAATGCCTATCATCTGGGTTGTTATAAGGATTAAACAAATTTACCATGTACACAGGGCAGTGCCAAACTTCTATAATCTTCACTAAATTGTTAGCTAGTAAATGTGAAGCAGTAGTAATAATGTCAATAGTAGTAATAATAATAGTAGTAATGTGTAACTAGCTCTTTCATTCAACAATGTTTTAGAAACATTTCAGTCATTAAATATAGGTCTACCCACATTTTTATTGCTGCAGAGTATCCCATTGTATGGCCTTCTTTTCAGAGATATAACCACTTCCCTATTGGTGAACATGAAAGTTCCCCACATTTACATGTTACAGAGCAGTTAAAATTGCAAGTGATATTCTTGTACACACTTGTGTTTGTGTACAAATTTATGTGATGCCATTGTTATATGTAGTATATGAATCTCATGGTCAAAGAATATGTCTATTCCAACATTCTCTTTCACTTTTTCTCTTTCAATTGCCTTTGCTTTATAGAAATTTTGAAATGTTAGTCAATTAAACCAAGTACTTTATTTATGGCATCTAGATTTGAAAATTATAAAGTCTTCTATATTTTCTTCAAATGTTTTTATTGTTTAACTGAGCACTTAAATCCATTTGGTAAAGAATGTGTTTATATGTGTAGCAAGAGGTTGACATCTGAGTTAGTTTTTCCTTAAAGGAATAATTTAATTGTCCCAACATAATGTATTAAAAATTCCTTCCTTTTCTTACATAGTTGATATTTCATCTCATTCATATATTGTACCCCATATATATCTGTCTTTCTGCATTCTTTTCATTAATATCTTTGTATATTCATATGCATGTAGCATATTATTTTATTTATTTATTTATAATATAATTTATTTTCAAACTGGCTAACATACAGTGTGTACAATGTGCTCTTGGTTTTGGGGGTAGATTCCCATTGTTCATCACTTGCCTACAACACCCAGTGCTCATCCCAACAAGTTCCCACCTCCTTGCCCATCACCCATTTTCCCCTCTCCCCCACTCCCACATCAACCCTCAGTTTTTTCTCTGTATTTAAGAGTCTCTTATGGTTTCCCTCCCTCCCTCTCTGTTAGTAGCATATTATTTTAATTACTATAGCATTATAGTCTGTTATGAAACCTATTTTCTTGTTTTTGTTTTTAATTTTGAAGATAATGTTTTCATTAAGGTAAATTCCCAGGAATTACTGAAGTCCAAGTTAGCTTGAGTAGTATCACAGTCCATATTTTTCCAAAAATATTTTAATATCAATTTTACTTATTAATATTTGCTAAAAGAATAATTCATATTAACTGTAATACTACTGAAATAACTCAAATTAATTATAATATTATAATATCTTAATGTATGAAGCATTCTCAAATGATCTTCATAAAGAACCACACATCAAAACAAACCTTTTAGACTACATTTCTCAACATTGGCATTATTGTCATTTGGACCAGTGAATTCTTTGCCCTGTCTTGTTATATGTTGCCTACAAGAAACTAACTTCAGCTTTAGGGACACATAGGCTGAAAGTGAAAAGACAGAAAAATATATTCCAAGCAAATAGAAATGAAAAGAGAACAAGGCTATCTATATTTGCATCAGACAAAATAGATGTTAAGTCAACAACTATAACCAGACACAAAGAATAAAGATAAATGATATAACAATCATATATGCACCCAACATCAGAACACCCAAATATATTAAGTAAATGTTAACAGATGTGAAGGTGGAAATAGATGGCAGTGCAGTGAGAGGTGGGGACTTCACTACCCTACTTTCAACGATGGATAGATCATCCAGACAGAAAGTTAGTAAGGAAATCATGGACGTGAACACAACTTTAGACCCAATGGACCCAACAGACATACATGGAACATAATTACCCAACAGCAGCAGAGATACCAGAGATAATATTTTTTGGCTAACTTCTATCTCTCAGGGTGCCATTTATACAGTAGTATATGCTCAAAGACTTTAATGCCTTTTAAACTCCTGTGATACTGTGATGTAATAACAGATGTAGTTAGCCTTCCCTGGTTCCTGATACAGAGCTACTAAACTTTTAGAACTTTTGTGATAGGGATAGATCATCTTTTGTTATTCATAATGAGCCCTTTCCAACCATACCTGAGTTTGTGTTAATGAGGTAAGTCTTGGAGGATGAGGGCTTGTTGCCAGAGGAACCAACCATGTTGTTAGAAGTGGGAATTGCAGCTGCACCCCCAGACCTCTGGGAGCAGGGGAGGGGCAGGAGGTTGAATTCAGTCACTAACAACTGATGATTTACTCAATTATGCCTGTGTTGGAACCTCCGCAAAAACTCTAAACAATGGGGTGCAGAGACCATCTGGTTACTGAACACATCAAGTGAGGTTCTGGGAATGTGGCACATGTGGAGAAAGTGTGGAAACTCTGTGTCCCTTCCTCCATACCATGCCCTATGCATCCCTCCCATCTTTGTTGTATCCTTTTACAATAAACTGGTAATCCTCTAAGTAAACTGTTTTCCTGAGTTGTCTAGCCTTTCTAGTAAATTATCAAACCTGAGGAGTGGGTCATAGGAACCCCTAATTTGTAGCTGCTTCGTCAGCAGTACAGGTGACAACGTGGGGGAGTCTTGTATGACAGCCCTTACTTAGCCTGTGGGGAGTTTGAACTAACTCTGAACAGTTGGTGTTAGAATTGAGTTAAATTGTAGGACACCCAGTCTGTGTCCACTGAGAATTAGAGAACTGTTTAGCGTGGAAAAGCCCACTACTGGTTTTCCAAGCATGAGAGTATAGAGAGAAATAGGATAGTTTACCTTTCCCTCCACACTACATGATAGGACATTCTGGGAACAATGAATACTATCAAATATTCTTGAGTATTGCCAAGGCATTTTGAAAGTGCAGAAATCTTTGCTTTTAGTTTAAATTTGGCTCATTCCTGGAAGCCTGTCTTTGATCCCATTCCAAAATTCCCTTGATTGTTATACAGTACATTCCTCTATAAGAGGATGGGGGTGATCCTTATCAAAAAGAATTTTACTGGCTTAGACCAAAGTATCCAGTGAACTTACCAATATATTCTTTTTGAAAATGATTTCAATCATATTAACTCTATAAGATGGATTTCCTAAATCTCAATGATATCTTGATAGCATTTGGAATTTTGTTTAAATCAGTGATTTCACAAAACACTTGAATACCAGTTTATTTTATAAATCACTTCTTAAAATCTTAGCAAGAATTCTCAGACAATTCAGCTTGAAAAACTTGAAATAGAACATGATGGTGTTGGCAGTGGAGTGTGGGACAGATGATTTGGATGTATCCTAAGATCAAAGACTATCAAAGAGCAAAATCTTTGACCCCAAGCAGCCGTCACTCGGATTCATTATTTTGTCAAAGCAGAATGAGGATCCAGTGTACCATTATATCCCTTATCACAATTTGTTGGTGGAGAAGAGGGTTTTGAAAATGAATAGAAAAGGAAAAAATAAAGTAAAGTGAATTTATCTTAACATTCATGCCCTCTTGCCTGTGAATTAGAAGAATTGCATTTACGTACAAAAAAAGCATTCCTTAACCTGTTTCCAGCCTTGATCTGACAGTAGGGAAAATAGTCTAGTGTTAACATCAGCTGGAACACAGCCCAAACCTTCTGTCTTACTCACAGTTGCTATTCATGCCTGTAACACCCAGCAGAGAGACCCCTGTGTTCAACTTCAGTAGTAAGTGTGGCCAAGAACAGGGCCATGTGGTGAGCACACATAGGCGTCATGAGTGACAGAATAGGAGTTTCCCTATGGATTCAAGCCAGTTCCCCACAAGTCCATGCTGCCTCTCCTGCAATTTCTAAGCCTAGGCTGGGGTGTAAGAGAGCGAGAGAGAGAAATTCCCTAAACTAAGATATTCTCATTCCAGGCTTTGATCTTTACCTGGAATATACTTTCTTTTAATATATTCAGAAAATTGCTATCACCCTTTAAATCTCAACTTGAGGGGTGCATGGGTGGCTTGGTCAGTTAAGCATTTGGCTCTTGATTTCAGCTCAGATTACGATCCTGCGGTTCATGAGATCAGCCCTGAGTTCAGCTTTTCACTGATAGCACCAGGCTCTGCTGACAACGTGGAGCCTGCTTGGGATTCTCTCTCTCCCTCTCTCAGTGCCTCTCCCTTGCTCATATGCTTGCTCTCTCTCTCTTTCTCTCTCAAAATAAATAAATGAACATGAAAAAAATTTTAAAACCCACAAATCTCAACTCTAGCATCACTTTTATACAGAGATTTTCCTACCTGCCCACTTAGGCAAGAACCATCCTGTGTGTTTCTGTTACGGTCTCTATTTTTCGATTTTCTTACCTAGAAAATTTTACTCACACATACAGAAGGATAAAGAAGACTATAAGAAATTGATCCACAACTGAGAATTAATTAATATTTAATTTTCTTTCCTTCCAGTGTTTTCTTCTGTATGGAGTTTATTTTGTTTATACCTAGTCCTATTTGCGTGTGGCCCTGACCTAAGAGAAATACTATCATGAGCTTGATTTACATACTTCAAATCCACTCCTAATTCTTATACACACATACACATAAAACACCATTAACAATAATACACCATTGCACTGTATATGTTGTACATTTACCAAAATATATCATTTTTCTGTAGACAACATGTTTTTGAAATATATCTATGTTGATAGTTATAGACATAGTCCTTTCTTCTTCATTGCTATGGCTTATTACATAATTCTTCTTCTGTCTTTCACATGTATGTACTTAATCTTATTGATTATGTCTCAGAAAACTTCATTAAACTATGGACTTTGTTCACCATTTTTCTTTCATTGCATAGCATAGTACCTGCTATTCTACTGACAAACTGTAGAATACTGAATCAAGTTTGCTTTTACATTTACCTTGAAATGAGTATCTATATATACATATGATATATAGATAGAGATATAAAGATGTATACATACACATACATATATATTCTCTCTATATATATATATATAGATAGATATGATATGATATATTTGATATATATATATATATCAAATACATATACGTACTAAAGTTTATGGAATCAGAGACAATGTTGATGAAATCTTATTGACTTAACATCTTTGGTCTTAATTTAGAGGGATTTTTGAGAGACTTATTAATGTTATGTATTGCTGGGCACCCAGTAAGCTATGGTAAGCCCACTGAAAATGCCAGCTGAGTGCAGTAGAGGTCCTGAACAGGGCTCAGTCCTGACTTGCATGATTCTGGACATACTACTTCTGCTCTCTCTCCAAATCTCAATTGTATCTGTCAGACGTGGTGGAAGGTGATAATACTTCACCTTCAGAATTAAAATAACCCATGTAAAGCTGTTACACAGTGTCCAGTATACCATATGAGTACAATGAACACTGGTGGTTACACAGATTACAAACTATTAAATTCTCTACATTCTAAAATGCCAAGCGATGCCATAAATAACTTCTTTTGTGATATAATCTAACCACATTTTCTTGGAAAGACCTTAGAAACTTACCTTTAAAGTTCACAAATAATATTCACAATACCTTTCTACAATTATTATAATACAAAGAGTAGAGGCTTTGGAATCACCCCGACCTGAGTCCAAGGTGCTAATAACTGGTTAGTTGTGTGACATTAGCCACGCTATTTCTCCTCTCTGAGACTCAGGTTTTCACCTGCTGATCACACTTTCTATCAGGGAGTGTCAAACTTCCTTAGTAATCAATTGTCTTACTCACTCTGCCTCCAGCCCATCACAGAGGAACCCTGATATGAAAGTGAGGAAAAATAGAGTTCTCAAAACACACACAATAATACTGGTGAGGGAAGTTTTTGTGAATTAATTAAAGCCATCACAATAAATCTGACTGATACTTGCTTTTCCTTTCCACTTCTATATTTGCTGTGGCTTGTGTGGCTAGGTCGGCAGTAGGGATTTGGGATCACTCCCCCTCCCCCCCCGCATATATCAAAAACAGGAATTGGATTGAAGCCAAGTAAAGAATACATGGAGGAGAAATCTTAAGGCAGTCTTAGGATGGAACCTTAAAGAGGGGAGTCGGGTCTTCAAGAACGTTGTGTGGCTCAACCCCTATCAAGGCAGTATGCCAAGGACGGATGTGGGGCAGGCACTTGAGCTGTAAATAAAATGTGTGCCCTTACTTCTAGTAAACTTTGCCTGTAGAGCCTTTGGGAATTCAGTAATGCATGGACACTTGGTGGCTAGATCAAACTGTAAGGGGTTCACATCTTCACCATTTACTTTTCAATAGACCTCATGTTACCACCAACTTCAGAGATGTTATGAGACCTAAATGAAATGATATACAGGAAGTAATTTGCTTATTCTTTCTTGCTACAAGTTCTCATTCTTAAGGACCTTGATAGGAGCAAATTCTAAGTAAAATGTCAAAGTGGGTGATGTTGTCTTTGGCATTCTCCCTTCTACTTCTTTGTCCCCTGATGTTTTATCTTCTCTCTGTCCATTTTTGCAGATTCTTTGTCTAGCTACACCCAGGAGTAGGGTTTCTAATTTTGTTGTTTCACCTTTGTAAATATGAGACTTTAGGCAGCCCATGAGTAATCAGGAATCTCAGAACCCTTGAGCAAATAATAACATTTAGCAAACGTCTTGCTATCCAACTAGCTAATCATCATGTCTTATCCAAAAATCTGCTTGCTGCAGTTATGATTAAGTATAGACTCCTTAAGAAAGAATTGCCTCTTCACCCACTCACTCAGAACTACCTATTATGAAAAATAAGCTACTAATAAATGACCTTTCACAGATTTTATTTTAAGGGAGGACTCTTGAAGATTAAATAGGATTCAGAGCAATGAGTTGCTATATGGAATTTCAGGTACAGTCTTATGGGAGCAAGTGATTAAGGTTTCTAGGCTATAGCAATTGCTCAATGATGAACAAATGAATGAGAGATATTTTGGAAGGGGATACCTTCATAGAATTCCTTAAACCATTTAAAGATGGTACCCCTGGACTCGATGGCTATTTCAGAAACTAAAAACTCTAACCTATCTTCTACATATCCTTGTTTTCTAAGAATGCCCATGGGAGATCTGATAAAATAACGCATACCAGGGTGGTAGAGGGGAATGAGTTGCTGACCTTGTGTGATACCTGGAATGCGACCTACAGACTGGAGTACACCTCTCTTTTAAAATATTTCATTCTTACAAAGCTTGTGTGCATTTATGGCTTTAAGGCAGGAATTCTCTCAGGCTTAAGACATAAATTAAAGCCATGCAGTGTCAGCTTCAATAAGGGCCTCTGTTTTTCAAATTTTTTGACTTCCACTTAGAGAGACAACACTGCACTGGGAGGTTACTCTTTTTGATCAGTCTCAACTTTTTTCCAGCCATTCTCAACTCCCCTTCAAAAGAATCTCCCACTAGAGTTACATGAATATTGTGCCCCCAAGGTGAGCACAATGTTTGGAACAACAAAATATTGATTTCCCATTGTGTAACTTCCATTTAATTTAAACCAAAATGCAAGAAGGGGAAAGAGTTGGTAAGAAAGTACACTGATGTAGCCCTTTCCAGTGATCCTTAAAAACTTCACACATTTCCAGTGTTGAATTTTGTTGACAGATACTTCTTTCAGTCACATTTTGGCCTTATATATCTCTTCAGTGTCTGGTTTTGAAAAAATCTAAAATCCTTCTTAAAGTTTGGCCTCTCCAGCCCAGGGTGATTCCAAGAATTGGTATGGTAAACATTAAACTCTAGCTGCCCAATTAAGCCTAATTCATTATAGTTGTTTTAATTCTTAGGACTTACTCCAAAATAGCCTCTAAATTTATTGGCTATTCCATCAATGTATGAAAAAATCAGATCTAATACCACCTCCAGCAACATGTACTTTGTCTTTGCAACACAGTTCTTCCAGTCTAAGAGTAATTTGAAAACCTCTTAAGCAATGTTCTACCATTTTGTATATTCTATTATCTTGCTAAACATTTCCTGATCTGCTTTTCTCCTCATCCCCAAAGATCAGCGGCATTTTCCTATGATATTTTTCTCAACCTAACATTATTTTATAAAATTATATTAAATAAATTTATCATTGGTTATTATTTTTTGGGCTGTGTCTCTGCTGGATTGCTGAAGTCCTTACATCTGATTGCTTTAGATGGGAGATATACTGGGTATTTTTCTCAGGTTTTATCATTTTTATCACTTAATGTATAAGGAAGTAATTCTTCTCATCATTAACTTCCAGATTTTGTAATACATTCATTACATTCACTCATTTTAAAGTCATTTAATAATGGGGGAAAAAAAAGACAACCTACCTCTACCAGACCATGCTAAAAGCATTTTATTTTATTTTATTTTATTTTATTTTATTTTATTTTATTTTTTTTTTTAAATATTTTTTTAATGTTAATTCATTTTTTTGAGAGCGAGAGAGACAGAGCACGAGTGGGGTAGAGGCAGAGAGAGAGGGAGACAGAATCGGAGGCAGGCTCCAGGCTCTGAGCTATCAGCACAGAGCCCAACGTAGGGTTTGAACCCACAAACTGCGAGATCACGACCTGCACCAAAATCAGATACTTAACCGACTGAGCCACGCAGGTGCCCCTAAAAGCATTTTGTATACACCATTGCATATACTTTTCACAAAAACTTTAAGGAGTTAGTTCTACTATCCTCATTTTACTGATAAAACTGAGGCTCAGAAAACTCAGATAATTTACCCAAATTACAGTGGTAAATAGGAAAAGCAGAATTATAACCAATAACCTTCACTTTCAAAGTCTGAGTTTTAGTCTTCATACTATCCTAAATTTATCAGTGGATCACTATAATGTCTTATAAATAAGACATAATGTTTGCTGGTAAGAAGAGAAAAATAAATTTAGAAAAGATACTGCCTTTTCAAAACTTACAATAGAAAGAAAACAATCTATATACACCAAAAACTATAATACCTGGTATAAATATGACATAAGCCTGGGAAAGATATAGTTCTTCAAAATAGAGGCTTTTCATAAAATGGAGAAAAAAAAGGTGGGTCAAATTTTTTAGTTCACATAATTGCACAGTTCAAGAGTAGTCAGAGAAGCTTGGTCCTATGTTTCAATGGTATGACCAGACCCATTTTTTCTTTTTTCTCTTCCCTTTCTTTTAGACATTTCTTCAGTATGGGTCCCATTTCCTCTGTCATTTCAAAGCTTCAAGGTAACATGCTTTCTGGTTTACATCCAGCAAGAAAGAGAAAACCTCCTTCCTTAATAACTCAATCAAAAGGCATGGAATTTAGGGGATCCTGATTGGCCTCACCTGAGTTGTCTGTCTGTCTCCTAAACCAATCACTGTTGCCCAGAGGTATGTTAATTGGCTTAATTTAATTAGAGATTGCTGCTGAGTTCTGAATGGGATCAGTTAGACTTACAAAGCACACAGCAGAGAAAATCAGGATATTATCAGAAAACGGAAGAGAGTAATGCCAGTCACTAAGGATTTGTGCCCTAAGATTTCATGATTTGTATATGCTACGTCTTCAACAGAAAAAAGAATAGTATTCAATTATTTAAAATTGTGAAGAGATATTTTCAAATGCTATTTACCAATATGCTTTTTTTTTATTGGGTTTGGTATAGGGTGATTCTTTATAAATTAACAATCCACTATCATGAGGACATGCCTTATAAGTTTCAGCTTCTGATTTTTTTCTTTGCTCATGCTGTTCCCCTCAACTGAACTACATTCCATCACTCCTCTAAATTCTTAACAAACTAAAGAGCACAACTTAAACCCATCCATAGAGTGTCTTTCCTGGCCACTTTCCCCCAGAGCACTGTCTAATTCTAGTCATATTTTTTTTTAATTTTTTTTTTTAACCTTTATTTATTTTTGAGACAGAGAAAGACAGAGCATGAACGGGGGAGGGTCAGAGAGAGAGGGAGACACAGAATCTGAAACAGGCTCCAGGCTCTGAGCAGTCAGCACAGAGCCCGACGCGGGGCTCGAACTCACATACCACGAGATCGTGACCTGAGCCGAAGTCGGACACTTAACCGACTGAGCCACCTAGGCGCCCCGTAATTCTAGTCATATTTAATATCACTGCTTGTTATGTTAGTTAGTTGTCTTTATTTATATGGGTTGTCTCTTCAACCTGATAATAATCTTCCTGAGGTATCTCACTGAATATGCAGGCTACTTGTATATTAAAAATAAAGGGCGTTTGTCATTGCAATTACAAACACAGTTCATTTTTAGCAGAGCAGTGCTTCCCAGCTTGGTGAGATGGAAGAAAACCTAGAAAAACATTAAAATTATTATGTTGTAAAGACACCAATATATCTGATTTTATGCAACTAGATATATTATTTTATGACATGTTAGTTACCATCCTAAAATTTATGTAGGTAAGTAATAAGAAGCAACAAAAATAGAAGAATAAAAAAATTATGAGAGGAAAAATATAAAAATTCTACTAGTGTGTATGTCTTACTGATATTTTTCTGTTGTGTTTTGCCTTGCTTTGTTTTTGGGTGAAGCAGGGGAAGTATAAGCCTTCTAAACTATTAGTGGTAAAATTCCTTGATTTAGTGCACAAGGCCTTGGAGTTCTATGGGGTCACACTTTGCAAACTTCTGCCACTGTGGCAAAATATATTTATTCGTACATCAACCTGTGAGACAGGTAATGGTGACACATGTCATTAATTGCAATAGAACTCAGACTAGCTCAGTTACACTATTAAGAGCTTGGTCTTCAAATCTAATCACTAAGTCCAAAGACAGTGTTTTGAAGGCCTTAGTACATCTTGTTTTGATCTTTCAGATATTTGACCCCATATTCCTATTTTTCCAGAACTCTAAAAAAGTATATAGAGAGGTTGAAAACGTAGTAAGCATTTTCAGTACTGTTGTGATCTACCAAGACACTTTTCAATCTTTAATAAACAATGGACAGGAGGTGAGAGAAGGCACCAGTATTTCTTTAGTCCTAATTGTGTGCCAGGTACTTTGTATGACTTAATTTATACATTCATTTACTCATTCTTTAACATACATATTTGAGAGCTGGTAGGCAACCAAAAAAAAAAAAAAAGAGTATTACTGCGATAAGCAAAAATAGACTTATTCCCTATATTCATGAAGAGTTTATATTCTAGTGGGAAAGTCATACACTAACTAAACTCATCATTGTAAACAGTATTGGGAAGGAATAAAATGTAATTTTATCTTTAACAATCCTTTAAGGAGGCATGCTGTTCCCTATTCATAAGTGAGGAGATTAAGGAACTTGTCCAAATCTACAAGGTTAGTAAAGGTCAGCAGGCCTGCCAAGAATTGCTGGGCAAGTGTTGTCCTGTGCATCTCCCGGGGGTAGGAGCCATCATTCACATCAACTCTAATGTGACTGAAACTCCTAGAGTTTTGTAGTAGACCACCTGCACAACCATATGCATGGCCTTGAGTCAGATGGGATTCAGTACTTTGTCCATATTACCCTGGTTAATGTAGATTTTCAGAGTAACCAGATCTAAAATGTGTTAAATTTGTTCATCAAATCCACTGTATATGAGTTAAGTTTTATGGGACAACATCTAAACAATACCCTGAGATATAATTCCTCATTAAATTAATAAAAGATTGTTTGGATGCCCCAGGTATGTAAAAAAAAAAAAAAAAAAAACACACACAGGAAAAAGATGTTTCTTGGCCTCACAGAGCTTCTAGTAAACCAGGAAAATAAAAGGAATTGAGATTGGCCATTATGACACAATGTACTTAGAAGGCATGGTATTGTTAGTAAAAGATTCTTGTTTCTCGTAGAGGTTCAAAATACTTCTAGGATAGATGTTTGGCAAGGCAACCAGAATGCTTGGATAAAAACTTTGGGTTTTCTTACTCTGGTCAATAATGGACCACTGCCAATTTGGGGAAATGGGAGTTCAGTGTATTACACCATTAGGGTGGCTACTCTAGCCATGCAGACACATGATGGAAACCAAGTCTCAGGGAATCCAGTTATAAGACTTTAAGAAAGGGTCAATTTAATGTGACAAGTTCTTAGATTATAATAACGAAAGATTTTTAAAAGGGGCAGGAGGATAAATGCAGAAAAACGTACAATTCAGAAGCAATATTGAAGTCTTGCTTCTTCTTATTTTCTTAGAGTTCAGCTTTATGTACAAGTAACACTTAGTAAATCTTTCTTACTTTTTCATTGTAATATAAATGAACAATTTTACATAGCTCATTTCTCAGCTCGTTTTAATTAGTATCAGAATAGGAGAATGGGTATCTCAGGCTATTAGTAATTTGATATAGAACTTTTCACCTCCAGGTCAATGGTAAGTGAAACACATTTACATATTTTTAAGTGGATTTATTGCTCTTGAAGGGAGCCCAGTTGTAATCCTTCACTCCAGAACATGTTATTGCCAGAAAGCCCACAGGCGTTGAAACATTGATCAGGAAGTAACAGGGAGAAAGGGTCCAATTTCAACTGCTCTTCAGTGTTTGGCTTGCAAGATCTTCTTAAATTGTTTTAATTAATCCTAATTATGATTCTATTTTTAAAGACTGATGACAAATTGGATATGGACCAATAATCTGGGCCTATTTCAATTTAGAATATGCGCCATGCAGTTACTAAAAAATAATTATCCATACCAGAAAAAGCAAGAAATTTACTAGAGAGCTCACTTTGTGCTAAGGGGGAAAAGAATGAGTGATAGAAATTCTATTACAAATTTCAGTAATAGGAATATGACTTTTACAATTAGAAGACAGTAGTGTCATTTACACTGATCTTGGCATCAAGAGAATTAGAAGTTACTTTTCCTGGATGTGTATACCCACTTAACACCCCTAGAAATGGCCATAATGGATTCAACCCTGTCCGGCTTCCCCAGCCTCCAAGGCAACACATCCATGGCAACAACTAAGCATCAATACAGTTTCTCAACTGTGGAAAAATAACAATTCCTTAACTCACTTTAGCCTATGCTCTTCTTAGCAATATCAAAACAAAACAAAACAAAACAAAACCCAAAATGTCAATTCTATCCTCATTGACAAAGCTATATGCTTTGTCAGACGTGTGATTATGAAATGGGCATATAATTATAAATAAAACATAATACCTATGTCATAGCTTGAAGTGCAAGGAATGAAGGACTTGAGAAAAGAGTTTGCATGTAGATTATTTATTAGAGACATGATCCCTAAGATCAGGAGTGAGAGACAGTGGAGGGAAACAAGGAAGAAGGGGGAGCCAAATGAAGGATTAATGGATTGGCCAACACCACGGGCAAATGGTTTCCATCCTGCCAGATTTTCTAAGGAGACTTATGACGTGTCTCAGAATTTTTCACTTGGAAGACAGAAGAGAGATCATTTTATCCATTGGCTCCTGTTCTCCATTTGTGAAGTGGGACTTTGTGGACATGAACTTCCCCACATTGCCCACTTGGCACATGTATGACAGACACTGGGGAGCAACCATGCTGCAGCATCAGGGAAGCCTCATGGGGTCTAAGCAAGACACTGTCAGGTTCACCTGAATGAGTCTGCTCAGGGCCTGTGTGCAACTGGACATGGTAGCAGAGACTGGAGAAAGAGATCATCAGAGTGAGAGGATTTAATGTGGTCTGGGACAGGTGTCTAACACACTCTGCCCTTTCAGGACTCAGTATTCAAGGTCTCCCCAAGGAGGCAAAACTTCTTTTGAGGGAAAGGAGTTGAAAACAAGGAAAATTTTTAAATCTGTAGAAATGTTTAAAGATGCATCCTTTTAAATTATTGTAGAAGGGGCGCCTGGGTGGCTCAGTCAGTTAAGCGTCCGACTTCAGCTCAGGTCACGATCTCGCGGTCCGTGGGTTCCAGCCCCGCGTCGGGCTCTGGGCTGATGGCTCGGAGCCTGGAGCCTGCTTCGGATTCTGTGTCTCCCTCTCTCTCTGCCCCTCCCCTGTTCATGCTCTGTTTCTCTCTGTCTCAAAAATAAATAAACGTTAAAAAAAATTTTTTTTAAATTATTGTAGAGTGCATGGCTAGAGATTGGATACATGGACTTTGGAGTCAGATGAATTGTGGAGTCAGACGAATACTGTCTCAAATTCTTACTCATTGTGTGGTGCCTATCAACTCATTCAGAGTCTCCTGATCAGTATGGTGGGGGAAAGGAGGTAGAGTAGTTTCTATCCCATGTAACAATTGTGAATATATTTTTTTAACAATTGTGAATATGAAACAAGATTAAGTATGTGTACAGCATAGTCCATTGTCTTGTAGGGGTACCATATCGAAAGAGAGAGAGAGAGAAATAGCTACTGCACAAGGTAAAGCCTGGCAATCTTCTCATTTCTTATCTCCGTTTATATGTTTGCATGAAATGATGCCATGAAGCCTAGTACCTTTTTAATATAACTTGAAGTTTACTAGGGTAAGAATAAGTCTCCTCAAAACCGAAAAATAGGGAGCTATATTTTGTCTACAGTCTTTCATCAGAGTTCAAACCAGAAGTTGTTTTTACCTTCATTTTCAATTCACAAAGTTTCTTTAAAGTCTACCTTATGAGAAGAAGGTAGCAGATGATTTGGTGTACTAGTTGTTAAACTAACTTTTTAAAGATTTAAGGAAAAACTGACATTTGGCTGAGCTGTTTCTTGAAACATCAGTGACCCTGAATGCAGTCTTTACAAGCTAAGAATTCCCCAAAGCTCAGTAGGAGAGTTGATATCTTAACCTACACAACAGAACAGCGGGATCAGGCAAGTCGCTGCGCTGAGACACCACTTGGGGCCAGATTTTAATAGCTGACAACTCATAATGGATTGACAAAAGCAAAACATCATTAACTTGAATCTACAAAGTCGACATTTCCATATGCAAATTGGAGCTAGCACATATGTGCCAGTGTACAAGTCTCATTGCTTGTTTAGTTATCTGTATGTCCTTTAGGTTGCCTTCCTTTGTCTTTAAGATCCCAGTGGACGAGAACCACGTCTGGTAACCCACTTTGCAAAACAACAACAGGTGCACAGATTGGGCCTCACTAAATGTTTTTAATGGTAATGATGGTGATATTGTTGACTTTCTTTCTCACACAAGAGTTTAAGATCTACAATGTAATGTCAGCACCCAGGGGTAAAAGGACAGTCGCGAATAATACGTTTGAGCAGTGTAACATGAAAGTTACTGCCTATTTAATTTTTTTTAATGTTTATTTATTTTTGAGAGAAACTAAAGTGCCAGTGGGGGGAGGGTTAGAGAGAGAGGGAGACACAGAATCTGAAGCAGGCTCCAGGCTCTGAGCTGTCAGCACAGAAGCCTGAGGCAGGGCTGGAACTCACGAAATTACCATGAGATCATGACCTGAGCCGAAGTCGGCCACTTAACTGACTGACCCACCCAGGCGCCCTGAAAGTTAACTGTATATTTATATAACAAGTACCACTGAACTGATCCCTAGGGGAATGAGTACTAGAAAGAACACTCATTATAAATTTCTACATCTTATTCTAGGTTCCTAATATGGATCCTTACTAAAGATGTGTCCTACGTTGCAAGCTAGGCAATTCTTTTGTGTTTATCTTTCTGGAAAATGATGGGGCTGTGACATTTTACTTTTTAGTATAATTCTTCTTGGTTCAGTGGCATAAAAAAAATTATAGCCAGCCTAATTCTGGCCCATGGGAAAATGATTTAACCTCTCTGAGCATTAAGTTTTTGAGTTGTTACAACGTATCTTACAATCTTGTTGGGTGGATGAGTTAAGATCAAGTAAGATAATATAAAGTGCTATAAAAACTTAAGCTGTTGTTATCCCCCAAAGTGCATCCTTTGGTCTGTGTTTATGTGACTTGAGGAAATAGCCAATTATGCTATTTCCTTTCTGAGACTATGATCTTGGACTTACTGTTCAACATGCCTGTATGAACACACCACAAGGCTCAGCAGCCTCTTAAGATTCTTGACTCATTACTTTCTTTCTCCATTTTCCCCAGTGAGCTGTCCTTTCTTGGCTTGTCTTTCCTTTTCTGTTGTGTATACAAATGTTGTGTGTTAAGATCAAGGGGGTGGACACCTGGTTTGCTTCTCTGAGTTCTATCACTCACTCTCATAAAGATTTTGCTTTGGGCATTGCAGCTGGCATTCCTCTCCTTTCTTTTCCTTGCTGCCGAAGAGTTACACAGGAAAGAATCATGAAGGCTTACATTCTCCAATCCTGCTTCCTATCTACCTCGCATCTTCCCGTTACCAAAGGGGAAACACATGTTTTTCAGACTCAATTTTTGCTGATGAAAATTTTGTTCAATTTCACAGCTTGACTTCAGAATTTTCCCCACTGATGGTAAATTCCATTCCCTTGCCAAACAAGGAAAAATTCTACAACCATGTTTGCAAGGAAAACTTAGAAATCTCCCTCCAGCTCTAGTATCAGATAAATATAAGAAAGAAAAGAATTTGTTATGCTAGCCTGTCTGTCATTCAAAATTCTAACATGTTTGATGATTGTAAATTTGGGGAAAATATTTAACATAGGTGAATGGAATTTGTTGTTACAGAAACGTAAAGTTCGAAGCACAGATATTCATAGCAATGGTAGCATTCGGATGCTGAAAAGACCGAGGTATAAGTGAAGCTTGCAGGTGGCTTGTGTTGAATGCATATTTGTTGAATCAATTACAGTTGGAAAGAATGCTCAGTTAGATTTTCTTCCTCTCGTGCATTCTATTATTTTGCTTAGAATCTTTTTTTTAAATAACTTACCTTCCCTTGTGAAAACTTGTTTCTCTTATTCCTTTTATTTACTTGATAGTTACTTAAACCACTATAATTCCAAGTGCTTTTTTCCTTCCTTAGTGTGCCACAGCCCAGATCAAAACTCTTTCGATAGGTCACTTTCATTAAAGGTGTTATAAAAATAAATGGCTTGTAACAGGTAGGGAAAACATGAACCAGGGGAATGGTGCAGAATCTTATTTCCCAGCTGTGCCACAGGAAGCCTTCATGTTCTTTGGGGTTTTATTTCTGTGTTCAGTTCCGGCCAAGTAAAACCCCCTGCCTGGATGTCAAGGGCTAGTACTGAAAGCTACAAAAGGCGGGAGAGACCTTTCTCCCTGAAAGGGGTTTTGGAAGTGAGCTAGTTTATTTAATCCCCAGGCAAACCTGTAGTCAAGCTAATAAGAATGAGGGAAACAGCTTCCTACATGTGAGCTAGGACTGTGAGAAATTGTTTTTCAGGGTGTTTTATAGCCAAAACCCTTCAAGGGTATGGAAGAGCTCTCCAACCAGGGGCACAAATATTCAAGGAGAGCTTGTTTGTTTTATGGTTATTCTTATCCCACAATAAACAGCTTAAATTTGCAGACTATACTTTTTTGACTATAAAGTGGGTTATTTCTCAAGATGCCGGTGCTTTCCGTAACAGATGGAATAAATAGAGGAGAAAATGCTGAGAATACACCACTGAAATTCTGATTTATTCAATCATTAACAAAAAGACGTGCAATTTCAATGGTAATAGAATGAAAAGCCAACTGTTTCTGCTTTCCTTCTGAAAACTTGTTTTCTATGGAGAATGCTGCTCTTAGGCAAACACCTATTTAAACCTCAGCAATGTATAATCTTAACTTCAGGCAGCATGGTTGTATAGGTTCAGTAATTTGTAATACCTCTGCAACTAGGGATAAAATATTAACTTTCAATAACATAAGCACTCTCTGCAGTACAAATAGTGGGGGGAAACACCACACATGCTATTTCTGAGGAAAGATGTCTCATATATACATGTCATGTATATATATCTATATCTATATCTATATCTATATCTATATCTATATCTATATCTATATATCTAGACACTTTATACTTGGCTTTCAATGTTTCTCAAGGCAGTTGCTTTGCAGTTTGTTAGAGGCATCACAGTCCATGCATAACCTTTGGGGAGTAAGTAAGAACAATTAGTCCATTGTCTCTGTCTCAAGATACAATTAAGAAGGAGGGGAAACAAAAGCCATTTAAGTGCAACAATGCTTAAAATAATCATAGTGAGGTCAATTCAAGGTTGGAAACCACACTAAATGCTTCCTGGGACAATTGTTTGAGTATAATAAAGGCAAGTAAAACATTACAGTAGTCTTATAAGAAAAACAGAATACTTAAAAACTCCATGATACACACTTATGTATAAAAAATGTTCATAATACACATACATGCACACACGGAACATTTCTCTGTATTTTCACTGCATATCATAATGAAGCCTGTGGAATATGAAGATTTCAGTATAGGCTTACTTAAACTTTTCTAATATGTTAAAGTTTTTTCATAATCAGTCCTGATCTGGGTGAACCTAACAGAATTCACCTAGTATGGAACCAGTAACCCAGTTACAGTCTGGCTATGTTACTAATCCATGGTGTGACCTTGGCTAACTCATTCATTTTTCCTCCTGGGATCCTTTATTTTAGTTTTTTTCTTGAATTTGGTAACTGGGCTCGTAAATGATCTTACAAGACCCCTCTGGTTCTAAAATTGTACCATCTTGGGGCACCTGGATGGCTCAGTAGGTTAAGCCTCCAACTCTTGGTTTCGGCTCAGGTTCTGATCTCGGTTTTGTGAGTTCAGGCCCCGCATCCAGCTTGGCACTGACAGTGTGGAGCCTGCTTGGGATTCTCTCTCTCCCTCTCTCTCTGCCCCTCCCCAACTCGTGCTGTCTCTCTGAAAATAAATAAACTTATAAATAAATAAGTGAATAAAATTGTACCATCGTAAGGTTTTCTTTTTGTTTGTTGTCAATTGAACATATCCTTCCTTACTTTGAGCTTATTATTAATTAAAAAGAAATCAATGTAAACTTAGATTGGGGTGGTGCAGCCACCTATATTGACAAAAGAGAAAGATGTTTGTGACAAAAACCCTTCAGTTTTGTCCTTTATTAACTTTGGTTTGTATCAGGTAGAAAAGTTCTCCTGTACTAAGATGGCATTTATAATCTATGAAGCTTAGAATGAAAATTCCTGAAGTCATTTGATAGGAGACCCAATTTAATAGATTCGCTTCCCCCTTGCTTATCCCTCTCCTTCCCCTTTTATCTCAGCCCTACCTCGATCCTTAAACTCTTAGAGAACAGACTTTCACAGTAGCCTTTCCAGGAGTTTTCACAAAACTACATATATAAATACAGTCTGGTTAAACATTTTCAATCTACATATTCTGAAAGTCGATGTGGCTTCTCCTGTCCTAATGCTATGAGCAGAACACAAGATTGTTGCTCAACCTAGCAAAATTTTTAAAAATGTGCTGTCCATTTCCCTTCTTGACCCACCAAATAGTTGCCACTATTTTTTTAAAATCTTTTTAGTACTCTGTGCACACAGAATATCATGCCTGTCTTTTTGTGCAGGTGTGTATTTTGTTGGGGTTTGTTTACGATGGTGGGGCTTGATTGTAAAGGCCCTGTATTATGAATAAACCAATGGCTGAAATGAAGTGGAACCTTGATTTATTTGGGTAGGACTGTTTTCCAGTGCTGTAAATCATATTTTGGTGTTCATTTACCTTTGCATTCTTTTTGAGCCACTGGCACCAAGGCTGATGAATGGGAATCAAATGAAGTGTGCTAAGTGCTTCTGCTGGAGGGTTTCATCTCCCCACATGCCGGGGTGTGATTTATCTCTGCAATACATCACGCAACTTATTTTCCTTTACTTATTTTATTTAGTGTTGTCACGAATAATATCAATTGGCCATTGACTGTGAACTCTAAACAGTAGTAAATTAATGAAATAAGCTACATCTACAGAACTCATCTGTCCCCAATTTGATTAGAGCCACTTTGGTTGCACCAAACCATTTACTAGAGATGAACCTCATTTATTAAACAAGCAGCTTCATGAGTTCTTCGTAAATTGTTATGCATAATATTTGCAGTGATTTTAATGAAACACTTAAAGCTGACTCTTTTATATCTCAATCACTAAGAGTACTTTATGTTTGTGGAATAGGCATTTTCAGTCATCCTGTGACGTTAATCTAAGTAACTCTATCTGAAGTAACTGTCCATTTAGAGAAGGAGATGTTCATTCTTTTTTGTTTCTGGGGAAGACAACAGGAGCAAGGAAGAAGCACAGGGATTTTTAGAGAAAAGGCTTTATGGAGAAGGTGTCACATGAGCATGGTTAATTTTCATCACAACACAGAGAAGGTACTCAGAATCTCTGACCAAGCATTCCAGCATTGGGCTGCACCAGTATATCAAGAATTTCAGACCACAGGAATGCATAATTCCAAGAGTTTGATTTCCCTTGGGATTTGGAAAGGTACGTTTCACAAAAAGAATGGCTTAATAAAAACAATCTTAATAACTCAAATAGATAATGCCTATGTTTTTTTTGTAGTGGCTTAAAAAAATGTAGGGAGTCTAAACATGTCCCAGAAAAAGCACGGAGAGGTAGGTAAAAGCTGTAAATCAAAACCAGGGGAGACATAAGCAAGTTCAGTTTGAAACAAGGTGATAGCCTCTGGGCACTAAGGCAACTGTCTACAGAAACAGGAGAAGGGGTGAGGGGTTTAACCGAGGGAAACATATATCCAGAGCTGTCCTGGAATGGGAGGGGCTAACTATACAATTTCAGTGAAGAGTAGAGGAACAAAATAGAGCAACAAAGAAGTTGCAGTGTATGAGATAAGAACATTCCTGGGAGGTATCTGTATGGGACTAAAGCGGAGTAAAAATTGGAAACATTTGGTAGAGTGTCTTTTTCCAGAACATAAATGAAGGTGGGTGGTGGTGATAGAACGCAGAGTATCCTACACATTCGCTGAGGACATATGCCCTCCTCATGAATCCCCTTGATGAGATCTACTGCAATCCAGATCTGATTAAAGAGCTGTGAGGCATCACAGTGAAGTTTAGTATTAAAGTTAAAAGCATATTCAATATGCTTGCTTTACTAAAGAATTTGATGCATGCCAGCACCTCAAACCCTCATATATTTTCAAAGAAATTTAGAACCCTAGAATTCTATTTTATTTTTGAGAGACACAGAGACAGAGTGCAGGTGGAGGAGGGGAAGAGAAAGAGACAGAATCCAAAGCAGGCTCCAGGCTCTGAGCTGTCAGCACAGAGCCCGACACGGGGCTCCAACTCATGAATGGCGAGATCATGACCTGAGCCAAAGTCAGATGCTTAATCAACTGAGGCACCCAGGTGCCCCTTAGAACCCTACAATTCTAGAACTTGCAAACTGTAAATGAGGATTTAGATATCTCAGTCCCAAAGATTCTGTTGTCTCCCGAGAGTTATTTCAGATTTTTTCCATATATAGTTATTAATTGAAATCCAATTCACGGGTACAAGATCTTTATTTTAAATAGAACTGAAAAGTCCATTGAAACAATCACCTGATTAGAGGGAGCATATCGAGGAAGGAAGGAAGAAAGAAGAGAAGAAGGGATGGAGGGCTTGCAGTTGATTTAAGTATATATTTTTCTAATTATTATTACTGAGTGCATTTTATTTTATACTACATTATGCAACATATAGATAAGATGCAACATTTAGGTTGAGGAAAAAGAAGTTGGAAAATACTGGATAAAATATGTCTAGGGAAGTATGCCCTAAAGTGAGTTTCATAACAAATGTTTACTACTCAAAATATTGGAAAACAACCACAATTATGAATACCTCTTCAATATATACAGTATACATAGTCAAGGTTCTGAAGAATCCTGCAGTAAAGAAAGTTGTTTGAGTTTGTTCTAACTTGCATTTCAAAAACACATTTGAGTAGGGTAACTTTTTTCCATTTAATCCCTACTAACAGCTGTGGCACTGGTGTTCCTTGGAACACATTTTGGGAAATGCTGCTCTCAACACATCTGAAGAACTTACCTACAAAGTTTAACTCTTTCAGAAATTATACGTAGGAAAATGTGTCCAAGGGTAGAGTTATCCACAAGAAAATCAAGGTTTATGAAAGGAATTCTTAACTCTGAGTTCTTCAGAAGTGACTGATGATGAATGAAAATCTCATTTTGGAAGTTCCCCAATTCCAAATATGTTTTATTTTTCCCATAACAGAACTTGAAGTTACAAGTTTAGTCTTTAGAACTACAGTAGTACCTCCCAAAAACAAACAAAAACAAAACAAACAAAAACAAAAACAAAAAACACACTTCAAATCAGAGACTCACACTTAGCAACCTTCTTTTCTCCTGTTTTTGAAGTTGTATACGTGACTGAAACCCACTTATGAAAATTGCAATTTCTGTGCAACAACTTTCTTTGTTACCTGGAATTCACATCGTCTACAGCAATCATGCTGCTTAAATCTCCTTCTCTCAAATTTGCAATTACTCTCTTCTGATTATTTCTCAGATTCAGCTCCCTTGATATTTCAGACACATTCGATAGTGTTGATCATTATCTTCTCACATGTGTTCTGGCCCAGGTCCTCTGTGCCACTCACTTTCTCTCCTCTCACCTCTCAGATACTCTCCTGGTCAGTGTTTACTAAACCAGTGGTTTCACTGCTCCCATGTCACAAAGCCCAGGTTTCAATCAAATGTTCATTTCCCTCCATATTCATTCTATTAGAGTCCCCACTTTGTGTCTCTTTTTCAGTTGTCTTTAAAAATATGCCTGCCCAACGTGTTTATCTCTCCCAGCTCAAAAGCCATGTTTGTAGTATCAAGATTACCAGAATATATTCTCTCAAATACAATTCTGATATATCCAACTTATCAAGTGAACACTAAACTTACCATCTACCCTAAGTCAGTTCCATTTACCAATGATCTTCATGCTCTACGTAGCAACACTGTTTTTCAGTTTAAAATGTAAGTTTTTTTCCGGTGCCTTGTGTACATTTGCTTTCTGCTTGATCGTGAAATTCTGTATATCGTGCATCAACGGTTTATTAAATCTTTAGAATATTCCACTACAATAGTAAGCATAGATACAAAGTTACTTGACCTTCAGGAAACTCATAATTTAACATGAGAAGTAGGAATATAAACACAGAATTTAAATAAGTCCAATGCTACAAGTGAAAGATATATAGGTTGCTATGGAAGAAAGGTTCCAAAGAGACATGGTGATATGACAGTATTAGAAAACGCTTAAAAAGAAACAACATTTGAGATGGGTCTTGAAGGATGAGTTGAAAGTCACATGAGGCATATGACAAACTGAATGGTATTCTATGCTATAAATATTAATAACTTATTTAAATAAATGGCAAAAGGTTTGGTGTGTCTGTGAGGTGGGATAAGGATTCATACAACTTGTTGTGTTTAGAAGGAATGTTAGGAGATGAGACTGGAAAGTTGTTGAGCCTGCTTTACTATGGACTTTGAATAACTTGCTAAAAAGTTTATACTTGACCCTGAAGATGCAGAGATGATCAGAATTTGAGCAGACAAGTGCATAATCATATCTGTATCTTAAAGTTATCATGCTGGTTAAAACAAAAACTAAAACTAAGACAAGAATGGGAAATAGAAGATGGGGTAGAGGACATCAAAATAGTCTCCCACCTAGTTTCTTTATTCTCAGCTCTTTACTTAATTCCAATCCTCCTTGGATGACTCTATGGTACTTTATTGCACAAATATAAACAAAAATATTTCAGCAGTATTTACCTCTTTATTGTTACGTCAAAATTAAGCTCTCTGCCTGACTTTTATCATTTACTATAGACCGAATGTTTGTGCCCCACAAAATTGTTATGTTGAAACAATCTCCAATGTGATGGTATTTGGAGGTGGGGCCTTAGGAAGGTGATTAGACCTTGAGGGCAGAGTCCTCACGAATGGGGTTTGTGCCCTTGTAAAAGGGACCCCAGAGAGTCTCCCCACCTCCTCCACCATGTGAGGACGCAGTGAGAAGATGGCCATCTTTGAACCAGGAAGGTGTTCTCACAGGACACTGAATCTGCTGGTGCCTTTATCACGGACCTCCCAGCCTCCAGAATTGTGAGAAAATGAATTTCTGTTGTTTAGAGGCCATCTAGTCTATGGAATGGGCTAACACAGTGTCCTTTATGTTTATTCAAGGACTTGTTATCCTGCATATGGCAAGTTTATTCCTCTCCTAATGCTCACCTTCCCCCCCCATCAACATTTTCCTTGCCTTTACAACCCAGTACTCCAGCTGAATGTGTTGCCTTTTTCCTCTCCCATGAGATATTCTTCTTCATGGACTCAGATCAGGCCTATTCTCCAGTATCAAATTCAAATCCCTTCTTTTCCCACAGTCTTTCTGGAAGCTTTACCTATCTCTTGCCCTTGATGTCACTGTTTTTTGTTTTGTTTTTGTTTTATTTTCTAAGTGCCTTGGTATATGCTGGATCTCACAATTCATGCTTTGTCTTCACTATTTGCTACATTTATATTTGAGTCTAATTTCAAATAATTTTTTGTTCATTGAGGACAAGATTGATGTACTTATTATACTTCTGAGTTTTTTACTTTTTTATTGGACAAATTACAAATTATCAACATCCTAAAAGAAATCTACAGGGTTCCTGTTAGCATGTTGTTTTCAATGCAAGAATCTGTAATAAAATCAATGTCTAAATTTATTGAGCACTTATTATATGCAAAGCACTGTGCTAGGTGGATCTATCATAAGCCTTACAACCACTATGTTGTAAGTATTATTATTATTGTTATTGTTATTAACATCATCATCATTAATATCATCATATTATCACCATAACCACATAAGGAAAGTGAGTTAGAGATACATTAAGCAATTGCACAAGATCACTAATTCATTCAATCTATCAATACATTTTTATTGAGTTTTTAATAACGTCCCAGGCATGATTCTAAACATCACAGAAGGAACATTGAGCAAAGCAAAACTTTTTTCAAGTTTATTTATTTATTTTTGAGAGAGAGAGAGCACACAAGCGAGGGAAGGGCAGAAGGAGAGAGGGAGACACAGAATCTGAAGCAGGATCCAGGCTCTGGGCTGTCAGCTCAGAGCCCGATGTGGGCCTCAAATGCACGAACTGTGAGGTCATGACCTGAGCCAAAGTAGGACAGTTAACTAATTGAGCCACCCAGGCGCTCCTGAGCAAAGCAAAATTTGTCCTGAAAGCAGGACATTTTGCTTGGGGAATAGACTATTAGAAATTTAAACATTTTAAGAAAACAATTCAAGCAAATGGTCTTCTAACAATATCTGGTGGAATGATGCATGCTATAAAAAATCAAGCAAGGCAAGAGCATGGAGTACAATGAGTAGTAAATCATCCAGCCAGCATGGGAAGGCAGGCTGTCCAACTCTATGTCCTCTGTAATAAGTCCCCTATTATTTATCAGCCTCAGGTACAACTTCATTACTAGCATCTGAAGCCTGCAGTAATCTCTTTCCACACACATATTCTAATGTAACTCAAGTCTCATCAACATCAGATCTACATTCTAATGGGACAAGTACTACTATCTTCACTTAAAATGTACTCACCATGGCTTTTGTGTTTCCCCCAGCTATTCTTTTAGCACATGAACACACACACACACACACACACACACACACACACACACACAAACACCTTTTTTTCTTTTAACACAGATTTAATTTACTTATCCTCTAAAACTGTTTTGTCTATTAGAACAAGAGTTGCATCTTCAATTTTGTTAGCAATCTCCATCATGTGTACTGTTATTCTAGGCAGTTTATAAATATGTGTTGGCATGACAGAATTTTTCTGAGTTCTAGTTCCTGAAAATTATGAAAAGAAAACAATTATGTCAATATGTGAAAAAGCGAAGAATTATAACTTTGGATCTAACTTTCTGTAGTGTCTGCATCGACAATTAGTTTTAAAATTAAGGTATAAAGTCTTAAAGTTTCTTTGACATAATGGACCTTCTGATTAAGGAAAAACATTGAGGATAAATACACATATGATATGTGTTATGTTAGACTTTGAAGCATTTAAAAAACATTACATTCACGGTAACCCGTAAATCCTTGTATATTACTATTATTTAAATTTTATGTCCTCTAATTCTGAAGAAAATATGAGAACTTAATTAAAATGGTTATTTATGTCATTTCAGCCATTAAATGTTTAAACACATTTAAAAGTTGTCACTCAGTCGCAGTGAAGAGAATGGTTCCTTTCTGAAAAAAAATGAAGCAGGTGTATTTATAGCTAAATAGGAGAAAACCTGTTTGAGAAAAAGCAGAATGCTGAGAATGCATATGGTATTTGCATCATCTCAAACTAATGCTCAAGTGACCTTGCCAACAGTATTTATTCTGAACAACCACATAAGCAACTATCTTCTCAATATAAAAAAGTACTCGTTCTTTTTTTTTAAATATTTCTAACAATAATAAAGAGTCAGAAACAGGCCTTGGCTAAACTGTGATTGCTGTTCCTGCTTTCCATACTTTTCTAACTTTAAAATATCATTTAAAATACAATTTGTGTATCTTTGTAAGCAAAACAGAGCTTTCACTGTACTCATTAGCAGCTAGCATGTGTTGTTAAATTTGACAGATTCAACCAGAGGTAGAAACACAAATAGCACGTATAAAGTCCGAACAAAGTTGCCATTATAAATACCACACCCATTTGTTAGGGCTGCTGTGGCAAAATTGAAAACTGTTTGAAATTTATTGACTCACAGTTCTGGAGGCTCAAAGTCAGCTATCAAGGTGTTGGGAGAATTGGTTCCTTCACAAGTCGGTGAGGGAAGGTCTGCTCCAGGCCTCTGTCTGTGTCTTATAGTTGGCCATTTTTATGTTCACATGCTGTTCTCCCTGTATATGTGTCTATCCAAAATTTCCGCTTATGAATTTTCAGTATGGGTCCACATTAATGGCCTCATTTTAATTTCATTATCTCTTTATAGGTCTATCTCCGAATAAGATCACATTAGAAGGTACTGGGGTTTAGGATTTCAACATATGAATATTGGGGAGGGGCACAATTTAGCGCATAACTGACACTTTCCTCATTTTTCTTTGAAATGTCATTTAAATTTTTATTTATTTCTTGCCTATAATCGAATGGATTATAAAACATGTATTAGAAATAGTATTTGGTGACTCTTCAAAACTACTTTGATTTTCCAAATTAGGAAGGAGGAAGTTAAATTACCTTTTTTTGCACATGGCATTATCTTATATATAGAAAACCTTAAAAACTCCACAAAAAATATTAGAAATAACAAATAAATTCAATTAAGTTGCACGATTCAAAATCAATACGCAAAAATCAATTGCAGTTTGATACACTAGTAATGAACTATCCAAAAAAGAAGTTAATGAAACAATCCCATTTATAATAGCATCAAAAACAATAAGATACTTAGGAATAAACTTAACCAAGAAGGTGAAACATCTGTACACTGAAACTATAAAACACTGCTAAAAGAAATTGAGCAAAACAAAAATTAATGGAAAGATATATCCTATATTCATGCTTTGGGAGAATTACTGTTATTTAAATGCCCATATTACCAAATCTATAGATTCAATCAAATCCTCATAATAATTCCAATGGCATTTGCCAAAGAAATAGAAAAAAATCCTAAAATTCATATGAAATCACAAAATACCTTCAATAGCCACAGCAATCTTGAGAAAAAGGACAAAACTAGAGGCATAACACTTCCTGATTTCAAACCATACTATAAAACTTCAGTAACCAAGGGGCACGTGGGTGACTCCATTGCTTAAGCATCGAACTCTTGATTTTAGCTCAGGTCATGATCTCACAGTTCATGAATTTGAGCCCCACATGGGGCTCTGTGCTAACAACGCAGAGCCTGCTTGGGATTTTCTGTCTCCCTCTCTCTCTTCACCCCCCTCTCAAAATAAATAAACATTTTTTAAAAACAACTACCATAACCAAAACAGTACTATATTGGCCCAAAAACAGAGACAGAGACCAATGGAAGAGAATACAGCCCAGAAACAAACCCATGTATGTACAATCATCTAACCTTTGACAAGGCGGCCAAGAATACACAATGGGGAAATGATGGTCTCTTCAAAAATTACGTTAGGGGACGCGTGGGTGGCTCAGTTGGTTAAGCTTTGGACTTTGGCTCAGGTCATGCTCCTGCAGTTCAATGAGTTCAAGCCCCTCCTTGGGCTCTGTGTTAATAGCTCGGAGCCTGGAGCCTGCTTCAGATCCTGTGTCTCCCTCTCTCTGCCCCTCCCCTGCTCAATCTCTGTCTCTCTGTCTCTCTCTCAAAAATAAATAAACAATAAAAGTGGTGTTAGGAAAGCTGGATATCTACATGCAAAAGAATAAAAATGGACTCTTACCTTACACCATTTATAAATGTTAGCTCAAAATAAGTTAAAGACTTAAATGTAAGACTTGAAACTGTAAAACTCCTAAAAGCAGAGGGGGAAAAGCTCCTCGACATTGATCTTGGCAATGATTTTTTTAGATATGACACCAAAAGCACAAGCAACAAAAGAAACAATAAACAAGTAGGACTACATCAAACTAAAAAGCTCTGGTCAGCAAAGGGAACAATCAATGAAATGAAACGGCAATCTATGGAATGGGAGACAGTATTTACAAATAATGTATCTGATAAGGGGTTAATATCCAAAGCATATGTGTCACTCCTTGTAGTCATTTTCACGATGCATGCATATATTAAATCATGACATGGCACATCTTTGAAAAATCACACTATACAACCTAAATATATGCAATTTTTCTTTGTCAATCATACCTCAATAAAGTTAAAAATAAGAAATAAACAAAATCAAAGGAAAAAATAAAAATCTGAAAAAACTATATAGATTTGAAATAATAAGTAAAATACTTAGAGTTTATGGTTGTTTGTTATAATTTTGACACATTCCAAGTTCAAATGAGCTGTGAATCAAAAAGTGACTGAACATGGCTATTCAGGTTCATAAGCTAAATAGACAGATGCCTATCATTTGAGATGCACTTGAGGTCCTAGAAGTTGTACTTCCAAAATATGTGCATTGTCCATGTCTGGTTAATATCTTATAATTGACTAAAGATTGTCTCACAATGAAATGAACATATTTCAGCAAGTAGTGGTAGATCAAGCCACTCATCAATCAGAAAAATTGTGCTGAGAATAACTGTAATGAATTTCTTCCAAGCAGTAGCTCTTCTTTCCCATCCAATAACACAAAGTCCTGTTTCTTCCCCAACCAAGCATCTCTATCATATGTCTGAGATTCTCTACCCTGTCAACTTCCAGTCCAACATACTGATGCCTCTTGCCTGAAATAAGGTCTTAATTGGATGAATATCTTAATTCCTTTATTCAGCAATAAATTATGAGGTTTACACCATGTACCAAGCACTTGTCATAGATGCTTGACTACCTCTGCGTGGGGTTTATCTAGGTGGGTATGGAAATGCCTTTTGTTTCTGTTTTTTGATCTCCTTCCAATTTGTTATCCACACAATACCCAGAGTGATCATTTCAAAGGGAACTCTGACCCTGTAACTCCCTACTTAAAGCCTTTTCATAATTTCCAATTGCTTTTAATTAAAACCTGAAAGCTTTGGTATAGACTTCAAGGCCCTATGTAATCTAGTTTCTATTGCATTTGCACCTCATTCCATCTGGCGCTCTCCCTCACCCACTCTGTCTGGTCACACTGGTCTTCTATAGACCCACTGGTCTAATGGTGTCTATAACTAAATCTCTACTATCTCAGAGCATTTGCATACTTGCTTTTTTCAGAATCTCTCTTGCTCTTCACGTCTCCATTTACAACTCTTCCTTCCTGTCTCAGCAGAAACATCACTTCTTCATGGATGGCTCCCTAACTCACCAAATTTACCCAGTATTCCTGTGTCGCCTACTTAGATCTTCTCATGTATACCAATTGTGAATAATTATATATATAATGTTTATCTCTCTAATTGAATTGAATCCAATTAGGACAAAGGCCACGTGGGTTCACAATTTCTTTCTATACTTAGCACAGTACTGGATAAATAGAAAGTACTTAATACATTTCTATTGAATATAAGAGGAATGAAGAGAAGAGGAAAGAAGAAAGAGGAAAGAGAAAGAATATCCTGAATGCTGATAAGGCCTACATGAAAGTGGAATGAGCTTGAAGTGAGATGAACACTAACTTGAGGGGTAAAAGTTTGGATTCTGGGCAAAAAACTTCAGAGAAAACAACTATTTTAGCCCACATTTTCCAAGTACATTTAATGGCAGACCAATCTCACAAAATGCTTCTCAAAGGCATAATACCATGGTCAAAGTAGTGTGCACAATATTTTCAGATTCTAGAGATTCCCAACACATATTATCAGCTCCTCTTAAGAGCTCCAAGAAGACTCCTTGTGGAAAAAAAAAAAACTTGTTTAACAACCCCCTATCTAGAATAGCTAGCAATGCTCAGAAGCACTTGCTGGGAAATATGATTGTGAGATTTAACATGCCTTTTCCACTCCCTTGCTTATTCCCTCATAATTAAAGGGATTTAGATGGGAAACCTCATTCTGTATTTTCCCTTGTCCCAAAAGACAGCCTTGGATGACTTTATCTTCAGAGGTTTTGTTTTTACTTATTGATTACTAATGTATAGCATCAGGAGTCTTGGCCCCTCTTTACAATATAGGATTTACATAATTTTGGATAATTGGTATATCCATACATATGGATTTATAGTATTATAATAATGGTCATATGCTTTCCACCTAAAATTTCTTCAGCTTAATAATATTATAGACCAGGAGTCCTCAAACATTTTTCAGTGCAAATTTCTAGTACTTGTATATTTATTTATATATGATAATATAAATGTACCACTATATCTACATATTATTTACTTTATAACACATACCCCAAAATAAAAGCTTTAAATAATGAGGTGAAAAAATATATAATGAGAGGCCCTAATATATTCTTTTCACTACTCCACGGGTCATTTTGCATGGTCCCTATATTACATGCATGTACCTTACTTTAGAAGTAGCTTTTATAAACTCTAACAGGGTTAGAGCTCACCAGGAAATAATGGGACCTATGACTGTTGTTCAAGAATAAGTGACAATGTATTATAAGGCTTATAGTTGTTATTTACCCTGAAAATGACTCAGCTGTTATTTATTGGATGTAGCTTGTTTAGGTGGGTAAAAGGAACTGGATCTTTAGGGAAGATATTGGAATGTGGACAAAGAATACATCTTTATAAAGTTTATGTCAATATTGAGATGTTGCATAATTTACTACCATAATGTTACCAGACAGAGCCCTGTCTTCTTTACCTTGGCTTGGAATGTCAGGAGGGCATAGTTGCAAAGGCACATGGTCCTCCTGGATGACCAAACTACAAAGGCAGTCTGATCCCTTAGATAATGAATCGACCAGGGGTTCAACGTACAGAAAACAGAAGTTGTGAGGATGGAATCTAAGATTCAGCCTAATGATTTTTACTCAGGGAGAGTCCCAAAGAGTAATTTCCAAGTTAGTCAACCTGGAGAGCCCTAACAATAGTGCCTGGCCAGATATACTTACCTTATTGTACAAGCAACTTAGTTTAATCCTCTATCCTGGGAGAGACTACATTCAGAGAAGCTCTTAAAGGGGATTCATTACAGACTTATGAGTTTAAGGGCTCCTTGAGTTCCAGAGTTATTTATCATTAGATAAAAGCATCATAATCATTTGTAAGTAGTATTACAGAATGATTAGGAATGCAGGCTTTGAAGGGAGATGAGTCTGGTGTGAATTTCTACTTTAAACAACTTGAGGGCTGTATGATCTGGGATAAAATATTTCATCTCTCTGACCTACCGTAAAGTGTGAATAGCTATAGTTCCTCAAATTCCACCTTAAATTAAAACACTTAGCACAATGGTGCTATAATTAACACTCACTAAAAGATAGTGAAAATAGTTCTTATTTTTTTTCTTCTCCTCTTTCTTCTTCTTCCTCTTTCCATCCTCTTCCTCTTCCTCTTCCTTCCCCTCCTCCCTCTCCTTCCCCCATTCCCTTCTTCTTCAGTACTATTTTCAGTACCATGAAGGAAATGAGAATTGTCTATGATCCAAACTGTTTTCCAGATATGTAACTGAACCCTAAATTTGTTGTTTCCATTTCATATAGATGCACTTGACTACATTAAACCTAGTGACCATATGTAAGCTGCCAACTTTGATTAAGAAATTTTCTATTTAAACTTGACTTAATCTTTAGTTTAAGTGGAAAATCTGGTAGTAAGACTTTCTCTCCTCTGAAGTTTTGTTAAACACTGTGATCCATGGAGACAGAATGGGGAATTAAGCCAAGGAAGCATGGCATAAGTAAAAAATTGTGGAATTGAACCCAGAAGCAATTATGAAATAACTGCAGAAAAAATTACATAATCAACACTGCAAAGCCAAATGACTACTGTATCTTGTATTGGGTGAATTTGAGGGTGAAATAACTTTCACAAAATGAAATTCTTAATGACGATGAGCTACAAATAACATACTCATTAATCTTGATTTTGAATGGTGTTCTAGAACAACATTTGAGTTCTAACACA
Organism: Panthera onca; assembly: GCF_046562875.1. Taxonomy (NCBI): domain Eukaryota; kingdom Metazoa; phylum Chordata; class Mammalia; order Carnivora; family Felidae; genus Panthera; species Panthera onca. Next base: position 151,920,923 of record NC_138346.1, read on the forward strand.
TTTGTAACAATTGTCAAAGTTCTCCACTGAAGACTGGGTTAAAAATTAATTAGCAATAAGTTTTATGTGTCATATTAGTCTAATCAGCTACTAACCCTGCAGAGATAAGTTGTCACATGAAGTAAATTGAAAGTAGAAATGATCGATTTTTCCTTTCCTCAAAGACAAGATAGATCTTTAAAAAGTAATTTTTCCTTTTACGAAAAAGGACTCAGGCTTCAACACGATAGGTTGAAGTAGGCTCATTGATTGCTCTTTAAGGACCTGGAACAGTTCATGAGGCAAGCACAGAATGGAACAGAATAGCTTCAGCAGAGAACTGATGTTCCAATTCATGCTCTTTAGAATTACAAATGGCAATGCTTTCCATTATGATACATTTCCCTCTACACATCTGCAAAGAATTGTTCAATATGTTTGTAAAAATAATTTTCATTGTGATTTTATTTTCAGGGGATTTTAGATTTCTTAACTCTTTATTATACTGAAATAATCAAGGCTAAGATGATCTCCTGAAGAAATTATTTTCTTAACATAAAAGTACAGCTAATGGAGAACACATGTAAAACTTTAAACTTTTGCAAACCAACATAACATCCCATGCATGCAGCAAAAATTGACCATCATCAAACACCTTTTTTTTTTTTCCCTTTGGACAAGTTAAAAAATAGTGCACAGTGGGCTTGTACCACTAGAACAGGGCCATCTTTACCAGGGTAAGCATTGGATTCATTAGCCTAACACCCTCAAGGCAAAACTGTAATGACCTTTGGATCATAACAAGATGGAGGTCACAGGAGAGCCATTTAACTCCTAACATAAAGTTATTTATGAAAAAAAAAAGACACAACTGAATTGTTTTTTGCATGAATGCTATAAGATATTTTTTATTAAAATAAAAATAGTGATACAAAAAACAGAAGAGAAAATACCCCAAGCAACCAAACATATTTAATAAAGATGAAGCCCATTCTATTTCCCTGGAGAGAAAATGTGTGGTTTAACATATGAGAAGGATATTTCAGTTGGTGTATGTTACCCATCATAGCTGTACCAGCAGGAGCAGCTAAAGAGAACGGTCCATTAGTTTTTCCATAATAAACTCTTTTTTCACTGGAACACTCTTGGGATTCTTTGACATTACTTCAGTGTAGTTATTGGTGGATGGCTTCAATAATTGGAACTCTCACAATCTGAAATTAACATTTTCCATGTCACTCTAGTATACGTTAAATATTATGAAACTTGATTTTAAAGGCATCTTCTCCAATATATGTGATTCCAAAGGCAAGGTTGTAAATGCAAAATGCTCTCTAAATTTTTGCATTTCACATTTGCATTTTTTTCTCAAATTAACATGTCAAGACACCTATTCAATATAACTTTATCATGCTCAAGGAAGGACTAATGAATGAGAGCTAACAGCTCCCAGTTGGAGTCTCCAATGTGTCTAACTTATACCTAAGGCAACAGCGTCCACACAAGGGAGTTCTCTGAAAAATATGTGCCCTACAATGTACAAGCATAAATGAAAATTGGATAGAAGTCTTCATTGAGGTTAAAAAAAAATTCAGCACCTAATTTTGCCAAGTGCCAGGAAGAAGACATGGTTCTTATGCTAAAAAGAAATCATAGTCTAATACAGAAGTCAGGCATTTAAGCAACATAGTGAGATAGATTCAGCTGGAGAAATATACAACCATTTAAAGAAGAACACAGAAAGGATGTGATTTATGCATACAAAAACACTCCTTGGAAATTTTTCTTAAAGCTACAAAGAATGTGAGACTTCATCTATTTGACTTTAGGTCCTCTCTAAATATCATGGATAAGATTGAAGCCTAAAGATGTATAATGACTCAAGCAGGGACCCACAGCTCACTGACCTCACATCTCCAAATTCCAAATTGAAAGTCCTGTTGACTAGCGCATACACCTCTTTGGAAATACATGGTAGCACATCCCTAATTCACAAACCCAATTTGCACGTTACTGCTCTCTTCTTAAGACTACAGTGAAGTGGGGAGGATGTGGCCTGAGGGACACAACAAATTTCCTACTTACTTTTCCCTTCAATTGTGCTGTTTAATAAATTGCTGAGAGACTAGGAACTTGAAAATGAAGTCTAACTGAAAGTCTGAGAGAATAAGCAAAAAAGAAAAATAGTCGGGGCACCTGGGTGGCTCAGTCGGTTGAGCAGCCAACATTGGCCCAGGTCATGATCCCGCGGTTTGTGAGTTCGAGCCCCACATCAGGCTCTGTGCTGACAGCTCAGAGCCTGGAGCCTGCTTCAGGTTCTGTGTCTCCCTCTCTCTCTGCCCCTCCCCTTCTCACGCTCTGTCTCTCTGTCTTTCAATAATAAATGTTAAAAAAAAATTTTTTTAAAGAAGAAAAATAGTTATTGTATTAGATCCCATGGAGTAAGAGATGACAGGTTCAGCATTTAAAAACAACAATAACAAAACATAACATCTCTTAGAGAAAAAAATTTTTGAGAAGAAAATAAAAGGAAAGAAACAATAATCAGGAAAATTTAACCAGCTTAGGTAACGTCATCTAAGAAATATTTATTGAACATTTATGTTCATGCACAATGCTGGATACTAAGTGTTGCAAAAGAGATGTCAAAATTACTGTTTCTAGAAAATTATTAGTTTAGTGGGAAATTAATTGAATAATCACATTAATAATTCAACCCAAATCGAATGCTCTGTGACAGGAACATGGTTCTTATGAGGGGTTATAACAAAGAATTCTGACATAGCCAGGAAGGTCAAAGAAGTTTTACTGTACAAACTTATATTTGAGCTGAGATGAAGGATGAATGAGAATTAACTAGGCTAAAAGAATGAAGCAAAAAAGCAATATCTAAGCAGTTAGTGGAAGAGAACTGGGTGACATGGGTCTGTGAGCCAGAGACCATGTGAAGAATGTAAGTCTTTATAGTAGATTGATTGCATTAATGGGCTCGGTCTCACTCTATCACACCTCCCTAGATCCATGCCCTTCTTTTACTGCCTCCTCGTGATGACTCTGAACTTGCCATGTAGCTCACTTTGGCCAGTAGGACAATAGCAAACCAGACTTAAATAGACTTGAAAAAGCACTTTCGTGTTGCTATTTCCTTTTGCTCCACCATGGGAAGATCATGCTTGGGCTTGCCTGCTGAATGAGGAAATGGAGCTGAGTTGCTCATTGTCTCTGCTGAGGCCCACCCAGACCACCTGACCTCCAGCTAAACACCTGCGAGAGCCCAGCCAAGGTAAGCAGAGCAGCCTTGCTTACTGGTAACCAGTGAATGAATTCTGCTAAGCCCTGCTCACATCAGCAAAGCTCCCCAGAAGAGCCCCAAAGAACAACTCAATCAATGCACAGATTTGTGAACTAAATAAATATTTAATGTCTTAAGCCACTGGGATTTGTGGTTGTTAGGCAGCATCAGTATAGCTATAGATAGCTGGCAGAATGTTAAATGTGAAAAATAGATACGTAGTGGTATAGGTATATGGTGTGCGTAAGAGTGGAATGATTTTAAGCTGTTATAGTAAATGATAATGGCAACTTGGACTAAGTAATAGTGAAGATGAAAACAAGACTACACAAGGCAATTTGGTTTAATTCTCTAGAAAATGGTAAACTACTAAAGGCTTTTAAACAGACAGATTGTGACAGGAACAAACCTCCACCAATTTAGGAAAATTAAATTGATCAGGTTTTCATAAATACCGAGTAGAGGAACAGAACACTAGAACAAAAAATTTAAAGAAAAAAAAAAGTTAAAAGCCAGGAAAGTTTCTCTTCACAACATGAACTTTAATGAACAGCCTCATACAATGAAACCATTCATTCTGAGGCTCATATGTAAGAATAGATTCTCACTCTTCAAAAGATATTCTTTCTAGATGTTAGTAGTTTCATTAAAGGCCCCTTTGACAGCCCAGCCTCAATTACTGGAGTCTCTAAAGGGGAATGGACTTCATGGATTTAAAAAATGATAAACTAGTTCCAAGACCTTTTCCATTCAGTGTTTTTTGTAGATAAGTAATTAAGGTATAACCAGTTTATAGGATAGGGAGTTTGTTTTAATGTCCACTTTCGTATTATTGGCAAGGAATCACTAAAAATTAAGAACTTAATATGCTAACAAGTTACTCCTTTCTGACCTTCTAAAATTTTCTCACCCCCATCCTCACAACCATAATAGAAATCATATCTCATAATATAGAGACATATATTATGTTCTCTCAGTGAGTGTTTAACCACTCTAGAATATTCATGGGTGCAATATGGACTAGAAACAGTTTAGGAGACTAAACAATGGATTGTAATCTTGTCTCTGTTTGAAGCCAATCCTTCCAATGGTATGTAAATCCCATTTCCTCTTGTTTGTTTAAGGACATCATTCCAGAAATTCCTTGAACAGCCTAACTCCAGCCATTCTTCCTCATTCTTCCTCTTAGGTCAATATTTGTCTCTTTCTCCTCTATAAATGAAATCAGTGTACACATATATAGATATATCTAAATTGTTAAATAATTCTCTTGCTTCATCTTCCTTGTCACTTTGTCTATCATTAGGTTGTATTTATTGAAAAATTCTAAAGAAGTAATCTATTCTTGTAGTTTCTAATTCTCTCCTCCCATTCTCTCCCAACTCACCTTTGGTTTTTGCCCCCATCATCCCATCAAAACTACTCTCACCATATTTACCACTGATTTCTGCATTGACAAGCCAATGACCACTGTCAACATCAACAGCACACCCACTTCCTTGATAGATTTTCCCCATTTGCACTTCATCCCATCCACTCCCTTGCTTTTCATTCTTCACTGTTTTTCCTTAGTCTTGCTTGTTGGATTTTTTTTCTCTCCAACCTCTCTTTTTTTTTAATTTTTTTTTTAATGTTTACTTATTTTTGAAGGAGAGAGAGAGCTGGGGAGGAGCAGAGAGAGAGGGAGACACAGAATCCAAAGTGGGCTCCAGCCTCTGAGCTGTCAGCACAGAGCCTGACGCTGGGCTCAAACTCACAAGCTGTGAGATCATGACCTGAGCTGAAGTCAGAGGCTTGACCAACCGAGCCATCCAGGTGCTCCTCTCTCCAACCTCTTAATGTTGGAAGACCCTACAGCCTTACCCTTGGTCTTCTCTTCACTGTCTCCGTTCATGTCTTTGGTGATCTCATCCAACCACATGGATTTAAATATATCTTATATGGCAACTGCTCACAAATTTATATCTCTAGCCCATCCCTCTATCCCAAATAATAAATTTGTATCTTTATCTACTTAACTATCCACTTAAATGTCTAATAAACACTTCAAAATCCATATGCCCTAAAATAAACATGAGGCTAGTCCACCTGCAACCTTCCACATATCAAATGATAGAAATTCCATCCGTCTAATTGCTCAGGAGGAAAAATTATATACATATACATATATCCTTAACTCTTCTTTTCTTTTTCATACCCCACATCGATCCTATCAGTAAATTCTGATATATATCCAGAACCTTATCACTTCTCTTCATCCCCACTGCTAGCATCCTTGTGTGTGTGGGCTACCATCATCTGTCCCTTGAATTACTATGATATCTTCCTGACTGGTTTCCACTATTGTCTTCTGCCAGTGTATTCTTTTTTTTTTTTTTTAATTTTTTTTAACGTTTATTTATTTTTGAGACAGAGACAGAGCATGAATGGGAGAGGTTCAGAGAGAGAGGGAGACACAGAATCTGAAACAGGCTCCAGGCTCTGAGCGGTCAGCACAGAGCCCGACGTGGGGCTCGAACTCACGGACCGCGAGATCATGACCTGAGCTGAAGTCGGACGCTTAACCGACTGAGCCACCCAGGCGCCCCTGCCAGTGTATTCTTAATACAGTAGCCAGAGAAATGTTTTTCACATTTGAGAGAAATCATGTAATTCCTCTATTGAAAAAAGTTTAATGGCTTCATTTTAATGCGGACTGAAAGCCTAAATTCTTTAAAAATATTAAATGGCCCCTACTCCTGTACCTGAATTCAGTTATCTTTTAATTCAGCTCCCAATATTCTCCCCTCAGTAGAGCTGTGAGATCTCCTTACTTTTCCTTAAACATGATGAACCTAGTCTCACATTAAGGAGTTTTCTCTAGTTGTGCTCTCTGCTTAGAATATTCTCCCTCTACATTTACACATCACAAATTCTCTAACTTTCTTTTAATGCCATCTTCGAAATGATGCTACCCTAACCTCAATGTACCATTCTAACTCCCTTCCCTAAGCCCTGGCACTGTTGTTTCCCTTTGTCCTATTCTACTGTTCTCTTTTTTTTCTGTAACACTTATAACCTATGAACACACTAAATAATTTTCTTATTGTTTATATGTTTATTGGTTTTTTCTGTCTCCTTTCTCTTGAACAAAAGAAATCTAAGGTCAACATCCTTTTTCTGTTCAGTGAAATATCCCCAAGAACACATAGAAAAAACCTAAATTATGTACTGAATGAATGAATGAATGAACAAAGTGATATTTTGATGTATTTGAAAGGACATATCCCACTCCCAACTAAGCTCTATGTGTGGGTTATAAAATGTTTTTGTGGTTGCAATGAATGCTTTTTTCTGTTGGCTGATATAATCAGAATAATGTTTTAATGTGAATTAAGGCATCCTTCCCTCACTTTTCTCCTTTTTGTAATTTAATTGCCTACCATTACCACCACTTTGTATGCAATGTGGAGGCCCTGCCCTTACTGAATATAAAATGTAGGACTAACTGACAGTACTGAGTGACTTGTGGGTTTGGGGAGTGTGCAATGACAAATAGGAGTCAAAACCCCTGAGAGATAGATAGGACAGAAACCTAGTCGAGTGATTTACCCAGTTACACAGTGAATCACCAATGGAAATGCAAGAATATGGGTTTCCTATTTTCTGGTGAAGGTTATTTTCACTCGAACTTACCACTTAGAGTCTAATGCAAAGTTCTAAAGTTAGTGGCTTGCTTCCTCCAGGATCAGATACCTCAGGCTACAAGCTCTAGGTGATGTGACTTGTTCATCACAGGCCCGTGTTGGACAATCCCCATGGTTGACCTTTGTCATCCCCTTTGCTCTCTTACGTTATGTTTAAGTTGAGGGCCCAAGGTGTTTAAGTCCATGTGTTTCCTAGAGTACTTTTATAACAATTATTTGGTATTTGTGTGTGTCATGCATACAACACGGCCCACGTAAAGCTGAAAATTCAAAGAAATCAGAAATGGTGAGGGATTGTCTATGGTAAAAAATGAACAGTATCATGCTGACTTTAGCAAAAAGCACACTTCAACTCTGCTGTTCTACCTTTCTTCTTATATCTATCATGTATGAGTGCAAGTCCTTATATTTTATTTACATTCTCTCTGAATTTTGCTTGAGTTGTTCTATGCTTCGACAGTGAACCCGCACAGAGACTCACCTGTTAGATTGCAGAATATTTCAGCATCTCATGCTCCGACTCCTGATTCTCATCCAGTCATGGCATTGATTGCTATAAATGCGAAATTAAGGATGGAAAGAAAACCATAAAATAAATACAAACGAATGAATAGACATGTATGATTAAGTACTGGGCAATTCTCTTCATTAAACAATACCAAATAAATGGTAGCTAATGTATAAAACCAAATGGTGGGAAGTTTATCTTTCTTACAGTAGCTTATTTTCAAGATTTTGGTATTCAACACTTTAATGGCTTTTGAACTATGATCTGTTCTCATATTCGTATGCAATCACCTGCCCAGTAGATACTTACTTTATGCAGAATATTAGATTCTGTTGAGGCTTAGTGAACTATGTACTTCAAAGGATGACATTTGTAGAACCAGTATTTGAAACTTCTTCACTACAGTGATTCTAAATTTTCCACCACATGTATCCAAATGATGTGGTTCCTTATGTTCACAACTTCTCGAGGACCATGTCATTTCTTTTCTTTATCCATTTTCCAGTAAATTATCCTCTGTAACACATGTTATTTACCTCTTCCCAGTTTCCCTCAATGATCCTATCCTCTGGTCCAGAATCTTCATGCATTACCTGTGCTAGAAAAATAATTATATGGGTTACCCTTCACTTACTCATATTGTAACTAATTTATTTAAATTTTGTATTTGTTCAAAGCTTGTCTCAAATGCCCACCCACATCTTTATTTTTATAAAGACAATAAATTTCTGTGAGTGAAAGAGCATGCTAACCAATTTTTATACAGTAATGGCACTCTTTATGCAAATAAATACAAAACATTTTGATAGTGATAATAGTGATTATAGTAGATTCTCAAATTCACTTTAATAATATTGCCTTAACCAGCCACAAATCAACTATGAGGCGTTCTATAGCATAGGAATATAAAAAAGAGGGCTGAAAGTTGGCATTTTTTGATGACGCCTACATCACCAGATCAGTGTGAGGCTGCCTCTCTCCTCCTGAAATGTGGTTTGATGCTGGCAGGCCTGTGCTGGTGGGCTTGAGGGAACTTAGAAAGTAAGTTTCTTCCTCACTTTTTTTTTTTTTTTTTAATGTTTATTTATTTCTGAGACAGAGTGAGACAGAGCATGAATGGGGGAGGGGCAGAGAGAGAGGGAGACACAGAATCGGAAGCAGGCTCCAGGCTCTGAGCTGTCAGCACAGAGCCCGATGCAGGGCTCGAACTCACAGACCGTGAGATCATGACCTGAGCCGGTCGGTCGCTCAACCGAATGAGCCACCCAGGCGCCCCTCTTCCTCACTTTTTCATTAACTCATCCTGCAGCTGAAGTGGCGTCTTACTGTCATTTGTCTTTTTTCATCATTTGTTTTAACTTTACAGTGATTATAGCAGTACTTTTCAATAACTGTGGCCAGATACTAAGTAAATAAATAATAACAGCCATTTTAAAATACAATGCTATAATAGTAGAGTGCTTAAAAATCTCATTTTTCCCCCCAGATAGGAAGCTGACTTAACTGATGCCCTGTTTGGAAAGAATTCTACAAAAGAACTCTGTAATCCATTCTACAATCCATTTATCCAAATGCTATCTCCAACATGAACACAATTCCAGGTGTGGTTTTGTTTTTTCTTTTTGGTCTAGAAAGGAAAGAGGTGGCTTTTTAATACATTTTAAGTGTAGGTTTCTAGGCACAGATAACAGCTATGTGGTATTTTAAAGAATTGCTTAGGTCCACAATGAATACTTTCAAACAAGGACAGACTTCCATGAAGGAAGAAAGAAGATAGAAGCATGGCTCTCTGACAAAACAAGTTCTGTGAGTGACTTAGAGAACATGTTTGTAGGTGCAATGGAAGATAAAAATGTCAATATAAAAGGCAAAACTGAGGAAGCCAGAGACTGATGGCGGAGCAAGACTTAGGACACTTAACAATGGGGCAGAATCTAGATAAAATTTAAAGTCAGGGAGAGAACTGGAAGAGTTGAGTCCAACTCAAGCACATGTACAGGTAGAGTGAGGGAAAATTTAGGGGCTGTGCGTTAAATAACTTTTCTGTGAAAGAGGAAGAAGCAAAATAATCTGTTATGAGTGAAAGGATAAAGATTCTAGGGAGAATGCTATTTGGATGCTACAACAAAAGAATAAAATGATTATCAACAGGCTAATATAAAGCAGTATAACTTACTTTTGTAATAAGACCACTTTTCTAATATGTCTAGAATATCTTGTTTTCTTATTAGCTATTTGATTAATACTGAGATATTCTGTTGATATTATCATTCAATGTTTAGACATTGTGGGGAAACTGTCATGCACAATAACTAGGCTTTGAATTACAGAGCCCTCCACCCAGTGCAGGTCACATATCAGGAATATTGTGCCCAGTTCTAGATGTCTTACTTAAGGGCCACTGACAAACTAAAAGCATCCACAGAGAGTTAGTAGCATGTGAAGGCTCTGGCCAAGCCATCTGAGAAACAATTTAGAAAAAGAAAGCTCTTCTTCCTAGAGAATCAAAGAATTGGAAAGACTCCTAAAGGTCATTGAGTCCAACTGCTTGCTGTGAGAACTTTCAGATTCTTCTGCAGATGCAACACAGAAGTTTTTACTGTCCTTGCTGAGACTAAGCCTTCCAACGAAATTCTTTTTCCTTCTTTTCCTAGAAAGAAAGGATCTGAAGTAGAGACAGCTAGATACGGGAATATAATTCCCTCTTTCTTTCTCTAAAACTATGATGGTGAAATTTTGTTATATAACAATTATCTCTCTGTTCTTTGAAACATAGAGTGTCTTTTGCCTAGTTTTCAAGATCCTCACGTTTTGCCCTACACTATATATATCCTAATTTTATTTCTCTTCACAGTAGTCAGGCTAATCTCCTCATTCCATTTTCTATCTTCCATAGGCAGATTGTTCTCATTCTATTTTAGTGGCTATTTTGGGTTACTATTGCTGTGTAATAAACCACTGCAGAATTTAGTGGCTTAAAACAGCATCTTTATGTTTTATTCTCAAGATTCGGTAGATCAGGAATTCAGGAAGGATTCAAGTGGGATGTTTTCGGTTTCAATTGGCCTCATTAAAGTTCATTCATTTTGTAGTCATCTTTCAGTGTTAGAAATAAAGAGTACTTTTTTTTAGTATGGCTTTATTGCATTATCTTTTAGGAAGGTATAAACGTATTTACCCTGATGAGTATTCAGATTATTCTTAATTTTTTCACTATTACTGCCATTGCTGTAATTAATGCCCTTTGATGACTCATTTGGGTTTCTATTGGATACATTTATGCAAGGGGAATTGCTGAATAAAAATATAAGTTCATATAAATTTTGGTATAAATGGATAAACCAACCAATAAAAGGTAGTTCAACGTGGACCAGGATGACCACTTTTCCATCTCATTTCCATTCTGATAGTGAACTGTATTGCTGTTATTTGCATTTCTTTGAACGTTAGTGAGGTTGAACATATTTTTTCTTATGTTTAATGATCATTTGTAGTTTTTTCTGAATTTTCTTTTCATAATATTTCTTCATTTTTATTAGGATGTTTTATTGTTTGTTTTGTTTTATATCTGTAAGCAGTGGGATATAATAAAGATATTAAGCATTTGAGGACTATAATAAATAATCTTCCACAAATAAATTCTCTATAACTTTTTCATAACATACTTTTCCCATAAAAAAGCATTTAACATGTTTAGAGTAAAATTTGGGGTTTTTTTTTTTTGTTCATTTCTAATTCTTGGTTTGGTTTTATACTCTTGCTTTTAAATATTACACAAATATTTGCCTAAATTTTGTTTCAGTGTTTTTGCTTTATATTTTATATAAATATTCCATCTATCTGGAATTTATTTGTGTGTATGTTATGGAAATTTTCAGATAGCTAATCCACTATCATTTATTTAATAATGCATCCTTTCTCAACTAACTTGGAAAATAAAATTCACTGTATCTTGACCCTATTCTGTATCCCAATTGCTTTACTTCTTCATGCACAAATAATGAGCTGCTTTAATTTCTCTAGCTACAGAGTATGTTTTAATATCAGTGACACAAGTCCCTATATAATTGTCGAAATTTCTGGGTATTCATGTAAATGCATTCTTCTAAATGACACTTAAGAAAATGTTTACAGTTGTGTTACATAGTAGCACATAGCTTCTTACTGAGTTAAATTTCTAGATTAATTTGGGGAAAATATAAATTTTTACAATATTGAATCTCGTCATCAAAAAAACCCCGATATATTATGATTGCTTTATTTTACATTTATATAAATACTTCTTTATAGTCCTAAGTTTTATGGAGTTATTTTATATAGTTATTTTCTTTTTATGCTGCAATAAAATTTTTTCTTATTATATTTTCCTATTATCCTTTCTCTTTTGCTATTAGTAGTATATAAGAAAACTATCGCTGTTTTTACATTGTCAAAATTTTGTGCAATATCAAATTTTTACATTAAACAAATATTGGAACACTTCATTGACTTAACTATTTCTTTTTTTAATTATGTTTTTAAACATTTATTTGTTTTTGAGAGACAGCGTGAGCAGGGGAGGGGCAGAGGGAGAGAAGGAGAAGGAGACCCAGAATCTGAAGCAGTCTCCAGGTCTGAGCTGTCAGCATAGAGCCCGACACAGGGCTTGAAACCATGAACCATGATATCATGACCTGAGCCAAAGTCAGTCACTTAACTGACTGAGCCACCAGGCACCCCTCAACTATTTCTTTCAACTTGTCAGTTGACTAATAAATTTTTTAGGTAAAATAAATTTTTTATGTTATGCTTAAATAATAATCTTTTGGGATCTGCTTTTAAATTAACAATGTTATTTATTTATTTATTTATTATCGTTTCAGTGTTTATCACATTGGTTACATTTGCTTGAATAATGTTAAAAAACTTTAAACTAATTTGATACTTATGAAAATGTATTTCTTAAAAAGAATTAAATTTTGTTAAGTGAGTTTATGACATGGTGCCAGGCACTGTAATGATTACCATTGTGTGGAATGAAAATTGAGAATAGCTGGCTATATTTCTTCCAAGGTGCAATGCATGTAGCAGTAGTTCAGGAACTCATAAGACTGAGAAAAAAGAGCACTGACTTCTTTGGAACAATAAATGGTTCAATTTGAGATTTGAGGATTACAATTTTTTTTCGTTTTGATTTTGATTATTTGTTTTTGTTTCTCCTGGTTGAAAAGTGGTGTTTGGAAGGAAAATAGAGGAAACAGAATAGTAGGCAAGGCAAGAACTGAGATTGATGAGGCAGCCACAGATAGAACTTGAATGGATTCATGAGTGATTATCGAATAATAAGCAAAGATGGAGAAAAAAAATGTGTAACTTGAAGGAATGGGCCATGTCTCTCTTGTTCTACTATTTAATTCTAGCAACAGACAGTATCACCAGCACATAGAAAGTGCTTCACAAATACTGTTAAATGAATGAATGAATGAATAAATGAAGAATCAGTGCAACTATATGGACTAAGTGCCTGCCTTTGACCCAAATGGCCAGTCTGTCCACATACAAATTATTCCCACAGGTGCATTAAGATCTAGTGTTAACATCCTCACTCCCAATCCTAGTGAATATATGAATCAGTAGCCTCTTCTCCATAACCGAGGACTCTAACTCACCTTTTAGGGCTGTGTCTGGTGAGAGGGGGAGATTCAGGGCAAGACAAGAGAGAGAATTATTTAGTTAAACTGAATAGGTTCTTGGTGTTCCAAGCCATCTTTCTCCTCCTAAGTCCTTTTAAAGAAAATAAGAGAGTAGAAAATTATGCAAGTAGATAGGAAGGGGAATAGCAAACTATCTACCATTGGTTCAAAGTTGCCTGTGATCCATAATAATACAATACTTTAAAGAAACGGGGGAAATGCATACATCATGTAAATCCCAGGACCCTTTCTCTGAAGCAAGACTACAGAACTATTCATGTGAAAAAATTGTGTAAGGAAAGTTACTACCCATATCACACCACCAGAGAAAGCTTTATTCAGGACCTAAAGACATGTGAGTGTCTAAGATCTCTGAATTGAAAAGCACATTTCTAAGTCTCAGTAACTTGGTAAAGGCTAAATACAGACTTTCTGACTAGGAAGGTTCGGAGCCAGAAATGCACTGATGATTCCTCCAAGCTTTAGGGTACTCGTTTCAAATGCCACAGTATTATACTTCCACATAAGCAGAGAAGCAACATCAAAAAATATTAATTACAACAAAAAGTTCTGAAAACAAAAAACAAAATCCTGTGGCAACAAAAACTGTATAAGGAGATTTCACATGCTCTGATTTACTCATAGCTGTGGGCTTCTTTAATGCTTTTCATATGGTGCATTAGTTCAAACATCCCAGATTACCAAAATGCATATTACTGATTTAAGTAAACTTCTGTTTAGACTTTTTTGTACTTTCTGCTAAATTGTATCATATATTGGAAGGAAGGTGGAGATAGGAAAACTAGGTTCTACACTTAGCTCTGATTAGCTCAGTGCTTGTTGAACATGTGATTCATGTAGCCTAATTTCTCTAGGACTTAAATATGAAATGAACTAGCTTATCTCCAAAGCTGGTCCTAAAAGACCTTCCTCATCTAGGTAAGGCCAAGTAGGAGTGGGCTTGATATGTCTGAATATTGAAAATTGAACTTAGTAGGGGATAATTGAACTCACAGTTGTGAAATCCACTAAATTTTTAATCAAGCAATCTAACCAGAAAATCCAGATTAAAAAGAAGAATGGAGTAGGTCATAAATTGATATGGTAATGTGGTTAAGAAAAAAGATGAGACATTATTTGAGCCAGGAAAATGTATGTTTGCTCTACTTAACAGGTCAGTTCAGGGCATTCCAAGCAACTTTATGTGGGGATGTGCTTTGAGGGCCGAGTGGGAGAGAGTTGTAGGTAAAAACACTATATCCATCCTAAAAAATCTGGTATACCCCTCGCCTATAACTTTTATGCCTAGCTGTCAAGCCTACAATCCTCAGCAACATCTGAAAAGACTCCAGATCACAGGTTGTATTAGCTGGGTTTGGCTGGGCTGGATAAGCTTCCAACCTGCTCTGTGGTGGGCTGCTGTGATGTAATTGCAAGAGAAGCGAAAGCGACCATGTATAATGACGCCCACCGGCTTTATCTATATGACCAGGCACAACAAAACAACCCTAAAATGGATTCTGCCCAGCCAACTCTGTTTCCTTGGTCGCATCCACTGCCTGTTTGGATTGTGGGTACAATCAAAACTCCGCTGGAGGATAACTGTTGAGAAGTTCTGAATCAGCTATGCCAGGGTGATTTGTTCTGTACTGTCAATGTGGTCATTATCCTCACTTCAAACTCTGTGGCAAAACTGTTGAATGTGGAAAACTCAAGCAGGGGGAAAAGGTTCTTAGTACAATCTGGATTGGGCTATTGATTATGCCTGGGGTTGCTGGGAGGCCAGAAGATTAATAGAAAACGCTCACTTAGAACTCAGTGGAAGATTTCCCAATCACCCTGCAGAAAGGTCTATATTTCACTTTCACATTTGCCCACTTGGGATATAGGAAAGAGGAGATGGAGGAAACAAAGCCAGGAGTAGAAGGGCAAGGGTTCAATATATGTAAATGTTTCTACATAAGTTGATATAAAACACATGACTCTGAATGACTTCCAAAATGCTTGAATCCTATAAGACACACAAAAAAATGAATGATCCGAACACCATCTGTTTGTCCTTTTGGTACATGTGGTAATGGTCACTTATCTGACTACCTGTGGATATGGAAATGCATTTGAAATAATGAAGGACCCTCTGCTCTATTATAATGACAACTACCAGTGACATTTGTAACCTTAGCAGCGGGTTAGAAACTATTTATGTCCACTCCCATTAAGAATTTTACCTCTTTTGACACATCCATTTGGTTCTGTTTGAAAGAGAAAATCATTAGTCTGACCTAAAACCACAAATGAAGACCAACTACTCTCAAGTAATTTGCATATGCTTAACTATTTATGAGTTCCCTGCTGAGCATCAAAAGTGGTTATCAATCTACCTACACCCCAAACTACTATAGAACATTCAGTTTCTGTTAAGAGTATGCTCAATTCCCTATGAAATGAAACTTGAGGTCAGAAGCATAACAGACAGTACTTTCTTTTCCTTGGGGAGCATTTTGGCATTTTCTGCAATGAATAAAGTTTATCCATTCATCCAGCAGATATTTATTAAGTAGCTACGATATGCCGAGCACATAGTCTAATTTTGGAACATGTTTAGATCTTCAAAAGAGTAGTGTACTAAAATTGATCTTATTTATAACCATCTATTCTTTGACCAGCATTCATAACCATTCCTTCCTCCTACCATAATTCAGTTTGTCATTTGTTGATAGATGGGCTAGATGACAAAATTTGGCAAGCAACAAAACATGGAATAGCTCTTATTTGAAGCATGTGTACCAGGAGAATATCAGATCTTTAATTGTATTCAACATAGCCAGAAATAATAGTACCTCAATATGTACTTATCTTTTTTTACTCGTATATTTATTTCCAGTTTTCTTTTTTCTTTTATTTGAGTTTCCATCTGATCTAAAACAGAAGCAGCAGTTAATACTGTTGTATTTAGTATCATTTCAGTGCCTACAGTGATGAGGCAGCAATCTCAAGGAAATTACTGCTGTTGCAAGTAAATAAGTTATTCACTGTTTTGTTGAAGGAGTTACACTTCCAATATCCAATGCCTTAAACTTTGTTTATTTTACAGTTTTGATGCAAATGACTTGCCATCTTAATCTGAGAGTACATTGGAAACAGAGCCTTAGAGTCTTGGTCAAAGCTACCAATGCTCAGCAAATTTCCTGAAATTACATGGGTCAAATAGCAAGAAGATTGTTTAGAGAGCAGACTAGCATCTTAGAGATTTGGGAAAAGATAATTTTATTTCTGACCACTAATGACTTCTGAAGTCTTTAGTTCACAATAAGAAAAATATTTTAGAAACTAAACAAAAATATGTTTACTGATGCCCCTTTCAATTAGTCTTTGCCTTTTAGTATAAAAAATAGAGTGCATTTGGGTTTTCATTTCAAAAGTGTATAGAGTCTATTGAATTCCAGCTGACACTGCTGAAGGCAAGTTTTAAGATTTTCTCTTATATGATGAAAATTCATATTTACATGGCTTTGAATCATATTTTTGTGCTGTATAATTATCAAATGCACTATTTAGGAGTTAGATGGGGGAAGGAGTGAGGGGAAACCTAAACCACTTTCCGGGGGTTTGTTTGTTTTTTGTTTTTTTCTCTTTCTTCATAAAGTGTTTATAAAATGGGCAAATCGAGGGGAGCTTTCTAATTTGTGGATGGTGGTTCCAAGCTGTGCCTATACAGTTTTATGACTGCTTAGTTCCAAAATGTATAAACACATTACCCTTCTACATAGCAAAATGCCCAGGAGAAGGCAATGTAAAAGAAATGAAGCAGAGGAAAATATATTGCACCATTTTCTTTCTTTCTTTTTTTTTTTTACATTTAATTTAAAATTGATATGAAGTGATTTCAGCTTTGAGGAGCTAGTGAATACTTTCCACTTGCTGTTTCCTCATTTTATCTCAGCTGCACTTGGCCAGCAAGCGAATCCTACACAACTTCTCAAGCAGGTAGTGAAGGAAGAGATAGTCTCGTCCCTGAGAGTCAGCAGGTGAAGTTCCTAGTATTTATTTTGAAGCTACGTGATTTTTGGTTTGAAGGGTGTGTGTGTGTGTGTGTGTGTCTGTGTGTGATTCCCCATAGTCTTACTTTGCAATGCAAACCAGTTTTTCAAAAGGACCTGCAAAGTTCAGCCATCTGCCAACGAAATGCTTGCACATCAGCTTCAGAACAAAATGACTGGAGGTCATATTGCTTTAATGTAGACTTTAGTACACTAAAATACTGTGTGTGTGTGTGTGTGTGTGTGTGTGTGTATGTATGTAGTTGGTATACAACTGAAAAAATGTTCCACGTTTAAGAGGTTCTGTTGTTGTCGTTGTTTGGCTGAAGAGCATGAGTTTTTGGTGAAAATCCATGATTCTGTGTTGATTAATATAAGATACATGAGGAAGAATCCAGGAAAGCTTTGATACATAGTAGAGTCAAATAACATACATTGGGTTTAGGAGAGCCTTGGTGGTGCAGTCGGTTAAGTGGCTGACTTTTGATTTTGGCTCAGGTCACGATTTCACAGTTTCTGAGTTTGAGCCCTGCCGCCCTGCGTTGGACTTTGTGCCCACTGTGTGGAGCCTGCTTCGGATCTTCTGTCTCCATCTTTCTGGTCCTCTCCCACGCAGGCTCGCTCTCTTTCTCTCTCTCTCTCTCTCAAAAATAAACATTAAACAAACTTTAAAAATAACATACATTAGGTTTGAATCTGAATGTTACAAGTCCTCAACAAATTCCATGATTTTGAGAAAAATAGTGGGGTATACTCCTGCTTGTACAGAGGAAAGGAGTCTGCTTCTTGTCCAAACCATAGAGGTTAACCTAACAAAGCTTTTACTTTGGTACCAACTCTACTGGGAATGTGGCTGTGAGAAGAACAGCAAACACTTCAGACTTTGTTTTTGAATATGAGAGGGGCCCAGAGTCATGTGGCTAGTGCCCATCTCTCCCTGTGCAGCACAAACAAAATTCTTGAAAGGGGAGTTGGTTGCCACTTCTCCTACCTCCCATTGACTCCTTAAGGCATTGAATAATCTGCTACCAGAGTGGCTTTTGCTTTCACTCCCTGTGGAAATTGTTCATTCCAAAATCCATCTGGAGTTCTGCCAGTGGCCAATGAATAGATCTGTTTTCATGACTCATTTTTTAAGATCCATTTGACACATCATCTTCTCTTTGAAACAGACCCTAATCCCTTTAACTGATTTAGTGACTTCCTCTTTTGTTTTCTCATAACAAATTGTTTATAACTCTCTTATTATAGCTACTCTAATGTGTTAGGATTTGTCTGTATGCATATGGCTGCTCTGACCAGATTTTAAACTTTTAAAAAGCAAGAAATATTATTTACTCATTTTTAGCACTAACATATAGTAGATATGCTGACTATATTAGAAAAGCATAATAAATACTTACTGAGTGCAGAATGAAGAGATTTCTGGCCAGTTTTAGAATAGCCTTGTTGTGCTCTGTGATATAGTATGTTTTATCATACATTAGAAAATGGAATCAAAAGATGACACTGGGGCACCTTAGTGGCTCAGTCATTAAGCATCTGATTTTGGCTCAGGTCATGATCCCATGGTTGGTGAGTTCGAGTCCCACATCCATCGGGTGAGCTTCAGCCCTGCTTGGGGTGAGCATGAGCCCTGCCTTGGGTAAAACATAAGCCCCATTTCTGATAAGCCTGGCGGCTCTTTCTCCCACCCTGTTTCAAAAAAAAAAAAAAAAAAGATGACACTGATGCCAGCATCATGGCTTTCTCTCACTGGCATACAGCTTTCCTGTAATACCGTTTTTGTCATGCTGAATCTCTGCTCCATCATGTATATAACTAGTAACATTAGGCATCTATGAAGAGGAGTCTTTAATGACTCCTTTCAGGCTATACAATCAAGACAAAACTCCTTGGAACAGTCTTGCATTTTTAACATGCTTTATTTCTGTAGTACATTCCACCAATATTCATATATTGCATAGAGGATAATGGTCTCTGACACTATGAAGTGCAATTACTTTACTGAATGTTCCAAAGGTGGTAAATGGAAGGAATCAAGTTAGAAAGGAAGGAAGAAAAGTTTCCTAAATGTATTTCTATTTCCTTACCAGAATAGAAAAGGTATGTCAAATTATAAATTCAGTTTGAGTTGATATTTGATGGCATATGTGTTTAAATTTCTTGATTGTCAAAAACACCAAAATGTAAATTAAAAGCAGAGTGTCAAACTGGAAAATAATTATAACAATAATTCAGGTAAAAGGTTATTTCCTTAAGGGGGGGAAAATGCTTAGAATTAAATTTAAAAGTAGACAAATACCACATATAAACATACACATCACAAATTTGAATGACTAGAAACCAGTTTAAATGGTACGATGATATTGGATTATCTATAAACATGTTGATATACGTTTTACATGTAAACATTGTAAAATTTGATTTTAATCTTTAAATTTTTGGCTTGTTTGAGTTTTAAGTTATAATAATCAGTGTGGGCTGGCATATGTTGAAACAAGCTCTCACAAACTGTTAGGGAATTCAACAGCACATGTTTTCAAAATTGGAAAAATCTTTGACAGTGTTTCATTCAGAAGCTGAAATTCTTTATACTGTGCCACAGAAATTAATCAAGTAACAACAACAACAACAACAATAACAAAACAGAGAGTAAATTCCCAGGTCCATTTTTGAGTCAACACTGTAATAAAATAAACAATTTTAAACAACTTTGAGAATATTGGGGAAAAAAATTATCAACAGGGCACTTGGATAGCTTAGTCGGTTGACCTACTGACTTCAGCTGAAGTCATCATCTCACGGTCCGTGGGTTCGAGCCCCGCGTCAGCTTCTATGCTGACAGCTTGGAGCCTGAAGCCTGCTTCAGTGTCTGTCTCCCTGTCTCTCTACCCCTCATCCACTCACGTTCTGTCTCTCTCTCAAAAATAAACAAACATTAACATTTTTTTTAATTATTAACAAAATACTTCCTTAAATTAATATTGGATTCAAGAAGACATCAAAATGACAAAGTTAGTGACTGCTTAGACCATAATAAAAGATAAATACTTCATATTAAAACTTACCTGTAGATATCTAATCAAGATGAAAACTTCCATTTTAAGAATGCATATTGACCACATATACTATTTTCTTCCTTCCAAAGATCCCTTTGAAATGATAGTAAAGAAGTAAAATAGTTTAAATCAAAGTGACAAAAAGAATTAGGAGCAGGGTTGGGGTGGGGATGATCAATAAGCCTCAAGAGATTTCATCAAATTTCTGGAATGTGGAAAGCAAGTGCAGAAGGAGTAAACAAGAAACAAGCCAGAGGAAACTTCAGTCATGAGTGTAAAGAGTTTCTCAGTCAATTTCTTTTTCATAACCAAAAGCAGACAGAAGTTACAAATACTAAATACAAAGGAAGATATGAAAGAGCCATGGGGTCTTATTGAACTACAAGTTATGGCTGCTCCCTGGACACATTGGACTTCATTGTATCTAGACACTAATAGCAGAAAGAAGGAGTCACTATTGTGTTAGGAACAATTGATTCTGATCAGCATATAAAAGTAGGGCTCCATTTACACAATGAGCATAATACTCCCTTGAAATTATGTAACCATGATAAAAATGGGCAACCATTCCAGCCTGAAGGGTATGATTGCCAACTGTTATGAATTGGACATTTGTTGTCCCCCCCCCCCCAAATTTATATCTGAAATCTAATCCCCAATATTGTGGCTATTGGAGGTCGATTTTTTTGGGGAGCTAATTAGGTCATGTGGGTGGAGCTCTCATAAATGGGATTGGTGTCCTTATAAGAAGAGACCAGAGAGCTAGCATTCTTTCCACCACATGAGGGAACAAGAAGTCCACTGTCCACAACCTGATGGAGGGTTCTCACCAGAATGCAACCATGTCGACACCCTGATCCCTGAAGTCTAGCCTCTAGAACTGTGAGCAATCAATATTTATTGTGTAAAGCACTCAGATGATGGTGATCTCTTATAGCAGCATAAACTAAAACAGCAACCTAGGTCTTGGATCCCACAGGATTGAAGGTTTGGGTCATACCATAAGGTAAACCACTAAGACCTCCTGAGGTGATAAATGAGAGAGTGAAGATAATATGGATAGATAGTGGAGGAGGAAGAGAATGAGTTCCAGTTGTGGCCCTGAGGCTACATGAACATTGGAGGCCACAGTTTACCCTATTAACCTCTATCTTTTGTTTCTCCTCAGGAAGAAAGGCCCACATAAACCATAGAAGACTTGCTCTTCATTCAGTAGATGTGTGAGACACATGGGAAGGATAAAGTGATAATTATAAGACACTGCTCAGACCTCCTGCTGCAGGAAGAATACTTGATTGATCTTAGCTCCTGCCCTTGTGTTTCTCACCATCATGTTTGCATCAAGGCCACACTATTCACAGGCTGCTCCAACCTAATGAATGAGCACAGCAGGGCTTCCAATGCAAGCCCAATCCTGTGAGATGAGGACTCCTTTAAGATGTTTCTTTTGCTCCAGAACTCTCCATTGTTAGGGTCAAACTTCCTTAGAACTGCACAGCCGTCTGAGACTATTTACCCTGCCCTCTTTCCTTTCCCTTCTCTATCAAAGAGTTCAGATCTACCTCACTTTCTGAAGAAGCCCCTACCTCATGTACCTTCTCCCACTTTTTCCTTCACCAGTGTTTTACCAACAAATCTCTTGCATGTCTTTTCCTGTCCTGGCATCTGCTTCTCAGAGGACCCAAGCTAAAAACTGTTTACATTCAATTAAAAAAGGAACAATTGTAGAATAATAAGGAGACACTAACAATAAAACATTCTCTGAAAAAAAAATTCACTTTGGTTTTTTTAAAAAAATCTTTGACAATTAGTGCTGAAAAGAGTGATAGAAAAGATAATAGACATAAAGAATTGATACAGAAGGACCAACATCAAACGAAGAATCTATGAAGTGAATAGAACAAAGAAAAAAGTGGAAGAGAAGTTCTGACAGCTGATAAGAAACCCAAAATTTACATTGAAAAATGTCTTACTGAATTAATGAAAAAATGATCCACTTATACTCAGGCATTTTGAAGTTTGAGAACACTAAATATAAAGACAAAAGTCTAAAGCTTTCACATGATAGAACATGTCAACAATGTGAACATGAATCAAAATGCAATGGACTTCTCAACAGCAGTAGTAGATCTTAAAAGACTATGATGGAATGAATTCTAAGTTCTGACAACATGGTCAGCCCGAAATTCTAAGCCTAGCCAACCTAGTAATCAAGTGTGAAGATACTAATAGCCTGCATTTACTAAGTGGCAGGAACTATATGAATGATTTATTTAATCTTTCACAATCTTATGAATTGTTATGAATAGATGCTATTAATATGCCCACTTTGCAGATGAAGAAACTGAGCAAACAAAGGTTTATTAACTTGCTCAGAGTCACAGAGCTAGTAAGTAGCAGTCAGAATTCAATCCCAATAAAATTTAAATTGAAGTCAATACTTTGAACTAATTATATTTCAGTCTAAGCAGTGTAGATTATTGACATTTTCAAGTATTCACAGTCAGAAAATTTATGGTCTATGAACATTTGCTTAAACATTTTTTTGAAGACATTCAGGGAAAAAATGAAAATAAACATAAAACGAAACACAGCTATGGTTGAGCAATTACACCCCTTTCCCCAGCCTTCCAAAGATGTGCAGTCCTTAATTTCAGGAGCCTCTAATATGTTACTTTACATGGCCTGGAAAAACTGGTTTTGCTGACATGATTAAGTTAAGGATCTTTAGATGGAAAGATATCCAGGTGGGCCCAATGTAATCAGAAGCTTATGAGAGGGACACAGGAGACAGGAAGGGTTTCAAAGATGCTATGCTGCTGAATTCGAACATAGAAGAAGAGACCATGGCCAAGCAATGCAAATTGCCACTAAGAATTGGAAAGGCAAGGAAACAGAGTCTCCCTTAGAGCCTCCAGAAAGAATGCAGTCCTGCTGACCCATTTTGGATTTCTAGCCTCCAGGACTATAAGATAATAAATTGTGTTATTTTAAGCTTCTAATTTCATTGTAATTAATTATAGTAGCAATAGGAAGCTAATAATAACAAAATGAAGACTGACAGAGATATGGGGTCCAAGAAGGAAGACAACTCATCTCAGAAAGTAGTCTAAGGCAGCTCAAGGAGATAGCTCTGCAAAAGGCCTAGAAGTAACCACGTTGGGTTGGAAGAGTTGGACACAGGGATTTGTAAAGGAGTGATTTGGTGGGAAAAAGGTATTATAATCCTAGTGGAAAACAATAACTGAGAATATAAGAAGGACGTAGCATGAATAAGTAAAAAGTGATTAGAAATTTCTGGCAAAAAAATATCAAGTAAAGGAAACGCAAACATATACACAACTTCTCTTGGCATAGAACAATACCCACATCATCATGATATGAATACCCTTTTCTGATTTAACTAAAAATAGCTATATAATTATATTGAAAAGATGAAGGACTATAAGGCAATGTGTTATTCAAATGATAAATTTTCATCTGTCATTGGGTAGTTAAATAATATCTAAAATTAGTAAATCAATACAGAACAGCAAGCACATATTCAGAGACATTCAGGGTTAATCACTTGAAAAACAAAGAGTTCAAATTAGTTGTTCTTGGGCCTGGGAGATGGAGAGAATGGAGGAGGGTATATTAATTTTTTGTTACTATGTTAGTATTATATCATATTGGTATTATTTTAACCACATGAAAATTAATTTAGCATGACTCTAATTTATATAAAAGAAAAAGAAAAATTTTAAATATAAAAAAAGTGTGTACATATTTAACTGAGATTTTAAGCACAAAAGCAAAAACAGCACAGAAATGAGATCAGTGAATGGGATTCTCTCAAGTGTTTGAATTTTTTGAAAAGACCAAAAATACATTAAATTAAAAACAATGCCAAGAGGGAAAATATATTTGCAACAAATATTAATGTATAACCTTAATCTAAAGAACCTTTTGCAGATCAATAAGAAAAGTCCAAACATTCTTATAAAAACACTGGTCAAGTACATGGACAAGTCACAGAAGAATTAGGAATCATCAATAAACGTAAAAGTATGTTTAACCTCTGTAATAATCAAATTTATATACATGAAAACAGTGAATGTACCCTTTTACTCATTATAAAAATTTTTTTTGACTCTATTTATTTATTTTGAGAGAGAGAGTGTGTGTGAGTGAGGAAGGAACAGAGAAAGAGGGACAGAGAGAGAGGATCCCAAACAGGATTGACCTGGGGCTTGAACTCACCAACCAAACCATGAGATCATGACCTGAGCTGATATCAAGGGTTGGACACTTAAGTGACTGAGCCCACCCAGGCGTCCCTCATAAAATTTATAATGCTAAAATTGTTTGTGATGGGAGTTTAGTGATGTGGCAACTCTTATAAACGATATAACAAGAATTAATACAGCTTTTCTGAAAGTATCAAATCACTCTCTCAATATAGATAAATAAAATTATTTACCTCTTTCCTCCTCTTGACCATTGAAAATATTTAAAGAAATATATGGAAAATGATTTTCAAATTTACATTTATACCCATCCTTCTCAGATGAGAAGATATCATCTTCCTTTCCTTGGCTTGCTCTCTCTCTTTCTCTCCTGTTCCCACATCCCTCTTATCCCAATCTCTCCTTTCCGTAGCAGATCCTTCCTTTCCAGGCACAAGGAGGACAGATCTTCCCTAGATCACATCCTATGAGGTCTCAGCTACGAAGTATGCAGAACCATGGTGAGAGGCAAGGGTTTACCAGGAAAGGCAAGGCTGGGCCTCGGGCCTGCTAATGGGGCTACAAAGTGCTCCTTAAGGAGAAATCTAGCAGTTTAGTTACCAATGTATAAACAGATGGGAATGGCTAATGTTCCGCAGCCTGGGAGGCAATGTACCAGCATGAACTAACTCAGGAGGAAGATTCTCTAGGTTTAAATCAAGGCTCTGCCACTTATTAGCCCTGTGACTTTGTAACAGCTACTTAACTCTAGGGTCTCAGTTTCCTCTCATCTAAAATTGGGCTCATGTGACTCATATTGCTA
Source organism: Panthera onca (assembly GCF_046562875.1). Lineage (NCBI taxonomy): Eukaryota > Metazoa > Chordata > Mammalia > Carnivora > Felidae > Panthera > Panthera onca. The sequence continues at coordinate 151,946,193 of NC_138346.1, forward strand.
TAACCACAGAAAGTTTGTACAAGGATCAAAAGTACAATCCAAATAATTTAGTATAAGGCATCACACAGTAAATACTCAATAAATATTAGTTACTATTATTAATTTCATCATTACCATTACCTGGCTGATCTGGTAGAGTTTCTTTAACCAGATTCATATGGTCAGACAGAAGACAATGGTGTCATCCTTATGTTTACTCTCTGATTTGCAGCCAGAATTCAGTGAATCACCGGAGTACGTTGTGGGTAAATACACCTCCTGGAGTCTTAATGTGCTACTAGCTTGCCTAAGATGACTCTGGGTGAGCCTGCTAATTGAGGAGAGCTTGTGAGAGTTTGTAATGAGGCAACTAGCACAGCGTGGACAGTCACAGAAAGCTCTCCTGAAGAAGAAACATGTAAGATTTGGGTGGGAGCTGGCAGGTGGAAATGGAGAAAGAAAGAGGAAATAGTGGTTGTAAAGGCATCGTGTGGGAAGAAGAGCACAAATAGAAATAAAAGGCCAATGGAGTTAGCATATGGTAAGGAAGTAAAAGTGGCTCAGGATGAGGCTAAATGGACTGACAAAATCCAAACCACTCAGATCCCATTAGCCATGCTGAGGTAGTCAAAACAAGACCTGGAGAATGTGGAAGGGAAGGGAAAAAGATAAATAACCCCACTGATTCTCATAGTCATTTCCTGTAACCAGGCTAACCCTGACAAGTGTTAGAAATGGAGCTGAGGGGTACCTGGGTGGCTCAGTCAGTTAAGCATCTGACTTCAGCTCAGATCATGATCTCGTGGTTCATGAGTTGGAGCCCCGCATCAGGCTTTGTGCTGACACCTTGAAGCCTGGAGCCTGCTTCAAATTCTGTCTCCCTCTCTGTCTGCCCCTTCCCGCTCACGTTCTGTGTCTGTCTCTCACTCTTTCTCAAAAAATAAATAAACATTAAAAAAAAAATGGAGCTGAAATGTACACACACATACATGAAAAAAAAAGGACAGATATTCAAAGTTTAGGAACAGGCAAATTAAAAGAGATGGACAGGCTTCTTGTCATCCTTTCTGAAAGGTAACCCTGTGTGGTCCTCAGTGCCAACAGATGGTAACTAACCTGTTGCTTCTAACACCTAGGGAGTTGAAGAGGGTGACTAGGGCCCAAAGGAGCTGCCAGTTTAATGGGACATAAACATATAAAAGAGGTCAGGAAATTTAGAGCTTCTGGGATGCCTCATAAGGTTCCAAGAAATCTACATGAGTAAATAAATTTACTTCCCCAATTGCCAGACTACAAACGAAAGCAAGATAAAATGTAGTTGCAGTTCCCACGTGACTCTCTCACAGGAATCATGCACCCCTGAGAATGCTGAAGAATGAGCTACTGGTTGAGAAAACCTCAGGTTTACTTGTTGGACTGGGACATAAGAGAAGACTCAGTGGAGTCCCAAAGGGTTTTGGACACCTCTCACATCAAACCCTTGAATCACTTCCTATTGTCCTACACCCACATCTGGCTTGAGGACCAGGCTTAATGGGAAGGTATACACATGAGTCGGGTTGAAATCCCATTTAGGTTTAAGATAGTGACTAAAGCAAAGTGACCAAAAGCAATGGAACAGAAAGGATCCAGGAGTAGGCCAACTCAAAGAACTGCTATTGCAGTGGTCATATTAATCTAATTAATAAATATTTATTGAGCACCCTCAATGTGCCAGACTCTTCTAAAGCATTGGATAAAAGAACAGTGAACAAAACAAGAATCTTTACCCACAATTTATCTTTTATTCTAGCTGGAAATGGTAATGCTTATTCATGTGGCTTTGATGTTTGACTATGGCTTTTATAATAAGCAGCCAAATACGTTTCTGCTTAATAAACTCTATAGCCAGAGAGACCTCAAGGCTTTTATGTCAGCCTGAGTCATCTGCATGCCATTTTACACATACAGTGAGATAAACTCCACTTTGATGAATGCCATTAAATCAGCCTGGTCAATCAGTAGACAGTTCTGTCTACACTGTCTATCTCATTCTCACTGTGTGACTATATCGGTGATAAGAGAATTCTCCATATATTCAGAGTTTATTATACACATGCTCTTATTTAAAAAAACACGTTGTAAAAGTCAAATGATAACTGCATTTTGCATTTGGCTTAAAATGGGTGTAATGAAATCTCCAAATTTCCCTTGTTATTTTCCGAACTACGAGTATATAACTAGAATAGAAACACTTGGTAACTCAAAGAGCTACCACATAACTCTCAAGATTATTGCCTATTCTATTTGGACATGGCAAGTGGAAATTATTGGAACTCCTCTGCCTACTAATTTTTTTTTAGAGAAGAATATTTCTGTAATATTTTGGAATGAGTTTTTGTGTTCATTGAGGATTTGTCAAAGATCAGTGTGTTTTTGTTAAATCACTCAGACCCCATAAGCTATGGAGTTTGACAAATTCAAAAAATAGAGGAGTCATAGACAATGATGCTTAATTAATAAATAGTTAATAAGGCATGGAATGGTTTCCTATTTATACTATTTATTCAGCAAATTTGAATTGACAGCCTACTGTGTTCCAAGCGCTTGCTTTTATAGAATTTATACCCTAGACTAGAATTTAAAAATAATGATGTACATATAAATACACTTACAAATTATATTAAAGTATAATTTTAAAATACATAAAAGGCCCAACGGTAATTTCAAAATACATAAAAGGCATAAGAAATGCTGTTTATTACAATAAAGAAGTCTAGAAAAGTGGCAGATTTGGGGAGGTCATAAGTTCAGTTTTTAACATGTTTAGGATAAGATGTCCATGGGATTTCCAACAGAGAGAGATGTGACATAAATATGTGCAGATATACATCTCAAGCTGTCCGTTTGTTTGTTTGTTTGTTTGTTTGTTTGTTTGTTTGTTTGTTTTTCCAAAGTGAAGATTGATATAGCACAGTAACTAGGAAGCAATCATTAGTCTAGCAAAAGGATCTTTAAAACATTGATGTAACGGTTGTTGGATGTGTGTTAATTAAGGGCTGGACGTAGTGTAATATCAACAATAGATGGCCATAACTCTGCTTTACACATTCCAAGTGGATAAAATGCAGTACAAAGGGACTGTTTCCTCAAACTTGTTTTGGTTTTACAGATCAACACAGTGTGTTTGGCAAACAAAATGCATTTACTCTTTTTCAGGGAAATATACAAAGATAAATACCAAAGGATTTTCATTTGACACTGCTTAATCGCCACCACTCTGCTATCCTACCAATGAAGTATTACCCCATGATCATAGATTCCTCACAGAGAAATTACTCAGATGTCTTGGCACACCAAGATCAACATTTGAATGCTGGGGGACTGGCAAGTAGTCCCAAGGAAGTCACTATGAGCCGTCCAATCAGAGTTAAGGGGTCTGAATGGAGAATGAAGGCTGAGCAGAGAAAAGCAAAACACATTGGCAGAAAAGGCAGAAATCAGAGTGTTTTCTGAATTTCCACCCATTTGGTAGAAAGCCAAATTTCAAAATAGTAGCTCTTCAGTAAGCAGGTTTTTTACTAGCCCTGTAATAGAAAGCTTAAAAGATCATTTACTAATCTGAATTTCTATGAGGAGAACAGCTACACTTGCAGGCAAGTGCTTCCTAGACTATGAAAGATCTTAAAGGTGACTGCTCACACTTTCAACTGTGATGAGCTGGTGAAAACTGACTCAAAACCTCAGCACTGGTGTTGTGAAAGATGTTTGACAGCCCTGGAGTTCAAAGACTGATGTGCTTTCTTCCACTGGCTATACATATTGGAACTAAGTAAAAATCTTGAAAGTGAAATATTCTGAGAAAAGGATCATTCACTTCATCAGTTTATTTTGACTTCTTGAGAAAGAAGAGGGGAGAAAAAGAAAGAAAATGAGATTCAGTTTTTACTTTTTTGGCTGACCTTGAAGGCAGTGATACTAATTTGAGTATAACTTAATTTCAAACAGTTAAATTCATTTACAAATAAGAAAGAAAGAGAAAAAAAGAAAGGAAAGAAGGGAGGGAGAAGAGAAGGAAGAAAGGAAGGGAAGGAGAGAAGGAAAAAGAGAAGTCTTAAGATAAAATCATTAAGCTCCTAAAACTATAAGTAACCTTAGAAGTGGTCTGGCCCAATTTGGTTGCCAGTTTGGTAATCCCTTCTTCCCCTATAACTATTCTTTCCCTGTCTTCTTCTTGATCAATCACAGTGAAAGGGAACCCAGTGCCTTCTATTGTTAGATGCATCTATTATTCAGTTTTATTCCTTATGTTGAATTTAAATCTGTCTTTTAATACATTTTACTCATTTTTCCTAATTCTATCCCCTAGACTTACCAAGATATGTCTACTTCCTTTTTCTCATGACAGTCCTTAGTAGATGAGGCCCTATGTTCTCAGACACTCAGAACCCTGATCCATGAGGAAACCTGTCTTAGCAGCAGCAGAGCAAGCAGAAGCAGACCATCCCTCAAAGGGAATACAGCTTTGGGAGCAGTCTATGACATCATCCTGATTAGAGAAAATGTTGTAGCTGGACCCCTGTGTTGCAGAGCATTTGTTAAACATTAAACAGTGAGGCCCATCTCCACAGGGAAACTAGAAACAACTGCAAATGGGGTCAGACTTGCCCAAGGGAGCCTGAGGCAGAAGTATTCTGACATGAGCAGAGAAGATTGATGTCTCCAACACAGTTTGTGAGGCAGTTCTTACATATGCCGTTTGGTTCAGAAACACTGGAGTAGTTTGATTCTAGTGAAGCTAAAGCAGAAAGTCTACACACAAAGGCATTGTTTTGTGTGGCGCTGGGAGATAGGGAACTAAAGAATTCATGAAGAAGCATGGAAGATGGTGAGCACCGTGAAGCATCCAGCTCAGGCTAGCTCAGATGTAGCCCTCAAGATGATGTACGAGTCCTGTGTATGGACGGTAACCATGAGGATCTTAGTGAACTCGGGGCTCAATCACAAGGAGACCAATACTGAAGATACTATTTTTCTTATCAAAAAGGATGGTTTTTTCCCCCCCAAAATTCAGTTGCATGTTTTCTGCAGCTACGGTTGAAGGCGTGACAGAGGAAACAGAGCCCAGAGAACAAGGTTTGAAGTGTGGCAGCTAATAGACTTAGAATCATTACTTTGCTTCTATGATTAGAAAAATTCTCCACTTATAAACCCACTGGGTAAAAGGGAAGGGAAAAATACTTGAGATTTAACCCCAAATTAAAAAAAAAAAAGTAAATACCGTAAAACCTTGGATTGCGCACATAATTTGTTCTGGAAACATGCTTGTAATCCAAAACACTTGTATATCAAAGCGAATTTCTCCATAAGAAATAATGGAAACTCAGATGATTTGTTCCACAACCCAAAAATATTCATATAAAAATGATTACAATACTGTAATAGAATACAAAATAATAAAGAAAATACAAAATATAAAGAAAAACAAACAAATTAACCTGCACTTACCTTTGAAAACCTCCGTGGCTGGTACGAGGGAGACAAGAGCGAGGAGGGTTATTGTGTAAGAGGATGCTCACTATCACTAATGGAATCACTATCTATTTGCTCAATGGAATCTTTTTCTTTTCATGCAGCTTTAACAAGGAACCTATCCAATGACAACTGCTTTTGCCTCCTTTTGAGGATTTCCCGGAAATGTGACATTGCATTGTCATTAAACAGATTCATTGCTCACGCTGCTACAGCCTTATTCAGGTGGTGCTTTTCTACCAAATTTGGCACTGTTTCCCACATTTTACACATCTCCCTAATATCATTTGAAGTGAGGGATTCCTCCACCTTTTTCCCCTCCTCCTCTCCAGATAAGATGCAGATGTAGACTTCCTATAAAATCTTGCAATTTCACCCACTCATATACCTCATTTGTACTTATCGATGATTTCCTTCCTAATTTCCACCATAATCCTTATCTTCTTTTTTTTTTTAATGTTTATTTTTGAGAGAGTGACAGAATGCAAGCAGAGGAAGGGCAGAAAGGGAGACACAGAATCAGAAGCAGGCTCCAGGCTCTGAAATGTCAGCATAGAGCCCAATGTGGGGCTGGAACTCACAAACTGCTAGATCATGACCTGAGCGGAATTGGACACTTAAGGACTGAGCCACCCAGGCACCCCTCATCACCTTCTTCTTATTGCCTTTTTTTTCAAACTTTTTCTGCATATGGGCCATTGCATACACTAACACGGATGTTGAATATAGCACAGTATCAACAAACTGTCGTATGTGGTATTTAATGTAACTGGCAATAAAGCAGCAGAGGAAAGGGTCTATATCTGAGGCAACTTGACCTAGAATGAAGCAAAGCTTTCCTAAGCTTACTCTTGTATGGAAAAGCAAAGGACTGTCCACAGGCTTTGAAGTGACAAAAAATGCATTAGTGTTAATTGTGGGCACCTTTCAATGTTCTGAGAAATCACTGATTTCTGCATATACTGCAGCCTGAGACAGAGCATCCGAGCATGGGAGATGATCACCCACAATCCTACAGCAAGACAGAGAGACAGAGAGAGAACTATTGACTCAGTTGTGATCATGTGACGTTCGACATCACATACTATTCGTATTGCAAGACATTACTGGTTTATCAAATGAAAACTTATTAGAAATGTTGCTTGTCTTGCAGAACACTCACAGAACAAGTTACCCACAATCCAAAGTTTTACTATACAACCACAGATCTGGTCATATAGGACTAAACACATGGATTATGATGATGTCAAGTTACATCTAATGAAAATAAGTCACCAGATTGTATGCTCTCAGACTATTGAGATAGATCCTGATGGGCATGTACATAACTCTAGTGAGAGAAAGGGATAGGAATTGTGTGGGGTCAAACATCAGATCTGGCATAGCCTCAACAATGTTGATACAGCACCAAGAGTAGGAAAAGCTGATGATATATTCTGTAGCTGTATGATTACAAACGAAATGTTATTTGAATTAGGATAGAGAATTTTTCAAGCGAAGCCAAACAAGAAATAAATTCATTGCATTCACAATACTAGTCTTGGAGTAAAAAGTGGTAGGTGGTATTTATATTGCTAAATTAGGCAACGTTATTCTCAGAAATTATGTTGTTTGGTGTGGTTTCTCGACTCACAAATGAACTTCTCAATGGTGCCTCTACCTTCTGAAACAAGCCTCTGGTAATCTTGTTTATATTTGTTCCCAAGAGTAATTACATTTTCCATAGAAATTGAGCAGAAGGAATTCTAGTCCTGTCTGGGCTTGTGTTTTGAATGGGGTGATAGAAACTCAGGTATCTGCCACATGACCTGAGAAGCAGAGGAAAAGCTGGCAGAGGGGAAAATCTGCAATGGGAATGCAAAAAGAGGCAAACATGAGGTACACAGAGTCTTTTCTAGTTTATGGTTTTAATTTTACCTTATAGCTCCAAATTTTTTCTGGACTGAGGGCCAATATATGCCTTCTGGTATTTTTCATGAGCTACCTCTATCTTTTTTTAATAAGTGTCTTTTTTTTTTCTTGAACTAATTTAGATATTTTTTGTTTTTGTTATTGATAACCTGAGTCCTGCATGCTACAGAATAGAGCTGTGTTCCTACTTTTGAGCAAGATTTTCCACAGACCTAACTTGAGATGTAAAATCATGGTTTCTTACCAATGCTTCCTGGAGTTAGTCTAAACAGCCTAGCATAACCCTGGGGAGGGCAAGCCCTTTAGAGAAGGCTTCCAGCAAAATCAAACATGTTGATTCAATTCACTTTAACCAACATACTTATACATGAAACACCTGTTAGGTGATTGGGACACCTGTCTGGGTGCTGGAGTTTCACTGATGGACAAGATGCAGTCCTAACTTAAAAGGAGTCTGTAAAGTCTATGGTGAAGACTAAAGAGAAAATTTCAGTGTGGTGTAGTGAGTCCTAAAATAGGAGTAAACCTGAATGATATGAGAGCACAGAGAAGAAACATCTATGCCCTGTAGAGATCAATAAAGGGTTTCTAGGAGAAATGAGGCATAAGACAATATCCAGAAGGTAAGTAGAAAGTAAGCCAGATTAAAGAGTTAGGGTAAAGTGATCAGATATGGAGGCCACAAGTAAAGCGGGTTCCAAGGCTTCTGGGTGAGCGTTAGCATGGGTAAGTTTTCACTGTGGCTGAATAAAATTCTGAGCAGAACTGGTGAGAAATAAAGCTAAAAGGATAGCAAAGTCCAGCTCCAATGTGAGGACCTCGGATTTAATGCTAAAGGCAGTGGAATATCTTTGACAAATTTCAGGCAGAGGTGTTACACGATCAAAAGTGTGTTTTCGGAAGACCACACTCCTAAATGGGTTGGAGGATGGAAAGTTTGCCTTCAGTGACACCTGGAGAAGGAAACTGGTTTACTCAGCCATGAGAAACATGATGATACCCAGTATTAATAGAGTAAGCATGAGGATTTAGAAAGTGAAAAAAAAAAAAAAAAGCACAGTGAGCTTATTATGGAAGCATTCTGCTGGGGAGACTGCACCAAAACACGTGAGATAAAGGGGTCAGGTCACTTCTTACTGTGATCCCCAAACCAAAAGCTTTGATACCAATTGTAACCACATCAGAATATCTTAGAGTTGTTTTCTGTTCCAGAAGGAAACTCAGTGTTGGTAATTTTTATAGTTATCTGAGCCTCAAAGAGCTCCAAGACTAAATCGAAAACTTTACTTAACCACTTTACTGCCACAGAAGTTACAAAGCCCGAGGCCGGCCATAAAGATGTTAATTTAATGAATATTCATAATCAATAAATATTCATTAAACAACATTTCCGTTCCAGGCATGCTGTTGCTCCTGGCAGGTCCCGCCTGCATGGCAGAGTGCACTTGTTAAATGAGTGTTGCTCATCGCAGAAACACCTTATGGGATTTCATGAAAGAAACTGCATTCATCTACAATACATACAGATGTGTAGAGACAAGTTTGAACAAATTCCATACAAAAGAAAAAAAAGCGCTTTTCCTCTTTAGTACAATGCTTGTGTTTCACACGTCAAATGTGTGGCCAAATATGTGAAATTCTACGGGGGAAACCAAGTAGACTTCAAAGGGTTTTATTTCTGTCTCTATATGCTAGGTAAGTGAGTGCAAAGGCAGTGGTCTCTAGCCAGCTCTATGGCTGACTGATAGAAGCCAGTTTTTAAATGCAAATGGAGAATTGTGAGCGTAGATGTTCAAAAAATGTTTTTTCCCATTGTATGATGGCTTTCGAGAAAGCCATTCATTTAACGTTCCACGAAGAAGCTATGCTGCTATATACATGCCAATTGGAGTGTGTGTGTTCTATTGAGATAAATTATTTTTCTGAAAAATGGAAACCACTACTCACAAGTGTTTCTCATTAAGAACCTAGCAGAATTCTCCATGACCACCACCTAAAGAATCCCCACGTGTTCTTACACACTGATGATAACTTACAAAACCTACCGAATATTGACAGTAAACAGATAAATACTGCTACACGGTGTTACTTGCTTCAGAACTTCCTGCTTGATAATGCTGTGTAAACAACAACAACAAATATTCAACACTTCTTTACATTTTTAAGATACTGCAAGACCCTTGCTTTCTGTTGATTCCATAGATTGCCTCAGAGAAATAATTCTGCTCTGTTGTGTTCTAAGGGTGTGACAAATTTCCAGTCAGTATATAGTAATATTATCCTCCTTTCGGATACCTCAGATTCTTGCCCCAAGCCTGGATATGCACAGGCATTACCCTAATTGGTGGGTAGATGAGAAGATTAAAAAAAAACAAAAAACAAAAAACCTCCAGTTGATCTGCTACCATGCTGCCAACCTGGCAAAAAGCATCTTTGGCCCTGGGCTTCAGGCTCTTCGAAGGAGTGAGCCAAGAAGGACAGAAGTCTCATAGAAACTTTATGGGAAATTCAATGAATTTTGTTTATTGTGGTGGTGGTTATTGTTGCCATTGTTGATTTTCATTATTGTGCAGATTCTTTCATAAAACTCCCCTCCACATACTCTTAGCGACCTTCATTTCAAAAAAAAAAAAAAAAAAAAAAAGAAAGTTTGCCTGTAGGGGTAGATTTCTCCAACTCTCACAATTCGACCTTTTATTTTTTTTTCTTCAAATCTTAGAACTTTGATAAATTCTTGCATATTTCAGGTGAAGTACCAAGGGTCATGATTCAGTAGAGACAGCATTTGCTGCCATTTGCCTTGACAGTCCTCGGATGGGAAATGAGAGAGGTGGAAGAGGTCAGTGGGAAGGGCTTATAGCTTCAAACCTACAGATGAGCAAAAAGTCTAAGCGAGGACACTCAAAGGAAAAATGATATCCTTATACTTTTCTGTCTTTGCTTTCTGAATGAGCCTTCTCTTAATAGTCCTCATATCACATTATTTTCCTTTTAAAAAGGATAATGTAGAAACCACAGGCTTCTCATAACCAAAGTAACTGCCTGTCAAATCCAGGTCACTAATTAGCCAAATTAAATTTTTCATATATGCAACAAGCGCTCTCACTATTGGGCACTTATTATTCCTCCAAAGGAAGCTCTAATGGTCATCCTATTACCTAAGCAACTTTAATTGCATCTTGTGGCATACCATTAGTTTTATTAGTGAGTTGCTTAAGCTTGCTCATGAATAATAATTATAAAATACAATAAATTTTTAAATACAAATTATAAGAAAAGTGAACTCAAATACTTTTCTTGGAGACTAATTTTAGACCAGCTTTGTCTATAAATTTAATTTTCTTCATTCAGAGAATTGAAGGCCACCGTGGAAGACTTCCATCTAATTTGGCTCCTTGTGACACTATATTTTACAAAATTGTATTTCCCTATATTTTAAGGGAAGCGTAACGAAATGACTTGAAAACTATATATTACTATTAGTACTTTTGTCATGATGATGACTTTGTCTAAGTATGAAGTTTCTTCTATCCAAGATCTTGATGAGCTGTGTACCTTAGCAATACACAGGTTATTTCTTGCTTCTAATTCACGGAAAGATAACATTTCAGAGGACATTTTTTTTAATGAGTTAAAAAAATAAAGCTAGGAATATCCATCCTGTCTCCCAAGACAACTCCCTAGTCACTATAGTATTGCATTCCATGTAACAAAGGTCATTTGTTTGGAATGCCACATGAATATTGTCTTCTGGAACAATGCAACAAGGTGGTAAGGACGAAGGAATTGTGTATTTTACATTCAAGTCCTGTGCTGCTTACCTCAAATTTTACCCAATTCAGTAGACAGTTAAATATGATAATATTTTTGTTGTGGTAGACAGTCTTTCTGTTGATTAGAATTCTAATATTTTTCAAACTTCCCAAACTCCTCTACCCAAAAACTTCTCTCAACTGTACTGCTCTTCTCCAGTATTTTTTTCCCTCAAATAAATCACAGATATTTTTGCCACCTTGACTTTGCTACAGATATGTCTCTCCCCACTGTTTGCTCTCCATGTATCTAAGCCCAACAGCTGCAAACCCAAAAGTGTGAAATGGCAGCTTGTAAACCACTAAGGTGTCAATATGGCTGGGGAAATGGAGTCAGATTTTTTTGAGCATTTGTGCTCCCAACTCAAAACAAAACCAAGCATAACAATAATGACAGCAACAAGCCTTACCAAACAGCACGTGTTCTCAGCTTATTTTATCCTGTGAGGAGCCAACCAGTTACCCCTGGTCTAAATCCTATGGCTCACAGCCTGTTAACTCTTGAGGCACTGCAGTATGGAGCCAAAGAGCTGAAGCAAGCCTCATAAATACCAAGATGGCTTCAGCTTTCCTCGTTCTGATATATGTGGCTTGGAGAACCAAGGACATAGAAAACAGTGATGTCAGAGCTTGTATCCTGAGGGATAGTGTCTCTTATTCTCTCAAAATCTTTCAACAGATCATATCCTGTGGTCTCAGGATCTTTGCTGGGCTTGTTTAGAAACATCTCCTCAAAACTAAATACCATTTAATTGCTATCATTACCAGGTTACTGATACATCATATGACAGCTATCAGCCAATCGTGTCTATCATATATTTAATGGGAAGCCTTATCGGCCACAGAGGAACCTTAATTAATTAGGTATTCTCCATTGTAAAGTAATACACAAACATTCAGATCACACTTACATGAGATAAGCAGCATGAGTCATAGTACAATTATATACTGGTTATGTGAATGGAGAAACTGAGACTAAAGTTAAAAATGATTCATTCAAGGACAGAGAAATAATCAAGGACGGACCTCAGAAGGGAACTTGGATTTTCCTGTCTCTTGTCTGGTTCTCAGAAAACTCTCCCTTTACCATCAGGGCAGCAATACCATTCAAAGGCCCTTTGGAAATATAAATGTTTTGCATACAGATTTAAAATCCACAGAAATGGAAATTTAAAAGCAGCTGCAGGACATAGTAGAGATAGCTGACTCTGCTGACGGTAAACCGATGATCTAGTTGGTTTTCTAATCTCTATTCTCTATGTTCCCCTAACTAAAGGAACAGTGGCATCCATAGCACCATCAAGCCTGGCAATTTACTTTTTTACACAGATATATTTTGGAAAGATGAAGTATGTATGTCAGTTTGCAAAACAGCGTGACTCTGTTAGCCTTTGCTCGCTTTATCTCGAGCCAAAAAAGTATAGATCTGAAAGCATCTGTTTCTACTACCCATGCTATCCCAATCATCAAAAAAGCATAAGGGTTGGGAAGGAAGTTCTGAAAGCTTTCACATGCCTGTTCCTTACCAGGAAAACCACTTTTTTTCTATGCATTCATTCTGCTTCCCTTACTTGTGTCTGGCTCACATGTTCAACTGGGAGAGAACTTAGGAGAAAGGAAAAGGGAAAAGATCAAGGGTTAAGGATTGTATTAAGTTCCATGATTACCAAAAAGAAAAAAAAAAAAAAAAGATGTTAACTATTGTCAAATGAAAATTAAACAGAATGGTCTTTATAAAGAGAGAGAGAAAGAAAAAGAAACAATCATCTTCAGATCTTATGAAAATTATGTTAGACTATACTGGACCAGACATAAGAAATTTAACTTTATTGGAAAACTTCTGGAGACAGATCAAAATGTCTTAAAATACAGTGTAATAAAAAAGGGAAGGAAAAAAACCCATGTGTTTACTACATCGGTTTCCTTGTGGAAAATGGAGGTGGAGGAGTTAGGATTTCTAAAAGCAAATGCATAGAGTGGCATTCTCTTCCTTAATGTTACTTTTTATTTCATTCTTCTTTAAGCAAATGCAATAATAATTTACCAATAAAGACTGGGAAAATGTGAACTTATTTAGAGAAAAAAAAAAACTTGTGTAATATAGTCAAACCATTGCACTTAATCTTTTACTTCAAATAACTCAATATATGTGGCAAGAACACTACAGAGAGTCAAAGAGGGACATTTAGAGGGGGAAAATGCTCTTTTTGTTTTGTTGTGTATGACCTTGAAGAATCTGTTGGCTTCTTAACTCATTAGCAATGTTAAAGGATATATAGGAATATGTTGAGCACCGGATTATTATGGAAAGTGTTGCAAAGCTTATTGATAGGAAAATAATCACAGAGGTATAAAGATGTTTTTATAACATATTTGATTTATGTTTTGGAAATAAGTGTATACAAATGAACACAAATTGGTATAATTTCAATAATTGTTTATTTCTTTTGCAAATATTAATAAATTCATGTAAAATAATGACCATTTGAACTTTAAAAGGTGTTTAGATCACTGTGATTATTTTCCTCTTAATGAGCTTAGAAATTACTTTCCATAATAATTCCATGCTTGAAATATTCCTCTATATCATTTAACATGGACAGTGGGTTAAGGTCAGCGGATTTCTCAAGGTTATGCACAACAAGCACTTGTGTCTCATTCTCATTATACACTCAGATTAGATTTATTCATACATATTCTTAGATCTGATTCCTCTACCCTTACAAATCTTTCACTTAAAACTTTCAGTGCCGTATTTTTAATATTGGAGAATAGCCTGATCTAATATACATGATTTTGCTTTATATTTATTATTCACAGCTCTTTCTCTTTCCATCTGAAACTTAGTAATAAAAATCTAGTTATATGAGCCAATAACTTTGTGACATTAAGCCATCTGTCTATCCTTATATGTTTTGACTCCATAACGCAATCAATGATTTCCCAGAAAATTAACAGAGGTTTTCACAAGGAATGGAAGGAAATTTGTGTTTAATTATAGTCTTTGGAGAAGTTAACATACATTAACCTCCTAAATTATATACATTCCTAATACCACATTCTTACGAACTGTACATACATCTATCATGATCCTCTATGTCTGGTCTTAAATTTACCCAATGTATTTACGCAAATATTTTAGTGTAGCATCAAACTAAAGAGAAACTACGCAGAAAATGTTTTGGGGTAAACTATCTAGAGTATATATGTATGTATGACATTTAGCACATTTTATGGCAGTTTTTAGCATATTTGTTAAAATTTAATAAAATAAATGTGTTTCGTAAATGTGCCAACTTACCAAGTTACTATTTACTGAAATTGCTTCACTCAGATAAAAATAAATCCAGTCATAGAGTAGCCTAACATAAATGGAATGTTGTGTTTGGGTACATGTATCTTTCTGTGCCAACCCCCTAAAAACACCTTCCAAAGACAGACCTAGTGCAATTGGAAGAAAAAAGCGTCATTACACTATCTTGCCCAGGTGCTCACAAAAATCAGACTTGTTCTAACCATGCATTTGCACGAATTCATTATCACTTGCACTAACTCAGATCACTTAAAGGCACCATAGTCTAAATATGAAAGCTAATCTACTCTGTTTCAGCTGAAATATTAGTCGCCTGTGCTTGCAAAGTAATGTAGAAACAATCATTTAAATATTTCATACCAAAAGACTATGGTCTAGTATTGTCTGAAAAAGGTGACTGCCAAAAAGTAAATTTATTTAATTTTTTACTCAAATTATTAAAATAACTATTCCAGTCCATTTTATAAGTATAGAAAAGAGGGAAACATTGCTTCAGGATATGACCAAAATAAAATTTTTATGTATCTGTGAGGCATTTAATTATTTCTGAAAGATTAACATTTTGGAAATAAATAAATTCTATTATAATTATTTAACTGCTTTTTATTGCTTTTTTCCCAAAGTATGAAATCTCAGAAAGGAAGAAACAAACACACAAACTTGAACCAGAATTTCAAAAAATAGTTTGTTACCAAAAACAGAAAGGACGTTGGAGTTTCCAGTACTTAGTTTCAATTCAAATTGGATTATCTTACTTTCCTGTATGACTTTGAAAAACTGTACTAACCTTTCTGGCCCTATTTCGGTGAGCAAGATTATTATGAGAAATTGGAAAAATTTAGGTGATGGGCATGTTATAGCATTCCCACACCAAGTAGGAATTCAAAAAAATGGTAATTATTTATTTTATTATTCTTTTTAATGTTTATTTATTTTTGAGAGAGAGAGAAAGAGATACAGAGCGTAAGCAGGGGAGGGACAGAGAGAGACTGAGACAGAATCCAGAGCAGGCCCCAGTCTCTGAGCTGTCAACACAGAGCCCGATGTGGGGCTCAAACCCACGAACTTTGAGCTCATGACCTGAGCAGAATTTGGACGCTTAACCAACTGAGCCACCCAGGCGTCCCCAAAATGGTAATTATTGGAAAATTATGGGGACGCCTGGGTGGTTCAGTCAGTCAAGCGTCCAACTTCGGCTCAGGTCATGGTATCACGGTTACGGAGTTGGAGCCCCACAGTGGGCAGTGTGCTGGCAGCTCAGAGCCTGGAGCCTGCTTCGGATTCTGTGTCTCCCTCTCTCTCTGCCCCTCCCCCGTTAATGCTCTGTCTCTCTCTCTCTCAAAAATAAATAGACGTTAAAAAAATTTTTTTTTAAATAATAATTACTGATTAGGGTTACACAGGTATATGAACAAAAAAAAGATTTTAAATATATGGAGTACTATCCTTGTGTTTCACATTATTTTCAGCTACAAAGTTTTTATTTGTCTACCTATAGTCCCAGGGTGCTTATGCTTTGTGGGTGTGACATTGTGAATCTCAACATTCTCAATTTCTGCCTTTCCCATGTCTGCATTTGTAATAAAATGACATTAGTAGAGTTTGCAACTGCAATTTATAGAAGGTAGCATATGCAAATAGATGTTCCCCTGTTAGAGATAGGAGTTCCACCTTCACTGTGTATTCCAAACCACAATGCCATTTCAGTCTTGGAGTCCTGTGAACTGTAGAAAGGCAATAAAGGGAATCCTTGGGTCCTATTATGTTGACTTGGCTGCCCTCATTTCTAACTCATGTCAGAAATTTTGCTATTTGAGGGACAGTAGCAAATATTTTTGAAAAACAATCCAATACCACCTAACAATTATACTAAGACCGTGAGCTTATTATCAAGATCACTATGGTTCTTATGTTAATAATGCAGAGAATTAAAGGAAACACTATTAGAATGACAAGGGGGTATGGGGAATAGGACCAGGGATATTTTATATGATTGGAGCTTATACTGTGTATAAGCACTGTACTTAGTTTCACCATTTCGTTGCTGTATTTTGCAAAATTTTTCTCTTAAAAATATCAGAACTCTTAAAATAAATTAAGCAATTATTAAGAAAATGTTAGACGAATAAAAATCTCTTTTTTTTTTCTTTTCAAAAAGTTTTACCAGCCTATCTAATGAGGAACTCAATATAAGCACAGAAGTAGAGAGCTTGTGCTTTGGGACCATAGTCATATGAATGGGAAACACAGATCTGCCACTTGGGGAAATAATTGAGTCTAGTGAACCTCAGTTTCACCATCTAAAACATAGCATAAGAATAGTATCAGTTTCATTTAATCAGTTGAAGATTAAACTAGATAAGGAATAAAGAACTAGCACAGTGTTTGCATATAGAAAACAATATATATTAGTGATTATTATTAACATAATTTTCCACTACTAGCTATAAATATGGTTCATTTGACCAAAATAAAATTTTATAGGCAACACTTCTCTACTATACTTTTTCAGGGAAAGATATTTCTTATCAGTGGGACTTGATGACAATTGTTGCAAAATGAGGACTAAGCAGAAGATATGATGGCATGTCTACAGTCTGTATTGAAGAATGAAAACACATATGTTCAACAGCGCATTATGGCTCAGTGAGATGTCACTGCTGTGACAGGATATGAACTTCTCAATGTGAAAACAAATAGATGTGATATAGCCAGAACTGCCAGATTATAATTTTTTTTTCCATTAAACTGCTTAGTTGTCTGCTTCTCCTTCTAACACACAGTGCAATATGCATTGCCCACATTCTCTTGATCAGTGAAAAATTAAGGAAAAAATAAGGGGTCCATGCAAAATCAACTGGTTCTACAGCAAAACAATTAAAAATAGACTGACTAACACATACTCATTCTTCTTTAAACTTTACTGAAGTGACTGACTTTGAAATGACTTGAGGAAGTGAATGTCTTTCTGTGTGTCTAGTACAATGATGTAGTAGTCTCAAAGATAGCATGCAATGTGGCAGTTGCTATGGTAACAAGATGTTTTTCATTGAACAACAGTAAAAAAAAATGGTGGCATATAAATAACATATGTACAGTATATTGTCTTTGAGTGACTGACCTTTGCCCTTGGACCGTAAGAACATGTTTTCTTCTTTTCTGAAATTCTTGTCTATTTTTGATGTGCATATGTATCTAATAGACTGGTGATCAAACTGCCCTCTTTGAAGCTATGCAGGGTGCAGATCTGTGGTGAGGAAATAAAAGGTGGCTCAATATTGTATATGCGGTCAAAAAGAGTTGATGGGTTGGAAATTAAAGCACTTGAATGAAGTACCGTGCTGAACACATTTCACATTTTACAAGCCCACTTTACAATTCAAACTTATAGTGGGATTATGTTTTCTTATCATTTGATAGTAGGACTACTGTATAGCAATTAATTGTTTACACACGCACACAACCTACAGTATAGCTGTAGGCAGAGGAGTTAAAAATCTCTTCTGTTCAGAGACTTAGTACTGCTGAAGAGACAAAGACACTGCATTTGAAGTACCAAGGCTGGCCTAGGTTTATCCCCCTCCTGCTCTCAGGCCTTGGGCAAGTCATTTTGGGACTGTCTTATCTGTAAGATGGAGATAGGGCTAACCTAACTGTCACAAAGAATAGGCAAGGGTATCAAGGTAGCACATGCAGATGAGTCTGCTATGCACATGCAGATCATTGTTCTTATCAAGTATCATGAAAAGAAATACTTAAAAGTCAAAGTTTAGAAATAGTCTGCCTTGTTTGGCTTTCAAATGATGGACAAGTGCCAATTGTGATTCAATTATTTTCTTATTTCGTGGTCAACCAGTCAATGTTACTCAGCTAGTAACTGTTGACTTTTTAGATTATAATATATAAACATGCTGGTGGTATAAATGTAAACTTACTTGTGTATTTGATAGTATGGCAGATATTCTGAATGCTTCTGACTGAAATAATCATAATTAGAGGTTAAAATTATGTGTCTTTATGTATATATGTATGTGTATATAAAATCTATTCATCTATATATGTAATAGAGAATATATATGAATTACATATAATGTACGAGTATGTATGATGTATTCATGTGCATAGACATATATATATATATATATATATATATATATATATATATATAAAAAATACATCTACATATTTCATATGTAAGCCTTTTAGAGTTCCTGGATCCAATTCCAATGTGGGAGGGGATCCCCCTCACACAACATCCAGCAATTCTCAAACATCAACACAGTGTCAACTCAATTCTGAGGCTGTCTACTCAGAGATAGCATCAGATTCCACAGATTAAGGATTCAGTCCTACAAGACTTCCCCCTACTCCTTGCTTCAAATGCCGGTGACAAGCCCCAAGCTGTTGCCTGTGCTTCTGACAGATGAGCTAGATTCGAGTTTCCAATGACCTTCTCCTTAAGTTTGATTAATTTGCTAAAGCAGCTCACAAAACTCAGGGAAACACTTATATTTACCAATTTATTAAAGGATATGATAAAGATACAAATCATAGCCAACTAAAGAGATATACAGGATGAGGTCCCAGACAAAGAAGCTTCTACCCTCCTGGAACTTGGAGGCAGATTCCTTGGTACATGGGAATGTTCTGGATCCCCAAGGGTGGAAGCTCTCTGAAAAAAAGCCAAAGAGCTGTCCTTGGGTTTTTATGGTAGAAAATCTGTGATTTTGTGTTGATGGAGAACAGGAAAGAACAGGAAATAAACTGTAGCATGGGATGTCTAATAACAAACCCATTACAGGGTAGCCTGGGTGGTTCAGTCAGTTAAGTGTCAGATCTTGGTTTCAGCTCAGGTCATGATCTCATGGCTCATGAGTTCAAGTCGGGCTCTACTCTCTACCCAGTGCAGAGCCTCTTTGGGATTCTCTGTCTCCCTCTCTCTCTCCTTCACTCCCCTGCTCTCTCTCTATCTTTCAAAAATAACTAAATAAGCTTAAAAAAATCTTTAAAAATAAAAAAAAAGAATGTTACAAAGGTAGTATCTATGAACAAGTACAGAGTCAGTACAAAAGTGAATTAGAAATAAAATAAAGTAAAGCTTCAAAGTATGAGTATGCAACAAGAGACTGTAAAGAATGATGGCATAGATTTGAAAATGATCCAAAGACTTTTAGAAATAAGAAAATCAATAATAATACCATGAATTTTATTCATCCCTTGATTGGAAGACCTACAAAGCACAGTAAGATATCAAGAAAGAAATAAAATATACGCATATTTTTAAAATGTTTTTATTCAGTTTTGAGAGACAGAACGTGAGCAGGGAGGGGCAGAGAGAGAGACACACACAGAATCCGAAGTAGGCGCCAAGCTCTGAGCTGTCGGCACAGAGCCTGCCTGACACAGGGCTCAAACCCATAAACCGTGAGATCATGACCTAAGTGGAAGTCCAACACCTAACCAACTGAGCCACCAGGTGCCCCTAAAATGTATATATATTATAAAGGAAGAAAACAACACTCATAGTTATTGAATGATGATATGATAGTCAACATAGAAATTGCAGAAGAAACTATATGTTAGTTATTAGAATTAATAAGACAATTACCAAGATGGATCAATACAAAATCAATATATAAATATATTAAATTGTATTCAACAGCAACAATATTTTAAGCAATATATTTCAAATATAAAATATTCCATTTAACACCAAATTGTTAAAGTGCCTAGAAATAAATCCAACGAAAAATGTAAGCTTTTGATGTAAATAGGCACTAGATCTTATAGAAATACATTTTAAAAATCTGATTAAATTGAAATATTGACAATGCTTATGATTGAAAGACACAATGCCATAAAAATATACCTTCCCTAAGTTCAATGAAATTCCAACAAAAATTCCAACATAAATTTTTAGGGAATTTAATGAGCTGAATCTAAAATTTGCATGGAGGATTGGGTGACCAAAAATAGTTTAGATAATTCTGAGAAAGAAGATCAAAGTAGATAGAATGAAGATAGAAAGAAAAAATACAAATATTAAGATCTACTATAAAGCTAAGATATTAAGACAGCATAGTCACAAAGTTCTAAACAAATATTTACATGGAACAGAATAGATATATCACAACAGATGTGCACATATATGGAAATTTGATTTATGACAATGTAGACATTATAGATCACAGTGGGAAGAATATTTTTTAAATTTATTTTTAAATAATTTATCCTAAGATAATTGAGTGCCCGTAAAAAATGAAATTGGATCCATAATTCATATATACACAGAAATCAATTCTAAGTAGATTAAAAACTTAAATGCGAAGAGAAAACTGTACAAATGTTAAAAGACAAGTTGAGGAAACATTTATTATACATATAGTGTACAGAGAATTAATACCTATAAGTCATTAAGGAAAAGACAAACAACTCAGTAGAAAATTGGGCAAAAGAATGAACAGATATTTCACAGAAAGGAAAGCACAACATGTTCTTAATCATATGAAAGTATGTTCCACCTGGTTATCAAGTAAGAGAATTCAAATTAAAACCATTTTGGTATCTTTTCACATGTATAAGATTGGGGGAAAAAATGGAATAGACAATGCAGATATTGGCTGGGATGTGAGTTGACTAGAATGCTCACTTATCTGGGAGATGTGTATAATTGTACAAACATTTGGAAACAGTTTGGCATCATCTACTAAAGTTGGACATTTGTACATTCTCATCATGAGCATATATGTGGTTATATGCCCTAAAGAAAATCTCGTATGAATCCATGGCAACTTTTTTCTAAGTTTATGGTAGCCCTGTTTAATACAATAAAGCTTTTAGAAATGGTCAAAATGTTGAGCAAGCATAAGATAGATATATATACATCTGAAAACTTCATAAAATGGAATATTATATACTAGTACAAAGTTAAATTTCAGCTGTGTTATATATCAATTTAGACTAAAGAAAAAAATTATGAACCATTTGGAATATGGTTCCATTTATATCCATTTCAAACTAGACAAAACTGAACCGTATATTATTTAAGGTTTAATACAAATTTAACAAAAATAAAAGTAAAAACAAAAGGATGCCCAAAATGGCATTCAGAAAAGAGTAATCTTGCTTGGTAAAGAGGAGTTAAATTGAGGGATTCTAACTGGCTAGTTATAGTCTGTTTCTTTAGCTATGTGATAACTAAATAGAAATTTATTTGATTCTTTTAATTGTAATAGACACATGTTTTATATGCTGTCATATGTATACTTCATAATAAAGAATAACAAGATGTCATCCAAATTTAGTTTACTCCTACATTAATTTAACACAGTCATTGAATGCCTTTAATCTGCCATTGTACTGATGTTAAATTGAATAGACAAGCTCTATCTTTTACAAAAGCTAAATATCAGTATGGTTATAGACAAGCACACCAGAAATAACATTACAGTATTATCACACATTCCATGATAAACATCTGCAGGGAGAAAAGACAGTTAAGCTGGTCTGGAGTTTGGGGGTTTGTGCATTCACAGAAGACTTATAGATGTGACAGCTGAGCTGAGCATTGAAACATGTATGAGAAGGTGTTAACCAAGAGAACAGTCCCAAGAAATGCACTCCAGGAAGAGCCAAATGTATGTGAGGAGGCAGGCATCCTAGAGAAAGCTTGCTTTTTAAAAAGCTTGCTAAAACTGGTAATCTGTTGGCAATCACCATCTGATTGCTTAAGTCCTTTGGAAAAAAAAAAACTATTAGATTCTTGAGAGGCAAAAATAAAAAGGAGAGACTTAGAAGCTGACAGAATCTAGCCCTCTTCAAGCATGGTGGCATGATATTTTCCTGTGGACCCAACACTTAAATGGAAAGCTACCAAAAGGGATCAAAAGTTCTATCATTCATTTTTTATCTTGATGTTATACCAACAGAGTGGGTATGGAAAATTGATTAGACAAGAAACATGTTTGAAATTAAAACTTGTTAAACATCTTGAAAAGATAAAGGGATTAAAAACAAAAACAAAAAACAACAAAACAGAAAAGATAAAAGGATTTTAAAGATTCTACTATCTTCTCAGAGAAGAAGAATTACTAAAATAGAAGAGATTATGTATTAAAAATAAAAACAAAAATAAGAGTTGGAAAGTTCAAAGAAGGCCAGTATGAATCAGAAATAGGTTCACAAGGAAGGCAAGTAGCTAAATTAAGAAATGTTTAGTTTTTCAGGCATCATATTTTAAGAGACACCAGCAAACCCTAACACATCCAATTCAAAGTGTGGTGATTAAAATATTGAATATCCTAAAATGGGAGGGGGAACTTAACAAAAATTGGCAAGAGAAGTGAGAAATGTTTATCCTAGAGAAGGAGAGGCTCAAGAGTGAAGAAAATTGGTCTTCAGTCCATCAATCTTGGATAATTACAGTGAAGTAAATTTTAGAGTAATATAAGGAAGAACTTTCTGACCATCAGTATAGCCTAAGTAGTAAATGAGTATTCTTGGTGCAGTGAGGTCTCTATCTCTAGGACTATCTTAGTAGAAACTAAGTAGCTAATAGGCAGAAGATATATGGGTCCTATCAGATCCAATGAATATTACAATCTCTTCTAAACTAGGGATTTTTTTAGTATTATTTTTCATGTCTTCTTTGCATATTTTTATAGTATCCATTTGTATCCGAGTGTTGCATAACAGAGAATTTTAAATAATGCCATTTTTGAAATAAATAAACAGTTATAGAGAATTTTGTAGAAATAGAAGTTATACAAGGGAACACAGGTTGTCTCTTAGCTCACATGAAGTTTATAATTTCAACAGTAAATGTGATAAGACCTGAAATACCTTTTGAGTTATTGTGGATAACAAGGTGACTCAAAACCAAAACGCTATAAAGGCCATAGAGTACCTTTAGTCCTTGCTGACAGTACCAAGAAAATGGCCAAAGTCACTGCTGCCCCTCTGAATCCCTAGACCTAGCAGTAACTTTCCCACATGCTAAGAATGCTGTATGAGGACATGCAAACCCTATTGCTCAGGATTCCAGGAAGTTACAGGGAAAAAATACCCTAAAAAATATAGAGTTTACATGCAATTTTTTGTGATTATTACAGAAAGCACCGGGTTCACATGCATCCATTGATGGGAACCTACAAATAGTAGTTAAAATACAAAAGTCCTTCACAACAACAAATTGCATGAAAAAAAATTCTTCTGAGTCTTTAGATGACTTCAAATAGTTCAAAAAGTCTGTGTCTGAAAGAGTGTGCAAATTTAGTACATCACAGTAAAAAAATCATGACCTAAAAATTCAACTGCCCTGAAGCCAAGTATGTTTTTGCTTTCCTTTACAGGGACCAAGAATCATTCAAATCATTCATGGCCTGCATGAATTCAAGCTAGAAGATGAAAAAGAGTTATCAATGATTTCCAAGCACAGATGGTATATTTCCCACTTCCTTTTTTGTCTTCAATTAAAGGGTGTTGACTTATGTTTTATCTGAAATTTTATGTAAATTTGTTTGATTAAAGGGTCTTCTAAAATTTCTCTTTGAAAACCCTTGGACAAGATGATCTTTATGATCCTGTACAGCTCTAAATTCTGTAAGATCTTAAACTATGCTTGTCTTTCATACCTCTCATTCCCACTACTCAGCACTGCCTAACAGTACTTCAGAAATATTGATGTATAGATGAATGAATAAATAAAAGGTGAATTAATATAATCCATAGTGCTATAGTTAAGTTCAACAAGGGACATGCAGAGCATTACTAAGAAGTATCTTTTAAATCTTTCTTCATAAACACAAGTTCATTCATTTCCCAAAAGTGTATTGACTGCTTACTGTGTGCAGGTGCTATTCTACATGTATGGAAGACGTCAACACACAAAGTAGAAAAGGACAGACAATAAATAGCAGACAAATAAATGCATAGCTTGGTAGAAGGTGATGGTCGCTATAGAAATTAATTGGTAAAATGTGGAACAGTGTGTAAAGGGGCTCAGGAGGGCCCAGGCTGCAGAGGTGACAGTTGTGGTAATAGTGTGGGCTTAGAAGACTTCATTGAGCAAGGGACATTTGATCAAAGAGCTGAAGATGGTGATCAAATCAGCCATGGAGAATACCTGGTAGAAAAGAATTCTAGACGGTAGAAATAGCTGGTTCAGTGTGTCTAAGACAGGTGCATGCTTGACATGTACCAGGAAAGGTAGGGAGGGCAACGTCTCTAGATTGGATGAGCACATATGGGATAGAGGAAGATACAATTTTCTTAGTCTGCTTAGGGCTGCCACAACAGAAATGTACTTCTGACAGTTCTGAAAGCCAGAAATCCCCAATCGAGGTCGGAGAGCTCTCTTCTGGACTTCTAAATGTCCACTTCTCACTGTGTGTTCACATGACATTTCCCTGGTGAGTGTACTCATAGAGAGATCTCTCTTCCTTTTCTTATAAAGTCACCATTTCTAGAATCCCACCTTATGACCTCATTTTACCTTAACTACCACCTAAAGTCCTGTCTCCAAATATAGTCATGTTGGGGAGGTAAAGCTTCAATACATGAATCAGGGTGGGAGGGGATCTCCATAGCAGAGATCAACAAAATAAATTCTGGGAGGCAGATCATATCATACAGGGCCTTGTAGACCATGAGAAAGATGTAGGCTGTTTTTCTGTGCATTTTCTATGTAAGGAAGTTTTATAATTCTGTGTTCTATCAGGCCATAGAATTTTTCTATTATTTTTGCCTTTTTACTTGAGTGCTGAAATGGCAAGAGACAAAAGCTAAGAAGATACTCAACTTGTGTCTCAAATGTCAACTTTGAATACTGGTTTTGAATATAATTGGAATAATTTGCCTGAACTTATTAATTGAATTCTATATCACAAACCTTGGAATTAAAGTCCTTTAACTTAACATGCAAATCTATGCAGAAACATGCAAAACAGTATTCATAAAGCAACTGAAACATATCTTCAGGCTTTACTATAGGGGTCAAATAATGGAGACGGCAGGGAACACAAATTCTTTAAGCAGAGTTTCTGTGTGACCTAGTATGCCAAAACATATATTGGATGTACACTTGTAAACTGACTAGTTAAGCCAAAAATGAAGGGAGACACTGTTCAATTTAATTACACAAATTCCTACTGCCTGCTTACAATGTATACTAATGGTCTAATAGATAACGTACAAAGATGCCTAATTGCCACTAAAGATCAGCTATTGAGCACATATGTGCCAGGAATTTTTGGCAGAGCATCCCTCCATTTAACTAGAAGTAGCCTGTCCACTAAAAGAATTTAATTCGATCTTTGTTCAATGTCATTAGGAAAAAAATAAATACAGGTATAGGAAGTAGTTAATGTTCCACCTCAGAATTATTATCAAAGCTGAGTTAATTATAAAAATGTTGCAATCATGTATTATTTTCAGTCTTACAATAATAATTATATCATGATCATCATCAACAGTGACTCACAATGTTTTATTCCAAAACCAGTTTTCTTTATGTGACAGAGTAATAGAACCCCCCCACACACACACCTCCACTCCCACACTGCAAATCTATGAGAAGGAAAAAAGGAAGAAATTGCACTCATTTATATATCAGTCCAAGCAGGACCTGAGATAAACTGTTTAATCTTCTCATTTTACAGATGAGGAAAGAGACCCAGAGAGGTTAAATAGTGAAATGTGAAATGGGGATGATTTGCTCTCACACAGATTTAATGGCTTCACTCCTATAATTCCCATTTAGCTCCACATCTAGTCAAACAAATAAATGCATAATTTTTTTTAAAAAATGACTAAAATATACTCTTTGCTGTAAGCTTTACCAATCAAGCACAGATTTCAACCCTAAATAAGAGGAATAACATTTTTTTCAATATGATCAGACTACACAATTTTATAATTTATGTGTGTTAGTTAGGTCTGCAAGCTATTTTATTGGTACTTTTTTAAAGCTCACCCACAAAAAGCTGTTTAGCCTTGTATCCTATTTCAGACAAACCCCCTAAATCAGTTTTCAAATCCTAAAGAAATATATCCAAATACAAAAATTAGTATCCATGCATAGATTTTTCTAAATGAGGAATTTCACACAAGGTAGATCTGTGCTCTTTATCTACACTAAATCATATTACCCAAAGAATACCTTAAGAGCAAAAAGAAAAAGAAAAAAAGAAAAAGCAAAAGGCCACAAAGACCTTTGTTATGACCCCATGCACTCAAGGGTCATTGCTCTATTGCAATCAGTGCTTACTGTTACAACAATAAGGTTGTGACTTCTATAACGCTATCATGAGTTATAACCTTGAAAGCAATATGAAGCAAAGAAACCAGCAAAGCTGACCCAACAAAGACAGATATAAAATTAGCACTGGACTAGAGATAACTTTATGCCAGTTGCTAAGGGCAACGTACAGCTGATGGATAATGTAATAACACACATTAAGCCACACTTATACTAAATAAGTTCACAACATCATTAATATCTGTAGCAGCAGGGGCACAAAGCTGACTGAGGTAAGCAAAGGTGTTGATGATGACTATACCTTAGGGAAAGGCCTAACCATTTAATGACCTGATAGGAGGCATAACAGGAGGTGGGGGAAAGGACACTGTGGTTTCTGCTTCATTTGTCCTTGCTTTTAACTTAAATAGCCCCTGTAAGTCTGTTCCTCTCCACTGCTGCCACATTTTACATTCCCCTCTTACTGAAGATAAGGGATATATCTTTATTTTTGTAATCTGATGGACATAGGTTCTCACATCAGCAAGTCTCTTAATTTCTAGTGTGTTCCGACTGCTTTTCCCCACACATAGGCTGCTTTTTTGGTATACCTATTGTTTTTCTCTTTATCTCTTTTTTGTTTGACTTCCTTTTCAGAAACGTTGAAAACTAACTTCTGTGAAGCACATCCCTGCCTGTCTTCTGCTCTGCATTGGAATAGGGTTGAGGGGAGGGTGAGGAGAAGAAAAGAAAACAGAGTGTGTGAGGTTATACGTATATGAAGGCTATCGCTAGACAAAATCATGAAGGCAAAAATAGAGTCTGGCAAATACCAATTCTTCTTTAAATTCACCATTCCCTGTTCTGAGGTTTCCAGTGATGTGGTTAACTAGACCATTTTGGTATGCCATGCCAATCTAGATCTTTCTTTGTCCTTCTTCCCTATGAATGCCCTCACCATCATCCCCTTAACAGCCAGTTGACTTAATAACTTGATAACTGTTGCTGATTGATTTGAATCCTTTAGAATGAAAATGAAGGACTAGAAGGACTAGAAGGGGTAAATTAACCACAGCAACTTTAGATCTCTTGACAGAATCTGAAGTCTGGAGCAGAGATGGCTGGACCATGGGATATTTTAGCGTCCTTAAATAATCCTCTCTAGCAGTCAGCAGTTCTGTGCCTTGTAGAATGGACTTGAACAGGGACAGAAGATATTAGAACTTTCAGGGACCTTCGAAATTACCTAGCCAACCACTATTGCTTTGCACTTGAGAATTTATGTAGCTTGTCCAAAATCAGACAATAGTAATTGTAACTACAGTGCTCCTAGAGCATTTTCAACAAATAATAACCTCAGAAACAGGTAAGCGCTTTGAAATCTGTTGATGAAAAACATGGGCCCTGGATTCAGACTGCCTAAGTTTGAATCCTGGGTCCAGCATTTCCTAAGGCTTTCTAACTTTGAGCAAGTTACTTAACCTCCATGTACCTTTTTCTTCATCTGCAAAATTGGATTAATAAAATTATCTACTTCATTGGGCCAATAGAATGGCTATGAGGATTTAATAAAGTAATAAATGTAAAGCACTTAGCCTGGAACATGATAAGTGCTTAATAAATTTTATGTCATTATTTAAAGGAGTGGCAGAGAAGTCAACAGGGGTGGTCTGTACTTAATGCTGTCTTATCTCCTTTTATCTTGCCTCTAAATCTTTCTGCTCCTTCTTTCTCTCCAAATTCATTGCTCTCTTCCAAGAATGCTTCATTAAGGCCAAGATGTAGTTTTGTTCATGTCGTAAATGCAATTCCTAAAACAATTCCAGACACATAGTAGGCACTTGACAAATACTGGTGGAATAAACGTGTATTAGATCTGAAATCTGCATGATCTCCAATAACAGATACTGTTGTGTTAAAAATTTTCAAAAAGGACAATGAGTCTCTTTCTTTCTTTTTTATTCTATTGCCATAACAATTTATTCCTGAGACATTTTTGGAAATCTGCCTTTCCCTCTATAATCCCCAATGGTGGCTAAATCACCTTTACACTTCCCAAGAAACTGGGTCCCCAACTGCTCTGTGCTTATAGCATATAGGAAGGAGTGGCAATGCTCCATCCTTGCTGCGCACAGCAGTTTTTGTCATCTACAGAAACTAATCAAAAACTAGTCAAAATCATTGAAAGTTTAAAGATCAGAATTAGAGTCTCAACTTTACTGTTAAGCATCTGTGTGAACTTGGACAACTTACAGTCTGCGTCTCAATTTCTATCTCTATAAAAATGAGAAAGATTAGATGATTTATTTCTAAGGTCCTTTTTTATTCTAAGGACCCTAGGCTCAATAACTAAGAAATACAGTTGCTTTGTAGCTAGTAAGCTTTAATAAGTGTGTGTTTGATAGACTGGCATTCCACTTTAACGGCATTTAGTCTGAAACCCATGGAACCTCATGGTCTTTTTCCAATTACAAATTTGGAAGGACCACATTGTTGTATCTCAAGAGACTATGGCTTCCAGTTCACTTCCACCTCCGACTTGCAGTTACACTAAGTGGAAGTCTTAGAAATAGGCCACACATTAACAAGGTTTACAAGTGACAAGAAACAGTGCAAAGAAGATGTTTCTGACATGATTTCAGTCTCAGGAGCACTGCAGTTTTGCGGCTCCTATCCATCGGAGACCTCTTATTGAACGTAGAGGACATGAGCTTGCGTGTTATGAATGTTCTTCATAAGGTAAGAATCTACCTGGCCAATTCCTTCATCCTTCTCTATTACACCTCCCTATTTCACTCTGGCTCAGGTAAATTCTTAGTATGATCTAGAGGAAACTCACTTCCTAGTCTCTCTGTACCTCAGTTTCCTCATCTAGAAAATGATAAAAACAATGATATCTATTTTATTGATTTGTTGTAAGGGCCAAGAGAAAATAGAACTGTGGTAAATACACTGCGTTAAAGCTACTCTATGAATGTTAAGTATTTTATGAGTTTTGAGTACTCCATTATTCCTTCAAGTTTCTTTCTGTGCCAGTCTTGCTCCTGCAACAAAATCCTAGGATCTTTAAAAGTGGGATCTCATTTTTTACTATAGTGAAGCAAGCACTGAAAGAAATAGCAGAAAACTTAGTATCAATCTGGACTGACAGTAGGCACTCTAATGTGAAGCTCATAACCTTAAATGAGTCATTTAGATTTTCTGAGACTTGTGTTTAAAAAAATCTGTAACATAGTGATATGATTCTGTCTAGTATGATGATCACAAGACATAATGCAAGTGAAATATTTTTAGCTATAAATTTCTTCTCAAATAAAATACTTATTTTTTATTCTGAGATTTCAAAGTCTAGTTCCAGGCACACATTAAACACTTAATAAAAATGTGACAATAGAGACAATCCGAGTGGGAAAGAACCGTGGGGATTAACTGATTCATTTTTCTCAAGTGAAGAGACTTACTGATAGTAAAAATTAAGCTTTCAAGAGTCAAACTAAAACGTGTAGGTTAATAGGTTGACTGAAAGTGTACTTTGTTCTTCCAGAGATGGCCAGGGGGTCACTGGTGACCATACAGGAGTAGATAGATAACCCACACAAGTTCCCTAAACCACAAGGAAAGTGAAATAACAGTATATTGACCTACAATGATTTCTGTATGTAAAATAAGAAATTCCTCCTTAAAAAATGAAAGACATGATGGCACTAGCACAACTCATGGAAGGAGAATAAATGGTCACTCTGGGAATTTTGTCACATAGTAGAAGTCTCTTTGATGTACAGTGGATCATAATGAGACTATTCGTCAAATTAGTTTGGGCACCGATTCTCTGATCACTTGTATGAGCTCCACTGTAAATTAATCTAACACTCATTTTATAAATTTCAGTCTTAGTACTGTTCAAAGCACTGAACCTGACTTTGTCTTAAAGAACTGCCTCTTCCAGTACCAATAATGTCTCTAATCAATCTGTTAATGGAGACACCTCAGACTTTTCATTTCAGCCAATTACTTATAAGGAAGTTGGTGCACCCCTCACTTATCACAGCATAATAGTACTGGGGCAGATCATTTAAGTGTAAGGCTTCTTAAGCCAGCTGCTTCATTAAGAGGTAAGCCAGTAACTGATATTTTTAATTTAACATTCTTTTCTACAGATCTCCTACCAATTGGGATTGTGCCAGGGTAATACTCTCATAAAGAAAGAAGTAAAACAGGCTTGAAATTGTGTCGCGGAGAAATAAAAGAAATTGATCTAGGGTTATTTTTTACAATCTAAATGATTCACTTGGTAGTTACTCAATACTAAACCTAAATTTAAATGCTTTGAAAGAAGGAAAGGGGAGGGATTAAGAGATTATAAAAGAGGATGTTGGGGGTATGGACATTCAAATCAGCAGCAAAAAGGAGAAATGGCCCAAAATAGGGCACTCTCTAAAGGTTAGAAAGATAATGAAAAATCAGATGATATTCCTCTATATGAGTTTACCATCTGGTTTTTAGATGACTCACACATTAAAAGTTCATGCTGGACACCTTAGCTGATCCAGATGGAGATTAGACGGAGGAAGAGGAAACAATTAGTTTATACAAGATGGGATGCATTAATGGGCTCAGATACACATAAACAGAATGCGTACAGTCACAGTTCAGAGAAGAAAGCATAGTCTGGGTAGGTCCTCAAAAAGTTTTGCTTACATACTGGCTAAAAGATTTTTCATCATGGTTAATTGGTTGCATAAAATATAATTCTGGGGGCGCCTGGGTGGCTCAGTCGGTTAAACGGCCGACTTCGGCTCAGGTCATGATCTCACGGTCAGTGGGTTCGAGCCCCGTGTCAGGCTCTGTGCTGAAAGCTCAGAGCCTGGAGCCTGTTTCAGATTCTGTGTCTCCCTCTCTCTGACCCTCCCCCATTCATGCTCTGTCTCTCTCTGTCTCAAAAATAAATGTTAAAAAAAAAAAAAATTTAAAAAAAAATAAAAATAAAAAAAAAATAAAATAAAATATAATTCTGGTATCTTGTAAGGATGAACATTTATTAAATACAACAGCTAGGTCATTTGGTAAAAGGTATCCAAAAAACCTAAATATCATAACAATCTGATACCAAACAAATCCATTTGAAAAGTTACCTAAGTAAGCTTTCCTCTAAATCTGAAATTTTATATTATTTTTTCCATGTCTTGGATTCATATTCCATTTCAATTACTGTATAAAATCATCTTAATGTAACATATTCTGTGCTTGTCTTCCCTGCCACAAAATGTAAGTGAAAATGTAAATTGAAATTTATTTTTATTAAATTTTCTTTGACTTTAACTTAGACTTAACATTATATAATCTCTTTGACTGTTTTACAATTTGATAATATTTTATTAAATATAAAAACTAAACTTTATTAGAAATAATGTCTTAATGAAATGGGTAGATTATCATTTTTAATTAGTTCATGTATGATAAAAGAATGCAAATTATTTGTAAAATATTAGTGAAATCATCAATAATTCTAATCCTATTTTTTGTTTGCTTTCAGAATGTATCTGCTGAGAAAATATATTCCTATAAATAAGGGAATGTGAATAGAAGGAGTTTTATTTTAGCAACACTGCTCAATTCTTTGAACATTTTCTGAGGTACATGTAAAAAAATCACACTGTGACCTATCATCATTTTTAATGATCTATTAGCTGACAATTCAATTAGGTTTTTCTTCCATTTTGTTGAATGCACCAAATGGTTCCAAAAGCATATGTTACTCAGTCATTAGAACTCTTTACTTTCTCTGTTTCAACAAAGAGTTTACTAATACTTACCAAAAACTATTAATTAGATCTGTTCCTCTTCCACTTAGAGGTATACCTTGTTTGACTTGATAAGTGCAAAATTAGAAAAAAACTTAAAAATGTTTTTATGTCATCACATGCTTTAAATACAACTTCATCAAAAGCTTGGAGCTACAGATTTAGTTCATTCGGTTTATGGAGAATGCAAGTCATATGACCTGATTGGTAAGAATTAGAGCCAGTATTTACATTCAAACCAATGAGCCAAGTCAGTTTTAATTTCCAGTGCAACAAACTGACTTGATTTTTCAACCCACATAAATCTGTTAATATTCATGCTCATGACAAGCAGCTAACTTCTGAATTCTCCAAGTAAGTAGGTAAGTGGATGACAGATGATGATACATACATAAGTCAAGAAAACTTGTCATAAGTTTGTTACTGGACAAAATAAGCCACTTCAGTATTTCTTTCTAATGCTTTCTTCTGTTTGCTTTCATGAGTCTCTCCCTGAGGATTAGTACTTTCTTTAACAAAATCAGAAGATGAAATAGGAAAGGTAGTTAAAAGGAAATTGCCACCATTCCCACTGCCCTACACTAAAGACATCCAAACACATTCCAAAATGTTCCAATCTAATTCTACATGCACGCGCGCGCGCGCACACACACACACGCACGCGAAACAAAACAAAATATTCCATCCCTATTTCCCTATACATATAACTTCATAGACATTTTTATAGCATAGATTATTGATTATCCATTTCCATAAAGGGAGGTATTAACTAGAGAGTGCCAAAATAGCCAATTAACTAAATATATCACCTTTGCAATATGACTTAATCATTAAAGTGACTATAGTATTAATACCCTCCATTTATAAAGTCCTTATAATCTTTATTTTTTTTAAACATTTTTTTAACATTTTATTTATTTTTGAGACAGAGACAGAGCATGAACGGGGGAGGGGCAGAGAGAGAGGGAGACACAGAATCAGAAGCAGGCTCCAGGCTCTGAGCCATCAGCCCAGAGCCTGACGAGGGGCTCGAACTCACAGACCGCGAGATCGTGACCTGAGCTGAAGTCGGTCGCTTAACCGACTGAGCCACCCAGGCGCCCCTAAAGTCCTTATAATCTTTAAAGTGCTTTCCTATCAGTATCAGTCCAGGTGGAGCCAGGAAACAAAGACTACTCTTGCTTTTCCACAATGAATGAATTTAATACAGTGAATTTGGCATATAGCTAAGAAGAGAACGAAGAAACCATATAAGAGCTGGTGAGGCAAATAAAAGATGGGCAAAAGCTGGAAGCTGCTGTCCCTAGGGCTAGAAGGACAACAGGAAGAAATGATAATACCTGAGTCTGGAAGAAGGACCATTTGGCAAGAATGCGAACCCATTGGGAGCTATCCTGCCAGAGGTGGGACCATGGAGGAGATTGCGAGCTGGGGCAGGCTGGAAGCAAGGAGTCCCAGCCAGGCATGCTACCTAAAGAAGGGGAAACAGAGGGACAATATCCAGGCCTTTCCATAACTCTCTTCATTGAAATTTATTTGTTTGTTTGTTTGTTTATTTGTTTATTTATTTTAAGTAGGCTCCATGCCCAGCATGGAGCCCAGCACAGGGCTTTAACTCACAACCTTGAGATCAAGACTTGAGCTGAGATCAAGAGTCAGATGCTTAACCAACTGAGCCACCCAGGCTCATCACTGAATTTTTAAAATCTGCTTCCCATTGGCTGAAACTATGAAGAAGTCAGACAACAAGAGAGCATTTATAGTTTCCTGCAATACAGAGAAGCAAGTAAAGAAAGAGCAGAGACTGGATCAGATAGCAAGCATATAAACAGCGGGCACAGCATCCATCATTTGATTCTTGCAACTCCTTCATTAGCTAAATGAGATATTCCAAGGATTCCTTCCTTCCTTCCTTCCTTCCTTCCTTCCTTCCTTCCTTTCTTTTCTTTACTTTTTTAAAAATAAGGCCATTGGAGTTTGAAACATCCACACTGCCAAGAAGAGTTGGATCTATACCTCCAACTTGGGCCTTTTATTCTAGGGTTCTTTCAAGAACAAGACAGAATTTGACAGACCATTTTAATCTTTCAGATTTAGGCTTATGGAGGAAAAATATACCTTGTGGACATTTGGATTTAAAATAAGGAAAAGCGATGGAATGAAATAAGCTTCATTGTTGCCAGTGTACTGTATTGAGATTATTCATGCTGCTTATGAATCAATAACTTAACTATAGAATTAAGAATTAAGTATATGATAAATATTTATAGCTTTAAAGAACCTCTAGTCAGGACTATTGTTTGTCTTCCCAGCAGAGAAAGAAAAAGCCAGATTCACTAATGACTTAATGTTGCCCCAGCTTTGTAAGTAGGCTATCGCCACAAAAGCATATTCTCATGAGTATTCTCTGAAATAATATAAAGCTGGTTTACTGTGGAGAGAGATTGGGGATGGTTTCTCTTACAGCCTCTGCTGTAGTTCTTCTCTCTGCAGGATAATATGCCAGTCTAGAAGAGAAGAAACAGTATCAACAGTAAGAATTCTTAAGCATTCTTAAGAATTCTTAAGTCGTGTCCCTACGACTGAGTGTGTGTGTGTGTGTGTGTGTGTGTGTGTGTGTGTGTGTGTGTAAATGTTGATCTGCAATAACTATTGAATTATTAGGATCCACAGCAAAGATTCTTTATTGCATAATTCTTTTGTTTGTATCACACATTTCATTCTGACCTGAACTTGGAAATTCTGAATCATCCCATAGAGAAAAAGAGAAAAAGAAAATGGCAGACATTTGTTAGCCATTCTCTCCAAACACTGCCTCCCCATACTACAGATGCCAGCAAATTTTACAGTACATAAAATGATTCTCGGCTTTGGACCTCCAAGAGTTATTAAAGGCAAATATATGTATGATTTAATACCTTGCCAAGAAAAACCCTCTAAACCAGAGGAAGCAGAGAGAAATATCACTGATGTTTAGAATTTTTGTCTGCTTTCTGCTGTTGACACTCAGGAGGTGACATTCAGGGAATGTTGAGTTTGTGGACAGGGTAACACAAACATTGCCACAATTAATTATAGTCCTTTTAACGGGCTTTGAGAACAAAATATTTTGTCGGAAGAGACTGTTCTTAGAAAATAATAGAAGGAAATTAATCCAAAATGTTTCCAATGGTATTTGGGGCAACACACATTTTTTGCAATCTAGGGAAATTTTAGCATCTATTATAAGTCTGAAACCTGTGAACAGTGAATCAAATTCTGAGATATGCCTAAATAATTTCTTCTAAAGTCATCCAAGAGTGATTGGGAGTGTCATTGACAATGACAATACCATTTATCCAAAGAACAGAAGGAAGCAAAATTATGAAACTCTTGTTTTCCTTTTTAATTAGCAATATAACTTGGGGCTCCATAATTTTTTTCATTTGCCATGAAGGATACCATGTTTTGTGGGCTATTATAAGTCTGCAGCAAAATTTCATTAAATGAGCAGAGTGGCTGTTTTCAGTTAAATTTATTCTTCATGGATAAAACTAAATTCCTTTTGGTATTTTCTTTTTTTTCTTTTTTTTTTCTTTTCTTTTTTATTTTTTTTTAATTTACATCCAAATTAGTTAGCATATAGTGCAACAATGATTTCAGGAGTAGGTCCCTTAATGCCCCTTACCCATTTAGCCCATCCCCCCTCCCACAACCCCTCCAATAACCCTTAGTTTGTTCTCCATATTTAAGAGTCTCTTCTGTTTTGTATCCCTCCCTGTTTTTATATTATTTTTGTTTCCCTTCCCTTATGTTCATCTGTTTTGTCTCTTAGAGTCCTCATATGAGTGAAGTCATGATTTTTGTCTTTCTCTGACTGACTAATTTCACTTAGCGTAATACCCACCAGTTCCATCCACGTAGTTGCAAATGGCAAGATTTCATTCTTTTTGATCACCAAGTAATACTCCATTGTGTTTGTGTGTGTATATATATATATATATATATATCACCTCTTCTTTATCCATTCATCCATTGATGGACATTTGGGCTCTTTCCATACTTTGGCTATTGTTGATAGTGCTGCTATAAACATGGAGGTGCATGTGTCCCTTTGAAACAGCACACCTGTATCCCTTGGATAAATGCCTAGTAGTGCAACAGCTGGGTCATAGGGTAGTTCTATTTTTAGTTTTTGAGGAACCTCCATACTGTTTTCCAGAGTGGCTGCACCAGCTTGCATTCCCACCAACAATGCAAAAGAGCTCCTCTTTCTTCTCATCCTCGCCAACATCTGTTGTTGGGTTGTTAATGTTAGCCATTCTGACAGGTGTCAGGTGGTAGTGTTTGCCTGATGATGAGTAATGTTGAGCATTTTTTCATGTGTTGGTTGGCCATGTGGATGTCTTCCTTGGAGAAGTGTCTATTCATGTCTTTTGCCCATTTCTTCACTGGATTATTCGTTTTTTGGGTGTTGAGTTCTTTGTAGATTTTGGATACTAACCCTTTATATGATATGTCATTTGCAAATATCTTCTCCCATTCTGTCAGGTTACCTTTTAGTTTTGCTGATTGTATCCTTCGCTGGGCAGAAGCTTTTTATTTTGATGAGGTCTTAGTAGTTCATTTTTGCTTTTGTTTCCCTTGCCTCCAGAGACATGTTGAGTAAGAAGTTGCTGCAGGCAAGATCAAAGAGGTTTTTGCCTGCTTTCTTCTAGGGGATTTTGATGGCTTCCCGTCTTACATTTGGGTCTTTCATCCATTTTGAGTTTATTTTTGTGTATGGTGTAAGAAAGTGGTCCAGGTTCATTCTTCTGCATGTCTCTGCCCAGTTTTCCCAGCAACACTTGCTGAAGAGACTGTCTTTATTACATTGGATACTCTTTCATGCTTTGTCAAAGATTAGTTGGCCATATGTTTGTGGGTCCATTTC
The DNA here is from genome assembly GCF_046562875.1 of Panthera onca. Taxonomy (NCBI): domain Eukaryota; kingdom Metazoa; phylum Chordata; class Mammalia; order Carnivora; family Felidae; genus Panthera; species Panthera onca. The sequence goes on from NC_138346.1 coordinate 151,983,667, forward strand.
TGGGTTCTCTATTCTTTTCCCTGTGAGTGTCTGTTCTTGTGCCGGTACTGTACTGTCTTGATGATTACAGCTTTGTAGTATAGCTTGAAGTCTGGGATTGTGATGCCTCCTGCTTTGGTTTTCTTTTTCCAAGATCGCTTTGGCTATTCAGGGTCTTTTCTGGTTCCCTAGAAATTTTAGGATTATTTTTTCTAGCTCTGTGAAGAATGATGGTGTTACTTTGATAGGGATTGCATTGAATATGTAGATTACTTTGGGTAGTATCAACATTTTCACAATATTTGTTCTTCCTATCCAGGAGCATGGACTCTTTTTCCATTTTTTTGTGTCTTCTTCAATTTCTTTCATAAGCTTTCTATAGTTTTCAGTGTATAGATTTCTCACCTCTGGTTAGATTTATTCCTAGGTATTGTATGGTTTTTTTATGCAACTGTAAATGGGATTGATTCCTTGATTTCTTTTTCTGTCGCTTCATTGTTGGTGTATAGGAATGCAACCGATTTCTGTGCATTGATTTTATATCCTGCAACTTTGCTGAATTCATGAATCAATTCTAGCAGTTTTTTGGTGGAATCTTTTGGGTTTTCCATATAGAGTATCATGTCATCTGCGAAGAGTGAAAGTTTGACCTCCTCCTGGCCAATTTGGATGCCTTTTAATTCTCTGTGTTGTCTGATTGCAGAGCTAAGACTTCCAATACTATGTTGAATAACAGTGGTGAGAGTGGACATCCCTGTCTCGTTCCTGACCTTAGGGGGAAAACTGTCAGTTTTTCCCCATTGAGGATGATATTAGCATTGGGTCATTCATATACGGCTTTTATGATCTTGAGGTATGCTCCTTCTATCCCTACTTTCTTGAGGGTTTTTATCAAGAAATGATGCTGTATTTTGTCAAATGCTTTCTCTGCATCTATTGAGAGGATCATATGGTTCTTGTCCTTTCTTTTAGTGATGTGATGAATCACATTAATTGTTTTGCAGATATTGAACCAGCCCTGCATCCCAGGTATAAATACCACTTGGTCGTGGTGAATAATTTTTTTAATGTATTGTTGGAACCAGTTAGCTAATATCTTGTTGAGGATTTGTGCATCCATGTTCATCAGGGAAATTGGTCTATAGTTCTCCTTTTTAGCGGGGGTCTGTCTGGTTTTGGAATCAAGGTAATGCTGGCTTCATAGAAAGAGTTTGGAAGTTCTCCTTCCATGTCTATTTTTTGGAACACCTTCAAGAGAATAGGTGTTAATGCTTCCTTAAATGTTTGGTGGAATTCCCCTGGAAAGCCATCTGTCCCTGATCTCTTGTTTTTTGTGAGATTTTTGATTACTAATTCAATGTCTTCACTCGTTATGGGCCTGTTCAAATTTCCTATTTCTTCCTGTTTCAGTTTTGGTAGTGTATATGTTTCTAGGAATTTGTCCATTTCTTCCAGAGTGCCCATTTTATTGGCATATAGTTTCTCATAATACTCTCTTATTATTGTTTTTATTTCTGCTGTGTTCGTTGTGATCTCTCCTCTTTCATTCTTGATTTTATTTATTTGGGTCCTTTCTTTTTTCTTTTTGATCAAACCGGCTAGTGGTTTATCAATTTTGTTAACTCTTTCAAAGAACAAGCTTCTGGTTTCATTGATGTGTTCTACTGTTTTTTTGGTTTTGATAGCATTAATTTCTGCTCTAATCTTTGTTATTTCCTGTCTTCTGCTGGTTTGGGTTTAATTTGCTGTTCTTTTTCCAGCTCCTTAAAGTGTAAAGTTAGGTTGTGTATCTGAGATGTTTCTTCCTTCTTTAGGAAGGCCTGGATTGCTATATACTTTCCTCTTATGACCTGCTTTGCTGTGTCCCAGAGGTTTTGGGTTGTTGTGTTATTTTCATTGATTTCCATATACGTTTTAATTTCCTCTTTAACTTCTTGGTTAGCCCATTCATTCCTTTAGTAGGATGTTCTTCAGTCTCCAAGTATTTGTTACCTTTCCAAATTTTTTCTTGTGGTTGATTTTGAGTTTCATAGTGTTGTGGTCTGAAAATATGCATGGTATGGTCTCAATCTTTTTGTACTTACTTAGGGCTGATTTGTGTCCCGGTATATGGTCTATTCTGGAGAATGTTCCATGTGCACTGGAGAAGAATGTATATTCTGCTGCTTTAGGATGAAATGTTCTGAATATATCTGTTAAGTCCATCTGGTCCAGTGTGTCATTCAAAGCCATTGTTTCCTTGTTGATTTTTTGATTAGATGATCTGTCCATTGCTGTGAGTGGGGTGTTGAAGTCTCCTATTACTATGGTATTACTATCGATGAGTTTATGTTTGTGATTAATTGATGTATATATTTGGGTGCTTGCACATTTGGCACATAAATGTTTACAATTGTTAGGTCTTCTTGGTGGATAGAGCCCTTGATTATGATATAATGCCCTTCTGCATCTCTTGATACAGTCTTTATTTTAAAGTCTAGATTGTCTGATATTAGTATGGCTACTTCGGCTTTCTTTTCTTGACCATTACCATGATAGATGGTTCTCCATCCCCTTGTTTTCAATCTGAAGGTGTCTTTAGGTCTAAAGTGGGTCTCTTGTAAACAGCATATAGATGGATCTTGTTTTCTTATCCATTGTGTCTTATCCTATGTCTTTTGATTGTAGCATTGAGCCCACTGACATTTAGAGTGAGTACTTAAAGATATGAATTTATTGCCACTATGATGCTTGTAGAGTTGGAGTTTCTGGTCATGTTCTCTGGTCCTTTCTAATCTTTGTTGCTTTTGGTATTTACATATGTGAGATATATATATATATATATATTTTTTTTTTTTTTTCATCTTTTCTCCCCTTCAGAGAGTCCATCTTAAAATTTCTTGCAGGGCTGGTTTAGTGGTCACAAACTCCTTTAATTTTTGTTTGTCTGGGAAACTTTTTATCTCTCCTTCTATTTGGAATGACAGCCTTGCTGGATAAAGAATTCTTGGCTGCATATTTTTCTAATTCAGCACAGTGAATACATCCTGCCACTCCGTTCTGGCCTGCCAAGTTTCTGTGGATAGGTCTGCTGCAAACCTTATTTGTCTTCCCTTGTAGGTTAGGGACCTTTTTTCGCTTGCTTCTTTCATGATTCTCTCCTTGCTTGAGTATTTTGTGAATTTGACTATGATATGCCTTGTTGATGGTCAGTTTTTGTTGAATCTAAAGGGGGTCCTCTGTGCTTCCTGGATTTTGATGTCTGTGTCTTTCCCCAGGTTAGGAAAATTTTCTGTTATGATTTGCTCACATAACCCTTCTACCCTTATTTCTCTCTCTTCCTCTTCTGGGACCCCTATGATTCTGATGTTCCTTTTTAATAAGTCACTGATTTCTCTAATTCTTAAACCATGCTCTTTTGCCTTAATCTTCCTCTTTTTTTCTGCTTCATTATTCTCTATAAGTTTGTTCTCTATATCCCTGATTCTCTGTTCTGCCTCATCCATTCTTGCTGCCGCAGCATCCATCCATGATTGCATCTCAGTTATAGCATTTTTAATTTCATCCTGGGTATTTTTTACTTCTTTTATCTCTGTAGAAAGGGATTCTAATCTACTTTTGGCTCAAGCTAGTATTCTTATTATCGTGATTCTAAATTCTGGTTCAGATATCTTGCTTGTATCTGTGTTGGTTAAATCCCTGGCTGTCATTTCTTCGTGCTCTTTCTTTTGGGGTGAATTTCTTCGTTTTGTCATTTTGAAGGGAGAAAAGGAATTAATGAGGTAGAAAAATTGAAATTAAAAAGAAAATTAAAATTAAAAAATATTAAAATTAAAGATTAAACACACACACACACACAAATCGAATAGATGATGCTATATTCTAGGTGTGTTTTGTTCTGGGTGTTCAAAGTAGTTTTACAGATTAGAGGAAAAAAATGGGGGGAAGAAGGAAAAAAAAAGGAAATCATTTGAGAATTTGAAAAAATGAATACACTGAAGTAGACTAAAATGAGATGATGGGGAAAAATAGAATTTGAAAAAATATACACAAAAGTAAAGAATAAAGTAGAAAAAAAATTAAAGAAAATTAAAAATTAAAAATAAATATGAATCTTTTCTTTTTCTGTATGCAAGAAAAAGAAACCAAAAAGAGAAAAGAGATTAAAAAAAAGAAAGAAAAAAAGGAAATTTTTGAAAATTTGAAAAAGTGAATACACTGTAGTAGACTAAAATAAAATGATGGAAGTAAATAGAATTTGAAAAAATTTACATAAAAGCAAAAAATATAGTAAAAAATTTTTAAAGAAAAATTTTTAATAGAAATTGAAAGTAAAAATGAAGTTTTTCTCTTTTTGCATTCAAGAAAAAGAAAAAATGAAAAAGAAAAAAGAAAAAGAAAGAAAAAAGGAAATTGTTTGAAAATTTGAAAATGTGAATACATTGAAGTAGACTAAAATAAAATGATGGAAGTAAAATAGAATTTGAAAAAATTTACACAAAAATAAAAAATATAGTAATAAAAATTAAAGAAAAATATTTTTAATAAAAATTGAAAATAAAAATGAGTTTTTTCTCTTTCTGTATTCAAGAAAAAGAAAAGAAGTGCAAAAGAGAAAAAAAAAAGAAAGAAAGAAAATTGAATAGATGGACCTGCTAACAGATTGAAGTAGGACTGAAATTGCTTCATTTTCCCCTAGAAGTCAGTCTATGTAGCTCTTTATAGTCCATAAATTAAACCGGCGGTGAGACTTGTGTTCTTGAGAGTGAAGTTGGCCCAGTTGGGCGGGGCTCAGTGTAACTGCTCCACTTTCCACAAGATGGCGCTGCTAGCCTACTGGGGTGGAGTGCTGTGGGGCTCGTAGGTGCGTATGCGCATGCGCAGGAATGGTGAGCATGGCACCACCCAGCCACCCAGTCTGTTCTCCTGGATCAGCAATCGCACACCTGTCCTCTGTCTTCAGCTCTCATCCACTCCCTGCTTTTTCATTCTCCGTAAGCAGGCCCCAGGCAGTACCTCTCCCACGAGTTTTGTCTCAGATGTGGCTGTTTCCCCTGGCCCCTTACTTCCGAAGGACTGTGGCTTTGACTCGTCCCGCCCCTCTGCGAGAGGATCTCACCGAGCAATGGCCGAATGAGCAATGGCCGAATGAGCAATGGCCGAATGAGCAGTGGCCGAATGTTGGCTGCACCCAGGAACTCCTGCTGGACCCTGCTGCTGCCGGTTCCCCAAGACAGTGGCCAGGTGCCAGCCCGCCCCAGAAAAAGTTCGCGAGATAGCGTAGCAGCAGCGTTTCAGGGATTATGGAAAATCGCAACACACATCTGGCACCAGGCTTCACCCTTAACGACCTTGCCCCAGCACCAGTGAATGTGGCCGCCTTCCAGGGTCTGCTGGGACCAGGTGGCTTCAACAGTCTCCACCGAATGTCCTTCCAGCAGCGGAACCACTTTCCCCGTGTGGCCCGAGAACCTCCCGGATCCCACTCTGTTCCTGAGGATTCGCCCTTCCCACCAGAGCATCGCCAGGTATCGAGCTGCAGAGTTGCAGCCTTTGCGCTCCCCTTGTTTACAGTCTTAATGGAATTTAAGTTCTCTTCTTTCTCCTTTCTCCCTTTTTAGTTTAGTACCTGTGGCTGTTTCCAATTTTCCACTTTCTCTCCAGCTGCTTTTGGGGAGGGGTGCTTTTCCTGTATTCTCCCCCCGCCCACCAAGTCTCCATCCTCTCTCCACTCACAAAAGCACCTCCCTTCCTGCACCTTCTCACTCCCCAAGTTCACTTCTCTGCGCCGCGTACCTGCTGAATTCTGTGGTTCAGGTTGTGCAGATTGTTGTGTTAATCCTCCAGTGGGTTTTCTAGGTGTGTAGGATGGTTTAGTGTTGGTCTGGCTGTATTTCATGGACGGGAGACACACAAAAAACTTTCATGCTGTTCCACCATCTTGGCTCCCTCCTCCTGGTATTAATTTTCTATTGCTGCTAACAAATTGCTGTAAACTTCAATGGCTCAAGACAACACAAACTTATCATTTCATAGTTTCTGTGGGCCAGTATTCTAAGCATGGGCTGGCTGAGGGTCCCACTCTTGGAATTCAAAGTGTCAACCAGACTCTGATCTCGTCTGAGGCTTGGGACCCTCTTCCAAACTCTCGGGTTGCTGGAGGCCTTCATTTTCCTGTGGTTGTATGATTGAGGTCCCGATTTCCTTGTTCACTGTCTGTTGAGAACGACTCCCGGTTCCTAGAGCCTTCCCTTCTTGTCTCATGGCCTCCTCCTTTACAGCATGGCTATTTGTTCTCCTCTGGGCCAGCAGGAGAAAATCTCTCTTGACACTTTATGTTAAAGGGCTCATCTGATTAGGTAAAGCCCACCCAAGTTAATCTTGATTAACTCTAAATCAACCAATAACATAATTCTGAGAGCTATTTCATTGTATTCACTAATTCTGCTCAGAATCAAGGGGAAGAAGTTTTGAACTGTGTACACACCAAGGAATATCTATCTTGAAGACTATCTTAGAATTCTATTTACCACAATTTTGCAGATTGCATCTTAGTGTTCATAAGAATAATTGTAAATATCTGAGAAGACCACATATTTCAAGTAAATTCTTCTAGAAAAATGTATCCTAGTTACCATAAATTAAGACTTTACATAGATGAAGTTTGAGATTATTAAAAACAATCACAGCAGCAGCTAAATATATTTATACAGAAATATAATTGACCAATGCATAATGCATATTCCGAATCAAACCAAACATATGCAAGGTCAAATATAAGGTATTAGCTATATATTTCCATTCTTTCCATGATCTGAGAAATCCTGCATTACTCATTATCACTTTTAGCATATAAGTTCTAAGCATAAGTATCAGCTCTATTACTATGTACGTAGTCACTACATGGTATTATTTGGTTATAAACATGTTTATGTAGGGCAAATGGTAAATGTGTACATATTTTTACGGTCAAGGAGTAGGGACACTAGAAGTTTGACTCAGAGGATCAAGTCCTCAATCAAAGTGCGGTACATACTGCATTAACACAGGTCTGATTTGATTTGAATGCATAAGCTTTTGTTCTCTTGTTTGCAAATGCTTCCAACTAACAAAAGAGCTAAAATTGTCATTTTTAGGTCATACCATGATCTAAAAGAAATGTTTTGCATTGCAGTGTTTTTCATGGTACCGCTTAAATAGCACTTAGCAAAATGAGCAATACTTTTAACTTAAACCTCATGGAATAAAATGGAATGATGTTTTTCCTACAATTTGGAGGTGATGTCAGTCTAACTCATGGTAATTCTAAAACAGCAATGTATGAACTATAGTGTTATTCCTTTATAAGCATCTTCTTAGGAAACCAAGAAGGAAGAAGTAATTATTAACTATGTTTTCAAAAAAACAAAAAGCAGCAGTTTGCTGTTTTCAAATGGGCCAAAGAAATCAATTAGCATTTTTAAATAGGCAAGTGGTGGTTTTGGAAGAGAATTCAGGTATGTGAAAATGGTCCTGAATTGCCAACTAATTTCTTTTAGTAGTATGGAATTATGAGTGTTTCTGTGTGTGTCTATACTTTATGGAATAATTTAAAGTCTTCTCTGGTTTAATGTGCTATACCTACTCACAGAGACTGATGAAAGAAGTTTTATGTAAAAGTTTGCTGCTGTGGTTATTGCTAAAATGCTACATGGTTGCTCCAAATTAATGATATTTAAACATTTCCCTCAGTAATTTTACTTCTCAGTTGAAAGGAAGATACATTTTAGGAGTGTACTGTTTTTTATTCCTTTAAACTAAATGCTCCTTATAATACAAAACAGCACTCAGTGATCCATGCAGGCTTCCATTTATAATATTAATAGAAGACATGTTCCATGCTAATCCATCTCATTAATATTAAAGAAAGGACTCCAAGACTGGTGAGCACTTAATCATCTGCAATTAGCACCTAACTGTTAATTCTATGGAGGGCTCTTAGGGAGAGAAGCAGAAGAAGTAGCTCCCGTTTGCTAAATGTTAGTTGATTTAACTTAGAGTATTTAATTCTGGGAAAACTCAGTAATTAGAACAATTCATGTAGCTAGACAAGTTTAATTGATCAGTTAAAAATAAAAGAGTCCCCAACTGAGAGCAACCACAAGATATACATTTTGGAAATGTCCATGACGTAGCCACTTTGCTAATTTATTTTATTAGGTTCTATGTACTTCTAGGCCAATGGATTTGGCATCTGAGCAGAAGTGAATAAACTTCCAGCTCAGGCTACCTCCACGCAGGTCCCAAAATCCAATTAACAGAATGGGCAGGTTGTCTGGTTTGGCTCCAACTAGAGCAGCTTGCTTCCTCGATGTCAACTCAACCTGAAAAAAAAAAAAAAAGAATGCTTGTAAGGCTCCTACTTTAAGACTAAAAAGAGCGTCAAGACCCAGAATAGGAGCTCTATGCCAATGACTTAGAGCAAAACCAAGCTTCCCACTGTGGTGTGGCCTCTCTGCTTTCCTTCTGCATTTATCCTGCCATTTAATGGGCTCTCTCTCTCCCAGCTCTGAAATCTGCCTTTTATAGGAACAGATCCTATTATCAATCATTTGTTGAAAACTTCTTGGAAGAAATCAAAGGCTTTGGGAGAATCTATTACAGAGTACTGAAAGGGACTTGACCACAGGGTAGCCATGCTTTAAGAAAAGGAATCTGTTTGCACCATTTTATTGACCCAATTCTTACAACTACTTCCAGCACCATTTTTTTTTTAATCGAAGAAAAGCTTAGGTTGGCAAGATTCCTTAAAAGGCAGTGGGATTCCTTAAAATGAGCAGAGACAGGCTTGTCCATCTCTCTGTTAATGTCATTTACTCAATTAGTAATGATGGAATGCCCCCAGGACATACCATGCCAAATGTTATCTGTGGCAACCTTTAGCACCAGTTTCACTGCCAAGTCTATCGAATTAACCAGATTTAACTAAGCACAATTCCAACAGTTCCTAATTACTGTGACAATCAAGGCATTTTTTTAACCTGTTGTTTTCATTTGACGTTTGCAGAAATTCTTATCCAACCATCTCATCTCTTTCCCACACACCTTGCTCATTTTGCGAAGTGTTGTTATCCGTCAGTTGCTCATTTTCTTTCTAGGTACTTTGTTGTTGTTATGGCTGCCCTCTTCCTGGTCTTAAACTTGACTCTGCTTCTATTCACATTTGATAACAAGGCCATCTGCTACCTTTGCCGAATGTTAGGGTCTTATTTTATAGCAGTTCTCCAGATGTGTGTGGGCACTACAGCTGCATAAGCCAATGCAGATGGCATGGAGAAATCTGTTTTCAGCCTTCTGCCTTACAATATACCCTAATCTTCACCAGCTGTACTGAAGTGCCTTAGCCTTTAAGGATTTGGATGAAAAAACATGGGTAAAGCAACAAAAGTCTTCACCATGAGACACATACCAGCCATAAGGCTCCCTCATGGCATAAGATAAACCAGAAGCAGCACTCCAAATGAGTCCTGTTGAAGAACTAAGGGCATACACAGGATATTACTATGCAGATCGTATCTAAAAACAGTCTCCATATATGGTAAATAGCAGGTACTAGGTTTTGAGGTTCCAACTCATCTGAAGATGCCCTGAGAAAGTCAATTAGTTCTCAGGGCAGATTTGGAGGACCCTTGGGAGATTCCATGACTGAGAAAAATATGTACATGGCAGTGGCGGGGGGGGGGGGGGGGGGGGGGGCGGGGCACAGAGTTGAACAGATCATGGATTTGATTTCATCTTCCAAGTTTACATGTGCAAGATGCTAAACCTATTTGAGGCCATTTCCTTATCTGTAAGTTAAGATAATAATAATGTCTATATCATAAGATTCTCTGAGGATTATCTAACATTTGGCACTTAGCACTGTGCCTGAGATATAATGAATGCTTATAAGTGACAGTTATCAAGATTACAATCATTTTAGGTAGACATTTAGATAGGTGGCTTCTGGCATTCCTTGCCTTGATATGTAGCAAGTCCAAAAATCTTCTCTAAAATTTTCTGTGAAAATCAAAGACAGAGAATAGTTAGGTTTCAAAAGGGTCCAATGGCTGCATGCAGCATAAAAGGAAGTAGGTGTCAACCAAGAAAATAAGTAAGGAAAGGAGCCTTTAAGCTGGAAAGTAAGACTTGTCTTGAATTAATCGCTACTGTGAACTCCAGAACAAAACCTCAGGATGCGTGTAACTGCACACATTTGATGTTTGTGTGTCTACTGTCTCTCACAAAGTTCACTAGTCTGTGATTAGGCTGCAATGTATACAAAATAAAACAAGGATACCTTTTTTCTTTCTAACACTTTATATTTAACAAAGCTAGGCAAGGAGGAAAAGACATAGAAGGTGGGGTTTAAATTCCAGTTTCACTGTTATTTGCTGTGGGATATTAAGCAAACTGTGAAACTTCTCTAAGTCTTAGTTTCTACATCTGTAAAATGGGGGAAATGATGCCCATTTAGCAGTAGTTACTGAAAAGATAATTATTATAAAGTGCCTACTAGTTTTCTAGAACATAATAACATTTACTTAAGGAAACTATTATTACTACAATCAATCTTCATAGTAACTTTATTAGATTTCTATTGCCGTGTAACAAATGACCACACATATAGCAGCTCAGAACAATACCCATTTATCAGCTCATGGTTTTGCAGGTCAGAAATGCAAGCATACAGTGGCTGAGTTCTCTACTCAGAGTCTTACAAAACTAAAATAAAGAGATCCGATGCACTGTGTTCTCATCTGGGGTTCAAGGTATTCTTCCCAGCTCACATGAGTGTGGCAGAATTCATCATTATAGAATACATCATCATCTCTGTTTCCTTGCTGGCTGTCAGCCCGGGGCCCCTCTCAGCTCCTAGAGGCCACCCAAATTCCTTGACACATGGTCCCCTTCATCTTCAAAGCTGGCAGTGGAGAATCTCCCTTGCATGGAATCCCTCTCACACTTCAAATGAATCTCTTTTTCCAGGAAGAGCCGCATTCCAATTATGTACTCACCTGATTATATCAGGCCCAGGGAACACAAATTTCTTTTCTGAGTCAACTGCTTTGGAAACTTAATTACACCTTAAAAGATTCCTTTACTGCAACATGTAGATTAGTGTTTGCTTGAATATTTGAGAGAAGGTGTATATATACCAGGGGACAGGAATCTTGAAGGATATCTTAAAATTCAGGCTACCATAATAATTTAGAGAGACAAGTATTATTCACATTATTACTTTTGAGGAAACTGAGATTCCAAAGGTTTGGTTGACTTGCCCAAAGACATTCAGCTGAGAAATAGTACTTAACAGCATATCCCTGTGGGATATTTTACAATGGTTGCAAACGGTTTTACAGCTGGATTGTAGTGGCAGCAATCTTCAGCCAGCTTATATGCCCTACCAATATATATATCAATAAGAGGCTTGATGTAGGATTTCTCAAACTCAGTGATAATGCCATGTTAGGCCAGATAATTCATTATAATGGGCTGTCCTGTGTATAGGAGGTTGTATAGCAGCGTACCTGGCATCTATCCACTAGATGTCAGTAGTGTGGCCACCTCCTAACCCTCCTCTGCCAGGTTGCGAGGGACACGAATTTCTTCTGGGGGAGGATCAAATCACCTTTAGTGGAGAATCACTGCTCAAGGAACAAGCAAGCTTTCGCTCAACTGGCTACAAGGTAGACATGGTGCCTAGAGCCAGAGCAGCCACCATGGACCACACTTTGAAAACCAAATGCTGTGGATGCGAGAGCCAAAGCTGAAGGGGACTGGTCCCTGACACCATGGCCTGGACGTCTGACACTTAAATTGTTACAGGAGATGGAAACAAATTCTGTCTTGTTTGCATCACTGAAATATGAGTTTCCCTCTTACTGCAGCTGTTATTTTTATCCTAATACAGACTTCCTCTGAAAAGCTCTTCCAGAGCTGGTAAGTGTTACACATATTGCCTGTTACCTTACAATCTTGTAACTCCGTCTCCTTTTTGTTATCCAGCGCGTTATCTTTATGATATAGCCTGCCCCAAAGAGATGATACTTACAACGAGAATCTGTACTTGATTCTTCAGTAAATACATAGTTTGTTTGACCTGTTCCAACAGCCCAAATGGAGGTTTCTGTTGTAAACATTTGTTTCACAAGCAAACGCATCCAAATTGAAATGTTCCTTTTCATTGTTGTAGTGAAATATCCATTTGCTTTCAGGCCATTAGAGACTGCTGAATGCTTTTGTAAGTGTTTCCACAGACTGCTGGCCTCCCTAGGCCTAGCTCTCTCCCATCACTCAAGAATTTGCTAATGGTCAGGAACTCCTTTTGAGAGACTTGCCCTAGAGTTCAATGATAGCCTGATGGAAGCCATCATCAAAATGTTCCTGCAATAGGAAAGTGAAGATGGGATTTTTTTTTATCAGAACAATTTGTTGTCCCAGTGAATACATTACTCTCTTTGCATCTAATAAGCATGTATAAGAAGATCTATTAATGATCTAAAGCCATTCATCAGTAGTTTATTAAATGGCTTTTTGTGACCTTAAGAAATTACCTCCTTATCACATGCTAGAGGCAGTTTTCCTAACAACCAAATGTTTTTTTAACAGTGCTTTTTAAGTAAAGATAAAAACTTAAAAGATAAAATGTATTTGGATCTATTTACAACTATAGTAGATGTTGCCTGTGACTTGCCTCCAGAATTTACCTAAATGTCTTCCCCTCCCATATCCGTCTACTGAAATGCTACCTGTAGGGGAGCCTGGGTGGTTCAGTGGATTAAGCATCTGACTTCGGCTCAGGTTATGATCTCATGGTTCATGAGTTTGAGCCCCACATCAGGCTCTCTGCTGTCAGTGCAGAGCCTACTTTGGATCCTCTGTCCTTTCTCTTTCTGCCCGTCCCCTGCTTGCTTGCGCATGTGCGTACGTGCTCTCTCTCTCTCTCTGTCTCTCAAAAATAAACATTTTTAAAAAGTGAAATGCTACCTGTACTCCAAGGTTTGGTCTCACTCTTTTCTTAAGTAACTACACACCTCAAAGCTTCTGCCAGCTGTCCAGCTCCTTAAAGAAGAAAAAAGTGTGGTGTGTGTGTGTGTGTGTGTGTACTTTAAAATGCACATTTCTACTGTCATGAAAACATCTTAGCTAAACTCTCTGCCCACTAGTGGATGGTGGCAAACTAGCCAGAGCAGGCTCTTTTTGCAAAGAAAAAGTGCAATAAGGTAAATCATTCAAGCTTAGGGTATTATGCTCTGGAAAGACCTGGTGAGCATCCCTTTCTTAATGGCATTGGGACCCCTGCAAGTGAAGATACAGCTGAAGAGAGTGATGCCCCTATTATCCCATGTCACTGTATACTCTTGATATAAATTACCATAAAATTCTAGTTTTAGGGGAGCATCTTTCTTCTTTAAAAATGTATATAGATTAATATGTGGATATACATTATAGCATTCATTTTAATCTGCCCTCCATCAAAGTTAAATAAAAATAAGAAATTTAGAAAATTCAGAAATAATAGCTAGCCTTGTTCAGCACTGACTATATCCAGTCTCACCTTCATTTTATTTAATCCTCGCTGCTCAAAGAGGGGTAAGATTATTATATGCATTTAGCTGCTGAAGAAACGAACACCTACAAAGGGTACATGCATATGCATGTGTTTGCAAGTGTGTGTGTGGATGTGGGAGTGCACGCAGATGTGATTTTTTTCAAGATCACATGGCTAGGAAATGGCAAAGCTAGTATTCAAACCCAAGCTATCAGAAAAATAAATACAAACAAATGTTGAAATATGCTATGTAATTTTTTAAAAAATGCTAAAGGGGATAAGAGATTTATGAAATCAAGTGGATAAAAAAATGGAGACAATAAAGTAAATATACAAATGAGCTGTAGACATAGTCCTCCTGATGCAAGTGGCTCTCTGGCTTCTGGAACCTTGACCTTGAGGTGTTTAATGGAGAACTTCAAAGGTCAAGCATGAAGGGCAAAGAACATGACAGGACCTCATTTTCTGGCAAGTTCAGGACTGTCAGGCACGTGGCTCTGCACTTTACTCAAAGTCAGCATGACTAGAGTGAATGGCCAGAGTATTGTAGGTCTCTGCTCTTTCCTTGCTCGTGCAGTCAAGGTGGAGCAGGCTTACTCAGGCAGCTTACTCTCTTCTCAGTGAGCTCCAGGGCCCTGCATGACATTATCAGCAGGCATGCACATGTTTGGACCTTGGATCTTGGTTCAGCAACTACCTAGCTGTAGAGACTCAGACAAGAATTTTAAGCTTCATGCACCTCAGATTAGACAGGCCCAATGCTGCTGTGAAATTAAAATAAGATTTAAGGCACTGATCACGTAATGGAGCCCATAATGGTTAGGTGTGTGTCATCAGTAGTCAAGATATTAATCAAGTCACATTTGTATTTGTGCCACCACAGTCAACTCCTATAGCCCAGCAAGCACTCGGGTAATGTTTAATTAAAACCAATTTACCACAGAGTATAAGAAATATTCCACATTCTTTATTTGCTGTCATTGAATCTCAAGTTTTAAAATACAGCCCCTGTTGAATCTTTTTTCCTGTCTTCTGGTTAGACAGTTTTATGATAATGATACTCATTGTAGTAGGGTTTGACCTGCATATTTCCTCTTTTATATTAAAACAATGCAGGAGAAGACAAGAATTAGACAAATGATAGACCCTGTGATTTAAATTTCTTGGCTGTTCTCATGCCATAACTTCCCAACTTTATATTTTTGAAATGCTTATTTTGTGATTGGTTTGAACTGATTACTTTTTGCTCTTTAGCAGAATGGGTATGATTTTCATCCACATTTATGCAAAGAAGAAAAAATTAATATACTCATATCTGGGGAAGATGTTCAGTTATTTTGATTGTGCTTCCTGAATGAACACATTACTACTTAATAGGTCTGACATTCCGAACAGTTCAAAGAAGAAATGTAAATGCAGACAGCCAACATTCAGTCCACTCTTCTACCTTTGGTGGCACTGGATGAAGGGTGATATAGTTTAAAATACTGTTATTGTTTAGCTCAGCCTGAAACATTTGGGAGAAAAAAAAGTAATTTTTCTGTTTTGACAGTCACTCAAGCAATCATTCCAGGTATCTTTCATATTAGAAGGGGAGGTGTGGCGGGACAAGGCCAAGATTGGTAGGTCTCCTGTACAAAGACCTATGATGTAAATCTAAAATCTTCAAATGAAAGACAAAGATGGAATAGTGGAATACAGGCCTGGTCAATTCAAAGCTATTTCCTTTCCAAGCATCCTTCCCTATCCCCGGATAACCATGATATCAATCTCATACTGGCTACATGTAAGAACATACATTAACACAGTGTGAAGAATAGACACCTTGGGACAGAAATCTGTGGATTTGGATCCCCGACTGCCACTTAATAGCTATTTGGCCTTCGGAGAGTTACTTATATTCTTTATGCCTAAGTTTTCTCACCTGTGAAATATGATGCTAATATGACCCACTCATAGGAGGATGGAATAAGTTAATATACACAAATCAGTTAGAATAGTAACTGGCATTTCCTTAGCATATTAACATACATGAGTAAGCTAATAAATATTAGCTATTGCCATTCTGAATTCCATGACATTACACATATATTTTGATGTTCTTTGCCAGTTTGGAATGTCTGCTGCTCTTAGAATCCAGGTTGTTGGTTCTTTGAGGCATTGAAGGGAACATATGTAACTGCCAGTCTGTTTGTTTGTTTGTTTATTTATGGGAGAGAGAGAGAACGAGTGTGAGCAGGGGATAGAGGCGGCAGGGGGGAGAGAGAGAGAGAGAAAATCTTAAGCAGACTCCACATTCAGCACAAAGCCCAACACAGGGCTCTACCCCACGACCCTGGGATCATGACCTGAGATGAAATCGAGTCAGATGCTCAACTGACTGAGCCAACCAGGTACCCCTGTAACTGCCACTTTTGAGGTTGAGAGTATACAGGAGTGGGAGGGTGTAAAAATATAACTATACACAAATATATAAACATAGGCAGTAAAGCACTCTATTTATATCCAGATACGATTCATTATGGATGATGGGCCACTTATTTTTTCCAAAAATAAAATGGTTAGGAACATATTTATGCCTCTTTAATATTGGCTCTAGCAGCTTCACAATTGGCAAAAACTTTCAATATGATGACCCATTTATGCCTAACAAGCTTTGTGTTTGAGGCTGTACTTTGTGCCTTCTAAAAGATACTTAGACTGTTTAAACCTTTGTTTTCTAGAAGTGATATTAGGATGAGCCAATGAAAAATAGGGTTAAAAGGAACAGAAAGTGGGGTGCCTGGGTGGCTCAGTCGGTTAAGCATCCAACTTCAGCTCGGGTCATGATCTTGTGGTTTGTGAGTTCAAGCCCTGCGTCGGGCTCTGTGCTGACAGCTCAGAGCCTGGAGACTGCTTCAGATTGTGTGTCTCCCTCTCTCTCTGACCCTCCCCTGCTCACACTCTGTCTCTCTCTATCTCTCAAAAATAAACATTTTAAAAAAGGAACAGAAAGTAACTCATATACAGATATTGAAGTAACAGGAAATTAATGCAAACTGTTGCTTTTTAGACCTTGCCACTGGACTGAGTTTTCTTTCATGATGTAAATTTTTTACTTCTATTAAATTTTGTTAAGTGCTTTATGGAAGAAAGATAGACTTTCCTTATAGCAAGTGTATGTACCTGGGGGCATAGAAATATGTACATATTTATTCACACATACACACACATCCAAAAATAATACAGTAGATGGGACTGCTATATCATTGTTACCGACACATCTGAGGAATCACTCATAGAATTTTTCTCACTTAAAACAGATTTCTTTAAAAGAGTAAGCTTCCTTACTCTGAGAAAGGGTCCATAACCAAACTTAGAGGATCTATTTTTCCTTTACCTACTTTAGCTTATGGATTATATAAAGAAATGATCCATCACCTAATTCCTGTTCAGTCCATGTGAACCAATCTGTCTTCTGCTCTTCATGATAATCTGAATATTTCCTTCTGCTTTTCCTGTATTTGGTAACATCTAAAATGGTGATAAAGTTTAACCAGGAGACTTGGTAAATACCCTTGTAAAATGCATCATTTCTCTAATTCAAGTCTTTCCTTTTCACCCTGCCAGTACATCCTGGCAGGGATGGAGTCTCAATTCATATCTGTATACTTAAGCCTGGTATATAGTAGGTCCTCAAGATATTTTTCTAGACTTTTGAATTGAAGTGACCATTTACCTTAGTTTTTACATATACATTTATTCTACTTCAAATATATTTTTGTTCTGAGCTAGGTAGTTTATTTAAACAATGATTGTCTTCTGCAAGCTTGGATGAAGTGTGTTGGAGATAAGGAATGGATCATTTTGCAAACTGTCATGGAAAGGTATAGAAAGACATGGCTCCTCATAAAGATTTTTTAAGATCTGTTTTCTTCATGGAAGTAAGAAGATTTTAGTTCAACAACCCCTTTGATCATTTCCATAATCAAAATTAAACTTCATGAGAATATATAGTGATGTTGAAATGTTCATGCGATCTGTGTAAGAAGAATAAAACTAGCTTGGTCCCCTGCCCTTTCCCAAAATAGAGACTGCAACAAGTACATTTTCTAAGAAGATATCTCTCATAGCCCAAATCTAAAAGCTTTAGCTGACTCTTCTGTACCTTAAGCATTCTTAACAGGTACATCACTTCAAGGGTCATGTTTCTTGTTCTCAGAAGGCTACCTGGTCATACTTTGAAAGGTGAGGTATGTATAAACAAAAGTATCCCCTACTGTTCTTCTTAATAATGTGAAGTGATTTCTCTAATGTCAGAGAGGTGACTTTGCACAATGTAAGAAACTAGGATTATATTCTGCTCCCTCAATAGCAACAATACTAATAACATGTAGGCAATACCCCTGCATGTCAGACACTAAGTGTATTACTTATTAATTCATTTAATCCTCATAAAGTTTTATGAGGAAAGTACTGTTTTGCTTTTTGCATTTCCACAAAGAAGCATGGGCTAGAGTTTAGGAGAACAAGGTCAGAGACAGAAGAGTGCCCTTGAATCCAAGAGTGGGATTAATTTCTTGGGTGCCTTTTCCTTAAATTATGAGAAAGTCAAATTGAGTAAACACTTTTTACAATTTTCTTCCTCTCATTGTAATCATCTTTAGTTACCCTAACACCTTAGAAAGTCAATTATACAGATGTGGACTTGATATATTGCAGAATAAATGGACAAAAAGCAAAGGAAGGTGTAGCCTAACTTACATACCCTTAGCCACCATGTTTTCAGGGTGGGTAAAGCATTCTAGAAGGAAACTATGCTCTGGAGCTCTAATGGAGACCAGCAGAAAAGTTATAGGCAAAACTATTACTAATCTGGGAGTAGCAGGGGGGCAGAATATGGCTCCAAAGAACTGCGTAAACCAACGCAGCAAAATGAATATTCTTTCTCATAGTACATACTATAAATTAAACTGGTGATTTTTGTTGGGATGTTGGCTTAAAGGCTGGCACTTAGGCTATGTATTCTCAAGTGATAAAAACAAGAGAACAGTTTGGGAGGATCAGAATGGTAGAGTAAGAGGATTCTGAGCTCAATACCCTCCAATGACTGCAAGTACATATAGACCAACTCTCTTTGAGGACCACCCAAAGACCAGCAGAAAAGCTCTTCCACAGCTAAAGATATAGGGCATAAGCCACTTTGAGATGGATAGGAGGGCAGGGAAGAAGTTTGGTTGGGATCCACGCATCCTGGCATAGGGATCCACATGGAACAGAGGCACTCCAAAGGAGTGAGGGGCTCAAGCCCCATAATCAGGTAACCCTACCCTGGAAACCTACACCAAGTAAAAAGCCCCCATAACAAATGGCTTTGAAAATCATCAAGGTTTAAGTTCAGGAGAGCTAGAGGGCTATAGGAAACCAAGACTCTGTTCTTAAAGGGCCTGTGCACAAACTCACTTATTCTGAGACCCAGAACAAAGGCAGCAGTTTGAAAAACACCTGGATCATACATGAAGGACATTAGGGCCTGTGCTGGAAGGGCAGAGATCTGCAGGAACTTTCTCTGGGAATGGAAATAATAGCAGGTGTCATTTTGGATACTCTCCATTTACCTTACTAACATTGCTCATCCTGACCCCATTGTTCCCCTGTGGACCCGCCCTGCCCAATCTGTCCATACAGCAGACATGATTCCAAGGTGGGTCTTACCCCACTGTACATAACAGGTAACGTCAGCTGGACCCAAGGCCTCCCCCAAAGCAATGTCTGTCCATGGAGGGAGCAAGTTTTGCCCACCAGCACATCTGCAGCGGCCACAACTGGGCCTCTCAGCCAGTCATGCTGGAGACCAGCCCCACCCACTAATGAGCCCACAGCAGTTACAGTCAGGCATGAAAGCCAGCTGAGCCAGGGACCAACCCCACCCACCAATGCACCTGTAGCAGTTTCAGCCTAGCCACAAGAAGAGGACACAGCGTCCCACCCAGAGGACACACCTAGACTGCCTGATCAGAGATTATGCTTCCGGGCTTCACAGGGCAACTTCTAATTAAGACCACTCCTTCAAGACCAGGAGACATAGCTGATCTTCCTAATACATAGAAACACAGAGGGTCCAAATGAGGAGACAGAGGAATATGTTCCAAATGAACGAAAAAGACACATCTCAGAAAAATAACTAAACAAAATAGAGATAAGCAATCTACCTGATAAAGAGTTCAAAGTAATGGTTATAAAGATACTAAACTTGTGAGCAGGATGAATGAACACAATGAAAACTTCAAAAAAGAGATAGAAAATATTAAAAAGAACCAATTAAAGATGAAGAATATGATAACTGAAATAAAAAATATAAATGCTAGAGGGAAACAACAGCAGATTACATGATGCAGTATAAATCAGCGATCTGGAAAAGAAGGTAGTAGAAATCACTGAAGTTTAATAGCAAAAAGAAAAAGGAATTTCAAAAAATGAAGATAGTTTGAGGGACTTCTGGACAACATCAATGACACTAACATTTGCATTATAGGAATCCCAGAAGGAGAAGAAGAGAGAAAATTGTAAAAGAGAAAACTTCACTGCTAAAAGCAAAAAATAAAAGTAATGGATCAACCACTCATAAAGCTAATATAAATGATAAAAGAACAAATTCAACTGTATCTACACTAATTAGCTTAGGAGTACACAAAATTAAAGACGTAAAATATGATAAAAACATAGAACATTGCAGGGAAAGTAAAAATATAGTGCTTTTAGAATGTGTCCTGTCTCTTTTTTTTGTTTTTTGTTTTTAAACATTTATCTATTTTGAGAGAGAGACAGACAGAGAATGAGCAGGGGAGGGGCAGAGAGAGAGGGAGACACAGAATCTGAAGCAGGCCCCAGGCTCTAGCTGTCAGCACAGAGCCTGACATGGGGCTAGAACCCACCAGCTGTGAGATCATGACCTGAACCAAAGTTGGATGCTAAACCGACTGAGCCACGCAGGCTCAGAATGTATTCTGTCTTAAGTGATCATCAACTTAAAATCCACTGCTATATATGTCCAATATTATATATAAGCCTCATGGTAACTATAAACCAAAAACTTATAATAAATACATAAAAAATAAAGAAAAAGAAATCCAAACATAACACCAAAGAAAGTCATCGAATAATAAGGGAAGAGAGCAAGAAAAGAAGAAAGAAACAAAGAACTACAAAACAACTTAGAAATGATAAACAAAATGGCAATAAATATATATCTATCAATAATTACTTGAAATGTAAATAGACTAAATGCTTCAATCAAAAGACATAGGGTGACTGAACGGATTTAAAAACAGACTTAACTATGTGCTGCCTACATGACACACCAAAAGATAGAACCAGACTGAAAGTGAAGGGTTCCATGAAAAATATTTCATGGAATTCATGGAAGTGGAAATGAAAAGAAAGTTGGGATACCAGTATTTATATCAAACAACATAGACTTTAGAGGAGGAGGGAAGATGGCGGCGTAGGAGGACACTGGGCTCACCGCGCATCCTGCTGATCACTTAGATTCCACCTACACCTGCCTAAATAACCCAGAAAACCCAGAGGATTAGCAGAACGGAGTCTCCGGAGCCAAGTGCAGACGAGAGGCCCACGGAAGAGGGTAGGAAGGGCGGCGAGGCGGTGCGCGCTCCACAGACTGGCGGGAGGGAGCCGGGGCGGGGGGTTGGGGGGGGGGCGGCTCGCCGGCCAAGCAGAGCCCCCGAGTCTGGCTGGCAAAGCAGAGGGGCCTGACAGACTGTGTTCCGACAGCAAGCGCGACTTAGAGTCTGGGAGGTCATAAGTTAACAGCTCTGCTCAGAAAGCGGGAAGGCTGGAGGACAAAGGGAGGGAGAGCTGCTGAGCCCCCGGAGGACAGAGCTCAGTTTGGTGGGGAACAAAGGCGCTCGCCAGCGCCATCTCCCCCGCCCATCCCCCAGCCAAAATCCCAAAGGGAACCAGTTCCTGTCAGGGAACTTGCTCGCTCCGCGCAAACACCCAACTCTGTGCTTCTGCGGAGCCAAACCTCTGGCAGCGGATCTGACTCCCTCCCGCTGCCACAGGGCCCCTCCTGAAGTGGATCACCTAAGGAGAAGCGAGCTAAGCCTGCCCCTCCTGCCCCCGTGCACCTTGCCTACCCACCCCAGCTAATACGCCAGATCGCCAGCACCACAAGCCTGGCAGTGTGCAAGTAGCCCAGAGGGGCCACGCCACCCCACAGTGAATCCCACCCCTAGGAGAGGGGAAGAGAAGGCACACACCAGTCTGACTTGGCCCCAGCAGTGGGCTGGGGGCAGACATCAGGTCGGACTGCGGCCCCGCCCACCAACTCCAGTTATACACCACAGCACAGGGGAAGTACCCTGCAGGTCCTCACCACTCCAGGGACTATCCAAAATGACCAAACGGAAGAATTCCCCTCAGAAGAATCTCCAGGAAATAACAACAGCTAATGAACTGATCAAAAAGGATTTAAATAATATAACAGAAAGTGAATTTAGAATAATAGTCATAAAATTAATCGCTGGGCTTGAAAACAGTATACAGGACAGCAGAGAATCTCTTGCCACAGAGATCAAGGGACTAAGGAACAGTCACAAGGAGCTGAAAAGCACTTTAAACGAAATGCAAAACAAAATGGAAATGACGACGGCTCGGATTGAAGAGGCAGAGGAGAGAATAGGTGAACTAGAAGATAAAGTTATGGAAAAAGAGGAAGCTGAGAGAAAGAGAGACAAAAAAATCCAGGAGTATGGGGGAAAAATTAGAGAACTAAGTGATACACTAAAAAGAAATAATATACGCATAATTGGTATCCCAGAGGAGGAAGAGAGAGGGAAAGGTGCTGAAGGGGTACTTGAAGAAATTATAGCTGAGAACTTCCCTGAACTGGGGAAGGAAAAAGGCATTGAAATCCAAGAGGCACAGAGAACTCCCTTCAGACGTAACTTGAATCGATCTTCTGCACGACATATCATAGTGAAACTGGCAAAATACAAGGATAAAGAGAAAATTCTGAAAGCAGCAAGGGATAAACGTGCCCTCACATATAAAGGGAGACCTATAAGACTCGTGACTGATCTCTCTTTGGAAACTTGGCAGGCCAGAAAGGATTGGCACGATATCTTCAGTGTGCTAAACAGAAAAAATATGCAGCCGAGAATCCTTTATCCAGCAAGTCTGTCATTTAGAATAGAAGGAGAGATAAAGGTCTTCCCAAACAAACAAAAACTGAAGGAATTTGTCACCACGAAACCAGCCCTACAAGAGATCCTAAGGGGGATCCTGTGAGACAAAGTACCAGAGACATCACTACAAGCATAAAACATACAGACATCACAATGACTCTAAACCCGTATCTTTCCATAATAACACTGAATGTAAATGGATTAAATGCGCCAACCAAAAGACATAGGCTATCAGAATGGATAAAGAAACAAGACCCATCTATTTGCTGTCTACAAGAGACTCATTTTAGATCTGAGGACACCTTTAGATTGAGAGTGAGAGGATGGAGAACTATTTATCATGCTACTGGAAGCCAAAACAACATAGACTTTAAAACAAAGACTGTAACAAGGGACAAAGAAAGATATTATACAATGATAAAGGGATCAATCCAACAAGACGATATAGCAATCATAAATATCTATGCACCCAATATAGGAGCACCTAAATATATAAAGCAAATATTAATAGACATAAAGGAATATATTGACGGTAATACAATAATAATAGAGGACTTTAACATCCCACTTGCATCAATGGATAGATCATCTGGACAGATAATCAGTAAGGAAACACTTGCCTTAAATGAAACATTAGAACAGGTGGACTTAATACATTCATACAGGACATTCAATCCCAAAACAGAATACACATTTTTTTCCCAAGGGCACGTGGAACATTATTCAGGATAGATCAAATGTTAGGCTACAAAACAATTCTCAATAAGTTTAAGAAGATTGAAATCATATCTTTTCTGACCACCATAATACAAAACTAGAAATCAATCACAAGAAAAAAAAAAACTAGAAAAGCTCAAACACAAGAATGCTAAACAACATACTATTAAACAACCAAAGGGTCAATGAAGAAATCGAAAAGGAAATCAAAAAATATCTGAGACAAAAAATGGAAACACAACATTCTAAAATCTGTGGGATACAGCAAAAGCAGTTCTAAGAGGGCAGTTTATAGTGAAACAAGCTTACCTCAAGAAACAAGAAAAATCTAAAATAAACAACTTAAACTGCATTTAAAATAACTAGAAAGAAAGAAAAAAATAAGCCAAAAATTATCAGAAGGAAGGAAATAATAAAAATCAGAGGAAGTAAATGAAATAGAGAGTAAAAAAAAATAGAAGAGATCAATGAAACTAAGAGGTAGTTCTTTGAAAAAATAAACAAAATTGATAAATCTTTAGCTAGACTCATCAAGAAAAAGGGACCAAATAAAATCAGAAATGAAAAAAAAGAGAAGTTACAACTGATCCTACAGAAACGCAAAGGATTTTAAGAAGCTACTATGAAAGAGTATATGCCAACAAAGTGGACAACCTGGAAGAAATGGATAAATTCCTAGAAACATATAATCTTCTAAGACCGAATCAGGAAGAAATAGAAAATCTGATCAGGCTGATTGGTAGCAATTAAACTGAATCGATAATCAAAAAACCTCTAAACAAAGTCCAGGAACAGATGGTTTTACAGGTGAGTTCTACCAAACATTTAAATAAGTGTTAAAACTTATCCTCCTCAAACTATTCCAAAAATTTAAGATAAAGGAATACTTCAAACTTATTCTACAAGGCCAGCATTGCCCTCATGCCAAATCTAGACAATGACACCAAAACCAGGCAAAAAGTCAGGAGAAGGAAGAAAAAGAAAGAAAGAAAGAAAGAAAGAAAGAAAGAAAGAAAGAGAAAGAAAGAAGGCATCAAGGCAGGCAGGAAGGGAGAAAGGAAGGGAGGAAGGAAGGGAGGAAGGATGGAAGGAAGGAAAATTGCAAGCCAATTTCCCTGATTAACATAGATGCAAAAATCCTCAACAAAATATTAGCAAACCAAATTCAACAGTACATTTAGAGAATCATACACCATGAAAAAGTGGGATTTATTCCAGGGATGCAAGAAGGTTTAATATCTGCAAGCCAATCAATGAAATACACCATATTAAAAAAATGAAAAGATAAAAATTATATGATCACCTGAACAGATGAATAAAAAATTTAACAAAATTCAACATCAGCTTATGATTAAAACTCAACAAAGTGGGTATAGAAGGCACATACCTCAACATAATAAATTTCATACATAACAATCTCTCACTTAGCATCATACACAATAATGAAAAGATGAAAGATTTTCCTCTAAGATCAAGAATAAACAAGGATACCTACTGTCTCCACTTTTATTCAGTGTAGAGCAATCAGACAAGAAAAATAAATAAAAGACATCCAAATTGGTAAGGAAGAAGTAAAGCTGTCACTATTTGCAGATAACATGATACAAAATGTACAAAGTCCTAAGGACCACATCAAAAAACTATTAGAACTAATAAATAAATTCAATAAATTTGCAAAATTAACATACACTAATCTTTTGCATTTGTATACACTAATAACAAACTATCAGAAGGAAAAATTAAGAAAACCCATTTACAGTTTCACCAAAAGAATAAAATACCTAGGAATAAATATAACCAAGGAGGTTAAGAACCTACACTCTAAAAAGTATTGATGAAATAAATTGAACATGACACAAGTGAATGGATAGATGTACCATACTCATGGATTGAAAGAATTAATAGTATTAAAATAGCCATACCACCCAAAACAATCTACAGATTCAATGCAATGCTATCAAAACACCAATGGCATTTTTCACAGTCAGAACAAATAACTCTAAAATTTGTGTAGAACCATATAAGCCCCCAACCAGCCAAAGAAATCTTGAGAAAGAACAAAGCTGGAGGTATTATGCTTTCAGGTTTCAAACTATACTTCAAATCTATAGTAATCAAAACAGTATAGTACTGGCACAAAAGCAGACATGTAGGTCAGTGGGACAGAATAGAAAGCCCAGAAATAACCCATGCTTATATGGGTTTTTTTCTTTGCTGTTTAGTCCACAACAAAGAAGATAATCATATACACTGGGAAAAAGACAATCTCTTTAATAAACGGTGTTAAGAAAACTGAACAGCTTCGTGAAAAGGAATGAACCTGGACCACTTTCTTACACTATATTAAAAAAATATAAACTGATGATTAAATACCTAAATGTAAGACCTGAAGCATAAAGGACCCAAAAGAAAATGGGCAGTAAACTCTTGGACATTGGTCTAAGCAATATTTTTGGATCTGTCTCCTCAGGCAAGGGCAACAAAAGCAAAAATTAGCAAATGGTACTACATCAAACTAAAAAGTTTCTGCACAGTGAA
This sequence comes from Panthera onca, assembly GCF_046562875.1. Lineage (NCBI taxonomy): Eukaryota > Metazoa > Chordata > Mammalia > Carnivora > Felidae > Panthera > Panthera onca. The sequence continues at coordinate 152,009,641 of NC_138346.1, forward strand.
GAAACCATTAACAAAATAAAAAGCAATGTATTAACTGTGAGAAGACATTTGAAAATGATATATCCAATAAAAGATTAATATCCAAAATATATAAAGAATTCATATAATAGCAGCACCAAAAAACAAACAATCTGATTAAAAAATGGCCAGAGGACCTGAATAGACATTTTCCCAAAGAAGACATACCAATGGCCAACACACACACAAAAAGGTGCTCAGTGATAATAGTCATCAGGGAAATGTAGATCAAAACCACACTGAGACATGGCTTCATAACTGTTGGAATGGCTAGTATCAAAAAGACAAGAAATAACAAGATTTGATGACAAAGTGGAGAAAAGAAAACACTTGTGCACTGTTAGTGGGAATGTAAACTGGTGCAGCCTCTATGGAAAACAATATGGACGTTCTTCAAACAATTAAAAACAGGAATATCATTAGATCCAGCAGTTCTACTTGTGGGTATTTATTTGAAGAAAACAAAAACACCAGTTAGGAAAGATACATACACCCCTATGTTCATCACAGCATTATTCACAATAGCTAAGATATGGAAGCAACCTGAGTGTTCACCAGTAGATGAATGGATAAAGGGGTGCCTGGGTGACTCAGCTGGTTAAGCATCTGATTCTTGGTTTCAGCTCAGGTCATGATTTCATGGTTTGTGGATTCAAGCTCTGCATTGAGCTCTGTGCTGACAGTGTGGAGCTGGCTTGGAATTCTCTTTCTCCCTCTCTCTCTCTGCCCGTCTCCTGTTCTCTCTCTCTCTGAAAATAAAAAAATAAATAAACCTACAAATATTAAAAAAAAATAGATGAATGGATGAAGATACACACACACACACACACACACACACACACACACACACAATGGAATATTACTCAGAAAAAAGAAGGCAATATTACCATTTGCAACATGAATGGACCTAGATAGAGGGTATTATTCTAAATGAAATAAGTCCAACAGAGAAAGATAATACTGTATGATTTCACTTATATGTGATATGTAAAAACAAAATGAATGAACAAAAACAAAACAGAAACAGGTTCATAAACAGAGATAACAAACTGGTGGTTGCCAAAGGAGGTGGGGGGGGATAGGCAAATTAGATGAAGGAGATTAAGAGCTACAAATTTTCAGTTATAAAATAGGTAAGTCATGGGAATATGAAGTACAGCGTAGGGAATATAGTCAATAATATTGTAATAACTTTGTATACGGATAGATGGTAACTAGACATCATGGTGATCACTTTGTAATGTATATAAATGTTGAATTACTATGTTGTACATCTGCAACTAATATAATATTGGATGCCAATTACACTTCAGTAAAAAAGAAGAGTCTGGTACTAAAAGAAGTCTATGTGATTATGTTAGCAGTGATTATGGATGAAGGGAATATGGGTGACTTAATTGCTTTTTGTGCTATTGTACATTCTCTAATATCATTATGATTTATGATCACTATTTTTTATATCAGAAAACTGCTATTAAAAGGTAATTATAGATTCATAATCATGGATAGCCAAGCTTGGCACTAATATTTTAAGGATTCTTTCATTTAGAAGGACACAAATGCTGTCTTTTAGAGACCTCAGAGATTAGTACTAACAGCCTTCTCCACTACTTACCAGCTTTTGACTTTGGGCAATTGTTTCAACTCTTAGTTGAAGTAATGAAAGAAAAGTGAGGAAGTAGAGAAACTCAGATTTCTTTCCTTAGAAGACAAGACAATATAATTTCTCATATACAGATTGCAAAAGAATCAAATGGAATAACACATGTAAAGCACTGAGACCAGGATCCAGCATACAGTAAATGTTAGTTAATATTTTTTAATTCACATAAACACACTAAAGAGGATAATGAGGAAGAGAAGTTTTCGTTACTTTTCTAAAGTCAAAAAGTCAGGGAAATTTTGGCATCAGGATTTGAATACAGATATGGCTGGCACCCAATTCAATATTCTGCCTAATATTCTCTTGTTACTGTTGGTGAAAACTCAAAGACTCATAGCATGATTGAGTGAATGATTCTTTGGCCATCTGATTAATCTATTAAAACAGAGCCAATATCCTTTTCTCTTTCCTTTCTTCTTTTCTTTGCATTTTTCTTTTTTTTTTTTTTCCAATTCTCTAGCCCAAAGTGAGGGAAATATAAAATGGATAATGATAATATTGATATTGTACTAGATTAAGATGTTTAATTAAAAAAATACCCCAAGACAGCTTTAACCAAGACAGAATTTAATTTCCCTTTCACATAATTGACACAACAGTCTGAACAGAGGTAAGCAATACAGAGCTGGTGGGACAATGCTACCATCCTCAAAAGGTGGCTTCCAGAGTTGACCCCGGCATCATCTTCTCCCAGACAGCAGGAAAAGAGAGAAAGTCCATGGCAAGTATATTTGAAGAAACAATTCAGAAATTGTCCTCAGAAAGTCCAAAACCTGGATGGGAAAGGCCAAACCTGGGTCTCAGGGAGAATTGGAAATATAGTCTGCAGGTTCTATTACTAAATGATAAAAGGGAGGGCAGATCTAGAGGGGGCAATTTTGGGCTCACCCATAAGAGTGTAGAGAACATAAGTACATGATCAGTAATGTCTCAGAGTTTCTTTCATACAGTATATCTGTTCCTAACGACTGAGAGTAGAAAGTTTGTGTCATAGGCATTGTGGAATGGGCCCATCACAGATTTTGTTATTGCTATATTGTTGAAACCAGCACCTTTCTTCTATGATAATAATTGATGCTTTTGCTTCCTGTTTCAGTACTACCTTTGTGAACAGTGTCCCCAGAACTGTGCAATGCAGCAATGCTGGTAGAACTATTTTATATTAAATTGTACTATCATGCTCACAAGTTACACTGAGTGATATTACAAGAAATAGCTCAATGAAACATTCCAATGTCTTTATGCTTTTAAAGGGGGGTGGAGGGGGGTGGTATTAAGATATAGTTGATTCAATCATTCAGCATTCCATGAAGATCCTCAGCAGAAATTTCTCCTAGGCCATATTGGTGGTAAAATCTCTATCTCTCTCTCTCTCTCTCTCTCTCTCTCTCTCTCTCTCTCTCTCTCTTTGACAATTTTTTTTCTCCTATAGAAAGAAATGGGAACCATTTAACTGTTTTGTTTTGGTTACTAGGAAACTCAGCCTAATCCACAGGCTACTTTCACACATTTATACGGCTCATGTGGTAAATTTTTCTTTTGTCATCTTGTTATTCTACATCATTTTCCTTCACTCTGATTTAGTCAATTTTTTACATGTTTTTATAATTCATCTGTAGGAATGGTGGGTTATACCAACAAATAAACAAATGCTGAAATTCTATCACATTTATTTAGTATACAATAATTAAATATGTCTGAAGATTACAGTTTTTCCTCTAACTTAAAGCATTTTTAACTTCTAGAATGAAAGGAAATTCGTTAACAAGTTTGGTCATTCCCTACAAAAAGACATGAATATAAAACTGCAAGTTGGTAAATTGAGAACTTGCTTTTAGTTTGGAGCAAGTGCTATTAATTTAACTTATGCTTAAGTAGGAAAAGGTAACGCTTACATATGGTGCTGTATCTCCAGTAGATTTGCAAACTAAAAAGGATTTTGCTTATGATAGAAAAACGGAAATGCCCATAGTGACTCTAACTTTTTTTTTTTTTTTTTTAATCGTGAGGGTAAAAAGATGGATCACTCTGGGAGAGAACTTGGGGCTAACAATGCAAGGTTTAACACCTTTCCTGTGATTACCTATACCTCTGGCAGAAAAATCTTTTCTGACCCTATGGGTCTTTGCCATGGTTTAAGCCAGTCGGGACTTTTCAGAATGGTGGATAATCAATTTAGCCTGATTAAATGCAGTTCCCATCTTAAATTATGCAAAACGTAAGGACCCACGGGTCAAAACTGAGGTAGAACTGAAACCCGTAGGCATTCTAGCAGTTAAGCCATCCTAGCAGTTATGGAGACTGAGCTATGGGAATGTGATTCTTAGTTGAATTGCTTTGAATAATTCTCCTTGCTTAGAAGCAAATGATGATGCATGCTGCTAAAGTCCAAAGAAGAAAAATAGTTTAATGATTTAGATTATGAACATCAGTATGAGAAAACCTGAAATGTAAAGCCCCTTCAGTCGATAACAGGACAGTTTTGTAAACCACTTAAGGCTGTGATAAAATCCTACTTGACTGGCCCACGAGCAGATGTGACAAGTTGAATTTATTTCCTCTCTTACCAGGAAGCTTTGCAGGAAACTCTTAACATATGGTGCTTTTCGCTTCCATCTAGAGCTATAAATGTTATTGGAAAAGGATGTTCCCAAGAGCAGCGAGTTTCTGACGTCTCTGCCAAATGGAGTCCAAATGATCCTTCTGTGGTTCTGAATTCCCTGAGTTCTTAGGAGTTGGCAACCAAGGGTCTCTGATCTAAACACAGCTCACTAATTTAATTATTTTATTATAGATCTGTGGAAGCTCTTTCAGACCAGTGACTTAGCATCTGTATTGTATCTAGCTATACAGGAAGCACGAGTTGGAAGGGTGTAAATATTTTGTTTCTTAACTGCTTTCGTTTGAAAGCTTGGAAATCATTTCGCACAGAAACCAGGCACCACAAGCTGAACACAAAAGAATGTGAAATTGAGATAAGTCAAATTTGCAGAAACTTTTCTCATGGTTAGAGCTTTTTGTACCATACATCAGATGCACAATCTACTATTCCATGGTGATATAGCAGTAAATGCTCGCAATGATTAGCAATTTTACAAAAATGAAATATTGCTAAGTAAAAAAATTATTGACTGTTATGATAGTTTATAAGACTCCACAAAGTGCTGAATACAACGTTATCTCATGCCTTTTTGAAGCATTTCATTTTAATAAAATAGAAGGACGACATTGATACTCTGACCATTAGAATTTTGCTGCTAGATGAAGTAATACCATCATTGCTAAGATAAAACTAATGGCACCAACTGGTTTATATTGTCCATGCAACGAGCTATGTTGAAATGTCATTCGGTTTGAGGCAGCAAAAGCAGTAAAGTAAAATATTTGAAAACTGGCATTTTTAAAGTTGTGTTATAAATGATTATTCCATAATTTGGGACTGATCATTAAGCCATACATATATATAAAACATATGCATGTATCTTTAACACTTTATAGCATTTTAATAATACTTTAGCACAAAATTAATTATTTTATGGCCACAAATATCAGGTATTTTCTAGCATATTTTACAGTTTCATAATATGCAAGAGTCCTAAAGATTCAGGTTCAATATATGTGTGTATATATATGTGTTGTAGTCTATATGTATGTCTCTATATATTTCTATATGTATCACTATGTACAGATAAATACCTATCACATATAATATTTAATGAATTTAGATATAATTTATCAGGAAAAGTACACATATACTAACCTACCACTTATACTATAGTAAAAACATTTTACTATAATTATACTATAGTAAGGACATACTGTAGCTATACTATAGTAAAAACATTTTGAAAATTTAATTGTAAATATAATTTAGCAGCTCTCTTTGAAAACCTAAATTATCATTTGAATCTTTGAACTCAAAGATTTAATATATGTTTAAGGGGGAAGAAAAATTCTAACAATAGCTATACATTTAAAATCACTCAATTACAAAATTAAATGTTAATCATTATAAACTAATAAGCAATACAAAACCTTTTAAAAAGTCTTATTTTTGCTAGCTTAATATTTAAGAATCAATAAACATCTTAAAATTATCAATAGTATTCACTTAGAATGTCCTTATTTAAAAATAATTTTAATTTCATTTTTCTTGAATGTGATGTAATCATCGAGTTCATTTTATTACTATATTATTAAATGCATTTCTAAATTAACATAGCACTTTCAGAAATTCTAAGAAAATGTTGTCCTTTTCTATTGGTGTTTACCCTTTTCAAGACACTGCATCCCTAACTTTAATTTTTATGAGCATTAGAATTATTTTTTGGTAGACAAATCCCCTTTAGCATTGCTAAAAAATGAGGACAATTCTAGATGCCATTCAACTATCATGCCATTAATCAGGTAGCTAACCTAAATTAATACTGAAATTGTTTGTATATGTGGCATGCTTTATTGTTAATAAAATTATACATCCATGCCACAGTTAATTTATTTTCTCAAATGTTTACTTTTCCAAATTGTTTTCTTTAGTTTTAAATGAAAAACGAAATTTATTGGACCCTACTGCGATATATATTATGACTTCCCTAATTTAACTTTTTTTCCCCAGGTTTTGGTATTTCACTTGGTTCTAAAACTAATTATAGGTTTTCAAACTATCCAAAAGAACAGTGGCATTGAAAAGATTCAGTTGTTGGGTATCCCTCATGCAATGATTAAATCATCAAAAACAATTTGATGGTTGACTGAAATTATCATGTTGCAAAAACCTAAATCTTGACTCGTGTAATTCTCTTTTCTAAAGGGGGAAAAGAAAACAACACTATGCAACTGAATGTGGTTGAAACCAGCTTTAAAAAATAGAGCTATTTTCTAAATTCACTGACATTTTATAATTAGAAGGTTTTGTTGTCATCTAAGACAAACCCCCAATTTTTCGTAAGAAGCAAATGAACCCCCAAATTATGAAGCACATAGATTTTGAGAGCGGCGAGGACCATTTAAAAAATCATGGAATAAATTTAAATTGTGGCAATCTGGGTTGTTTCAACCAAACAGGTGCCCTGACTAGATCAAAGTGCTGATGTCCAAAGCTCCTGCATCTGAACTCCTAAGAAGTTGCTCTATGCACATTGTCACATGGGTTGAGTAAGGACAACTGGAATAAAAAAGTAATTGAGCTTTTATGTTAGAAGGGCAAAGATTAACAAGTCTACTGCTCTCTATCAATAAATGAGGTCCAGAGAAGTAACAGCAATTCCCAATTAAGTTTGATGTACTTTTTAATTATGTGTTCCAATTCAATGGGGTAATTTGACCACTTTAGATTTTGTTAAACAGGCAAACAGAGAGAGCTCAAAGGAATATAAAAGTTAATTCAAGAGAAGAATTGGGAACTTTCCTGAAAGACAAATTTGGAACTTTACTGAAAACCACTCCTTACGTCTATGGATATGGAATAAGTAATAATGACAAGTGTCTTTAAGTACATAATAAGGTTCCCCAAACTAATAAAATGATATTCAATTTTCCATAGAATGTACCATCAAATAATATCTGGCTAGTTGCTACTTTTGTTTGGTACCTGATGTCCCAGTCACTCTTCACACATTATTTGACTCTTCCCAGTCTTATGCCTCACATTAATATTTTTCTTGCTTTTCATGCTTCCCCTGATTATCCACCACATTTCATTCATACTAACCTCTCTATGGCATTTCCCATTATTATAGTAAACGTGAAGCAGCCAACACTGAGGGCACAATGCCAGGAACTTAAAGATGTACCCCTGAGAGTTTAATTAACAGTTCTTTGTCTTGTTCTTGATCTGCAAAATTGATACATACACAAAATAAAAGGCAGATAGCATTTAAAAAATGAGGTTAAGCAAAGAAATATTTTCACTATCCAGAAGAGAGAAAGAAATAGTAATTAGCTAGGAGGACGTGTAAGAGATGGCGAAGGGAAGGGCTAACGTTCATATTCTCGTCACTAAAGATTATTTATCAGATCTTTTCATGACCTGGAAAAGTCTACTCATTTACCACCATTTCTGCTTCCTACTCTGCATCTTTTTGTTTGCTCAGGCTCTAATGACGTTTGGAAAATTGTCTGTCTTAAGTCACTTTTGAAATGGCCATTCATTAGTGACACATACTGTGGCTGTGACATCGGGCAGTCAGTTGGTGCCCAAGTTAGAAAAGCAACCTTCTCCAGCTTTATGATACTGACACATAAACCCAATTTAGTATAGCTTAAACACAATATCCATTTATAAAGTGACTGAGGGAAGTCTTAAAATCCTCGAGATTTAAACCTCAAAATACACGGAAAATATGTCTCTCACCATCAGCCTATCACATCCATGACTCTTTCTGAATCTACCCTCCTTTTGTAGACAGACAGCTCAGTAGGTTGCTCAAAAATAAAGTTTACTGTGCGATTACCACAGTATAGTGGGAATTTGCACCCTCTTCTATAATCTGCCACAACCTTGACAGGTAGAGGTATACAGACCTGTTTCCTGCCATGTATTCCCTGACCCAAGATGAGAAAAAATTAAGTGTAGTATCCATATTGCATCTACTATATTAAAATCAGTCAAGTGGATAACATTATAAACAAATACTTTCTTTTAATTTTTATTTTCTCTGCTTTGAAGTACTTGTTAAGATAAAGTTTATGCACTCAAATAATCATGTCTGAAAAATGATAATGCTTCTGTTTATCAAGTACAAATCGACAATTATATTTAAAAATTTGAGAGTATAATTAAACATGTATTTATTTTTGAACTAGGAATAAGTGGGCTGTGTAAATTAGCACCTGCCCCCAGGTCCCACACATAAAAGAAACTGCTGAAGTGTTATAAACCAAAGGTGGATGATAACACAACCCTTACTATAACGTAGGGCACCAGCCTTGAAGGGACCCTGGCCTTGGAGTCAGATGGCTTACTCTGGGGCCCCCCTTCTGTCATTTACTTCTTTGTGACCTCAGGTAAATTACTACACTGCTCCGATTTACAGTTTCATTACCTTTAAAAGGAAGTGCCTCTGGTTTGTTGTGAGGATTAAGGAAATTCTTGTGTATGAAAGTGGCCTTGCTTGTGAAAGTGTAAGCTCATCAGTAAATTTGAAAGATAGCTGAGGACAATATACAGATATACAGTTCTCGTGATGTATTTACAAAGGTTCATACAAAGTTAGCTTTAAAACAAACAAATCACTACAACAGTAACAAACTTTGGTTAGGGCTGATCCCACTCCAAATCTTCAGACCCTAGGATTATCACATCCATCCCTGTTCTTCCTCTCCTAATACTCTCTGAATGAAAAGTACAATAAGTTCCGACCACAAACTCCTCTCATTAGAAGTCTCTCATCTCCTCACTTCTAATGAGATCTGTTTCTCTGTCTCATTATTATCCCTCCCCTCCCCATCCCTTGATAGCTCACAATTGTCTTAGTTCATCAGCCCCTCGTCTGGCCTCATTTGCTTGCCTAACCAGCCTTGACACTAGGGTCAGCCATTGTATTAGATTTTCACACTCTCTTGCCCCAGAGCTGCTGTTCCAATACACAAGAATGGGTAAATACCCTCATTTGCCTTCCCAACTCCCAGTCCCAGGCTGCCAAACATTGCCTAAGAAAGTCACAAAGCCAGGTTGACTGGTTCCACTACACTTCCGAGCTTTCTGAAGTCAGCTGGGCCCTCACTGCTGCCTGACAGTACTTGTTCTCATGGATGATTTACAGCCCTCTGAATTTCCTGTGGTGTCAATTCCAAGATTTCCTCCCACCCTCAGTTTTTTATCTGATATGATCTCCCAGTTCTTAGAGAAAGTCAAGGCCAATGTTTGATTCCTCTTCTTTTCTTCTCTCCATGTAAAAGCTCAACTTTGCTTTCTGATCTCATAGGAAAGTGCTCTCCTCTCCTGTGATAAGCCTTTCACTAAGCTGAGCCCTTCCTTTTTCACTAAGACTTTATTACATCATTTGTCAGCATTTTTCCCCTGATCCAGGCTATTTTGCTTCCTTCCTTGAAAAATTTATTGAATGGAGAGTGTAGTCTACACTTATTGTTTCCACCTTTTTTGCCATCTACTCACCCCTTGTGCTCTGCTTTCTGCTCCAATAAGTAAGTCCAAAGATGGTTTTACGACCTTCCCCATTTTTGTTTTTTGTAAAGCAATTGACATATTGACACTGCACTGTCTTGAAATTCTCTAAGTTCTCTCCAAAACCATTCTCTGTCAGTTTGCATTTCAGTTTCAATGGTACCCATATCTTCCCAGATACCTAGGATTCAACCTCTAGAGCCATATTTGTCTCCTCACTCTCTTCTGTGCTTTATGACCAATAGTTGATGTGTTTATTGCTTCCATTTCTGCAGTATTTTTTTCATTTATACTTTATCTGAAATTACTTTTTCTGGGACTATTGGAACAGATTCATATAGTTTTCTCCTAGCTCCTTCTCTTTCAAGTCTTTTTCCCTACGATGCGTTTATATTTTGGGATTGTCAAGGTCTTCTTTAATCTGTCCCAATTTTTAAAAATGTTTAAAAATATCTTATTTATTTTTGAGAGTGAGAGAGAAAGAGCAGGAGCAGGGGAAAGGGCAGAAAGAGAGGGAGACACAGAATCCGAAGCAGGCTCCAGGCTCTGAGCCTGTCAGCACAGAGCCTGACACGGGGCTTGAACCCATGAACAGTGAGAACCTGAGCTGAAGCTCGATGCTTAACCAACTGACCCAACCAGGCACCCCTAATCTGTCCCAATTTTTATTCTTAGCACTTCCTATCTTTATCTTTTCAAAAGGAACTCCTGGTTCTTGTTCTTATAAAACCTGAGATTACCATTCACTTACTTCTGCCCAGAGGTGGGAAGTCAGGGAGATGATAAATCACATTATGTGGCTTTTGCCTCTCCAAACCAATGACACTGATACATATAACATGTGAATAAAAAGAGTACAAAGTACTTGGATACACAGATGTTTTCAGATTCTAAAAATTCATCAAGCTGTATATCTATGGTATATGAACTTTTCTCTGTGTGTAATATACTATATTTTCTATATGTATAATATACTTTGATAAAAATGTATGCATAATATACTTTTTGTATGTATAATATATTCCTATAATTTTTTTAAAAAAAATCAGTGAAGACAGGCTTAAATGAAAAAAAGAAAAGGTGGCAACATACAGTCTGAGCAACAAGTTTAGTAGGATAAAATAAGCCACGCAAGATTTTATTATCATGATTCACTGATTTCTTTTAATTCTTTGTCTCACAGAGTTCTTCCAAACATCTGGTACCCAAAGAAGCCATAGAATCTCCAGGACATCAAGATTATTATACTCATATTCTAGATAACATTTTATATTTGGCCAAAATGTATGACTGAACTATAGATAAGACTATTAGGAGAGACATTTGCAATTAAAACCCCATTTGAATTTATAATGTTACATGTTTCCCAAAAAAAATCATAAAATGGCCCAAGAAAGCAATTCAAAGATGACAAAAGTCAAGTTGCTAATACATTCATTTTATTCAATTAGAGATAGGATATCAGCACCATTCCTAAGTTAAAAAAAAAAAGTCTCTGAGTTATCTAAGTAACATACTTCAGTACTTAAGTACAGATTCAGGGATCAAACAGAACAGACCTGAGTATTGATTCCAGCTTAGCTATTTACTAACTGTATGACCTGGGAATGTAGCCTGAACCCTATGAGTTTCATTTTCTTCATTTGTGACATGAACATGACACTAACTACCTTTCAGAAAAATGGTGAGGATAAGAAAAGATATAAGCAATTTGAATAACACAACATTGGACACAATGCATTTAATAAGTAGCTGCTATTTATTATCTCTTATCTGTAAATAAGGTAGCTGAACTACAATAAACTTTAAAGTCCTCTCCTCCTGTTCTAACTTCTAAACTGTCTATGTTACCAATACCAAGGTCTCCTTTTCCATAATAGTGGCTGTTACTTGCAAGTACCAAGAAAATATTAAAAAGGGGAAACAGCCAATCTGATTTGTAGAGTCTTAATGACGTCATAGTATCAACAGACATTTTGGGAGCTAAATTTTGGGCATTAGTCTCTCTCAAAAAATTAACTATTCCCCCATTTTAGCATCCTCAATTCAGCATGTGGAATTGGTTTTTGCTTCAATTAGAGACTTTTTTCCAGGGGATTTTTTTCTAATTTGTTGTTTATTTTCATTATATTTTATAATATCCCTTCTAGTATCTATTGCTAGATTAGACAACAACCGAAACTACATTAGATGGAAGACACTCTAAGGAAATGCAGGTTCAGGTTTTCAGTGTCAGCCCATTTAATTTATAAGGAAACGAAGTGAAAGAGTCCATTGTAATGGACGCTGTATTATGTCACCCAAATCCTTCAGAATTGAGACACCCCTTCTTTAGGGCATTGGGAATGTTAGCTGCTGACTTCTCATGGTTGAGTCTCTTTCTGGCCTCCTCCCCAGAGGCAGCCTATTATACTTAGAGTTCAGTGGGCTGGCTTTCTTTCCTTAATTCAAGGCACCTCTAAAACACCATCCCATCTCCAGAGATTCCCATGGAATTGTCTGAGGTTTCTTTTGTAATTTTTCCTTCTGTCCAATCTTGTCTCCTTCACCTTGATGGGTATTGTTCCCTACAAATATGCAGCTCTCTACTTCAGAATCTGTTTCCTTGGAAACCTGTTCTGCCACATCCATTATTATCAAATATCGGAAAATAATTGGGAGGACATTTTCAACAAATAGCTTTAAAATCAACACTCTCTGCCTAGGCTTAAAGTTCAGAATCAGTCTCCCAAATGTTTTGAAGTTACCTTCATCCATATGACCAGACGTTTATTAACTCAGTCAACTTCTATAGATATAAGAAAAGAAGGAATGTATAATTCACTACTGGAATCATTGTATAAAAAAACTACCTGTTTTTTATACAATGCCTAATATAACCTAGAAGACCTGTAAATAATTAGGGAGTTTGACCCTCTCTATTTGTAAAGTGGTTGACTTTGTTAAATTTGGCTATGGATGGAATGTAGATCATACTGACAATGCTACGTAATTTCACAAATGTTGCATTCACAGCAATGTGACATGCCTGGGAATCTCATAGTGGCCAAAGGATAGTGACTGAAGCAATTGGGTATCATGGATCAACAGAGCATTTGATAAATGAGTTAGTGTTATTCTCATTTCTACCCATTCTATACCTACATCCCCATGATGAGATGACTGTCCTCCTGTCAGATACCTACTCAGCCAGGCCCCAGAGTGCAAACATTTGATGCACATACCAGAAAGATCAAGTATCAACTGAAAAATGATCTAATCAGTTAACACAACTCCTTGTGCCTACATTTAAGTACAGAGGTGAGAACCTGGCACAACAAAACCTACTTTAGACTAATAGTCCAATAATACAACTTAGATAATCATGAGGCAGAAAGTAAAAGTCTAAATTAGCTGTTTACAAACTTTTTGAACCCTTTACACTACAAATTAGTGAGGATTATAAAGAACATTTGTTTTTTATGTGAGCTACATATATCAATATTCTCCATATGAGAGATTAAAACTGAGAAATGTTCAAAATATTTATTTAAAATTATAATAAACCCAGAACATAATATAAGTAACATATTTTTATTAAGAATATTTCTCGGGGCGCCTGGGTGGCTCAGTCGGTTGGGCGGCCGACTTCGGCTCAGGTCACGATCTCGCGGTCCGTGAGTTCGAGCCCCGCGCCCCGGGCTCTGTGCTGACTGCTCAGAGCCTGGAGCCTGTTTCAGATTCTGTGTCTCCCTCTCTCTCTGACCCTCCCCCGTTCATGCTCTGTCTCTCTCTGTCTCAAAAATAAAAACGTTAAAAAAAATTAAAAAAAAAAAAAAGAATATTTCTCTAAAACAAAAACAATGGTGAAAAGAATAGCATATTTACTTTTGCATTTAATTTTTTGTGAGATACTGTTTGGAAGCATGTAAAGAAACTCTGGCCTCATGCAGATATGTGATTGGAAGAAGAAAGAAAGTATAGTTCAGTAGCTAACTATGAATATTCTTTAATATTATACCATACCTTGACATGTGTTAGTTTCTTAAAGTTAGCTGCAATGTAGAATCTGAAACCATCTCACAGACTCTTCATACTCTACTCTCTCAAAACTATTTGACTAAAAACAAACAAACAAACAAACAAAAAACTAGTTGACTAACTTGCACTTTGAATGGATCTTTCACCCATGCATGATTCTGTAAACTTAGGGGTTTGTAAAATATTGATTCATAGAGTAATGCACATTTTCCAAATGTTGACATATTTTCTAATACAAGAGAAAATGATTACATTGTTTTGTTTGTTTTTTGAGAGAGAGGAGAAAGAGTGTGTGCACATGCAGGGGGTGGGGCAGAGAGCAAGAAAGAGAGAATCTTAAGCAGACTCCACGCACATTACACAGCCAGACCTGGGGCTCGATCCCACGACTCTGGGATCATGACCTGAGCCGAAATCAAGAGTCAGATGCTTATCTGACTGAGCCACCCAGACACCCTAATTGCATTGTTTTTTACATTGAGTACCTCAATGAACATGATGACCACCATTATAGTTTGGTGCCACTGCCTTAATTCCTGCTAGGGTGCCAGTGGTTTTATCCACCATTGCTTTTATATCATCAGTGCAAAACTTATCTCAGTGGAAATGACAAATAACATCTTACTATTTATATAAAAATAGTTTTGATCTTGCAGACTCCTGGAAATGTTTTGCTACACTCAGGGATTCCATGATAAACATTTTGAGAACCACTACTCTAGCCTGGCTTAGCCAAGGGCAAAACCCAACATTTTGGGTGAACACTTGGCACTCACCAGGATAAATGGGAGAGTAGAGATTCAAATCCCAATTACCCGTCTCCGTTCTTGTTTCCACCCAGATCGCAAATACAAAACTGGGGTTGAAAGCAGACATGAGATTAATGGACATAAACATTTTTCCCCTGTGGCAGCAGTCTTATAAAATACGCCCAGAGAGTATTTTGTAGTTATCCCTCCTGAAAGTAAATATGACCATCCCCTCAGGCTGGATCATTCTCATCAGCTCCCAGACCCTAACGCCAAATAAATGCCAATTGCACTACAGTCTTAGATATCCCGAAGAAAACTTATTGCACCAAATCCCTTCACAGAGTGTTTCTGTATAGAACAACTTTTTTTCTTCCCCCCAAATGTTCCTTTATATCTAACGCAAATATAAGTCTGCAGTACAAATGTCCCTCCCTTATTGTCTCATTAGGTCCAGGTGGAAGAACTAGTCAGCATGCTCATTATAATAGCAGGGCACATATATTTAAACAGATATTAAGTCACTCTTTAGCCTCTTTAATCCTTCAGCCTAAACAATCTTAGTTATTAACCTTCCCTCTCAGGTTCTATTTTCCCACCCTTTTATCATTTCTGTTACTCTTTGCTGGACTCTCTCCAGTTTTTCTACATTCCTCAAAGTGTGAGAACAAAACTAGACACCATCCTTTATTAAGGTCTTCACTAGTGCCAATGCAGAGGAAATATTACTTCCTGAAGTTGGCATGTCACACTCTTGTTAATATATTACCATCCAGCCTTTTAAATAACAGCACTGTTTTTGCTGACTGGTATTCACTCATAGGTTGGCAGTCACTCTAGACTTTCTGTCGTAGTTGTACATATGCAGACAGCCCCTATCTTTAATCTCTGCATTTTGTTTCTGGCTTTTGATTGTCACATCTTGCCCTTGCCCTATTTTACTTTCTCCTAGTTTTTCCTGCCAATTTCCCTAATTTATCAAGCTCACACTGAACTATTCCCGGTGTCTAAGATGTAAGCAATACCAACCACTTAATGTCATTCACACATGCTCTCGATTCCATCATTCTAGACATTCATTTAAAAAATACCAATTGAATTTGGGCACATTATTTTCTGGTTATGGAGGAGAGAAGTACAGTAGCTAAAATGGGCTTCTCAAAGTCACCTCCTTCCTACTTTTTCACTACTCAGAAAGTAGAGAGGTGCCCATATGCGGCCAAAAATAGAAATAAAGCAAATCCTAGTTCTGCTATATTTTAGAAATCCTACCTGTGCAAGGAATATTAACATGAGACTGAGTTGCTGCATAAAAAAACACCAAAACATACAGGTATTTATAGAAATAGACATTAATTCCCTCTCATAAGAGACCGCAGGTAAGCAGGCAGGTTAGAGGTGAGGACCACATGTTCATTCAGAGATGCAGGTTTCTTCCATGCTGTTGTTCTATCATCCTCTAGAATATTGTTCTCATCTGCATGATTCAAGCTGACTCGAACTCGGCTTTTCAGAGGAGGAAATGAGTGTGAAGTTGTGCTCAGTGTCTTCAGGGCCAGCCCTAGAAATGGCATGCATCACTTCCACTCCAGTGCCATCAGTTTCACCCCAGTGCCATCTCCAGGAAGACTGTTACCTGCAGGGGAGAGTGGAAAGTGCAGTAGTTTCATAGAAGATGAAAGAATGGATTTTGGTGGACAATTGCAGCTTCTGCCACCAAAAGTCTAGATTAACTTAAATGGTACAGTCTATCATGCCCAGCAGGGATCCTCCCAGGGGTCATGAAAAATGACCCTTCTCTCCATAACTGTTTGCCAACTTTGTTCATGTGGCTATCATCAGCCTTTTTTTCAAAACCACTGTCCTAAAGAGGCCAGATCTCTGTCTACACACTCGTCGGACCATGGTTTTCCATTCTACTTCCATGGCATGATAAATAGAACCACCCTTCACTCTCTTCTCAAGCTGGTTGTTTCATAACTTGAGTTTGCTTGAAAGTCCTGAAAGATGAGTTAGGCTTCAGAATTAGACTCACCGTAGTATATCTTCCATGGAAGAGAAAGCCTCAAGAATCTGGACTGTAGTTTAGGCTCCACTGTTCTGGACCTTAAGGGAACAATCTGACTTTTGCTTTTCAGTTTCATCACCTATACAATAAGAATCACATCACTCTCTAATGCCTTCTGAGATCACTAAATGTAGAGAAAGGGTGAACATTTCATGGCAATGTGTTGGTATTACTGTAAAATGACCAATCTCAATCAGGTAAAAATAAAAACACTTTAGACAAGTTATCCCACCCGCATTCTATTTGCAGTACCCAGAGCGCCCTCTCTGGTATTAACAAGAGGGATGGTGAGGGTTTGGATGGGAGGCCAAAAAAGTGATGGCTGGTTTTGATTATGTAAAATAAGTATTTTATTAATAGTTGCTGGGAACAGAAGGACCACATCTTCACATGAGAAACATCAACTCCACAAGGGACTGGGCTGCTGACCACCTGGAGGGGCATTGTGGACCACACTTCATGAACCACAACTCTAAAATTACTGAAAATGGATTTTCAAAAATCTTGTAGAAATGTGCCTGGCCTATTGTTTGAGCCCTTTCCAAAAACAATGACTGTGCGTGATTACCTTTTTGCATGCTAATTCAGCAGTTTTATTTTTATCCTCTGCATTGGCCTTGCTTCTTAAAAGTATTCCTGACAATGCCCTGGGTGAGTACAACCCAGTTATACTGTAAAATGGCGGTTTGGGCATACTCTGGTTCTTTCTCTTTCCATCTTCTTCTTCCCGTCTGACTAGCTCACCTAATTACACAGTAAGTCACTGATTCTATGACACAGGGAGAAAAGTCTTCCTGAGCTAGTCAATTGATGCTTTTATTTCACTCAGGGAAAACTTATCAAAGGAGACAAGGAGCCCTAAATGCAGCAGATATTTGATGCTAGTGGTAAGCTTATATTGTTGCCATAGCAACCTTGTCATTAAGGATGTTTCAGCATTTCCTATTAACCTCTATTTTCAGAGGTTTATAACTTCTTGGCAAAAATTCCCTCCAGGCTAAAATTTGGTATACATGATCTCAGACGTGCCAGGTGTCAGTGAATATATACATATATAGTATCCATTTTCTCAAAGAAAGGCTGGTGACTTTCCAAATGAATTATCTCATTTTTTCGTAGTGTACAAATTCATTAAATTTAGTGTTAACTTGATTATTTTTAAAAGATTCTTATGGCAACATGACTAAGCACCTGTACGATTTACTGTTTTCTGTTGCTTTCTTTCCTTTTACCTTACTAGCTGGCATGGTCACAGTGCTTTATTGCAAATATCACTACGAGAGACTTGACTGGCTCAAGATTAGTTTCAAATTCACCTAAACACGGGCAGTTACAAGTGGAGACTATGTGAATCTGGAGTTTTTATTTTACATTTATCAGAGTATGGGGAAAAATAAAAGCAATCTAGCTGGTTGTACAGTGCAGGAGTCAGGAGTGATGGAAAGGCGAGGCTAAGGTCTGAGCTCACTGTCTCTGTCTCTTTTCCTCTTGTGCTCAAAGTGGCCACATTTTCCATGGTTTGTTTCGTCTCATTTAGGTAATTTCTTAACCCATTTTGCAGTTTTTTGCATTTTCTTCACTTTTTATTTTGAAGCATTTTAAACCCATAGAGCAGTTGCAGGAATAATAGAATGAACATCCATCTACCTCTTCCATTAACCAATTGTTAACATTTAACTAAACCATTTGAGAGTTGTTAACATTATTATACTTCAGGCTTAAATATTTCAGTATGTATCTCCTAAGAATAGAGACAGCCTCCTATGTAACCACAAGACAATGATCACACCCAGGACATTTAACATGAACGCATATTACCTAAAATAATTCTTGTGCAGTGTCCTCAGCTGCCTCACATATTCTTTTTAGCTTTGTTTTTCATCTAGGATCCAATCAGAGATCATACATCACATTTGGTTGTCATATCTCTATCGTCTCCTTGAATATTAAGTGTTTCTCTAATCAATTTTATCCTTCATGACTTTGACTTTTCTGAGTCTTTTCTGAGCATCGCTCAGTCGTTGCCTCGTGATTCAATTCGGGCTGTACATTTTTGGCAAGGATGTTATACTGGTCATACCAGTCCCTTCTCTGTATTACACCAACAGGAACATCATGCCACTTTGTCATTTTGTCCCATTATTGATGCCCACTTTATTTCTTGGGTTAAGTATTATAATTCTTTTTCAGTCCATTTTGTGTTTTTAATATAACGTATTAAACCATCCCCTTAGTGTAATGTATTCACTGTGTTCCAGTTGCATTTGTGTTTCCCCCCATGCCATACACATGTATATCCAGGTATATAAATCCTTACGTGATTTTTAAATTTTCCTCCAGTGGGATCAATTCCTGTAAGTGAGATTATTCCATCAAAGCATACATGCACTTTAATTTTAATAGAATTTGTCTGCTTGTTTTAAAGACTGTGTGTCCTCATACTGCTCATATTGAGAGAGACGTTTTTCACATGCCCACCAATAATAGTATTCTGAGTTGTTTCAGAGCTTTCCTCTCTGATAGGTGTAAAGTCATGATATCTTATTAACACTTTATTGCTTTTTATGGATTAATGTGTTTGGGCAGCTTTATCTGTTTATCGGCTATTTTGATTTACTTATCTATGAATTGCTTCTTCACATCATGTGTTTATTTTTCTAAAAGAACTTTTATTGCTCTCTAGTGAATTTGTAAAAGATATCTACATATTACAGATATAAACCTCTGTCTTTTTTTTCTGTGTTATATATATATATATATTTAATTTATGGTCTATGATTTTGGTCTGATTTGATTTGTTTTATGATAGGACTTGCCATTTAAAGACTTTTAGAATTTTTTTTTAAGCTGCTCAGATGCTGTTTTTTTTTAAGTTTATTTATTTATTTTGAGAGAGAAAGAGCAAGTGCACAGGAGTGGGGAAGGGCAGAGAGAGAGAGAGAAAGAGAGAGAGAATCCAAAGCAGTGCACCAGCAGTGTGGAGCCCGATGCAGGGCTCAAATTCACAGACCATGAGATCATGACCTGAGCCAAAACCAAAACTAGGACACTTAACCCACTGAGTCACCCAGGGACCCCAAGACTCTGAGAATTTTTATATAGTAAATTATGTATTTTGTTTGACAGCTTCTACATTTCCAGTTTAAGGAAGCAGATCACTCCTATCCCTGGATTTTATAGGTAATCTCCTAGATTATTTTGCAGAATACTTATTTAATATTTAAACAAAATTAATGTTTACTCATTTTTGAGAGAGAGAAAGAGAGTGGGAAAGAGACAGAGAGCAGGAGAGGGGAAGAGAGAGAGGAAGGCACAGAATCCGAAGCAGGTTCCAGGCTCCATGCTGTCAGCACAGAGCCCGATGCGGGCCTCAAACCCATGAACCGTGAGATCATGACCTGAGCTGAAGCCCGATGCTTAACTGACTGAGCCACCCAGGCATCTCACTTATTTAATATTTTTAAGACTTTAACATAGCTGTAGCTTAATTTTATAAGGACAAACATAGTATTTAATTTTATTATCTTCCAGATGAATAGCGATGTAACAGTTTTTTTTTTTAAATAGCACACTTTATTAAATAATTTTATCTTTTCCTACTAAATAGAAATGCCCTGTTAATCATGTTAAATTTATATATGTACTGGAATCTGTTTTTTCATTTTCTTTTTCTTTCCACTGACTTGTCTTTTTATGTACCTATGTCATGTGGATTTGAATAAATATTTTCCCATTTTAGGTATCTATTCTGATTTATTGTTTGTTTAATCACAACTGCTCTCAATTATTTCCTTAGATTGAGGTCTTTGGGTGCTATTTTAAAAAAAGTAGTATATATGCACAAAAATATTTTTACCATAATAGGTGAATGATAATTTATCTGTTTATAGGACTATTGGATTGGGTTTCTGCCCCTCAGAAATTTGTAAGGTATCCACAGATAGTATTCTTTCTTAAAACTTGCAATGTTGCAGATGAGAAGTCTGAGGCCAGTCTGATTCTTTTGCCTTTTTCAGAAACTCATCCTGGGGCACCTGGGTAGCTCAGTCGGTTAAGTGGTTTCAGCTCAGGTCATAATCTCCTAGTTTGTGAGTTCAAGCCCCACATGGTCTCTGCGCTGACAGTGTGGAGCCTGCTTGGGAGGGTCTGTCTGTCTATCTCTCTCTGCCCCTCCTGCACATGCATTCTCTCTCTCTCTCTGAAAATAAATAAACATTAAAAAAAAAAAAAGAAACTCATCCTGTCTCTCAAGAACTGTATAACATGTTCTCATTGTTTTTAGAATTCAAACAAATTACCTGTATATATCTATTTATGTGCGTGTCTTTTATAATCATTCCTTCTTGGAACACAGTGAGTCCTTTCAATTTACAAGTTCAGTTCTTTTTTCATCTTAGGGAACTTCTTTAATGATCTGTTTAATTATTGCCCATCCATTTCTTTTTAACTTATAGTTTTGGAATTTTGATTAATCTCATGCTAAGTTTCCTGGATCTATCCTGTCAGTCTCATAATTCACCCCATCTCCCTTTCTCTATTACCTTTTTGTTAATTGCGTTTTTTTTGGAATAAATTTTAAAATTAAAATTTATTCTATTTAATATTTCAAGTCACCAAGTCACATGTCAACCATATCCATACTCTTCTTATAACAATTCTTCAGGTTTGAAATCATGAATCTGTGCCCAGCAATTCCATGTCTGTGCATGCATGTGTTGATGTACGTGTGTATACCTACTGTACATTTGCATCCTCCATGGTATTTTTACTGTTTTCCTTTGCCAGTCCATGCCTGTCTCTTTGTAATAGTTCTGAGTCAAAGGGCATATGGCTTAGTGGTTTTTATTGATATTCTCCCCAGTTGCTGGGCAACTAAAGTTATAAGATTATTTTTCACCCAGACTGATTGATAATTGGTCTGGTTGCTAAAGGATCCTAATTGGTGGCATTCCCAAAAGCGAGGAAAAGAAGTGATCTTTATGTAGGTCAGCCATTAGCATCAGCTAGGCCTCAGGTGCAAGAAGATGCAGTCCACCCACGAAGCTGCTTGTTGGCCTGTTGAGTGGGTACCATGTACACTAAAGTGAGATCAAATTTGAACTTATCCTGAGAGAGCTATGCTCTTCTGAGGGCCAACTTATTCCAAATACACATTGCTTTATAACTTTGTAAGGATCTCTGACTTGGGTTTCCAGGTTCTTACCAACCCAAAAAGAATAAAGCCCACATGCACCCCTTTTATTAGAATTACAGTAGATTTCAAGAAAAGTAGAAAGATGAGGATCAACAAAGAGGGTGGAGAAAGGCAGCCATTACAGGTCCCAAACTGCTGAATGAATCCTTTCTATCTGCTTTTTTTCTACCATGATTTTACAAGTACATGCTTAAATGTATATTAAATTTATCATTGAAGTCAGTCTAAAATTTTCCACTTTCTTTTGTAAATGTGAAGTTTTTGAGACATTTCCAACACCTTTCTATACACACCTCTCCAGCACTTGCTTTCTTATTTGGAATTATAAAATCCATAAATTTTACTTTTTTTTAATTTCAAAGAAAATCTCTTACCAAATTTTATTCACATTCAAAATAATATTAAAATTTATCCCAACACAATTAACACATTTAATGGCTCAAACCATCAGTTATTTTCAGCCATGATGTTCTCATTATAATTTGATTTGTTTCATCATTTTAGAACAGATTTGCCAGCAGTTTAATAGTTTACCCTGGAAAGAACACAAACTGGGTGGCACAGGATTAAGCCCCTGTCCATTAGAGTTGCTTTCTCTTGTCTTCATAAATGAATGACAAATTGTATGGAAATAGAATTCTTGGGTCAAAAGATTTCCCCACAGAATGCTAGAGCTGTTCCATTTTCTTCTCTTGTTTAAGGTTGTAGAAATGTGGAGTCATGTTTTATGCTTCTTATACAGAATGTGCTTTTTTGTCCCCTTGATGTTTGCAGAATTCTGTGTCTTTGAAGTTTCTACTTTCACGAGGCCATTTTAAGTATGATTTTATTTTTAAATTTGGCCAGAGTATTGTACGTACTCTTGGCTTTTAAAATAAATGATCTCTTTAGAGTTGAGAATAATTTCTTCCATCCATTTTGTTTTTTATATCTATTGTTTCTTCTTTCTAAAATGCTTTATTACTTATATTTTGAACTTCCTGAATCTAGCCTTTATGCACTTCCATCATTGCTTCCATGTTTTCCTTATCTGATCATTTCTGTCAGGTCCTGTAAATTTCTTCTAAATTCTACTCATAGCTTTTACTTTCTAGCAGTTACAATCTGCCAGAAAACAATCTTTTTTCTCATCACAATATAGTCCTTTCTGATAGTTTTTCTTGTCTGCTGGCTTGGGATTTCTTTGCTGTAAAAGTTCCAGATTAATAAAAAAAAAAAAAACCTGACATTCAGACATGTCTAGGTATATATGTTGAAGCATTGAAATCTGAGGCTTGAAAATGTCTACTTTTCCATCCTGCTGCTTGAAGACTTGATCTGATCAATGAAGCTGCATGTTCCTCCATGAAGTAATTAATCTTTGGATTGGTGTTTAGGCAACATGGAAGAACAAGATCGAAGGATTTGGTAGAAAGAAGTCACCCTGTTATCTCTGAACTGCTTATTTCTGAATTTCACATAAGTTGAAACACATTTATGTTTCTTTCTTTCTTTCTTTCTTTCTTCTTCTTCTTCTTCTTCTTCTTCTTCTTCTTCTTCTTTTCTTTTTTCCATAAGCCACTCTTATTTTTCACTCATTTTTAATGCCTTTCTAGGGATTATAGAGCCAGGCTCCTCAAGTTTAAATGACAGCATTGCTGCTTAATTCCTTTCATGGGCTTTAGATAAAGTACTTAGGATCTCTGTGCCTCTGTTTACTCATCCATAAAATGGGAATACTGATAGTGCCTATTTCATGGTTTGTTAGAGTTAAATAGGCCACTGAGTAGAGTTCTGACATACAGTGAGCACTATACAAATGTCTCTATTATTATCTGTAGCTTTAGCATAGAATTTATCTTTGTCTCATACATCATGGATTACTACAGAAAAGCTGCCACAATGGCTATTTCTTTTCTTTGCATGTTTGCAAAGCACTCTTGTTATTGTGCCTATTGACTTGTTGGAGTAGTCTACACTGACAAGAAGTCTGGGTCATGTCTCTATCAAGTTTCAAAAGCTGGTGTGCTTCTTGACAAGACCTTACCTTGATGTTGCCTCTACTTCTCCATTTCAAGAGAAATTTAACAAAGGATTTGTCAGTTCCTTTACTGAGTGTCTATATTCTAAAATCTTCCATGAGTGACATCCATGCCTTAATACCTGCCCTTGAAACTAAAGGAAAATTTTCTCTATTCACAGGACTTCTGACCCCCAGCAATTTTCTGTGGATACCAACTGGGTATTCTATGATTTCATTCAATTTGCGTATTAACTACCCTGAGTTACCCCAAACCCCACAGGTTAAGGGCTCAATCTTATAAGACTCCCCGCCCTTCAGATGCCAATCACAAGTTGTGGGTTTCAAGGTTACACACACTTTTGTTGCCTACAACCCCCTTGTCAGGTTTGATAATTTGTGTTAATGGCTCGCAGAACCCAAGGAAACACCTTAATTATTACTATTATCAGCTTATTATAAAGAATATTATAAAGGATACAAATGAGTAGTAGATGAAGAGGTACATGGAACAGATCTGGAAAGATCCTGAGAGCAGGATCTTCTGTCCCTGTAGAGTTGGGTATGCCAGCCTTTTGGCACGTGGATGTGCTTACCAACCTAGAAGTTCTCCAGAATCCTTAGTTAGCATTTGTATTGAGGTTCCTTTACATTGGCAATTGGTGACCAGCTCAATCTCCAGCCTCTCTGAGCTCCCAAGATTGGAAGAGAGGGCTGAAACTTCTAAATTTCTAATCATATTATTGGTTCCTCTAACAACCAGCCCTATTCTGAAGCTGCCTAGAGGCCCATCAGAGTCACTTCATTAGCATAAACTCAGGTATGACAGAAAGGTGCTTGTTGTGAATGACAAAAGCTGGTCCTCTTATCCTAGCTCTTAGGAAATCCCAAGGGTTTTAGAAGTTCTGTGTCAGGAACCAGGGGCAGAGACCAAATATATATATTTTTAATTATGTCTCAAAAATATTTTCCCATATGCACTATATCTTACAGAAATTCCTCAAGTCTACAGATAGACTTCTATGTTGACCAATATGAATTAATCAGCCATAGATGTTTCTAATAATGGCACAGGTTGCTTTTCCTATTTGTAAATTTAATTAAAGCAGATGCTCATATTTATTTTTCCCAGAAGCTTAGGGTATGACCATGTGTTAAGAGTGTCTATGAGAGATGATGCCACATCCACCTCTCTGTTTGTGTTCCAAGTTGTCCCAACTTCTCATATCCCTGCTGAATCCTAGTCTTTGTTGGACTGCTGATTTACTTCCCTTTTGTCCTCAGGCTAGCTTAGATTTCTTAATGAGCAAGGGCTCATTTCAGGGAAAGAGAGAGATTTTTAGTAATTCCTGATTGTGTATTTTGAGCTCAAACTCAGATAGGACTATCCTGAGCCCTGGCCCTGCTCTAGACCACTGTAGTAATTAGGTTGAATGCACACACACACACACACACACACACACACACACACACACATACACACACACGTACACACATGCACACACACATACACAACTTTCCCCCTGATTGGTAGTACTGTCTGTTATAAATTTTTTATTTTAATCCTAGTCACACTATATGGTGTAGAATATATACATTCTAATGAAATGAAGCTCTCTCTACAGAAATGGTGGTTGAATGGATTGGGTGCATAATCATGTATTTAGGGCTGTCTGGGTCTTATAAGTTGTTATTAAGACATTATCTTCTCCTTTTCAATGTTTATTTATTTATTTTTTTTTTGAGAGATTGAGAGAGAGAGTGGGGGAGAGGCAGAGAGAGAGGGAGAGAGAGAATCCCAAGCAGGTTCCATGCTGTCAGCCCAGAAGTCAATGTGGGGCTAGATCTCATGAACCAAGAGATCATGACCTGAGCTGAAATCAAGAGTCTGATGCTTAACTGCCTGAGCCACCCAGGTGCCCCAAGACAGTATCTTCTTATAAGGACTTATTATTCATTGTGTATTTTTGTGTCATAATGAGGTATCCTAATCATGGCTCAAATTTACTTTGACTCCTGGCATATTACTTCCTATAATTTTTTCCCCAAAATTTGAGGTAAAAAGCTAACTACCTAAAGATCATAAGTTTCATAGTCTTGACCACATTTTTTTTAGAAACTGCCAAGCAAGATGTTACTTAATAACTACAGTCTTTCTAAAAATAATTTTTAAGAAGCTGGATATACATTGACAACATGTGGGAAATTGAAATATTTCCTTACATTAATCAAATTACATATTACTAGATAGGTTTCATTCTCTGGTGGTACATCCGTACTAAAAAAACTGTCTTTCTTGATTGTGCAACTATGATTCCAGGATTTGGGGGTTCAGTGCCTTTTTTGTTTTCTGGCCTTATTCTCATAATCACTATGTTTCGAGCTCATCAATTACTGCTTATTTGTACCATTGATCCAATACTTGGGCAAGTAGGGTATGAATAATTCTTAGCTCAGACATGGAGTAATAATTTTTAATCTGGGGGATATCCAAATGCTGGATTATAAAGTCAAAAACCTCAGAATCCAACTCCCATAATGGAATTAAATTATTGGCTACATGTGTTAGTACTGGAGTGATATTGTATTGAAAGACTCATTGTGAGACTGGCAAACACAGGTTTAATTCTTTAATCCTGTATTTCCAAGTACATTAAAGTGAAACCAGATCATGACCTTCTGCAACACTTTTGTTCCTCTCCAGTTCTCTTGTACTGAATACTTTATTTTTGCCAAACTCAGAAGTAGTTTGAATGCAGTATTGCAGTTTGCCTTCCTCAAGGTGGGTGGGTATCATCCAATTGGTTGAAGGCCTTAACAGAACAAAAAGTGGAGAAAAGAGGAAGTTGGCCCTCCTGTCTTGTTGGTTGAGCTGAGATATCAATCTTTTCTTGTCCAAAACACCCCAGATTCTCAGGCCTCTGGACTTAGACTGCAGCTTTCCTGGGTCTCCAGCTTGCAGATGGCAGATCATGGGATTTCTCAGCCTCTGTGATTATATGAGCCATACGTGTATATCTATCTATCTATCTATCTGTATCTATATCTATATCTATATCTATATCTATATCTATATCTATATCATCTGTCATCTATCTATGTATACCATCTATATCTATCTATATTTTTATATCTATAATTGTGTCTCTTGTATAACCTAACCAGCTGACATATGTATTGTATGAGGATATTTTAATATTTTTAGGTACTTTTCCCAAGTCTCTCCCTGTTATTTTAAATATTTTTACACAATTTTTAAGACTTAAAAATTTTTACTTTTAAATCAGTTCTCCCTGCCACCCACATCTTATTGGTTTTGTTTCTGTGGAGAACCCTAATAACCTAACATGCCACCCTTAAAATCTTTACTAAGGGGGAAATTAAATCGTTTTTAATAGTTAAAGTGATTTCTATACAGTTACATTTATTGGTATCCAAAATATGCTAGCTGAATTGCTGGTTTTAAGCTTTGGCATATAAGCCAATAGCTCTGAAACTCCCAGGCTCTAAGTGTCACCTCAAAATTTTCCATACATCAGCCTCCTTAACCCTCATTAAGAACAATATATAGATCATAGCTGGAAATAATGCAGGGATGCATTTATGTTAAAGTTTAGAAATTCTAAAGAAGAATTGTAAAACATGACCTGAGCTAATAACCATTATCTGCTAATTAATAAACAATTATGTTAATAAACAAACTTAGTAGCAACATTTTCCGATGCTCTTGAATGCGGAAAGCAATGTGATATTCCTCAATGAGCCCTACAAAGTTCTGGTTTCCTGGATTCAAGTCTCAGTTCTGCCAATTTAATTACCAACTAATCTTAAGCAGGTTGTTAAATCTCACAGAGTCTCAGCTTCCTCATTTGTAAAATGAAGAAGATAACATTTGCCTGAATGTGTTATACTAATACACAGAATTACTATGGATGTCATTGTAATTTCTTTACTCTCTGATACATCTTGAATCAATTCTTGTGCTGTTTCTATGTCCTCTTTTCTACAAAGAGTAACTTGTTTACTTCCAGAAGATAGAAACTTCCTCCCTCCAAGTTGTAGAGTCAAAAAACCTAACAAAGTTTTCTTATTCAAGAGAAGAAAATTGGGAAGAGAGTTATAGAAATGATGTATCTTATTTATTTGTTTGTTTATTTATTTATTTATTTATTTATTTATTTATTTTACTGCCAAATCTGAAAATAATCCTTTAGTTTGCTTTGTTATTCAGCGATTTAGTTTAAGTATGTGAATTGGGATGGCTCTATATTCAGCCTTGTGGCAAAGAATGTATTACTGAAACTGTGAGAAAGAGATCATTGTAATTGTGTCTCTTGTATAGTCTGGCCAATTGACATATACCTGTATTGTATGAAGATATTTTAATATTTTTAGGTACTCCCCCCCAATCTCTCCCCATTATTTTAAATATTTTTATACAGATTTCAAGACTTTTTAAATTTTACTTTTAAGTCAGTTTTCTCTGCCACCCACATCAGACTATATCTCCAATTCTCTAATGATAGGTAAATTGGGGGAAAAAAGATTCCATGTGTAGAAACCATATGTAATTAACACTTTTAAGGAATATTTTCTAGCTGTGCTAAAGATATGAGAGACTAACTGATTTGGTAAGGCTTGGGCTAACATAAATGAGGAGACAATCTTGCTCTCTCACTTTCCACATGTCATCTAAACCTGTTGATAATGCCTCTTATATATGTCTGTAACTATACCTCCCGAAACAATTTCAATTCTGCACACAATCACCACTTGTTTTACTAAAACACTAAACTCTTCACTGCTCTTGATTCCAGTCATGCCTCTCTTTAATCAGGGCAATATTTCTAAAACACAAATAAAACAATTTCACTACTCTCTTTCAGTGGTTCCCCATTACACTTAGGATTGAATACACCTTAGTATGAGATCTAAATCTCTTCATGGTGACTTATTTTCTTTCCATCTTCCCTTATAACCTCTACCTGTATCCTTTCTTTTACATTCTATGCCCTGCCCAGTGATGCTAAATACTATCCAGTTCCTGTACTATACCTTTCATTCTTCTGGAAAGTATCTCATGCCTATCTTTCCCCTTGAGCTGTGTAACACCTACTTCTTGAGGATGATTTTACTTCCCCTGGGTAGATTTCTTGAGTTTCCAGGGCTCATTAGTTGCCTATTTTCACACACCGTATAACATACCACTGTTGAATACCAACTCACAGAGCTTGTTTATTCCTCTGTCTACCCACAAAACTATAGCTTCATGTTATATTCTTCATTGTATCTTCTTAGAACAATGCTAACTGGTGCTAGATATCTACTATTTACCCTCCAGATCTCTTTAACACCCTGGAAATCTTGTTCTGTGTCCTAACGCTGATCCCTATAGACTGTATCAATGACTTTCAGTTGGCTTTTGCTAAAGGAAGACCCTAGCGTAAGATCAAAAGAGGGTGAAGATGAGTTGGAGGCTTGATTCCCCTGCCTGGTTGCCTTAGGTCCATTACATCTCTCCACTAAACGCCATAGTTCACCTTATCGCTCTTTCCAGGACCTGGTAACCACTCCTTCTGATTTCCCCTTCAGATCTAAAGATGGTAAACAATAAATATGTATTTAATTAATTTCAACTGAATCATTTTGCATGAAATACTCTTTCTCCTGGTGGATATGTCTTCTAGAGTAAAAAAAGCAAATGAGTTTTCTCACATCTGACTGCCCATAGATTGACCACTATATAGAGCAATATTTTCCATTCCACTTTTGATTCTTAGATGGTGTACAAATTAATATTTTATATTTTAATAATCACTTGTTTTGATATATAGTAAAAAAAACCCTTAACTAGCATATCAAACCTATAATTTTATGGATAGCAAGGGATAATGTACGGTTTTCTTATAGAATGCAATTAAGTGAAAACATTATTAATTGAAAGACAAATACTAAGTAAATAACATTTACCAAATACCGGTAGCAGTGGCTATGACAAACTGATGGGAGTATTTTGTGACGGCCTGGAATTTGGAAAATACTGCAATGAAAGATTTTGAGGCTGCATCTTGCTCAAATAGAAAAGGTTGTGATAGACTGATGACGTCTGCCATGGAGATTGGAAGGACAAAAAGTACACTTGCCAGGCATGTGTCATGTCTGGAGTCTCACCTTTTTTTTACCCTGGCAATCTGGGGAAGAGAATTTCTAGTTCTAATATCTTGCCCCAGCTGCCGTATTGGAGCTGGATATCTTAAATTAAAGCTGCCAGGTGCAAGTGTGAAAAAATGCATATTTCTCCTTTTGACAGAAATTTATCTTCTCTTATTACTCCAAAAGTTAAACTGAAGCTCATTCAATTACCCCAATGGGTACAAATACTCTCTTGTATTATTGGATTCTAGCAGAATCACAAAGATCTTGAGAGTCATCAGTGTTGTAATTGTGTGAACAGAAAAAGGTACCCTCCCATCTCTGAAGTCCATGACAGTGGAAGACATTTGTATATTCATAATTTTAATTTTGGTTAACAATCAATAGATTGCTAGAATCCTGATAATAAGATTATGGAATGAGGGAAACTTTGGGGCGTAAATATTTTATAGGAACTGAATAATTAAAAACTATTTCTGTGGCTATTGTCCTGGGTGGTGACTTGGTTTATGACTCTAGGCACACCATACTGGGGTTGAAACATTCAGTTGGTCCAATTCTACAGAGACAAGTATTTCATTTACTCACTTCTGTATAATTTATACCCCACCTGCCTCCAAAACATATGTTACATCAAAGAAAAAATAATAATAATGCACATTTGATTGGTTTTGAAGCACAGTAACAAGCTGTATAAATTAATTATACTTAGTATTTCCATCCCATTTAGTTTGGCTCTGATTAACCTAAGACTACCAGGGCTTCATGGATCCTGGAGCACCATCCAGACAAATAAAATGCTAGATTGAAATGTGTAAAGTTAAAACAAACAAATCATCATTATCAACAACAACAACAACAAAACTCAGTGACCTGATTAGTCCTGTTAGCATGTCTACACTGATTCAATTCACTCAATAATTTCGAATATCTTATTTGTACCTAGTACAAAGCATTTATAGGCAAATACCTTAAGAACTCAAAGGGTTAAAATAGGGTTTTTGTGGAAGAGGGGTGAGTATCTATTCAAAATCTTAGAAGTATCCCCCATTAAGTGAATGTCTAGTTTCTTATTGTGGTCTAACCTATTTACCAGAAGAAAATCAGCCACAGATATTCCCATTTTAAAAGACATGAGCTTAGTTTCTTAATGCTCATTACTCTATGTAGAAATCCATTTCTCTCTTTGCTGTCTCTTTACGAAATCTTTGTTTAATAATGCTCAGTAAATTAGGCCTCCATAGGCTTGCCTTCATCCCACCCTGCCAGTTTCTTTTCCTTTTTGTACCTCTGTAAAATATCTGCTTAGAGTCTCTGATTTGAAATGTTAATTAAGGTGGGCCTGGCCTCAGGTTACAGGGTACATTCCCTTTTTACATGCAAAGGGATATGCTAACTAGGTTACTTGGAATCTGGGGGCCAGGAGGGAGGCTTCCAGAAGACAACAAAAGTCCAGGAAGAATGGGGCAGTTCTCAGCCACTCTCTGGAAGCGATCGGTAAGACAGTGTTGGCTAAAATGAGTTAACTAGTACACAGAAGGGTCTGTGTTACCTTTTGTAACCTCTTAATGTTGAGTTTATATCCAGTTAATGTAGATATAATATGATTTAATTAGATATTCAAAAAAGCCAGATGTCTAGAGTAATCCTATCTACTAATTACAAAACAGGTAAATAACATTGAATCTACTTGAATTCAAGACAGTGATCTTAAGATTTCAAGGTTTCTGATGGGGTTGTTTATTTCAAATCTTCAGGGCCACCCTGAAAACCTAAAGATGATATCTATCTTACACTGAAAAGAGAGCGTCTCTGTGTTGTGATTATGAGTGTGTGGGCATGAATGGGTGTGTGTGAAAATAGTGTGTATGAGGTGTGAAAGGATTTCATAGACAGCTCTAGCAAGCTGGAGTTAGAAAGGCAAAATCTACATTTGAAAGCAAGGACACTGCAGATGTTAACTTTAAATCATGTAAGATGTAGCACAAAGAAATAAATTAATATTGTTGTGTAAAAAGTACCCTAAATTAGCCTCCAGAGACATGAATTGCAAAATAAATGCAAAAGTTACACCTTTAATTACTGTGGTGGAACCTTTGAGATTTTGAGACATTTATTTGTATAAATCACTTTCCTAGTTATTATGGAAAGTATTTTCAAACTCTTTTGATTATAACGTTGTAGATGAGAAATGGTAGTTTCATTATTCTCACACTTGAGAGGTTTAAAGTTCTCCTGTCTACTGGCGGGGCACATTTCATCTGCTGAGCTCTAGAGGACAGTCATTTCAGCACACACAAAAAGAAAGTATTTAGTAAGAATCATTTTCGCTTAGAGGTCAGTCGTAACTCTCCCCCTGCCACCCCCCCTGCCCCAGTGAAACAGTCTTTCCTCCTTGTTTTATAGTTCATTGTGTGTGAACTATACGGCCTCTCATAGCCATAGACGGCATGGAATCATTCAGTTTTTGAATGTAGCAGTCAGTCATGGATTTTAGGTTCTCTCCTTAATTTTTGAAGGTTAACTAGCTCTCCCCTTCATGTTAAAGTCATTAAGACTAAAACATTTAAATGAGTTGGACAGTTGGTATTTTGGGCAAGTGTCTGAACAAAAGATAGTGTAAAATACCCAGTGACAGAGGAGAGCTTGTGTTTTTACTGCCCCCCCCCAAACCTGTGCCCTTTATTAAGAATAATCTTGGCAAAGTAAATAATTAAGATGCCTGTGTTAGGGTTGGGGGCTCAGGGAGGGTTTTCCTAAAGAAAAATGAAGGAGAGCTCAGATGTTTATAACCCTGGCAATTGACACATTATACTGTCCTCCAAATGCGGTTCGAAAGACCCATTTAGTTTAAATATGAAAATTCAGCCCACAACTAGGAAAAAGAGCCCCTTTTTAGAATTTATTAAATGTTTCTTGGTAATGAAAAACTAATTAGAGCAATCTGGAGAAATGTAGTGATGGTTTTTGATGCCTGAAGAACTGCAAACTAATTTCTGATTGAGATTTGGACTTTTTTTTTTTTAAAGTCTTTTAAAAATATTTTTCTTTTCTTACTGCATTATTTAATTAATAACATGCTCTATGCAGCTAGCATGATTCTCTGCTTTACTTCCTAGGTCCTGCTGATGAGGCGATATAATACTTTTGATCAAGGTAGGGGAAACAAAATCAAGCAGAGTCTAATTAGCTTGTGACTCTGGAGCTTTCTCACACCATTCTCCAAAAACCAAAGTATAGTAAATTTAAAGAAATAGGTAAAGATCTGAAATTACCCTCTGTTTCATTCACTTAAAAATATGATATCAGCATTGTTATGTAAAATACTAGTAGTCAGAGTCAAAATAATTTCATTTGGTATATCAACAAATAAAGTCAGTCATGACAATTGTCATTGACTCTGTACATCAGCACTACAGTCACTTTCTCTTTGGCAGTTATAGAAAAATCTCATTCTAAAGTAGGCCACATTACCAGAGTGCATAACTTTACTTTCCGCTCCATGGTTTACAGTGATTCGTTAGGCTATTACTTTCCTAGTTGCTGATAATAATGATAGAGCCAGACTATTCCACTTCACAAAAAATATTTAAATAAAGTTTCTTCAAGCACAAATGAGATGCAGCATATTTACATTTTTATTTGATGAAGCCTGTTCCTGCTATCTTTGTTCTTAATTTGGTCTCAAAAGAATTAGCAGTAAGAGGAAAAATAGTCTGTAAATATGTATGAAATCAAATATAGAGGGTAAGCTAAAAGGTATTGACTGCCAACAGAGCTTAGCTGCAGGAGGCAAAATTTTCTCCATAGTTTTCTTCTTGGCTGGAAACACATTGCCTTCTATCTAGATTATTTAATCCTCAAAATGCACATCAAAGCTTCTCATCAGGTGGCACATGTCTTTATAGGCAGTTGAATGTCAAAGATCTAGCTTAAAGATTTTTGAAAAATGTAAAAACATAATAGATCCCAGATAATAACACAGCAGTGGCGCTTCTGTCCCATTCCTGCCGGCAAAGTACCAGCATCACAGCACAGGCTGTGGCTAATCTCTGTGGCAAGGAGAAGAGCACATTCTGCTGCCCGAGAATGTGTGACATCTCTCCAACCGCTAGAAATGAAATGCTTCAACTGAGTTCCAGACCAAAATTAGCTTGTTAACAATCCCAATCTCACTCTACACCTGTGGCTGAGGAGAACTCTGAGCCATAAATTCTGTCCTGCTCTCCTGCCCAATTAGGCAGTGGAACAACTTATGCAAAAATATGTAAGAGGCATTTTCTGCCCTTCTATGCGCAGCAAGATGCAGGCTTCAGCACTAGCTCTCTCCTTTTAGGACTCATTTTTCAATCTTTGGCAAGGACAAATTGCTTGTAATGATTACATCAACTCCTTTAAATGATTATATCATTGTGAGTTGAGTTTAAAAGCCCTTTAACACATTTATTTTGCACTTCAAAAGTTGGCTTTTGTCTTAGAGAGACAGCGAAGCATATGGAAAGAGACAAAAGCCCCTATATTAGTTGGAATACGCCATACACGAGGGATTCCGGGGTCTAGAAGGTCACATGCTAGGTGTAATAGAAGCTGCCTGAAATAGTTCCATACTGGGCTCAGAGTTGTATTCATTTATATGACGAAGATAAGATGAATAAGAGCTGAGCCTTTGCCTTTATATTGAAAGATGGTACAAGAGGCTAACTCGGAGTCAACATTTCGCCCGTACCATCATCCTCCAATATCTCTCCACCTCTTAACAGAAAATGTCTGGATATTTGTTCACATTTGAAATTTTTCTCTAGTTTGTAGTTTGCCCACAGAATAATGTCTTACATACTTTTTAACATAGAAAAAAGAAAATTAGAATCTCTGAGGTGTGCCAGCCATCAAGCACCTCCCCTAATTACGCTACCCCAAATCCCTTTCCATAATCTGCCCAGCAACCAGACACTTGCAGCTTTCTCTGGGGAGAGATCATTACAGTGTATTAATTCAAGACTCCTAGTGATCTGGGGCACCACAGCACCATGCGGCAGTTGTATTAAATGCATTATTTAAGTCTATAAAGTATTTGGGGATGCGTTTTGGCATAAAGACACTACATAAAATAAAGTTTTATTTTATTAACAGAATCATGGGGAAAATGGGCCATGATGTTCCAGGTGCAGTTTTAAGTATGGCTCGATAGTTTGCCCAGCCATCGCTTTTTACTCCCCCATTTTCCTCACTTGGCTGCCTAATGGCATCTTAACCCTTACCAGGGAAGGGAAACAAGCCGTTTTTGAGGGCCCTTGACATTTTGGATGCGTTGGTGATATATAGCAAAAGTGTTTCCACTATGCTGTATTCTTTCTCCCTCTAAACATTATTATACAAAGACTGAGGGAAGAAGAATGGTTAGGAAGCTGTATACATGACAGACACCAACATTCTCACACTAGTGGCTATTTGCATCTCTGCCCAGCTTGAAAATGTTGTCTGTTGTGCCAACACAGCTTCCTTACTTGTAAAAAATGCTTCTCTCTGTTGGAGGGCTCAGAAAGATATTCTTCCTACAAAATCCCCTTACAGAAGCTCCAATCCCTTTGGGGCAAATTCTGCCAGTTTATGGTAGCGATGAACTGTCATCGGTTCCTCCTTGGTCTGTGAGATTGGGACCCGTAGAAATGGCTGTGACCGTTACTTTTCTCTTGGGGATTTGCCCTTTTTTCATTTGGTTGGAGATTGAGACTGAGCTTTGTTACAGAGAATTATCCTGTGGCAGTGGGTTGGGGAGATAAGTCTTTGTTGAGACATAAAACACATACAGACAAAAGTGTGAAAAATTGAAATGACAAGGTTGCTGGGGTGTTGTTTCTTAAGTTTGGTCAAATGTTCAGACATAGGAAGTAAGGTACTCTGGCTCATTGTTGTGTACTTGAGTGAATTCCATGTTCCCAGAGGGGAGGTAATATATGATTGTATCATAGGTACATATGCCAAAGACTAATGCAGGATCTATCCTTGCCTTATCTCAGTGCGTATAAATAACCACTGTCTGCTTCGATTTCGGTGTGATAGAGGAATAAGATGGATGCCATCTTATAAGAAGCTGGACAGAGGAATCAAATGAAAGCAAGTTTCTTAGTATCTATTGTTATAAATGATAACAGGATTCTATACATGGTTAATACACATCAACATCTATAGGGGTTCTACATGAAAAGCAGAGATGATATTTACTTTGTTTATTCTCATTTCAGTCAAATAAGACATTAATTTCTAGGCCTCAGGTTTAAGATTTCTGAAGTCCACATGAAATTAATTCAGTTGCTGTGTAGAATGTGTTAAATACTAAAATACTATGTCGCCACCAACAAAAACAAAGTCTTAAAAAAAATTCAACATCTTCAATCTTAGAAAGAGAGCATTACTTGGTATCTACTTTAAGTATCTTTGAAGTTTTAAAAAGAGAACCTCTTAAGTAATGATTTACCTTCTAGAAATATTTTGTGGTTTTATTATGCCTTCCCAAGCTCTGAATAACTTTGTTTTCTTCATAAACATCATTTGAATCCCGTTTATTGTGATTTCAAGACTCTGGTAATTTTAAGAGTCAATATCAATAAGTGGTATGAATGTAACATTTTTTATTTGGTATGTTTTATAGATGAAGCGTTTAAAAAAAAAAAAAAACAAGGTTAATGTACAGCAACCGTTCTGGAAATCCAGAATTTTGTTTTAATGTGACAATTCAAATGAAAAGCTGGTGAATGTTAAATAAAAAATTAAACAGAAAACTATAAACTGACATACTTCACTGAAACTTTCTTAACAATGCAAATCATCAAATTATATTAAAATACTAATGAACACATGAACTTTCTAGTAGAAGTGTAAGACTAGCAAATAAAAATAACTATTGGAATAAAGGTCATTGTAAGGCATATTATTGCACTAACATTTTGTGATAAATTTTAATGTTTTGTACAACCTTTCTGCTCTTAAATTTATTCAAATTTCAGTATTTTTTTAATTGAGAGAAATTACATTTAAAACCTTTTTTTTTCTTTTTCTGAAACTGATGGTCTGAAATCTGAAAAGATCTAGGTTCTCATCCTGGCTTTGTTCTTAATTTGCTACCTGCTTAAGGCCAGCTATTAATGTCTCCAGATCTAGGTGTTCTCTTCTTCAACATTAGAAGATTAAAATTAGATTTCCTAATTTTTTATATTACCATAGTCTGTGACTCGACTCTATTTTTTTGTTGTTGTTGTTAGTTCCAGGCAGTCTTTTGGAAAGGAAGTTGTCACCTTAAATCCCAGTGAAGGAGATCCTGCAGTCTATTAGTATTTTTAGTCTTTTATTTACTCACCTAATAAAATGACATTTCGGTGTTACCAAGTTACCTCAAATTGGTTTAAAGTGAAAAGCTTTATACCAATTACACTCAGTGTCTGCATAAAAAAAGGGGGGCATTTATCTCTTTCACGTGTGTTTTAAAGACTTTCATTACTTTAATTGTATATCATGATATCCATTTCAAAATATGCTAAATCATTAACAAAGTAACTTTTTGTGGCACTGAAGCTAAATATTTTAATTAAAAGTTATGGTAAATCTACATTCAAGACTCTTCAATTTCCCTAGTAAGTCTTCTTGTTAGATATTTTAATTCAGTATTTATCTGGTTATATATGATATATTTTACTTTGTATTTATATAGCTGGCTGAACATGAAAAATGGATGAAATAAGTAAGTCAAAACAAACCAGAAATAAAAATCATCCACTCTTGATTGAACAATACTTATTCTTGAGGAATTACTCTTAGGCTCTCCGCTAAAAACTAGTACCATAAGTAATTCATATTTGTTAGATCTCAAACATTTCACATGCTTTATTTAATTCCTAAAGAAACCTCATGAAGTAGTATTGATATTCCATCATTTAGACAAGTTAACTAAAGTGCATAGAAGTTAAATTCCCTATCCAGGGCCATGCAGCTATGCCAGGTGCCCAGCCTGCACTCATGGCTGGTGCTCTGAATCGCTTGTCTCTCTCCTAACCTCATACAGTTTTAAAGTGTCTGCATTTACTAAGGTAGATAGGACATTCCCAACTCGCTAAAATGATTCAAGTTCTCTAAAGCAGACCTGGATATATTTTAGAAAGTGAAAGGAAAGAGACGTTTTTGTA
Organism: Panthera onca; assembly: GCF_046562875.1. NCBI lineage: Eukaryota > Metazoa > Chordata > Mammalia > Carnivora > Felidae > Panthera > Panthera onca. The sequence continues at coordinate 152,047,807 of NC_138346.1, forward strand.
GGTTTGGGTTTTTTGTTTTATTTTTTTTTATTTTGGTTTAGTTTGGTGGTGTTGTTGGTTTTTTGTTTTTGTTTGTTTTTGTTTTTTAGTGGTAAGAGTGAAAGGCATTTTTAAGTCTCAAAATAAATACTCACTTCCTTGAGAAAATCTCATTGTTAATTGACAGACGTCCCCACAACACAACTTGCTCCATTTCCAAGTGTGCTGACAGAACTAGGCAATGTGGACAGTGGCAGCCTAGAGTGGACTCCAGTGAGCTTGCCCGCTGCCTACTTATGCCAGCAATGGGAGTTCTAGCTGCTTCCCTCTTACTACTTGGCGACATTTACCAGTTCTTGGCTAGGAAGGTAGACTTAAGTTGTGCCCAGAATTTTTGTCATGAGGGATAATCCTAGGATGCCCCACAGTGGGGTTAGCCGACAGGATTAAAATGTTCCTCCTTTCTCCATTTCTATCAGTTGCATTTTCATGAATCTGTTGGAGGACCACACAGTTTTCTTCATAAATCAGAAGGTCCCTGTAAACAGTGTTTTTTTTCCTTTATGTTCTGGTTGGCACAAAAGAACTTCCTTGTTCTTTTTGGACAATTACCCCAAATCAAATTTGAAACCATAATTGCTTATGGAAACCTTCTTTTCTGCTATTTTGAGGCTTCACATGATTCTTCTATTGTATTACTTTATGCTATTTAAATTAAGCAAAGAAAATAAACATTGAATTGTACATATTTCCATTTGGTTATATTCTCCTTTTAGTACTATATAGAAATGGATTGTTAAGCTATTAATGTTTCCTTTTCTTAGCCACTGAAAAGTTAATGTTCTATTTTCTCCCATTCAGTTATCTTGTAAAGTTGGATAGAAGCATAGTTCCTGGTCATAACTTACCATCGCAGAGGGCAAGTTTCAGTCTTGTCTTGTGCCAGAATGAGGTTGGGGGGTGTGATGAGTAGAGACAGACTGTACTGAAAGACAACACCTTGACTTCAGCCTTTTCCCCAGAACTTACACTGAGCTGTAGCTGAGAAACCTGATTTGCCTTGAATGAGGCACAGTGCAACCCTATGGTGTTCAGAATTAATTACTAGGGGGACAGCATCGCTTTATTTTTTCTTCACAATTCAAGCACGATGAAACAAAATTCGCTCAAATAAAAATACATGACATAAATATTAGGTCTTATGCAAAACAGTCACATTTGAAATATGCCCAATCACTTTTATGGTTGTATGTGTGTCCTGCTTCAAATGCAGAATTAAATGGCTGTAACACCTTTCCACCTAAAAATGACAATGCCTTGCCTCCTTTCTGACACATTTATTTTAAGTATGAAGGAATTTACTGACCTATGCAAATTCTTACTTACGCTACTGCTATCTTCAGATTGACTAGAAATACAAATGAATCAATATTGAGGATAGTATAGGTGGATTTGTAGGAAAGACGATCTTGGTATTGTGAATACAAGAGCTGATAAGAAACAATATAGCTTAAGCCACTTGTACTAGATGAAATAGTTTGAAAAAAGTTGCTAACTAATCAGCATGGATTCTTTTTTTTCAAAAGGAAATTATAACTATAAAGAATATAGAACCTCTGTGAAACTTCAAAAGGTACAGCTGGCCTGGAGAATGTACAGTCCTCTGAGACTGGGGGTAAAAACCTATAAATGCACCCTCCAAAGTCTTTTCTCCTGACCTCATGCCAAGGTTAAGATAGAAGATTTTTTTATGACTTTGAAGCAGAGTTAAGGTGAAAGAATTTGATAAAAACAGATAAGTGGGGACCCTTCCCATTACTCAAAGGAAGAACCCGAGCAAAGAGGCCAACTTCTGTCACCCCAGTGTCCCCCTCTGCATCTCAAGTTTGTGCTGCAATTTCTGTAGGTGCACCTTTAACTCCTGCAATTATGTATGCAAATCAGCGAATCCTGCCTGCTACATAAAGGGTATAAAAATACGAGAGCAAGCTGGAGGTTTTCCTATTTCGTTTACAGGCATCTCTTCTGAGTGGCCCTGTCCTCTGCCCTCCTCCAAAATAACTGTCAGTGAAAAGTGGCAGGACTTAGTGAAAAACAAAAATATTGCTGCTAATTTCCAATAGATGTTAAGGACTATTTGGCAACATCGCTGTGAGGCTCTCCGTGCACTCTGCGGCTCACACAGGACACATTTCATTTCCTTCAGGATGCTGTGTTCAACAGTCAGTGCTAGCAGAAGGACACGTTTTTAATCACATTCTGAACTGTTTGTCATCTTTATTTTCCCTTCTCAGCTGTTTTAGTTCTGTTCTTCTGAAATGGTAAAAATTATGACAGTAACCTTTTTTTTGAAAAAAAAAAAAGTTCACTTAAACGAAGCTTTAATGATCTAAATCGCTGAGATTTATATATTCTTTCAGATTCTAAATATCTCCTTTAAAAAGCAAAACGAAGTAACTGTGCTCAGGTTCAGCTTCTAAAAATGTGCTTCTGTAAATTGTGTGAGGATCTCCAGCCCCTCACAGGGACTTGACGGGAAGGTCGCTGATGTGTGTTCCTTAGAAGGGTTTTGCCTGCGTTCGCCACCACCGCCCCACCCCTTGCCCAAGAAATGCGTTACACAGTCTTTGAGCTAATTCATTAAATCAGTCTTTATATTAGCAGCATATTACCCATGCCATTAGGCCCAAAACAAATGACGTGCATTTTAATATCTAATTTTAAAAAGACCCACTGAACTGTTGTGATGCAGGTGCATCACAGAAAGCAAGCAGTGTCTAACGTGGAGACAGAAGAAAAAGGCAGCCCTTATTAGAAGGGGTAAAGTAAGGTAAGCTTTTATTTCTATGCTGTTTAATGAGGAGGGTGCGTGCAACCTCCACACAGAGACAGGACAGTGATAAAAGGCACTGAAAAGGCAAAGGGGGTGTACATGTAGGTGTGTATTGTTACCTTGGCCAGGAACTCAGCTGAACTGGTACCCTCCAGGAGACCTCTTTACACCTGCCAGTGATACATTTCGGGTTCAAGGCATTGGAGGTTAACTAGTAAACAATCCACACACAGACTGACCAAGGATTTGATTTTTATTATATGACTCCTGCCAAGGAGGAAATATACCTAACATTTCCTAAGGGTGGAGACCAAGAAAAAGGGGCTCACGGAAAGCAAGATGAGTAAACAGGTGCAGCAAAGAAAGGCCGAGCTTAACAGAAAATAAAGATAAGTAAAAACAAAATAAAAGAAAAAAACAAGAACAAAAAGTCTGGGTTTAAACCAGTTTCTCTTTCAAATGAGATTGCTGATTGTAGCACTTGAGTGAGCTTCAAGCCCCGTGAGAGAAACACACTGCCTGCCTTTAATTGTTAACCCTCCGTTACAGGAGTCTTTGTCATAAAACTAAAAGCTGTTTGACTCAAAGCACAATCTTTGCACATGAGATTGCACAGGTTGTGATGAGCCTGGAGACTTAATTACTTTCTTGCTTCAACTAGAGGGGATCCTCCAGATCAGGCTTATGGCATATTGATGGGAAATAAAAGAAACCTTACAAAAAAATGAGCCTCCAGTGTGCTGGTTTCCCAGACACCTAGGAAAGCTTGATCTCTGTTTCTACTTTTCATAATTTCTTCCTATTCAGGAGCAATATATTTACCATGCATGCTGATGCTGAGTAGGAGGGAAGGAAAAAAATGAGTAATGCAAAATGCTAGTCGGCTTACAAGTACTGTGCTAAAATAATTTTCTGCAAAGAACCCCCCCTCCTCCAAAACAAGAAAGAAACCCTGATATAAATCAGTGAGCATACTTCCTAAAGTTAGAATGTTACTTAATTAAATTTGTTTTATTATGGACGGCTGAATTTGCAATTGCTTGTCTCAGTTTCGAATAGAAATCTTGTCTCTTCTATTTAGTTTTTGTGTTCCTTGGGGTGAGTTTGTGCGATCGCTTAGTCATAAAAGTGATTTGTTCAGCAAAGGTTCATTTCGTACTGTTTGTGGGGTTTTATTTCACTAAATATAGAATAAATTTGGAGCTCAAGAATTGCTTTTGGTACAAAAATCATTACAAAGTTCTAAGTGCAAAACCTTAAGACAAAGGATACGCTGCAAATGAATTCTGGAGACAATGGATGGATGTTGATTTCCGTAAGGGAAAACAGCCCAGAGTCCTGTCCCTGACGCTGCTCTATGTCCATCACTCTCTCTTTCTCTGTGGCTGAATTCAGTTTGATCAGCTCCTATAGCAGTTCTATATATTCTGAAGGAAGAGGCAGTGTGTCAAGGCCTTGTCATCTCTGGTCAGTAGAGTAGTTTGTCAGGAGAGTTTTCAACTATAAAAGCATCAGTAACTCATCAGAATATTTGTTGTTTCTTTTTGACAAAAGAAGCAAGTGTCTGTCAAGAAAAATCTGGGGTTTTCCTTGCCTTCCCTGAGGAACTTGGAGTCCGCCTCGAATAGCCGTAGACTCTAGAAACCTTGTGTGCAAAACAGATGTATTGATTCCTGTAGAATCTTGTTATTTGTGACATGCAACAGTAGAAGTCAACATGACTTCACCTATTTGTTGCCATGTGTGAAACAGAATGTGCAGCTTTCATTAGTGAGGAGCACATTATGTGTGGAGGCTTTAAGGGAGGTCTCATTGGAAACCCACGGAAGCACAAATCCACACATAATAATTCAGCAAGAGACATCACATGCTTAACGGGTTGCTCTCCAAATGGTTAAATATCGATGTATTGGTTGAATGTTTTAGAAATTTTTTCCAGAGTAAAAATGCATACTCATGCTTGTAAACAAACAAATCAGTTGCTTAAGGGTTATAAGAAATTTAAATGCAAACAGCACTTTGTAATGATGCCCCAGAGACCGACATTGTAGTCAATTTCTTGAGAATACATCATTGTAAACTTAGTTTTTGCTACTGGTTTCCTTAGTAACTGGAACAACATATTGTTCATGACATAAAATAATATCCTATTTCAGCCACTGAGAATCTTGAACTAAAATGTAATTGATTTTGCATGAGGTACAGGATTATCATGTCCTCCCCATTTGGTTCAGTGAGGTATTTATTACAGCACAAAATGAAGGTCCTAAGAAATATTTTTCAAACCAGCCATTTTGTTTCTAATCATCTCATTGAGAGAATACTAAAATTGGTAACAGTGTGGACTGTTATTTATACCTTTAAGAGGTACAGATAATTAAACAGAATTATGCAGTTAATATATATTTCCCAAACATACTGGGATAATGTTTATTTCTTTTATCCTCACATGCAGAGAGCAGCATAATATGGAAGTATCTATATTCCTGTTAAATAATAGTGATACTTATTTTGTGAGATCTGTATGTAATTCACTATGTATCCACATAGATACTATAGAGTGTGTTTATAGAGGAAAGTCTGATATCTAGTAATTTTACAGCCTGAAATCGGGACAAAGAGTCAGAAAATTTTATTTTAATTTAGTTTTTGCAGCTGGTCTGCTATACTGCCGTAGGCAAATTATTAGATCTCTAGTGTCTCAATATCCTTATCTATAAAATGGGAATAATAATACCTACGTCACAAGGGTGTTATGTGGATAATTACTTGATGTGTGCAAAGAGCTTCGAAGACATAATATGCTAAATCTTATGATTGTTTTAAACCACATACATAGCAGTGTGTTATAGGCATAAAATTAGAGAGTAGTTTAATGAGCTTAGAAAATTGGAGGCCCCAGCTTTAGGAGAGGAGTATCTGGAGACTTAGCAAATCTCTGTCTGTTTTACTGTTTGCAAATAGCATTTCCTAGAATCACATGGCAATCGTGGAACTGTTGAGTGATTGATTTTTGATGATATCCTTCCTAGAAATACTGTGTTCCCAAGGAGGTGATCGTATTATGCTCTGGGCACCTCTGCTCTGGTGAAATTTGTTAGTAGATTTTTTTTTCTTCAGCCCATTGGGAAATTGACCTCCTTCCTAACTGCTCTGTGGGAGATTTGGGGTTCTGCAGGAGAGTTTCCAGATGAAATTGCTGCCTACCATAATACCTTGTTAACTTCTTTGCCAGCAGAGGCCCAGGCTTCTGTCACACCAGCCACTGACTGCTTTTTTATAAAGTGGCAGCTTGTAGGAGTTTTCTAGTCTATGCCAAAGGAAACACCCTGAGTATTAGGGGTGTTTTATTACTGTATTCACTCATTCAACAAATATTGAAAGTCTACTATGAACTGGCTAGTATTTTAGGCATGTGGGGATTATAAAGAAGTATTATTACATAATGGTACTCACCCCTTAGGTCCTTCCCAGTACAGTGGGGGCAGTGATCTGCATCCACTTAACTGCCGTATGATGCTGTAAGTGTGAGCATCATAAACATTGTACAAAGAACTCTAATTGTTCTGAGAGTGGCTAAGATGATCAAAGATGGATTCTAAGATCAATGGCCTTTAAGCTGGGCTGCGTGGAATAGGTAGGATTTCAAACGATAGTGAAAAGAAAGAGACAAAGGAAAGGTTATAAAAAATACAACACATTAGTGTATTTTGAGAAGGAAAAAGAACAACATTTGATCTCAGGCAGTCCGCCTTGGTGATAACATCCCGCATGTGGAAGAGAATAGCAGGAGTGTAGAAATAGCACTGTGTGTGGTATCATTTCCCATGAACTTAGTACTTGATGCTTTGTAATAATCAAATTACTTATTGGTTGAGGTCACTTCGTTCTCCCTCCCTGTGTGTCCACTCCAAACAGGCACCACTTTCTACATTATCCTAGTTCCTTGAACGTTTGTTGAACGGAAGCAGGTGAGGACCAGATTGTAGAGAGACTTGAAGCCACGCTAAGGGGCATGGGTTTGTCCAGGGAGCATCACAGACTTCCTGGCAGTCGCTCCTCCTAAAGAAAAGAACAGAAGAAACAGGGCGTAGGGAGAAGTGGAACCTCAAAGTAGGAAAACCTGTCAGATTTTTTTTTTATTGCCAAAGAGTGAGTTATAGGCTCTAAGCCAAGGTGACGAGGACTTGCTGGAAAAGATGTATTACGACTGAGACGTGATGCTGACGTTGTAGCAGCAACACTGTGCTTCACAACAGCAGTGTGCTTATAAGAAACTGGGTATTCGTGGGCAGGAACTCATCTGGCTGGATACACAGAGACGTTAAGTTATAAATAGGTTGAGTATGAGACGCTGTTGGAGCATCCAGGTGGAAGTGTCTGACAGATACCAGAACACACACTAAATCAAGAGAAAATTGAGAAAGGGAGATAATACTTTTCACTGCCATCTGTATAGAACTGATGCTGGAAAACCATGGGTTCATTGAGAGAACATGGAGAGAAAAAAGGACAGAGGAGCCAAGAGAAAAGTTGACATTTAAGAGATGAGATGGGAAACAGAACCAGGTAAGAGAAGGTTGAAGTGCTATCTATCAGAGATGCGAGAACAGAACCGGGCATAGAATTCAAAAGGCGTAGACTCTCAAAATGGACAGGCTGATACCAAAAGCACAAGTAGGAAGAGACTTAGGAAGAGTCACTGAATATGATGAAAGTTCACAGTTGATATAGAAGGGTTTCCTTTGAGCCGCTGGTACTGATGTCTGACATGAAGTGATTAAGGAGTGAAAGAAAGAGCATTGAAGAGGTGAATGCAATAATTGTAAACCACCCTTTCAAGAGGTAGCAGTGGCAAGTGTAGAAAAATAGGAAAATCATCTGAGAAAGCTGTTGGCAGAGATACCTGGAAGTCTATCACTGTTCGTGTTGCTGCCTCAGGTGCTCCTCGACGGTGTATCTATTTCCAGTACAGAAAGAGAAGCCTCCCCTCTCTGGCCGCATAGAACCCTGTCATAATTATCCCAAATTTCTAGGTCTTTGATAGATAAAAGCTTTCATAAACTCTCTGGTGTCCTTGTTCAGCACAGAGTAGTATTAAAAAGGAACCGCATTTCTAACTCTAGCCAATGTTTATGTTCTCACAAGATGGTAAAATTTTTAAAAAAATGCAAATTAATCTGACATCTGACAAATTAAATCTAACATTAAACTCTCTGCGAAGAAAAGTATAACTTCATGTAATTTTCTAGACTGTTGTTTTATAATTAAAAATCACATTCTTTTTTTTTAAATTTTTTTTTTAACGTTTATTTTTGAGACAGAGAGAGACAAAGCATGAACGGGGGAGGGTCAGAGAGAGGGAGACACAGAATCCGAAACAGGCTCCAGGCTCTGAGCTGTCAGCACAGAGCCTGACGCGGGGCTCGAACTCACGGACCGCGAGATCATGACCTGAGCCGAAGTCGGCCGCTTAACCGACTGAGCCACCCAGGCGCCCCTAAAAATCACATTCTAATCATATTTCAAGATACAGATTTTCCCCACTATCTGAAAGTAGAGTGTTCCTGTGAAAACTTTTACAAGATGAAATGATGTGAAGTGAGGAAGCAGTTACCTTAATTTGTACAGAAACGTTTTTGAACATTAAGAACATTTTAAAAAGGCAACCTCTCTTAGGCATTTCTGATGCCTTAGGACTCATCTTGCTAACGGATACACAAAATAAATCGAGAGAAGGGAGGCTTGATACTGAGATGCTCAGTGGAGTTCCTGCAGAAGGAGCTTAACAGTGCCACTTTTTTTTAAAGTTTATTTATTTATTTAGAGAGAGACATGGAGAGTAAGCAGGAGAGGGGCAGAGAGAGAGGGAGACCGAGAATCCCAAGTGGGCTCCACACCGTCTGCATAGAGCCCGACATGGGGCTCAAACCCATAAACTGTGAGATGATGACCCGACTGAAACCAAGAGTCAGATGCTTAACCGACTGAGCCACCCAGGCGCCCCTTCACAGTGCCGGTCTTGCTGCTCAGGATACACACTGCCTGTATAGAATCTCACTATAAAACAATGCTGAATGCTATGTCTGCATTTTGCCTTTTTTCATACAAGTGAAAATTCTCTTTGGATTTATTTTGGTTAGCAAAATCAGGTACCAACATAGGTCCTTCACAAAAATGAACTGGCATAACAGGAACTTTTGAAAGGCAGAGCATCCCGTATTATGTTTTGATACTACTGGATAACAATTCTCCAAGGATCCTCTGTGTTTTTGCACATTTTATGAAGGAGGCACTGGATGCTTGTAGAACAGTCTTAGAAGACAGAGATAGTGTCCTGTCTTAGAAGACAGAAACAGTGTCCCTCTTCAAAGTAAAAGGCAGACTTGCTCTTAGCCTTGGAAAATAGAGATAGTGTCTCCCTTTGGAGCAAACTGTGACCGTGCTTACTGATCATTCTCCTGTAATATCATCTATTGGTTGTGCCACCATTATTTGGCTCTCTTCATGTTGTCCTGAGGAAATTGGGGCTCAGGCATATGTTTCAAAATGGTGATACTCTGATATGGCTATTGCTGTAATTAATAAACTGCACCTTGTCTCTGATCTGGGAGTCTCATGTCTTCCCCTCAAACCCGTAAAACATGGCAGACAAATTTATTAGCTCCCAAGTAGCATAAATCTCAGAGTCTTCCTAGTTTTTGCATGTACATTATTAACACTAATAACATCACTAATGAAGTTTTAAAAAGTGATAGCATGTATTGAGTACCTAACATGCCAGATTTTACGTTGAAATTCTTAAGTATTATCATTCATTCAATAAATATTTATTTAGCATCTATAATAAACCATGGATTATGCTGGACTGGATGTTAGGAAGTGGTGAACAAAACAAATACGAGTCTCACTCAAAGAGTCCATGGTCCATTTAATCCTCACAACAGCCCTGCAAGGCAGGGGTATCCCTCTTTTAGAACTGAGAAAATTGCAGGTCAGCAAGATTAAATAACTGACTCAATGTCATGGCAGTCTATGGTTGGGCCAGAATCTGAAACCACGTCTGAACTGAATAGGTCAGTGTTCTTTTTACTGTACCACATAAAACATTATTTACATTTTTATTTTCTTTCTTACATTTGGATAAATATATCACTTTAAATTTCTATTTTATAGATTCCCCCTTACATATATCTGGCACTTTGATAATATCTAAATTGTTTTTAAATTGTTTTCAGCAGGGACGTAACCATTTTAGTAAAAATAATTCACCTCCCACGCCCATATAAACCCCTCTTCTCTGAATTTCCTCAATCAGCATTGGAAATTCTGAATTTTGAATGCTTTTTTTTTGTTTTTTTTAATTGGTGTTGGTATGAGGTTATAATGTATTAACACTTGGAGGCAAAGAATGTTGTCAAGCCGTGTGATGGGCAGGTCCACATTTGAATGAGTAGTTTATTTTGTTTACTTTTACTAAACATGTTTCCTGCTATCAATTTTTGATGTCATACAGTGATGCAAAAAAGGAGGCAATATTGCTTAGTAGAAAAAATAAATTATAGGCTCCAAAGCCAGAAGCTATGCATATACTTGTAGCCTACCACTCACTCCACTTGTGGTTTGTGTGAATTTCTTTTCTGTTCCTCAGTTTTATTTTCTGGAAATTTGAATAACAGTGGTATCTGTGGATAAGGCTGTTGGATGGCTTAATTTCAATGATCTCAGTGCACCTAGCACAGTGCCTGTTACATAGTGTACAATAAATGGTAGCAGCATCTGTGACATCATAATGGAGACGCACCAAATAAATGTCTCCATTAACTCCATATTTTTTTAAAGGGATAGTTGTTCAAAGTAATTTTGCTCTGAACTCTGAGCTCCAAAGCAATGGCCTTTGATTTTTTTGACTATTTCTAAGCACAGGGTAGGCATGCCAGTTAAAAAATGATGATGCCTGACTTATAAAAGTAAATGTCAGCAGCATCTACCGTGAGCATTTAAGGAAGGTGAGTGGTCTGAAAGAGAATAAGGAATCAGAAATTTTGTCCCCTATTCCCAGCTCCATTACTGACTTACGAGGGCAGAATAAATAAATCACAAATAAATAAATAAACAAATCACTTAACCTTTCTGTATTTCAGTTTCAGCAAAATGAGAGCGATAAGCTTTTCCTTTTTAAGGGCTTTGAAATCATTGGCTGGAAGGTGCTACAGGAGTGACAAGTGTTATTAACTTTCCAGTATTTTGGTCTTACTTGTGCATACTCTGAATGTTTGCTTTTCATCTTGGGAATTAAATACTTCTTTCACATTGATATGTGGTAACTGCAGGAATTAGTGAAATTCACCAGCTCCTCAGATAAAATCAGAGGACAAATAAGTCAGGCAGTTAATTATGTGAAAGAATAGATTAGGGGAGGGAAGAACAGCTTTGACAGACATCTCCCGATTGTTGTCCCAAGTTCAGGGTTACAACTTTGGAAGGTGAAACAGGGAGGGTGGAGGTTATACAGATAAAAGGAGAACGGTTCCTCTGTGTTCTGAAGTCCTGCTTTCCCTGTACTCTGCCCACGCTTCTAGATTCTTGCCTCGGCCTGCACAGTGTGGAACCACTTCAATCAGATTCAAGCTGCTATGTTTTGTGTTTTTTAAGTGATCGTATTGCTTTCCATGTCTCAAAAACCTATTTTATTTCAAAAACTGTTTGTTTGCCTGTTAATTTCCTCATCTGTTTAGTTTTCATAAACTCATTTTTGAAAGTACAAACTGCACATCCCTTTATATATTGTACACAGATATATATACATAAATTTTTTGTTGTTTGCAAGGATGTGAGGGAGTTAAATAAATCTTTAGGACTTTATTATTAATCACCATTATTATTCTTATTCTCTTAATTATTTTTAAACGATGAACATTTGTACATTTTTGATGAATTATTGAAATATGTGAAGCATTACGATTGTTGCTCCTGTTCATAAAGCAGACACAAAAGAGTTACGGTTTGTTGGCCAAATGAGATTTGCTACACTCCTCATAAATCTTTTATTTATGTGTTTTTGTAGGAAATCAATATTACATTGGTGTAAAATACAGATAAAATACAGTTCACAATACATTTTATAAAATAGGCTTTACTAGAAGTACTTTCAGTATACATTTTAATATGTCACATTTTTATTTGAATGTAGGATTGTTTTTTCACCTATATGGGAATGTGTCTTCCCTTGGAATGTGCAAACTCCAAATTCGTTTGTATTATGTACATACATATGGATATATATCTTATGCACGTACATAGAAACAAAAATATAAGCACTTTTTTATTCTTCAACATTTGCTATACCTGAATTTTGCTTTGTAACGGTTCTCTTAAGAGAACACAGTAGACACATCAGTAAGCTACAGACATGATAATATATATTCAGGTATTGTCCATGTATTAATATTCTTTGAAAGAAATCTTGCAGTACTCATGAATTTAAATATTTTTTATATGAACCATATAAATATAATGATTAACAATCTGCTGTATTCACTATTCAGGACATGAGATGTAGTATTTTCCTAATTACATAGACCAGTGTAGGAGAATATGACTGCAAAAGAAGATTAAGCCATTTGTATTTATTCAATGCTGCTTTCATAGCATTAACTAGAAAACTCAGGCCTGCTCTGTTGAATGCGGAGGAATTTGATTACGAGCGTAGTCGACTCTGCCAATCTTGGCTTGAGACAGCAGACTCAACTAATTGTCTATCAGCAGCGATTTAGCTGTATCATCCATCTACAATCTTGCTATTGATGGGAGCATTTAAAATCTGATGAAAATTACTGTTTAATAATCAAGACTTGGAAAACCCACCTGGCAGATGCTTTCTTTCTATCTCTCTTTTTTTTTCCCCCACTCATGTTCAAGGAAGATAAAAGTCAACTTTCCCAAACTTAAAATGTATGCTTAAAAAATATTTAGAAATCCAGTTTTACAAATATATATTCTCAAGGACAGACCTAAATTTTGTTTCTGTTGTTCTTTTGCTTTGTTTTGTCTTACAGTTTCCATGAATGACATTGATCCTACATTTTGTATCCTATTTTTAGTGTGGAAGATGGTGGTTCCGTGGTTAGGGATGTGTTTAGGACAACAGAAGCTATAATTTTTTAAATTTTTTTTGAGAGAGATAGAGGGAGAGAGAGAGGGAGGGAGAGAGGGTGGGGCAAAGAGAGGGAGACAGAGGATCTGAAGCAGATTCTGTGCTGACAGCAGGGAGCCCAGTGTGGGGCTTCAATTCACGGACTGTGAGATCATGACTTGAACTGAAGTGGGACACTTAACCAACTGAACCACCCAGGTGCTCCCAGAAGCTATCTTTTGATTGCTGCTGTGCTTCTCTCTGCACTTATGTTCTGCTGCATAATGCATATTGGAGATAGTGCTTTAAAATATTAGCCAGTATATCTAATATATCATATAAATACTGTATATATATCCAATATATCATATAAATTTAAGTATGATGATTCAGATATATTTTTTAAAGGATGTTTGTGCCTCAGAGATTTTACCACTTACGACAAATCTAATGTGTCCCAAAATGGTATATTTCATTATGTGATCAAGAAGAAGAAAAATATTTCACCTATAGAGGAGAGGAGATTTTACCACTTACAACAAATCTAATGTGTCCCCAAATAGTATATTTCATTATGTGATCAAGAAGAAGAAAAATATTTCACCTATAGAGGAGAGGATTAAGACCTTCCAAAATAGTATATAAAAAATAAGGGTGTGTGAATGAGCTGAGTGCAAAATCAATCACCTCCTGGTTGCCAGGTTTGATGAAATAGATATTTAATAATTTGGGACATTTATATTCACTCCTTACCTACTCAAGTGAGCTTTGCAGAGAGTTTCCCTAAAATTAGTATGGCATTTCTGTAAGTAGACCGTTCAATGCACAGAAGGAGTCACTTAAACGGTCCTCCATTTTTCCCTGAAGCAAAATTTGCAGTGAGCATATGTAGCAGTCTGTATTCCTGTGTGAATACCAATTGGTGTCATTAGGTGCCTGGAGTCCCGAGTTGCATTTTCGAGGCATGATTTTCTGCTGGAGCAGACTCATACATGCCAGTCTCAGATCTACACCATGGGTTTCATAGTTTGATATTGTGTAAGTGATTGGTTTTGTTCTGGAAACTTCCCTGGTATTCTTATTTACTTGGAGAAAGAGATGATTTACTAAAGGTTGTTGTTGTTCTTGTTGTTGTTTTGTTTTGTTTTTGTTTTTGTTTTTGTTTTCCTCCTGGACTGGACTTCTGGGAATCCCTTAGAGATGGAAATGAAGAATCAGTAGAAAATCAATGCAGATGGGAGGCGGGAACAAAAAAGCATAAGGGAGATTCTAAGATTTTATTCAGGTATTCAAAAAGGTAGAGTCAGAATGAATTATTACTGGTAACAGAGAACCATAAACTAATGGGCTCCTGAGCATATCAAGTTTTCTGTTTCCATTCCATTTGTCATTGGTAAATGTGTTTATATATTCTCCATCCTTTGAAGAACACTGACACAAAGGATTAGTGTGAGGTCTGTATTTGAGTTCCCAACTTATTACTATTTTGCAGCTATAAAAGACAAATCACTTTCCTTAATTTTACCTCATTTTTCTTATTTGTTTGTGATAATATATCCTGCATTTCTATGAGATAATACATCTAAAAATACTATCTAAATGATGAAATGCTACATAAATATAAATAATTAGAATTAATATATTATTGCTTAGTTCCTAGGAAGCTACACTAGAGTTTTATTTTTCACTTTCTAAAACATTTTAATTGCTTTTCTAATTTCCTACATACTTTTATGGGAAGTATTGACTAAAAAAGTATAAGAAGTTAATCTTTGATCAAACAGCTTCTTGGTATGTGAAAAATCTAATTGGGAGATTTTAGAATTTGGGAAATTAAATAAATTCTTTGGCTGATGAAAAAACATTAGCCTAATTATATATCTTAAAACACGTAAGAGAAGAAACCTTTGTCAGTCTCTTGGAGAGAATGGTCCTGTTAGCTTCTTAAATAGCCGTTTTTCCCAATGGATATTTTTTTAAAAATACTCTTAGGATCTAGAGGATGCTGTTTCCTCAAATTACAGCTTTTTTTCAGGAAGGCCAAATTGCAGTTTTTAGTTAGCCTTAGATCAAATAAAGTTATAACTTTATATAACTTTCAATTTGTCAATTCAAAGGCAATCATCAGATTTACTGTCCATCACCCACCTGCTTTAGATCAAGAGGATCCTTATCATTTTCAATATCTTGTTTTAACATTTTTTGTAACTTAGGAGATTGATGAGAGAATTATGTGAATGATAGCAGCCTTGTTTTAACATATATCCTCATTCCAAAGTTGATAGAGTCCGATATAAATTCTGAAATTCCTCAAATTTTGTATACAACCATTTTTCCCCATGCTGTCATTGTACTGAGTAAGTTGTATATTTTAAAAATGCTAGGGTCCTAATTTTATTTGGTTTGCATGCCTTTGTTATAAATTACATAGCGATCATACAACTATCTAAAATTCTTCAAAAGTGAAGGTGATGCTTGAGAGATTATGATGGTGGATTTACAATTTGCATTAGAAAATATGAGCTAGGGATGGAATTTTTCAAAAATTATTTGACTTTTTAAGTTTAAGGCAACCTAGTCTGTTTTGAGGTAATCTACCTTCCACTTTTATTTCCTTCATCATTAAGTATATCTAGATTATTTAAATCCGGACAAAGAAAGTGCATGGTCATTTGAATTTTAAACTGGGACTGAATCTCACTGTCAGTTATAAATTAGAAGAGCATTTGAAAGGCAGTAAATTCACTATATCTTAAAACACGTCCATGAGAAAACATTTTGACAAATAAAATGTTAATTATGAAACTTGGTTGTAATAGATACAAGTTAATTATTATGACATGACTTGGATATCAGCAGGAGCCTGGGATAATTGATGTCAGATGAATGTGGAAACTCCCTAGGATGGGCTCAGTCCCAGACGAAGTGACGATTGGAAAAATATAAAAGCTGTTGTGATGCATGTACTTGTCCCCTAATGAAAGCCGATGAATTCCAAAAGTTGACATTAAGTCAGTGGGGGAAAAATCTATAAAGATCCTTTTACAAAACTTTGAATGGAAGCAGTCTATTTCTATCCTTAAGGTATGAAGAATGCCATTTGTTGGGGTGGATATTTTGCTACTATTCATTAAAGGGTCCATTGAGTCTTACACTCCCCACCTTCCTCCTCCTGTAATTGTTTCATATCCCAAGATAGAAAGTGTAATTTGTTCTTTTTTTATTGTCTTTTCTTTGTATGAAAGTAGGAGCATATGCATTTTAGATTCTTTTGTTTCATTACACGCCAAATTAGCAGCAATTCCACCAGCTTGGTTTTGATATTTCATTAATTCTAGAATAGCACTGGGTAACAGAATAGGGCACCAAAATGCAGGAGGCAAAGCCAAATCTGTCTCCTGCTTTTGTTCTCAACATTTGAGCCATTAGCTCTGGAAGGAAAAATCTCCATTGAATTCAAACAAGAGATTTTTTTAGCTCTCTATTTATCCAGTCACATTTACAAAATCTTTATTGATTCTCTGTCAGTGATTTGTTCCTATGCTTATAGTTCCAATAGACAAATGGACAGAGGTTATATATATCACAAACTCACCAACAATTATTTTTATACTCAGAATTAAGGGATCCAAGTGGATCGAAGAATTGATGTTCTGCCTTTCTGATCTTTTGATTTAACATGCATACCACACTAACTTTTGTGTGGCTTCGTGTAAGCATGTTAGCCTCTTCAATCTGACTAGTTTGACATTGCTGCGTGAAGAATGTGTAGCTCAAAAAGTGATCAGAATTGAAGAAAATGTGTATCCATTTAGACTAACTTTCTTATAAAAAAGGAAAGTCAACAACCAAAAAGATTTTCGAGATCTCAGTTCATTCAAAATCTTGCCTGTGATTATCCTCCAATGCTTTTATGGCTCTCAGCTTCTAACATTCAGATAAACTTCTGGGTTTGCCTTTGATTTCCACACTGGTCCACTTTTGAAGAGAACTTACTGTCACTCCTTTGAACAATGTCTGAGTTTGCTATTGTCTGGAAATTTGGCTTACTAAATCTTGTTGACTGTTCACTCTTTGTCCTGCTTCTCTCTTTCCCTGAAGTCTCAAACCCTACTACAACTTCCAAAGACTGCCCAGCATTGTTTTGGGTTACTTTTGTCTTAATGGCATTTGGTTTTAATAGATAAGAGGTATTTCACTGCTGGCACTTAGCAAAAATTTTGTTATATACAGACTTTACCACAGTGGTTTGTTATGAAAGGAATTGGTCTTGAGTTTCTGGAAAGGATTTCATCATGACCCTAGCCTTTTCTAAACAATAAAATGCCTATGTTTACTCACACATCTGTACATAATTGGGTCCTCTCATAACATTGCTCATGTCCCTGCACTGCCCAAATATTCCATAGTATTCTTTATCCTTAACTCATGATCATGTACTTCCAGACTTCCCTTACTTCTTATCTTCACCTCCTTCATAGGAAAAAAAAAAAGAAATCCTTTGTTCAAAGCTGCTGCTGTTCTCTGAGTTAGCTCCTCTACCTGGGAATTCCCCATTAAGGAAGACTTTGCATTGTCTGCGAGCTGACAATTAATGGTCCGCCATAACTGTAGCTGCAGTTTTAGGGAAACTTTGTTGTTTTTACCTATTGTGTTAAATTATGTGTTGACGTTACAGGGTTTTGATGCATAAATTTCTAAAATTTCACTACATAAAAAATATAATATTATGAAATAAATCTGCTTAAATGGAATATGCTCAACTTCCATATATGGTAACATCTTACTTACCCAGTTTATTCGGCGGGATGGCGTGTCACTTATAAATCTATTTTTCAGTACACAAAGGCGGTATTTCTATACCGATTTTTAGTATATAAATTTGGTTAAGATGCTATTAAATTTGTGGCATGTTTTTTGTATCTCAGCAGACAAAATATGGGCAACATGATTTAACATTTTTCTTAATGACATGAGGGTCTTTGTTACCAAAATCAATTGTTCTGTTCTATATTATTCTTGGGATTCCTGCCCTGTGTGCCCTTAGTAACTGTCTACAGATAGTTGAGGGTTTTATTTGTTTGTTTTGGTTTCGAATTCTTCTATGCTGGCTTTCTGTTCCCACTTTGCTAACAACATGCCAATTAACAAAAGAACAAAGATGCCTGGGCAAATTAGCACCAAAGGCACAAGCTGGGAATTACAGTTTGAGAAAACTTTGAGTATCCTACTTATGATCCTCATTTTGTCACCTTTTTTGTTTATTTTATTCAGATTCTCTGCCTTTGTTCCATTCAGAAGGTGCAATATAGGGGAAGAAATGTAAGCTGTGATTTTGCTCACAAACCATGCTAAACAGTGACAAAAACAGCTTCTGTGTCTAGGAGCAAAGAATGAACAGCTAATGCATGTGGTTCCTGACTTGTCTGGTGCTACTAAAAAGATAGGAGTGCGAATATATTTTCCTAGAAATCTGCACAGTGACCACCCTTGCAAGGGCCTCTTCCTGTAGAGTATCAGGCCCTTGAGGACAGAAGCTTTGTCTTCTCACAAGCTCTTACATATCTGTGGGCTGCTTGGCTGACTGACAAGGATGGCAGAAGTAAAGGAGTAAAGCATTAATAAGGAGGAAGGCAGATTGGCAAACATCCCTTTGGCAAAAATGAGACCTTAGCTCCTCATTTGTTGCGCAAGCTACAAAAAGAGTCCCGAAAATGGTTGACAACAAACATACTTTCCCTATTTCAGTTGAGAAGTAGGAACATCAAGGTCACTTCCACCATTTCAGAGGGAAAAAAAAAAACTCTAAAATATTGATAAAATGTCAATCAAAACTGTTTTTTCTCTCTATGCTATGGTAATAGGAGTCATATTGCTCTATTGCTTTTTTATTTTTAAACACAACTAGATCTGGTAGTTTGGCAGCATTTTTTTCTTCTTCTTTTTTTTCCTTAACAAAGACAGAGCCTTCAAACTCTTTTCATAGCAAGGCTGAAAATCCTGCCAGGTAAAAAAAAAAAAAAAATGTTATTGAAAACCTTTCTCCCCTCATAGGCCCGTTTTGACAGGAAATCTTTGAGAGGCAGTAGCAATGAAGTGCCCAGAGATTTCATCTGTCTTCTTTTGCTTCAGGAAATGCTGAGCACAAGGCTCTCTATTAGGCAAATAGAAGGAGTACCAAATCCCCTTAACAATCATCTCCGGCCTGCTCCTGGGTTGACAGCTCTCTCTGTGTCCTAGACTGTCAGACAGGCCCAGGATCATATTACCGGGACCACTGTAAAAGTTTCTGACAGTACTTTACAAAAAAGATTATATTGTCTCTGTTTGCTGGTTATCTGGCACCATAAATTTTGCATGGACTAATAAGAATAAGATCTAGTAGACCAGAAAGGCATTAATTTATCATAATTTTATTTTTTTTTCCTCAATGATTTTGACATGAAGTTTCTGTTGGGGTGGTTTTCCCCTGTCATTCTGTGTGATTGCTTAAGTTCAGCAGTCATTAGATGCTATATTATATTATCCAATAAGATGACAGTGTTTTGTTTTGTTGTTTTGTTTTGTTTTTGACAGATGCCAAATTTAAATTTTAAATAATTCTTTCAGAAATCAAAATGCCAGCTTGTAGCGATACTACAGAAGTCTAAGCAGATGTACTTAAAAAATAATTAGGATTAGGTAAAACGAGTAAAATTCACAGAAGTTAGAAAAAATCATCTCATAATTTTAGACAGATACACTTTGTTCAGTTTAGACTTGTTGATGAATTTTCTGTTAGTTCAGAACTATATGTAACTAACGCATTGCCTAGAATTTTTGCACAACAACAACAAAATGCTTAAAAAGTGTAAATCGATTAGCGAATAATTTAAAAAATTTAATAGTAAGTGGTATGGGGATGCTGGGTGGCTCAGTCAGTTAAGCCTCTGACTCTTGATTTCCACAGAGGTCATGATCTCATGGAACCAAGCCCTGCATCAGGCTCTGCGCTGGGCAGTGGAGCCAGCTTGGGATTCTCTTTCTCCTTCTCCCACTGCCCCTCCCCCACACATGCTTGCTGTCTCTCTCTCTCTCTCTCTCTCCAAAAAGAAAAAAAAAGTGGTATGAATGTATATAGGTATATCACACACTGTTGTGAATTAATCATATTGTAAGTACAAACATCAATTAAATAACAGCCTATGTCCAAGGAAATCGAAGCAAGGGAAAAGGTATATAATTTCTGAAGTATTCCCTGAAGTAAATTAATGGCAGTGATGTGATTTTTGGTACATCTGTGATGAGAAAACAAGTTATAAAGAGGATGATTGCAGTTGTCTAATAGTGAAGTTCATATAATTCACATCAGCTGGGCTTCTATTTTGGTAATTAACACTCAAGGACAATAATTAGAACAATAGCTATAAAGGGATGAATAAGTACAGGACTGAAGACAAGCAGTAGAAAGGAAGAATGTTCTACATGGTATCTCAGACCCTAGTTCTGGCCACCAAATATCTGACCTTGGGTGATATCCATAAAAGGCAAGATGTATTAAGTCCCTCCTCTATCTAAAACACTTCAACAATTTCCGATTCAGAAAACTAACATCCGCATTCCTCATGATTTGCCAGACTCTCCCATGTCTGTGCCGTACCTCTCTGTGCTTACCCTAACATACGTATCTCCATGACCACGGTTTATTCACGAAAGCTTCTCCAATGCCTCTACAGTACAGTGACTTGAATGTATTGTCATTCAGTGATTGGTTGAGTAAAAGATTGCAGGTATAGTGGGTGTTTTGGTTGCCTGTTGAGTATTCGTGTTTCCCTTTCTCCCTCCTTGGAGACTTTCACAGTTTTGCCCGCACCCTCCCTTCCCCTCGTGCAGTGTTTGCCACGCAGTGGAAAATCATCCCTGATTACAGAGGTAGACTTTCACTTGTCTATACAAATTAAAGCCAGCGCAACTCTCTCAGTTAAGGGTAGGCCCGTGATGTGGCAAGAAGTTTGCTGGGCCAGTGAAATAGGAGAAGAGGTTTGTTGGGGAGTTTCTTTTCGTACATGCTCTCCAAAGTGACTGGCTTTCTGCTATTTTAAGTGCTTTTACCTCTGATTACAATCAGAATGTGCAAAATGCCTTAAGAACGAGACAAAGTAGAACATTCTAAAATGAAAAATAATAAACATTAGGTGTTAATTGTTTATCATTCATTTTTGGTTTATTTATTTATTTTGAGAGTGAGAGAGAGAGAGAGAGGGGGAGAGGATCCCAAGCAGGCTCTGCACTGCCAGCACGGAGTCTGATGAGGGCCTCCATCTCACAAACCTCAAGACCATGACCTGAACTGAAATCAAGAATTGGACGCTTAACTGACTGAACCACCCCAGTGCCCCCAGGTATTAATTTTAATTGTTAAATCTATGTCTAGAAGTCATGGATTTTATATGATTTTTAAATATTAAGTCACTAAGGAATTTTCAAAATTACCAATATAGAAAAAATTAAATATAAACTATAATTAACATTCATAAATGCCCTTCCACCTACAGAACTGAACAAAAGTATACTTCTTCAGCAGAATTAAAAAGTGCTTGCAGTTCACTTCCACTTCAGGAAGGCGAATGCAGTGTGAATATAGCTTCTTTTCATTTACCCCCATCCCTGTTATAGTGCCAGGGAAGGAATTTTAAAAGATACCATCCCATCACAACAAAGAACACAAAAGCAGCCAGTACCTGAGGGGAATTTTCAGAATATTTCAGGGAGACGGGAGGCTGATGGAAGCTGATTGTGCAGGGAGGGGAGGCCTGGAGCACCCTCGGAATGCAGGCTGCAGTGGAATGAGACCTGCTGTCCGGCAGATGCCCAGAAACCAGGCAGCTTCAGATGCAATGTGGCCTCTGTAAAGGAGAGAGAGCAAGAATGCAAGCTGGGGCTGGCTGGACGGAAGCTCAGTAATGATCAGTTTATAGAACAAATGTCTTTTACTTCCTTCCCTTATAGGTCTGTCGGTCTCTCTGTCTCTGTCTCTGTCACACACACACGCACACACACACACACACACACACACACACTCTATCACACACAATTTGTGTGGGAAGGATAAACACTCACCATAGTTGATCAGCCGGAAAGTAAGCCACTTCAGGCTCAGAGTCACCTCTCTACGCACAGCCCTTGTAGTGCAACGTGCCAGTGGACAAACCCCGCCAACCTGCGCAGTATTTCGAAACCATCTCACACCTGCTTCGTTCTTTTTTTTTATTTTTATTTTTATTTTTTATTTTTTTTTCCTGCTTCGTTCTTAAAGATGCATTTAGTGAACCAGAACTACCAGTCACGTGAAGAAAACCCGTAGCATAAAGAAAGACCAAGAAAAAAATAGATTCAAAATGTACCCTGAAGGAAGCAGAGTTTTCTTCTGCGAAGATTCTCCCTCAGAAAAGAAATGCAAAAAATAAGTCTCTAGCATATTCCGAGAAAGTCAAGGTATTACATCCATAAAATAAAAATAAGGTACTATGGAAAAGGACACACCAGACAAAAACAACTCTTAGAAAATTCAAGTTGTGACTAACTTCCAAAATAAATCTGTACAATTGCAAAAATACACAGTCGGGAAAATCAATTAAAATTTAAAATAAAAAGACAAGATCAGTGAGAAATCATATAGATACAATTGTTCTACCCAGTAGGCCCTGTATCCAAGTATGAAGAGTTTCAGAGTTTGAAAAAAAAAATAGAAGAAATTTAATTATCAAACAAATATTGAATGCAACTATTCTCAAAGAGAAGGAACACATGTGCCCTGATAATGTCGATCATGGGAAAAGTTATAATGATAAGTTATTAATGAAATAAATGACTCAAAAATAGGCTAAATATATCACTATAGATTTCAGGACACTAAATATAAAGAGAAACCTCTGAAAATTTCCAGACAGAAGGAGGGAAGGAAGAAAGGAAGGGAAATTAAAGATTTCTTTATTTTTAAAAAGAGCAAAAATTAGACTGGTATCAGACATTATCAGTAACATCAGATGCTAGAAAATATTAGAGAAATGCCTTTAAAATTATGAGAAAAAATAATTTTAAATCTAGAAATTCTGTATTGAAACAAATCCTCAAATCACATATAAGCACCAGAGAAAGACGTTTTAGACACTTGTGTCTTATGTTGCATGCATACATTCTTAGAAAGTTAATGAAAGATGTGCTATCATGTAGTAAGTGATTAAATAAGGAACAAAGTTATGGGTCCAATAAGAGACCTATCTAAATCAGCAGGCTTGTTAGGGATATCCCAGGAGGATAAATAGCTAACAGCTAGATTTGTGCAAGAAGGTGGAGGACTTCAGGGGAAATGTCTCAATGGAAAAACAAATTGAGGCAACTGGAGAGAAGCAATTAGTTAGCTGAGAGTGTATGCATGCCTAAGGACATGATAAACAATTAAAAAAAAGAGAAAGAAAGAAAAACAAAAACAAAGAAAAAGAAAAATGTGTTGGTGTGGGTAGGTAAAAGAATCAGAAACTTTAGGGGGCACCTGGGTGGCTCAGTTGGTTAAGCTTCTGACTCTTAGTTTTGGTTCGGGTCATGATCTCAGGGTTTCATGAGTTCAAGCCCCAAGTCGGGTTCTGTGATGGCAGCACAGAGGCTGCTTGGGATTCTCTGCCTCCCTCTTTCTCTCAAAATAAATAAACTTAAAGAAAAATCAGAAACTTCAGGAAAATTAAAGTATTAGATAAGAAACATAGTGCATGTCCCTATTGATATAAACAATATTTACCACTGTACCCCAACACCTAGAACAGTGTTTACCACAAAGGAAAAATGCCGTTTAAGAACTTGGGAAAGAAAGGGAGGGAGGGATAAAAGAAAGGGATGGAGGGATGGAGAAAGGGAAGGGTCGTCATAATGAAAATACTGTACATTGCTTTTCAACTTTTAAATTCAATTCATGGGCAAAATTCAATAACCATAAATTTACTGAATTCAATGTAAAATTCACTTCCCTTAAAAATGCAAAAGTACAGGGGTGCCTGGGTGGCTCAGTCAGTTGAGCATCCCACTCTTGATTTTGGCTCAGGTCATGATCCCAGGGGTCATGGGATTGAGTCCTGCATTGGGCCCCATGCTGAGTGTGGAGCCTGCTTAAAATTCTCTCTCTCTCTCTCTCTCTCTCTCTCTCTCTCTCTCTCTCTCTCTCAAATAAATTTTTAAAAGTAAAAAAATGCAAAAAAGTACATAAACAGATGACAGATACTGAATTGAAGGGAAATTTTAGGGACAGTGAAATCCTCATTTTATATTGTGGGCAATCAAGATATATCTCTCTTTAGTTGCTAAAATAAGTAAAACCAATATAAGTACATAATTTTAAAATATAGTGAACACTGAGAGTGCTGATGCAAATCATTTTTTCTATGCTGTAATAGGAATGTGATCGCTAATATTTATAGTTTAAAAAACAGGAATTAGCAAATTATGTAAAAATAAGAGAGCAACCAGAAGTCTAAAAACAGCAATGGCTAAAAGAAGTTCCCTGTAAGGAATAGAACTGGGGGCGGAGAGAGATGGGGCGAAGGATTCTTGCTTCTTAGTAGGTCTTCTGTATTACCCTGTATATGTTTTGATAATACGCAGATTAGTTTGATTTTCTTCAAGTTAAGTGAAAGCTGTATATTGTTTTTTTACATGATTTTTAGTAATGAAAAGTTAGTTAAATTCCTTTATTATTTTTTTTTGCCTTTTAAAAAATGTTTTTCTATTTTGCCTTTTTAAATTGACAATTTTAAATTGTCCCTCCAAATTAAAAGTAGCTAAGCCCTGGAAAATTACTATATGGGTTAGGATTCTTTGGCTATAAACAGCAGAAATTGAGTCTGGATGAGTAAGTTTAGAAGGAATTTATTGGAAGGACACTTCACTGAAAAACTCATACATTCAAAAAAAAGCCTGATATACCTGGCCAAAGAAAGATCATGAGTAATAATATCTCAGAGGGTGTTGGGAACTCACTGAGAGTCTGTTTGAAAACTTATATTAGAAAAACTTAAAAACAAACAAACAAACAAATAAATAAATAGAAAAACTTAGCTCCACTTCCCCAACATCCCTGTATCATTTCACTCCTAAGTCATAGTGTTGGGACAGCAAAGACTGAATGGGCTCAATTGGGTCACAGTCTCATTCAGTAGTGAGGGCGAGATGGGGCGAGGGAGATAGAAATAATGTGATGGATGGTTGCACCGAGGCTGTGTGATATAGGGAAAGAAGACTAAAGTAATGTAAACAAAAGTAAAATAAAATTGAGTTCTATTACCAAAAGATGGTGATAGGATTCCGTGCAGACAAAAATGACTGTTCATTACATTAATTAGCCTTAAAACTGAATCGCCCTATTTGGGAGTTGTATCCATGGTGAAACATACAGAATGTGGTTCTGAACTACCAAACCAAGCAACCAAGCAATCAAAAAATACTGTGCACATAATACAGGGGAAAAAAATTGTCCTGTCAGTTCTAGCTCCAAAACATATCTCCCCTCTCTCCCCTTTCCTGTATCTTTGGAGCCTACCATCCTTTCTAATTTCATCTTATAAAATGACCCACTAGCCTCTCCTCCCTGCTTGTACCTTTCCCCAACTCACTATGCTGCTCCTTTGTCTATAAAGTTACCGGAATTACAATTTTAAAATAGAGATCAAATCATATCACTTTTCGGCTTAATTGCCTTATCTTTGCACTTTGAGAAGTATCCAAACTCCTTAGCCCCACACATTTCTTTCTAGCCACCTCTTCACTGTACTTCTGGGCTCTTGCCTTGGCAGCACTGTCTGTCCACAATGCCATTCCTTTAAGGCCTCATGTGAATGGCTTATTCTCACCCTTCGGCACAGACTAATCCCTCGTTCCCAGCTACTGTCTCAGGACCTAATGTATTTCATTCATAGTGCCCTGTCTGGTTTTTGCTTGTTTGTCTATTTGTTTTTTACTAACATGCTTACTCTCTCTCCAGTCCCCATAAAATCTACAACCTGGAAGAGGCCCAAAATCTTTGGCTTGTTAACATTTGAATCCCAGCATCTATATAATTGAGACTGCTTTTTACTGGGTGCACACAAAAAATACAAAGCAAAACTAAACCAAAGCAAACCAAAGAAACATACTGAACAATAGAAACGTGTGCAAATTCACTTAAAAAGGGAAAGAGGTTTTTTTAAATCTATTTTTAATCTTTTTTTGTTTTTAAATGTTTATTTATTTTTGAGACAGAGAGAGCAGGGAGGGGCAAAGAGAGAGAGGGAGGGAGACAGAGAATTCAAAGCAGGCTCCATGCCATCAGCACAGAGCCTGATGCAGGCCTCGAACTCATGAACTGGGAGATCATGACCTGAGCCGAACTCAGATGTTTAACCGACTGAACCATGCAGGTGCCCCCAAAAGTGAAAGAGTTTACCTTCAAACTGTAAAACTATGTTTGTTAATAAATAACAAAAAAACAGCCAACCTTGTGCTAACTGAATCGATCTGTGATGCTTTGCATGCCAGATTGTTGGCATTACCCACTTTCTGTACATACAAGAGCTTTGAAGTCTGGGAACTACAGTTCCCAAAAGCCCTTGCCAGCAGTGTCCTGGGTTAGTTCTTCTAAAAAGGGTAATTCACAAGAGATTTGGAAGCAAGAGCATCGTCATAAGCCATATTATGGCTTCTCTGACAGTAGTTAACAGATGTGTGAATTTTCACATGTGCAGTTTTGCAACAGCTTTCCAACTTTCTAAATGCTTAGTTGCAAGTTGAAAATTATCAGCATCTTCACTTGTATTCTCCAGTCATTCTAGTGCTTTTTGTTTTAAATTTCTATTTTGAACCAGTTTCAAATTTCCAGAATGTTGTAAAAATATTATAGCAAATTCCTCTGTACTCTTCACCTAGAAATCCCATTCAAGCCTCACCAATAACTCCAATATTCTTTTATGGCAAGAAGATTATGTTTGCGTCTGGTTGTCTTTTTAGTCTCTTTCAATCTGGAACAGGGCCTCAGTCTTTTCGTTTTCATGACCTTGATATTTTTGAAGATGATAGGGCAGCAATTTTATAGAATGTTTGTCAGTTAGATTTGTCTGATGTTTCTTCTTGAAACATTTCATGTTGTAATTGACAGGTTATGGATTTGGGGCAGGATTAACACAGAAGTGACACACTGTTCTTCTCTTTACATCCTATCTGGTAGCACACAGTATTGATTTGTCACACAATATTGATTACTGGTGGTTTACATTTTGATCACTAGACTAAAATTTTGAATACCAGGAGTCTCTTCTGTATTTAAATTTTTTCTCCCAATGTTTGTTTATTATTGAGAGACAGAGCATGAGCAGAGGAGGGGCAGAGAGAGAGGGAGGCACAGAATCCGAAGCAGGCTCCAGGCTCTGAGTTGTCAGCACAGAGCCCAATTGTGGGGGCTCAAACCCATGAACCATGAGATCATGACCTGAGCTGAAGTTGTCTGCTTAACCGACTGAGCCACCCAGGCTCCCATTTTTAAAATTTTTGCTTTACTAATAATGTAAATATTAGTAAATATTCTATTTACTAATAGAAATATTTGAGATTAGAGTAATAGCCCTTTTCTCATTCAACTTTCACCTAATAGTTGTAGTATTCATTGATACTTATCCAAATTAGTTCTATGATGATTGCCAAAGTGATTTCACTAAATTCATCATTTGTCTACATTCATTGCTTGATATGACTGTAAAGGACAGATTTTTCTTCCCTCCATTTACTTACCCATATGGATTCGAGGATTTCTATTTTATTCAGTGGGTTAAAATCCATTAATATCGTTATTTTCTTTGATGCTTCTACTTCTTATTTGGCCAGTGGGAGCCCTTTCAAATTGGTTTCTTTATCCAACTTGCCTTCAAACCTTGTTCATTCTCTGAGTATTTTGCTACTTATTTATATTAGCTTAAGTTAACATGGTCATTGCTACTGGGGTGTTGCTGTATCCAAAATCTCTCATCAGGCAGAATTTGGAAGTATATATATGTATGCATATGCATGTACATCCACACCACACACACTCACACACTCAAACACACCCTTTTGTCTGTTTTTACAGATCTATCATCTAGTCATCACTTATCTATCTATCTATCAACTGTCTGTCATCTATCTGTGTATCTTTTTAAAAAATTTTTTAATTTTTATTTATTTTTGAGAGAGAGACAGAGACAGAGTGTGAGCAGGGGAGGGGCAGAGAGAGAGGGAGACACAGAATCCGAAGCAGGCTCCAGGCTCTGAGCTGTCAGCACAGAACCCGATGCGGGGCTCAAACCCACAAACTGTGAGATCATGACCTGAGCCGAAGTTGGAGGTTTAACCAAATGAGCCACTCAAGTGCCCCATCTATCTGTGTATCTTAAAAACCAGGAATTTATTCCAATAGGTCCAATTTCAGATTAATACTACAGGGATTATTTCAGCTTTCCTCATTTCTATATTTGTACTTTCCTTCTCCTTCAGTGAGAAATCTCCTTCCATTATTCTCAATACATTTGCTTAGTTGCTCAGTTCCCTTAATATGGCTAACCACAGCCAACCCTACCTGACTTACTTTCTTACTCCAACACAATCAACGTTTTGTGGACTGCCATTACTGACTGCCTCTGGGACAGTCTTGCCATCCTGCTCCAACATGCGGTCCTCATGGGAACTTCCTGCCGATTGGCGTTACTGGCTACCATCAGACTACCCTAACTTCCTGTTACATGATACCATCCTCCAGCAGGGAACATCACTGCTCTTGCCTGATACCTTTTAGAGGAGGAAGGTAGGAGACAGACAGGCTTTTCTGCATCTGTACAATGCTAATCCCCTGTACTAAATCCTTTCTGCTGGACACACCCAGAGTGGTTTTTATTTCTTTAACCAAGAGCTAATCATTATACTTTGGCCTATAAATGTCAGTGTAAAAAATTTCTATTGCATTGTGATTTTATTTACTGTATAAGTAAAACTGTATGCCAAAGTCAAAATAATGAAAAATATGTGCCTAAAGAAAAGGAAAAAGGTAACTAAATATTTAATCCGAAAGTGGATATTTTGTGAAATTTTGAAATTTCAAACTTAAAATGTTTAACAACTCTGATTATTAGTGTTGGTACTCCTAAACAGCAGATGTTCAGAACACTTGGTTGAGTAGTTTTCACTTACAGTACTTAGTTGAAACTTAGAATTTCATCCTGCTAAGCTTGTTCAAGGCTGAGGTACATAGAAAATGTCAGACTTTTCAGCTGTTAAGATATATCAAAAATATCAGGCACCAGTAAATAAATATCAGGTGTCAAATTTTACATTATTTCTACTAAATAACTGTTTTCCTTTAGCATTGAATGAATGCTGAGTTTTATTTTTATTTTCAGGGAATGGTGTCTAGAATAAAAGTTTCTACAAGAAAAGGAATATGACTACATTAAAGAACATATTCATTATGTGCATGTTGGAACAGCATTTGACTAGCTTGAGGCACAAGCTACACTATGTGTGTAAGAAAGCCTTTTCCCAATCCTGTACTTCTAACCTTCTGTTTGTTCATCTTGTGCCACACGGCAAGTGAAAAGTGTAATCTGAGAAAAAAATAAACTTCTGCTCACAGTATTTCTGCTAAGTGAAGTTTGTTCATTTGAAATATTTGTTCCCAAGAAAAATGACCCCCAGCAGTGTCTCCATATCTTTCTCGCATGGTTTTAAAATCTTTGGATTTTTAAAATGATGAAATTAGAAGAAAATCTACCAACCAGTTGATAATAGTTATTTAAAAAATGTATGTCTCATTCTTTACCAAACACAATTACAAATGAATAAAAACATCAGAAAAAGTACTGTTCACTTTCTCAATTTTATTATGTATATGAATCAAATTGTGAACTAAAAAATGCTTGACTTATGTGTACTGCCTATCTCATGTGTATACCTGAGTTCATGGTTAGTGCACCTGTTCCTAAACCCATCATGAACACAAAGTTAAAAAAAAAAAAGTCAGGGCCAGTTTTCAGCTAGTGCAATTCCAAGGGTTTGAGGAGCTACAGAATAATAATAAAAAGGCCGAGGAAATCTCAGTTCTTTAACATGATTCAGTAAATATTCATTGGCAGATTCCTCTACTCTAGATGTATTGCTAGGTATTAAGATAGCCTATGAAATGAATCTGGAGCCTCATAATGTTTTCAGTCAATAATTGGAGATGCGGGAGGAGGGATTTACACAAGTCAGTGTAACACAAATGAGCGGCTTTTGTAGGAGCTATGACATGTCCTCTTAATGGCATGGAAAGTCGTATTTCCTCTCTCAGTGCATCTCTGTCTTGGAACTTGGAGTGGCATCTTAATACATAGAATATATATGACCACTGTGAAATAATTTCAAGGCACAAAAAGCACTTAAAACACTTGGGACTAATAATGGCATTTTAAAATGCCTTGGAATGGGAAGCTAGAGCGACTCTTCCCAAACGCTGCTCAAAGAGGGGAAGGAAGTTGATGCTGGGAACGAGAAAAAAAGAAAAGTATTTCATGGTCAGTGAGCTTGAGAAATGCTGGGTTAATTAAAGTTGAACCAGTTTCTTTCCTGTAGAACTTCTCTCTGTATAAAAAATTTCCACGAGGGTCTATAATATGCTGGGACACATTTGGGGAAATTCTATGCAAATAGGCAGAAATAGCAGGCAAAACAACAACCTAAAATAAAAATTCATTTAACTGCTTTGATTTCCTGTGCTCTTTTTAAACATCTAACTCAAATGTTGCTTGTAGCTTAGCCAATATCAATCCCTGTTTTCTGTTGCCACATTTAAACACTGGAAACAAATGCATCAAAATGCTTGGTATCTTTTTATCCCTTACAGATGTCCTTGCTCCCTGGTAAAGAAACCATTGGAATGTTGCCATTTTAATTAGGTTTAGCTACCAAAAAGCCTTAATCTGCCATTGAGATGTATATTTGCCTGTTTTATTAAAGCTTGGGGGAGGTGGATAGGGGGGTTAAAGTTTATAGAAATTATGTAATGACTCAGACAAACTTATTACAAGATAGTTTTATAACTTACAGTGAATTTGAAATATAATTGATGATTTTGAGGCTGCTGCCAAAATAAAGAACAGTTTTATTTTATGCTATTTTTAATAACCAGGCTTTTTTCTATCATTATTAAAGTGATTATTTCTTGGAACACTGTCAGGCTGTATAATTTTTCATGTTAAAAAGAATCTCCCAGTCATATACCAGATACTTTTATTAGCATAAATATCACCAGCCCTTAATTAAGGAGAAATCAAATTGAGAAAACAGCTTTTATAAGAGTGCTATTAACCTACTACAATATTTCTCTAATATTTATTTTAAGTAAATGATTGTAAGGACTTCTGAAATTATTTATACTTTTCCCTTGTATGATTTCTTAAGAATGAATTTGGAACACATTCATTCAGAATTATTTTAGGTTTGCAGAATTTTTTTTTCCGTGCTACACTTTGTTTACCAATAAATATTTATTTAAAGGTAAAAGAACATAAAAGAAGAAATATGTCATAAATAGGGGTACATCATATATTCAGAACAAATAAGCCTAATGCCTATTTTGGAGCATGAGCAACCATATTAATACTTAGCTACTGCTCTTTAAAAATACTGTGTTTGTGATTTATCCAATGTGCCAATGTCTTAGCTGAGTGAGAGCAGGTGGTAGTACTAGCTAAGGAGCACAGACCACACAGCTACACTGCCTGGAATCAAACCCTGATTCCACCACTGTGTCCACAGAAAAATCTAACTTCTCTGTGCCTCCGTTTCTTTACCTGAAAGAATAGAATGATAATAGCATCTACCGCAAAGCATTGTTTGGAGGTTTAAATGCCTTAATATTTAAGGTAATGCAAGCACGTCTTTGAGATCTTGCAGGTTTGGTTCCAGACCACACAATGAAGCAAACATTGTAATAAAGGAAGTCAAATGGATTTATTTGGTTTCCCAAGCACGTGTAAGAGTTATGTTTGCACACTACTGTAGTCTGGTAAGTGTGCAATAGCATTATAGCTAAAAAAAACCCCAATGTATATACCTTAATTAAAGAACATTATATTGTTAAAAATGCTAACTATCATCTGAGGTTTCAGCACGTCATAATCTTTGCTGGAGGAGGGTCTTACCTTGATGTTGGTGGTTGCTGAATGATCAGGGTGGTGGTGGTCGAAGGTTTGGGGTGCTTGAGGCAGGTTCTATCTTGTTTTTAATTAAGTTTTTATTTTAACTCCAGTTGGTTAACATATCGTGTTCTCCAGTTTCAGGTGTACAATATAGTGATTCGACAGTTCCATACAACACCCTGTGCTCATCACGACAAGTGCCTGCTTTAATTCCTGATTGTGGCAATTTCTTAAAATAAGACTGCAGTGAAGTTTGCCGCATGGATCGACTCTTTCTTTTAGGAACAATTCTCTGTAGCATGTGATACTGTTTGATAGCGTTTTACCCACAGTAGAACTTCTTTCAAAATTGGAGTCAATCCTCTCAAACCCTGCTGCTGCTTTATTGACTAAGTTTATGCAATATTCCGAATCCTTTGTTGTCATTTCAACAATCTTCACAGCATCTTCACGGGAGTAGATTCCATCTCAGGAAACCACTTTCTCTGCTTATTCATAAGAAGCAACTCCTCATCCCTTAAAGTTTTATCATGAGATTGCAGCCATTCAAATATAATAATAATGAAAAAGTTGGAAGTACTGGGAGAATTACTAAAATGTGACACAGAGGACACAAAGTGAGCAAATGCAGTTGGAAAAATGGTGCCGATAGACTTGCTCCATGCAGGGGCAGGGCAAACCTTCAAGTGGTAAAAAAGAAAAAAAAATGCAATATCTGAGAAGTGCAATAGAGAGAGGAGAAATAATATACATTTAACTGTCCCAAGCATCAAGTGCCTAGAACAGTGTCTGTGATTGTCATTAACTATGATTGACACATGATTAGCGTTAAATGTATTCAGTTTGCCTCCATAAACCTAAAATTTATTTCAAGAGTAGTTAGTATCACCTTAACATTTTCAATTCAATTTATCTTTCCTTTAACTTGCTATAGTTGCCTTTGGGTATTATTAATGAAAGCTCCTAGAAGAATTAGAAGGCATTGGAGAGAGCAGACTCTCTTAAGATTTTAAATAGCAACTTCACATGAGTGCTAGGTCTACGGGTACCAAAAATCTCCACCAAAGTTTAATAAAATAAAACTATTGCGTTTTACTTCTAAACAAACCAATGAGTTAATAGCTGGTTTTTCTTCTAAAACATATTAAAGAAAATTATCATTAATTTTTTTGAACAAACAAAACCTTTCCAAACAATACTGCTGTGAACAAATACCTGAATCTAAAAGTAGAAAATCCTTATACTCTCCCTCACTCCTGATTTTATTTTTTTATTTATTTTTAATTTAATTTTTATTTTTTTTAAATTTACATCCAAATTAGTTAGCATATAGCGCAACAATGATTTCAGGAGTAGATTCCTTAGTGCCTCTTACCCATTTAGCCCATCCCCCTCCCACAACCCCTCCTGTAACCCTCAGTTTCTTCTCCATACTTATGAGTCTCTTCTGTTTTGTCTCCCTCCCTGTTTTTATATTATTTTTGTTTCCTTTCCCTTATGTTCATCTGTTTTGTCTTTTAAAGTCCTCATATGAATGAAGTCATATGATTTTTGTCTTTCTCTGACTGACTAATTTCACCTAGCATAATACCCTTCAGTTCTATCCACGTAGTTGCAAATGGCAAGATTTCATTCTTTTTGATTGCCAAGTAATACTCCATTGTATATATATGTATATATATATATATATATATATATATATATATATATATATACACACACACCACATCTTCTTTATCCATTCATCCATCGATGGACATTTGATGTCCATACTTTGGCTATTGTTGATAGTGCTGCTATAAACATGGGGGTGCATGTTGTCTCTTTGAAACAGCACACCTGTATCCCTTGGATAAATGCCTAGTAGTGCAATTGCTGGGTCGTAGGGTAGTTCTATTTTTAGTTTTTGAGAAACCTCCATACTGTTTTCCAGAGTGGTTGCACCAGCTTGCATTCCTACCAACAATGCAAAAGAGCTCTTCTTTCTCCTGATCCTCACCAACATCTGTTGTTGCCTGAGTTGTTAACGTTAGCCATTCTGACAGGTGTAAGGTGGTATCTCATTGTGGTTTTGATTTGTGTTTGCCTGATGATGAGTGATGTTGAGCATTTTTTCATGTGTCGGTTGGCCATGTGGATGTCTTCTTTGGAGAAGTGTCTATTCATGTCTTTTGCCCATTTCTTCACTGGATTATTCGTTTTTTGGGTGTTGAGTTCTTTGTAGATTTTGGATACTAACGCTTTATCTGATATGTTGTTTGCAAATATCTTCTCCCATTCTGTCGGTTGTCTTTTAGTTTTGCTGATTGTTTCCTTCGCTGTGCAGAAGATTTCATTTTGATGAGGTCCCAGTACTTCATTTTTGCTTTTGTTTCCCTTGCCTCTGGAGACGTATTGAGTAAGAAGTTGCTATGGCCAAGATCAAAGAGGTTTTTGCCTGCTTTCTCCTCAGGATTTTGGTGGCTTCCTGTCTTACATTTAGGTATTTCGTCCATTTTGAGTTTATTTTTGCCTCACTCCTGTTTTTAAAACAACTTCAGAGCACTCAGCATACTCTTTTTCCCGTTGATGATTTCCTACATGGTTGGGGGTTTTTGTTTGTTTGTTTTCCTCAAAGTTAAAAAAAAAACATTTAAAGTGAACTTTTAATTTGACATTTCTTGTGTAAGACCAAGTTTCCCTTGGTTTGTCTTCACCTGTGTTTGTTGTATCCTTATTCCCAAATCCTCAGTAGCTCTATCAACTGACCCAAGTGTGACTTCATTGTAGGCTGTAAAATTTATTTTGAATCTCCTTTTAC
This sequence comes from Panthera onca, assembly GCF_046562875.1. Classification (NCBI taxonomy): domain Eukaryota; kingdom Metazoa; phylum Chordata; class Mammalia; order Carnivora; family Felidae; genus Panthera; species Panthera onca. The sequence goes on from NC_138346.1 coordinate 152,082,753, forward strand.
TTAAGAACTTCTCTTCCTTAGTACCTGTGATTGGTACCTATCAAGGCATCTTTCTAGCTCACATACTAATGACCGGATTTTCTTTTTCTTTTTACAGGTGCTACTCTCCAAGAGTACCACCATCAGCTAGCCCTATACTGGGTAACACCAGTCCTGATCATAGCTCATTAACACAAAACATCTGTTCCATGTTGAGACAGTGAGATTTCTTATTCTTAGGGAATTGGAAATGATTTGTAGTCTTTGGTTGTGAGCGTACCTGTACATGTGCAATTAGAATTTTGGGGTGCCTTTGTTTTATCATGTGGAAGGAGGAGCCGACAAGAATCCGCAAAAAAAGAAAGACTAAAGTCAACACTGTGGGAAGAGTAAAGATGAAAACCACAGGAGACAGGAGTAGGCTGCTAACTTCCCTTTTCAGCTTGTTTCTTTTTTTTTTTTTTAATTTTTTAAATTAAAAAAAATAAATACAAGTTAGTTAACATATAGCATAATGATTTCAGGAGTAGAATTATTACATGTAATACCCAGTGTTCGTCCCAACAAGTGCCCTCCTTAATGCCCATCACCCATTCAACCCTTCCCCCCACTCACCTCCCGTCCAACAACCCTTGGTTTGTTCTATGTATTTAAGAGGCTCTATGGTTTGCCTCCCTCTCTGTTTTCATCTTATTTTTCACTCCCTTCCCCTATGTTCATCTGTTTCGATTCTCAAATTACACATATGAGTGAAATCATATGATATTTGTCTTTCTCTGACTGACTTATTTCCCTTTCAGCTAGTTTCTGACATCTGTGCTCTAGGATACATCCCTTCCTTTCCAACAAAATTCCCATTTTGGTAGTGATGGAAGAGCCAAGTAGAAATTTTGAGAAATCCAGACTCTTTGTAGTCCTAACACATTTTCTGTGATAATAGCTGTGTCTGGCCAGTACTATTAAAATGTAAATTTGAGTTTTACTAGAAGGGCCAACAGACATGGATACAGGATCAAAATAACAATCCTTCGGATTTAGAGAAGAAACCCCCATACTTGGGTAGTCATCAAGATAAGTGTCGATAATTGAAGCAGTTTGTTTAATCAAAGTCTCCAGCAACAGTTTATTCAAATTATAGATGAAAACTCCTCCACAAACCTGCACGATCAAAAACCATTGCTCATAGTGCAAATCATCCACACTTTTTTATTTCATTTTTGTGTGCAGTGAGAGTTACTAGATTTGGCAAATAAAAGTATAGGACACCGAGTTAAATTTGAATTTCAAATTATAAATACTAATTTTTAGTGTATGTCCTATGTAATGCTTGAAACGCTCAGTTATACCAGAAACATTTCTTCTTTATGTAAAATTCAGATTTAACCGGGCATCCTATAGTTAATCTGTCAGTCCTCAGTATGGTAAATAATATGCCATCGTAAGCATAGGAGAAAGAATTTTATTTCCCCAATACACATTTTAAGCGGTACGTCTTGTCGCCAGGTAGTGAAATCAGCCAAGATGTGAAGTAGAAACTTCTCTCGAAATGTTTTCTCACTGAATTGTATAGATGTGTCAGCTGTTCCTTTCTGAGACTCACTCAATTCCATTTTGTAAGGAGAGTTGGGAAATGAGAGGACATTCTACATATTAAATATTAGTAAAATTTTCTTTCTTTAATTCCTGGTATTAATAGCAATATAAAAACCATAATTTTAAACGTGAACTCATTTTCTCCAGGAGCATAAGATTGTAGAGGAAGAACAGAGACAAGAAGGGGAGAAAATAAGGGTACCCTGGTGGCTCAGTTGGTTAAGAGTCCAACTTTGGCTTAGGTCATGATCTCGTGATGGGGTTCTCTGCTGTCAGTGTAAAGCCTGCTTCAGATCTTCTGTCCCCCTCCCTTCCCCTCCTCCACGCATGTTCCCTCTCAAAATAAATAACCATTTTTTTAAAGGGAAAAAAATAAAGACAAGATAAATTGATTTCATAAAGAAAATATTTAGATTTTATATGTTATATAGGTTTTTTTTTTAAGCTCTCTGGTTTGTTTTTTATTTCTTGTTTTGTTTTCAGCTGTCTGTTTGGCAAATCCAAACTGGATTAACTCCAAAGCAAATGTAATCGTTTGGGCAGAAATTGGTAACAGTGGCTGGAAAAAAAAAAAAGAATGTAACCAGTAAATAATCACAAAAATTGATATTTCTTCTGATTAGGAAAACTTGGTTATATTGAGATATATATAATAGTCCAAAAAGATTGATTTTGTTTTTGTTTTTGTTTTACTTTCTGAAAATACCTCCCACCACACCTTCACACCTTCTTCTCTCTCACTCCCTTTCACAAAAGAAAATAACATATAAGTGTAGTGTGTGAAAAATACCATATTCAGAAAGGCTTGGCTCAGAAACAGCAGCCAGGAAAGGAAGAAAGTAGGAAAGTCTCCTCTGCTACTGGGATTTTGGCCTCTTGGTGAAACGGCTGTGGAGTGGTGACCGGTGGGAAAGTGGTTTGTAAACACTCTCCTTAATAAGGACTCATGCTATAGCAGTTCATCAAGTGTCAGTTAGTATGTTGATTTGTGTTTCAGAGAATGTCATTTACCTGTCTGAATCATGTAATAATTAAGTGTGATACTGAGCAATATTAATTAAATCAAGATAAATAAGTGATGTATATTCAACAATAACATCACACGGATTTGAGCATAATGTACATCTCGAACACTTTACTAATAAAAGAAGGCATTATTTTCAGAAATAATTGAGCTCCTTTTCTAAATTAAGGCTGAAGTTCCATAAAGGAAAATTCCAGCAACAGGATTTGCTTTCACTCGGTGCGTATCGAAATGCTCCTTGTGGTAGCTCTTGGAAAGATGATTTTTTTTTTTTTTATGATTAGAACAGGGAATATAGGTGTCTTGCTGACTAAATTGCTGCTCTTCCTTATCTCTGATGTACCTACCCACTATGTTAGACTCTACAGTACTAATGTGTAGGTCCCTTTAAACCAGTAGGTTACACATCAAACTTGAGGTTTGAAGCTCTGGAAGATTCTCTAGGATCACAGGTTAAAATCTCACCGGGTCCAATGCAACCTTTCATTCTTCTAGGAGGGATAAATCAACCAGCACGTACTTCACTGCGTTAGGGTGTTTCAGATGAGAACTTATAAACTTAGACTTTTTTTTTTTGCTTTGTAATGACATTAAAGATCTCATGGAGTGTTTGTTCTAAGGTTTGGAGACCGCCCTAAAACCTTGAGTAATTTTTGCTCATACTTGAAGTCTATACTATGAGAAGCTTGAACATTCTTAAGTGCTGTTAGGGTTTTATGCTTCTTATGAAGTCCTGAAAATTAAATTCGTCTTTATAAAGTACTTACAAAGTTAATGTTACTGGGAGTAATGATTATCGTGTATGTGGTTTGAACATCACTATAGTCCGATTTCTACCTATTGTGTGTCACATGAGAGTTTTATATACTCTTCAGCAAAATAGCATGACAGTTGGGCCAATGTCTGCATTGTTAATAAGCTACAGCCTATTGGTGTAAGATTCAATTCTAGAGTCATGGCATACAACACATTTAGTCCTCTGGTGACTTCTTTGTGTTGAAGGCCCCAAAGACTTTTTGAAGACTTTAATAAAGTCACTCTCATTGCCCTGTGTCTGATCGAGCCTGCCTGGATTGCCCCCTGCCCTGTACTATATTATAAACATTCATCTTTTGATTTCAATTCCTCTTTTCATGATTTTGTTTTACTTTATTGCTTTTAAATTGCCATTTCCCCCATTGTTTATGATTAGTTGATCTGTCTTTCTGGCAAAGAAATAAACAAGGAGCAAAGTGAAGGAGCAGCCAGCGAATGTGTGACTCTGGAAAAAGGGAACAAATTTTCATAATCAGCATTCATATGTTGCCCTTGATGATTTGAGTTTAGAGTTCGTTTTAGAAATCTCCGAGTGTTATCTATAATACTTTGTGTCACACATTTTTGCTTCATTTTTTCTTGTTTGATTGAAAGCCACTTAGAGGGTTCATTTTCATTTCATTGTGAAGCATGATCCTCTGGGATCATTCCATCAGAAAAATTTCCACACCCTGCTCACAAATCCCCGTAGGGAGGGTGTCCTCTTGGAAACACCCAAAGAATTGTGGGAAGGTTATTTTTACAATTTACATGAAATTACCTGAGGAAACTTATATGTAAAAACCAAACTTACTCCATTTTTCAAAAATCTGAATAATTCCTCCTGGAAAGTCTTTTACAAACCCCACGCGGAGATGTTTCTTCCATTCTATCCATTTTCTCTCATACATTTGCAGCCCCATGGAAACACCCCCTCGTTTCCCTTCACATATCATCATAATTAATTCCATAAGCTTCTTTCAGCTTGAGAATTTAATTTTTATTTTAATAGAAGTTAATAGCTTTGTAATAGAGCAAATGCAGGGAGTAGTTCCTATGAATGGAGATGCCACATTTTTATATACCAAAATGAATCTCTCCTTTCTGTGTTTAGCATGACCTATGTTCTCTGCCAGAAATTTTAATATCGTCTCATTCATCACTCAACTTGCTCAGTGTCCTTTGTCTATCTTACTCATTTTTCCCTAAATCACTTGCCGATAGAGCATAATTATTACTATACTGTTTTCCTGTTTTAGGTTTATTTTTTTTCTTTGAATAATATATCCCTGTGATTTCATTTGAATGTTGGGTTCTAAATAAATATAGTGCAGTGTAACATTTTAGAGTCCATGGTCTATATATATAAACATCAAACAAACGCACATGTGAACACACACAAACATACTTCGTGAGACAAAGATCTTTTGTGTCTTATTTACTGCTGTATCTCTCAGGTCTAAATCAGTGTTGGGGCACCTGGGTGGCCTGGTCGGTTGAGCGTCCGACTTCGGCTCAGGTCACGATCTCGTGGTCCGTGAGTCCGAGCCCTGTGTCGGGCTCTGTGCCGACAGCTCAGAGCCTGGAGCCTGTTTCAGATTCTGTGTCTCCCTCTCTCTGTGACCCTCCCCCGTTCACGCTCTGTCTCTCTCTGTCTCAAAAATAAATAAACGTTTAAAAAAAATTAAAAAAAAAATAAAATAAAAAATAAATCAGTGTCAAGCACATAGCACACAGCCAACAAATATTTGTTGAAAAAATGAAATTATATAGTAATCAATTCATATGTATTTCTATCAATGTATTAAAATATTTGAATTTTTTAATAAATCAAAAAAATAAATGCTTGTAATCAGTCTGATGAGTTAGAACAGAATGTGATAACATCCCAGTCAACTAATTCTCCAGGACTAGAGCGCTTTGTGCTTATGGGTCTGGCTCCTGCTTCCCTTTTTTCTTGCCTTTTGTATGTCTCTCTCTTCACCTTTTACTCACACTTGGTACACCAGCAACACTGTCTTCCATCCTTATGTTGCTCTTTCTCTCCTCTGACCTTCAGACATGCTGCTTCTTCTCTGTCCATTCCACTCCTCCCTTCCACCTACCGGTTAGCCACTCCTTATCTTTCGTTCTCAAATAAGGGCCATATCCACAGGCTAGCTTAGATTAATTGAGTTCATATCCGCCACTTTATCCCAGGCTCATGTGCTTGGCTCACGCTTATTTTTGGATAGAATATAATAAACTCCTTTTCTGTTTTAATTTTTTCTCCTATTTGAATAGGTTTAATTCAAAATTTCATTTTAAACCTGTTTTATTTAATCCTTTACAGGAGTTATTTGGGGAACCAATATGTCATGAGAGTTGGAAAGTTAAAGGCATCGTAAGATAGTACCATTTTTGGTTTATTGAAGACCTTGCAACTATTGTAATTCCTTGTCCATTCTTTCTGCCTGAGTTAAAAATAGACAAAACATCATGGGAGAGCTTAACTTCTTATTTTTTTAAAGATTTCATTGACTGGTAATGTCAGTGTTATGGAACTGTTACTTATTAGCCACCTCTGACTCCATGAACTCGTGTCATGTTTCCCAAAGGAAGAAACAGGGCCTGCAAAAAAAAAAAAAAAAAAAAAAAAAGGAAGATGACTTTTCTTTGCAGTATATTTATTGAAAATATTACAAAATGCTGGGTTTGGGAACTAAAGTTTCTAGTTTTACGTCTGAAGTTAATATCAGACTCTTCCCATAATCTATTAACTCAGTGTAGAGTCAAGACATCAAAGGCTTAGGATGAAGGAATCGTGTGTGTGTGTGTGTGTGTGTGTGTGTGTGTGTGTGTGTGATTTTCAAATGTGTGTGTGCAAGTGTTTTCTGCATGCACTTTTCTTGTGATAGTGGTTTCGGGATACGTATGCATCTTTTGGCAATGCAGAGAGGTATAAAAAATTACCACTGAAGCCGTATCTCTGCATTTTTTTTTGCAATACTAGTACTTTCCAGCAGTAATTTCTAAAATGTGCCTTGTTCTGAATATGATGACTGGAAATGCACCTGCTCCGAAGATAATTATACAAGCCTCTGTAAGACTCTTACTCATCTGGAAAATGGAGAAAAACTGGATAACAAATGTGACCAAAAAAATCACTCAAAGTAAAAATTTAAATTAAAGTGACTACCCATTCCCAGGGTTCATCACAGACAAGGAATCATATGCTAAGAGTGTTCACCCTCTGCTCTGGTTACTGGCTTAAGTGAATTTGGGCAATTCACTTAACCTCTCCATGCCCCCATTTCCTTCTTCTGGCATCTGTTGACATTGGTAGTGAATTTCCTTGCAGTGATGTGACAATTACCCGATTAGTGACTGTTAAACCTCTCTGAAGATAGAATGCAAGGAGATGCTTAATAAAATGGTAAATAAGGGAAAAAAAGAACAGTGAAGGGCCTATAGTCACAATTGGGAAAATTAATAAGGGTTATTTTGAGAGGAGCAATGAGAGACATCTCCAGCACCGTCTAATTGCTGATTGCCTGATCTTATCACTCCGAGCTTGGCCTGAGCTTTAATGGCGTGTGACCATAGGGTCTTCCACACCTGCTTCTTGGAGAGGCTAGCATCATAGCCAAGTTCCCAATCACAGTGGCATCTGAACTTTCCCCCTAAGGGCTGCTTTCATTTCATAGACACCTCTGTTAAAAAACTAAACTTTTTTTTTTGCAAAGATAGAACACTAAGTCATTTCTCTCCCCTTCACAGCAAACTTCCCCTCCCTTCTCTCTAGAAGGGCTTTACCTCTGTAGTTCCCTGTAGTTCAAAGGAAGAAATAGAACATAATGGGATTTGGCTGAAGGGTTATAATACTAAGAATTCCAAAACTTTTCATCAAAGGGCCATTTCTAAAGAGAGCTTTTATCCATTGGCAATTTCAGCTGAGAGCTATTCAGTCTGACTCAGGAGGTACCACATAAAGGCTTTAAAATGCCCTGGTCAGCCACTGTCCCTTTGCAAGGGCAGAGACAGAGCCTCTGTGTTGTGTTTCTCGGACCATTTGTGATAGCATTCCTCTAAAAGAGGAATAGCCTAGAGCTAAACCAGGAGGTATAGGAAGGCTGTTTCCTTGGCCAAATCCAATGTCAGAGCAGGGACTCCCTCTTTTCCACCCACTGAAAGAGGCCTTAACATTTCTTACTAGTCATCCTCAGCTAGGAAGGTCAATACTGTGGAACCAGGGGTTTCTTTGCATCCGGAATGACAGCATGACAATGGGGAGGGAGGCAGTGCCTTGTGACCCACAGGTCACAAGAGAAGAGAAGTGATGACATGGTACATACACACATGTATGTGCATGTGCACCCATACACACACACACACACACACACACACACACACACTCATGCTTAATCTCTTCCCATTTCAAGGAAACAATCGAATGAATCTGTTTTTGTGGGAGAAGCTGAATGTGAGTGCAGAGGTTTGACACACATGCTTGCTCTAATCCATATCTCAGCCTTCCTGACTATAACCTGGGTTCTCTTACAGCCATTATTCAGAATGAACACAGAGGCTTCTGAGCAATTTTTCCCATTAGAGTAGGAAACTGTTAATATAGAACAGAAACGTTCAGAAATATCCTTGTAGTATCTAGTGAGTTATGCACACTTTCATTTCCTTAGGAGGGGGTAAGAGTAATTTATTTCCATGTAGTCCCAAGCCTTTAGGATGGAGCAATGAGGCCTCCCCAAGTACTTAGAGGAAAGGGAAATAAGGTTGTCCTGTGAGAATTAAATGGCTCGAAAACAACACTTAGCAAAATGTTTTCTAGTTCCATGGGAACATACTAGAATATCACTTAATTAGTGAAATTGTCACATCTGCAGTCAGCATACATCATCTAAAGGGAGCAGCCATATAGCAAGTTGGCTTCCAAGGGTACAAGTGCCTGCACAATTCAGGATGCAAGAACAGAGACCAGACACCTTGTAAGTTCTGGATGATCCATCCTCAAGACCTTTGACCACACCCTATTCTGGTTCTCCGATTACTGAGCAGTCCTTTGATTTAACACTTCATCTCACCTGGAAAAAATCCTGTTCAAGACCTTCTAAGAACTAAGCAGCACCTTAGTCCCCAGAAAGTAATATTCCCTGTCTGTAAATTAATTACTTGGCTTTGTCATTCACCTATCAGCTTCAAGTTAATCTAGCTAAGATAAGCTTGTCTCTAAGAGTCTTTTTGTGTTTACTTATGAAATCCTCTTTTCATACCTATGAGACCAAGGACCATGGTGAATTCTCAAAGGTGATTCTGCCTAGTGGGGAGTCCTTGGGGTCAGCCACAGCATCCCACAGACTGTTGATATTCCACCCACGTGAATGTTTTCTTCCATTTTAACTGCAATAATTCCTAGTTTCTATACATATGGCTAAGAGGCTCTAAACACTGAAATGATGCCCACATTTCCCTACAATATGAATCTGACTCTGTTATTTATAAAATTGAGTCTTTTCCTATGAAATGTGTATATTTTCATTTAGGAAGCTGGTTCCCAGTGATGCACAGAATGATAACACTGGTCATTCCCACAGTTAAAGAGTAGAAGGAAAAGCTAACTCCACTTTACCCAAGTCTGAGTGATTAGGCTATAAAGCAGGAACTGGCTTATTTTAAATTCTTTTCTGTCAAATACACTCCCTTCAGTTATTCATTTAATTTTTTTCCAAATGCCTATGTGCCAACCATTTTTTAGTTTTTGAAGATACATTGATGAATAAGGCAAACCTTTACAGAATGTGTGGTTAAGTAGAAAACATAAGCATAAGATTAAAATTCTCAGGACACCTGGGTGGCTCAGTCAGTTAAGCATCTGACTTCGGCTCAGGTCATGATCTCACTGTCTGTGAGTTCAAGCCCCGTGTCGGGCTCTGTGCTGACAGCTCAGAGCCTGGAGCCTACTTCAGATTCTGTGTCTCCCTCTCTCTCTCTAACCCTCCCTGACTAGTGCTCTGTTTCTTTCTGTCTCTCAAAAATAATAAATGTAAAAAATTTTTTTTTTAAAGATGAAAATTCTCAAGATAATCCATTGATGGAAACCATGTTCATGAAGAACACAAATAAGATGTTTTATTGAATAATATGGGGCTGATTAGGAAAAGATTCTCTGACAAAGTAACATTTAGGCTCAGCTCGAAGGGATAAGTAAGGACCAGCCAGGGAAGGGAACTGAGGAAGGGCATCCAAGCATAGAGAAAAGTATGGACAGAAATCTTGAGATCAAAAAGAGAATGGTGTGTTTCAAGAACTTGAAGGAGGTCAGAACAGCTGAAATTGAGAACTGTGAGGTGAGAATAAAGGTTTAGACAGCAATCTGTGCCTGCACAACATGGTAGCTTCTATTGTGAATTTTATTTATTCTTTTAGCAAATACCAATTGAAGGTCTGCTAATAAACCTGCAACTAATTGTTCCATGTATTCTCCATTCAACAGGGAGCAATATCCTTGGGAAGGGGGCAGACAATAAGTATTTTTCTCGTATGTCAGAGGTTAATATTCTTAATATTCTGGAGAATAATGAAATGGACAAGGAAAGCAGGTTGAAGTCCAGTTACCATATATATAGCATACTAAGACATAACCTTACTTACAAGGTGGTTTTGAACAGAGACCCAAGTAAATTTGAGAGAGAAAATCAGGGGGATACCTATAGGCAAAGCAGGCAAAGGGAAGAGCAAATGCAAAGGCCCGGGGGTGAGATCATAATTGCAATGCTCAAAGAACAGCAAGGTGGCCAGTACAATCCAAGTAATTAAGAGGGGAGTAGTAGGAGACGAGATCAGAGAGAGTGTGTGTGTGGGGTACTATTTTGTAGAACCTCCTAGGCCACTATTAAGACTCTTTAAAAAGAAATAAGAAACTTTTAGCAGGTTCTGAGCAGAGGAGTGCCATGATTTAATTCCCATTGAAATAGTTCATTCTGGCTTTTGTGCTGAATGAGATGATAGGGGGTGGAGGGCAGGGAAGGGACATGGCAAGGAGACCACTTAGGAAGGAAGCTCTTTTTCTTTATCCTAAAGTAATGGGAAATAATGAAAGATTTTTAAGTCAGGGAGTTATACTTTATTAAAATGTCATAACGTACAGATGGTCCCTGACTTAACGATGGTTTGACTTGAGATTTTTTTACCTTAAGGTGCGACAGCGATATGCACTCAGTAGAAATCATACTTCGAATTTTGCATTTTGATCTCTTCCCAAGCTAGCGATATGTGGTGTGATGCCATCTTTCTGGGCGGTGGCAGCCAGTTGCATGCAGGTCCCTGCCAACCGTGTGCCTGAACATGGGATACCTGATGACCATTCTGTGCTCATACAGTTTTTCTGTTTGCTACTTTCAGTACAGCATTCAACAAATTACATGAGGTATTTGAGACTTGATGATAAAATAGTCTTTGTGTGAGATGATGTTGCCCCATTGCAGGTTAATGTTAAGTGTTCTGAGCACATTTGAGGTGGGCTAGGCTAAGCTGTGATGTTCGGAAGGGTAGGCGTATTACATGCATTTTCCACTCAAAGTGTTTTCAACTTATGATGGGTTTATTGGGACATAACCTCTTTGTAAATTGAGGAAGAACTGTATATTCTAGTTGTAACCTCAGTTTAATAAATAGTTGAAAATAGAAACACCATAGTATAACTAAACTACTGTATTAATTACTGCTAAATTTCATTTCGATTTTTCTTTTCTTTGTTTCACCTAATGTGCTGTCATTTGGCCTGGATGCATCATCTAACTCTCTTCTGATATTGTCATAAACCAGACTAATTCTAGCTCTAATTGCCCTGCTAAGAAAACACTTGGGCTGCGTTTTTCCAGTCTCAAAAAATGCCTTGGATCCCTGAGGCTTCCCTTGTGAGGCAGATATCTGCAACACTGGAGGACAAGAAAAATCTGAGTTATCAGTATTCTCGAGAATCCTAAAATCACTCATGCTAGGATTTCCTGCTCCCTCCGCGGGATTGTACAAAATTCCCAGAATCATGGTACTGTCAAAGAATGGAGAATTTTTCATTCCAGCCTGGTCACATGGTTAGCATGGCTCCCTCCCTGTGCCCCCACGGGCAGTTTGAACCTCCGTTTGATACCAATAGTGGCACCCACTTTCTCAGTGCCACACTCAGTCATGAGGACACCTCAGCTCAGCAACCAGAGCTTCAGCCTTTAGTGTTCGATGCTGCCACCCTTGCACCTGCTATCCTGCTAGTTTGCCGCTGCAGTTTGAGAAAATTTCTGGTCACAGACACTCTCAGAAACTAGCAAATTGTAGTCTTTATTTTCAGAGAATTAATAGTCTTCAAAGTGTCGGACTGAGATTCTCAGAAGCTAAAAATCTGGAAGTTCATGTGAGTGCCTCTGAGTCTAGATCCCCCTGCAGTAGCCAGACCACGATATCTGGTATGGCTTCAAAGACAAGTGTAATAGTGACTGGAATTGTGTAAAATACCATTCATTTCAGTTTTCTACTAAACCTGGTAAACCGTGTGAAGGGTATGGATGACATGCGAGCAGACACTCCCCACGTCCTCCATTGACATCTAAAGTGTTCACAGTGACTTGCCTGAAACCTGGTGGGCATTGCAGCCCATGTTAGGTAAGGATTCAGCCAGGATCAAGGGCTCAGAACTTGGGCTTGCCTTTCTTAAACACTAGGCTAGCAGAAATGTGTGTCAAAGCCTAAACATTTCCCCATTGCCATAATCAGGAAATTCTTATTGTGTATACACTTCCATGTGCTCTTTCTTAGAGAGTAATCAAATTTACAGGATAGTCCTGGCCCCACCTCTCACCTCCACACTCTTTTGTCCTCCATATGCTAACATTCTTTGAAAGAGGAACAATATAAATCAGAAAAACAAATACAAATTATTACCTCCATAATTCACCACGTATCATTAGTATAACAGTAAAATGATTCTTGCTCTGTGACTTTGCTACCCTTCCTTCTCTACTTCCAGCTAATTGAAAAAATAGAAACTGTTTTACCTCCCATATATTTCCTGAAGATTTTAGTTTGCTCAGCATCCGTGGTCCGTGGAAGACCCTCAAAGTTTTCTTTTTGTAATTTTTTTTGTTTATTTATTTTTGAGAGAGAGACAGAGCACGAGCAGGGGAGGTGGAGAGAGAGAGAGAGGGAGAGAGGGAGAGAGAGGGAGGGAGACACAATCCAAAGCAAGCTCCAGGCTCTGAGCTGTCAGCACACAGCCTGACATGGGGCTCGAACCCATGAACTGTGAGATCATGACCTGAGCCAAAGTTAGATGCTTAACCGATGAAGCCACCCAGTTGCCCCAAGACTCTCAATGTTTTCATTTCCAGTTGAGAGAAAGCTTTTTTGGCAACTCTTTATATTCATTCCAACATCAACTCTTCTGATTCATATCTAATCTCATAAATTTATTTTTATACTTAGTTTTGTTGATTGCCAGTGGTTTTAGATCTGTATCACCATGGAAGACTGATGAAAGCTTATGCCTTTTAATTTTCAGGAAATAAATCTTGAAGCATTTTAACTGACATTATTTTTAGAAATGAATGTGCAAAGACCTTTTCACAGAAACCAACAAAATCTCTTAAGTTTATTCAAGAACTATAGGTTCCCTCAAGAAGAGGCTGATAAAGAAAAGATCATTGGAGGAGTGAGGAGAATTTTAATCATGCAATGATCACATGGCAAATACCTACCACTAACTATATATATATATATATATATATATATATATATATATATACACACATATATATATAAGGTATATATATATATGTGTGTATATATATATATATATATATATAGTTATATACACATACACACATTTATCCAACTATATATATATGCAACTATATATATATCCAATTGTATAACTGTATTCAGCCTGTCTTGATTGGGCTCCTAAGTTTTCAAAAGCAAATGTCGAGCTTACCTCAGCTGGACTGATTCTTATAGGTATGGCTCTGCTGTCGGTTAATTTAAAAATATCTACACTCCCAAGTATTTGTTCTTTTTTTTAAAATTTGTATTTATTTTTGAGAAAGCGCAAGTGGAGGAGGGGCAGAGAGACGAGGACAGAGGATCTGAAGCAGGCTCTGCACTGACAGGCTGACAGCAGTGAGCCCAATGTAGGGCTTGAACTCATGAGCCACGAGATCATGACCTGAGCTGAAGTTGGACGCTCAACCAACTGAGCCCCCCAGGTGCCCCCAAGTATTTGTTCTTCCTGATGCTCTAGATTTATGGCTGGTTGTAAAAGGTATCTGTGATGAATGAGCTGAGGAATATGAAGCCTTTTTTTAATCTGTTCTAATTTCATCCTTGCATCATTTTGGATTGTTATTGAACTGCTATATGAAACTATGACTTGGTATCATGTGGCTTGGCATTGAAGAATGTTTACGAGTAAATATTCTCATCCTACACTTACTTTTAATGAGGTTGTTGAGGGCAGTGTTTCCCATATCACACACTTTCTTTTATGAGAATCTATAAAAGGACATTTTTATCAGCTTTCAGTATGAAAAAAAGCTTGCCTCTCCCTTGCTCTTTTTTTTTTTTTAACAAACGCTAACTGAATTTTTACTACATGCCAGACACTGTGACAGATATGAGGCACACACTGATGAACACAAGGAGACACAGTTCCTAATCTCATGGAACTTAGAGTTTAATAAGTGAGAGATGCATAAACTCTACTAGCCTATTAAAAACTGTTGAGATGGAGCTATGATGTGTGCTTTGAAGAGTAGCACTGTATTGTTAGGGCTAAGTATAAGGGACTTGACCCCTTTGTGAGGTCACAGAAGAAATACAAGTGGAGATGGAAAGTCATTGAAAAATTAAAAAAATTAATGTTTTATTTTTGAGAGAGAGAGATACAGAGTGCAAACAGGGGAGGGGCAGAGAGTGAGGGAGACAGAATCCGAAGCAGGATCCAGGCTCTGAGCTGTCAGCACAGAGCCCAATGTGGGGCTCGAACTCATGAACCCTGAGACCATGACCCGAGCCAAAGTCCAATGCCCAACCAACTAAGCCACCCAGGTGCCCCGGGAAGTCATTGAAAATTTTAAGCATGTTGAAAAAGTTTGGCATGACTAAACTCGTGTTTTGAAAAGAACACACAGCTGACGTGTGATGGGCAGATTGTGTTTCCCATTTTGAACAGACTCTTAGGAAGCACTGTCCAAATTTTCAGCCCACTTTTCCCTAAGTCTAACACTGGATGGCATTTCAGTCACTAACTTTACCTCTGACTCTTTATTACTTTCCTTCTCTTAATTTTCCTCTGCCCCATTATTCTTGCTTAGCAATTTTTGTTTTAGTTTTCTACACATCTCTTTATAATCCATATAATTGTTTTCTTTGGGGGAAGGAGGCGGATGAAGTAAGATTCTAACAATAAATAAGTGATAGAGAATATGCCCTAGTTCTGAAAATTTTTGCAATATACTTGAAGAATTAGAGGAAAAAATATGAAAGAAATGGCTCTGAAAAATACAAAGACAGATCATAGAAGAGGTTTTCAGAGATTACTTCACAGATAGGAGAATGTCATTTTTAAACAAAGCTGATTTGAACCAGTCAGCAGCTTTGGGATCTCAAGCTTTTTGAGTTGAGTGCCTTTTTCAATATAGATACACTTTTATCTCTCATATATTTCTATTTCTTCTCCCTTAATCTTGGGACTCTTGTTCTTTTGTTTTCTTAATTGCTTGCTGTTCTGCAGTACACAGATTGAGGGAAGAGATCTTGGCTTTCATTTACTTATTTTTTTGAACTTTGCCTACCCCCACACACCCGCTACGCCCCCATAGTACAACACTGCAGATCGGTTTGCTGAATAATTTATAGCTCTGCACTCATAGTTTTACACCTGTTATTGGTAGGGCTGGTCTCTGGATTTCCAAGCATTGGTATGTAAAATACACACCTGCAATGAGTATTTCCTCTCTACTTTTCCTCTATGCCCTCCCCTTAGTAGTTAAGAGAACAGCACATTTTGGTAGTGATAGAGCCAATGTCCCTGCATAAAATGCTTATAAACAACACCACTAACTTACACATAAATGCCAAAAAAATGAACAGAAAAGGGAAGCAGCCATAGTACATACTTTGCCCCCCCCCCCCATTTTCTCCTTATATTTTTAACTTTATCCCAATGTTTTGGGATAAAACATTAACATACCAACATCTAGATAAGTCAGCCTATTGTACCTGCCATGTCTGATAAAGCCATCTTTGGGGAAAAAAACAAATGAAAGAGGCACATCTGAGGCTGAGGGTGAGGGGAAATGACGTGAGCTCTCAGGAGCTGGAGGCGGTTAACCTTCAGGCCAGTGAAAAACACTGAGCACCGGGGGAAAGTGGATGGAGAGAATTTAGGGTCTTTATGGAAGGTTTTCTTTTTTCCAGTGAAAGCAACTTTAACCTTGTAAAAGATCTACTTTTGTCTTGTTAACCTGGCTTTGAGGAGGAATGACCCTGAGAGGAAAACAATAGCAGCAGCAAAGTATAAAGGGTAATAAACTCCTAGGAGCCTTTTTACCGTCTTCAGAGTCTTGTTTGGGGCAATATGAAGGCATATCCGCGAAGAAAAAAGCATCGTGAGCAATAAAATGTCCCTTCTGTCTTCTCAAGATTGAGCTCTGTGTTCGCTTATTCCTTATGAAAGGTCTCTCTGTCTTCCTGCCTCAGCTGGAAGGCATTTTTCTTTCTCCTTACTCCTGGAATATTTCCTTTTTTCTTCATTTACTTGCTTCCTTCTTTCCTTCTCTCAGTTCCTCCTTCCCTTTTAAAAGCTGCTAAAGAAACTGGCTGACAGTGGCCCAGAAAACCAGGAGGTAAGCTACTTGAGAGTCAGAGAGTGGAGACTGCACCTCTTCAGGGGGCCCCTAGGTAAGGGACCCTCAGGAAGCTTTGCACCAAAGCAGACTAGGACCGGAAGCAGGCAGGCTCTGGGGCAGTGCTTGGTACATTTTCTTTAATAGTTGACAATCCTTGGTTGAGATTTAAATATCTGACACTTAATTACATGGGCACATACTCTGGGCTAGAATTCATCAACATCATGATTGTTTGACTTAATCTGGAAGATAGGTGTGTTGTATTTGGATTTTTATATTTCAATTATGGTTTTTATTGACCTATAGACATACACACGTAGAGGTGTGTGGAGATCTATTTGTCTATTTATTAAGCATCTAGAACAAGAAAAACATCAACACCCATCCTCTGACCCCTCCAAAGGTAACCACTGTCCTCACTTGTAACACCATTTGTTTTGCCTGTTTTTCCCTGACTCCCGGTGTTTAACACCAAATTTGTGAGACCCATACATATTGTTGTGGTAGCTGTAGAGGGTTCATTCTCATTACTGGTCACAGTGATTCTCTAAATGTGCCCCCAGATCATTAGTATCAGCATCATAGGAACTTGTTAGAGATGCAAATTTCTGAGCAAAAATTCTTTTCTGTTTTTTAAGGTTTATTTATTTTTGAGAGAGAGAGACAGAGGGCAAGTGGGGTAGGGGCAGAGAGAGAGGGAGACACAGAATCTGAAGCAGGCTCCGGGCTCTGAGCTGTCAGCAGAGAGCCTGACACGAGGCTTGAACCCACAAACTTCAAGATCATGACCTGAGCCAAGGTCGGATGCTTAACCTACTGAGCCACCCAGGCACCCGTCTAAGCAAATTCTTGAGCCTTCACCTCCTGAACCGAAAACTGGGTGCAGCACAGCCCTCTGTATTTTAACAAACCCTCCATATGATTCTGATACACACTAGTTTTCAGAAACATTGCTATATAGTATCCTGTTCTCTGAATATATTGTCATATATTTATCATTCCACTGCTGATGGACATTTGGGCTGTTTCCAGTGTGAGGCTATTATGAGGAGCTGTGAATATTCTAGTACCTGTCTTTTGGAGATCATGAAAATACATTTATTGTGGATGTATACCTAGTAGTATAATTTCTGGGTCATAGGATATGCTTTTGTTCAGCTTTAGTAGATATTACCATACAGTTATCTAAGTGGTTATACTAATTTCCATTCCCCAGCTGGATACAAGAGTTGCAGTTTCTTAATATCCTCACCGAAAATATACTTGGTATTCATTTTATTTTTAGCCATTCTGATGGAGATAGTGTATCTCGTTGATGTCTTAATATGCATTTCTCTAATGACTAGTGAGATTGAGAGCCTTGTCATATACTCATTAGCCACTTGTATATCTTCTTTATTGAAGTGTACATTCAAATCTTTTCCCATTTTTCTACGAAGTTGTCTATTTTTATCTCATTGATTTGTAGATACGAGTCTTTGTCAGATAAATGTATTGCAGATATATTTTCCCTCTTTGTGGAATGCAAGCAATTATATTTTTGATAACAAACATTCCCGAAGTGTAAGTATGGGCTGGGCACCTGCCTTGTTACTTATAGATTTTTTTTCAACATACTTCCCATTTCTTGATTGTTCACTAACTTTCTCTCCTAATGAAGCATTATTGCACAGAGTAGCAGAGCTTTGTTGTATGAAGCATGCAGCTGAGAAGAGGCTGATAAAACCATGCAGAAAGCTATATGGAATGTTTGAGGCAGGGCAGTATCTCACGGAAAACTCTAGATATTCTAAGGCTTAGGCACGTGCATTTTTATTTTTTCTGCATCTCATAATCACAATCCCATCTTTTTAAAAATATGGTTCCTAGGTGACTGGCAAGTAGCCCAGTAACAGACCATAAAGGAGGCATAACAAATCTGTGGGGAGAGGAGAAGATTATTCAATAAACAGAGTTGGGGCAATTGGTTGGTTATGTGGATAAAAATCCATTCAGCTTCTCAAGCCATTTATGAAAATATGTTCCAAGTGGAACAAAGAGTTAATATAAAAATTCCAACCATGAAGAACTAGAAGGTAGTATTTGAGAATATTTTTCTGATTTCTTAATGTGCAAGGAAATAGCAAAGGGAAAGATATATAGATATAACTATATCAGAACTTGAAACTTGAATTCCTAAATCCAAACTGAATTAAATGGGAATAAAAACAACTGAACAAAATATTTTCAAAAACTATGACATGCAGAGTTTATATCCTTAATTTTAAATTCTTAATACATAAACGTCATGAACAATTAAGAAAAACATGAAGGTCCTAATAGAAAATATGCAAAAAATAAGGAAAGGATATTTACAAGACATAAATTCTCCTGGCTGTTAACTTAATAGTTGTTAAAAAATATAAAATTACGAAAAAAAAAAAAAAAAACAGAAAAGAAGAACAAGTCCAAACACACAAAGAAATAAAAATTAAGAAACAAAAAAAATGCATTTCAAATATTGCAGAAAGTTTAGGCTTGATTGAGAGTTAAATGTAGCTTAAATTAAGAAAGAAAAACTCTCATGGAGAAGCACAACTCCAGTTTCTATCCCAACAAGGTGCAAGCTGAGAAAAGAGAGATGATTTCCTATTTGCTTGTGGACAGCAGGGAAAACAAGAAGTCTTCCAGAGGCTGGTGATGCCCCGAAAGGTTGGCATTTTGGATGAGGTCAAAAGACAGCAACAATCAAAATAATAACAACAAGGTAGGAAATAAAACAGCAAAGTCTTTGGAGAAGATCAGAGATGATGGTTGTCATTAATTAGAATTGGAAACGAAAAATAAACAGCAGCCCACGTTTTTAAAGTCAGAAAAAAAAATCAGTTATTTATTATGTTCGAAATGATCCAGGAGATGTGGTTAGTGCTAGGCTGACAAAGACGAACCCAGCCCACTCCTGCCTTCAAGGAGCTTAGACAGGTTAGCCGATAATTTGAATAAAATATTGCAGAGGCTGTTACGACGTCAGCATCTTGAATAGGGTTTTATTAAATTTGCCTGGGGCACTTCAACCTAGCGCCCCAATAACACAAGCTGTTTCTGCTGGGTTTCAGTGCAGCCCTACAACTGTTATTTATAACGACCATCCTGATTTCCAAGCAGCGGTGAAAGTGAGTTGGTGAATTCTGTTGAAGGTAATGGGGAAGTTCAAGATGTATTTTCGAATGGTATGTGGCAAAATTGATTTTAAAAACAACACTGGCTCTTACAGAGTTAATCTGCAACTCTCTCCCCTCTCTCTCTCTCTCTCTCTCTCTGAGTCGACGAAGAGCTTCGCAAAGCTGAAATTTCACTGCATATGCTACTTCAGCGCACAGGATTGATTGAAACATTAAAATGAGCTGCTTATTCCCACTACCTTTGGGAATATGGACCAAAATAAAGATGGGTGGCTGGGAGACTAGGCACCCGTTTAATTTTTATAGCACACAAATATCCTACTTGCCAGTCACTCTAGGAAAAGTCATACAGAAACGAGGATAATAAACACCTGATATTACAGACACCACAAAAATCTGTTATTACTGTGAACGACTACCATAATTTAGATTGTTTTTTTGCTTGACTCATTTAAGTAATTACCTCAAATCTCTGCTTTATTTTTTAATCTCATGCTATAGTTTATTACTGTTACTACCTGAAGAAATAAGTAAAACATTGTGAGGTTTGTTTGCTTTTTGCAAACTAAAATCTTTGTTTTTGCAAAATGCTATATTTGGTAATAGCATCAAAAACATTATTTTTTTTTCTAGAATTAGAAATAACATTCACAAAAGAAATCTGAAAGTGTACTGGTTCGAAAAAAAAGTTTTCTGCTTCATGTAACTGATTCTCTGGGAAATTTCATGACAAATATTCATCCATTGTTTTGTAGTAACCATTGCAACGTGAAATTAAAACAGACTCAAAACTAAGCATTTTTAAAACAATTATCCAGCAGTGAAATTACTATATATCTCTTCTAAAAACAGGTTTATCATACATACATTTATGTGAAAAATGGCTGACCTTTTTCATTCAGTTCAGCAGCAACATTCATTAGACTTGCTTTCCTAATTTCTTCAACTGGTGCACAGAAAATGTAAGGCTGGGCTGGGGGTTTAGGATGTGAACACTTGTACGTGATTCCTTTTGATCAAGAGCAGAGCTGACCCTTCTCCCCACCCAGCTTTCCCTTTTTGTGCTTGTGTGTTCTGAACAGCCATTCGGAACAGAGTCCCAAATTGCAATGATGTCCCAAATCGCAGGATTAATGTGTCTACGAACAGACCTCTTATGCCTCCAAAATGAAGTACTCCTTGCTAATTTCTCTTCAAGACACCAGCTTAATTGCATTTTAAACAAATGGGCTGCTTTGCTGGCCAACTTTTAAATGAGATAACAGCAATGTTCACTCTCCAGCAGTGATGAGTGCCTTGCAGTAGATTCAAAACTCTGTTCAATAACAGGTTTAATCTCACACCAGCAGATTTACTGCAGAATAAACTGCCACTGAGCTCATAATTAGTAAAACAACAACAAAAAATCCAACCTACTAAATATTATTTTCCAAAGCAGCAGGCAATGTTTTAGTGGAAAATTTCAGTCCTGTTCTTTGTGTGTTTTATTGATTTTATGTATGATATTGGGAATTCATGCTATGATTTAAGATAATGTTCTTTATCGATCACGTAAGCAGTTGTGTAGTTATCCAGTAACAAAATGATGCCCCCATTCACAGAATATGTAACATACACAGCCAGGGAGACTACAGTGCTTCTCTCTTTAATGTTTATTCCTTTTTTTTCCTAAAAGCATATTCGCCGTTGGAAAACAACAGCCAAAAAGCATTTGTGCTTTAGAAACAATCTTCTCATAATTTTCTTTGTTGTAGCTATTAGCGGCCAATTGTGATTCAGTGAAAACCCGTTCAACAAACAGATGTTACAAAGTATATTCTCTGCTTGCTGCATCTAAACAAATATTAATGAAGTAATTGGAACTATTACGGAAAAAAAAGAGCGCTTACTATGTATTTATGGTCTTATGTACAAAGCTAGACTCTCCTAAAATTTCTCATTTATATTGCACAGTAGTAAGACATAGTTATAATGACATACCAAGGGACATATTTTTCATAATTGTCTTAAATATCTGTGCAAAAACCTGTATTACACAATTCTAAAGAGCTAATCTGCAAATAAGGGTGAACAAAAGCCATTGTGCAAAAAGTAGCGGAAAACAACTATATGCATTTAAAAAAAATCAACTTCATTATATACACCATACACAGATTTTCAAAAATCTTACTTTTGTGTGTGTAAATATAAATTAAATGTGTGATAGCCAAAAAAGCTGTTATTAAATAGCTTCTAATTATTTGAGCAGTGTGCTTCTGACATTTTTCAAACAGAAATAAGTTGTCTTTGGTATAAGCACTAGCTCACCTCCCATCACTCAAACATGTAGTAATGGCATGTGAGGCTAGCTTTATTTCTGGCATTAACCTTTTGATAATGAGTGCTACATCAAATGGAATTTGAAGAATCTAATGGTACTGCTGTGCAGTTTATTTTTTTAAGACCCCCAAAGCAAATTAAACCTCAGTGAATCAGACATCATATTCACAGACAATAGCAGTTTTAAGAAATAACTAAAAAGATACCAATTTACAAATAAAGCTTTAACTCTATAGGTTCTCCAAGTGATGATTCAAAGAAAAACTACTCCTTCTTCTCCTCATGTAAATAGCCTCCAATTTGTACTGACCCTGAAGATTAAAGGTTTTAGAAAGGAGGGAAAGAGAGGAAGGGAAGAAAAGAAAGTATTTCTACTTCTATCTTTGACTAATTATCACGGTATTTCTAAGTCATAGGCCTAAAGAATTTTAGAAGCGAAGGGCCTCAGGAAGGACTCCAATCCCATAACTCACAAAGGAGAATCGTGTTCAGACAACTGATGTGATAAGCCCAAGGGCACATTTTTTACTTGTCTCATCTATTACATAGGAGCAATGTTTATTCTTTTATCACATACCTAATAAGTATCGTAAGCATCCTAGTCTATACTCTGGTCCATCAGATTTCAGAGTCATTGCTCTTAACCACACACTGGATGACCTCATCCAAAATATGGCCACCTTATAGATCTTAAATAACACCGTGTTCTTTTTTCCCTGATCTGTTCAATTTTAACCTATGTTGCATTTTTGGTCAATTTTTTACAACTTTATTGAAGTAGAATACATATGTAATGAAATGCACCCATTTCTAAGTATACAATTTGATGAGTTTTAACAAATACTCATGTAACCACCATCCTAATCATGATAAAGATTTCCTTTCTTCCTCTTTGCAATAAATCCACTCCCATCACCGATCATAGAAAATAGCTGATCTAATTTTCATCACAGTGGATACATTTTTCAGAACTTCATACAAATAGAAGCACAATTTTATTTATTAATATGAGTTGACAAATACCTATATAGAGCTTATTATATGCCAGGCACTAAGTGCTATACAAATACAATATTTAATCTTCATAACCACCATAAGGTGGTATTATTATCTCTATTTTATGGGTAATAAAGCAGAAGCCCAGAGAGGTTAAGTAATAATCCAAAGTCACACAGCTGGTATATGGTCGACCTGAAATTTTAACCAACCAGTTGTTTTCCAGAGCCCTAACCATTACATAATGCAGCATGAGAATTAATAATAATGATAATTGCTAAACCGTATTCTCTGCTGGCCACTCTTCTAAGCACTTACACATATTAGCTCATTAGAACAATCCTTTGATGTAGGTAATATTGTTGTCTTCACTGATGAGGAAATGAAGGCAGAGGGAGGCAGGCACAGGATGGTTATAAACCAAGAACTTGACATACATTATATCTAAATCTCCAAGGCCTAGAAGAATCCCTGGGGTGTGATAGGTGCTCAATAACACACACACACACACACACACACACACACACATTATATATGGTATATGTATATGATATGTAACATACTATATGACATGAAATATGCTGTATGTAATATGTAATACATATTTCACATAAGCATATATACATTTAAAATAAGGGACTAAATCTAATATATATAATGAATATTTTAATTAATACATTTCATAAATGAATTTGTGAAAAAAATAAATGAATTTTTCAGCACTCTGCTAGGTATGTTACCACATAACTCATCTCATATCATCATTTCAAGGACCCTATGGAGAAGGTGTTCTCATCACTTTACGTATTAGATAACCAGCATGCAGGAGGATTAAGCACATTCCCCTTGGTCACCTGGCTGGGGACGCTTATGTTCTATGGTCAAATTCAGGTTAGGAGTGGAGTCTGACGTTGATAAATTTGAATATCTTCATCGTGTAGGTGATCCATTGGAAGTGCATGAGATTACTGAAATCGAGGATGCACAGGGTTAACACAGAGCTAATCAAGGTAATTTATAGCTAGTGAGTACCTCCAAGTGCCAGGAATTCTATATATGCATCTTATTGAATCTAAGTCACTTTCAATTGTAAGACATATCCCCACTTCTAATTTGTTAAAATGGGAAAGCCATCCATGATTTGGAATCTGTGAGACACAGTCCGTTATGTCTAATTCCTATGATGACCCTGTGAGATTAATATCTCCCTTTGTCAGATGAGGAAAATAAGACTTAAAGAGAAAAAGTGATGCACCTCTTGACCCAGGGTTAGATCTGAGTAGCTCTGCAACCTGTCCCTTTGGGAGGCCTGTCTCATCTGTCATTGTTTTCTGCTCTGCTGTATTGTTTTGCATGTTCTGGCACTGCTCTTGCAAAGTGAGGAGATTCAGGTTTTTAGAAAGCATTTGCTGTAAGGGAAGTTTACCACTTTGCTAATACAACTTATTGTCTGTTTGAACTTCTGAATTATTTTTAAAATTAGTATTGTACCACCCAATGTACAATTAATTTGTTTATAGTTTCACAAGATCTCATGCTTTTGCTTTTACGGTCAGCTCAGACATACCCTTCCATTAGTTACAAATGGTTAAATCCAACTCTTTTCCCAAAAGGTCACACTGTCTTTCATGATGAACTAACTGCTGACCCATTATGCCAACAAGGGAAGTACTATATTTTGGTGACATGTTCCCTTCAATATATTTTATTTTTGCAGTGGAGTATTGTAAGACTTTAGTAAAAACATTTAGTCAAATAATTGTATAAAATGAATAGGTTCATATGTTCCAATGTCGTCAGTTAAATTTAAATTTTAAAGCAGTATAAATTTATAGTTTTCCAAAGATAATCCATCAGAGGAATTAAGTCTGCTATACTCCTCACAATTCCCATTTTGATCTTTCATCTCTGAATTCATGTCTTCTTGTTACTTTTACAAGTAATAGGAAATGTTCATCTGATTTTTCCTCAGCTGGACAGGACATTTTTTCTGAAGTCACAGCAATAGCTTTTGTTCCACTTGTGAAGAGCCTCTACAATTTAAATAACTAGATTTTCTAATGGCACTTTCCCCCCCCACATCAAAGAAACATTTCTCTTGGAGAGAAATATGTGATTTTGTGGAAATAGACCCCTGACAGATAACTGACCAGGAGATATGATTAGCTAGCATCCATAGAAAAAATGCTTTCTAGACTTGTACTTTACACAAATAATGAATAGTAATTCTTTATTTTTTCTTTCAGAAAAGTTTCAATTACCCATAAACTTTGAAATTTGCCATGTGTCATAACACCACCTTTTAAGCTCAGTTTTATTCCAATTTCACTCTCTCTCACTCTTCCTCTCTCTCACGAGTTGCTGTTTATGAATCCAAACGAAGGAAGAAATATTCCAGAAATACAGCATACATCAACTGGACATTTCAGATAGGTTACACGAATCCTTCAGGAATGGAAATCTCCTTTACATGTTCACAACCTTCGCAAGTTGCCAGTGCACTTGAACCTCCCTGCTTCCCCTAGTCTCCGCGATTACCTCAAGACACAGGGCAGTGATATTAGTCATCAGGGCTGGCTTTGTGGGTCTGCGACATGCAGTTGAACATGGCCCTGTGCATGGAAAGCTTAATGCTCTGCTGTCATTGTCTTGAAATTCTTAACAATATTTTAACAGAGTTCTACGTTTTCACTTTCCATTTGGCCCCACAAATTATGTAACTGGTATGGTGACTTGTCCTCGTATAGTACGTAGGATAATTTATTTCTCTGCTCCACAGTAGAAGGATAAGCAGTAAGGAGGAACCAAGGGGGTGGGGGTGGGGGGGAAAGACAGAGAAGTTAATTAGAATAAACAGAGCTGAGCTGAGAGTTGTGATGTTTTGGCTTCATTCCTTAGCTTGAAATACAAACTTGTAAAACCTGAGACACATTCATTCTCAATTACCATCCCCCACCAAATAGAAACCTTTTTTTGCTACTAAAAAAAGCCACACCCTAAAAAGAGCAAAATGTCGTATATTTGAATTCTTACAAAGTCTGTCATAATTAAGGGGTGATCTCTCAAATTATTTTATTTAGAACATTAGCATGCGATAACTTCAAAATGCTTTGGTATATTTATAGATATCACATGACAGAATCCATTTAAAAAAAGGAGGCACATATATTTAATTATTCTTAGACAAATTATCTCACGTGTTGGATTTCACTGTTCAAAAGACCTTCTGAAAATTATTTTTAAAAAGGAAAAAGTAAATTGTTACTTTGTAGAGACATCAAAAATATACTTTCTGATTATTATCATTATTATTTCTTTTAATAAAATGGTATGCGAATGGGTGCTTGCAACTGCAGATAAAGTTTCTAGGGAGAGCAACACACGTGTTTGGAACGAATTTGGAATGAATTGAAACAGCTTGGCCAGAAGTAGTCTGTGCCCTGGAAGATTGAGGCACAGGGCTTAAGAGGGGATGCTTGTGATAGGGAAGTCAACAATGTTAGAGAGCGTGTAAAAACTTTGATAAGATTATTTCGTAAAATTCAAATGTGGAACATTTTATCCATTCATACTGTTTCGTAAAATATTTAAATTTAAGCATGTATAATTCAATTAATAAATAGTAGTCATCTGACTATTTGCATGCCTCAAAGTCTATATATTCAAGCTGTTCTGGTCATCTCACCCCCTCCCTGCCCCCCTGGGAAAATTAGGTGTTGCAGTGTATTTGGGTTTACCTTATCTTTAAACATTTGTGGTTGTAATCACAAACCTTTCAAAATCACCTGGTAAAGAAAGGTGATTTTTTTTTTTTTTTTTTTGCTATTTTATGTTATTTGCTCTTTATACAATGCGGACGGTTGATTAGCATAGCTAATTGAAAGTTGAATATATTCAGCATTCTCAGTTGAAAGGTTTCTTTATAGCTACAGAGTGCCAAATTGAATTATTTTCATCTCTCTAGTCCAAATCCCGGGCTGTGAATCTCTCTGGGACAGCTTTGCTGAGATTTATTACATGCACACATCTGTATTCCCCCCAAAGTCCTTCATTCCTGCCTAAATGAAGAGGGAGTCTGCCTGCCTCCCTCTTGTCCCCCAGACCCAGTTGAAGGCAGTTAGTTGTGTTGGAGAGGGTGAGGTCATAACCACAAGCAACAACGCTGAGAATTGAAATCTGTCTTGAATGAAAGCAAACAGACAAATGAAAATGAAATTAACCCTACTTACTTGGCACAGACATTTCCTTTCTGTTCTTGCTTCAAAAAAGAATTTTTTCCCCTGGATGCTTCTACTTTTATCTCTCACATCTTTCTTTTCCTTCCCATTTCTACTGCCACAGTCTTGCCACGGAATGTTTTCACTCCCTGTCTAGATTTCCTTCCTGCAATTAATCCTCTCCTTCATATTTTTTACCCCTCATTTCAACCCATCTTCAAGCCTGCTGCCTGGGTGCTCTTTCAAGTGCCCGGTTAATATCCTCTCAATTCTAGCTTGCACAATTTCTGTGGCTCCTGACTGCGTATGAATAAAATAAAATTTTCTTATATTGGCATTTCAAACCTACTAACACTCTAAACCCAATTCACTTTTCCAACTTTGCTTCTTACTATTAGCAAGTTAAGCTCAACCAAGAAATACCTGAAGTGGTTCTTTAATATAATTGTTAATCATATTACCTTATCTTAATTTATGTATCCTTGTGGGATACTTCAAGTCTTGTCTAGGACAAGGCAGAATAAAAAGAAGTAAAAATACCTTAACTTTGAAATATCATATTTCCCAGCTCTCTGTTTTTTTGTTCATGCTGTTCCCTCTGGAGTACTCTCTCATCCTGGTATTTGCTATTGAAATTCTGTCCACACTTCATGGAGACCCATTCCATATGTCATTTCCTGCAGGATGAATTTCCTCAATCAAGTCAGACTCTTCTTCCTTCCTGCCCTTGAACTCAGTAGGCCCCTCATATGATGGCTCATATAGCCTGGTATTACAGATAACTGAATTTTACCTGCTAAATTATATACTGATTACACATAAGCTTTACAGCTTTACTTTTTTTTTTCAAAAGAATTATTTATTTATTTATTTTGAGAGAGAGACAGAAAGAGACAGAGAGAGAGAGAGCGAGCATGAGTCGGGGAGAATCCCAGGCAGGCTCTGTGCTGTCAGTGCAGAGCCTGATGTGGGGCTCGATTTCACAAACTGTGAGATCATGACCTGAGCCAAAATCAAGAGTCAGATGCTTAACTAACTGAGCCACCCAGGCACCCCTCTAGCTTTAAGTCTTAGAGAAAGTCTAGCACAGTATCTTTCACAAAGGAGACACTCAATAAACATACATGGACAGAATGAATGAAGGAATAAAAAGAGTGAAATTGTATGCCTCCAAGTTTATGTTTAAATTATGGACTCTTACTGAGGGCTTCCTTTATTTAACAAGTCTTGGTTTTAGAAAAAAGTAATTTCATTAGCTGTGTCACTTTATGATATTCATGTCATGGAGAGAATTCTACTTAGTGAGACATTCTTTGTAACTTTCAATTGGTGAGATGATGTCAAGTGGTTTAAAGTTTGGATTTTAGGGGCGCCTGGGTGGCTCAGTCGGTTAAGCGGCCGACTTTAGCTCAGGTCACGATCTCGCGGTCCGTGAGTTCGAGCCCCGCGTCGGGGTCTGGGCTGATGGCTCAGAGCCTGGAGCCTGCTTCCGATTCTGTGTTTCCCTCTCTCTCTGCCCCTCCCCCGTTCATGCTCTGTCTCTCTCTGTCTCAAAAGTAAATAAAACATTAAAAAAAATTAAAAATAAATAAAAATAAAAAAATAATAAAGTTTGGATCTTATTTTTATAATTAGGAGCAATAAATAATAGTTAATATTTAAATAGGTTTTATTGTATGCCGGGAATTGATCTAATACTTTATGTATATTACTTCATTTAACCTCGTTAATACCTATGTGGCAGATACTACAATTATTATTGTTTTACAAAACCAAAGCTAGGCAGTTTCCCAATTTCACATGACTACTAGATGACAAGAGATGGGAACTGAGCCCACTCATTTTGGCTTCACAGTCTGTGTGTATTCTATATAGTCGGGTGGCTGGATGAAATAAATATTATTTATTTCAATCAAAAAAACTATGAATATTTGATAAATATGAAGCTCAACTTCAGTCTTTCAGTATGATAAAAATATATAAGGCAATATTCTTGAACTTTAGTGAAATCTGTTATTCTGGGAAGTTATAGTTAAAAATCAAAGACTGAGGACAAGATAGCCTTCCCAGGTAGATAATCTGTGCAGTTGTACAGACTTTGCATTTAGAAGAGCCCCATGCTTGGTCTAGTGCATCTTGAAATTTTTAGTAATTTTGAAGAAAGGATTCAGATTTTCATTTTTTACTGAGTCCCACAAATTATATAGCTGGTGCCGATTTCACGTTTTAAGGACAAATATAAATATTTTCTCAGTACATTCAAGTAAACATTAAAGTTTTATCCTTTCCACTCTCACTTCCCTTTCTTTCAAACATGTCTCAAAAGGTAAGGAGTCAAAATCTTAAAATAGCTAAAGACCTCTTTTATAAGAAAGCAATAGAATTTTCTGAGTAAGAGGTTAATATTAATGTGCCCATCTGGTAGACAGATGAAATATTTGTCTCACTGTCCCCATTCTGGTTTGGTTACGAATTGTCCCCTATATCCCATGAACTGAGATACATAAATATGGTTTTTTTCTTATAACTCTGTAATTTCTAGAGCTCTTTTTTTTTTTTAAGTGTTTATTTAGTTTTGAGAGAGAGAGAGAGAGACAAAGTACGAGTGGGGAAGAAGCAGAGAGAGAGGGAGACACAGAAACCAAAGCAGGCTCCAAGCTCTGAGCTGTCAGCACAGAGCCCAACGTGGGGCTCGAACCCATGAACTGTGAGATCATGACCTGAGCCGAGTTGGACACTTAACTGACAGGTGCCCCTAGAGCTCCTTTTTACTTTTTGTTGTTGTTGTTGTTGTTAATTCTTATTCTCTCCCTTCTTCTTGGCTAGCTCTGCTTTGTTTTCCTAGCTGTCTGCAGTCTCTGGGTTAGCTGTGAGACTCATGGCCATTCTTTCATTTGGCAATGAACTCTATTGAGTCC
This sequence comes from Panthera onca, assembly GCF_046562875.1. Classification (NCBI taxonomy): domain Eukaryota; kingdom Metazoa; phylum Chordata; class Mammalia; order Carnivora; family Felidae; genus Panthera; species Panthera onca. The sequence continues at coordinate 152,112,645 of NC_138346.1, forward strand.
CTGCTTCAGTAGGGAAGGGGAACTCTGAGGACATCTGATTGTGTAGTTTGTCTTCCCAGGGTGATAAAAATGTGTACAATGCCTTTGAAGGATGGCCCAAGGATAAATAATATTCTGCAATGTAAGCCTGGTCTAAAAACAAAAAACACAGATTGGGTCACTTTTCAGAGAACGTATTTTCTTACTAGGAGAATTATTTAAGTTAAGACAACTAGTCAGTGCTAGACAGGGGAAGATGAAGTGTGGGCAGTTTCTGTCTTCCAGCATCCACGTAAAGGAGGAGATAGTCCTACACATAGGGTATCACATACTGACATGTACATGATACTAATGTAAGTAAACTATATCATGGTTCCATGGGCAAAATAAAATGGGACACAGATTAATGGTGCAGAACCAATAATATTTGGGCTTCTTCTGAGGGTGAGGAGGGACAGACTTTGCAACAAATTAAAAAAAAAAAAAAAACAAAAAACAAAAAAACACAAAGCCCTGAAATTGCGGCATCTGTTTGTATAAGTGAGTGATCTGCCATGACTGGGCCTGGGCTCCATGGGGTTGAGAGTATAGATGGGAACAGATGTGCCTTGCAAGGTGTGAAATGACATTCTGTTAAAAGGGATGATTCAATAAAAGGTTTCAAGGAGTAAGGAGGTGTAGTAGAAACGTGTATTTAACACATAATATGTATGGCACACAGAATAATGACTCCCCTAAGCCCACACGAAGATGTCCATATCTTACTATCTGGAATCTGTGAATGTATTAGATTGGGCAAAGGGAAGTAAGGTTGCAGGTGGAATTAGGTCACTAGCCAGCTGACCTTGAGATGGAGAGAGGATTCTGGATCATCCAGGTGGGCCCAGTGTAATCACAAAGGTCTATATAAATGGAAAATGGAGGCTGAAGAGAAACAACCTGAGAAATGAATGCATGAAAATGATTCATCCAGGTGTTGCTGGCTTTGAAGATGGAAGAATGTGGCCATGAAGCAAGGAATGAAGGCAGCCCCCAAAACCTGGAAAAAGACAAGGAAATGGATTCTTCCCTAGAGCCTCCAGAAAGTATGTAACCCTGCTGACAACTTAGATTTTATTTAGGTCAATGAGACCAGTGTTGAACTTCTGTCCACAGAATTATAAGATAATAAATTTGTTTTGTTTTAAGAGACAAATTCTTTTTTTTAATGTAACTTTTTTAAATTAATTTTTTAAATTTTTTAATCTTTATTTTTGAGAGAGAGAAAGAGAGACAGAGTGTGAGCAGGGGAGGGGGAGAGAGAGAGGGAGACAGAATCTGAAGCAGGCTCCAGGCTCTGAGCTGTCAGCATGGAGCCTGATGTGGGACTCAAACCCACGAACCGTGAGATCATGACCTGAGCTGAAGTCAGACGCTTAACCAATTGAGCCCCCCAGGTGACCCAATTTATTTTTTTAATTTACATCCAAGTTAGTTAGTATACAGTGCAATAATGATTTCAGGAGTAGAATCCAGTGATTCATCCCCTACATATAACACTCAGTGCTCATCCCAATAAGTGTCTTCCTTAATGTCCCTTGCCCATTTAGCCCATCCCCCACTCACCACCCCTCAAGCAACCCTGTTTGTTCTCTATATTTAAGAGTTATGTTTTGACCCCTCCCTGTTTTTATACTATTTTTTCTTCCTTTCCCTTATGTTCATCTGTTTTGTATCTTAAATATCACATATGAGTGAAGTCATATGATATTTGTCTTTTCCTGACTAATTTCACTTAGCATAATACACTCTAGTTCCATCCAGGTTGTTGCACATGGCAAGATTTCATTCTTTTTGATTGCCAAGTAATACTCCATTGTATATATATATACCACATATTCTTCATCCATTCATCCATCGATGGACATTTGGGCTCTTTCCATACTTTGGCTATTGGCGATAGCACTGCTATAAACATTGGGTGCATGGGCCCCTTCTAAATAGCACACTTGTATCCTTTGGATAAATACCTCGTAGTGCAATTGCTGGGTCATGGGGTGATTCTATTTTTAATTTTTTGAGGACCCTCCATACTGTTATGGAGTGGCTGCACTCCCTGCTGCAGTTTGGGCTGCAGTTTGCATTCCCACCAGCAGTGCAACTTTCTCTGCATCCTTGCCAACATCTGTTGTTGCCTGAGTTGTTAATTTTAGCCATTCTGACTGGTGTGAGGTGGTATCTCGTTGTGGTCTTGATTTGTATTTCCCTGATGATGAGTGATATTGAACATCTTTTCATGTGTCTTTTGGCCATCTGGATGTCTTCTTTGGAAAAGTGTCTATTCATGTCTTTTGTCCATTTAAGGGAAAAATTCTTTAAGTTGTATAAGATAATAAATTTGTGATGTTGTATTTCTGGCATCTTAGGAAACTAGTGCAATGTGTTAAATTCAGAATGATAAAATCCATGAAATTCAATTTTAAAATATTATTTAATAATGAACAAATATATTCTGCTATCTATCTACCCTCTCCTAATTTTCATAGGTCTTGGCAGATGTTTCTTTCCGGCTGCCTCCTACTGACCCCAGATAACTTAGATTTGTAATCACAGTCTTCTGCTTCCAGCTACATCCAGGACAGAAGCATAAATACCAATGCCCATTACAGCCTAGCCACAAGCAAATAAAAAAGAGAGGCAGTTCCTGTGTTTTTAGGCATATCATCCACCATCTTTCTCTTGGGCTGGAGACACTATCTTTGTCTACATTGTTCTGTGCCTCGATTAGTATTTCTACTGCTATCAACTGCAAAATAATTTGGATCTAGCAAAAATATATACATTTAAAAGGTCAAAAAGGCCCTTCTTCTCAGATGCTTGACACACTGCCAAATCCATAATTGCAAATTTTGTTTATGCCATTCCTCTTGACACAGGGTAACACGGCTGTGTAAAAACTCATTTACTTTAGGGTGACAATTCTGTTTAGATTAATTGACTAAGGAGATTAATATTTACTCTACTTCTCTATCACTGTTGAAATGTTAACTATATTGTATAAAATCTATTAAGTACTAAAGCATTCTTTGCAAACTGCAATACGTTGATTTACTTCCAAAATGCAGCTCATAATGGTCACAAAATGGCAGAAAACCTTTGTGTGTTTTAAAGGGCAAGTGATTTTATTTGGGCATCAAGAACATAATTAGTGGCATTTGAGTTTGAAGTCATTTATCTTTGCAGTGGAATGACCAAGGTAGTTTGCTCATGAAACCTGACTACTTTCAGAGAGTTTGGTGGTATCCTGTGATTTATCTACACATGGCCTATCCTGAGCAGACCATCAGTAACTGGTACCTGTCAGAGTGAATAAGAAGATAACTGTGTTCCCACATGCTGACAATATAAATTCCTCATTGTGTAGTAGATGGGTGTTGTCTTAGGTGTGGTCTAGGAGCTGTCTTCTAGCTAGGAAAATGGTCTTGGTGAAACAAAGGTTGTTATGTGTCAGATGTTCTCCAATTATGTGCTCAACCTCAAGTAAGCCATAGAGTTGCAAAATGCATCAATTGAATTGGAGGTACTTTCCTCTTGACTGTTGTGAGACCAATTTCTTATACACTTTTCTTAGAATTATGGCTGGATCTTTCTCTACCCTTGATGGAAGGTTGGCATCAGTTGGTCAGAATGCTTTTGCAAACATATCTCTCTCTGAGTTACCATATTGTGAAAAGTTGAAGCTTTCATGCAGCATTTATTCAAGAACCGTGTTCAAAGGGCTTTCTGGTGTGAAATAAAACAAAACAAGCTTCTTTCTTTGTTTGTCTTTTCTGTTGGTACCTTCTTGAAGACGTGGCATTTCTCCATTCTGCTTAGAATAATGTGGAGAATCCTTAATTCTCTTAATAAAAGGGAGAACACTCACATGGTTTTTCAAAGCTTAAGCATTTATCCTAAAAATCTGTTAAGTATAAAAAGACTTCAGTCCTTTTGTCCCACAGGAAAACCTTGAACTAATTGCTATTTGGCTCTTAGCAAAAGTCCCTCAAAGGCAAGCTCAAGGGAGAGGTCTCCAAAGTGCCTGCCACCCATCTACTTCTTTGGAGAATCAAATGTTCTTGTTTGATCAGATTAGACACCATCACTCAGTCACCTTCACTGAATTTTACTTCATTGTTAAATCTTTCACTTTTATCAAATGCAGCTACAAGAATTAGCTATATAAATGTAATTTCTGCTCTTTCTACACACAATTTGGGTATATTCCTCACTACATTGCATAATGCCCTCCTTAAATTGTCCCATGTGAGAAATCTCTCTCAGGATTTAGGACCAGAAAAGTTTGTTGAGAATCTTGCTTTTTTCTTTTCAAGAATGAGGATGATGAATTTCCTACTGTATACCTTGTCCTACTGGTACCACTCATCACTTGACCTGCCAGGATGCTGGGAGTCAAGAGATGCTCATTCACACAAGTCAACATGTTGTCCAGTGGTTGCATATTTGGATTTATCCTCTTACGTCACATCTTTATCTCTATGCTTAGAGAAAGGAAAAGAACACATAAATCAGTACAGTTGATTTTAAAATCATGTTTTGTTATTAGAGAAGTTGAGAAAAATAGATGTACTTAAAACTAAGTAAGATATAGAGAAGTTAAAATGACTTTGGAATGATATTTTAAGAGATAGATAAAGGAGGCTATAAAAGTAACATTAGAGTATTCTGTTAAAAAAAAACTCTTATTATTTTCTGGTATGGTGGCAGGAGTTAAAATAATAAAGCTTAGCTAAATGGAAACAATAATTCATCTGAAGATATTTATCAAAGTTCTACTCTGTGTGTGACACAGTTCCTGCCCATAGGGAGTTTTCTCTTAGAAGTATGAATAGGCAATTTAACTGTATTATAGCATTTGCTATTTTAGAGGAAATGTGGGCTGCCATAGGACCAAATTAGCAAGTACTTTTGATTTGAATTTAGGGTAGGCTTGAAGAGGAAGCATTTTCAAAGTAAAGACCAGATTTAAGACAACAAAGTAATGTATCCAGAGGAAGAGGGAAGGCAAGAGGGCTCCAGAGAAGAGACAAAGAATTGGGAAAGACTCTGAATTATGAGTGGACACAGAGACTCCAGGGGACCAAAACATGTTAACAATGTGCTGGCCAGCACCTTCCTTCTCAGAGGCCTTGAGGTTAGTCTGATCTTCAGCAGCCATGACTACAAATCTACTGTTAAAATTAATTACCTTATTAATGGTGACTGCATTATTCAGAGAGTAAGACTGCACTCATGTTTAATCTACAGTGGTTACAAAACATAATTTTAAGTGTGTTCCTAATTATGTGTGTTAGCATGTAGGGTATGTATATAAGTATGACCTAAAAACAGTGACTTGAGGGGGATAGAATCTTCTATTGCCATAGTAGAGCTCTTCTTATCAATTGACCAGATGGAAGTTATGCAGCAACACCTCGCTGTGGTTTGAGGCTGAGGAATGAAGTCTTTACTCAAGGTGGCAATGAGTTGATAAACATTGTTAATATTTGAGGTGGAGAAAACATATTCTAAAGGATTACCCAGTTTCTGATACCATATCCATATAGCTATAGTTATATCTTATCTATAAAATAATGCTTACAGATGTGCAGGTCTACCTCCATAAAAAATATAAACCACAAGATGTAAAAAGAAGTTATCCCAAAGTTGGTGATTTCACACAGGGTACACAAGTTCCTTTATTACGAACAGTTAAGTTGCACCTTTTTCATTGACCTGATCGTTGAACCAATAAAATCAGCTTAATAAAAATTGTATAACACAGCAAGCCACATTCTCTATCAGCTGTTTGAAAAGTGGAATACATAGATTTGCCTAGCTGTAGCAAGCTGAGGATTTAATTTACCCAGAACATGGTGATTAATGTTAAGAAGTTGGGGTGGTTATTAACCATCCATATAATCACCTTATTTCCCAAGGTATTTTGCCAATGTACACTTTACTTCATATCCGTTATATAATATCTGTGGAAATGAATTGCTCATGTTCTATTTATGTAAAATGGCATCTCTCAAAGGTATTGTGGCAATTGTCCAGGGATCTCAGGTAATTTTTAAATGGTTTTGCTTCTACAACTTTAACAAAAACATGTTTTGGATCTAAATCATCTGGATGTTTGCACTTACATTATACCTCTTTTCAAAATGGGATTATTGCCAAAAAAACAAAAACAAAAACAAAAACAAAAAACCCAAACAAACAAACAGAACAAAATCGATGTGAGAATAACTGAAGTAGATTATATGGGGTAGTCCTGTCAGTTAAATGGAGTCAAATTTAAAAAGGAGTCATTTTTCCAGTGTCAAATGAGATTTGATCAAAAGTCAGATTTTACCATTGCTTCTGTTAAAGTGAAAATTCTGAGTCCCCCGTCCCCGAACCAATTTTTGTCAATCTTGGCCATTTCATTTTTTCTTGAAAGAGTACAGTTCCCTTTTTATAGCAGAAGCCCACAAAGTAAGGGGGGGTAGTATATAAAGAGGACACTTCCCCTGCCCCCACCCATGCCCTTCTCTCTCCAATTCCTCAAGTGAAAACTGGATTGGCAGAAGAAGTCATGGATGTCAAATCATAAATCTTTTATCTTTCCAAAATTGCATAATAACACAGAAAAAAAATTCTTTTACAACTTAATATACACAATTTTTATTCACATTTTGTATCCTTTCATATTTCAGACTCTTAAAACACACTATTTCTGGGGCGCCTGGGTGGCTCAGTCGGTTGAGCGTCCGACTTCGGCTCAGGTCATGATCTCGCGGTCCGTGAGTTCGAGCCCCGCATCGGGCTCTGGGCTGACAGCTCAGAGCCTGGAGCCTGTTTCAGATTCTGTGTCTCCCTCTCTCTCTGACCCTCCCCCGTTCATGCTCTGTCTCTCTCTGTCTCAAAAATAAATAAAAACATTAAAAAAAATTTTTTTTTTTAAAAAACACACTATTTCTTTGGAGTTTGGGACGTAGGGGAGAATTATAAGAGTGTCAGCATAATACAGTGTATCAGCTGGTAATAAGCTTCTGTCTTTTGCTCCGTGTACTTAACTTTGCTGGGACTTTGATGCTTATGGACTTAGGCTGGCATTTTTAATATTTTCTCATGCCCACAGGTCAAATATTTGGACACAACAATTTGTGGTGATGTCTTTATTGTTTATAGATGAATCTGTGTAATTCTTTGATCTCACATTCTACTATGGTTCAGTAGATGTCAATTCTTTGAACAATTCTATCGAATCTCGGCTTTTGATAAGTTTAGAATACATGATGTAGTAAGCACAAAATGAAGTTGGCAATTATTCTGTGCATTTGGGATATGTAGATAGGCAAACCATGAAATTTAAGGACAATATAGTCACTTTTGGACCTGAATTATCTGTATTGGTTTCCTCCATCAGTTAAATGTACCATAAAATTGTCAGTTTTCCACATTACTTCAGGCTCTATAAATCTGGATAAAGGGGAAAATTTAAACAGAAAGTGGTGGAGATAATATTTTAAAGGTCACAGGGGACATAGTGTAAATCGTTTAAATATTATTACCTTCTGGATCTTTCTCAAATTGGTAGCAATTGGATATCATGACTTGTGAATGTGCTAGTATTTGTACCAGAAGGCAGAAAAGCTGGGTCCTCATATCTGCGTTTTACCAGTTACATAAACAAGAGAATGTTGTAATGATAAACTTATCTATCTGAAGACACTTAATGCTTTATTTTGTCATCCAGTGGAGCTACAAGACAATTATGTGACAAATCCAGGCTGCCACCCGATTTTGTCAATAAAGTTTTTTTGGAACACAGCCCTGCCTATTTATTTAGGTATTGTCTCTTGGCAGCTTTCATGCTACAACTGCAGAGCTGAATAGTCATAACAGAGATTCTGTGGCCCACCAAGCCAAAATTATTTGTTTTCTTGCCTCTTATGGAAAAAATTCACTGGCCTCTGCTATATCGGGTGTACTATTGTCATGCTGAACACATCCCACCATGGATGAGTGGTGGTTTCTGATAATTAATCATATGTTTTGTTTGAGCTCATCATACCCTCTGAATGTGCTCAAATCCAACACCGCAAAATGTTTCCGTGTCAGGAAGTAAAGGTATAGCTGTTAGAGAAATAGGAAGCAGATTTCTCTTGGGCAATCAGTTTGCCATCTTTTGTGAGCATGAAATTCATCTTATAATTTTAAAGAGGAAAATGTGGTCTTAAGCATGGGAAAAAGTTTTAAAATATCCTATATTCTGTAATGTGATCTACCTTCTCACTGTTTGTTTCAACTTAATAATAAAATATAACTCCCAAATGTGAAGGACTTTCCTAGGCTGTGAAATTGATAAGATCCAGACTCTTCATCTGGAAAATTTTCTCAAGCCTCTTCCCTCCCAAATCTCACCCTACTTTCTTTCAATAAATTTGAAAGAACAGGATATTCCTTTAAATATGGAGCATCATATTTGCATATGTGTTTTTTTGTAAACCAAAGGCAATTGGCAATTAGCACACTTATTTTACAAAGAGTTACACTACACTAAAAAATGGCATAGAACAAATAAAACACAAAATATATCAAAATGATTCACAGACGCTTCTAGTTCAAAAACAACAGCTATTTTCTCAAAGTGGATATACCATAGTAATAGTGTGACATGTAAAATTACTTTAAAAGGAAAGAAAATTATTTGTTGCTGTCCACTACTGCATCCTCTCCTTGGTTCTAAATAATCTATCGATTTATTTCGATAGATTATAGAGAGTTACTGCGTGCCTCCTTATTTCTTCTTCTTCCCCATTCCCAGGGGCAGTTGCTCATTACTCTATAATACTATAATAGCCCCTTGAGCGTTCTTTTCTTGGCTACTAATAAGAATCCAAGTGGTTTCTGAACAGTTATTTTGTTATGTGTCTCAACCTCAACCTCGGTCTCTCATCACAGTCTATATTAAACTAAATGTAAACTAGTTTTGCTAAAAGATCAACGTCAGCCTTATTTAGATAATTTTTTTAAAAGATTAGGACTTTAGGGAAGATGGCACAAGAAATTTATGCCATGATGCATCCTCCTCAATCTTGACTAGACCAGAAATGAAACAAAAAACAATGTTGAAGCCACATGTCTCTTTATCTGTAAGCCCGGAATTATACAGTGGATACTGGGAATGTGTTGGCATGTGTTGAATACTCAAAACCAGTGAAGTGTCGTGCCTGATTTGGGACCAAAACTGGAGGCTTGATGCTACGGACTAGAATGTAGTCCAGTGCTACAGCTATATAAGACTCTAGGGGACGTGGGAAGCTGAGGGCAAGAAGGAATTGAGTCACGTGGCTAGCCCAATGGCTGAATGTGTGGTATTTTCAATTTTAGATTCTATAAGAAATGCTTAGTATGTTAAAAGTTTAGGTTACTCCCTAAAAGACCAGAAATACAATGTTTAGTTTCCAACAGGAGAAGGAAACAAAGGAGGGTAATAAAGATAAACTTGTCAACCTCTGGAGAAGACAGGAAAGGATAAGAGGAAGTGGAAAAGAGGGAGAGAAAGAGGAAGGAAAAAAGGGAGAAGGAAAAGGAAGGGGAGAGAGAGAAAAAGGAGGAGAAATTAAAAAGGAAAGTGGACACAAAATAGTAATTATAAAAAATATAGTCTACTGAAAATAATGTAAATGATTAAACCCACTTATTAAAAGAACAAATGATTTGTCTGGTGAAACAAATCATAAGGATCCAGCTGTATGTTATATACTTGGTTTACACCTGAGGGAACACCTCCTCTCCTGAAAGAGCAAAAATAAAGGAATGAAAATCAAAATATTTGGCAAACAGTGAGAAAAAGAAAGCTGTCCTAACAATGTTACTCTCAGACAAACTATTGTTTAAAGCAATAAGGACATAGCATAATAATTAAAGGAAAAACATACCAGGAATATATAAAAATTATAATATATTCTAATCATATTATCTTAATTCTGTTAAGCAAGAAAGCAGAAAATTATAAAAAGCTCACAATCTTGTTTATGATTCTAATACACAATGTTAGAAGCAGTAGATTAAATAAAGATAAGAGAAATTTAAAAAATGACAATCTTGACCTAATAAATATATATACAGAGAACCCTACATTGAAGAAATAAATCATTTTCATAGAGACTATTTGGGAAAAATAATTTAATTTTTAATCAAACATTTAATATTTTATTTGCAAATAAATAATGTATGTGTACTAAACCTAAAGATTTAGACAATAAGAAAGTGACAAAATAACTTTCAAAAGAATTATTATCAACCAAATACCATACTCTGAGGACAATGCAAATAAACAATATATATTAAAAGTTGTTTTATAATGGTATATTTGGAAACTTAAAAATACATTCTTATAACACCTGAGTTTAAAGAAGAAATGAAAATTACACATTATTTGACACAAAGTGAAAGAACCATGTGTCAAAATATGTAGGATGCTTTTAAATGAGAGGGAATTTCATCATTTTAAATGCATTTATTAAAGATTAGTTGAATCATTTTGTGTTCAACTGGAACAGTAAAAGTGGACAGAATGTACCTGAGAAAATAGAAGGAATACTATAAAGTTATAAGCAAAAATCAATGAAATGGAAAAAATAAGCTCAAATAATAACCAACAACAACAACAAATAATCTGATCAAAAAATGGGCAAAAACTTGAATAGACATTTTTCCAAAGATGTAAGAATGGTAAATAGACACGTGAAAAAGTGCTCAACATCATTCGTCAACAGGGAAATGCAAATCAAAACCACAATGAGATATCAGCTCACATCCGTTAGTGTCGCTATCATTAGAAAGACATGAGATAACAAGTACTGGCGAAGATGTGGAGAAAGGGATTCCTTGTACACTACTGGTGGGAATGTACATGTGGATACAACCAGGGTGGAAAGCAGTATGAGGTTCCTCAAAAAATAAAAAATAGAAATACCATATTATCTAGCGCTTCCACTTCTGGGTATATACCCAAAGGGAATGGAATCACTATTTCAAAGAGAAATCTGCATTCTCATGTTCATTGTAACATTATTTAACACTAGCCAAGGCTTGGAAGGGACCAAAGAATCTGTTGACACGTGAATGGATAAAGAAATTGTGGCATATATGCCACAATTTCTTTATCCATTGATATATATATATATCATATATATATCAACATATATATATATTATATATATATATCATATGATATATATATGATATATATATCAATATATATATATCCATTGATAGATATATATATCAACAGATTCATATATATTAATATATATATTATATGTCTGTCAACAGATTCATATATATTAAATGCATTAATATAATTATATAATTAATTATATTAATATATATAATGATATATATATACATTTATCCATTAAAAAAGGTAATCCTGCCATTTGTAATGGCATGGATGAAATTTAAGGTCATTATGCTAGTGAAATAAGTCAAGCACAGAAAGACAAATACTGAGGGATCTCATATGTATATATATAGAATCTAAAGATACTGAACTCTGAACTCACAGAAACACAGAGTACGTTGGTGTTTTCCAGGGCTGAATCAGGAGGCAAGGGGAAGGTAGGAGAGATGGATGAAGTTGGTCAAGGGATAGTTTTATGTTCTAGTTATAAGATGTCTAATGTATAGCATGGTGACTCTAGTTAATGATACTGCATTGTGTACTCGAAAGTTGCTAAGACAGTACATCTTTGAAGTTCTCAGCACATACAACAAAAAGTAAAGGAAGAATGGTAAAAAAAAAAAAATGGATGTGTTGGGGCAGCTGGGTAGCTCAGTTAGTTGAGCATCCAACCTCAGCTCAGGTTATGATCTCTGAGTTCATGAGTTCGAGCCCTGCATCAGGCTTGCTCCTGTCAGCGCAGAACCCACTTCAGATCTTCTGTTTCCCCCCCTCCTTGACCCTTCCCTCCCATGTGATCTTTCAGAAATAAGTCTTTTTTTTAAAATGGATGTGTTAACTAAGGATATTGTGGTAATTATTTTGCAATATATCAAATCATCACATTGTGCACCTTAAATTTACACATTATATGTCAATTATATCTCAGTGAAGAGAAAAGAATAGAAAGAAAGAATAAGGAGGAAAGCTTGTCCTTCTCAAAGGTGGGTAAAATAGATAAATTTATAGTACAGTTGATTCCATCTGTTTCAGAGGAACCAGAACAAATACCTAGATAGAAAGATACCCTATGTATATACAGTCTAAAAATATGTCTGCCTGTATCTATATCTACATCTACATCTACACCTATATCAGTATCATCCATAACTATATTAATGATATCCAGAGCATCGATATCTTCTTTTTTTTCCCTAGGTGTTTTTTTAAATATGAAATTTATTGTCAAATTGGTTTCCAGACAACATCCAGTGCTCATCACAACAGGTGCCCTCCTCAATGCCCATCACCCACCCTCCCCTCCCTCCCACCCCCCATCAACCCTCAATTTATTCTCAGTTTTTAAGAGTCTCTTATAGTTTGGCTCTCTCCCTCTCTATAGCAAGATTTTGCACCTTAGCACTATTGAAATTTGGAGCTAGACAGTCGTTCATGAGGACCTGTACAATCACTGTAGGATCTTTAGCAGCATCCATGGTCTCTGGCCTCTAGATGCCAGTGACATACCCCTTCCTTCAAGAGGAGACAAAAAAATTATCCATGTTTTACTACCAAATCTTCCCTGGAAAGCAAATTAATCCACCATATGAGCTACTAACACCCCCTCCAGTTATAGATGTGTAATCTGCATTCCTATCTTTCACTGTCTCAATGAAAAGAGCTAAGAAACCAGGATCTATAGACAGTATTTGATGGATGTCTTACCCTACCCGGGACTAGAATTTCTCTGTAAAATGGAGATAATAATTTCTACTTTCTGTGTGGTTTGTTTAGGTGTTGAAAGGAAATAGTAGGTATGACAATCTTATTTTTTTAAATGTTTTATTTATTTTTGAGACAGAGAGAGACAGAGCATGAGCAGGGGAGGGGCAGAGAGAGAGGGAGACACAGAATCTGAGGGAGGCTCCAGGCTCTGAGCTGTCAGCACAGAGCCTGACGCAGGGCTCAAACTCACAAACCGCAAGATCATGACCTGAGCAGAAGTCGGACACTTAACTGACTGAGCCACCCAGGCACCCAGGCATGACAATCTTTGAAAACCCCATATATGCTAACATGACAAAGATAAAACAATAGATCTGATAATAGAATAACAACAGAAATGATAATAAAATAATAATTTGATCCTATAATTGTCATACAACACAGGAATTAATGTTGTATGCACATTGAAATGGTTTATTGAAAAAAACAACCAAAGCAGGAGGCTTGACATGGGATGGGAACTTGGCTACTCGGTGATAGATAACTGTGGGCAAATCATTTATTTCATACTTTCAATAGTTCAGTTCTTAATTGCTAACACAGGGATAGTAACCCAAACCTTGTAGAATTTGGGGGGAGAGAAAAATCCATTGCTATAGGTGGATAAAAATACTGGTCCATAGTCGGTACAAGAAAAAATATTTGTAGAATCCAGTCAACATCTCTTTCTTATAATGTCGTGGGGCATTTCCTTTTGAAATTTGTCTTCTTCTTCAGTCATCTTGGGGAGTTTCTCTATTCCACTTTCCTCAATCCCTAGCAATCTAACACACTACTCATTTTCTCCTGTGTGGCCCAAAGATTTTATTCCCTGTCTGTGATAATATCCAATGCTTTGTCATCCAAAAGGATACATTTCTCTTATTTGCAAATTTTGGAAAGGATTTCCAATGACACCACACTTAGAAGCAATATAAGCTCTAATAATAAAACGATATCCAACCAAATTACCTTTCTGTAATAGCTAACCAGTACCATGTATTAAAATATTAAGGACTAAAACCCAAATGCGTCCCTCTTTGAAGAATAATATTTCTGCAGTGGCTACTAACAGTTAAACCTGTTTCTATGTTTATGCTATAAATCCTTTGTTTTAAAAGTCAGTGTCTCAGCTGTGAAAATTCTCTTTGTGGTTAAACTTGGCGGAAAGGTTGACACCCCAGAGTAATATTTTCCTCTTCTCAAGTTTAGAAGGAAAGCCATTAGTTTATTTTTAAGATCTTAGCAGGAAGACAAGGGGAAGGGAATGCCAACAGAGATGTTTCAAATGCTTTTATTGCTAGAAAATTGAATAACCAGTTGGCTTTATTTTAAGCAATATGGTAACATGTAAACTTACTTTTGACTTGTGAGGATTCTCTCCCGCATATGATACCACCAACTAGTGTAGGTGATTGTAATTTTCTCTTTTAACGTTTAAAAGGCGATTCTGGCCCGTGCGCAGTTACTCATTTTCTTCAGAAATTTCATAAGGATTTTTAGTATGGAAAGTTATTGAGCATGCAAGGTTCTATGGATGAAAAGCTCCCTAAGCATGCATTGACAAGGAGGACCAGGGTTGTTACAGTTTGTTGTGTCAATGATTTGCAAATAATGGGTCTCTGGGAGATTTTTAAATTGCAGCTTTCACTCCGGGCCACAGTGCTTTTTAGGATGAGCTGAGTTGCTATGAGGCTTGGCACTCTTCAGTGCACCTTAGGCAGGGGCTCTAATACTTCCACTGAGATTATAACAGCTGGCCATTACAATCAATCTCAATGACATATTTTTCTTGCATTTTTTCTTTTAATAAAAAACAAGAAAAGCACACTCAAAAGACAATATTAAAGTTGTAACTTAAGCCAACTAAAGTGAAGAGCTTTCACTGAAAGCCTTCAACACCATGAATCAAGACTTTACAGAACCGTATTTAAGCCACACATTGATTACAACATGGACACCACAGTACCTCATTCTAAAGGGGTGAATTTGAGTCAGTTAAAATGGCACAAAAAAGATACGAGTTGTACATGGAATTAGGAGGAAATGTGGGGCAATCAAAACATGTATTATGGATCAAAGTCCATGAAGACCCTATTAATATTAATATTTCCCCAAAGTATAAAACATTGGGTACCTCCCAAGTTTGAACTTCTCAAAATCACACTACTGAGTTTTAATTTGTCAAACTGTCTCATTTTGGATCTTTGAAGTTAATCTAGCATTGTGGAACTGAGGAATTTTTCGGATCACTAACTTCTCTTAGGTTTTGACAGCCTGAAGAGTTCTTTGGGTAGGTGATATGCAGGAATACTCTATGAATATAACAGTGACTAATCCACATAAAATTAAATTTTTAGAAAACCTATTTGTTCATGGGAGATCTTGTAACTAAATATAACTTTGTCTTGTGGAATATAAAGAACTGATTGTTATATATAAATGTTACTTTGAGCATACAAATACATATGATATGTACTATGGGCTTATCTTGTTTTTACTTGAAAATTATGAAGTCTTTCACTGCAAAGATACCATCTTCTATGTTATTTATTATTCACTCAGCATCTAGCAGAAATCCTGGCACAGTGGACAACAAATATTTGCTGAATTTGGGTTATTGAAGGCCTACTGTGCCTGTGCCAAGATTTCTGCCAACATTTCCAAATTGAAAAGGGAATTTGAGAAATATTCAGAAAGTTAGGAAAAGCCAGGGTGAATCAGATACTGACTACTATCCACAAACTGATGTAAAATCACTAATAGATTGTTGAGAAATTATAAGTGATGGACGTTAAGTGTATACAGATAATCATGAGAACATGAACTATTGCGAAGAGATTTTTAACTCACAATTATGTCAAACCAACAAGAAGTTCCCTCTTCCAGAAGACAGCAAAAGATGTTACAAAATGGAAAAGAAGTATTCATGGAAGGAATAAAGATTTTTAGTAACTGGAATACACTGATGGCAAGCTTATTTAAGTCTCATAGGAAGAAAAAAAAGGGATTGCATTAAGGTAACTAACAAAGTGAGATGAGTTGTGATTTTACTTTTCTTCTTTTTTTTCCCCAGAACATTTCTTTGGTCTTTCAAATTTTGACAAAAAAAATCTGGATATATTTTCCATTAGGAACTGGCATGGACAGAGATGTCATTAATGTGCTGAAGGATATCAGTAGAGTTGAATGATGTGAATAGGAAATCCTGGCTGATGGCAATGTTTGAGATAATAATGACCAAGAGGCAGAAGGCAAAAGGCTCCATGCATGATTTAATGAGAGGGGGAACTGCCAGTACATAGTAGGAAGGGGCAGGTAGGCAGATTCTGAAATATGAAAAACAAACAAACAAAACCCAACAAACCTGGGATATATTCCAAGAGATGGAAGTTCAGACTTTGGAGAAGGGAGTGAGTGACGGAGTCATTTATTCTGTGTATTTTATTCAATACGTTTTGACACTTACAAAAATCATGATAGAATTACTTGCTTCAGTCAATGCTTCAAAGTTTACCAGCAGCAAAAAACTATGAAACCAGCCCATTTCAAAGCCATCTGGACATGACCTTAGTTTCAGGCTGAAGTTCCACACCCAGGTGTGGAGCCGAATGAAGGAGGAATGCTTTTGTTGGAGCTGAAGTCTATGTCCAAACTCTAGAAACCTAAGCAGATGTATCAGTCTGAGCTCTCTTTTCTTTTTCTCTTTTTTAAAATGTTGTATATCTTTATGTCTACATCCTGAAATAATTCCCTAAGAGTCAGAAACAGGTGAAAAGCCTTTTGTGGGATGATCCATGCACTCAGCTGCTTTAGATTAACTATGAATAACGTGCCTTTCAATGCAATTAGACCTAACAAGGTGCATGTGGAGACGATGGGGCCGCCTTGTAACCACATTATCTAATCTCTGCTAGTTGGCATTTCAATCAATTGATTTGACCTTGATTTTGATGGCCATTTGGCACAAAGAATTTCCTGGCCTATCTGCCTACTTGCCTGAATGTGGTGCTATGACTGATATTTAAAAACTAATGAATAAATTAAATAAAAGAGATGTCTTTCTAAAAACTATGGGAGCTTGATGTTAATAAGTATGTTCCTATTAGAATTAAATTGTACAGAGAGAGGCACTTTTACTCTGAGTATTGATTTTCAGAATTTTTCCCATTTCTCAAATTATTTTAGTGTTAAGGTCTAAATTGACCCAAAATAAAATTTGATCTGCTGCAGAATTATAGAAATAAACAACTTTTGCTCTCAAATTAATAGAATATGTTGGCTTCACCTATGTAAGAGCATTGAGCTGTAAGGACTGTGACACATTTTAAAAAAAAAAAGCACCAACACTCTCAAGAAGGCAGATTTTCTAAAAGCAAATTAAACTTATTGCACTTGCTGATTTACTGTGAAGGTGTTTGTAAGAAATGTGGTTGGGTCCCTTTAAGCTCTTAATAAATAAATAAAGGGGTCTGATTATCCCAGACTGTCCTCCTTAAATCAATATGACCATCATGTGTACAATATGCAGTTCAATGTGGGTGTCAAAGTCAACATCAGTAGGTGATTACCCCATTTTTAGCATTTCCTTCCCACAAGAATTTGAAGGAGAGTGCTTATTTTTCTAGAGTTCTTAAATACGACTTAATCCAGAGAAGCCCGTGACTATGTGTTGGCAAGCTAATGTTTTGACAAGAAATAAATCAATGCATGTGGACACGGGTGTGTATGAATCACCCCAATAAAACATTTCATCAAAATATGTCTTTCAAACCAATGTGTCTCTCATAATTCCTGAGCCAAATGTTTAATGAACAGTTCATCTAAACACTACTGTCAAGAGAGAATGTTATTGGCTGTCAGCTTCCCACATGCAAGTGATTAATAAAGTGACAAATTCAAGATCAAAGCTTTCAAGGTCCAGGACATATTTAGCAGTGAGTGTATGAGATATGGGCCTTTGAACAGAGATTGCACCTCCAGATTGGACCAGGTGAACATCCTACACAATAGTTTAATATGCTTCCTCCATTTTGTCAACCCACTGTCTAAAATATTTGAGAAAAACATTTGGAGATTAGAAGATGGTATTTGACCATGTTGCCTGGACTAAAATAGATCGTTCAAATGTGCATTAACCAGGAATTCAGGGCTAATTACTGATCCTGAATCAGAAATTATGGCAATGTTTTATTTTTAAATTACAAATGCAAAGTATATATAATGTGTCCTATTTGTTGCATGTAACACTTTTTTGCATAAATAAAAGCATTTTATTCTTTGAGCTTATAAAATTTCGTAAATAGTGGAATCTCAGAGAATGTTAATGTTTCCTTTATAAGAATGAATAATATTTTTTCCAAATGGTCAAATGGACAACTTTCAAATTCTGCATTTTATTATTCAACTTTATTAAGGAGTCAATAATTTGAACATGTGGCTTTGAAGTCAAAACCTTTTTCTAAGTGAGTCAATATTATTTATGTAAGTTATGACATTCGTAAAACCTAGAAATTAATAACCTAGGGGTGCCTGGGTGGCTCAGTCGGTTGAGCGTCCAACTTCGGCTCAGGTCATGATTTCACAGTTTGTGGGTTTGAGCCCTGTGTCAGGTTCTGTGCTGACAGCTCAGAGCCTGGAGCCTGCTTCCGATTCTGTGTCTCCCTCTTTCTCTGCTCTTGCCCTGCTCATACTCTCTCTCAAAAATAAACATTAAAATTTTTTAAAAATTACAAATAAATTAATAACCTAAATCCATTTATTTATGAAATATATGCGTGTTTATGACAAAAAGCATATCAACTTTATGGTTAATATATGGAGCATGCCAATTGCACATACTATATATGCAAAGAGAATACTATATCAGAGAATTGAGATTCTTAAAGGTTTAAATCTGTAAATTGTACCTAAGACCAATTAATCTAAGAATATATAAAGAATTGCCTTATGTAAAATGTAAAACAATTTTATTCCTGGCTGCTGTGTATGTAAATTATGTAGAATGACATTCCAAGAAAATCAGAGTAGTTTATGTGTTTACTATACTATCTTCTTTTTATATATACATTGAGTTTGGGTTGAAAGGTTTCACAGTATTGATCCAGTTTGCATGTGAATAAATGAATGGCCCTAAACTATATTTTCTTTCATAATTACAAAAGAGACATTGTGACAAAGGTCACTGATTTCATAATGTATAATAAATAAATGTAATAGAAAACAAAATATTTAATTAACCTAATAACAGCATATAAATGATTTTTGTTCCAATTCAAATGAATTCAAATTAATGGCATCCTTTTTTATTTATTCATTCCGCTGCAACAGTGTTTTATGTGGCATGTACTGATTTGAAAAAGGTGTTGCTACCTCAACTTCAAACCAAAGAAGCTAATGAATTCTAATGGATGAATGGGGGGAAAAATCTGGGTTTCAAAAATACTTTTATTGTGAAAATCTCTCTTCACCTGTGCCTCTCATCAGGCATAAGGAACTTTGAGTTCTGGTTATCACTGATTTGAGGAAAGACAGTCACCAACCAATGGACCAGCCATGACAGTAAGTATTAGCCCCAAATACTGAGGGTCCAAAAGAAATCAGGCATTAGGCCTAATAAGAATCAGGTAATGTACCTAATAAAAGTCAGGCAGCAGGCCTAATGAATCTTACGCATTGAGACTCATGAAAACCAGGCAGTGGGCCTAATGAGACAGAGGCAAGAGGCCTAATGAAAATCAGGCAACGGGCCTAATGAGAAATGCCACAGACTCATTTTGGTTTGTCTCTCCATGGAAGTTCGTACTCTGGGCTCTAAGTGGACCTACTCAGAAACGCGCTTGAAGTGTATTTATCTGACTAAAGGCAAACCAGTAGAAAAAGGAAGTGCTCCTGGCACATAAAGTAGAGCCAATGCACAATGTATCTGCCTTATTGAATTGTTTAAGCAGGATGAGCACATCAAGGCTGGCATACATCACAGTAGAAGTTTTAGTAAATATGCCACAGCTGTAATTTGAAATGTATCCCGAGTTCCTGAATTTATGTCTTGTTACCATGCCCTAGTCAGCCTCTGTTCAGCTATATATCAACTTACTTATAGTAATTTATTAAATCACCCTATAAGCACTTACGAGAAGCTATATGCCAGGTATGAACCTTGCCATTAAAAAAGACTTTCTAATATTTAATACTTAGAAAAAAATAGAATCATTTTCCTAATTTTGATGGTCCTTAGGTTTAAAGGAATATGCAAATTACAGGCGAGATGTTGACCTTTTATTAATTCTTTCCAAAACTCTTTGGGTGTACTAAATGACAATGGTGAAGAAACCTGTATGAACTTCCCGTGGCGAAGTGTTCAGTCCAGGCGGTGATGGGTGGGGAGAGACACAGACAAGAAATAAGAAATTATAAAACTACAAATGGCAAAAAGTGCTACGGACAAAGCAGGACTACTGTGATAAGGTAGTATTGGGACAGGAGGACCAAGGTTTGGTTGTGTGGCCGGGGAAGTCCTCTCTAGGATGAGAAGATGAACTATAGACTGTAAGAGCAGGATAAACATTTCTGACCCAGAGAACATCATGAGCAAAGTCGCTAGCATGATTGATGGACTTCAAGAAGATTAGTTTGAATTCTTAGTTGTCAGTGAAACGGGCAATGTAAGACATAGTTTAAGGACTGGACAGGCAGACATGCCTCAGTTCAATTCCTCGTTCTTGTGTTTAGTAATTTACAAAAAAAAGGAAATGTATTTATCCTCTTTTAGCTTTACATCCTCCTTGCCTATAATGCAATATATTATATTATGACCTGTAAAACATATTTAGGTAAGGACAGAAATAAAATGTATTTTTGCATTCTTTCACTTATAGCTTTCAATTTGGTGTAATATTTGTTGTTTTTGTTGAAACTTTAGGGCAGAAAAGGAGAAACTAAAAGCAACTTGTTGCTCATAAACAATTAAAGTGATGAATTCAATCTTTGCAAATATAAACATCATTATAAAAACAATGTTATAGTAAATATGAATCATGAAAATGAAGAATAAGTCTATGACATAGTGTAATGAAATTTAATCACTTTGATTCTTTTTTTTTTAAGTTTATTTATTTATTTTGAGAGAGACAAAGAGGGAGAGTGCAAAGGGGGGAGGGGCAGAGAGAGAGGGAGACAGAGAAACCCAATCAGACTCCAAGCTGTCAGTGAAGAGTTCCATGCGGGGCTCCATCCCACGAACCATGAGATCATGACAAATGCCAAAATTAAGAGTTGGAGGCTCCACTGACTGAGCCACTCAGGTGCCCCTAATCACTTTGATCCTAAAATTATTTTAGCTGTGTCAGTGTTCAAGCAACAGAATCAAAGATTACTGCTGTATGCAAATGTGACCTAGAACCACATAATAATACAATATGTGTTGTAAAGAAAATGTTTCAAATTTTATATCACTTAAATTATATTAGTCAATCTAATTTTGCTTGCATTGTTTCTAGAATGAATGTTAGAGATATATAACAGTAAACTACGTGGGATATGTTACGTTCTTTTGATTTCAAATCGAATTAGAACAAACTCCACAGAAGAAGGCACAGTATAATATGTCTGATATAGTTTTCCTTCAGGAGATATTGAGTTTCTAGATTTTACCAAGTCCCTTGGAAGCTTTAGGGTTCTTAGGATGCCTGGAGTCAATTTTGAACAACTTTGCAATTCACTATAGGGAATCTTAATTCAAATTCAACAAAACACTGAAAAGGGGAGTGCTTTGGGGGCAATTAGTTTTCTCCAAGGACATCAATATGAGGTCCCTGACAGGGAGAAGGAAGATATAAATAATATATATGTGTAATACAGCAGTATGTTAAATCATATTAATGATAAAAAATTATAAGTAAACACTTTATCGTTATCCTTTTCATTGAGAGAATTAGGACTACATCTAAAGACCAAACAAAAGTACATGACAGTTTACCAATGATAAAAATCCTATTTAGGTCTTCTTTTCATGCATTTATTCTAAAATTTTTCAGTTGATGGAAGATGTTCTGACTTGCATAGTCATCAGTGACATAAAGTAAGTGACTTTGTGTTTAAAGTTTTAACAATGTCCTCTGTCTACATTCAGTTAACCAATCATTCATCCATCCATCCATCCATCCATTCATTCAAAATACACCTATTCAGGACCTACTATGTGTCAGGTAAACGAAAGAATCAAAATGTGTCGCCTCTCTTTTTTCTCAAATCTAATTTACAAATGGTATTGTATACTTCCTGTTGCATTATATTGGGAGGCATATTGTCTTGTAGCAACTAATTAATATTGATTAATGGATTCAGGTGTTTTCATCTTGATCCATTCATTGTAGTTGCTCATTTGCCTTTAGCAGTCATTGATGGTTATTAGCAGTCAATTAATGGTTTTAGCAGTCATTGATGGTTATTGCCCGGAATCCATTAGTTCATTAGTTGTTATCAAATAGTAATGTTTTGATTCTTTCATTACTTTTGCTGTTTACAGAGTTCTTTTGTAAAGAACAACTTTCCTTATCAATTAGTGTGTTTACATGAAAATGAGTTTGTTCGGGAAAGATAGGTGAGATGCTTGATTCATACCCTATACTTATGTTTGCAGAATGAATTGATTCCTGAGACAGGGAACCAAAAGTACATTTTGTTGTATTTTATTTTTTCTTTCGGTATCTTTATAAACTCAGTAATTTTAACATAACATACTTGATGTGTTTAAATCCATTGCAGTCCTTGCTCTTTTTGATGGCCAAATTGTTCTGTTTTTAAAGTTGGCTTCCACGACCTTTCAAAAATACCCAGAGGTCTTAGCTCTTTTTATTCCAGATAGAATAGGAATTTTCAGAATCATCTTGTAGAATTCTTGCTTCAAGTCTGGGGTGACCTGTGTTTTCAGGGATCCCTCTTTCCTCTTATTAAAAGCAGTGTTCGAGACCATATTAGAGGTGTGAGGAGTATTCATTTCTATATGATCAGCCTTTCACGGAACAAAACTAGGAACAACTTTGTTGGTTATTTTTAAAAAATTAATCATAAATTCATATTGTAATGTCTGATTCACGTTTATGATGAAAGTGTTTTTAATTTTAAAATTATTATTTCTGTCAGTTTTTATTCCCATTGGTAGCAATGACAGTTCAGAAGCCTCTAACCTAAGTATTACATTTTAGTTAATCAATGGTTACTCTTCATATTGGAAATAGAAATAGAATCTAATTCTTGAAGTACTTGTAGTTTTCTCCTACTGCACACATTAGTCTTATCAACTCTTCTTATATAAAGTACTATTTGAGAGATAACACCATCATTTACCTAATGTTTTATGACGAGAGCCAGTCAATTAAACATGGTTGTACCACCTTTAGTCTTCTAAATACTACAAAAATAAGTATTTCATTTGGATGTCATTATCATCTTAGATTCACAATGGCCAAGCAAACCTCTCATAAAAATGACAGAATTTCTGCTAATTATCTAAAAAAATTAATGAATAGTCTTACAATAATTTATCTTAAATTCCCTTTGAATAATTACCATCATGATTTAGTAAGAGGAAGAGGAAAAAAGAGAAGACCTCCTTTATCATATCCCATTGTCCTTTTCTTCTTGAGATATTTAGTCATAATATAAATTATTTTAATGTGGATATTTAATTTAATGAAATGAAAATTGCAATGGTGACAAATGCACAAGATTTTAACTGCAAGTAATAAAACTCAACAAAAAACTTTTATTAAAGTATGCAAAGAGCCCTCTTAAATGATATTACTATGGACAATTTTGGCATTTCTTCGTTATGAGGAAAGCTCAATCTATAAACTACCTGTAAGTGAGTGTGCCATCACATAAGGTGTACTTGTTATTGTGGATGTTATGAAAAATAAATTCCATTTCCCTTTAAAGTTGAATATGTTGCTGTATGTTCGCTCTCTATGGTCAAAACCATAGAGAAATATTTTCAAATGTATAAGATGTGTGAACTGTTGAATAGGAAGTGAGTATTGTATATTAATATATGAGTATTTGTGGAAGTTAAACAACTAATATCTTGGCACATATTGACTAATTAGAGGAAATAGATTGACTAAGAGATGAACAGTTTTCCACATATTTAAGCTTTGTCTATATTATGGAGACAACTGTATTTTTTTCTGAAGGAGGGAAATATGATTAAGATTCAGAATCAACTTTCTTGTTAATGTGACAATAGATTAGTAATTAGTGGTTTAGTAATACTGCACAAAATTTTGCACAATAAAAACCCATAAAGTCAAATATAAGGACAAAAAAAAAAACAAAACAAACAAACACGGAAAGCCAATGAAAAGAGAAGACCAAATGTCCAAGGGTGGTGCATATATTCACTAGTTGTGACATTGATGTGAATACAGCAGCAATAGTTAATATTCTGGATTATGCAGAGCAGTTAGGTCTACAAATAAGGGAGCAGGAATAAGATTTGACTTAATCTTGTTCATTTAGACATGAGTGTCACTGAACAGACAGGCTGTCCACTCCAAATTCCAACCAATAAAAATGATCTCTGAACTAACTAGGGTTTACTGTTTTGCTCTTTACCAAATTATCCATTTTCTTCATGCATCTTTTTGAAGATTAACAAGCATAGTACAGTACAGATATATTTTAATAATAATAATAATATTGAGATTGTTATGTAATTTAATTTTAACACTAATTCTTATTAATTACTATTCCTGTGTGGTTTAATATTTTTTTAATATTGAGGGTATAGTATATCTCAGGCAATATTCTAGCACGTACATTCTATTGCCATTGTCACATTAAAACTAAAAATAGGGGGTGTCTGTGTGGCTCAGTCTGTTAAGCATCTGACTCGATTTACGCTCAGATCATGATCTCATGGTTGTGAGATTGAGCCCTGGGTTGGGCTCCATGCAGGACATGGAGCCTGCTTAAGATTCTCTCTCTCCCTCTCTCTCTGCTTCTCCCCCACTTGGACTCTCACTCTACAGCTCTTGCTCTTGTGATCTGTCTCAGAAAAAAGATACTAAAGATAGAAAGTCGTATCTTCATTGTATAGAGGAGGAAACTAGGAAACTAAAACTTGCGAATGACTAAGTTGGAATTTGATTTTAGGTCTGACTGAGCTGCTCTAGAGAGAAGGAGAGGAAGAGAAGAGAGTGAGAGGGAGCAAGAGAGAGAGAGAGATTGGAAGTGGAGAGAGACATGGGGCGAAAGAGGATTGGGGCTAATACAAGTCTCAGATATTCTAGAGAAACATGCTGGATTATTATAGAGCTCATCTTCTTCCAATATAAATAAACAAAAAAGTAACCAAAAATATTTCTGTTGGGCATAGAAATCAAATGTTATTTAAAAGTAAAGAAATTTTCATGCTTCTCTGTGTTTCGGATAACAAGATACTTTAGAAAATAGCTTGTGTCTTGACTTTTCTAAATTTAATGAAAGAAATGGTCTTTTTAGGCTTCAAGAAAGAACACACTATTTTAAGTTATACAGAATTAGGCTGGCAACAACGATAACAACAAGAAATCCAGTTAATGGATCCAGAAATGCAAAAAAAATCAACTCACATTCGACTTCTGTGGAAGAGCTCATACTAAACTTGAATGATTTCACAACTTCATGTATAACAGAGAGAACAAAAAATATGAAAATAATTGGAGAAAAGGTTATAGTTTGATTAGAGGGAAAATGGACTAAATGACTCCAATCTGTGAAAACTAGTTTTCCTAGGGGGGCGAAAAAAAAGGAAGAAAAGAAAAGAACCTGGAATAAAAATAAGGAAAACAATACTGAGACACAATTGAGGAACATTTTTATGAGATAAATTCTTTTTGAAATTTCAAAGTCATTAATGTCAATTGGCAAAATAAATAACCTCACCTCCTTTTTTAAATGTTTATTTATTTATTTTGAGAGAGAGAGAGAGGAGAGAGAGAGAGAGCCAGCACGAGTGGGAGAGGGGCAAAGGGAGAGGGAGAGGGAGAGTCTCAAGCAGGCTCCTAGCTGTCAGCATAGAACCCAACACAGGGCTCCATGTCACAAACTGAAATCATGACTTGAGTGGAAATCAAGAGTCAGAAGTGTAACCGAATGAGCCACCAAGGCACTGCAACCTCAACTCTTATTTAGGTATAGTCTGATAATAGTTTTAAAGAAAATAATTTTACATGTATTCAACCAAAGGGAAAAGAAAAACATGATCTCTATGGAAGCAAAATGATGATTTTACAATTCTTTTAGGAAATTATGAATGCTCATAATGTAAAGTAAACAATACTCATAGTGTAAAGTAAATAAATGATTTTCTACAGATTCAAGGGAGAGACTGAAATATACAATCAGGTGTTGTGCCTACAGGAATGTAACAGTAAGATAATCTCAGACAACTGAGAAAAAATTGCATAGCTTCCATTCCCATGCTGCAAAATCTTTTTGGAAGATGTAATTCAGCTAATGGGAAAAGGAATAAAAATAAAAACTCAAAAAGTCACATAATGTTTTCCTATTAGATTAAAAGGAATGTTGGTCAGCATTGACATTAAGTTAAACAAATAGAGTTAATTACAAAATATTGTGAATATGGTAACAAAATAAAATGTAAGCTAATAAAAATTCTTGTGATTAATTTTTATGATTAAAAATCTTGTTCCATGATTCCAGATTACATTTATAAAGTATGAGAAATTGACATGAAAAGAAAAAGTGTAAAAATAATATTTTTTAGTTTAGATTTGATTCTCTACCTTCCAAATAACTATAAAATATAAAAACCAACTACCTATAACATATATAAAAGAGTGAAAGTAAAAAAAAAAAAAGCAATAACAAAGCATGGAGCAAACAAATAACAATTAAAACTGGAACACAAGATAATGGATATAGCTGATCTTAAAATGCCTAAACCAATCAAAAAACATTTATATAATGCAAGTTTTTGTACAAAATAGAAAAAATTTGAAGAAATGAAGTAAAGGCACTAAGCTATCAAGAGTGATCAGTAGGACATATTATAGAAGCCTAGGTTTTCTTGTACTTAGTTTTCTTAAAATATTTTTATTGTTTTATTATTTTTAACTTTTTAAAGAGAGTATCACTGGGGGAGAGGGGCAGAGGAAGAGAGAGAGAGAATCTTAAGCAGGCTCCATGCTCACTGCAGAGCTGGACCCTAGGTCTTGATCCCACAACCCTGGGATCTTGACCTGAGCTGAAATCAAGAGTCAGACACTCAGGGGCGCCTGGGTGGCTCAGTCGGTTAAGCGTCCGACTTCAGCTCAGGTCACGATCTCACGGTCCGTGAGTTCGAGCCCCGCATCGGGCACTGGGCTGATGGCTCAGAGCCTGGAGCCTGCTTCTGATTCTGTGTCTCCCTCTCTCTCTGCCCCTCCCCCGTTCATGCTCTGTCTCTCTCTGTCTCAAAAATAAAAATAAACGTTAAAAAAAAAAAATTAAAAAAAAAAAAGAGTCAGACACTCAAATGATTGAGCCACCTAGGAGCCCCTTAAAAGATGTTTAAAAGTTGAGATGTACCCTCAAAACTCAATTGCATTATTTAACAAAAGGGTAGTGTGTATGGGTAAAGATATTTCAGATAAAAAAAAAACTGATAGATTGTGATGGCAACCGTAATATAAAATTGAGAGGAATTAGAAGGGAATAGTAATGTTGAAGATAAAAATAATTCTGTTGATAAAAGATACAGCAACAAAATTATTCCATCCTCAATTTTAAGCCATTCTACTATATACAAAGTAAATAGTCCTTTGAAAAGAGGCATTGATTCTGCTTAAAAAGTACATTATTTTTATTAAACATATTTAAAATCTTTGAAATCAAGTGTAAAATGCTCTCTAACTTTAATTTTTTTTAGAGTACATGATATGTACTTTCCATAATATGGCTATTGTTGAGAGTGTTGCCATAAACTTTGGGGTGCACTTGCCCCTTTGAATCAGCATGTTTCTGTCCTTTGGATAAATACCTAGTAGTGCAACTGCTGGGTTGTATGATAGTTCTATTTTTAATTTTTTGAGGAACCTCCCCACTGTTTTTCCGGAGTGGCTGCACCAGTTGGTATTCCCATAAACAGTGCAAGAGTGTTTCCCTTTCTCTGCATCCTCACCAACTTCATATGTTTCCTGAGTTAGTCATTCTGACAGGTGTGAGGTGTTATCTCATTGTGGTTTTGATTTGTATTTCTCTGATGTCGATGTTGAGCATCTTTTCATGTCTGTAAGCCATCTGGATGTCTTCTTTGGAAAAGTGTCTATTCATGTCTTTGGCCCATTTCTTCACTGGATAATTTGTTCTTTGAGTATTGAGTTTGATAAGTTCTTTATAGATTTTGTATACTAACCCTTTATCTAATATATGTCATAAATATCTTCTCCCATTCCATCAGTTGCCTTTTAATTTTCTTAATTGTTACCTTCATTGCACAAAAGCTTTTTATCTTGATGAGATCCCAATAGCATTTTTGCTTTTATTTCCCTTGTCTCTGGACATATGTCTAGTTAGATGTTGCTGTGACTGAGGTCAAAGTCCTATTTTCTCCTCTAGGATTTTGATGGTTTCCTGTCTCACATTTAGGTCTTTCATCCATTTTGGATTCATTTTTGTATATGGTGTAAAAAAAGTGGTCCATTTCATTGTTCTGCAGGTCACTGTCAAGTTTTCCCAGCAACATTTGCTGAAGAGACTGTCTTTTTTCCACTGGATCCTCTTCCTTGCTTTGTTGAAGATTAGTTGGCCATACATTTGTGGGTGCATTTCTGGGACCATATTCTGTTCCATTGATCTATGTGTCTGTTTTTTGTGCCAGTACCATACTGTTTTGATGATTGCAGCTTTGTAATACAGCTTAAAGTCTGGAATTGTGATACCTCCAGTTTTGATCTCCTTTTTCAACATTACTTTGGCTCTTCAGGGTCTTTTCTGGTTCCATACAAATTTTAGAACTGTTTGTTCTAGCTCTGTGAAGAATGCTGGTGTTATTTTGATAGGGATTGAATTGAATATGTAGATTGCTTTGGGTAGTATTGACATTTTAACAATACTTGTTCTTCCAATCCAGGAGCATGGAATGTTTTTCCATTTCTTGTGTCTTCTTCACTTCTTTCATATGTTTTCTACAATTTTCAGTGTACAGATCTTTTACCTTTTTGGTTAGGTTTATTCTTAGGTATCTTATTTTTTTTTTGGTGCAATTGTAAATGGGATGGATTCCTTGATTTCTCTCTCTGCTGCTTCATTATTGATGCATAGAAATGCAACCAATTTCTGTACATTGATTTTATGTCCTGCGACTTTATTGAATTCACATATCAGTTCTAGCAGGTTTTTTTTGGAGTCTGTCAGGTTTCCATGTAGAGTACCATGACATCCGTGAAGATTGAAAGTTTGACTTCTTCTTTACCAATTTGGATCGCCTTACTTCTTTTTGTTGTCTGATTGTTGAGGCTAAGACTTCTAGTACTGTGTTGAACAACGGTGGTGAGAGTGAACATCCCTGCTGTGTTCCTGACCTTAGGGGAAAACTCTCAATTTTTCTCTATTGCAGATGATATTAGCTGTGGGTCTTTCATATATGGCTTTTATCATGTTGAAGTATGTTCCTTCTATCCCTACTTTCTTGAGGCTTTTTATCAAGAAAGGATGCTGTATTTTGTCAAATGCTTTTTCTGCATCTATTGAGAGGATTATGTGGTTCTTATCCTTTCTTTTATTAATGTAATGTATCACGTTGATTGAGTTGTGAATATTGAACCTGCCCTGTAGCCCAGGAATAAATCCACTTCCTAAAATGCTCTCTAACTTTAAAATTTAGAAATATATTATTTATATTTCTAACAGTATCGAGGCTATGATATTCAGTGCAATGAGTTAAAAAAATGCATGATTTTACTAAATGTTACTTTGTATAAAGTAGTATATGGAGCATCCCCTCTACCCACAACATATATAAGTTGAAGGCAAAATTTAATCAAAGAAGGAGGAGGAAGAGAAGGGGAAGAAGATCACTGTCCAGATAATTATAGATGTAGCAAAACGGGGGATTATAGTTTCAAACACTTATTATTTAAAAACAAAGAGAATAGGGGCATCGGGGTGACTCAGTCAGTTAAATGTCCGACTTTGGCTCAGGTCGTGATCTCACCACTGGTGGGTTCAAGCCCTGCACCGGACTCTATGCTGTCAGCTCAGAGCCTGGATCCTGCTTCAGATTCTGTGTCTCCCTCTCTCTCTGCCCCTCCCTGGCTTGTGTTCTCTACCTTTCAAAAATAAATAAACTTTAAAAAAATGAAAAAGAGAGAATAAATTAAGCATTTAGAATAATTTTTAAACAGTGCTTTGTGTGAACTATTGTTATTATCATTATTAATATTAATGAAATGAGTAGTAAATGACAAAGTTTTTATTTTTATTTTTTACATTTATTTTTGAGAAACAGAGTGAGACAAAGTGTGAACGGGGGAGGGGCAGAGAGAGTAGGAGACACAGAATCTGAAGCAGGCTCCAGGCTCTGAGCAAGCGGTCAGCACAGAACCTGATGCGGGGCTCGAACCCACGAACTGTGAGATCATGACCTGAGCCGAAGTGGGACGCTTAACCGACTGAGCCACCCAGGCGCCCCCAAAGTTTTTATTTTTTAATAATAAACAATAATTCTTTTTAAAAGTTTGTTTATTTACTTTGAGACAGAGAGAGACAGAGAGAGAGAGAGAGAGCTGGGGAAGGGCAGTGAGAGGGGGGAGAGAGAGAGAGAGAGAGAGAGAGAGAGAGAGAGAGAGAGAGAATTCCAAGCAGGTTACACACTCCCAGCACGGAGGAAGTCCCATGCAGGGCTTGAGCTCACGAACCATGAGATCATGACCTGAGTGGAAATCTAGAGTCAGGGGCTTAACTGACTGAGCAACCCAGATGCCCCAAGGGTTTTAATATTATGTTACTAAATATCTTTTAATAGTGGTAGGAAATATATTTGATATCTTAAAGAAAAAGTAATACACAAAATCAACAATTTAAAAATTGCATAGTAAAAAAGGAATTATGTGTTCAAATGATACTAGTGATTTTCCATAATTGGTTTTCAAACTGGTACCTGTGTAACCTTGGGTTCTTTCAGACTTCTGAGGTATGTAGAGTACAGAGAGCATCAGTAACTTAACTTGTAGCGTTCCTCTTTCCATTTTTGAAAACCAGGAATCTTGGAGTCGGCTTCTTGAAGCACTTTATTTCATCTCTGGCTGAGCAAAAGGAGTAAAGGAGGGGCTTATTTCTGTGAAGACAGAAGATAGATATTTTAAATGTCTGCTTTAGTTTTTGCTGGCTGCTCCGGATCTTTATTTAGCATTAAGACACTATGAACCACTGGATGGGGTGCCTGGGTGGCTCAGTCGGTTGAGCATCCGACTCATGGCTCAGGTCATGATCTCACAGCTCGTGGGTTTGAGCCCCATGTCAGGCTCTGTGCTGACAGCTCAGACCCTGGAGCCTGCTTCAGATTCTGTCTCCCTCTCTCTCTGCCCCTAACCCACTCGCATTCTGTCTCTGTCAAAAATAAATAAACATTTAAAAAACCAAACAAAACAGAAAAGCCACTATGGAGCAATGGAGGAAAATTGGTAAGGTATGTAGTTAGATATGAATTTGGCCAAAGTCAAGAAAGGAGCAGAAAAGAAACCTAAGTCTTGGTAACAAAGTTTTTCATGGTGCTCTTTCTAGGATGAAATCAACTATTAAGTACACTATTGGAGTGATACTTGCATCACATATTGGAAAAACATGACTGGGAGGAATATCCTTTTTCTACCTCTCCTCTCTTCTGTCTTTACATGCCATCATTTTTTTTCTTACATTTTTTTTAAGTTTATTTATTTATTGTGAGAGAGACAGAGACAGCATGAGTTGGGGAGGGGCAGCGAGAGAGGGAGACAGAGAATCCCAAGCAGGCTCCACACCGACAGCACAGAGCCCGATATGGGGCTTGAACACACGAAGCTGTGAGATCATGACCTGAGCCGAAACCAAGAGTCGGATGGTAACTGACTGAGCCACCCAGGTGCCCCTACATGCCATCATTAATTGTCTTCTGTTATTTGGCTAGTTCTCTTTGTCTATTAAGGGTAATTTCCAGGGCAATTTTTTAGACTTTGTTGCTGATTGTGTATATTGGGATAGTGCTTAGGGTTCTGGGTGATGCAAATTATGAAAGAATGTTCTGGAGGTAAAAATTGGTAGACTTTTACAGCGCACAGCATGCAAAATGCCAAGAGAGGTATTTCATGTTAAGAGTTAAACCTGACAGGGAAGAAGAGGCTTCTGTAATTATATCATTAGTACAGTCCAAAGCCTGTAACTATTGTAGTTCATTAGGGCTAGGGAGAAGAAGAGGGAACATCAGCAGAGAAAAAAGGATAAAACTAGCACAGGTTCTTCATCTTAAGAGTTGTATTTTAAGACCATTTCTTTAACTGAATTTGAAAAAGTCACATCCATTGTTTGTCCTTATGATATTTCAAATGTGCCACCACTGGAAACCTAAATTACTTAGACTTCCTATACTTTACAGTCTTCAACTTCTGAGTTTTTTCTTAATTCCTTGGAGGCTGAAATTGACCCCTAAATTGCCAAAGGTATTATGGTGTATCTAGCTAATTGGGGGGCGGGGAAGCAAGCTATTAGGCAAAATGTCTGCCTATTCAGCGAACCATTTTACTATAAATGCTAACTAATAGTATTTCTTAAAAAGCAGGACTGCATGGGGTTTTATTCATGAGTAGCATGTACTTGTTTGATTACAATACTGCACCTTATCAATGCTATCCTCCTCATTTTACAATCATATTCTTCCAGGCGTGGAGCAAGCAAAAAGAGGAGGAGATGAAGTCAAACAGGCAAGAGCTTTGGCTTTGCTCTAAGTCAAACAAGGAGCCATTGTGGGATCTTAAGAAAAGGGGTGACATGATCTGTGAAGAGAGCACTAGGGACTGGGCAGGGCAGTGTTGTTCTATTTCTTGTTCTTGGCACTGACTACTCGAGCGTGCCATCTTTGGAAAATTCAGTGCTCTGGTACACTCACAATCTGTAAGTCATATTTCAATAAAAAGTTTACTTAAAAATACAAATAATAAATAGCTGGTTATGGCCATAGTGTGGCTAAATATTAAAATATGTCTAACGTTTTTAAAAAATTGTGTATCTTATCTGTGGCGGGGGTAGTGGGGGAAGTCTATGCTGCTGTAGGTCCTGAAATTACTGGAAGTGATGTAGTTACTTTTTAACTTGTTTTTCAAATATACCCTTTTGGATGCATGCAGAATCCACTCTCGGGAAATGTTTATTTGTAGAGGTCACATCTTCATTACTTTGGGCCAAAATCCATTGCACTTTCGGTATTATTTAATAAGAGTATTGCTTTTCTGTTGAGAAAGGTTGGACATTGCTAATTAAATAGAATTAGACTCAATGTTACCCCCCCGTCTCTGCTGTTAAAACCCATTCTCTGCCCTATGAAAACTCATGAAACAGCAGCTAGTCCTCACTAACTTCTTTCATTCAATTAAAATTAAATTACACAATTGAACTTTTTTCTTGTCTATTCTATATAACATTTTAGTTAATTACTTAATTAAAACTGAAGCCTGACATTTGTTTCTTTCTCTTTAGGAAAAAAAGAAAAAAAAAGAGAAAAGAGGAAAAAGGAAAAGAAAATACACTCACAGCTACTTTTTAATTCACTCATTCAACACGAAGCTCTGGAAATAATCTTCTATTACTAAAGAAATATATAGGTTACACTTCCCATGAAAATATTTATAAAAATGATACGAGCGTGTTAGCTATAGAGTTCAATATCAGATTTCAGTTTCTAGGAAGGCTTTTAAAATACAACCATATTCAACAAATATCTCTAGTTTTCCGTGTACCAAAAGAACCCCCCAAAAGCAAAAAATACCAGCTTGATTTTCCTCAGTATACTTATTTTCTAGTAGCCATTTTGCATGTGGAAATAGAAAGTGACTCTATCCATTGGTATTAGTATATCATAATATTGTTCCAAAAATAAAATCTCCTTCAATATAATGACTACCATTTGTACAATGGTTGCTATTTTAACATTGTCATAATGTTTTGTTTACATTAACTCATTTAATATTTATAACATCCTATGAAATAGGTACCATCATTATTCCCTTCTTATAAATGAGAAAACTGGGGCACAGAATAGTTAAGAGATTTGCCCAAGATTATAGCTAATAAATGGCAGAGCTGGGATTTTTATTCAGAATTTCATTTTTATTCTGCTAATTTATTTTTATAAGCCACTCTCTTAACCACTGCATTATAATGCCTTGAAGAAGATCCACACAAGCCAACAGGTAGCTCTATTCCTGAGACCTCAGAATGTGTTTTTTTCTATTAATTTATAGCTACTTACTGAGATCCTACAATATGTTTTTGATGTGTTAGGTGAGAGGTAAAGATTAGTGAATAAAACTTGCCCTCGTGAACTAGTGAATAGTCCCTGCCCTCGTAAAACTTAAAGGCAAAAAAACATGATGGATGTTAACTAAACTTATTGTGGTAATCAGTACATAACGTATGTGTAAGCCAAGTCGTTATGCTGTACATCTTAAATGTATACAGTGCTATATGTCAACTATATTTCAATAAAACTGGAAGAATCAAAAGACAATATTAATAGGTAAAAACAAATAAATAAGCATACAACTGAAGAAAGAGAAAATTAATGCATATATAACCACAGGCAGTCCTCTCTGCATGGTTCCAGAATATGCAAATTTCAGTTACTGCATTTACTTAAATAAAGCCAGCCCCTCAACGAATGGTTCACCGTAGCCTGGTACCCTAGCCTGTTAACCATGAGTAACTGCGCAAAGTACAAAATGGGCTACTGGCTCTTCAGTCCACAAGTTGCTCCAGAAAAAGCAGATGCACGTTATGATCGGTGACCATTCGCATCACATTTTTCAAAGTCTATGAGTGGTCACTACTCATCTGCTATTTAGTTCACTTACATACAGTAATCTTTAGCGATGTTGCTTCTTTGTCTCTCAGTGGTAAACCCACATGACATTACACAAATATGGATAATTGGAAGAGGGAATTGAGCAACAAACATGAATAGGCAGCAAAGAACCAAAAAGTGAAATTAGACTTGAATGTAAAAGGAGTTCTAGAGGAAACAGCTGATCGTGTTGGCAGTGTTGCTGTTTCGCTCTAGATATGCAGCCAGGGGAACTTAGTGAAGGTGAATTTATTGACATAAATGAGAAAAATGATTTTGACATAAAGGACAAAGGTGTCCCAGAGTAAGTGACAGGAGCAAAAAAACTTCCTATTAAAGAATTCTCAGAGATGTTTCATGACATTGAAAGCACATAGGATAAAATGTCGGGAACGAATCCAAACTTAGAAAAAGAGCATGACAGTTTGCCAAGACGTAAAAAAGGTGCTTCCTTTTTAAGTTATGTGATGAGAAGAAGGCAAACACTGCACAACAAGTTTGATAACTATTTTACTGAGGAAGAAAATGTTTGCCAATGTTTCTGTTAATTATAGTATAATAATAAAAACTAATGTGTATTATGTACTAATAAATTATTATTAGTTTTACTGTATTTTTTATTTCTTTATCCATTGATTACTGACAGTAAGGGAGTTTTTAATGTTTGATAAAAGTTTTTAAAGGTCATGAAATAATTGTAATGTTTCCTATATCTTTTTTTTAATTTAGTTTTTTAGTGTTCATTTATTTTTGAGACAGAGGGAGACAGAGTGAGAGCGGGGGAGGGTCAGAGAGAGAGGGAGACACAAAATCTGAAGCAGGCTCCAGGTTCTGAGCTGTCAGCACAGATCTCAACGCAGGGCTCAAACCCATGAACCAAGAGATCGTGACCTAGCTAAAGTCGGACGCTTAGCTGACTGAGCCACACAGGCGCCCCAATGTTTTCCCTCTCTTATTAAAATAGTTTTGCATGATTTCAGCTTGCATGCTCGTTTTTAGAATCCCACACTGTTGTGCAAAGCAAAAAATTGCCTGTGCAAAAGAAAAAGTCTACAATCCCTACACCCCAACCAATGTCTTAATCCTCAAAATTCTCCACTGGAGGAATCAACAATTAAAATAATAGTTCTATAGCTCTTTCCTAGATTATCAGCTTTAGACCTTTTGATTGCCTGCTCTAACAGAAGAAACTTTTACTGATGTTCACTCTTCCTCTCCTTCCTTGTCTCAGTGTGGTTATGTCACCATTTTAATTTGGCTGAAATTAATTATCTTCGCATCTATAAATAACAAAGCCCCACTTTTATTTCCTCTTTCCTAAGCCATAACTAATATTTTTCTGACTCCACACCTTGAAAAATATGGCATTAGGGCCCTATCCATTCTTCTGACACCTATTAACCATGAAGCCTGAAATTCTGACGTTTGTACTTGTATATCATCAAAGTTAATTAAAGTTATTCATTATACAGTCTTATATATAGTATTATAGTAAGCCTGCTTATGAATTTTACCTACTTTTGTATAGAAAATGCCACTGGTCTTCACTTTCTGAAAGCTACTTTTGCTAAATAAAGAATTCTAACTTGACAGCTTTTTTAATTCAGTACTTTAAATATGCTGTTCTTCTGTCTTTTACTTGCATTTTTCCTGACAAGAAATCTGTTGCCATCCTCCCCTTTGTTTCTCTATAAATAAGGACTTTCTTTCTCTGTATTCTTTCAAGATTTTCTTTTGACCATAGATTTCAGGCCATTTGTTTATGATGTGTCTTGATATTTGTTTTTTTCCTGCATATTTTTGTGCTTTGAGCTTTGTTGAGCTTCTTGGATCTGTGAGTTTATAGTTTTCCTCCAATTTAGAAATTTTTTTTAGCCATTATTTGTTCAGATATATTTTGTCTCCCACTTCCCTTGGGGACTCCAAATGTACAGCTGATCCCTTGTTATCCCACATCTCTCTGATGCTCTGCTAATTTCCTTCAGTCTTTCTCGGCATCCCATTTTGTATCATTTCTATTGTTATGCCTTCAGTCACTTATCTTTTCTTCTGCAATCAGCCATTAATCCCATACAGTGTCTTTTTCATCTCACACATCAAAGCTTTCATTTCTAGAAGTTTGATTTGTTTTTGTTGTTGTTAATAATTTTCATGTCTTTATTTAAGCTTTGGAACATATGGACTATAATTATAATATCTGTTTTAATGTCATTGTCTACCAATTCTAAAATCAGTGTCTCTTTGGGGAGGTTTTGATTGATTATTCTCCTGATTATGGATAGTGCTTTTCTGCTTCTTTGCATACCTTAGAATCTTTGATTGAATACCAACCACTGTGAATTTTATCTGTTTGTGTTCATGCAGATATTCTTGAGCTTTGTTCAGCATGTGGTTGAGTTGCAATCCTCTCAGGTTTTGTTTTCAGGTGAGACCAGAGCTGAGTTTAATTTTGGGTCAATATCCAGTTTCCATACTGAGAAGAAAAGACCTTTCTTAGTATTCTTACCAATATCTCTTGAATTATGAGGTTTTCTACCTTTGTTGTTGGAAAAAGACACTATTCTTAGCCTGCTGTGAATTCTGGGCACTGCTCTCTTAATCCTGTTGAGTGGTTCTTTCTGTCCTAGGATAGTTTCTTCACACAATTGTGTTTCAGTTCTCAACTGAATCCTCCTCCAGATAGACCCTCCACAGATCTGCAGATTTCTTTCTCTGTCAGGCTCTCTTGTCTCTGGTGCTCTATCCTATGACTTCACAGCTTTGTCCTTTCTGGACTCCCAACTCCATCCCCGGGCTTCCCCTGCTTGCATCACAATCTGGAAACTTTCTCTAGTCAGCAAGCTGGGGCAATCAAAGGACTCACCTTGTTTCAAAATTTCTCAGGAATTATGGTTCTTTGTTTCTGATGCTGATAACTTGAGTCCTGTTGCTTTAAACATTTTTTTCCTGGCTTTCTTTTAATTGTTTCAGGCATTGGGGGTAAATTTCATTTCTGTTTCTCCTGCTCATTATTTGAACTCGTATTTGTTGAACTAAACCTGTATAGTGTTAGCAGTGCAAAGCAATGGAAAATTAATAAAGAGAGAACCAAAAAATAGTATTGGAAGATATAAATGCCCAGAGACATAAACATGTTTCAAAGCATAATTATGCAAATAGATGGCAAAGTTTAAGATAAAGGTGTCAACTCTTCAACCTCACTTAGTATGAAGGAACATAGTTTAAACAAAAAATATCTTAATTTATAAGGACATTTTTCTAGGAAAAAAACCTTATCAAGAGGACAGTGTAGACTTTATTAGTTTGGCTCATTAAATTGAAAGTGGACTTGAAAAAGGTCATTGGGAATTAGAGGTTGGATAAGCCATAATCAAAGCAATTAACAATGGATTATGTCTCATGAGCTCCCTAGAAAAGGAAATCTCAGTTGAAATTGTTGAATACCCAAAATGGTATTCATTTGCCTCACTGGACCAAATCCAATAACCAATTGCCTTGTTCAGTTCATAAATACAAATAGTGTTCAAACTCCCCTTTACCTTAACTTACAGATTATAAAGTTTACAAATTGATTTTCAAGTATATACATGTTACACTTTTGGACACAAGTCACACCTTTGAACCAGGACCTGAATTTTATAGAAACATTAATTTTATAGAAAGTCTAACTCGAAAGGGCACTCTAAGTACAGCTCACTTGTTGGCTTCAATAGAACGTAGGTATTTAATTATATAGAACTCTAGACAGTATTCTAGACTTCTGAGTACAGCTCAATCAAATTATATATAAATCTTAACTACCAATTTCTGTCTTTCTTTGAATTGTATTTTAGTGTTTCCTATCACTGTCACCATTTTTGTTTGTTTGTTCGTTTGATTTGTCTTTTAAGGATATGTTTTAAAACACTGCACTCAGTCTCTGAACTCTTGAATTTGGTCTTGTGGGAAGTTAGTCAGTGTCTTTGACACTCTGAGCCTCAGTTTCTGTGAAATGTTGCTATCAACACTTATTGTTTTGGTTGTCTAATAATATCTCATGTCTTAAAGCAATAGGTAGGTGTGAAGCTTTCCTAGTTTTCATTATTGGTTTCTGAGAATATGGTGTTATTTCTGAATGTGTAAATTTGTGTTTAAACCAAAATTTGAGGACATGAATTTTGAAAATATCAGTTTGCTATTGTGCACAAGTACACCAGACACTCACCTGTTTTATTAAGCATGTAAAGATAAGGAGGTCTAGGAGTGATCTAAATCTGAAAGAAAAATGAAATACTGGAGTGACGTGCTTCAAGATCAATAACTAGGAAGCGGCACGAAACCTCAAAAGGCAGACAACAAAGAGATCTTCAAGAGATCACTTAGAAAGAAATAATTATTAAATGAAACTATCTGAATCTAACGAGGACAAAATAATCGTAGATGGAAAAGCATGAGAGATCAAAGATCAGAGCAGAATTGAATTTAAATTCATCATTTATCAACAAGTGACATAAAGCATCCTTGTTTTTGTGTAAGGCAATGCTTTGCCATAATATTCTAAGACCCAATATTCATTTTTATTTCTAGCTCTTGGTGGCTATTGAGCGTCAGATCTGTACTTCCATCACAGAAGACCCATTGATTAAAATATTGTAGAGTCATATGGCCTGGGTTAAAACATCTGTTTATAATATTAGATAATAGTAAGGAATTATTGTTTATTTTTATAGGTGTGGTGAAAGTATTGGGGTTATGTTTTTTTTAATGGTCTTTATCTCTTAGAGCTAGATTCTAAAATATTTAAGGTTAAAATATATGATATGGGAATTTGCTTCAAAACAAGCCAGAGGGTGGTGAGAGTGTAGGGGTTTAGATAAAACAAGACTGGTCATAAACTAATAATTATTGAAACCAGATGATGACTTCATACTATTATTCTCTCTGCTTTTTAATTTTTTGAAATTAAAGAGAAAAGGACAACATTTGTTTCATCATCTAAGTGCTCTGTGGCCTTACACAAGTTACTTAATTGTTCATCATTTACAGAAGAGAGAATAAGAGAAACCTGCTTCATTGGATTGTTTTGAAGACTAAATGAGTTAATGGATATAACACACTTAGAATGTTGCCTATCTTGTGGAAGGTGCTGTGTAAATACTACCTTAAAAATGATCTACTCCATGTCCATTTTTTGTTTAATTTTTTTGTTTTGTCTTGTTTTTTATTATTTTATTAACTAATTAATTTAATTAATATAATTTATTGTCAAATTGGCTATAGATTCACAGGCAGTAGTAAGAAATAATATGGAGAAGTCTCCTGTAACGTTTACTCAGTTAGTCCCAATGGTAACATCATGCACGACCAGGGTATAATATCACAATCAGGATGTGAATATCGATACAATCAAGATACAGAATATTTCCACAAGGATCCCTCATGTTGCCATTTTCTAACTATGCCCCTTCTTTTTTCACCTTAAGCCCTGACTACCACCAACCTATTCTCCATTACTATAGTTCAGTCTTTTAAGAAAGTTACATATGTGAAATCACACTGTATATAACATTTTGGGATTGACTTTTTTTTTTTTTACTCCGTATAATTCTCTGGAGACTCACTCGAATTGTTGTGTGTATCAATAGTTTATTAATTCTTATTGCTGAGTAATATTCCATAATATGGATATTCTACAGTTTGTTTAACCAGTCACTGTTCACTGAAGAATATTTGGGCTATTTCCAATATTTGACTATATGAATTAAACATATAATTCTCTTAAACATTTGTATACAGATTTTTGTGTAAACATAACTTTTCTTTTCTTTGGGGTAAATGCCCAGGAGTACAATTGTTGAGTCAGATTATAGTTTTGTATTTAGTTTTTAGATTCTGCTAAAATGTTTTCCAAAATGGCTTTAACACTTAAAATTCCCATCAGCAATGGGCGAATAATCCAGTTTCTCCACATTCTTTCCAGGAAGAATTAGTGTTCTTATTTATTTATTCATTTATTTATCTATTTATAATTAATTAATTCATCTCAAAATTTTAGCCTAGTGTGACAGGTATGTAGTGATATCTCACTGTGTGTGCTTTTCTTAAGTTTATTTCTTTACTTTGCGAGAAAGAGAGAGAGTACACGCTGGGCAGGGCCAGAGAAAGGGGGAGAGAGAGAGAATCCCAAGCCGGCTCTGCACTGACTGGGCAGAGCCTGAAATGGGGCTTGATCTCACAAATTGTGAGAACATGACCTGAATGGAGATCTGACTGAACCACCTAGCTGCCCTAGTTGTGGGTTTAATTGCTCAGAAATCTTTTCATATGCTTATTTGCCATCTGTATATTTTCTTCAGTGGAATGTTTGCCTGTGCCTTTTGTCCATTTTGTAATTGGATTATTGCTTTTTTATTGAGTCTCAATAGTATTTTATCATTGTTGTTCATTTAACATTCAACAAGTATTTACTGTACAATATCAAATGCCAGCCCCTCTTCTAGGTACAACAGTGAATGAAATGAGTTTTAGCCTTGTGAAACTTACATCCTAACAGTGGGAGGATGGTAATGAGATATATAGAATATGTTAGAAAGTTACAAGTACTATAGGAAAAGAATTACAGCAGGTAAAGAGGGATCAAAATTCAGGATTACAGGTGCATCTTGCAATTTCAAATAAGTTATTCATACCTAAATATGTATATGCAGGCATATTGGTCTTTTGACCAATAGTAAAAAAAATAAACAACAAGGTTACTAATGTTATCCCAACCTGAAAAGTGGTTTTCTGGATTTGAAGTATGTAGAGGAAATCTCAGTATCATAATAGCAAAGATTTATTAAATGCTAAGTGCCTATCACTGCATTTTATATATGCTATCTCATAGAATACTTACACGAAAAGTGTATTTATTTATTTATATATTTATTTATTTATTTATTTATTTATTTTAAATGTTTATTTAATTTTGAGAGAGAGAGAGAGAGAGAGGGCATGAGTGGGGGAGGGGAAGAGAGAGAGGTAGACACAGAATCCGAAGCAAGCTCCAGGCTTTGAGCTGTAAGCACATAGCCCAGCATGGGGCTCAAACTCAGGAGCTGTGAAATCATGACCTGAACTAAAGTTGGTCACTTAACCGATTGAGCCACCAAGGTGCCCCTCAAGAGTGTATTATATATCTGTAAATGTGTTTTTAAATTAGTGTATATGTCCAAGGCCTACAGCTTTTCCCATTATGTTTGATAATATCAACATGACTCAGAACTATTCATCTAATCTATTATGGAATAAGTAAATATGTATATATACACACTTCTGCTACATGAGCTATTTTTCATTGCTAGATTTCAAAACGCCTTACAGTATCTACATTAACTGCCCGACCCCCTTACCCAAATGTCTCATATTTTTGTATGGCTGGCTTCTTCATATTCATATCTTGGCTTAATGGAGACCTCCGTATGCTTCCAATCAACAGTCTATGTAGGCTGTCTCTATTATCTTTTTTAATTTCCTGTAAAGTATTGGCAGAAATTTCCTTGGTTGGTTATTGACTATGCAAGTTTAGTTCACTGTAGTATCCCCAGTCCTTGTTTTCTGAATGAAAAAGATATGGATGCCCAACATATCAATAGTGGCTTAACTCTATGTGATGGTATTAGAATATTTCATATTTTAATCTTTAAAACTTGTACAATTTTACTTGTTTAATCATGTTTAATACTATTCATCAAGTTAAGTGTTTTCCTAAAATATTAAAATATCTCTCTCCAGCTTCTCTTTTTCATTTCATTTATGTCTTCTTCTTCAGCCCATACTCTAAAAAAAATATTGACCAGATGATCCATGGCTTCATTTAGCATTAGTCAAAAACTGGCCTCAAGGGGAAACATTTCCAGGAACCTGGAAGTTGTGCATTGTCTTTTACCCTATCAATTCACTACCCACCTGACCACTTAACCCTAAGACAAGAGTGTACCAGGAGCTTGTCCTGGACTCCAGGCTCATATTCAATTTTAAGTTCCATGTGTCTAAATTCAAATTCTTTTCCCTAAGGTAAGGACACTAAAATGTCTTGGGACTTTGGAAAAAAGCTAACAGGATTCATTTTGACCAAATTGTTGAAAATATTGCTTATCCTGACTATGACTAATTCAAATCTGGGCTTAGGCACCATTTGAGTGGGTATTTAGGGAAAAAGATCATGTATATGGCCTAACCACATAGGTGAGACCAAATACTGTTGCTTTGCACACAAATCAGTGTTTAGACAGTGCTAATTCAGACTTTGTTACATCAACAACCTTCTTTCCTCACAAACTTAATCAAAAACTTGTTTCACTTATTCTATTATGCTATGTTCTTCTCATTCTTCACCATTTACTTATTATCTCCCATTTCTCAGCTTGAGGAAGTAAGACTTTCAAAATTACATTTACACCAAGACTAAATATGCCATGATTTGGTTTGTAATCTATCATTTTAATGCCTGGATATTTCTTCTCAGTAATTCTTTTTTCTCCACCTTGCTCTTGTATACTGCCACAGGCTCATTAAGAGACAAGAAACTTGGCCTACTGCCTCTATGGACCAATTTATACAGGGTTTAAAATATTAATTTGTTGCTAAGATAACATGGGGAACATACTGAGGTGGAGAAAATTCTATTTCACAGAGCTCCTGTCAAGAATTGCTCTGTTTGTTTTTAGAGGAAATACTTGATAAACCATTTGCAGGGCTTTCAAGGATGGGGT
This sequence comes from Panthera onca, assembly GCF_046562875.1. Taxonomy (NCBI): domain Eukaryota; kingdom Metazoa; phylum Chordata; class Mammalia; order Carnivora; family Felidae; genus Panthera; species Panthera onca. The sequence goes on from NC_138346.1 coordinate 152,156,365, forward strand.
GTGCAAATGCGGGACCTTGGTTAAATTATGTAGGACAAGGAAGCAGATTTCATCGCTAGTCCTCCTTAGACACCTAGTCCCCACACATGAGTGCAGCCACTGTTCCAAATTAGTGGTGAACAAATATTTAAGGAGTATCAGTTTGACAGGGTAAAAAATGATTAGCTTCTTGGAACTGGCATCTGTCTCAGTGTGCCCTGAAGTCAGCTCTACTCTGAGCTGAGGTTATGAGAAATGCTTGTGTGAAGAAATGCATCCCCGTCTATACCCCTGCTGAAGCATTTTAACCGCATCCCCAAGGTATAAAGTGATCTTAAATACATTTAAAGTTTCAAAGAAATGGAAAACATGATACAAGGATGTAGTTAAATTGTTAGCAAATACAGATGAAAACTTAGACAGTTTCTCAAACAAGAGGAAAAGACACATAGACCAAAAGTTGAAATTAGAAGGTTAAAATAAAATGGGAAACAAACAGATTACTGGTAATATGGATAATGGTATGTGTTGTTCAGAAAATGAGTTCCTGTAAGCTTTGTTAAGAGTACTACAGTTTTAAAGGTGCCATTTAAAGGTGGTGGCATTGAAAATGATTCAACTTCTTCCAGGATGTTAAGGTCATAAATTTGGAGATCTATGACAATAGTAAGTGCATGATCAGACTGGGGAAAGTCTGACTAACTACCTTTTTTCTCCAACATAAGTTTTCCACAGCAAATTAGAGTAGAAAATATGGCAGTCTTCTGACCTTGGAAGAAAACTAGCTCAAAGAGCAATAAAACAAAAATATTTCAATGTTCATTATGGACAAAGTCAATATTTATTTTTAATTATCCTTTATATATTATTTTAATTATTTAATTATATATATATATCACTAGAGCAGACTTGAAAAGTCAGTGAAAAAGTAAAAGATTGATTTTAAAATTTTATCCTGAAGTCCTTTATAAGTAAAATATTTAACTTAGCTATTTTCTCCTAGAAGCCTGCATTGAAAACCACCACAGTGATCTTAACACTGCCCTATGTTCCCATTTTCTATTTTAATAACAATATTTTCAGTCACAAAAGTCAGGTTTTTGCCCTCAAATGAAATTGAGAATTGAGGTAATTGCATAGATAATTTAGACTAAAAATACCTTCCCATATCTGAGATTTCCTTATCACTGAGATTTATTCTATTTGAATTATGTGAATGATATGCACCTTTTATGTTTTGATATCCCCCTTCTTAAAATGTGAGCATCCATTTGCACATTTAGTGATTACCAACAGCATCTTGAAAAGTCTCTTCTGTGGATTCATTTATTTACTTCCATAATCTAAAATGGATTTGAGAAAGAATTCTGGATTTCATGCTGCATTTCCAAAGGCATATATTGTGACATAAAACAAAAGCTAACAGTTTTGCTACACACCTTCCCCCAGTGACATTGAACCTGATCTAAGTGAAAACATATTTGTGGTGAAATCATCATAAAAGATGGTGATCGAAATTCTGGTAAATTTGGTAGTTCTATTTCCTGAGGTGTGGTTTCACAATTTAACACAAGATAATAGGCATAAGCAGAGTAATTTGATTGCTCATTTTATTAATTAGAATTCTCCTTAGATCAATTTCTAATGGGATTTGAATTACTTTGACTCCATTGCTGTATAACCCTTCACTCTCAGTGACTTTTCCAGTTTTGGTAATGAGAGTATTTGGGTACTCATGCTTGCACTGTTCCTTGAAATCCTGCCCATTAGTTTGTTTGAAACTCATAAAATATTAACTTGTGTTGTGTGCAGTAAGGAGACCAATAAAATACCATATGTTTGGTGACTAAACCATTAAAAAAATGTCCTAGCACCTCTTCCATAATATTCCATGACATGTTAGAATTTCAGATTTGACCATTTCTACCAATAAGTGTGAAATATTCTATGCTCTTATTATACCTCTTTATATTCTTTTAGAGTGAAATTTCTTACACATGCAAGGAAAAGAAACACTCAATCCTGGTTTGTCTATTTTAAGAAGTAAATCTGGAGAAAATGCTGCATATTTCACTCCCTTATCTTATTTATCTTTCTAGTAATCAAAAGGTAATTATTATAAGTGGCCAGAAACAAAAACAGTGTTCTATTCATCCTCAGTACCTAGAAAATAAAAGACTCTCCATAAAAGTGTATAAACAGGAAATCAATGCATAGTAAAACCAAGTTTATGAAGTACAGTCTCTTTTAGATGCCGGATTTGGATAAGGGAAAATAGAATTATCCTTGAACAAGAGGAAAAACTACAAAATATGAGAATTAAAGGATTTCAATGTAAAACTCCAGTTAGTCTGCTAATCATCATGACATTACCTACCAAACAAAACTGGAAGCAGTGAAGTTAAGACAGGCATCTATTTATAATCAGACCAAACCAAAACCAACAATTAAAAACAAACCCAGAATTTTTAGGAAAAACCATAGTGGCTTTCTACTTCTACTCAACATCTTTTGCTACAGAGATTCATAGGGTCCCTCTTTGTTTAAGCCAAAGTAAAAATAAATAAAACACAAAGAAAAAAAAATGCACAAAAATAAGTGAGTCTGAAATTGGGTGGTAGGAAAGTTTCCAGAAAAACCTAGTCAAAATCTCATCGCCATTTCAAACTTTTGTCTATAAAAGCACTCAAATGCAAATTGTTTCATTTGATGAATACAATTCAATAGCACGTTGAAACAGATATATATCTAATTGGGCTTTTTTGGGTGTTTAAATGGACCCAGACCTCCAATCTCTCTGAATAGAGAATGTTAAGTACAGAGAATATAACGATTGTCCCTGGGAATGTATGTTGTGACTAGGTCACCCTGTACACATGCTTCAGACCTTGGAGCATAGGAAGTGAGAAGAATGCTATAGACAGAGGAAGGAAAGGGACAGTATTAATTTTTTAAAATGCAAAGCGTGTCTGTCTCAAATTGTATCGCATCTCCTGCCCCTTCATTTCCTATCACTCATTCCAGTTTGAATGTCAGCCATGCTCTCTTGCCCAGCTGTCTTGAGTAGGTAAATGTTCCAATGCCCACTTGGTCTCTCTACTCTGCAGAAGGATAAAAAAGAAAAATAAAACAGAAAATAAGCAACCATACCTTTAAAACTTATTTCTCTATGATAAAGCATCCTTATAGCTTAATAGTGAATACATGGATTGGTTTACATTTGAGTTTTGAGTCCTTTCATATTTTAGCCCAGTTATCAACTCACTATTAAATCTTAATATTAAAATAATTCCTTATTTTCACCATCTGTTTACAAATGTTGAAGTCACTGGACAAGGAGTGGGATATGGGAACAACATTTATAAAGAGCTCTGAAACACCTTGGTGACAAATGACATGGGTGTGGGAAGTGATATTGTAGATATTGGATAAACGCAATGCAGATGTCCCATTTCTGTAATAACTGATGGTTGATAAAAGCTAAATCACAACGTCTTAGCTTCATTAAAATTTGGAATAAAAATTAAATCCAATCTAAGTACTCTTAAATAGAATATATATAGCTATGGTGGAAATGATGCTCTTAGATTTCCTCTTTCCTCTTGCTCCTAGATCACATAGCATACTCAATGACATTGATTTGGGGATGAACTCATTTTCCACACATCATCCACTGTTCATAAAGGTTGCAGGAAAGGTGAAAAAATAGATCAAGAGAGACTGAAGGAGGCCAACAGCTTGGCATCAAGTATCATACAGCTATCCACTTAGGGCATGGGTTAATACAGTGGTGCAGTGTTCATTCTTCTCATTAAACAAGAAGAGAGAGAGAAACTTCAAGTTAGGACATGTCAGGACAATTATATCTTTTATAACTTTTTGTACATATTTATGGAAAGAAATATGAGTTTTCATTAAAATATGAACATTTTAATTCCAAAAGTACAGATTAGCCATTTAAACAGAATAATCCTCATACTTAAATATTTGGAAATGTCCCGTCTTAAAGACTAAGAATGTTGTTCTGATCCTCCTGTTAGAACGTACTCTGAGTAAAGGGTTCAGAGCAAAACAAGTGTACCTATCCTGACTTTAGTGACCTACAGAGAATGAGGTCAATGGCATGCTGGGGTCTCCACTGCAGCCCCAAGGTTGCCCTGGCAAGCTTTGTATTGCTTTTGGTACTAGCTTATCAGAACTTTTTGTACAAGTATGGAATATTGTGGGAAGCTCATTCTCTCCCATGCTATCTAAGCCTTCTTGATTTTATTATTAGCTCTATTCTGACTTGAAACTGTATGAACGTACATCTTTTTGTTCCTACATTAACAGATTTGTAAATGACACCTGTAGCAACAGTAATCACACCATTCATTTTTAATTTCTGCCTTGTTTTGGAATTAGGTTTCAAATAAATATTTCTCATTTGATAACAAAAATTAAATCTGGAATAAATGTAATGAATCAGTGTGCCTATCATGTTGATTAAATGGGGGTTTGTTAGTACGTATTAGTTTTTTGCTACATGAAGATATGCCTTAACACAACATAAATGTATTGTCTTACTGTATTGTAGGTCAGATACAGCTCTCACTGAGCTAAAATAGAGGTATCAGCAGAACGGCATTCCTTTCTGAAGACTCTAGGAGAAAATCTCTTTCCTTCCTTTGCTTCTAGGGGCCACCTGCATTCCTTAGCTTGTGGCTCTCTCCTCCATCTTCAAAGCCAGCAACATCAACTCAAGATTTTCCCATGCTGCCACGTTTCTCACCCTTTGCTATTAGGAAGAGTCCTTGTTTGTTAGGAATTGTGAGTCTAGATCGGGTCTTTGGTAATCCAAGATAATCTCCCCTTCTCAAGCTTCTTAACTTTAGTCACATCTGCCAAGTCCCTTTCACTATGTAAAGTCACATATTCCCAGGTTCCAGGAATTAATGCACTGGGGATCATTATTTTTCCAACCACATAATAATAGTCAAAGGTTATGTGGACATCATTTTAATCTTTTAAATCATGAGGAGTGCCATGCGAGGTAATGATCATGTAGCCCACTTTTGTTCCTAACCACATAAAAATTTCTTTGACCACAATTATATAAAGAGCTTTCCAACATTTCTAAGCTAATCCCAGGCCTCTTGAAGGAAAGAGAATCACTATTATTTAAAAACCTCAGCTTTGAGCTTTTAAAATTTCAATAATAACAAACAAATGAATAAATATGACTTTGGAAAACAAGCATATTTTCAGGATGTATTTGGGCATTACAGGAAGAGAAGAATTGGACTTTAGCCTGGAAATGCCATGCACTGTGATCTTGGCCATGTCTCTAAAGCTCTTCAGGCAGCGGTCCCTCATACATGAAATGAACAAATTGGATTATGTGATCTCTAAAAACTCTGGAATTACACAATTCTATAATTTTCACTTCATGAACATGACTAGTTCTTAAAATCTGTAGGAATTAAAAATTACTGCAAAATGTTTTGGACATCATTAATGATGACTTCTGAAATAATTATAGAAAATAAATCCAGAATCAAAGAATTCATATAAAATTAATTTTCACAAAATGGGTGTACACATTATCAACATAGGATAAAAACCAGTTATTTCATTAAAATAATTTTTGATAAATTGCAGTTTAGTAACCAATTTGAGCAAAATATTAGATTTATATCCAGCATTTAACCCTTTAAAAAATATATATTCAGACAAATTTCTACCTGTTGATTGGCCAAAAACTCTAAATAAAAGTATTTTATTTAAGAAATAATTTCTTTAAAAAAAACTGGTTGTAGATGGAAAGGAAATTTGCTATAAACTTAAGGAGCTGGGTCATTCCAGGAATGTGGCACGTTAGGCTGTAGCGAGATTAGTATTAGCCGAAATAGTTAAAATCATTGTGCTAAAACTAACCGCTGTGTTTTGACTATTTCTCTGGCAAAGTGTTCCAGTGTTCTAAGAATAATAGCATTAGACCAAAATTCTAGGCTACTTGGTAAAAACCTCATTTTGTGTCCTGAAACAAAATTCCTTTGTGGATTCCATTGAAAATGTCTTTACTTCCTGATGTTCTCTGAGTTGCCCAGTGGCAGTTATGTTACAAACCAGAAACAATGAATTATGTGAAGTGATATTGTATGACTTAGTATATAAATTCAGGACTATTTATTCAGAATGCTTATATCTTCTACACAGAGCCAGTTCTCCTCTTACAACTTTGTAGGGTTATGACATCCTAGTGTTAACAGCAAGGTAATAGTTTCCCTCAGGTGTTTCACGGCACTGGTTTCCTTCTAAATCTATATCACGAATCTTGATTGGCTTTTACCCTAAAGAACACTGGTGTAATCTGTACTACAGTAGCCATGCTAACCCAGCTTAAGCAAACACGACTGGTAGTGTTTTGTTTCTGTATTTGTTTTAATTGGCACATATTGCCTTTTTATTTAATATTTAACTATTTAGGGGCGCCTGGGTGGCTCAGTTGGTTAAGTGTCCGACTTCAGCTCAGGTCATGGTCTCATGGTTTGTGGGTTTGAGGCCTGTGTCAAGCTCTGTGCTGACAGCTCAAAGCCTGGAGTCTCTTTCAGATTCTGTGTGTGTCTCTCTCTCTGCTTTTCCCCTGCTGGCACTCTGTCTCTCTCTCTCAACTAAAGGGATGTTTGTTCAAGGTTGTGGCTGTGCTCTTATATCTACATGCATGTTAGTCTCTGAACAAGTGCTTTTTAATAGTTCATTCCCAATGTGGACAGTTTAGTAAACAAATCTTTGGTACTGTTAACCCTAGAGTTGGAGATGTCCAGTAATAAACCAGCTCCTCTATAAAAGCAATGAAGACATTGGCAAACTTGTCACTATCAACGTTTTTCAAACTCTGGAAATTATCCAATAACTTGAAAAAATATGAGAGGCATTTATTCAAGAAAAACTGCTGAACTTTGATAAGAACAACAGGGTTTGAGGCATTGTAACTTTGACTCTTCCCATCCCCCTCTCCCCAGTGCTGCAGAACTCTTGAAACCCAGTGACCTTGCATCTATAGTAGCTGTGAAAACCGTAAGCTATGCAACTATTGGAAGAAGGGGACCAGATTTGGACCTCAAAAAAGTCTATCCCTAAGGCATTTTCACTATTGTCCTGACAGCTCTCTGGAAGAGCCCCATTCATAGTGCGTTGTCATTATTTGACCTGTTTGGGAATTTCCTCTGTAGGAAAAGACTTAACCCCAGGGTGTTTGAAGAAAATATTCATCAAACATCATTTAACATGGCACCTGCTTAAGGCTACAATACGAGTTCAGGTAAACAAGATCCTGACTAAAAATTTAAAAGGAAAATCTGGGGAAGGGCACCTGGGTGGCTCAGTGGGTTGTGCAACCAACTCTTGATTTTGGCTCAGGTCATAATCCCAGGGTCTTGGAATTGAGCCCCACGTCTCAATTGATCCTCTCTCTCTCTCCCTCTCTCTCTCTCTCTCTCTCCCTCCCCCTCTGCTCCTCTCCAGCTTGTGCACGCAGATGTGCACTCTCTCTCAAAAAAAAAATATTTTAAGTAAAAGAAAAATCTGGGGAGCAAGATGTCCACAGGGGTTTGAAAAGCTTCAACATATTTCTGGAGTTCTAATTCAAGGTTGTTTTAAAGTCCAAAGAGTCAATCAATATATTATGCTGGATGTAGTGGTTTCAATAGTGCCCCTGCACCCCCAATATGTCCATGTCCCAGAACCTATGATTGTTTTCTTATTTTGAAAAAGAGTACTTCCAGATATAAGTAAATTAAAGATCTTGGGTCATCCAAGGGGGCCCTAAATCCAATGACAAGTGTCTGTATGTAATAAAGAGAAAGGAAGCTTTCAGACAGACAGAAGGGGAGAGAAGATAGAAGAGGAGAAGGTCATGCACGGATGGAGTCAGAGCCTGGACAGATGCAGCCACAACACAAGGAGCCTGGAGCCACCAGGAGCTGGAAGAGGCAAGGAAGTGTTTCTTGCTAAAGCATTCAGGAGTGTGGCAATGCTGATACTTTAATTCCTGACTTGTGGCCTCTAGAACTGTGAGGCAATACATTTCTACTGCACCAAGCCGAATAATTTATGGTAATTTGTTGTAGCACTCTTAGGAAAATAATACACTATATTAATAGAATAAAGAATAAAAACCCCGTGGCCATCTCAATAGACACAAAAGAACTATTTGACAATATTGAGCACCCTTTTATGATAAAAATAGTCAGAAATCAAGGGAGAAAAGGGCACTTCTTCAACATGATAAAAGACATTTTGAAAAACCTACAACTAAGATCACACATAATGAATGCTTTCTCCCTAAGTCAGGCACAAAACAAAGATGTCCACTCTCATCACTTCTATTCAACATTGTATGGACATTCTTCTCAGGGGCATTAGACAAGAAAAAAAAGATAAAAGTCATCCACATTGAAAAAAAAAATATTTCTGGATGACATGATATCATATATAATCCTAAGAAATCCACTAAAAAAACTGTTACAACTAATAAACAAGCTCTAAAAAAGTTTCAGAGTATGATATCATTATACAAAAATCAATTGTTCTTCTATATGCTAGCAAAGAACAATCCAAAAATAAAATTAAGAAGACAATTCCATTTACAATAGCATCAAAAAGAATAACACTTAGCAACCAGTTCAATAATGAAGTGTAAGACTTGTACACTGAAAACTATAAAAGTGTGTTGAAAAATTGAAAAATAGCTAAATCAATGGAAGGTCATCCATATTTAGGGATCAGAAGACTTAATTTTAAGATGGCAATATTCTCCAAATTTATCTTAGTTTCAACACAATTCCTGTATCAAAATTCCAGCTGACTTTTTTTTTTCAGAAGAAATTGTCAAGCTATGTTGGGGAATGTCATCAAAAAGACATGACCACTCATTGACCCATGAGCTGGACCCAGGCACTTACAGGCTCCATACTGCCCACCACCCCCACCTCCATCCTGGGAATGTGCGTTCTGCTTGCCTTTCCTGCTCCCAGAATCTGCTCCGAGGACATAGCCTTGAGATAACAATGTGGTATTAGAAACAACTGCAAGGTATATGTGACTGAGCCCAATTAGGGCTCCTTTATAAGCTTTTAAGATTTGGAGGTTTGTTGCAGGGATCCATTCATCTTGCTGCCATGCAAGACAAGCCTCACATGTAAGCTTGCTTTGCTATTAGTAAAACTGCCACCTACCAACCTGTAGTGGCTGTCTCTTTACTTCCCTCTGTGTACCGGGCCACTTTCAGAGCACACCAGGAAGGCTCCTGAGAGGATTGTGAACCTACACTCGGTGAGCCAACCAGGAGACTGAAGAAATAGGTCTTAGGAAAGAGGCACCAGTGGGGGAAATCTTAGGTTGACCCTTAAACTTTGTGAGAAGAAGAGTGGACCTCATGTTAAATACCTGTGGTCCACCGCACCACATGAGTATGGAGACACCCTGAAAATGCTAGATGTGCTTGTTGGACAAACTGTGCATCGTCCCCTGTGAGCAGGAAGAGACACAAATAGTAGACACGGTGGGCTGGCCAGTGATGCCTGACTGAAGGCTGAAACTCATGTCAGAGGATGAGCTAAGATTAGAGAAAAACATTGCAGGCAAGGTGGGAGAGCAGGATGATAAATTAGAGAGTTTAGTGTTCCATTTTGCAAAGCTAAGAGGACACAAGCTGCCATGGGCCAGGGCCTGGATGCTTGTGAGTAAGCCTTACTGGGGACACTAAGACATGGAATCCCTGGGGGAGTGATGACAGTGAGGAGGAGGAGATTGTGGTGATTGGCAGTGAAGCATATGGAACACCCCGTACCCCCTGACCCCTAATACAATGGAAAGCAACAGCACACCAACAGCAATCTCAGCCAGAGGGACAGTGCCCAGTTCAGGAAACAGTTCACGATGAGAGCATACACTCCCATTGAGCTTACTGGCATGAGAGAGAAAATGAAAAACAGCAATACACACCTTGCTCTCTGGCAGCATCTGCATGGTGACTGGGGGCGAGGAGGGGAGGAGAAATGTTCAAGGTACTCATTCCTTTGTAGATTGGATCATTCTATCCTGCAGGGAGACTTGGCCTAAGGAGGAGGAACTTCCTGGAAACTCTGAAAACCATTATTAGTGAATTCTGCCTGGGGGTTAGAGTAATCAAATCAGCTCTGAGAAGAAGTACCAATTGGGAACCAGTAAGTCTGCTATCCTCACATGGACTGGTAAATGCCAAACAATAGAAATATCCTAGGGGGATGTAAGGAGATAGCAAAAACTATCCAAGAATGGCACCAAGTGGGTATTGTATGCCCTTCCCATAGTGCTTTCAACAGTCCAGTAACAAGGTCAGATGGTTCATGGTGGATGATAGTGAATTACCAGGAAGTGAAAGTGGTAGTGTCTGCTATCCATGCAACTGTGCCCAACATTGCCACCGTCTTAGTTCTAGGAATACATCATGCTTTGGTGGATTTAGTAAATGCCTTTTTCAATATATCCATGGCCACTGAGTCATGAGATCTATTTGCCTTCACATGGGAGGGACAACAATGGGCATGTCAAGTGCTCTGCCAAGGCTACCTGCACAACCTCCCTATGTCATGGGATGGTAGCCCAAGACCTGTCTCTCTTCTCATTCCCATCATTGAAATGAACCCCTTATATTGATGATATAATGTTAACATGTGAAGATTTGCCTCTGCTGCAGGCCACCGTGTAGGCCTTGCTGGAGCATCTGTAAGAAAGGAGATGGACAGTAAAACCACAAAGTTTCAAGGCCCAGACACTGCTATAAAGTTTTGTAAAGTTATCCATCAGGTAAAACCAATGTTGTCTTGGAAACTATGATTGATAAGGTGCAAGCCTATTCAAGCCTTAAGAACATGAAAGAGGGGTAAGCCTTTGTAGGGATTTTGGAGTTTGGGAAGACTTTTAATGCTCCCCTGGCAAAATGCCCCTGTCCCTTATACCACTAGTTAAGAAAGGGCACATGTGGCCCTCCCCCACCCACTCTCTGTCTCTCTCTGTCTCAAAAATAAATAAACATTAAAAAATTTTTTAAAAAGGTGAGGGGCATCTGGGTGGCTCAGTCAGTTGAGTGTCTGACTTCAGCTCAGGTCATGATCTCATGGTCCATGGGTTCAAGCCCCGCATGGGGCTCTATACTGACAGCTCTGAGCCTGAAGCCTATTTCGGATTCTGTGTCTCCATCTCTATCTGCAACCACCCCACCCACTCATGCTCTGTCTGTCTGTCTCTCTCTCTCAAAAATAAATAGACATAAAAAAAATTTTTTTAAAGAAAGGGACACGTGTGGGACTGGGGATCAGAACAGCAGGCTGCATTTGAAAAGGCAAAAATACTAATGAAATAGATGAAAGCTCTGGATGTCTCCTAAGCAGGGCTACTATTTGAGCTGTCTGACTCCAGAAGGTATGGGTTGGGCATTGTGGCAGAAAAAACAAAAAGAGAGAATGCTTCTGGGACTTTGGTCCCAATTCTGGAAGGGGGCAAAACCCCAATGTACCCCCATAGAGAAACAACTCCTAGCTGTGTTCACAGAGCTCATCCTGGTGAAGACTCTCACACAGCAGCAATTAATTAAATCCCCCCACCCACCCACCCACACTGAGAGTTCTAAATATGCCCTGGTTTGTGTGGATATGACATCTGGTTTAACCCAAGCTTTCCTCTGCCACTGTACAAACCAGGCTGCCACCATTAGGGGATCAGAGAAACTGCACTATGTATGGATATTTGATTGAACAGATAATGATCAGGGATCACATTTTAAAGGTTATGATGTGTAAGAATGGGCAAAAGAGCATGACATTAAATGGAGGTTCCATCTTCCCTATAACCCACAAGCAGCAGTTGGTAGAAAGAAAAAATGGAATATTAAAGCATCAAATTACCTTGGTAATATGTAAAACCACCTTGCCTGGGTAAACTAAAATACCATCCCAGGCTTTAATAAATTTGAATGATCAACCAGTAGGACCTGTTGCCCAATATACCAACTAGAGAATTCTGCTGAAGCACCCAATGCCATAAAAATGTAGAAGTTGTGGAAGGAAGCCATTGCCCGGATTTTCACTACGGATCAATGTGCTATGCTGCTGAGAACACGAAGCTCCACGAAGCCTGGTAAAGGAATTATCTATTAGAATTTGCAATGGATTATCCCACCAGGAAGGGTGAGTTTCTTCACACCCCTGGGTGAAGGGGATCTCCACTGGGACCCCATTGTCCTACTGCAAGCTGGACCTGTTGAAATACACTATTCCTGTCATTGAATAATACATCAATAATAGATGGGAGAAGGTGGGGGTCTTGGTCTGGCATATCCCATTCCTGGTCCATCTCCTCACTTCTGAAAGTGCTGCCTCCTCTGGCCAATTGTATGCACAACTAGGTCAAATTTCTAAAGCTACAGTCGTATTAACATCTAAAGTTCAGGCCACAAATGTAATTCTTGAAGATCTTGCTAAGTTTACAAGTTCATACTAAATGTCTGTCTTTTGGCCTTAGACTTCTGTTGTGTCCAGTCATGGAATGGGCAACGGATAGAAATATGATCATCAGAGCCATGAGTGGCTATGCTTAGATTTGGGGTGGGTTTATGTGGCTTATCACTCTGAACAGAATGAACACAATTATACCAGAAACATGATATGGATACCACTGGAAGTATATAGTTATTCTGTCATATTAAGGGAGAGTGACTGGCTTGGCACTGATTGGTTGTGATACCTAGCTATTTATTGGGTAGCACCAAATGGGACACAATGATTGTTTGGCATAAATCTTTGGGCATGGCTTCCACCTGAATTTTTGAGCTGTTGCACCGTGGGTTTTCTGTGGTCACAGGGAAGAATCTGCTCCATGGTAACAATAGCTGCCAATCTCCCTCTCTTTACTGCCAGTTGGACACTGTCTTTCACTGGTATGATCATTTGGTCACTGTCTTTGTTTCCTCTATAGGCCTGGAGGATGTTATAGCATACACAAAAGCCCTTACTAAATTCACTCAGCAAATCCTGAATGATAGTCAATAAAGCCTGTTTTTATTGGACACTGAAATAACTTTAATGAGAAAAAACTATCCACCAGAATAAGATGGCCTCAGACATTATTACTACCTCACAAGGAAACACCTGCAGCATTATCCAAACAGAATGTTGTGTGCTCATACCTGATGATTTTGCAAATGTATCATCTTTATTAAATCACATGAGGACACAAATAAATGCCCTGAGTGATGCAACTCCCAGCCCTAGAAAATTTACTAAATCAATTGTTGGATCTTAGGGCTCTTGGTACAAAATTTGTCACTGGTTTAGAGAATTACTTTCTTCATCTGTGTTTTCTCTTATGTGGGCCTGTATTGTTGCTGTGGCATCCTCCTTCAATGCAGCAGATAGCTTCCAAGAGAGCCACCTCCACGTTAATGAGACCCCTTGCTGATTTCTCAGGGCCCATTGTGGAAGGGAGGAGTACATGAGATTGTAAGAGCCAGTCACAAGAGGTAGAGTGTGGGGAATGTCATCAAACAGACATCACCATCGATTGACCTATAAGGTGGACCCAGGCACTCAGGCTTCTTACCCATTCCTCCCTTTTAGGAATGTGGGTTCTGCTTGCCTTTCCTAATCCCAGAAGCTTCTCCAAGGACATAGCCCTGAGATAGTGATGTGGTGTTGAGAACATCTGCATGGTATGTATGACTGAACTCAGGGCCTCTTTATAAGTTTTTAAGATTTAGTGGGCAGGTGCAAGAACCCATTCATCTTGCTGGCACCTAAGACAAGCCTCATATGTAAATTCCCTTTATTAAAACTGTCACCTACAAACCTGGAATGGCCTTCCTCTTTATTTAGTCTCTCCCTGCCCTCTGAGTGTCATATGATACCACGGAAGCTCCCAAGAGTGTTGCAAACCAAAAAACTGATCTTAAAATTCACTTGTAAATGCAAAGAACCCTTTATAGCCAAAACATTCTTGAACAAAAACAGAATTGCTGGACTCACATTTTTCTAATTTCACAACTTATTACAAAGCTGCAGTAACTAAAACAGTGTGGTACTGGCTTAAAGATAAATACAGAGATCAGATCAATGGAATAGAATTTAGAGTTGAGAAATAAATTCTTAGTTTATGGTGAATTGATTTTTGACAGTGATACCAAAACATTTCAATGTGAAAAAAATAGTCTTTTCAAGAAATGGTGCTGGAACATTTGAATATCTCTATGCAAAATATGAAATTGGACTCCTTCCCTACATCCTACATAACAATGAACTCAAAATAAGTCATAAGTGTATATCTGGGAACTAAAACTATTTAAAAAACTTAGAGAAAAATATAGGAGTAAATCTTTATGAATTTGGGTTAACTCAAGTTTTCTTAGATAGGACCCCAAAAGCAAAAGTGACAAAAACCAAAGAAAAAAAGAAAGAATAATTGGACTTCATCAGAATCAAATAATGTTGTGCTTTAAAAGTTACAGTAAAAAAAGTTAAAAGACTATCCACAGAATGGGAGAAAACATTTACAAATTACATATTTAATAGGGAACATGTATTCAGAATATATAAAGAACATGTACACAACAGTACAAATTCAATAATAAAACCTCAATTAATAAAGACAAATAGTCCAATTAATGAAAGAACAAATGTATGAACAGACATTTCTTAAAAGAAGATATACAAATTGCTAGAATCATATTTTTGAAAGTTCAACATCTTTATTTACTATGGAAATGCAAATCAAAGAAATAACATTTCACACTCATTAGGAAAACTACAACAACAGCTAACAATAACAAATGTCGGTGAGGATGTGGAAAAATTGGAACCTTAATATATTGCTAGGGAGATTGTAAAATTGTGCAGCCACTTTGGAAAGCAGTCTAATAGCTCCTCAGAATGTTAAACAGAGTCACCATATAATCTGACAATTCTACTTCTAGGTATATACTCAAGACACATGAAGACATGTATACAAAAAAACATATGCAAATGTTCACAGTGGCAATTCATAATAGCAAATTGTGGTATATCCATGTAATGGAATATTATTTGCCAATAAAAAGAAATAAAATACTACCACATACTGTAACATGGATGAACCTTGAACTGTGAGATCATGACCTGAGCTGAAGTCAGACGCTTAACCGACTGAGCCACCCAGGCACTCCTGAATGAACCTTGAAGACATTATGCTAAGTGAAAGAAGCCAGTCACATATTATATGATTTTATATACATGAAATTTATATAGATAGGAAGTTGGTTAGTAGTTGCCTGGGGCTTGGCAACTGGAGGGTGGGGAATGGTTGCTAATAGGCATGAAGTTTCTTTTTGGTGTAATAAAATATTCTATAATTAGATTGTCATAATGATTGTACAACTGTAGGGAATATGCTTTTTAATAAGCTACTGAATTGTACACTTTAAGTGGGAAAATTTTATGCTATGTGAATTCTTTCTATAAGCTAGATTTTTTTTACCTTGTAGCAAATTGGGATAAACACATCTAATGATTAACATCAGATAAAATGGAATAGGAGCCTTAAGTGAAATATAAACAAAATGATAATTGGCGGGGAGGGTGCATTATGAGACAAGTCCTGTGAGAATCAGACATTTTCATTAAGGGAGTACACTGGATCTAATAAGATTCTTGTAAGATTAATAAATTTTGATATTCAGAAAAGAGAGGTAAAAATATTTCATGACAGTGGGTCTATTAGGATGGCAAGATTTGGGAGATAGCTAAGCATAGGGTTTTTTTTTTTTTTGATAAATAGAAAGTGAGTAGTCTAATTTGGCAGGTATGCTGAATGTGATAAGGGTACTAATTATAGAATTTGATATGGAAAAATAGGTTGAAAATCATAAAGTGGAAAAACAAGACTCTTAGAGAAAGGAATACATTTTAGTTCAGTAAATAACAAGAATAATCTAGACACAAAGCACTCATTTTCTTTTAGTCTCTAAATCCTTTAGAATAAGAAGATGAGAGGGGCGCCTGGGTGGCTCAGTCAGTTGGGCGTCTGACTTCAGCTCAGGTCATGATCTCGCAGTCCGTGAGTTCGAGCCCCGCGTCGGGCTCTGTGCTGACCGCTCAGACCCTGGAGCCTGTTTCAGATTCTGTGTCTCCCTCTCTCTGACCCTCCCCCATTCGTGCTCTGTCTCTCTCTGTCTCAAAAATAAATAAACGTTAAAAAATTTTAAAAAAAAAAGAATAAGAAGATGAGAAAAAGGGAAAGTGCCAATAAAATGTGGGTCTTTTTAACATCACAAATCAATGCCATCATTGATCTTTCAAAAGAGTAAGACTATTTCTATCTTACAGAAGAGACTGGAGGAAAGAGCATGAGAGAAAAGTGATTGCCCAGTTTGGGGACACAAAGATCACTTTTTAATTACTTAGAATTATACAACAAAGGAAAAATTATTTAAGGAGCAGATGTGTTTGTGGTACAAAGTATGGTTTTACCTATGTTGTTACAAGGTTTGAGTGCTAAGTTCATCACATAATATTTATATGTTTACAGCCATGCTTAACCTTATAAGTATCCATTATTATACATGTAAAATTTTATAATATCAACTACTCTATTTTTAAAGGGTTAACAGCTTAACACAATTCCTTGCTCTAAGTATAATTTAAAATCCTCATACAGATTTCCAACTGCCCTTTGTAAGATGAACATGTCCAATTAACCTACACCAAAGATATCACAATACAAGCTACATGACAACAATCTCAAGAAGGAGGCTATTATCAGAAATGATTATCCAGTTTCTTCTTAAGTCCAGGATCTCCAAAATTCCCATTTAAGCATTAATTGTAAATTTAACCCTATTAAAATTCTGAGCAAGATATAAAGATTCATATCATCCCTGATGATGAACTTGTATCAAAGTCCTAGCCCATGAAATAAAAAATGAGAAGGACAAAATGCATGTGATTATTGAAAATGGAGGAAATAAAAACTTTTTTCATCTAATATTATTGATTTCCAATTAAGTCTAAGAGAATCAATAGACAAGTAAATCTAACAAGTGAATTTGGAAAATTTGCAAACAAATCAATAGCATCCCTATTCTGCCAATAAATATATACAAAATATTAGGGAAAAATAACATTAATAATAGCAACAAACTTACAAGATGTCTAGGAGTAATTGAAAAAATACATGATAAAAATTATAGAAAGAAGTAAAATAAGATCTAAATATATGAAGAAATATGCCAACTCAATGGATGAAATGTGAAATTTTCTAAAAATACCAAATTTGTTCAAGTTAGTCCCTAAATTTAATGTAATCCCACTTAAAAGCCCTATAGTTGTTACATGAAATATGAAAGTTCAAATAGCAACAAAAATAAAGAATAACAAGAAAGATTTTCAATAATAAGAAGATGAAGGAAATTCTTTATAAGTAGCTAAAAGAAATTTAAGCCCTAGTAAATTAAGACACTGTGACTTTTATTCTGGGATAAATGAACAAATCAGTAGAACTTTAAAAAGAACCTAGAATTTTGCACATTTGAAATCTAGAGATATGACAGAAAGGGAAGAGGAAAAAGCATCAGCTAATGAATAAATGGTTCTGGTTCAACTGATTATCTGTACCACATCCCATACAGAAAAGATAGACTTTGTAAAAGTAAGAAGCAAAATTTTAAACTTTTAGAATAATCTCAAGTGATATTTTGTTAAATTGGTAATAGAGAAGGGTTTTGAAGCAGAACTAAAACAAACACAGCCATAAAGGGAAAAGATTGATACATTTGATTACATTAAAAATAGCAACAGTAAAAAAAGAAAAGGGGTATCAATCCACCATAAACAAAGATGTAGCCTGAGAAATATTTGTAAGTCATAAAATCAACAAAGGAATAATATCCAGAATATATAAAGCACTTCCACAAGTCTAAAGTAAGGGACAAACCACACAATGAAAAAAAAAAAATGGGCAAAGGACTTGAAGTCCATTTCACAGAACTTCTCTTACAATTAGAAAAATGCAAATTTGAAAGTATAATATTATATTCATCAGTTTGGAAAAGAGCAAAGAGGATGCAAATAAAAACAGATTTCTATACCCAGAAAGTAGACATATAAACAGACAGAACCATGTTAGTAAGGAATTTAGTAATCTATAGGAAAACCAGAATATACACTTCAATCCAATAACTCTACTCCTAGAAAACCTTTAGAGCAGCATTTCTACGAGGAATCACAAACAAGACCATTCATTAACAACATTGTATATAAAGGTCAAGATTGGGAATAACTAGGACATCTGGGTGGCTCAGTTGGTTAAGCATCAGACTTCAGCTCAGATCATAATCTTATGGTTGGTGGGTTTGAGCCCCGTGTCAGGATCTGCGCTGCCAGCCCGGAGCCTGCTTCAGATCCTGTGTCTTCCTCTCTCTCTGTTCCTCTGTCACTCATGCTCTGTCTCGCTCTCAAAAATAAATAAACATTAAAAAATTAAAAAAGAAAAAGATTTGGAATAACTATCCCTCAATAGGAAACTGAATAAGTAATCTATGGTAGATGGATGTGATTGAATATCATAAAGTTTTTAAACTGGATGAGTTAGAGTTGCATATATCCACATGGATAAATTTCACAAAGTTGAATAAAAATCAATTTAATTTATAAAAGAATAAAGAGCATGGAAATCAATAATATGCATCATTATGGCTGTACATGTGTATGTTAAATGTAGAAACACATAGGAATGGTATATACCAAACTCAAGTTGATGGGTGTGTTGGAGGAAAGACAAAGGGGAAAATGGGATTGCAAAGAGATACATAAAGAATTTACGAGTATATGCAATGTTTTGCCTCTGATAAAAGAAGATGTGGCGAAAATATGCAGATATTAAAATTATATAAAGCTTGCTATTGGGATATCAGCATTTATTAAGTAATTTTTAAACTGCTTAGTATTTTGAAGTTTTCTCTAATAAAAGTAGAAAATAAATCAGATGGACTTGAGACTTTGAAGTGAGGAGAAAAACAGCAATAAGGATTTAAGCAATAAGGAGTCTAAGGAATTTCAAAATACCAAGATACCAAGAAGAGAGTTGCAAGTTGTAAGATGGAACACCACCACCCACCAACCTAAAAAAAAAAAAAAAAAAAGGAGAGAGAGAGAGAAAGAAAGAAAGAAAGAAAGACAAAAGAAAAAATAAAACCTTAAATAAATGATAAATTTAGGACTCCTTATACAGTCCTTCTTTGATCTCTAGCTCTAACTCAAATTTCTCAGTTTTATTATATTCTTCTTTCAGAACTTGGTTTAAACCTAGCGTCCTTACTGAACTCTAGACTTCCACACATTTATAGTTTTAAATGTGCAAAATCTGGTTTTATAAACAGCAAATATGCCACGCCTCAATCAACTGGAACATGGTAATATAATGCCCCTTTATAGCTCTTAGGGATTAATGAGATGTTTTTAAATGTTTAAGTGTAGATAAAAATACATAATATATTTGAGGTGAATAAAAAAGTATTTTCTTTTGAAAAACATTGACCCAGACCACTGGGGGGGAATATTTCAGTCTCTGACTGAATGAAGATATACTGAACAAATTGGCTCAGTAGAAAAGCATCACCATAAGTGATAAGAAAAATGGGCTCTGGCACATTGAACTGGATGAAGAGAGTGCATATTTATGCACCTGCCATGAGTCATTTGTGTGAGACTGCTCTGTGAATGCCATTCAGGATCAGCTTTAACTCTGAAGTTTTCCAAATTAAAAAAAATAAATTATATATATATATATATATATATATATATATATATATATATATATATATCTGAAATCATCTATTACTTAGAAGGGGAAACTATCGATTCTGATTATCAAAGCATAATGCATATTATGTTGCTTAAAGTGACTTATTACTTGGAGAGCCAATGAATGGAGTGAATGAAGCAGAAGCTAAATTTAATAAGAAGTAAATTAAGTTCAAGGAATACAATGAGTAGTAGGAAATAGTTGGGCTGTATTGTCTCCAAAGATGGATTAAATTCGGGAGGAGAAGGACAGGCAATACCAATGATGCCAAAATCAGAAAGCTAACAAGACAAGAGGTATGTGCCAGGTACAATTAGCTGCCTGTCAGAGTTCATAGAATGCACAGTGTTTAATCCGAAAGCCCTCCTGAGCTCTCTTCTCAAAAGGACATTGGGGGAATAGAGATTCAGAGGTAACAAACACCCTGAAGAACAGACACAAAGGGTTTTCAACCTTAACTGCTTGTTTTGATGTAAAAGACTGGATAAAACTATCTGTGCAGGATGATTTGTCCCATATCTCCAGAAAATTACCTTTAATTGTAGAGTAAAAGTTTAGGAGTTAAAGAATGATAGTGAGAAAACCAGACATCTAAGTCGCCTCTTACATTTATGCTTTGTCACCTACTGTGAAATAAATATAAAGCAATGTAATCACTTTGTAGTGGCATTATGGAGCTTAGTTAGTAAGTGCATGGAAGACCTTGAATAAATTTTCAACGCAAAATTAACATTATTTATTCATTTGGCAAACAGTTTTATAGCACTCACAATGTGCCAAGTTCTGATGTAAGTGCTTTAAAATTATTAGCTCTCTTAATTCTCTTTTTAAAAAAAAATTATTTGTTTTGAGAGACAGAGAGAATGAGCGCATGTGCAGGGGAGAAGTGGAAAGGGATGGAGAGAGAGAGAATCCCAAGCAGGTTCCAAGTGCTGTCAGTGCAGAGCCTGATGTGATCTCATGAACCATGGAGTCATGACCTGAGCTGAAATCTAGAGTTGGTTGCTTAACTGACTGAGCTACCCAGGTGCCCCAACTTGCTTAATTCTTATTATAACCCTATTGGATTGATATTATAATATATTATATATTACCAATTGTTACCAATTGTAATTGGTACTATAATATATTATAATATATTCTATATTATAAATTTGAAGCTCACTGCTTAAAGTCAAAAGCTGGTGGGAAGGAAGTTCTATAAGGAAAGGTTTTGCACAGAAATGAAATGAAGGATGAAATAGGAAATGGATAAAGATTACTAGAGAGAAGAAAAAGAGATGAATATCTTAAAGAAGAAATGAGTCCCCCTTCCTTCGGGAACTTTTACTTGTAGTCCAGAATAATAAGGCAGGGAAGCAAGATACCCAACTGTCATACTTTAAAAGGTTTGAATATAAGATTAAAAACTGAATGCAATTTTCAAAGAAGGGGAAAAAGAAGAAAAGCTTAGCTCATTTTCTTTTATGATGACTACTATTAAACACTCATAATAAAGGAGATTTAGTGATGTGGAATCATCAGATTCCATTCTTAGCTGCTGAAATAATGTTGTTAAAATAATTTTATTTAATAATTCATTAATATCACTCTAATCCAGAAATGTTTGAAAGGCCTGGAAAATGGAGTAAAAAACATGGATTATTCCGGATGCCACACACTCTAAACAAACTAAACTATATGTAATATTCAGTGTCTTTCATAGCCATAATAGGAAATACAAATGTCACACAAAGCTGTAATCACACACTCAATGAATTACTCTCTACTAGATGCTGAGAGGTTATGAAGAAAGTTAATACATGTAGTTCTACTCAAAAAGAGTGTACAACCTAGAATTCATGCATGAATAAACCAGGGAACGATTTAAGATTGAGTTAAGATGTGATATTGTGTAGATTGTATCCATAAAGGCAGCAGTAACTAGATGCATATTGAAGGTATGGGGTTGAACTTATCTGGGCACTGGAGGGAAGTACCGCATTCGCGTTGGAAAGGATGGAGGCAAGATAGAAGGAGCGAACATGAAGAAGAACAAGTGAACAACAAGAAGAAACAATGGTTTGGAGTGTGTTGATTTTCTGGGTTCTAACTCTATCTACTTGACTTTAAGCACATATTTTAACTTCGGCTTCCCATCTTTCAAGTAGAGATAATAACAGCATTTGTTTCAAAAGATTTTCATAAGAATTAAGAGATCAACTTAATCTTGAGAGCCAAGGACAGTGATGGTGAGAAAGGTACAAATAAATACTAACAGTTAATATTATTATTTACAGAGGAATAAATATAAAAGGAATAAAATTATGAGGTACAATCACAAGTTATTACCACTTGATTCATGATCAGTCATTTCAGTGGTAGGAAACTGTATGTAGTCTAAAGAAATACAGTGATGTTAGCAAAGAGTAATCCACCTCCAAAAAAAAAAAAAAGACATCAAACACCAGTTCTTTGGACTTCACATGCGATGAGACTCTTAGCTGAGAAGTACAGAGGAAGGAAGAAAGAGGGAGGGAACATAGTAAGCCTAAATAGCTGGTAAACTTGAACAGTGCTGAAATAGAATATCCAAACAACTGTCAAACATATAAGAAGCCCTTTTTACTAACCAGATGCTACCAGGCCCGAGCAAACGCAGAGAAGTGTACCCAGCACG
Source organism: Panthera onca (assembly GCF_046562875.1). Taxonomy (NCBI): domain Eukaryota; kingdom Metazoa; phylum Chordata; class Mammalia; order Carnivora; family Felidae; genus Panthera; species Panthera onca. The sequence goes on from NC_138346.1 coordinate 152,178,851, forward strand.
AAGCTCTGCTTTGCTTTGACAGGTCTGATTTATGAAACAGATGATTTGTTATTTATTGATCAGAGACTGATTCTACTCGCTGAGTTAAGAAGAAGCTTGATAAAAGGCAATCATGCATCTCATTTGGTTATGAGCAAAAATAGTGTCTATTGGCTTGCTGTGTCAACTGACTTTGATGCTACAACATCCAGATGTTCAACATGTGCAAACTTCAAAAACAAAACAAAACAAAACACAAAACAAAACAAAACAGGCCTCTTCTGCCACAAAAGAGGAGAAAACATTTAAAATATGTCCCATGGAAAAATAACTCATCAGAAACACACAATATATTCTGAAATACATTTTGAAACTGAAAATAAGAAAGATTCACTGAATTAATTATTTTTTATTCTTTCATTTATTTATTGAGGGCTCTCCATGTTGAAGGGATTGTGTGAAGCACTGTATTGACATTTAAAATGTTCTACATGCAAATACAGAGTTCCAGGAAATTGCTAATTCAAATAAAGTTTCACCAACATGCTCAAAGCAATCCTGATACTTTTTCATCTTCTACAGAATCAAAGCTCCTATTAAGTTAATTATTTTTCACTCTTGGCGTCATAACACAGTTGCCATTTGTTCTGTCTTATTCAGGAAATTCCTTCAGCTTTCTTGTTCTCTCCAATCAGTCCAGCGGAAAGCTACATATGACTGGGTTTTGAGATAAGACACATGACTACTCAGTCTGGAAGCATGGAAGTTTTAGATTCCAGTTTAGTGCATTTTAAATCTGATGCTGATATTTGCACAATATCAGTTGTGCCACATAATGATTTTGTATTTTTCCAGAAGCTATTAATGATGGAAAACATTAACCCCTTCTTTGTTGCTTGAGGATTTATGTTTTTCTCCCCTTTTCTAAGTGTGCTCTAAAAACAGGGAAAAGAATGAACTGATTATATGAAGTTAGGTGTTAAATTGTTTCTTTTTCACCAGTTTTTCTGGGAATGACCTCATCCAAGAAAGAGTGGTAAATATATTTGATGAAGGTAATTTAGCCTCTCTTAATTCATTTGGGTTTGTATTAGAAGCAGATTTTCATTTTCTTTTCACAGTTGTCTCAGAAATAGATGGCATTAAGTTATCACCCTTGGCCTTTCAGTTTAACAAAACTAGTTAAACAAACACCACATCATGGGTAATACAATCATTATCGCTCTAAGAGCACTAAGTTGTAAGGTTGATAGCAAAAATCTTATGCAATTATAATGAACTGCCACAATCGAGCATTGTCACAAAGAGGATTATCTTCAAAAGCAAAGTTCCCTGGAAGCCAGAGATTCACCAACTTGTTTGTCTTGATTAGAAAGTACAGTGGAGTATGGCACAAAGTATATGGACTAAGGAATTCGTCGAGCTTGGATTTGATTCTCAGCTATTCCTCTTAAGGTAGCCTAGACTATTATTTCTGAATATGTTCCATCAGTTTGGGATTGTGACTCCTATACTTAACGTTTGGGGGATTGATGTTTAGAGTGTGCATTCTAACAAGATAAGCTTATAAACACAGCCAGCACAACGCTGGCCTCTGGTAAATATTTAGAAAGAAAAATCTTAACTTTTTTTTTTCTTAATAGTTTTATAAAATTATGGAGATTAAGTGGATAATTAAAAAAAAATAATCAAAAAATAATAAAAATAATTATAATTATAAATAATTATAATTATAAATAATTATATTATTATAATAAAAATAAATAAATAAAATAAATTATAAATAATATAATTATTAATTATATTAATTATATTAATATTATTTAATATTAATATTAATATTAATTAAAATTATATAATATAATAATATATAAAATATATAATAAAAATTAATATTATTAATATATAATATATTATTTATATATAATAATATATTATTATTAACAATATAATTATTAATAATTATTATTATAAATAATAAATAACATAATAAAAAATAATCAAAAAATAATAATCAAAAAAAAGTCAAAGCAATGAGAATTTCATTAGTGCCATATTAATTGGCCTTAGCTTTTGGGGGGAATAATACCACTCTTAATCAGTCCACATTTTGATTGGATGCAAAAATCACCCAAATTTCAGAATTTGGTCTTGCATCTCTAGAAAGTAAGCAACACACTCAATTCATTTGCAAATTTTCTGACACTTCATACAATATTATTTATTTTTGTAGTTTGAATGAAATTAACTTGTTGGTAAATATAGAACACTTAGGATCACTTTGCTGAAGATTATTTTTTAGTTGTCCACACCCATTTATTCATTCAAAACACTTATCAAGTACCTATTTTATGTAAGACAAATGGAAATAACAACACTGTTTTTGAACTCTGTGAAATACTGCTTAAATTGATGGGCATGCCCCAACCTTCTAATTTGAGTATGTTTATATTTCTCCTTGAGCATCAAGAGAAAATTATCACCCATTATAGGCAAGCACTCTGTTGTTTGCTTTTCTTATATTATCTAATTTAATTTTTCAATAACACTATAGGATCAGTGTTACTGACCACATTTAACAGGTAAGGAGGTGAAGTTCAGTGAAGTTAAGTTTTACGTATTTAAGATTATACATTTATTGGCAAAGTTGAGCTTCAACTCAGGGTAAGTCACTAAAGCTGAATCTTTTACTGAGAACCTTGCTGTTCTAGGGTCTGGTGAGAGGGGAGGAAAATGTGTTGTTAGCACTTTTTGACCCTAAGGGCCTAGAATTTCAAGAAATTTGAAGGTGAAGTCAATTGGAGAAGAATCAAAATAAATTGGCCAAAATCAAAACCGGTCAGAAATGCCAGTTCAGTGAAATCTATCACTGTCTATTTTGTACTTTTAATTATACTTTTCTCATAATTTATTGTAGAAACAATCCCTGACCGTATAGCCTTTGGAAGAGTACATTCATTTAATTATCAAATGTTCACTGACTCTCTGCTATCTGGACATTTGACCACACATTTAAGTTTTGGTTATTTGTAAATGAGCAAAAATATCTTTATTGTATAGTTGTGGAATTTTTTCTGAGTTGTGGGTTATTTTTTATTTTTTAAAATTTTTATTTATTTATTTTTGAGAGAGAGCGAGTGAGACACACACTCGCACACACACACACACACACACACACACACAAGCAGCAGAGGGGCAGTGAGAGAGAGAGAAGAGGGAGACAATCCCAAGCAGGCTCCGTGCTGTCCCTGCAGAGCCCAAGGTGGGCTAACCATAACATCATCACCTGAGCCTAAGAGTCCAACGCTTAGCTAACTCAGCCACCCAGGCGCCCCTGAGTTATTTTAATCTGAGTGGTCAGTGAATCACTAGCTAGAAAATGGGTGGCACTTGTTTCTAGTAGCAAACATTTTCTAGAGAATTCTCCAAGTTTGGCCTGGCTGAAGTGGTTTGGAGTCTTCCTTTACAGACGAGCATAATGGCTGCTGCTAGTGTTGTGCTCACATAGGTCCTACGGAGGAGGCAAAAATAGCATGAGGTGTAGGTAGGCCCCACCTGCAGTAACTTTACCATCTAGATAAAATAGATTTTGCTGAAATATAAACAGAACACTATTTACACGGACTGATCTTCCACTTTTCAACATACTTTTAACTTACCTTCTCCTAACACTCATCTTGTTCTTCCAACATAACTATTCGTCACATGGCTGCCTCTTTGTCTGACTTCTCTCTTTGCGGATAAAAATCATAGAAAGGTAGAAGATACAAAGTCACCCATCTTTGCAACCCCGGTCTTCAGCAGTGTCTAGCATTCTATGAATGAATGAAGAAATTTATGATTCTTAAATTGAATGATATTTGTGTGCATCTTCCTTTACCTATTGGCTTATAATTTCATTGAAAATAGAGACCATGCCTAAAGCCCATTATATTTCTTTCTAAATTCAAAGTCCTGGAATAAATTACTGTATGTATTAAGTGTTTAAGTATAATCCATCAATCATAGTTATTGAGAAGGCCCATTAAGATTTGTAGACTATTAAGAACAGACTATTCCCATTCTTGCTTCCCTGTGTGACCTTGAATTAATTATCTGATATCAGTCTCTACATCCTAGTGTACTTTCCTCTAAGAGTTAAGGAGTGCAAAGCTGAAGATAATCTAAATTATTATTACTTAAAAAATGTTATAACTAAATAGTGCTTTGACCACAACCTGGACATTATTTGTGTTCTCCTACCATCTAAAAGTCCCAGAATTTGTGCATGGGGTAATAAAAGAATCAAAAAAGACAAACTTAGATTTAGCTAAAGTTTGAACAATAGAAAGCAAATGAATATAAACAAGTTAAAAGCCCAGAAAGTTCCATTTCCCATGCCATAATGTTCTACTCCCAAAGAAAATGTCACAAAATGAAGCATCACATTTATATTCCTGAGAATAATATTACCATACAAAAAAAAATGATCTATTTTTTAAAGTATTTGTGAATTTGATCAAAGGTAAAATTTGAAAATAGCTTTTCGCTAAGGAAAAGGACATATTCTGCCTCCAGTCAAAATATTCATTTTTAAAAGAACAAATTAGCAGATACTGAAGGAATAAATAACATTTGTATGTGTGTGTGTGGCATAAATAGGCATCTCTAGCAACTATTCTGTATATGACTGGTGGAAAAATCTTTCAAATTCTCAGGCTATTATTAAATATTACCTTAAGTGAGAATCAAACTAATCTAAAACATACATTAAATGTCAAATTAAATCAAAACAATGTCACTGCAAATTCAAAACATGGCCAGAAAAGCTATGGCTTAGAAAGTACAATAAACCGTCACGGGGTGAATTCTATACATAAAGCAGATCACCCAATCTGAAGAAATAATACAAACTACAGAGGCAGCTCTCTGACAGGTTTCTCCCATTTTAATGAAACAAGTTTCCGTAGAAAACTTAAAAGATTAAAAACTCACAACAAAATAACTCCCATACATTTTTCTTAGGGCTGTCTCCACAGCCCCAAATGAAGTAGAGATTTGGCAGTTCTCCCATAATGGAATCAGTGGGGAGACAGTCAGGCTAAATGGGACAGAAAAACTCTGCATTTTCTAGATTAGTTGTCTAGCTTGAGGAAATAAACCAAATATTGGCTAAATCTCCAGTTCATGTATAGTGGGTAGACATATACAAATCCCAACTATGTTTGGCTCTAGAGTAATAACCAGTTTCCAGAAACAACACATTCAGCTTCAGCAGCTCTGACAGTAAATTCCATCTTGTATTGGAGTTATGCTATTTTTCATGGTCTAAGAAAACCTATAAAAGATATTAGAACAGTTTTTTGATAATGAAATTCTTTATGACACCCAATTTATCGATTAATTCATTATGAAACAGCTACACTAAAACAGCTCTAGGATATCTATTTAGAGAGATGGTTATGTATGGGAAATGTCAATGGCTAAAAAGCAAACAGTGGTATCTTTATGACCTATTTGTTCAGAGGAGAAAAAGTGAGTATTTCAAATCTGAGAACATTAGACATATAATTTCAAATTTTTCATTGAAAATAAGTTAATGTTGCTTGTTTAAAAGGCAATTATATTTGCTGTTAAACTAATGAGTTAAATATTTCAGAAATTTCACTTTAAAAACTGTATATACTAAATGATTCTCATTTTAAAACTATTTCAAGGATTGCATAATTTTGTATTATTAATAAATATTAAGTTATGCAATGCCTAAGGGAGTCAGTCGTTTTGCCTAGAAAGCAAAGAAAAGATGCAGAAAAAAAATGTGAAAGTAATTTTGCTGAAGTCATATCACCAGTTTGTCTAACTGGTATTGTTACGTAGTCACACATATGTGTCATATGTGCACAACTGATCATGGATATTGGCAAGAAATTTGATGTCTTGCTAGTGATGAACTTAATCCCAATTAGTTAATTCTATCCTTGAAATATATATATATATATATATATATATATATATATATATATATATATGTAGTTTTCAGAATATTTCCTTTATTTGTTGTGTGACTTTTTATCTTAAAGTGTCTGTGATAGACATTTCTCTGTTAATCAGGGGGTAAGTGTGAGTCCTATTACTGAGCAAAAGAACCCAAACAGACTGTGACTTTTTTACTCTGGCTGACTAATTTGTGGCAGATAACTCATTTGATTGCATTAGGAAGGATTAGGAAATATATTTAGTACAAAGAAGAGATGGCTAAAGATAAATCATGGGCTTAGGCTGTGTCATAGTCTCATTTGCTCCCTAAAATAAAATTAACTTAGTCTTACATCATTTATATCCTCCTCATCATATATGATTGACTAAAACTGTTATGAACAAGCTATGGAAAGTATTGGAGCTTCCAACTCAGACCTATTTCAAGAGGATAATAAATATTGATGCCACCATGTTGTGTACACATAAAAAATGCCAAACACATGTGTACAATATCCCCAAGGGTATTGATGAAGCTTCTCCCCAAACATATTCAAGAAAATAAAGCAAATTGTGCAGAACAAGACGAGGCAGGCTGAAGGGTTCTATGTAATCTCCAGCACACCGACTGTGTCCCGAACATGAAGCCATCTTAGACCATGAGTTAGTGAGAGTATTGTATGGTGAAGTGATTCTCACAATTTGTTAAAAAGATAGTTTAGAATTGGTATTTAAGCTCATTAGTGACAATTTATTTCTTGTTTGTGTTGTAACTGATGTCCTTCAACTTGCCTGTTGCAATTCTTTGGCTGAACACTCAGGAAAAGAAAGATACTCTAGAAAGATACTACCTATATGGCTAAAATACAGTGGAATGTGAATGAATTGTGATTTGGTTCTTGAAACCGCTTAGGGAAGACAGTTCCTTTGCCCAAGGGATTGAGAGAGTTGGCAACCATTGTTATTATGAAAGAGAGGAGGAGGATTCAAAGACAAAGTGACGTGAGAGTGGAAATGAAAGTAATATTTCAAGGAAGGAAGAGAGGGGAAGCCAACATGTCAAATCATGCAACAAGTTTCAGTGGAATGAAAATCGATAGGAATTCATTGGATTTATTAACTAGATGTTCAAAAAATACTTATTTTAATCAATGTTACTACTCTCTTGACATTAATACTTAATTCCAACCGTTCCTACAATCCATAAACCTTGTTCTTCACCGTCCTTCCATTCAGAATTAAGCCTTTGTCTTTTGTACTCATTTTGTTTTTATCTGTAGCAATGTTTCTCAAAGTCTGCCTTGACTTATACATAGGTATATATTTTGTGCATGACTATCTCCTCCACTAACAGAAACTTTGAACAAAAATCATGACTTTCCTGATCTCAGGGGTAGAACTAAAAAGTGCTGTCTAGGTTGGTTTCTATTTCTTCATGTTTTTCCATTTCACATGCATCCAGTTTTTCCAACGGGATGATAGTGGAAATGAATAGAAAAGTAGAGAAAATATGTCAGGTTTATGGTGGTGGCTACAGGGAAGTGCAGGAAGCTGTCTCACCTCCAGTACAAAAATAGCTCACTGAGCCTCTGTTGTGGTTTCCGAAAAGCAATATAGACACATCAGAAATAACCAGGCAGAAATTATCTTTATGGATTCAGGATAGTCAATTTGTGCTTGGCAGTTACGTTCATTATACTTTATCTGCTCAGGAATCACAGACAGCTGAAAATACACAGACTTAGAATTTAGGCATCAGAAACCAGAGGGAATAGATTTTCACCCTAAGAATGACCATTTTGTCAAATGGGACGACCTGCTTTATGAGGGGTGGATGGTTATTATAGAGAATTCTTGAATTGAGAAAATGGGTATCCTTTAAACTCTCTTTTTTTAATTATTTTTTTTAAAGTTCATTTATTTTTTTAGAGAGAAAGAGATAGAGCACGAGTGGGGAAGGGGCAGAGAGATTGGGAGACGCAGAATCTGAAGCAGGCTCCAGGCTCTGAGCTGATGGCACAGAGCCCGATGCAGGGACTCAAAATCACGAACTGTGAGATCATGACCTGAGCCGAAGTTGGATGCTTAACCGACTGAGCCACCCAGGCGCCCCTAAACTCTTTTTTTACACTAATATTCTTTTAAGGTGTACTATTTGAAGTTGACACAACATTTATATTTAGACAATTCCAAGGAAAAATTAGAGAAGTTGCTAGATATAGAGATTTGAAAATAATTTTTTTAACTAATTTACAATTTATTTACTCAGTCATCCAACAAGTATATAGTTAGCACCTTTTTGTGCCAGGCATTAGTTTATTCCTGGGAATACAACAGTATACAAAATAGACAAAGTTCATGTCCTCAAGGGGCTCACAGTTAAGAGAGAAAATGTTCTTTGCATTTCTTAATAGGTCTTATCAGAAGTAAAGATACATATACCCTTAAACAACAAAAGTTTGAACAGAAGTTAATATTTTTTAATGTTTATTTATTTATTTTGAGAGAGAGAGAGAGAGAGAGAGAGAGAAGAGAGCAGAGAGAGCACATGGGAGTGGGGGGGGGGGGAGGGGGAGAGGGCAGAGAATCCCAAGCAGGCTCCACAGTCTGTGCCCAATGCACAGCTCAATCTCACTGGACCATGAGATCATGACCTGAGCTGAGCTGAGCTGAACTGAAATTAAGGGTGGATCATTTAAGCTGCTGAGCCATCCAGGTGGCCCAAAAGTTTATATGTGGTCTTTTTGATAAATACGGTACTGCAAATGTATTTTTTCTTTGTTATGTATGTTTTTGTTTTTCTTTGTTATGTATGTTTTCTTTGTTATCTTTTCTCTAGTTTATCATAATGAAATATCTAATTTTTATACCATACAACGTATGTATTAATTGACAAGTTATGTTGTTGCTAAGGTTTCTGTGAGCTATTAAGTTTTGGGGGAATCAAAAGTTACACACAGATTTTGGACTGCATGGAGTAGGGGCCCCTACCCCACGGTCCCTACCCCATGCTGTTCGAGAGTCAACTGCATAACTATATCCCTCTGCCAAACATATCAGTTCTGTGTCACTCTCTGCCTAAATATTCACTGGCCAATTGAAAAACATAATAAAAGTAACAAAACACAAATGCAAAGAGAAAGTTTAGCTAAAGAAATTACAGAAAGATTGCATTTAGAAGAGATACAGAAATAATATGAATTATTGAAGTTCTTCATTATTATTATTTCTTTATCCTGCCAACAACTATGTGAGCTGTTAATCATTGAGTTTAACTGACTTTTCTACAATGATATCCCTAATCATTTTAGAGACAGAAATGTAATCCATGGTCTTTTCTTTGAGCCATAATCTACTTTACTGACTTTTAATAATATGCATGTTTTTTTTTCACTACTAAATTCACAGATTATAGCAACCAAGAGGGGGAAAATTTTTTTACCCATCTTAGTATTTAATTAACCTTTTTTTTATTTTTTTATTTTTATTTTTTTTAAGTTTTTTTTTTTAACGTTTATTTATTTTTAAGACAGAGAGAGACAGAGCATGAACGGGGGAGGGTCACAGAGAGAGGGAGACACAGAATCTGAAACAGGCTCCAGGCTCTGAGCTGTCAGCACAGAGCCCTATGCAGGGCTCGAACCCACGGACCGTGAGATCATGACCTGAGCTGAAGTCGGACGCTCAACCGACCAAGCCACCCAGGCGCCCCTTAACCTTTTTTTTAAAAAAAACATAAGACAATCATATATTATTTTGGTTTAGGAACTCAAAAAAAAGCAGGAGGATAACTTGGTAGGAATAGAATCAGTAGAATAAGATGCCTGGAAAGACCTTTGAGATTTCCAAGTGTTAGTTTTCTCAGGATCTTTGGGGTTGCATTGACCGTTTCCAGGGATCTATAAAGTTAAAACTATTTTTATAATAATACCAGGATATTGTTTGCCTTTCTACCTCTCATTCCCTTACAAGTGTATGGTAGAGTTTTCCAGACATTAACATGTGATCATGCAATTAGATTGAATGCAGAAACAGGTATGAGAATACAATTGTCTTCTTTGAAGCAAGATATTAAAGAGATTTGCAAAAATGTGAAGCAATGCTATTTTCTAACTAGTTTTTAAAAACATAGATCTTATTTCAAAAATAGTATTTATATTTGTTATTACTATGCTTAAATGGATAAGTAATATAGTTTAAAATTTTCTATTTGATTTTGTAATTTAGTAAATATCAGTAGCTATAACCCATATAGACAAAAGTTCTCTGGGGTCTTTAGTAATATTTAAGAGTGATTTAAATAGTCCTAAGATGAACAAATATAAGAACTACAGTCTTAGTAAAATTTCTTGCCTGTGTAATGAATTCTGAGTACCATACTCCAAGCTGTTCTTTTCTTCTAGTGAATAGACCTCGTCCCTTCTCAAAGCAGACCTATCCTTTTTCAGGCTTGGTAATCAGTATTTTCTTATACTGAATCAAAACCTCTTCCTTTTAGTTTTCAACCACTGATCCAGGCTCTATCACTTAGAGCAAGGGAAAGTTTACTGCATTAATTCTTAACATTTAATGGAGTGAAACTTTTTTTTGGACACTTGTTTTACATTGTTGGCTATTGTTAAGTGTTGGGCCACTTTCCTTCACTCTGTTCATCTACCTATGCAATTAGAGCTTTGTAAAAGTGTGCAAGTCTATATTTTATTCTATTTATATTATATTTTATTGTCTGAAATTACTTCATTGGCTAGACCTTTATTCTAGTATGAAGCTACTATATCTAAATTTACAGTAACTGTGATTGGAATGTTTCTTAAATTTTATCTCAGTGTCACTAAAAAAATTTTGAAACAGTTTTTATCCAGAAATAAATTTAAAGTAGTTTGACACTCTTGATGGGGGATTTGATTGTGACTGGCCAAAAGCCAGGTAGTTGTCAAATGGATATTGGCAATAGATAAAAAATAAAATCTCTTGCTATTTCTGTTTTTGCCTCTGAACATAAATATTATACTTCTTTTCTCAGCTAAATGCACAGATTGTAAGGACAAGGCATTATTTTGTAGGAAGTAAATGATGGGTAATTCCTCCATTAAATTATTCTTTATTAACAAATACAACCATTTTTCAATTTAAATTTCAGTCGTTAATTACTCACAGATTAATTAGCTAACTTCTGTGCCAAATACAAAGAACTTATTTTTTAAAAAGGCAAGAGTTTTCTTAAACTATACTGTTTTCTTTTATTTTTCTGACATTAGATGTCTGCAGATGTTATTGTGAGCTTAAAAAAATATATGACTTTCAGGGCTAAGTATTAGAAAAAGGACATATAACATGACATTACTTTCCTATTTCAGTGTGAGTTCCCTGGCAATTCAAAGTGGAAACCCACAGGGTAACCACAGGAGGTAACACCTTCCTGGATCAATATTTGTGCATCAGATGTTATAAGAATGTTTTGTAAGGTTCATAAATAAAGGACTCTCTTTTTTTATCCCCCCCAACACTCAGAAAATGAATTAAAAGGAATGTGGCTGTCAAGGGACTTGCCTTTTCTGGAGCAAATAACCAAGCAAAGGAAGGCTTTAAATTAATCAATTAAAGGCAAATGTTAGTGAAAAAGAATGCCAGAAATGTTCCTTCTTTGAGGAGCACTTTCTTCCCAGTCAATTGGTGGTTTCATAAAAGCTGTGTCATACCAACGAAATCAAATCCACAAACCTTTTCTAAGTTTCAAGTTTGATTCAATTCCATTCAACAAACATTTATTAAGTACCTACTATTTACCAGTACCAGAATTATGCTACGATCTACATTTGGAATCATGAATAAAACAAAGCCTGGCCTCTATGATCTTACAGTCTGGTGAGGGAGCCAGGCAACAGCAAAAAATGTTTTCATAACTTGATAATCTCTGGATTTGCCAGAGGCAACAATGACTGGATGGAGTGTTGCAAAATGATGTGAAACAAGAAGGGAGGGGCATTCTGGAAAAGGCAATAAGCTGAGAAAAATATATTGTTGACAGCATGATGCCCTTGAGGGACCATGAGAGGCTAAAACTGACAATGGGAGAAGACTGAGAAGGTTCTAAAGGACAATTTGAGGTAGCCTCACAGGACATGCTGAACCCAAGTCCAATAAGGGTTGTAAACCACAGATGAGTTTTCAGCAGGGAGTAATGTGATTAGGCTAAGCCTCATTAATAGGTAATAGGAAGATTGTCCCTAACAACTTTGCCTGGTCCTGGATCAGAGATCAGGTGTGCCACATCAGTACCATAAAGCAGAAGTGGGAGCTCCTCAGTTAGAAGGGGTTGGCAGTGAAACTGGGCCTTATTCATTTACTCATGGCATATTCAAAAGTAGTGCTTTGTTAAGTGGATTTGCAAATTCTAATATCTTAAATAATAGAATTATAATACTTTCTAATGAGATGGGATTGACCTTGAAAATCTACTGTACTAAAAAAAGATTTTCTGGTTACCTCATGGCAAAGTACTTAAAAAGAGCAATGGACTCATGACCCAGTGAAGTATATTCCAGGGGTGCAAAACTAGTCCAACATTAGGAAATCAATTAATATAATTCATCATTTAATAGTTCAAAGAAAAAAAGCATGATCATCTCTAAAGATGCCAAAACCACATTTAACAAGATTTATCATAGTAACTTTACAGTAGAAAAAGTTGGCAGATTCCACCACCTTAGACAAGTGATCAAGATTAATGTCGTGAGTAATAGAACATACCAACATCATGTACCTCCTAATATCATGCAATGAGAATAGTGGTATTCTTCACCTGAAGCTATAATCTCAACCTAATTATGAAAAAAAATCAGAAAAACCCAAAGTGAGGTACATTCTACAAAATAATTGACTCATTCGGGGAGCCTGGGTGTCTCAGTTGAACGTCCAACTTAGGCTCATGTCATGATCTCATGGTTAGTGAGTCCTAGCCCCGCGTTGGGGTCTGTGCTGACGGCTCAGAGCCTGGAGCCTGCTTCAGATTCTGTGTCTCCCTCTCTCTCTGCCCCTCCCATGCTCACGCTCTGTCTCTCTCTGTCTCTTTCTGGAAAATAAATATATACTAAAAATTTTTTTTAATTGTCTAATTATCCTCAAAAGTGTCAAGGTCATTAAAGACAAGGAAAGGCTGAGAAAATGCCACAGATTAAGAGACTAGGAGACACGGCCACTAAACACGTGGTAAAATCTTGGATTAAATCCTGGAGCAGAATAAGAACATTAGTGGAAGAACTTTTGAAATCTAAATACAGAATATAGCTCAGTCAATAACAGTATATCAATGTTAAACTCTTAATTTTGATAAATGTACCATGGTGTATAAGATGTTAACATTAGAAGAAACTAGATGAAAAATTCGAGAGGTTTCTTCATACTCTCTTGAAATTCTTCTGTAAATCTAAAATTTATTCAAATAACTTTTCTTTAAAAAACCCCATCAAGCTGTATACTAAAAATTGGTGAATTTAATTGTATGTAAATTATACCTCAATGAACATAATCTTTAAAAAGAAATTGTTAATTTTGTTAGATTATCTTAAAAAATATTTATCTACTAGATTTACATTCTTAAGTATTTGTAGATAAATGACATGATATTTGGGATCCATTTTAAAATACTTGAATCAAAGAGCAGTTATAGACAAAACAAAAATTGTTGAAGTTGGGTGACTGATACAAAAGAATTCTTTATACTATTTTCTCTACTTTTGTGAAAGTTTAACATTTCCACAATATAAAATTTTTAGTCATTGAATGTTTTCATTTATCAAAAAAACAAGAGTTTCAAATTGATGATTTTTATTATAATTACAAGTAGTTGTCAAGAGCATGTATTCTAGCAAATATTTTTGAAAAAAATAAATATATCTGATTATTCCCTTCAAGGTAAAGATGATATTTTTAAAAGTCAGAAACTATTCATTAAAAAAAAAAATGTGTTATGGAAACAGCATTGAGAATGTCTGGAAATGTTTTCATTGTTATATGATTTTGTAAATGAAAATGGTGTTTGTCTCTCATTAAAATTCTCATATCTGAATGTTTTTAAAAGTTGGAAACAGAGTTTTTAAGCTATTTTTAGAAAATCTTTCAGTGACAGATTATATTAGGTATTAAAAAATACTTTGCAAGGAGAACTGGTTTGTATCAAAGAAGATAGACATTAAAATAACATTTTAAAGATAAATTTCAGAATATTTTTGAGAGGGGATGAATTTACTAAAAGTGTATTTTCCCCATGGATCTATAGATATTTAGAAATATTTTTTTCAACTGTAACACCCATTTAAACTGTATTTATCAAGACCTTTAAATCACTATATCAAAGAGATTTAAAACAAAATTAAAAACATAATTAAGCACATTCAGTTACATGGCTAAAAATAAAAATTATTTTAGAGAAAGAAAAATATTTTTGGCATCAATAATAAAACAGTTATTGCATCCTTTCTTAATTTTTCATTTTATTTGTGGGTCATAAGATATGCAGTATATTGTCCAGTAGTGCCTGCATGCAATTTTTAAACATGGATTTCTATTTCTGCAAATATGGTGTACTAAATCACCTGAAAAGTCTTTTTCTATAGAATGCCTAGAAGAGGTAGATGTCATATAACAAATATCCTTTTAAATATATTGCCTTAAGCCCCAGAAAATAAAGGTGACAGTTGAGATTAAAATAAAAAATTTAAAAAAAATTAAAAAAAAAAGGAGAGATCTTAAAAGCTGAGTGGAGAGCGGGTAAGGGGGCCCTGTGCCAGCTCTTTGTAAACCCAGATCTTGTGATAATGCCTGTGTAGAAACAGGAAATGACACCACCATCTATGTGAATCAGACTCTTTGATGGGTAAAGTAGGAGAGATATGACCAGCATCCCAGGAAGACCACAAGGAAGCTTGTGCCTCTCAGCCTAGAGTGTAGAGAAAGAAAAAGTAACGTTGTCCTTGAGAGTTTCTAACTACAGTCATATCCAGTACATAGGTTTGTAACCAGACTCTATACTGAATTTTTGCTGCCTAGTAATCCTGGAATGCCCCAAGACAAGAAATCAGCATAACAAGTTGTCTCAGGCCAGTTGTATCCTTGGAATTCTGGCAGAAGCAAAAGCCATGCTTTGGAGAGACACGCCCTCCACTTAAGTTTTATAGGATCCTACAGAAAAAGTTTCACTGGAGATGTGCAAAAATATCAAAATCATGCAACACATGAAAAATATTTACTCATGACAGAAAGTCAACAGATAAAATAAGCAGAAGGTTTAGACCACCCAAGAACTTCACATAATAGAACAGTTGGAGAGTCTATAAGAAATCATTAAATTCATAAAGACAAAATCAAAAAGTCTTAAAATTTATAAAAAAGAAGGAAATAAAAACAAATGAAATACATAACATAATAAAATGTTTTTATTATGATATGTCAGGGTACCAGGGTGACTTACTTGGTTAAGCACTCAACTCTTGATTTCAGCTCAGGTCATGAGATCAAGTCCTGTGTTGGGCTCCTCACTGAGTGTGGAGCCTGGTTGGGATTCTCTCTGTCCTTCTCTCTCTGCCCCTGCCTTGCTCATGCTCTCTGACTCTCTCTCAAAATAAATAAACACTTTAAAATAACAAACATATGTCAAAGAATAAAAGAAAACTTCTAGAATTTGAAAATACAGCATTACAGTATAATTTATATGTAAAAATATAGACCTATGGGGGAATGCTGAAACATTTTTACTGTAGTGTTGCACAACCAAAATGTTTAGAGTTACCTAGTTCACAGAATTAGGGCAAGTAACAAAGTGTGGAGTAGACTGCGAATAAAAGCTAATGTAAAATGCATGACTTGTATAAAGAGGCATGGCTTATACAGTTCTGCCAATATTTGGCATGGGATATTTGGACACAGTGTTACTGCCATATATTGTTTTCTCATGAGAAATGGTAAATTCTAAATTTTTATGTAAAATTTAACAATTTTTAAATATTAGTAATGATTTCAAATCCTTCTTAAACACTATATGGACCTAAAGAAATTTAACAATGGCTACCACGTAGCACTTCTTATTTGAAGAGCTGGTCAAAGAGGAACTATAGAAAGAGAAAGAATGGTCAGAAGCCCAAGAATTGAAGCTGAGATTTTTCAGGTAGGAATGTGTTCAGTGTGGTAGGAAGAGAAAAGGGTAAGGGTTGAATTTATTCCACTCCATTTTGAAATGTGTGCGTTAGTGATTTTTAGAGAAAAGTTTTAGTGTTTGATAACTAAAAACACATGTCAGTGAACTGAGAAATAATTATTAATCGGGAAAATAGAGTTGACATGTATCATCTACATTAGGCTGGGAAAAGAGGTACTGACTCAAGGTCAGAAGAGGATTATTTGCTTATCGTGTGTGTGTGTGTGTGTGTGTGTGTATGTGTGTGTGTCTGTGTAAAGAAGGAAAGAGACTAGAGCATGCTTATAGTGTAAGGGCAAAGATCCGACGGGGAGAGAGAGAAAAAGGAAGTAATTTTTGAGGTAGATCAATTCCAAAGTACCGGTCTTCAGTTATGAGAAGAGCCCTTCTTCTCCAAAAATACAGAAAAGGATGGGCACTCTTATAAATATCTGTAGGAAGTGGTAAATCCATTTGGATCCTGATTACTTCTGTTTTCTTGATAAACTAGGAGACAAAATTAACAGTTGGTGAGGGTTAGGGATCATCCTTGAAGACTAGACACGTTTGCTGTATTGAGGGAAAGCTTTAAAGAGCAAAGAAGAATTGGAGAAAACGGGCACTGATGTAGACAAATCTGTTGTGAAATCTGAGGTAATTAAAACGAACCAACTACTACAAGGTTAAAAAAATCAAACAGTGAGGAATAGTATACCATAAAAATGACTCTTGACACAACTCTCCAATCATTATGTTTGTATACCTACACATATATTCCCTTAGAATCTTACCTCAAAAGGTAAACACTAAATAATTTATTGAATCTTATATCACTAAAACATGGTTTTTGCCTGTATAAATAATACACATATACCATTAACAATGGCATAAAAATTGCATTAAAGCAAGTAAGGTAAGTCCAAGAATAGAGTCAGGGTACTATGAAAATCCAAAGAACAGATCTGTAACTAAAACATATTGGAACAGAAAATACTTTTATAAAAATTGACGACTAAGCTGAAGACCAAATAATTAATATAATTTAGCAAGATGAGGTTTGAACACTTTTTTTCCCAGTCAGAAGACAAAGGCCTAAAAAGTCCTATTGGCAAGAGAAAGTATGATTTACGTGGTCAGACTCAGATATTGCTCCAAAGTCGCATGTTGCGTGTCTTCAATGCCTGTTAATGATTCCTTCATGTATTATGTTTCCAACAGAATGTTTTTATTGATTATCGACAGTGTATTAAGCACTGTGCTAGGAACTACAGATATAATGATGAATAAGCCAGGCATGATACCTGTCTTCCTAGAAGTTGGACTTATAGGGAGAAAATTAAATAAGCAGTTATAATCATGCATGTTAATCTCATAGTTTCTTTATCCCCTCAACTACAATGAGCATTTCTTCTACTCCACCCACTGAGATTCATCACCATCTCTGCCTAGATTCTCAGTTTGATTTAGCAGACTTTTTTATCCATTATTTTCCAATTATTTGACATTCTGCCACCTTCCTCACCCTACCATGCTCACAAACAATTTCTTAGATCCGTAGAAACAGTCATCCTACCAATTACTTCATTCCCTCCCAGTTGTTGTTTGGTCCTGGCCTCTCCTACTTCTCTGTCCATCTTGGGCTGCGTGGACTACAATTTAAATCACTCCCTCACTAGCACTTTCAATAACCATGAGTACTCATCCTTAGGCCTAATTGCCTAGTAAAAAACTGAATTGTAATTCAGCTTGAACTCTGCCATCTCATGTAGGAAGCTGAATGCAAGAAGACTTCACACAACCATGAAGATTTTTGTTAGAACAAATTTATGTTCTTTAACCTTAGCTGGATTCATGGCATAACTCACCAACCATAGTGTGGTGACACTATGTTGAAATATATTAATTTTCTATCTTAGAGTTCCTTTACCACGACTTTCTGTCTAATGAGCCAGAGTCACCCAGGAGCACTGTGATAAGTATTTTGCAAGGAGAAAAAATAAAATCAATATTTAGCCTTTTACCTTAAAATTGGGCTTTTGAAGCTCATTTATGAAAAAAATACAGCTGTGAAAATGAAGACTTATGATTTATAAAAGTAAGGATTTTTAGTAAGAAGACAACCACTAAAACCGTTTTGCAAATGAAAAAGCATAATTCAGTAACAGCCTGTCATATTATCAAAGGTAATTAGTAGATTAGGAAGAAAACAGATGAAGAGTTGGGCTACAGTGTGAATCACAAGGAAGCACAATGTGAGAATCGCTGTGCCTTGTGCTGAGGGATACCGTAAGCTCCTGGGGCTCTCTGGAGAAGGCACATGTCAACAGCTAACTGCATATCACCTCTCTAAGGTTTCACAAGCATCTGTGCTTTCAGACATCCCAAGATCATCCAAATACTCCCACTCTCACCCAATTCCAAAGCTCCTGATACCTATAGGCATCAAGGATCAGTAAGAGGGACTTTAGATGGCCAGAGAAGGCATGGAGGTATGGAAGGGAAAGCCCCCGGCACGTGTCTTTTCTTGGATTAAATGGAAACAGCTCAAGATTTCCTCCCAAATCCAAGAGAATAGGTAAATCCAGTCCTTCACTATACAGTCATAGGATCAGGCACATCGTAAATATCTATTGAATAAACACATGTGTAAATGAATATATGGAAATATGATGAAAGTCTAGTTCTAAAAAGTGATATTTGGGGAACTGACAGATGGTCAGGAGATGAATAAGATGAAGAAGGATAAAGGGGCTATAGCTGGATAACAAAACATCAGAGGAAGGTTTTATATGAGAGTGGAGGAAGAGCTGCTCTAGAAATTAACAGATTCCAGGTGTATGATTAGTAGGGGCAATTATTGGTATGGAATGAACACACATATAAGACATCTGTATGCACATAAATGAATGCATTTATTGAACCAACAGTAATGGGGAGTGGGGATAATGAAAAAAGGCAAGGATATGGAATAGCTATGCATTCATCTAATAAACATACATTGGACACAATATATTCCAGGCATCCAGTTAGCCTCTAGGAAAAGGCAACAAACCAAACAGATGTGATTCCTGTCCTCTCGTGACTTACCATCTATTGAAGAAAACTACCATTAGACAAATTGATTCAAGTTGTATTTATGCATAATGTTAATTGTGAAAATATCTGTGAGGTAGAACAGAGTGACATTTGAAAGCACTGTAAGGAAGTTGAGGAAGATTTCTCTAAGAAAAGGACCAATGAGCTCAGGCCGAAGGAAGGGAAAGGAGTTAGCCAGGCATAGAGAGTTCAGAACTTTCCATTTCTTTCGACCAAGGTTAAAACGATAATGTACTGGCAGGTGGAAAACAAGCTGAAGGAACTTGTCCCAGTCAGAGCAAATATACATATGTATGCATACATATACAAACACACATGCACATGCATGTATATATAATATGTTATAATGATAAATATAAATATATATCATGTGCCATATATAGCCTCATATACACATCTAGAAATGGGTTTATTAAGAGAATTCATTCTTATGAAAGGTAGTAGCTGGTGGAATAGCCCATGAGAAGCCATTATTTTTGCATCTGGTGCCAAGCAGGTAGATGGGAAAGAAAGATAGTGAAGTAAGTAGCAACAAGGACACACTGCAGCCCACAAGAGTGAGCTACAGCTCATGCTTTCCAACTGGAATCTTTTGTTCCTCTCACCTTCTCCAAGCGTCCACTGATGAATATTGGTGACCTAGAAAAAGCTGGCTCACTTTCTTACTGTGCCAAGCACACACCTGACCCAAGATTCATAGAAGTTGAAGGGCGATCAGGTGAGCGCTGGGGAATTTTCAGGTACAGCCGCTGCCACACATCAACAAGGTAAGCGGGGAGATTTGTGGGAATTTGCTTTGCGCGGCAATTCAGCTCATGCCCTGCACCAGTCTTCCAAAGACGAAATGAATGTGGCTGCTGCTTCGCATGTCCCCTTCGAAATCCCATGCATGCCCACAGGGATGCAGGGAGGGAAATTCTGAGAAATATATTTCCGGCTTAGATAAGCTGACACAATACAAATCTATAGTACTGATCCTTATTATTAAAAAACAATCTTCCTGGAGGTCTTTAAGGATAGAAGAGACAGTTGAATAACTCTTATTGCTAGGAACTGAAGGTGGGAAGATGAGAGACTTGGCCACGTGCCCTGCAGCTGGAATGAGAGCAGACTCAGCTATAAGACAAACAGACAGAGAATATTAAAGTTATAGTAATTCTAGTGTTAGAATGGAGGACGGCTCTGTGATCCAGATCTCTTACTAGGATGGGGTATTCTGTCAAATAGAGCTGACCAGGCTAGTCTCTAAAGGAAATGGGGGAAGAAGGGAACTAAAGACAACCATAATCACATCAATTTGATAAAGTTCATCTGGGGAATACCACAAAGAAATACAAGAGTTTTATGCAGCCAGATCATGTTTCCCGTAACCCCTCCAAAAATCCGTTCCTTCTTGAAGCATCTCTAAACTAACCCCACTTGGCTTTTCGTTTCAATCGCCCTAAAGTTCTTCCTGTCCACTTCCTTGAATACTGAACACTTACTAAATGTCTCTTTACGGCTGCGGGCTTCCATCTGGCAGATGTTTCTGTCACTCGGGTTTATAATTTTATAGGTCTACCTTGCGTCTTCATGGGGCTGTAACCTCCTCAAGAGCAGCACTGGGCTTCTTGTTCCTTTTATAATATTCCTTTGGATCTTACTCTCCACATGTGGGTCCCTCTGAAAATGTTATTGACTTCCTGATTAAAGGATTGTCCTATTTGGAGGAACTATTGGTCCAATCTGAACATTCTGACAAAACCTTGCTTTCAAACTGCTGAAACAATGTCATAAAAGGTAGTAGCCTTCTAGGTAAAAGGTACTTAAGGAGTTGTTATCATGGAAACTTATAATTTTGATGTGAGATATTCTTTTTTTTAACGTTTATTTATTTTTGAGAGACAGAGAGACTGACCCAGAGCAAGGAGTGGCAGAAAGAGAGGGAGATAGAATCCAAAGCAGGCTCCAGGCTCTGAACTGTCAGCTCAGAGCCTGACGTGGAGCTTGAACCCATGAACTGAGAGATCATGACCTGAGCCAAAGTCGGTTGCTTAATCGACTGAGCCATACAGCTGCCCCAATATGAGAAATTTAAATCCAAACTGAATCTTTTTGTTTGTTTTGGTTTATTATATCAGCACATCTTTATTATCATATTCTTTTCTTAAAGTTTGCACCCCTTTCCCAAAGAAAGTTTCTGTGAACTTTGCAAGAAGAAAGATCTGCCCCATTTACTCTGCCTGAGGTACTGCTGGTAAGTCTTACTTCTGGATTATCACTGGGTTTTGAACCTATTGCCACTTTCTCTATAAAGTCTTTCCTCCTTCTTCCCCATCAGATGTCAGTTCTCCTTTCTGATCTCATAGGATATAATATATATGCATATATTATATGTTCTACCTCTACTGAACTTCTTGCTCTGTATTCTGCATCCTGACTGGTACCTTTTCTATGTGGTAAACAGGCCACCATAGCTGGGCACTTGTGTTTGAATGAAGGGATGTTGTAAACCACCTACCATCACAGATCATATATGCTTTATCTCTGTACCTAGAGCCATCCGATTTTTTTTGAGGGATGACAAAAATGAGGATAATAAAGTAAACTGGATCCTGGGAAAACAAATGTCCTCCATCAAACCAAAATAGTAATGAATTAGATAGTTCCTGATCGCGGGGAATGCCAGGGGTAGGCGAGAGACATGTGTGCTGTTCCTGGTCTCAGCATATCTCATTCCATCGTCTAGTAGTTGTATAACCTTGAATTTGTGAATTCATCTCTCTGAGTTTTATTCTCTTTCGGATAGAAATATCACTACCAAGTTCATAATGATGTTATAATGGATACATAAGTTATCATGTAAAATAACTAAAATATCACAAAGCACTTAGGGGCTCAAAGCTTATAAATGTTAATTCCATCTATAACGCCCCTTTAACTTTTCTGTTCCCAGACAAATGCTAGTCATTTCTAAGCGCCCAACTCAAATCCCATTTTTTTCCTGAAAGTCAACCTCATATACACATGATTGCTCTTTTCTTTACAAGTCTAATGTACTTGAAATATTTCCCAATGTGTTTCAACTTTTGAAGAGGATTTCTTTCAATGTCAAAAGAGGTTTTTCCCCACATGATCATAATTGTTTTAAGAATTCATTAATTTAGGCAATGAATATTGACAAAAAAACCTATACAGGTAATTAAAATCACCATTAGTTACAACATCATTGCACATAAAGGAAAACTCTCTTTGTAAACGTATGCAATTGTGTATTTACTCAATAGTCATGCCTAGAACACATGAAGATTTATTGGCTCCGTGAAAAACTCCAAACAGTCATCACCCGGCTTCATCTCTCCATGTCTACCCTCCTTACTCTTCTCCTAAATCTATCTGTGCTAATATTATTGGGTCCACAGTTTGTTAGTAACTGAACTATATTTTTTCCACTGGTTAGTACCTGCGTACTTTATTTACACATATGCCCCATTTGTTTAATAATTATTTTTAAAATGTTGAATATGGATTTCATGATGGCAGTGAATTTATATAGTTTACTTCTTTGTCTACTCACTATCAGCCACGTGCGGTAGTGATGTTCAATAAATACTGAATGAGTGGATGGGTGGATGGATGGATGAATCTCCAATATATTTTGTCCTAAATATAAGAAATATAAGATTTTATTAGTTAAGATGGCCGACATCAAGAAAAGTATGTTCAAATTTGGATGAGCTGGGATAGGAATTTAGGGAGATACTCTAATTCTGACTCTTCGAAGAGCAAATGTCAAAGTGAGATTAATTGTGCCAGGATTTTATTGGGGAAATATTTGCAAGAGAGAATATGGAAGGAACCAGAAAAACCTAGGAGAATTGTCACATTGGGATGTGGGGTTAATTCCAAATGAAAGAGCAAGAAAAGGAAAGCTGGGCTGGAGGGAAGTATCCTAGATTGCGATATGGTAGAAGGAAAGTTTGGCGAGGCCAGTAGGGGGCTCCTCAAGCCAAAGGCGGAGGACAAAGGAGTCTCCTCTCTCCCGGAAGGGGGCCCATGCTTCCTTCAGGCTGCTCAGAGTCAGTGACTCTGTTAACGTCCCTGCGGCGCGTGTAGCAGTCACTGGCTGTGAGCAGCCTGAGGGAAGCCTAGCCTCAGAGCAAATGTGGCAATAGATTTCTGCGTGCAGCCTCTGGGGTCCGTCTGCAGGGTGTAGTCTCATGTATGTGACAGGTGGTTCGTGGTGGAGCACGCACCCAGTAAAATAAATTAATTCAGTTTACTATGCAAGTGGCTTACAAACATTTTCTTTGTACCTGCCACTGCCTGATATATGTGCATAATACCTGCCACTGTGCATGGACCTATAGACATACATTTTTGTGTGTGGGAAACCCTCCTTCCAAATACGAAGTTTTACTTTATTTTAACTCAGTTTAACTTACCTCAACTGTAATGTATGAATGCCAGGCTATTTATTCTGTGGATGTTTCCAGAAGACAAATTTTCTCTGAGCTTTAGTTTCTCTATGTAAAAAAATTATAGATAAGCCTGCCTGGTCTTTAGAAGTCTCTTACTTCTGGAGTGCCTGGGTGGCTCAGTCAGTTGGGTATCTGACTTCAGCTCAGGTCATGATCGCCTGGTTTGTGAGTTCAAGCCCCATGTCAGGCTCTGTGCTGACAGCTCAGAGCCTGGAGCCTGCTTTGGACTCTGTCTCACTCTCTCTGCCCCTCCCCTGCTTGTGCGCTCGCTCTCTCTCTCTGTCTCTCTCTCTTCTCTCTCTCAGAAATAATAAGTGATTAAACTTAAAAAAAGTCTCTTACTTCTATTGAAGGGGACTAACATTGTTGAATGCCTACTCAACTGGTTTGTACCATGAAATTTCAAAACATATTGTATTAAAAAAATCATTTGAGTAGTTATTGGAAGTGTTATTGTCTTCATTTGGACAGATAAGAATTCAGACAAACTTGCCCAAAGTCATAGACCTAGTAGTGGATCTAGGATTCAAAGTAAATCTGAATGAGTTCTTCCATGCTTTCTGAGTCAAAGAGAGAGAGAGAGAGAAGAGAGAGACTCAGGTTCCAGATTCCTCCTGTTAATCAAAAATAGTCACAGCTAGGGGCGCCTGGGTGGCGCAGTCGGTTAAGCGTCCGACTTCAGCTCAGGTCACGATCTCGAGGTCTGTGAGTTCAAGCCCCGCGTCAGGCTCTGGGCTGATGGCTCAGAGCCTGGAGCCTGTTTCCGATTCTGTGTCTCCCTCTCTCTCTGACCCTCCCCCGTTCATGCTCTGTCTCTCTCTGTCCCAAAAATAAATAAAAAACGTTGAAAAAAAAAATTAAAAAAAAAAAAGTCACAGCTACAATAGCAGTGGTTCTCAAATTTTAAATCACATAACAGCATTCAGGGAGCTAGATTAAAATGAGTTTAAATAAACGTACCCCTCTCACGTTGAATGCTGGATGAACCTTCAAATCTTCATTTGAAGAGGTCCTCGAAGAGATGATGATGCAGGTGGCCTGAAGGACCATGTCTTAGAAAATATGGGTGCAGTATACACTGCAGTTAAGTAGTAAGTAAATAAAAGAAACAGAAGACTGAGTTATTGCTTCAGGATAACAAAGAACAAAGCTAATAAGGACTATGAAGTTACCACAAGACTGTTCTACACACCTTTACCCTACTCCCCATACATATACTTTCAACCTTTTTCTTCTGAAATTGCTTCCAGATATCTACCCTAAGGAAATAAAAACTGATTCATGGAAGAAGCGTTTACATAAAAAGCTTATCATGATTGTTATATGACATATTACGCTCATTTTATATCATAACAATCCTATATAGTATTCTAATTCAATTTATCCCTATATTTCATATGTAATAAAAATACTGGAAGAATGTACATCAACTTATTAAGGATGGTCGCTCACCAGTCATGGCATTATAGGAATTTTTATTTCCTCTGTAACTTCCAGTGATTTCTAAATGTTCAACAAGGCGCACGTATGACCTTTGTATTAAGAAAAGTTCTTTAAAAATTTGTTAAAATTTCTTTGACAAGTTTTTCTGAGTATTTGAATGTACAGTGTACAATCCTGAAACATCAGAGCAGCATACTTGACAGAAAGTTTCACTGACACGTATATTCAGACAAAGGAGTTATTCCAATCTACAGAGATAATCAAACAGTGACATTGATTTCTACAATGTTTTTGAAAATAAGTTCATTTTTCTTCTACAATATGCTCTGATTTAATGAATATTTAACTATGTGTAACGAATACAACTAATTACAGTAGTTTTCCTATAAGGTTATTAAAATACTAACCGGAGTGTCTTGGGAGAATTCTCAATGCCCATTTCTACATCAAATACTTTTTTTTCTATCATTGTTTTCCAAAGAGCACAGTCTGTTTTTGAGATCTAGTAAAGAATTTTCTCAGTGGAGAAAAAAAAATGGCAGATTTCATTATTTTGATGTTTCCTTTTTAATTTGCATCCTTAAAGAAGTGTTACTTCATTCCAATTCATGAGTTTACTCGTTTGCATTAAGTTCGATGTGTCTAGAATTTCATGACAGTGCATTTAAACTATTCAGTCACATCTACCTCTTCTGGGAAATTTTGACATCTTTCTGTAGTGTGCTTGTAAATTTTTTGTGGTTTTCCCTTTCAAATTCGGTAATAGATCATCAAGCCTTTGAATATGGTAGCTCTGGCAGTTGTCAAAGCAAAAAGCCATATATGTTTCCAAATATAACTGATGTTTTTCCAGTGAAACGCAAGTTTCTATTTAATGAAGAGTAAATTAATCACATTATTTTTTCTGTATTTCAGAGGAGTGAATTACTACAATTAAATTATTCATGTAGATTAGATCATTTAAACAGTAACAGCTATAGCATTCAGAAATATATTAAGAAATCTATTTGGAAATTTAAATCCTAGAAATATAATTGAGAAGCATCTTCCCCAGAGGAAATACATGAGCACCAAATAAGATTAGAGTACTTCTAAATAATGGAGATTCTGATAATTATTTCTCCAACCTGAATATTTCCAAACTGAATAGTAAACCCTGAAAAGTGATAGTTATTTATTTTATTTCTGATCTTATCTATGCACGAACACCTTCCTTCATTATTTGATATTCATTAAGTACCCACACTAAGTTAGACTTGTATCAGTCATACCTGCAATATAACCATGTTGGAGCACCTGAGCATAGGTCAAAACCATCCAGTATCATACACATACGAATGAGATATTGTACAGTTCTTTAGTAGCCATATAGCCTTTATCTTCCCCTCTGTTTTGGTTTGTTTTCAGGTAAGAAAAAGAGATCTTGCACTTTCTGAATAAGATAATCTTGAGCCTATATACTATATTTTATTTTATCACCTATGTATATGTGAAAAACTTATTTAACCTGAGTTCCAATTTCCTTATACACAGAAAAGAAAATAATATACACCGCTTTACTGAATTGTTGAGAAGATTAAATTTAAGTTTTGTAAAGTACTCATGCAAAATGAATATATGCAAGGATAATTAGGATCATTTTTTTGTATTAGCAAAGATTATACACAGTCCAAATATACATCAGTAAGAAATTAATAACATACATGCAATAAAGTATTACATAGCCATGAAAAAGAAAAAACTTACATATTGATATCAAATTATCTCCAATATAGAATAGCATATGAAAAAAAACATGCCAGAAGAATGTTTGTAATACACCAATGGAAATCATTTTTTTAATGTTTATTTATGTATATTGAGAGAGAGAGAGAGAAAGTTTGAGCAAGGGAGGGGCAGAGAAAGAGGAGGAAAGAGAATTGCAAGCAGGCTCCACGTTCAACATGGAACCCCAAGTGGGGCTTGATCCCATGACCGACCACAGGATCATGACCTGAGCTGATATCAAGAGTCGGATGCTTAACCAACTGAGCAACCCACATGCCCCTAAAGGGAATCATTTATTCAAGAATTTTGCCTTCAGTCTATTTTTCATGTGTGAAACCTCTAATATGTTAAAATGTATTCATTTCTTTAAGGCATTTTTGATAGTTTTAAAATTAGAAATAATTATCTAAAGTCCACACCATATTAAAATATTGATTTACCAAAAATATTGTTTATATTCTTTTTACAGTCACTTCAGTTTAATATCTGAATATTCTGAATATGTCAGGGTTCTTATAAAAATTGCCATTATCATGTAATTATAAACTTGAGACTATATAAAATATAATTCTCCAGAAACACTTATTTGGGACTTCTACAAATTGGTTACTTGACACAATGGGGCCATTCACACTTATCATGTAACATCAACCTTAAGAAACTTTTGAAAGCATTTGCTAAGAAGAATGGCTATTTTAGAGGTACTGGTGAGAATTATGCAGATTAATTGTTCATACTAGGTAAGAATAAACCCTTAGACTATGTGAATTGATTAGATGATTAGACCAATCTAGATAAATTTCTAATTTTCCAGGTGCTAATCTATGTTGTATATGGTCAATTATAGCAAATTATTTCATGCCAAGAAAAGTAGGTAAACAGGGCAGGGAAGACTGTAGCATTTAGGGACTGTTTGCCCTTAGTTTGAGAGATTGAGGGATGTTTCTCAAAAGTAGTTTGACATAAAATTACTAACTAAAACCTGCAGACGTCCCAACATATTCCTTTCTTCAGTCTTTAAAAATTTTAAGATTTCATATTTTGAACAAAAGTGCAACTTCCAACTTCTTTGCCATATTAAATACAAAAAAGAAAATAATTTTTCTGAAGTTTTATTTCATCTCTTTTTTTCCCATATGCCAGCTTTTCAGGTAGCTTGGTAAGTTCAATTTTTTCTGGAAAAATTCTTGGAACAAATTTGAATATTTTCAGAATCAAGTAGCACTTTTACTATGTGAAATTACTTTAAACATTTTTTTAGCACAGAAATGTTTCACTTTAAGGATACTAGATTGGGCTGCCTGGGTGGCTCAGTTGGTTGAGCGTCCAACTTTGGCTTAGGTCATCATCTCACAGCTGGTGAGTTCAAGCCCTGCATCAGGCTCTGTGCTGATAGCTCGAAGCCTGGAGCCTGCTTTGGATTCTGTGTCTCCCTCTCTCTCTGTCCCTAACCCACTCACACTCTATCTCTGTCTCTCTCAAAAATAAGTAAACATTTTTTTAAAAAAGGACACTAGATAAAATACCAAAGGTACAGAAGAGATCATTTGCAATATGTCTTATTCGAGAAACAAGAGGATTTAGTGTCATACAAATATGTTCTCCATAAGATGACTTAAAAATGTTTATTTATTTATTTTGATAGAGAAAAGGAGAATGTGAGTGAGGAAGGGGCAGAGAGAGAGGGAGAGAAAGAATCTTAAGCAGGCTCCACACTCAGCGTGGAGCCCAACACAGGGCTCAATCTCACAACCTTGAGATCATGACCTGAGCCAAAATCAAGAGTTGGTCGCTTAACCAACTGAGCCACCTAGGTGCCCCAAAATGACTTTAAATATTGGGTTGCTAGGGTATATTTAAAATAGGGTGCCTGGGTGACTCAGTTGGTTGAGTGCTGGACTCTTGATTTTGGCTCAGGACATGATCCCGGACTTATGGGATCAAGCCCCGGCTTCTGTGCTGAGTGTGGAGCCTGCTTAGGATTCTCTCTCTTTCTCTCCTTCTGCCCCTCTCCCCAACTTACACGTGCTCTCTTGCTCTGTCCCTCTAAAATTAAGAAAAATTCTTTAATTAAAAAAATAAAATAAAGGAAAGTAAAATAAAATAAAATTTATTATGCACACTCTTGGTTTACTCATTTATTGGGGTTAAGTATATGAATAAATAACCATGCCATTTAAGGAGGGAAATTTGTTTCCCATAAATTAGTCAACTCTACCTTAATATAATATAATATATATATATATATATATATATATATATATATATATATAAACTTAACATATATATATATAAACCATACATATATATATGGAAACTTTTGTTTTAAACACATATTTGAGGTAAACTGTGTTTTTTTTCAAGTTTATGTATGTATTTTGAGAGAGAGAGAGAGAGTATGTTCTCAAGTGCGTGTGTGATCAGGGGAGCGGCAGAGAGAGAGAGGGAGAGAGAATCCTAAGAAGACTGTGCGGTCAGCTCAGAGCTGGTGGTGAGGCTCGATCTCACAAATATGATCAAGACCTGAGCCGAAAATGAGTTGGATGCTTAACCGACTGAGCAACCCAGGGGTCTTGAGGTACACTGTGTTTTTTTTTTTTTTTAATAACACACTGTGTGTTTAATATAGTTGTCTTTTCTTTCTGTTTATTGTAGGTGTGTGTGTTTCCTAAAACGTGTGATTGAAAGAGAAAGTCTAACTAGACTCCATTTTCATATATATATTGAGGAAGGCACTAAAATTTTTCAGATGATTCATTTGGAAGATTTCTCACTTTTGCAAGCAAAAAATAGTTTATTTTAAGATCTCTGTAGCATTCTCAACTCATTTGGTAGTGAAAGAGCTTTGGAGAGAGACATATTCTCTTAAAGAAAGTCAGTTCTACCAAAATGTCCAAATGTGTTCATCGACCTTATAAATAAAGCTAAGATAGAAATAAATAAATTTGAAAAATAAAGCTAAGATAGAACAATGATTTGAAAAAAGGGTATTGGTAGTTGTAGGATGAAATCTGTATGAGTATTGAGGAACCAGTAAAACTTCTAGAGGCCAAATGCTATTTTGAAAGACTCCTTGAAAATGAAACAAATGCCTGTTTCACGTACTTTAAATATATAATGTAGAGAGAAGTACACACTATCATTTAGCTCCTTTCTGGTTAACTCCTCTTAAAGCTGCAGATGTTTGATGAGGAATGTAAGTTCAGTTTAATACTCGGCTAAGCAAACCATAATGGATATAATACACTAGATTTTGGATTATCTACAACTCCATAGCAGACAACTGAAAATTTATATGCTACAAAATATAGCACTGTATTTAGTTGTTTCAGAGTTACAGAAACATCACTAGCTCTCCTAATTGAGGTAACCAGGTGATTCCCTGGAGAAATTGTTAATTGTGGAGGATCTACAGACAGGAGGGTGTATTTTACAAACGCATCCTTAGAGAACATCTACGATGTCTCATAATATAATTGATTGTAATAAACTATATTTCAAACATGTTGCAAAATCCAAGGGAATGCTTTAGTAGTCAAAACAGAAACATTATTCCAAGAAAAACGAATCTTCAAACATGTTTCATATGAAGGCACTACAAAATATATCCTTCTAATATCTCAAATCTCTAGAAATTCAAAATCCCATCAGGTTTCTTAGAGTTGCGGAGAAAAGCTATTAACTTTCATTTCTTTTCAAGACCGTGTATTTGTGTAGGTCACTTTTTAATTTAAACTGCTTACCTAACCTATAAAATGCAGTTAAACTGAGCAATTGTTATCAATCACGACTCTAGAAATGTAACCTTTACTTTTATTTTTATTACTTGTTCAAAATGTAAAACTTTATTCAAATGTCACATTTTCCCTACCCTCCTTTTCATGAAAAGAAAAGCTGTTTTACTAAATAGTATAAAAACTATCTATCAATGCTTATTATTGCTGAAACTGTGGGAAGCTTTACTCTAAATTTCAAAATGCACAGTAGCCTTCTGTTGTCTATTTACCTATAAAATGTGGTCTGTACATGTTGTTTCGCTCTTGTGGAAACCATTGTAATCACAATGTATACCTGAAGTCTAAAACACTAATTAATAAAATATTTGCAGAGAAGATGTTTAACACCTTAATACTGTAGAGTTTTCCTGAGGCAGATACCTAAAGTAAAGTAGAGATATGTTTCTACCTTCTGAGGACAGATTTTCAAGTTGCATGATTTAAAAATAATATGTTGTTATAAAGAAAGCATTATTCAATATCCAAATCCAGAATCATTTACAAACATACTATAATAAAATGCCTTCAAATTCAGAATAAACATTCAGGTAGTATGAATATTGATTTTAAGATGCATAGGAACAAAAATAGAACATTCTAGTAGATTTTTAAAAATAGGAAGATTATTTTTTATGACCCAGAGCCAGAAAGAGGTGAAGCAAAATTTTCAGAAAAGATGAAATTTGGAGCTAAGAGAGTCTAAGAATCATTGATTCCGTTGAAGACACCCAAAAATAACAAGTATGATCTCCTTAGAACATAGAATTTAGAAGTTTCTTGTCAATACTAAAAACTTCACTGTAATGCGCATTGTACAATCTAGTTTAAGTGTTATCACTGGCCATTTCTCTTTACTTTTCATAAAAATACATTTGCAAAGGAAAGGACTCCACATCTTACAGTTCCATCATGCAGACTATGTCTACGCTAAAGAAAAAAAAATGTTCAATTTCTTTAAAATAAGTACAAGAGTATCAGTCAACTATTATCTATATTGGAGGGAATTCTTGGTTATCCAGTTTGTATTCAGTAAACGTCTTTCTATTAACTACCCTTTTATTTTACAAATTTTTAATTTAAAGTCTACTATGTGGCACTTGGAAGTCCACAATGAACAAAAGAGACTAAAGTTCCTATCTCAAGGAGCTTATATTTTAGTGGGGGGAAAGGAACAGAAAGTGTTGAGGATGGGATGGTTCAAACTTTAACCACTAGGTCTCTAGGGCTGATGTCACTGAGAAAGTCATGTTTGAGTAAAGATCTGAAGAAAGTGGGGAGCCAACAATGTGGATATCTGGAGGATCTGGTCAGAAGGAACAGTAAGGGCGAGGATCCTGAGTCAGAGACCTGGCAGTATTTTTGGAGGAAAACTATAGAGGCCACTGTGGTTGAAGCTGAGTAAGAGAGGAGAGTAGGAGACAGGCAAGGGCACCAGATTGTCCAATGATTTATAGATTCTTATAAGGTTTATGCTTTCTCTTTGAGACAAGAAGCTATTGAAGAGGAGCAGGATAATTAACTTTGTATTTAAAGGATTACTTTTGGGGCTGGGATAAGAACAGATTTCAAGAGACCAAGTACTGAAGCAGAAAAATGACTTAAGAGACAACTGAACTAATCTGGGTGAGGACAACAAAAACTTGGACCAGAATGATACTAATGGAGTACTGTGAAGTATTTGAATGTTTAAACATATTGTGGAGATGGGACCAATGAGATTTCCAGATGATCTAGATGAAACAGGTGGGACAAAGAAAGCAGTCAAGGAGATTTTTTGACGGGTGGTAAGAGTCATTAGCATACAGATTATATTTAAAGCCATGAAAACTGATAAAGTTACCAATGATATAGTGTGACAGAAAAGAGAAGTTGTTCAAGGACTAAGCCTTGCTTATTCTTTTGCAGGTTCAAGAGAGTAAGGAGAAATATCAGGGGATAAAAGTGCTTGATTGTTTCAGTACCTAATAATATAGTTTATAATTTACATTATCCAGGAAATAATTCATTAATTATTTTTTGGCTTTGTTGATTAATTATTTGAATAAGTTGGCCAAGTGGAAAAATCTGTATTTTATTTATTTTTTAAAATTTTTAATTGTTTATTTTATTTATTTTAAAAGAGAGAGAGAGCAGGGAAGGGGAAGAGAGAAAAGGAGAGAGAGAATTCCAAGCAGGCTTCACCTGTCAGAGCAGAGTCCAGCGTGGGGTTTGAACTCACAAATCATGAGATCATGACCTGAGCTGAAATCAATAGTGGGGCACTTAAGTGACTGAGCCCCCCAGGTGTTCCAAAATCTCTATTTTAAAATGAAAAGCAATCTTAGTCTACTAGGGAGACAGACACGCAGACTGATGATCATACGACTACAGCATGGTGCTGAAGGAGCTGTGATAGAACTATAAACAATGTGTGGTGAGGACAGAGTGATTTGTCTTAATTAGACTGGGGATTTTGTGTAAGCCATATTTGGTAAAGTTGATTTGGACTGTTTTAAAGGAGTTATCAGTTGTTTAATGGGCACACAATATTTAATGAACAATAACACCATGTGCAATAGTTTAGAAACATGAAATAACCGATCCTATGTCTGAAGTAACGTATACATGTGAAGGAAGATGGCAAAAATGAGAATAGAAATATAGGTAGAGCCTACAGTTAGTGGAAGATTTTTTTTATCCTTAATCCATTTTGAGTTTATTTTTGTGTATGATGTTAGAAAGTGGTCCAGTTTCATTCTTTTGCATGTGGCTATCCAGTTTTCCCAGCACCATTTACTGAAGAGATTGCTTTTTCCCCATTGTATAGTCTTGCTTCCTTTGTCATAGATTAATTGACCACATAAACATAGGTTTGTTTCTGGGCTCTCTCTATTCTGTTCCATTGATATAAGTGTCTATTATATGCCAGTGCCATACTGTTTTGATTACTACAGCTTTGTAGTGTATCTTAAAATTCCAGAATTAAGATACAGCTTTGTTTTTCTTTCTCAAGATTGCTTTGGAATTTCAGGGTTTTTTGTGGTTCTGTACAAATTTTAATGTTATTTGTTCTAGTTTTGTGAACAATGTTGTTGGTATTTTGACAGGGAATGATTTGAATCTGTAGTTTGCTTTGGGAAGTGTGGACATTTTAACAAAATTAATTCTTCCAATCCATGGGCATGGAATATTTTTCCAATTTCTTGTGTCCTCTTCAATTCCTTTCATCAATGTTTTATAGTTTTCGGACTTGAAGCCATAAAAATCCTAGAATAATTACACAGGCAGTAATTTCTCTGACACTAGTCATAGCAGTACTATTCTAAATATGTGTTTCGAGGCAGAGGGGGGAGGCAAAATTAAATTATTGGGACTACACCAAAATAAAAAGCTTTTGCATAGCAAAGGAAACCATCAACAAAACAAAAAGGCAACCTACTAAATGGGAGGAGACATTTGCAAATGACATATCCCATAAGTAGTTAGTATACAAAATATATAAAGAACTCCACATTAAAAAACTAATTAAAAAAATGGGCAGAGGACCTAAAAAGACATTTTTCCAAAAAAGACATTACAAATAGCCAATAGATATGAAAAAATGCTCAACATCACTCATCATCAGGGAAATGCAAAGTGAAACCACAATGAGATATGACCTTACACCTGTCAGAATGACTAAAATAAAACAGACAAGAAATAACTTGCCGGTAAAGATGTGGAGAAAAAGAAACGTTTGTACACTATTGGTGGGAATGTAAATTGGTACAGTCACTATAGAAAACAGTGTGGAGGTCCCTCAAACAATTAAAAATAGAAATACATATGATCCAATAATTCTCCTATTGGGTATTTACTCAAAGAAAATGAAGACATTTATTTGAAAAGATACACATATCCCTATGTTTATTGAAGTATTATTTACAATAGCCAAGATATGGAAACAACCCAAGTGTCCATCGATAAATGAATGGATATGGAAGAAGTGGAATATTACATAGCCATAAAAAGGGATAAGATCATGCTATTTGTGGCAACATGTATGGACCTAAGGGTATTATGTTAAATGAAATAAGTCAGACTAGGAAAGATAAATACCACATGATTTCATTCATATGTCAAATCTAAAAAAAATTAATAAATAAACAAAAAGCAGAAACAGACCTATAAATATAGAGAACAAACTGATGGTTGTCGGAGAGAAGGAGATGGGGAGATGGGGAATATGGGTGAAGGGAAGAGGGAAATACAGGCTTCCAGCCGTGGAATGAATAAGTCTTGTGAATAAAAGACACAGCATAGGGTTAGTCAGTGGTATTGTAATAGCGTTGTATGGGCAGAGATGGCAGCTACATTTACGGTAAGCATAGCATAATGTGTAAACTTGCTGAATCACTGTATTGTATACCTGAAACTAACATAGCATTGCATGTCAGCTATTTTCAAATATAAGAATTAAAAAAATATATCCTTAAAATTTTGGTGACCATGGATTTGCACTTTTTAATTGAAGACAGCTTTATTGATGTAAAATAGGTATCAAATAAACGGCCATACTTATCATGTATAACTTAACTAGTTTTGACATAGTATGCACCCATACATCCATGGCCACAATCAAGCTAATAAACTAATCACTTGGCCCAAAAGTTTCCTCTCACCCTCTATAATCCTTCCCTCACACTCCTTTCCAACATGTTTTTAGAATATCACAGTTTGTAGGATGGCTGAATCAGTCAGGATTCTCCAAAGAAACAGAACCAATCAGATATATGAAGATATATTCATATATAAGGAGACTCCTGTTACCGTGGGAGTTGTGAAGTCCTATTACCTGCTATGTGCTGTGCAAACTGGAGAGCTAGGAGGGCTGGTGGTATGATTCAGGCAAGGTGTGAGAACCCAAGTGACGGGGCTTCTGGTGTAGGCCCTGGCGGTCCAAGAGCCAGGAGCTTCAATGTCTGAGGGCAGAAGAAAATGAACACCGCAGCTAGAGAGAATTTGCCCTGCCTCTGCCTTTTGTTTTTATCTGTGCCCTCCAAAGACTGGATGTCACCTGCCCACACGGGTGAGGGTGGATCTTCTTGACTTAGTCTAATGATTCAAATGCTAATCTCTTCCACAGATGACTTTACAGACACATTCAGAAATAATGATATCCGGGTATCCCTTAGTCTAGTCAAGTTGATGCATAAAGTTACCATCGCAATGACAGACGGATATCAGGAATTAAGTGTATGGTAGGATGAACGGTTAGAAAATTTTACAGCCTTTGGGGCAAGAAATGAACATTGTCTTTGGAACTGAGGGAATAGAAGATGAGTTGGAGAAAAGTGTCTGCATTTAAGAAACATTCAGAAGGTGGAATATGCACATTTGGGAAATAATACCGTATGGAAGAAAAGAAATACAGAGCAATTCAGGAGTCCGGATTTCTAACCAGATGGATCAAACACGGAGCAGGGAAGGAGATGTTTGGGGTGAATGAGCTGAGTTCATTTAAATAATTTGAAGAAAAACAAAAAACAGAAACAAAACAAACAAAAATGGGCTGAGTTTAGTTGTAAACGTGCTAACTGTAGGTTGCTTTAATGACTTCTAACTAAAGTCGCGTGGTAAACGGTGCAGATATGTTGGGCCTGCAGTTCAGCAGAGTCCATGGCTATAGACACCCATTTGGGACGTTTTCAAATAACCAGCGTCGGAACAGTGGATTCAGATGGGATTGTCCGCGGTGAGAAGAGGATGCAGAGAATACACGTCAGAAGCTGGAGGATGCCCCAACATGACAGGGCTTCGCAGCCAAGAATTTTTCTGTTCTCGGTGATTGAGGAGATAGCAAATCCCTCGCGTGAACGCTGCTTCCATTTCTGCCATTTCTGCCACCCTCCAATACTCTCCCATTACTCCAAAAAAAAAAAAAAAAAAAAAAAATGTCCATTTCCTTTTTTTGTGCGTGTCAGAAGTGATTTTTTGTTATACAGCAGCAATTTCCAAACTTCTGCCTTTCCACATTTCCATTCCCTTTTTCTTATAGATACAGCAATGGTTTCAGAGATGTCAACCAAATGTAGGCTCATTCACACATGAGAATGCTAAGGAAGGATATCCTGGAGCATGACTTCCTGAGATAGGCGCCCATGACACCCCTCCATCCAGACACACACTTAGGAGGGAACCTTAAGTGACACCAGTGATGCCTTAGGTTTTTCTTTCATTTATGGGGAATACGTTATCTCTTTCACAGAACCTACATACGACCTATATAGAGTTTATACATTTTTTATACGTATCAACTTTTGCAAAATTCAATAAAGCAATGAAGCCTAATATATATAGGAATAAAACAAAATAAATAGGATGCTATTTCCATGCTAAACTGATCATGAGCAATTTAACTTTGCACCTTCAGTATTTGATAAATAGACCAGGCCAGCCAATGGTTCATGGAATATAAATGGCTTACGGTATACTTCCCTCAGCCCGCTATAGTCCTTTTCAGCAATTAGGTTTGGCTATTTTGGGCAATTCCCTGTGACAATTTTATTTGAAAGCTCAGACTGACAGAACACCTCATCTCTGCTCCCACATTTACTTTGGGGTTTAGGATACAGTGATTCCATTCACACTAAATATTCAGACTTGTCACTTTAAAATATGCGCGTGGCGGCTCTGCTTCTCTTCTGCTCTGGAACGGAAGCCTTTCAAAGACACATCAGAGTGGAAGCAGTCAAGCAAGCATATTTTAAAGTGACAGGTCTATATCCAAACTCTATGGTCTTAATGAAATCTTTATTCTAAAAACTGAACTTTTTAACTCCACTAGAGCCACTGTGGTCTCCGGCCTTTCTCCGTTAATCATTTCCAAATCAAGTTCATGGGCAGGAGAAATATCTCTAGGGTCCTCCCGAGATGTGGCTGAACTCAGCCATCAGTGGAAGCAGGCACTTCTGAGCGCACTGAAACCTTTTTTCAAATATCTTAGGCTGCAACTTTGGAGAGCCTCTTTGGGTTTCAGTTTTTATGAGGAAGAAAGACAGAATGCCAGTTTGCCAATAGAAGTTTTCAAAGGCTCTTGCATTACTAAATCATAAACAATGTTCAGTGTGGAGCCTGGTGGATATTTGTGCAATTATTACATTTTGGCACAGCGCAATTAGCTTGGCAACATTTGCTTGTGAAGACCATGGTCGCTAACAGCAAAGGATCGCAGGTCAACTGCGTGATTCACTGCCAAAACTGCCTGGACACTGCTTGCGTGATGTTTGGAACCAGTCCAGGTATTTAGTCCCTAGGGAAGTTTGCATAAATGATGCTTATCCTCAAATTGACCTCAACATTTTAAAACTGTGGCAATGGAAATGGTTAATCCGAGACTTTTCCTAATTGAATTTTTGCCAGTTGCCAACTGCAATGCTTTCTCTTTCTTGCTTAACACGGATCACATGCATGAGCTTCCCCAGTGCATATATGGCCAGCTATCATTTGGAGTCGCAACCAAACATTTATGTCAAGAGTGTAGAACTAACTCAAATGCAAAGGCGGTTGAAATCACAAGGGTCAGGCATTATAACAGTCAACTCACTTGCATAGTACAATGTTCTGAGTTTACTGCCCAACACTCAGTCTAGAGGATGGACACGAGACTGTTGTTGACAGTCAAATAGCTAGAAGAGGGAGATATAATTTGAATCACTAATAGATTGAGAAGGTCTCTAGACACCGTGACCCGTCTCGTCTGCATTGCATATTGTCACCGTAATAATATATTTCTCATTAAGAATAAGAAGTCTTCTTTTTGTTATAGAACTAATATAGCACAGAGGCCAAGCATGTGAGCAGTAGAGCAAGACCTCCAGGAGTTAAATTTTTGTTCTCCCACTTTCTAATTGTATGATCATGATCAAGTTACTCCCTGTGCCTCAGTTTCTTCATCGATAAGATGGATTTTGTGTGTGTGTGTGGCCCTAGGTGTAAAGGATTGGAATAGTATCTCACACGTTGTAAGTACCATGTGTGTGTTAAGCTATTTTTATTATTGCTTAAGGATCATTTTTTGTTTGTTTCATTCCACAAACCCTTAAGAGGCAAAAACAAACCTACATTGCCTGCAGGTAAGAAATAGTTTACATAAAAAGGGCTGGATCTGAGTATCTCATTTGGCTTATTTTATAAGGTTGCTATGAGACTTCATCATTGTAAATACAGTACCGGGTCTGAAATCTGCTAATGATAAATAGTCTTATCAGTAGTGCTATTGTTGTTGTTAATGTTTTCTGCATAACCTAAAAATGCACCCCAATATTAATGAGGAATGGATTTCATTTCATTTTTTTAAGTTTATTTATTTTGAGAAAAGAGAGAGAGAGCAGGTGAGCATGTGAGCCAGTCAGAGGGAGAAGGGGCAGAGAAAGAGAACTCCAAGAAGTCTATGGCTGTCATCACAGAGCCCCATGCAGGGCTCGAATTCACAAATCGTGAAATATCCATGATTTAAAAACAACATTTCTGGCCAAAACTGCTCATACAAAAATGATCTAGTCTTCTCTCAACCTAGGCTATCGGTCCACTATCAGCTATCCCCCAGATCTTTCCGATAGATTAATTATTCTTGCACCTTCTGCCCTTTTCTCCTAAAGTCTATTCCAAACATAGTAGGCAAAGAGATCTTTATGAAATCCAAGTCAGATCATGTCACCCGTGTGCTTAAACTCTTCCAATGACTACTATAATAAAATCAAAGGATAAGTATGCCCGAATAATATTCTAGAATAAAATCAAATAATAATAATTAAATTAAAAATGGTATCACAAAATAAAACCAATGTCCCCCAAACGCCTCCTAGGCCCTCTAGATTCTCCAACCTCACTTTACTAACATTCTGACCACATTTCTTCAGACCACTCTGCCCTAAAGATATTGGCTGCCTTGCTATTTTTCAAACATTCCACCAGCCTTCCACCTCAGGCCTAGGCATTTGTGGCTTCTTCTGCCTGGAACGTTCTTCCTACAGATAGCCATAAGTCTCCCCTTTGGTCCTGGTTTCATTTTCTTCACAGCACTTATCACCGTGGGTCATTCCATATATTTATTTATTTGTGTAATATCCACCTCCTTGCACAAAAATATAAGCTCCACGAAGGCCTGAATTTTGTCTGTTTTTCTATACAATATTCCCAAATATTTCCCGAGATTGAAGTACTGAAAACAGAATCAGAGGAGGGAAAATTTTCGTGGGTGTCATTTTATGATGAATCTAGTATTCTGGTTTTGGAAGAATGGACTTCACCTTTTTGGCAAAAAGAAACTGTTGAATGACGTGGAATCTTTTGGAAGGCAGAAGTGAAATCTTTGAACTTTCTGCACCTTCAGGGCCAACCACCTTTCTTTTCAGGTGAAGCTTCACCCCAATATTATTCCCAGGTACACAAGCTCTGAAGAGGAAGCTAAGCTACAGCTAACTGGGTTCACGAAGACTTTAATGTTCTATAATAATATCCAACATGGCCTGATGAACCTTACCAGCTCCTTTCACTGGCTACTAGGAAACCACTGAAGCATAAGAAATTGAAATCATTGCTATTTACATATTTGAATCAAGAATGAGAAATTAAAAGTCATAAGTTAACATAATTTTAAAATGTAGTAAGCCTGTTTTTGTCACTGCTGACCAACATGAAAAAACAATTTGCATATTACAAAGATAACAGACCTGCTATGCAGTAAACTTCTGATATTTTCAAGGAAACAATAATAAACACATAATTTTAGTTACAATGCTGACTTTGTCATATATGACACATAAAATATGTGAAACCAAAGTCTGCAAACAAGGGCTGTGTATGGGTTTCTTGCAGTAACAAAAGTATATGTCAAGTAGATGGTGAATATATAGCAGTTGTAACCCAGCAGGCAACCAAAATTCAAGGTGAGATTCTAGGAATAGATGAGGCATTTGTCCTCTCTATGAGCAGAGAGCTATGAGTTACAAGAATTATGGAAATGTTACTTGCTTTCATAAAATATCAAACTACAAGAAATACTCCTACAGTGTGTTGGTAAACTTCCTCAGTTATTTGGTTCATTATTTTCAAGGTCAATATTGAGTGGCCTCCTGACCTTGACTCATTAATTGCCTCCTCATATAGTAGATGTTCAGTCAGACAGGTACATTTCTTAGATTCCAAAAGAAAAGGTAAATGAGAGCTGTATTCATGAGGGGCTACACTGTAACTTGCATAACTAATTATCTTTCATACTTTTTGCCAATCACGAGCTGCAGTACATATGATCCTCACATTTCCTTCCACTCCTGTCAAAGTAGCAATCCAATTCTATAATTTTGTATTTAGAGATAAGAATTCTACAAAAGAAAAAGTGATTT
The DNA here is from genome assembly GCF_046562875.1 of Panthera onca. Lineage (NCBI taxonomy): Eukaryota > Metazoa > Chordata > Mammalia > Carnivora > Felidae > Panthera > Panthera onca. Next base: position 152,219,862 of record NC_138346.1, read on the forward strand.
GGAAAAGAAATTCCAGAGGAATATCATGCAAATAATATTATATTGAGAAAAAGTATTACAAATTTTGTTTTTGACAAATACAAATAAGTGACTTTTTTTATGTTTATTGATTTATTTTGAGAGAGGAGGAGAGAGAGAGAGAGAGAGAATGCGAGTGGAAGAAGGGTAGAGAGAGAGGGAGAAAGAGAGAATCCCAAGCAGTCTCCACCACCATCACAGAGCCCAATGAGGGGCTCAAACTCATGAACCATGAGGTCATGACCTGAGCCCAAATCAAGAGTTGGACAGTTAACCAACCGAGCCACCCAGGTGTCCCAAAATAAGTGACTTCTAAAATATAGACATTTTCTCATTTATCTGTGAGAGTTTGGACATCGTGGATAAGTTAGGGACTATCTCATGTTATTTTGTGAATAACTCTAAAGGTTAGGTAATATCTTTTTTTTTTCCCATTGAGATATGAACCCAAGATTGTCTGGCTCTACCCTTTCAAACTCCCTAATAATGTAGGTGACATTACACAGCATGTACTTTTTCTGAAGAAGGAGTTAATAATTTTCATCAGGTTCTTAATGATATAAGATGTGAAAGATACAGTAGTCCTGGTTTTCCTTGGGATGACAGAGTTAATGCAATACAGGTGGAGATGAGTCAGGCTGGCTTAGTCTCATTGGCCTCAGGATATGCCCAGCATCATGGAATAGTTGAAATGAGCTTAGAAGCTCCCTCTCTAATGCAGGGTTGGGATCTGCCCAGTATGCTCTGGTACAGACAGTATCTGTTCTGATTGGTTGGGTGTCTGACCTAATGTTTCAGATGTCTGTTCTGATTGGTCAGTGTCTTCCCTATGTTTATTGGGACATATTTGAAAAATTAAGTAAGTTTCTTCAAGTGATAAACAATATAAGCACCATTCCATACTACAAATATCGTTTACAATCAGTCACTTGCTGCAACCTCTCATCACCATGCAGATCAAGTTTTCTTCATGCGTTTCTCTTCAAGGGCTTCATAATTTTCTTGTGGGATCACTTGTTGCTTCAACATTCATTTGAAAGGCCAGGAACTAAGGGCAATTCCTCTATCTGTCCCAACTGATTGTGTTCAAAAGAATGTGAGTACTTTCCAATATGCAGCATCATTTCTTAGAACACTAAGATTACATCTTAATAAAATGAAAAAATAAAATAAAAAATACAGAAATGAAAAAATAAAGAAATTTAAACATGTCAGTAAAAATACACCCTAATCCTTACAGAAGATCGTAAAATTTGGGGGATGGTTGAAATAGATAAAGGGGAACAACAGGACACTTATTGTGATGAGCATTGAATAATGTATAGAATTGTTGAATCACTATATTGTACATCTGAAACGAAAGTAACATTGCGTATTAATTATACTTCACTAAAAATAAGAAAAAAATAGTATCACACAGTGAGATAAGTTTGAAATATTTACACATTTTAGACCTCAGCCTCCTCACAGCATAATTGGAATTTTATTCATTTTCTGGGTCTTTTGTTTGTTTTGTTGGTTTGTTTGTTTGTTTGCTACTGGGATGTATGAGTCCTGTATATATTTTGGATGTTAACCCCCTTATAGATGTATGATTTGCAAATATTTTCTCTCACTCAGTAATTTGCCTTTTCATTTTGTTGACAGTTTCCTTTGTGGTACAGAAGCTATTTATTTATTTACTTATTAGTGTTTCTCAGGATTTTTAAAATAATTTACTCTCTACACATCCAGTTTATCTACCCCCAAGTTGTATTTATTAAATTTTAATAGGCTATTTATTTATTTATGTATTTATAAGTTTATTTTATTTATTTTTTATTTTTTTTAACGTTTTATTTATTTTTGAGACAGAGAGACAGAGCGTGAACAGGGGAGGGGCAGAGAGAGAGGGAGACACAGAATGGGAAGCAGGCTCCAGGCTCTGAGCCATCAGCCCAGAGCCCGACGTGGGGCTCAAACTCACGGACCGCGAGATCGTGACCTGAGCTGAAGTCGGCCGCTTAACCGACTGAGCCACCCAGGCGCCCCTGTAAGTTTTTTTTTTAATTCCAGGTAGTTAACATACAGTGTAGTATTAGTTTCAGGTGTCCAATCCAATGATTCCAGACTTCCATACAACACTTGATGCTCATCACAGCAAGTGCACCCCTTAATCCCTATCACCTATTTAACCCATCCCCTCTGGTAATTGTTCCCTATAGTTAAGGGTCTGTTTCTTGGTTTGCCTCCCTGTCTCTTTTTTGTTCCCTTTGTTCATTTGTTTTGTTTCCTAAATTCCACATGGAGTGAAATCACGTGATCTTTGTCTTTCTCTGACTTATTTTGCTTCATATAATATTCTGTAGCTCCATCCATGTCATTGCAAATGGCAAGATTTCACTCTTTATATGGCTTAGTAATATTCCATTGAATATGTGTGTGTGTGTGTGTGTGTGTGTGTGTGTGTGTGTGTGTGTGTATCTTCTTTAACCATTCGTCAATTTATCCACATCTTCTTTATCCATTCGTCAATTGATGGACACTTAGTCTGTTTCCCTAATTTGGTTAGTGTACATTATGCTGCAATAAACATCAGGGTGCATGTATTCCTTCGAATCAGTATTTTAGTATTCTTTGAGCAAATATTTAGTAGTGCGATTGCTGGATTGTAGGGTAGTTCTATTTTTAACTTTTTGAGGAATGTCCATACTGTTTTCCAGAGTGGCTTTACTAGTTTGCATTCCCACCAATAGAGCAAGAGGGTTTCCCTTTCTCCACATCCCCTCCAACACCTTTTGTTTCTTGTGTTTTTTTATTTCAGCCATTCTGACAGGTGTGAGATGATATCTTATTGTAGTTTTGATGTGCTTTTCACTGATAATATGTGATGCTGAGCATCTTTTCATGTCTCTTGGGTATCTGGATATCTTCTTTGGAAAAATTTCTATTCATGTCTTCTCTGCAGAAGCTTTTTAATTTTGATGTAATTCTCCTTGTTCATTTTTACTTTTGTTGCTTGTGCTTTTGTTGTCAAATCCAAAAATTATCGCCAAGACCAATGTCAAGGAGCTTACCTGCTATGTTTTCTTTCTTGGTGTTTTAGAGTTGCAGGTCTTATATTCAGATCTTGAATCCATTTTGAGTTGATTTTTGTGTATGATGTAAGGTGGGGATCCAGTCTCATTCTTTTGCATGTGGCTGTCCAGCTTTTCACACCATTTGTTGAAGACTGTATCCTTTCCCCATTATATACTCTCAGCTCCTTTGTCAAAAATTAAGACCGTATATGTGTATATTTTCAGGCTTTCTATTCTGATCTACTTATCTATGTTTTGGTTTTTATGTTTCGATTATAATAGCCTGGATATACAATTTGAAATCAGGAAGTGGAATGCCTCCAACTTTGTTCTTCTTTCTCAAGAGTGGTTTGGATATGTGGGCATCTTTTGTGGTTCCGTACAAATTTTAGGATTGCGTGTCTTGTTTCTGTGAAAAATGCCTTTGGAATTTTGATAAAGATTGCATTGAGTCTGAAGAGAGCCTTCTGTAGAGTGGACACTTAACAATATTGATTCTTCCAAACCTTGAGTACAGAATATCTTTCTATTTATTTATGTCGTATTCAATTTTTTCCATCCACTGGTGTTATGGTTTTCAGTATATAGACCTTTCATCCTCTTGGTTAAATTTTTTTTCTCATGGATTTTATTATTTTTGATGTGATAGTAAGCAGAAACGTTTGCTTAATTTTTCTTTCTGACATACCATTAGTGTATAGAAATGATGATTTCTGTATATTCATTTTGTATCTTGCAACCTTACTGAATTAGTTTATTTGTTCTAACAGGCTTTGCATTGAATTTTCAATGTTTTCTAAATATAATACAGTGACACCTGCAACTAGAGACAATTTTACTTCTTTTTTAATTTTAATGCATTTTATTTATTTTTCTTGTATAATTGCTCTGGCTAGGATTTCTAGTACTATATTGAATAAAAGTGGTGACAGTGGGCATTGTTGTTTTGTTCCTCATGTTAGAGGAAAAGCTCTCAGCTTTTAACCATTGAGTGTGATGTTACTTGTGGACTTGTCATATAGGGCCTTTATTATGTTGAGGTACATTTTTTCTATATCCAAATTATTTAAAGTTTTTATCATGAAAGGGTGTTGCATTTTGTCAAATGTTTTTTCTGTATTTAATTACATGCTCATATGACTTTTAGCTTTTATTCTTTTAATGTAGTATGTCATATTTATTGATTTGTATGTGTTGAACTGTCTTTGCATCTCATTATACACCGTGATCAAATTCCACTTGATCATGGTGTATAATCCTTTAAATGTGCTGTTGGAAGTTCAGTTTGCTAACATTTTGTTGAAATTTTTTTCATTTATAGTCACCAGGAATATTGGCCTATAGTTTCTTTTTGTAGTGTCTTTATCTGGAGCTGAGCTGGTATCATAATAATTATAAAATGAGCTTGGGAGTGTCCTTCCTCTTTGATTTTTTGGAAGAATTTGAGAAGGATTGGCATAAACTCTTAAATGTTTGACAGAGCTAATGGAAAACCATGTTTCTGGACTCTTCTTTTTGGGGGGTTTTGATTACTGATTCAATATGCATACTTGTAACTCATCTGTTCAGATTTTCTATCTCTTCAAGAATCATTCTTGATAGGTTATATGTTTCTAGAAATTTATTAATTTCTTCTAGGTTGTCAAATTTGTTGACATATAATTATTCATACTATTCTATCATGATCCTTTGTATTTCTGTGATATCAGTTGCAATGCCTCCTCCTTCATTTCTAACTGAAGTTGTATCCTGTCTTTTTTTCTTGATTAGGTAAAAGTTTATCGTTTTTTATCTTTAAAAAAAAGTAGATCTTAGTTTCACTGATCTTTTCTATTGTTCTTTAAGTCTCTGTTTCATTTATTTCTGTTCTGATCTTTATTATATCCTTCCTTTTTTAAACATTTTTTTAATGTTTATTTATTTTTTAAGCAACAGAGAGACAGAGCATGAGTGGGGCAGGGGCATAGAGAGCGAGGGAGATACAGAATCTGAAGCAGGCTCCAGGCTCTGAGCTGTCAGCACAGAGCCTGATGCGGGGCTCGAACCCACCAGCTGTGAGATCATGACCTGAGCCAAAGTTGGATGCTTAACCGACTGAGCCTCCCAGGTGCCCCATTACATCCTTCCTTCTACTGACTTTGGGTTTAGCTTTTTCTTCATTTTCTAGTTCTTTACAGTATAAAGTTTGGTTTATTTGAGATCTTTATTTTTCTTAATGTAGGCATTTATTGCTATAAATTTCCTTTTTCTCAGTGCTTTTGCTGTATCCCATAAGTTTTGGTGTTGTGTTTCCATTTTCACTTTTCTCAAGATATTTTTTTATTTCTCTTCTGATTTCTTCTTTGACCCATTGGCCAGTCAGGAGCATATTGGCTAGTCTCCTCATATTTATAAATTTTCTAGCTTTCTTTTTGTAATTGATTTATAGTTTCATACTATTGTGTTGGAAAAGATGCTTGATATGATTCCAATCTTAAGTTTATTAAGACTTATTTGTGTCCTAAAATATGATCTTACAGAATTTTTCAAGTGTCCCTGAGAAGAATGCATATTCTGCTGTTATTGAGTGGAATGTTCTCTAAATGTCTGTTAGGTTCATGTAATCTAACACATAGTTTACTTCCAATATGGCCTTATTGATTTTCTGTCTGGATAATGTACCCATTGAAAGTGGGATATTTAAGACTCCTACTATTATTGGATTGCTATTTCTCCCTTCAGATCTGTAATTTTTGTTTTATATATTTGGATGTTCTATGTTGGATGCACAAATACTAACAAATCTTATATCTTCTTGATAAATTGACTCCCTGTAGTATATTTTGTAAGGGTTTTATTTTTTTTAAATAATGTGTGCATGTAACCATGACCTACTTCTTTCTCAAAACATTAAATGCCTTTCACACATTGATCAAATAAGAATATGGATACTATTAATAGGGGTGCCTGGGTGGCTCAGTCAGTTAAGCATCCAACTTTTTATTTTGGCTCAGGTCATCACTTCACGGGTTCATGAGTTCAAGCCCTGCATAAGACTCTATGCGCACAAGGCGGAGGTTGTTGGGATTCTCTGTCTCCCTCTGTCTTTGCCCCTCCCCCCTCTCCCTCTCTCAAAATAAATAAATCAATATTTAAAATAAAACTAATATGGATACTAATTATTGATCACCCTTTCTTTGCCAGGTTCCATTCTAGGCAGTTGCATATTATTCTCATAATAATCGTAAATAGTGATTTCTATTATCCTTATATTTTAGAAGAGGTTAAACAATTTACTTGAGGTCAGCCATCTAGTAAGTAGCAGTCATAAAAATTTATACCTAAATTTAATTTATCCCCAAATGCTTTGCTCTCCACCATAAACATGTCTACAGCCTTTGATAAAACATTACCATCATGTTTGAAAATTCTCTGATTTTACAATTGTCATTGTGTGAGGAATCTCCTCATCTGGTGAAACTCTCATTAATGGGCTTAGGAAAGATAGAAGGCTTGGGAAAACAACATACCCAACCTTGTTTCTCTTGTCTAAAGAGTAGGCCAAAATCTTCGGCCCTGGGTTTAGAAACATGCTATTGATAGTTTTATTTGGCTTGAAATCTCATTGAAAAATATCCTACATTCTTGGAAGAAATTAGACCTGTGAGTTTATCTCACTGAGAAAAATCCTTCAAAATATGTAACAGAAAGAATATGCCAGAATTTCTTTGTTGGCATAGTTAGCATGGTAAACACACACAAGTCAAAAAATAAAGGCAAAAATTTCATCATGCAAAACTTTTCAAAGAATAGGTTAATTTAATGTAAATTTCAACTTGAAAGTATTATTCCACAGATAATTAGCTCTGTAGTTGCTTGTCGTTTGATATATTGTTCCAATAACAAGACATGATATTATTTCAGTTCTAAACACTGATGGATAAAGCACGTATAGAAAATTAGTTTTATTTTCAGAGGAAAGAAACACACCACTAAGATAAGATTTCTTCCTGGCATGTAGAGTTATGTAATGCCTGCAGTTTTCTAGCAATGTCTCAGATTTTATTTGTATCAGGATTGTTCCTTACTTATTTGTGTTTGTTTTTTTTTAGTCTCATTATAAGAAATTTAAGCTTCTTGAGACTAGACAGTTTAATCTGTTTATTTTAAGTTCCATTAAATATAATAAACACTTACTGAAAACTTACAATATTGCTAGCTAGAAGTATTATTTGGATGCATATGTTTAAAACAATATTACTTAGGAGTCAAATCTTTAATGTAAGGAAATGAGAGAGCTACTCAATTAATTTCATAAAACAGAACACTCTTACCTGACTGGCACCAAGTAAGTATGATCATAGTTTGGTTAAGAAGTCACAATGCATTTAAAAAATTTTTTTTTACATTTATTTTTGAGAAACAGAGTGACACAAAGCATGAACGGGGGAGGGGCAGAGAGAGTAGGAGATACAGAATCTGAAGCAGGCTTCAGGCTCTGAGCAAGCGGTCAGCACAGAGCCTGATGCAGGGCTCGAACCCACAAACTGTGAGATCATGACCTGAGCCGAAGTGGGACGCTCAACCGACTGAGCCACCCAGGCACCCCAAGAGGTCACAAAGCATTTATAGTTTGGGTCCTAGACATGTGGGCAGGCAACCTAAGCTTCTCAAATTCATCTAATATCGTAATTAACCATATGCTTCATGTAGGGAATGCACAGTAGCTAAAGCAAGAGCACAAGTCTAACTGCAATTTTCCACTTTTCTGAAGAAGAGCAAATAAGTTATGACACTATTCAGTCTAAGCTAATAATTATTAATTATAACAATTCAAAAATATTTTTCAGAGGCACTTATTTTCAAGACTAGAATTCTGCCATTTAAATATATTTTCTTTTCTATCATGAAATTTATTATCATACATTTATTAAATCAATTTTAAAGATTTATTTTTAGTACCTACAGACACTTAGATATGTTCAAAACAAATTGAATGAGAAAGGGAACTATGAACATATTTCATAGTATGTATTTGCAAACTGTGAAATATGCTTGGATCACTTTCCTGGAAAAGATCCACAACTGAAATTATACTCCAGGAATTTTCTGGGTGAACCTAACAGCTTGATATGAATAATAGTCTAAAGTCATTTTGTTGATGAAACAAATCTTTGTTTTGAGGGAATAAATAGTTATGTTGCAGAATATTTCACACTGTCCAAGTAAATGGTCAGCAAACCTTTTTATGAATATTTAATTAAACTTATCTAGTTAATAATGGTTCTTTGAAAAACCTAAAGCTGAAAATTAAGAGAAGCCATGCACCTGGGCATCTGATTGACACCACTTTTATTTAATATAATAATACCAATTGAGTTCCATTGAGAAGTTCATAATGGCCTTTATTTACATTTAATTAGCACCTCTCCGAATTAATTCTTCATTTTATAAACCTAATACAACCTTAATATTGGAAGATGTGAATCGAATATGATAACAACATGTACCTGGTTGTTTTAATTAATCTGTCTAAACTGAGCATGCCACTTCAAATTCATAAAGATCAAGCTTTATGCTACCCTTAGACTTCTCATCATATTAATTGGATGCTCTTCTAGAAAATGATCTTTATACTATTCTGACTCTGTGGCAAGTAGGACATTTCCAGTTGGTTATGATAAGCATGGAGAGTGAACATAATCTTTTTTTTTTTTTTGAGATATTTATTTAGGCTAGAAGAAAACAGAATATTAACATTGGTTAATTCTAAGTGTTGAAAGTGTAGATGATTGAAAATAATTTCCTATAGTTCCCAGAATTTTTATAATGAACATTAATTCATTTTGTGGAGAGAGGTAATTATATTACATAGAAAAATCACATATATGAAATATATATATAGTTCTATAGTTTAAATCTGTCTTGGAAGTTCGAGGAAACCTTCTTCATACATATTTTATATTCATATTTCTACTTGATTTCAGCATTGATGAAGGTGAAGGTGAGAAGCAGGTCAAGAAATATGAGACAATGTGAACCTTAATAGTTTGTATGGTTTTTATAAAGGACAATAAGAATGATAAATCTGCAAATGAATGAATGATGTCTTATAAGCCTTCCTTTTGGAAAAGTAAATGGGAACCTTAAATATAGAGTGGTAGCTTGCCAAAATGTCTTTTTTTTTCTTTCTGAAGCTGTTTGTTCAGTTGTTCTCATGGATTGGAATCAAGACAATTGGATTTACCATCAGATTCTGAGATTTGAGTTTGTGGCCACTAACTACATAAATGATCACAGGTTATATCAGAGGCACATTCCACTAATTTGTGATCATAAATTAACCATATTCAGATTAAGAAGAAAAAGAAACAATCTAGTTAAAGAAACAAAGCATTTGAAATGTAAAATAATATATCAACAAGTAGAAAGTAGCAACCAAAGGAATGCTATACAGTTCACAAATTCTAAAAAAAATAGAGCTTACGGTGTCTTATCCTAGTTGATTCTATACATTGGAATTGATGCCAAAACCAACCAGAATTAATGCTGAAAGAGCCTAATACATAACATAAACAGCTTCTCATGGAAACATTCTCTGATCCAAGAACTTGAAGAACATAATGTTGTCATATCACAGGAGTATTTGTTGCCCTGTCATATTTGATAACGGGATTTAAAAAATTTTGTCATTACGGAAAAAGGATAGTTGCATTTAAATTTCAAAGTTTATTTTTAAGTGAAGTTGTTACTTTATATTTGTGAGAATATTATTTTTAGGTTTTTGTCATTGTGTTTTCTTGACTGCCCCAGTGATCTCTTACAGCAGCATGCTTTTCCCTAATCTTTAACTGTCATCTTTAATTATATACTATTACTAAAATAAACTTTCATGCATTGAGGCTACAGACAGGGAGCAAGGGATAGATTGTTCCCTGGAGAAATAGGGAGGAAAGCAATGATTAAATAAATATAAGACCCAAGTGGGACAAAATTAATATTTCTTTATAAAATGTGATTAACTAACATTGCGTTTACTCCAACATTTTGATAACAATAATTTTCCTACTTTGTCTAGTATAAATAAAGGCTGTATAACCACATTAAATGAATGTTCTGTGTCCAGTGGGATTAAATGGGAAATGGCAGCATTGTAACCAGGCTGAGAACCAACACACTTGTATTCTAGTTCTGGTTCTGTCTCTGCTTAGTTCTGTGACTTTGGATAAAGCACGCCATTTTGAACCATTACACTTTTCATCTGTAAAGACTTACTTAATCTGTATGATTTGGGCCTGTCCTTGAATCCTTACATATAAAACTCTTGGAGGTTATAAATGAGTGATCCCACTTAAAGGTAAACCTAGACCAAACTGCTTACCAATTTGGAAGAGTACATAATGTCATCTGTTGATTCACTTTTCATCACTTCTCATTTTGTTGACCATCATTAGCTGGTATTGATAATATCTTCCTTTACTTGAGTTCAATATCACGATCTGTAATTTTACAACCTCACCATGCACACACTGTGCAGATAACAAAAGGGAATCCATAAAGACATTTTCGAAATGAGTCTAATTTGATGTGCTGTCATATTTGAAAATAAAGATAAAACATAGAGCACTATAAATTATCCTATGTGCTTATCATACCTCCATTCAGGCCAAAAAGTTAGAGCTAACAAGCAATCTGTATTGTTTAATATTACAAATTTACTATTTTCCAGTTAAAATCCCCTTTGTGAAACTAGATTACAATATTAGTCTGGAAGTTTTAAATTTCCCCAAGAAGGATAGAAATTTTGTACAATACTCAATGGTGTTGGCCCTTTATAGTCAGAAGCAGTTAGGTGCCATATTTGAGGGGAAAGGAAAGGAATGCAGCATTATGGCTAAGAATTTGGCTGTGAGACTTAACAATGATGGGAACTTAACAAGTGATTTTCGGGGCGCTTAGGTGGCTCAGTCAGTTGAACATCTGACTCTTGATTTTGGCTCAGGTTATGATCCCGGGTCTTGGGATCAAGCCCGGTGTTGGGATTCATGCTGAGTATGGAGCCTGCTTAAAACTGTCTCTCTTGGGGCGCCTGGGTGGCTCAGTCGGTTAAGCGTCCGACTTCGGCTCAGGTCATGATCTCACGGTCCGTGAGTTCGAGCCCCGCGTTGGGCTCTGTGCTGACAGCTCAGAGCCTGGAGCCCGTTTCAGATTCTGTGCCTCCCTCTCTCTCTGACCCTCCCCCATTCATGCTCTGTCTCTCTCTGTCTCAAAAATAAATAAACGTTAAAAAAATTAAAAAAAAAAAAAAAAAAAAAAACTGTCTCTCTCTCTCTCTCTCTCTCTCTCTCTCTCTCTTTCTGCCTCTCTCCCCTGCTCACACTCTGTCTTCCTAAAAAAAAATCTTTTAAATGACTTTCATTTTTCTCAGTTTTTGTTATATTGTCTAAAAAGCAGAGGTAATAATACACTCAGTTCATGGAATTGCTGTTGTTATTAAGTGAAAATATATATGTGAATTGCTCATCCTCATGGCTCTTATCAGCCTTTATGTAAATGAGAAGAACCAAGAAAAGCATTGCAATGTTTAAAAATAAAATAGAATTTTCTCAGGTGTTTATTTTTCTTCTGCTATTAAAACTTTATTGAGATATAATTAAGATACCTTAAAACTCATCTGTTTAAGTGTACAAGTCAATGTGTTTAATATATCCATAGACTTTTGCAATGGTCACTACTACATAATTGTAGAATATTTCTTCACTCCCCCCCAAAAGCTCCATACCTAAATTTATTTTCTGTCTCTATGCATTTAGCTATGCTGGACATTTCAAGTCAAGATAATACAATATGTTGTCTTTTGTGACTGACTTCTTTCTTAAAATAATATTTTCAAGTTTTATCTATGTTAGAGCATATATCAGTGCTTCATTCCTTCTTTATCAGTGAATAATATTTCATTTCATGTATATATCACAATTTATTTATCCATTTGTCAGTTGATGGATATTTGAGATGTCTTTTGCTTTTTTTTGGCAATTATAAATAGTGCCGCTAAGGATATTTATGTGCAAAATTTTGAATGGATATATATTTTCCTTTTTCTTGTGTATATACACATGAGTGGAATTGCTGGCAATCATATGGTAATTCTGTTTAATATACTGAGGAACTCCTAGACAATATTTTTCCCCCTGTTATTAGCAATATCAGGGGGTGATTAGCAATAATCACACGTTGGATAAGCCATATTGGCTATGATACTGCCACTGTGCAAAGCTTTCCCTGTGGTTTCTAGTCATCCTAGTATGTATGAAGATGTATCTCATTGTAATTTTGATTTACATCTTTTTAATGACTAATGATATTGAGCATCTTTTCGTGTGTGTGTGTATATATATATATATATATATATATATATATATGCACATTCCTGTTCACTTTTGCTCTTTTAAAATTCAGTTACTTTTTGGGTGTTTGTTTGATAATTGAGTTCTAAGCTTTCTTTATATATTCTGGATATTAATCCCTTATCAGATATATAATTTTCAGACATTTTCTCCTTTGAGTTATCCCTGTACTTTTTAAATTATATTCTTTGAAACATAAAGTTATTTGATAAAGCCCAATTTATCTATTTTTCTTTTACTGTTTGTGCTTTTAGTGCTGTATCTAGAAATCATTACTTAACCCAATGTCACAAAAATTTACTCTTAAATTTAATCTAGGATTTATAGTTTTAGCTGTCACTAAATCTGTTACTAGATCTGTGATTCATTTTGACTTAATTTTCATAGTGGTATCAAGAAGGGATCCATCTTCCTTCTTATTCTTTCTCCACCATCAAAAAATCAGCTCATTATCAATGTAAGCATTTATTTCTGTGTTCTCAATTCTGTCCCATAACCTGTATGTTTATCCTTATGTTAGTAGCACACTGTTTTGATTACTGTAGTATTCTAGTAAGTTTTGAAATTGAGAAGTATGAGTCCTGGCACTTTGTTGTTCTTTTTAAAGAATTGCTTTTGTTATTCTGGATCCCATCCATTTTCATATAGATTGTAAGATCAGCTTACTAATTTCCACAAAAAGATACTTGGGATTTTGATAGAAATTCATTGAATCAGCAGACCAATTTGGGGACTCTTGCCATCTTAACAATTTAAGTCTTTTGATTCGTAAACATGAAATATCTTTTTATTTATTTAAGCCTTTAATATCTGTCAAAGGTTTATAGCTTTCAGGGCAAGTTTTGCACTTCTTTTGTTAAATATATTCCTAAATTTTAGATTACTTTTGATTCTACTATAAATAGAACTGTTTTCTTAATTTTATTTTCTTTTTTTTTAAATTTTTTTTTAATGTTTATTTAATTTTGAGACAGAGAGAGACAGAGCATGAACGGGGGAGGGTCAGAGAGAGGGAGACACAGAATCTGAAACAGGCTCCAGGCCCTGAGCTGTCAGCACAGAGCCCGACGCGGGGCTCGAACTCACGGACCGCGAGATCATGACCTGAGCCGAAGTCGGCCGCTTAACCGACTGAGCCACCCAGGCGCCCCATCTTAATTTTATTTTCATTGTTAATTGCTAATATGTATAAAGACAACTGACTTCATATTATTAGTCTTCTATTACCCTGCAATTGTTGCACTTGCCTATCAGTGCTAATAGTAATATAGTAAATGTTTGTTAGAACTCACCAGTGCAAGATCTGAGCAAGGGCTTTTTGTAAAAATTTTTAATGTTTATTTTTGAGAGAGACAGGGAGGGAGGGAGAGAGAGAAAGAGTGGGGGGAGGGGCAGACACACACACACACACACACACACACACACACACACAGAATCGAAGCAGGCTCCAGGCTCTGAGCTGTCAGTACAGAGCCCGACACAGGCTTGAACTCACAAACTGTGAGATCATAACCTGAGCTGAAGTCGGACACTCAACTGACTGAGCCACCCAGGCACCCCCAGGCAAGGGCTTTTTATAAAGGTAAGGTTTAAACTTGTCTATTCAATATCTTTATTATAAGTCCATTCAGATTTTCTATTTCTTTTAAAATCACTTTTGATTGTATGTGTCTTTCTATGCTTTTGTCCATTTCAACTAAATTATCTATTTTTGGCAAACATTTTTTGATACTATTTCCTTATAATCTTTTTCATTTCTAAAAGGTTGATAGTGAGGTCTCATCCTTCATTCTTGATTGAAGTAATTTGTATCTTCTTGCTTTTTCTCGTGGCTCGTCTTCTTGGAGTTCTGTCAATTTTATTGATTTGTTACAAATAATACATTTTACTTTCTTTACTTTTTATTTTGTATTTCTATTCTCTCTTTCATTATTCCTGATTTGCCCTTTCTTAGTTCTTTCATCCCACTTACTTTTGGTTTAGTTTGTATTTCTTTTCTAATTTCTTAAGATGGAAGTTTAGGTTATTAATTAGGTTATTAATTTTTTAGCTGTAAATAGCTGTAAATTGCAATGTTAGGCTCTGATTAAGCTGTATCTTGTGAGTTTTGACATGTTCTTTCTTCATTTTCACTCATCTCAAAGTATTTTCTAATGTCTCTTGTAATTTATTCTTTGGTCTATTTTATTCAGAAATGTGTTGCTTGATTCCACATATTTGTAAATTTACTGTTTCCTTTTCTTTTTCATCTAATTTCATTCTCCCATGGTCAGAGAACATACTTTGTGTGATTTCAATACTTTTAAATGTAATGAAGTCTGTTTTATGGGCTAGTATATGATCTACCCTAGAGAATCTTTCATATGTGCTTGAGACAAATGTACATTCTGTTGTTGTTGGGTAGAGTGTTCTACAAATGTCCATAAAGAATAGCTGGTTTATTGTGCTGGTCAAGTCTTATAAGCCTTTGTTTATATTCTACTTTTTTCTATGCATTATTGAAAATTGGATATTGAAGTCTTCAACTGTTATACTTGAATTGTCTGCTTCTCCCTTCCATTATGTCAGTTATTGCTTTATGTACTTTAGGGTTATGTTCACTGAAACCTATTTCTCCTGCAGTGTACAACCTGTAATGTTGTTCTTCAGAGTGTGCAGTCTTGGGCATTCAGTCACCTTGTCTCCTTGCCCCCACTCCAAGGATAATAGTGGTTTTATCTGAGCTATTCAACTGTCTTCCCTGGTCTCCCTTATCTCCCTGTAAGTTTCTCGCTTGTCTCTCTATATTGGTATCACACCCAGATATTAGCCCTTACAATTGCTAGCTGATTCCACTCTTATTTATAAGAGCATACATTGTTCCACAGTCTGATCAGATTAATCTCTGGCCCCTTTGTATGGGTAGTCTTAAACTCTAGTCTTTGAAGTTTGCTTAGACCCTGGTGTGGGAAAGGGGGGGTTCTTGTCTAAAATGTCCATTGTTTGAAAATGCCTTTAGGCTCAACTTCTCATACGTTTTTTTCAAATACAGTCAGACTTCTAAGGGTACCCAAGTTCTTGGCTGTGCCTGCCTTGAGTAAGGCTTTTATTTTTTATAACACTGAGCTGGGTGGGGGAAGGAAGCTGGCCATGGCTTGACTCCCATAGACTCTTACTATTTTTTATCAAGATTTAGTAGGTTTTCTTGAATAAATATGCCTCAATTTGCTTAAGACAATTTCCAGAGACTTGATATTTTTTGTTTGTTTGTTCTCAAGTTTTACCTGCTATAGCTGTTTTTCTGGAGAAAGAATTTGCAGAGCTCCTCCTGCTGCCATTCTGGAGTGCTTTTCTTCCCCAACATGTTTTTAATTGGTTCACATACGTTGTTTGTATTTTTTCAGTAGCAATATATGGAAAGAGCTCTTAGCGGTATAATTTTTGTCTTCCACAAATATTTTCTGGCTACATCAGGCTGTGAGATTACTCCAGTCAGCAGTCCAATGACCCCAAACCCGAGACAAACCCTAGAGCTGTGAATAAACATGAAAGAGGACCTTGGGAATCTGCCTGCTCAGGACTTCCTCAGCAGATGGCTCTCACTTTATGTCCTGATTTATAATTTGTGGGAGGAATAAGAGTAAGACCAGTATTTTACTGAGGTTTTAGTTTGGTTCATTACCTAAACAGACTGCACAGAACCTTTGGGAGTCATGGCAAGCACCTCAAACAAACATATTCTGCCTATTGGTCATCTGCACCAACACAATGAGTGTGGACTTAAAGTCTGGCAGCCTCCAAATCTATTTAATGAAATGACACTCAGTGCTTCATATGCTGGTTAATTGTATCTGCGATTTCTGGAATTTTCTAAATTCCTATCTTTATGCGTTCTGATCTATAGTTTCATAGCTATAAACCCGCAGTTTGTTTGTTTTTTCTGTCCCAGACACCATTAACAGTTTTGTTAAGGTTCTGCTGATAAAAGGCATGGATGGGATATTGGAAAAGGAAAAGAAGGGAAGAGTGACTTCTTTCTCTCCTGTTTCCAGGGGCATCAGCAGCAATGATGGAGCAGGATCAGGAGGTGATCCTGCAAATGTCAGAGCAAAGGCCTTGGTGGGCAGCTCCCAGTTCTTAGTCACTATGGACAAGAGCTTCCTAGAGCTCTCAGGTGCTGGGAGAGTTCTGCTGCCATTTTGCCCCTCCAGGTCTGGTTTCCATAGCCACTAATCTTCAGGTAAACTTACTCTCCCTCCTTTTGCTCTTCCTGCCCCCACAACATCCTCATAACCAGTTCTGAATTAAATAATAAATATACTACAGGTGGTGTCTCTTTCTGACTAGACTCTAACCCATATACAGTATTTATGTAGATCTTTCCCTCTAGAGTGGGAAAATGAGGAGGAAAAATGGAGTCAAGTACTTGCAAAAGAGTTATGTTACTATGATTCATTAAAAATAAATGAGGATCCTGGGAAGATGGCGGCATAGGAGGACACTGGGCTCACCGCGCGTCCTGCTGATCACATAGATTCTACCTACACCTGCCTAAATAACCCAGAAAACCGCCAGAAGACTAGCAGAACGGAGTCTCCTGAGCCAAGTGCACACGAGAGGCCCACGGAAGAGGGTAGGAAGGGCGGCGAGGCGGTGCGCGCTCCATGGACTGGCGGGAGGGATCCAGGGCGGAGGGGCGGCCCGCCGGCCAAGCAGAGCCCCCGAGTCTGGCTGACAAAAGCGGAGAGGCTGGACGGAGTGTGTTCCCACAGCAAGCGGGACTTGACATCTGGAAGGTTATAAGCTAACAGCTCTGCTCAGAGAACGGGAGGGCTGGAGGACAACAGGAGGGAGAGTTGAGCCACGATGACAGAGCTCAGCTTGGTGGGGAACAAAGGCACTCGCCAGTGCCATCTCCCTCGCCCATCCCCCAGCCAAAATCCCAAAGGGAACCAGTTCCTGCCAGGGAACTTGCTTGCAGCGCACAAACACCCAACGCTGTGCTTCTGCAGATACATCCCTCCAGCGGGTCTGACTCCCTCCCTGTGCCACAGGGCCCCTCCTGAAGCGGATCTCCGAAGGAAAAGCGAGCTGAGCCTGCCCCTCCCGCCCCTATGCACCTTGCTGGTCCACCCCAACTAATACGCCAGATCCCTAGCACCACAAGCCTGGCAGTGTGCAAGTAGCCCAGAGGGCCCACGCCACCCCACAGTGAATCCCACCCCTAGGAGAGGGGAGGAGAAGGCACACACCAGTCTGACTGTGGCCCCAGTGGTGGGCTGGACGCAGACATCAGGTCTGACTGCGGCCCCGCCCACCAACTCCAGTTATACACCACAGCACAGGGGAAGTGCCCTGCAGGTCCTCACCACTCCAGGGACTATCCAAAACGACCAAACAGAAGAATTCCCCTCAAAAGAATCTCCAGGAAATAACAACAGCTAATGACCTGATCAAAAAGGATTTAAATAATATAACAGAAAGTGAGTTTAGAATAATAGTCATAAAATTAATCACTGGGCTTGAAAAGGGTATAAAGGACAGCAGATAATCTCTTGCTAGAGATCAAGGGACTAAGGAACAGCCAGGAGGAGCTAAAAAATTCTATCAACGAGCTGCAAAATAAAATGGAGACAACTACGGCTCGGATTGAAGAGGCAGAGGAGAGAATAGGTGAACTAGAAGACAAAATTATGGAAAAAGAAGAAGCTGAGAAAAAGAGAGATAAAAAAAAAATCCAGGAGTATGAGGGGAAAATTAGAGAACTAAGTGATGCACTAAAGAGAAATAATCTATGCATAATTGGTATTCCAGAGGAGGAAGAGAGAGGGAAAGGTGCTGAAGGTGTACTTGAAGAAATAATAGCTGAGAACTTCCCGGATCTAGGGAAGGAAAAAGGCATTGAAATCCAAGAGGCACAGAGAACTCCCTTCAGACGTAACTTGAATCGATCTTCTGCACGACATATCATAGTGAAACTGGCAAAATACAAGGATAAAGAGAAAATTCTGAAAGCAGCTAGAGATAAACGTGCTCTAACATATAAAGGGAGACCTATAAGACTCATGACCGATCTCTCTACTGAAACTTGGCAGGCCAGAAAGGAATGGCAGGAGATCTTCAATGTGATGAACAGAAAAAATATGCAGCCGAGAATCCTTTATCCAGCAAATCTGTCACTTAGAATAGAAGGAGAGATAAAGGTCTTCCCAAACAAACAAAAACTGAAGGAATTTGTCACCACTAAACCAGCCCTACAAGAGATCCTAAGGGGGATCCTGTGAGACAAAGTACCAGAGACATCGCTACAAACATGAAACCTACGGACATCACAATGACTCTAAACCCATATCTTTCTTTAATAACACTGAATGTAAATGGACTAAATGTGCCAACCAAAAGATATAGGGTATCAGAATGGATAAAAAAACAAGACCCATCTATTTGCTGTCTACAAGAGACTCATTTTAGATCTGAGGACACCTTCAGATTGAGAGTGAGGGGATGGAGAACTATTTATCATGCCACTGGAAGTCAAATTAAAGCTGGAGTAGCCATACTTATATCAGACAAACTAGACTTTAAATTAAAGGCTGTAACAAGAGATGAAGAAGGGCATTATATAATAATCACAGGGTCTATCCATCAGGAAGAGCTAACAATTATACATGTCTATGCGCCGAATACGAGAGCCCCCAAATATATAAAACAATTACTCACAAACATAAGTAACCTTATTGATAAGAATGTGGTAATTGCAGGGAACTTTAACACTCCACTTACAGGAATGGATAGATCATCTAGACACATGGTCAATAAAGAAACAAGGGCCCTGAAGGATACATTGGATCAGATGGACTTGACAGATATATTTAGAACTCTGCATCCCAAAGCAACAGAATATACTTCTCGAGTGCACATGGAACATTCTCCAAGATAGATCACATACTGGGTCACAAAACAGCCCTTCATAAGTATGCAAGAATTGAAATCATACCATGCATACTTTCAGACCACAATGCTATGAAGCTTGAAATCAACCACAGGAAAAAGTCTGGAAAACCTCCAAAAGCATGGAGGTTAAAGAACACCCTACCAAAGAATGAATGTGTCAACCAGGCAATTAGAGAAGAAATTAAAAAATATATGGAAACAAGTGAAAATGAAAATACAACAATCCAAATGCTTTGGGATGCAGCGAAGGCAGTCCTGAGAAGAAAATACATTGCAATCCAGGCCTATCTCAAGAAACAAGAAAAGTCCCAAATACAAAATCTAACAGCACACCTAAAGGAAATAGAGCAGAACAGCAAAGACAGCCTAAATCCAGCAGAAGAAGAGAAATAATAAAGATCAGAGGAGAAATAAACAATATAGAATCTAAAAAAACTGTAGAGCAGATCAACGAAACCAAGAGTTGGTTTTTTGAAAAAATAAACAAAATTGATAAACCTCTAGCCAGGCTTCTCAAAAAGAAAAGGGAGATGACCCAAATAGATAAAATCATGAATGAAAATGGAATTATTAAAACCAATCCCTCAGAGATACAAGCAATTATCAGGGAATACTATGAAAAACTATATGCCAACAAACCGGACAACCTGGAAGAAATGGACAAATTCCTAAACACCCACACCCTTCCAAAACTCAATTAGGAGGAAATAGAAAGCTTGAACAGACCCATAACCAGCGAAGAAATTGATTCAGTCATCAAAAATCTCCCAACAAATAAGAGTCCAGGACCAGATGGCTTCCCAGTGGAGTTCTACCAGACGTTTAAAGCAGAGATAATACCTATCCTTCTCAAGCTATTCCAAGAAATAGAAAGGGAAGGAAAACTTCCAGACTCATTCTATGAAGCCAGTATGACTTTGATTCCTAAACCAGACAGAGACCCAGTCAAAAAAGAGAACGACAGGCCAATATCCCTGATGAATATGGATGCAACAATTCTCAATAAGATACTAGCAAATTGAATTCAACAGCATATAAAAAGAATTATTCACCATGATCAAGTGGGATTCATTCCTGGGATGCAGGGCTGGTTCAACATTCGCAAATCAATCAATGTGATACATCACATTAATAAAAGAAAAGATAAGAACCATATGATCCTGTCAATCGATGCAGAAAAGGCCTTTGACAAAATCCAGCACCCTTTCTTAATAAAAACCCTTGAGAAAGTCGGGATAGAAGGAACATACTTAAAGATCATAAAGGCCATTTATGAAAAGCCCATAGCTAACATCATCCTCAATGGGGAAAAACTGAGAGCTTTTTCCCTGAGATCAGGAACACAACAGGGATGTCCACTCTCACCGCTGTTGGAAGTGCTACCATCAGCAATCAGACAACAAAAGGAAATCAAAGGCATTAAAATTGGCAAAGATGAGGTTAAGCTTTCACTTTTTGCAGATGACATGATATTATACATGGAAAATCCAATAGACTCCACCAGAAGTCTGCTAGAACTGATACATGAATTTAGCAAAGTTGCAGGATACAAAATCAATGTACAGAAATCAGTTGCATTCTTATACACTAATAATGAAGCAACAGAAAGACAAATAAAGAAACTGATCCCATTCACAATTGCACCAAGAAGCATAAAATACCTAGGAATAAATCTAACCAAAGATGTAAAAGATCTGTATGCTGAAAACTATAGAAAGCTTATGAAGGAAATTGAAGAAGATATAAAGTAATGGAAAAACATTCCGTGCTCATGGACTGGAAGAATAAATATTGTCAAAATGTCAATACTACCCAAAGCTATCTACACATTCAATGCAATCCCAATCAAAATTGCACCAGCATTCTTCTCGAAACTAGAACAAGCAATCCTAAAATTCATATGGAACCACAAAAGGCCCTGAATAGCCAAAGTAATTTTGAAGAAGAAGACCAAAGCAGGAGGCATCACAATCCCAGACTTTAGCCTCTACTACAAAGCTGTAATCATCAAGACAGCATGATATTGGCACAAAAACAGACACATAGACCAATGGAATAGAATAGAAACCCCAGAATTAGACCCACAAACGTATGGCCAACTCATCTTTGACAAAGCAGGAAAGAACATCCAATGGAAAAAAGACAGTGTCTTTAACAAATGGTGCTGGGAGAACTGGACAGCAACATGCAGAAGGATGAAACTAGACCACTTTCTCACACCATTCACAAAAATAAACTCAAAATGGATAAAGGACCTGAATGTGAGACAGGAAACCATCAAAACCCTAGAGGAGAAAGCAGGAAAAGACCTCTCTGACCTCAGCCGTAACAATTTCTTACTTGACACATCCCCAAAGGCAAGGGAATTAAAAGCAAAAATGAACTACTGGGACCTTATGAAGATCAAAAGCTTCTGCACAGCAAAGGAAACAACCAACAAAACTAAAAGGCAACCAACAGAATGGGAAAAGATACTTGCAAATGACATATTGGACAAAGGGCTAGTATCCAAAATCTATAAAGAGCTCACCAAACTCCACACCCGAAAAACAAATAACCCAGTGAAGAAATGGGCAGAAAACATGAATAGACACTTCTCTAAAGAAGACATCCGGATGGCCAACAGGCACATGAAAAGACGCTCAACGTTGCTCCTCATCAGGGAAATACAAATCAAAACCACACTCAGATATCACCTCACGCCAGTCAGAGTGGCCAAAATGAACAAATCAGGAGACTATAGATGCTGGAGAGAATGTGGAGAAACGAGAACCCTCTTGCACTGTTGGTGGGAATGCAAATTGGTGCAGCTGCTCTGGAAAGCAGTGTGGAGGTTCCTCAGAAAATTAAAAATAGATCTACCCTATGACCCAGCAATAGCACTGCTAGGAATTTATCCAAGGGATACAGGAGTACTGATGCATAGGGGCACTTGTACCCCAATGTTTATAGCAGCACTCTCAACCATAGCCAAATTATGGAAAGAGCCTAAATGTCCATCAACTGATGAATGGATAAAAAAATTGTGGTTTATATACACAACGGAGTACTACGTGGCAATGAGAAAGAATGAAATATGGCCTTTTGTAGCAACATGGATGGAACTGGAGAGTGTGATGCTAAGTGCAATAATCCATACAGAGAAAGATACCATATGGTTTCACTCTTATGTGGATCCTGAGAAACTTAACAGAAACCCATGGGGGAGGGGAAGAATAAAAAAAAAAAAAAAAAAAGAGGTTAGAGTGGAAGAGAGCCAAAGCATAAGAGACTCTTAAAAACTGAGAACAAACTGAGGGTTGATGGGAGGTGGGAGGGAGGGGGGGGGTGGGTGATGGGTATTGAGGAGGGCACCTTTTGGGATGAGCACTGGGTGTTGTATGGAAACCAATTTGACAATAAACTTCATATATTGAAAAATAAATAAATAAATAAATGAGATGAAAATAACACTTGAGTATTCATATAACCCATTGCAAAGTATAACATTATTTTCACAACAAAAATGAGGAAAAGCTAAAATTATAAAGGTTTAGGACAAAACACAAGGAGAGTATCTTGCAATCTGCAATTAGCCAAAGATTTTGTAGACAGTACACAGAAAGGAATAATCATAAAAAATAAAATAATAAACGTTATTAGAATGAAAAATTCCTTCTTCCCATAATGTACTAAGGAAATGAATAAGTAAGCCACAGGATGGGAGAAAATATTTGCAAAACACACATATCTAAGAAAGCACCTATATCCAAAGCATATAAAGAATTCCTGCCATAATAATAAGACAACACATTTGTGGAGGGGAAAGACTAAAATATACTTTGTGGAAGGATGATAAACAATTAGACAATAAGCACACTAAAAGTCTTCAACATGAGCAGTCACCAGAAAAACATAAATGAAAATCACAATGAAATACCACTTAACAACTACTAGAATGGCTAAAAATAAAAGACCGACAACACTAAGTGCTAACAAGGATGAGATTACTGGAAGAAAATCTGAATCTCAACACCAGGAGAATGGAAAACAATTTTTTATATACATACAGGGTAATGTTATTCAGCAATAAAAATATAATGGATCCCTGGGTGCCTGGGTGGCTCAGTGGCTTTAGCGTCTGACTCTTGTTTTGGGCTTAGGTCTAAGGGCTCGAGTCCTGTGTCAAGCTTTGAGTTCCATACTGACAGGACAGCGCCTGCTTGGGATTCTCTCTCTCTCTCTCTCTCTCTCTCTCTCTCTCTCTCTCTCTCCTTCTCTCTCTCTCTCCCTCTCCCCTGCACACGCATGCATGCTTGCTCTGTCTCTCAAAATAAATAAATGAACTTCTGAACTTCAAAACAAATAATGGATTGGGGTGCATGGGTGGCTCAGTTGGTTAAACATTGGACTTCGGCTCAGGACATGATCTCGTAGTTTGTGAGTTTGAGCCCCGCGTCGGGCTCTGTGCTGACAGCTTGCTCAGAGCCTGGAGCCTGCTCTGGATTCTGTCTTCCTTTCTCTCTGCCTCTCCCCTGCTCACACTCTGTCTCTGTCTCTCTCAAAAATAAATAAACATTAAAAAAATTTTTGAAAAAAAAAACAAAACAAATAATGGATCATTTCTATAAGTAACACCATGAATGAATTTTACAGATAGTATGATACATGGAACTAATGAGATAATGAAGAGTACTTACTGTGGGATTGCACTTAATTTATAGTAAAATCAAACCATAGTGGAAAAAAATGGCAAAGGTTTTCTTTTGGAGTTTGGGGAAGATCAATGGAAAAGGTATATGAAGGAACATTCTGGGATGAGGGATATGTCTTAACAGGGGTGTGGATTATATGAGTGCATGCATTTGCCAAAAACTCTTCTTTTTTTTTTAAGTTTATTTATTTAGTTTGAGAGAGAATGAGTGACTGAGAGGGGAAGGGGCAGAGAGAGAGGAGGAGAGAGGATCCCAGGCAGGCTCCACAACTGTGAGCACAGAGCCTCACATGGGGCTCAAACCCAAAAACAGCAAGATCATGACCTGAGTGAAAATCAAGAGTCAGATGCTTACTGACTGAGTCACCCCTATCAAAACTCCTCTTAAAGTTCTCTTTAAGGAGTTTTGCATTTTACTTTATGTAAACTTTTCCAGTAAAAGAATTTTTTAAAACGATGGGTATAAAAGAGTCAGAAATCCACTCCTTCACTTTTGTCTAACTCTATTGCAGAAGTAAGAATTTTACTTATTTGGTAGTTGATTGTGAACAAGTAATAAATACAAAGTGTAGTCTCCTTGAAAGTTAAATAATTTGAAGCAAGAATAACTATTAGCACAGTCTAGATTCAGTATTTGGTGGGAAGAGGCAGACTATGGAAATTCACAGCAAATGTATGGGCAGGAACTTGAAGACAGGCCATGTCTGTAAACATGCAAGCTTGACCTGAAAAACAAACAAACAAAAAAACAACAAAGAAAACCCCCTGTTATTCTAAAAAGAGACACAGGAAGTTATCAATCTGAAAATTATTTGTATTAAATTAAGAAGAACAAATAGAAGATGAGATATAATTAACATGAGAGAAACCAGATTATAAACACAGACAAGAAGACAGAAAAAAGAAATAAATTCAAATAAAACTAACATGCCTTAGATTTGCCTTAGATTTGTGGTTTGTTTGTTTTGTTCATTTGTTCGTTTTAGACTTACTCTCCCTAGTGTACCAAACTTCAATGCAATCTGTTAACATCTTTGGAAATTCTTCACTTTCGTTCCAAATCTACTGATACAAAGTCTGTTTCCTGTCAGACTATTTCTGCTAATTCAAATTGTTTGTAGGGTTGCTTGGGTGGCTCAGTCAGTTAAGCATCCGACTTCAGCTCAGGTCATGATCTCTGGTTTGTGAGTTTGAGCCCCGTGCTGGGCTTTGTGCTGACAGCTCAGAGCCTGGAGCCAGCTTCGGATTCTGTATCTCGCTCTCTCTCTGCCCCTCCCCTGCTCACGCTCTTTCTCTGTCTCAAAAATAAATAAAACATTTAAAAAAATTTTTTAATTGTTTGTATACTCTTCTCATTTTATTTACTTAAAAACGTAATAGAAATGAAGAAAAAATAAGTTCCATAGATAAAACCTTGACCTGCTGAGTAGACTCTTGAGGCGAATATGTAACATTCAGGTTTTCTGACACGTAGAAAAAAATTCCTATTCGGATACCATTTGACAAGCTCTTCACAAAACTGATAAAGCAAAAAACACAGTTGTGCACCAGACACACTATGTCTAGGACAGCACAAAGTTGAGAACATGAGCTGTGCAAGAACCTACAGCTGGGTTCAAATTTCAGCTCTGTTGCTTAACAGCTAAATACCTTCACACCAATTACTTAACCTCTTTGAACTTCAATGTCTTCACCTGCAAAATGCAAATAGTGTTTACTGCAAAGGGTTAACAGGATTAAGTGAGAAAAATAAATGAGATTACTCAATACCTGACAGTAATATTAAGCATCATTATTTTCAAAGATATCACTAACAAGAAGGCTCTACACAGTTCAGATGCCTGCTTTTATTATAACTAAAGTTTATTTGAATCAGGGTTTAGCAATCACCAAGATAGATCTGGGGGAAAAAGCAAGGCAACCTAAGGGCAAACTATGTACAGATTCTCTTCTTCTAATTTATTACCAGCCTAAATGTAGTGCAGGATTTTCAAGCCTCAGAGTATTCCCCTAATAGATGGACAAACTTCTAGCTTTAGGTAGACTGGTGGAAAGTTCTATTTAATTCTTCACTTAGGCTCTTTTTGTTCCCTTTCCCTTTTGTCCCAGGTAATGGATTTTCCAGATCGTCATCTATTGTTGCCACTAAGGCTTTTAGTCTTAGGCTTTTAACTCTGATTATTATTCATTCAATCATTTAACAAATACGTATTAATTTCTCATCTTATGCAAGCTGCCATGCTAAAAACTGATGAAATACGTACTGGCTGAATATGATAGGCGTCGTCTCTCTCCTCCAAAAAAAGTTAAGAAGCTTTAAATCACTCATTAAACATTTAGTCATTTCACAAAATTACTATTACTGACAAAGAGAAAAAGCGGCCGAGTGACAAAACATTATTTTGGCAAGGATTAGGGCTTTGGGCAGAAAAGAATTCCCTAAGAGAGTAGCATTAAACTGAGATCAAAGGGGTGCAGGCATTTGTAAGTGCTGCCTAAGCAAAAAGCCTACCGTACGAGGCACGTGATGCTTGAAGATACTCAAAGCCTATTGGTTGGAGCTCAGAGGGAAAGAAGGCAGTGGCTCCAGATGAGGATTATGGAAGAAGACTGGCGCAGGATGATAGAAGTCCTTTAGGACCACGTTAGATATGCTGTACTTTGTAAATGCTGGCGTTTCCTAGTAGGGAAAGGTTTGGCTCTGATGCTGCAGTGCATTGCCTTTGTTGACCTTCATCAATTTATGTACGCCATCAACCTGTGTGCTCCCTCGGTGCTGTGGACTCAGTCTGTTCTAAAGGCTGGACTTTCTCCGTGGCTGCCTATGCCCTTGGCTCTAACTCACGTTCCCTAGGCTTCTGAGATGACTCTCCAGGCACAGGTTAGTGATAGCGCTGGCTCTAATCCTTGACCCCAGGGCAGTGCCCCCTCTCAGCCTATTTTCTCAACCAGGACCAGGATCTCAGCCATGATTAACTCTCTGAGTGTGTTGGATTCTGTGCCGAGGAGTTCGCCCTCAGACTGGTATCACTTCTCCATCTGGTCTCCATCGTTTATAGCAGCCTCACCAACCACACAGTTCCCTTTTATTAGACATTTAGATGTGCCCAGCCCTATTACATCTTACTTCTCTTCTTCCAATAGCTCTGCAAGGTGAGTATTCTTAGCTATGACTTACCAGTGAGAAATGTGAGCATAAAGGAGATATGTTCACTTGCCCAAGGTTAACACAGCGACAGCAAAGTACTAAATCTAAACCCAAGTCTCTGGTTCCAAAGAAAAATAGCAACAGCAGCAACAACAACAACAAAAAGCAATGCTAATTATTTTGCCCCTGTTACAGAAGAAAAGCCCTGATTCAGGGCTCTGGGCACCAAGTAGAATAAAGAGTATCTCCAAAAGTACTATCCCTCAAGAGACAAGACCTCTTTCTTACTCTTTTTTTTCCTTTTTAGCTATTTGCTTTTCTATTTATGGATTGATCCCCACAACCAGTCACTTCAAAAGTCTTGCAATACTTCCCAAGTTCTTTAGCCCTCTTCTTTCTCCCACTCAGTACTGCGTGTTGGTACCAAACATCTGATAATTTCACAAAATAAACCACCAGAGCTTCAAATCAAAGTTTTAATTCTGTATTCGACAGGTCCCACCTTTTGGTGACACGTTTCTCTGGTAGTTTTCAAATTTCTTTCAGCAAGTCCAGCAAGATTAAGTGAGGTGGAAGAAAAAACTATTTATTACTTGTAAGGTGGAAAAACACATTTTATTTTAATTTTCTTTTTCTCTAATTGCTGATGTTGACCCACCCCAAGGTAAAGGAAATGGGCTTCATGAAGGAGAAAGGCACAAAAAGTACCAGATAACCCAGGATAAACTCAAAGGAAGGCAAGAGGTTATTAATCTCTCTAATATGCATCAGCACTGGAGCTATAGACAGACTCCAGAGTTGCTATCATTACTAAAAAAAGTCCTTAAACTTGCCTCTATTTTTTTGAACCAAAAAAATATTTCAAGAAATTTTTCTATTAAAGATGACTACGTACTTGACCTTAATTTTTACCTTTTCAGAAAACTGTAGTCCTTAAAGTGATTACTATAAATTGTACAGTGCCAAAATCACAAAGTCTACAATAAAACAGAATTGCATAAAACCCAGGAATACTGTGTTATATAAAGTAATAGCCCACTAGGGTTTACCCATCAAAAATATGTGACAACTGGGACTAGACCTTAGCGAAAAATGTATGGATTTTAATTTCAGATGATGCGATGGAGAATTGTCGAATGGTTTGTTAGATGTGTGTTTGTTGTGATGAGCCACTGTAATTTATATTGTATTTCATTTGGGGCTTCTCGGTATTCAAAATTGACTCCTTATTGAAGCTTTTTGTATGAATGACATCCTTTCTGGAGCATCTATTTTCTAACATTTAATTAATGTGTCCTTTTGGCACTTAAAATATCATCTGACTAGGTTTTTGTGTGTGGGAGATGTGGTAGTTTAAACCAAAGAGGAACGAAAATAAACACTGGACTCATTTTCATCATATTGCCAAGAGACCCAGCTCTAGACAAGCATCCACTGCTATGATAAGCAAGAAATGGATCTCAAATCCCATTCAGGGTGCTGAAAATACCACCCTTAATATATTTGTAAACACATTGTCATAAAATTAAACTCTTAGCCTGATGTTGATGCTACATCACTGAAAATTGTGCAGGGGACTTGAATCTAGGAAATGTAATTTCCCTGTTGCTTACCTTGTGAGAAACCCTGTTTTTAATATCAACTGGATATGAGCTAGAATGATTGTGACAACCTCATCTCTAATGCGACAAGAATTGTGGTTATTGTATAGAGGTTTGCTTATAGAAAAACACAGAAGTTCCATGTAGAGAAATACATACTTCATGGGTCTGATGCTGATGATTCTGAGTAAACAATCTACATTCATAATGCAGAAATACAAATGTGCAAAAGGCTTTCATGTTGGGGGACTTTTGGGTCAAAAAGAACCTAGCCTGTACAAATTCTCATGATGCAATTCAGTGTAATTCACTTAAATAAATAGTATTTTCCATATGCAAGTAGTATGCAATTTAACAGTTCCTGTTTCTCTTTTAAGCATGATAATATGTGGTGTTGAAGTACATTCTTTGCATAGATGGAATATATTGCCATTCAGGTTTGTCCACTGTAGTATTGTTTGTTACCTTCTTTTTATAGGCTGATGAATGCCCTGTGTATTAGAAGTTCCACCTTAAACCACCGAAGAAAGTAAGATAACTTACCATAATATTAGACACATTCCATGTAAACATATTTGTTAGCATCCACTATTCAGGTTGAAGACTATTTCAACCTGATCCATGGCAGTATTTGTTTTTTTAATTTTATTTTATATTTTTACCCTCTCACGTATTTGATTTAGAAATGTACATTATTCTCAGTTTACATTATTCTCAGTCACTTTTAAAATCATGAATTTAGCAATATTAGTGGTGATTTCTTTAGTAGATTGCTAACAATTCTGTTTAAAATTATTTGTTCTTAATGATGAATATTTTTAATGTTAAGAAATCATTAATAATGGAGAGCAAATGATATTCTTTATTCTTCCTTTCAGTAAATATTCAAGGTTTTTTTTTTATAATGTTTGTAAAGTTGATTTATTTATTCTGAGAGAGAGAGAGAGAGAGACAGAGAGAGAGAGAGAGGAGTAGAGAGAGAGTGTGGGGAGACAGAGAATCCCAAGCTGGCTCTGTGCTGTCAGCGCAGAGCCTGATGCGGAGTTGAACTCATGAACCACGAGATCATGACCTGAGCCAACATTAGAAGTCGGACACTTAATGGACTGAGCCACGCAGGTGCCCCCTCAGGGTTTTTGTTTTGTTTTGTTTTTTTAATAGGTGACGATTTAAGTAGTGGATGCCCATTCAACCTGTGTAAGAAATCCAATGAAATTCTTTTACAGTTGATTACACTTTCTGGTTCCTCCTAGCTGAACTGAGGCCTTATCTCATTTGTTTTTACTGACTGAGTGCTATTTCCAAAGTATTAACTCTCTGCTACTAATGCCTTTTATGTCCCAGGACACTGAACAGTGCCTGCCATTTAATCACACTTCTGAGAGCCTGGCAGGACTGCAATTCTTTCCTTAACCCAGAGCTGGTCATCTTAGATTTTTTTTTTCTTGGGAATTACAATTAGACACCCACCCTCCATGAGTGATATCCTACTCTGCCAGCCTGTTGACTGCTATCTAGCCCTCTCTGCACCTCCCAGAATCTTAGCAAAAATCCCTAATAAACAGTAATGAACTTCATATAGTGGCCCTGACTGGTATGTGAGGCCTCCTGTGATGCAAGAGTCTCACACAATCTTTCCAAATTAAGCTTTAGGGCTATTCTTTACTAAATTAGTAGTAAATTACTCCTTTAAGCGATAGCTTGAGATATCTAAAAAGAAAAAAGTGGGTAAAAAGGACTAAAGTGGAAACATGTGAACTCCTGGACTACGTCAACCTTTGACAAACCAAATGTAGCCAAATACCATCCAAGACCAAATCTCTTACTGTGCTCAGCATACTGAATGGTATAAGAAGGAATTTTAGCTCCAGGTAAAAAGAAAAAAAAAAATGGATAGCTTTACTCTGGAGGTGGGTGTAAAATAATGGGAGTAGTTACCATAAAGTTCTCAAAACGTGTTTTAATAAAAATAATACAAGTTTTCCATAAGTTCAATATGTTTATTTCATCCATTGCCACATCCTCAACATCTAGAACACTGGCTCACACACGTTGCAGAGCAGATATCAGTTACGTGAACATTAAATAAACAAATCAATTCCGGGGGAATACCTTAAGGCTATCTGTCTGGTACTCCTCTGTTAGTAACTGTTCTCTTCACTTTCACATGGTTGGAACAAGAACAAACAAATTAGTGGTGACCCAGATCCCTGACCACAACTCATTCACCCAAACCGGGCTAATCATACTGCCCTCCTTTTATCCTTTCCCACTGCAGTCAGAGTGAGTGGAATCGAGGCTCCAATCTGACAGAATCCGGGTCAGTGTGTCCTTTTACTAGGAACCGCGGCTTGAGTAAAGAAGGGAGTCAAGTCAATATTTTGGGGATGATTGATTCTGAGATGTAAATTTCAGGAACTCTAAACAGCCTTGTGTCCCACAATAACAAGATATGAAAAAGATGTGTTATGGTATTTCTGCACTTGTCCTAATTGTCCTCAAGACCCAAATGCATGTATGTTCTTAAGTTGTGAAACACTTAAGCATTCACAAAATAAATTCTTCGGTTTTCCTACATAGCCCAAAGTTTGTTTCTCTTTACCTGTTACTTGCAACTAAAAGAGATCTAAATTTATTCTCTCTCCCTTCCTTCTTTAATTTTCTTCCTTCCTCCTTTAAAATCAGCCATTGGGGCGTGTGGGTGGCTCAGTGGGTTAAGTGCCCAACTTTGGCTCAGGTGATCTCATGGTTCTATTTTCTAAGATTGAGACCTGCATTGGGCTCTGAGCTGACGGTGCGGAGCCTGCTTGGGACTCTGTCTCTCTCTTTCTAAAAATAAATAAACAAACAAACTTAAAAAAAAAAGCCATTGATCTGTTTTTTCCCTAAACTGAATATCCTTTAAAAGACAGGTAAAATGTCAAAATGGAAAGCCAATGATAAATTGTCAGTTCCCCAAAGACAGTCACCTCTGGTATGGGCATGCAGAGCCCAGCCATGGATTGGGGAGAAATTTTAGTCCCTCAAATATGCTTTTGTGGGTTGTGTATCAACCCATTTGTGTTGATACATGCTTGGGGACTTAAAAGAAGATTAACATTATTAATGGAATTTTCTTTCTTAATAAGTTGTGGGGGGTTTTTTTCCCATTAAGTCTAAATACTGCATGTTTCTTGACAGCATGACTGATGTAATTATTATCTCTAAGTGCCAATTATTGAGGAAAGAGAGCACCCTATGCTTAGTCTGAAACTGCCAGGAAGCTTCTGGGTCAAAATGTCTGAATATCTGTAAGTTCAAAACACACTCAGGACTTGTAGCACTCACCCTCGTTTCCGAACTCCCACCCTGGAGGTTATTTAATCTTAATAAAAATTATCTTTGCTGTTTGAGAATCTCAGCCTTTAAAATGATATTGTGAATACTTTTGAAAGAAAAAAAAATGGAAGTTTATTTAAATGTATGCGATTTTAAAAATCTTTTACTAAAAAGACATCAGTTAATACATATTATCTCTGTAGCATTTATTAATAATAGTTAATGATGGCTAATGCTGATAATGCTTACTAGGTGCCATGAATAGCTTTATAAATATTGATTTACTTAACTTTCTTAAAATTATCTGAGTATCCTTATAATCCCCATTTTATACTTAAGAAAACTTCAAAGCAGAGAAGTTAAACAACCTGCCAGTTTCACTGATGATCTGTTATGCAATTTGCTAGGATTTTAGGGAACTCAGATGCCAGCTTTCTACACATCCATACTTGTTTGTAAGAGAGTAAACTGACTGAATTAAACCTTCCACGATCCTTCTAGAATCAACAATTCCTCCTGGTTATTTGCTCTTCTTTGTTATATCATAGGAAGTGTTCAGACTACAAAATAAAATGAATAACGAACCTGAAGGATTTATACAGAAAAAAAATTCTAGTCTTAAATAACAAGACTAGTCAAGAAGAATGTCCTTTGGGTCTTCATTTGATAAACAACTATTTGATTTACCTTCAGGACAATGAATGTGCCCTAATGCAACAAAGATGAATTTGGGAATCGGTAAGCCTGGATTCTGGTTCCTGGATCTACTGCTTCTATCTGTGTGAGCTCTTTCACAGCACATCACATTTCCAACATTAGACGACTCATCTTTAAAATGAAAGTAAGGATTCATGCTTGACAACCCATAGTGATTTTCTTAAGGAACAGAAAGGCCATCCGTGTATACTGCTTTATAAAATGTGAAGCACAAGAGTGCATTACAAATATAAGGTATTTTACATTAAAGCTATAGGCTTTGAAATGTTAAGTATCAGAATTTCCAATTAACCCCGCTGAAACACACTACGTAATATTGTCTTTATTGACCTTGACATAGTATTACTTGCTTTAAAATGTCTCATTGGAATGTGTTTTGTTAGATGTAAAATACATTTGATGACTCAAATAGTTGTTCGATTAGTCACAAAGGCTTAAATATTAAAATTCAAGTTTAAATACGTCTAAGTTTGCTTACTGATATTCTGAAGATTACTTCTTATTTTAATCATGAGTAATATTAATACAATCCCATGTCAATTGTTTTCTTATTAGATAGATAAAGGATAATATTAGGCAACTGGTTTTAACATTTACTGCAGAGCTGGGGAGAAGCAGAGGTGATGGTAGCATTGAACTATTTGGCACTTATGAATTTATTTATTCATCTGAGTTATATTACCAATTCAAAGCTTACAGAGTAAGAGGGAGTCTTTCTTCAGAAATGTTTATAGGTTCCCTTAAGAATGTTGACATTCATTAGTATATTTACACATCATTCATTTATGACTTGCTAAAAAACATTTTTAAACAGATTCAGCTATATCAAAAATATCAAAGCTTAACTTGGTTTTAAAAGGTATATAACTTCGCTCTAACAGGACCATCAGCTAACCATTGAATACATTCTCATTCACAGAGCTTGCCCCTCAGAATGAAGGTTTAGAAAAATTGAATTGTATCATTACCTCTGAATAGGATTTTACAAATTCTGATTATTTTTCTTTGCTTTTTAAAAGCAATTTTTTAAGTTTATTTATTTATTTTGAGAGAGCGAGAGAGAGAGAGAGTGAGCGAGCATGAGAGGGGGAGGGGCAGAGAGAGAGAGGGACAGAAACAGAATCTAAAGCAGGCTCTGCATTCTGTCAGTGTGTAGAGCCTGATGTCAAGCTTGAACTCCCAAAACCATGAGATCATAACCTGAGAGGAAACCAAGAGTCAGTTGTTTAACCAAGCCACCCCCAGGCACCCCAGAGGAAACAAAGCGGGCTCTGCGCTAACAGCAGAAAGCCCAATGTGGGGCCTGAACTCAGGAACCGTGAGATCATGACCTAAGCCAAAGTCAGACACTTGACCAACGGAGTCACCCAGGCGCCCCCTTCTTTGTTAATGTTATAAAGTATCATGGAAGATACCCATTTTTCAGAAATAAGAAGAATTACTACAGATGAAAGAGGAAAGGAAGGAAATAACTTTAAAACATATTCCCCAGCAGTATTTAAATTTAGTTGTATGCCTGTATATGTAGGTACTGCCCAGAGGTAAACTGGAACAGAGAGAAAATGTTGGGATAGTGGGAACATTTTGGTTTTTTTTACTTTTTAAAAAAGGTTTATTTTATTATTATTTTTTTTTGAGAGAGAGCGAGAGTGAGAAAGAGGTAGAAAGTGAGGGGGAGAGGGACAGAGAGAGAGGGAGACAGAGAATCCTGTGCAGACTCTGCACTGTCAGTGCAGAGCCCTACGTGGGGCTGAACTTCATGAACCGAACTCGACCCTGAGATCATGACATGAGTCAAAATCAAGAGTCAGTTGCTTAACCTACTGAGCCACCCACGTACCCAGGATGGTGGGAACAGTTAAAAGCAACTCTTCTTAGATAAAAGTAACTCTTCTTACTGCGGTGAGGTTACAGCTTTAGAAATGATAATATCTACTACTCAAGAAGAGTTTGTAAAAATCTTTTTAAAAAAAATTTTTTTTAACATTTATTTATTTTTGAGACAGAGAGAGACAGAGCATGAATGGGGGAAGGTCAGAGAGAGAGGGAGACACAGAATCTGAAACAGGCTCCAGGCTCTGAGCTGTCAGCACAAAGCCCGACACAGGGCTCAAACTCACGGACCTCGAGATCATGACCTGAGCGGAAGTCGGCCGCTTAACTGGCTGAGCCACCCAGGAGCCCCTGTAAAAATCTTTTAAGGCCACAACTTTCTCTGTGGAGCATCCACACTGTGCCATCCATTCTTAATTTTGTCATCCTGTTCCTTGTCTTAACTCCTATGTCAGATGTTTGAAAGAATTTAAGCATCTGGCTTCAGAAGGTATACTGTGTTCTATGCAAGTTCATGGATTCCATGGAAACTAAATACAGCCATGTTTAAAATGGCTTTAAAATATATATATATACACATATATATACATATATAAATAATATAAATAAATAAATTATATATATAATATATATATATATATATATATATATATATATGCTGTAAGAAAACTCCACTTTCCCCAATTTTTATCAATTTTCTCAGGCTACTTTTTCAGTAAATGAATTTGGAAATTTCCACTGCAAGAGTTTTCACTTCAGACTCACAGGAGAAAAAAAGTCAGTAGTATTTTACTGTCTCTACCACTTACTAACTGGTGACTCTGCCAAAACTACTTAACTTCTCATAGCCTTGGCTTCACAACAGATAAAGTTAACATATTCAGTTGTATCTCTCTCATAGATTGGAGCAAAGATCAGTTATTATAAGTAAAATTGGTAGAAAAGTGCCTGCCACATACGAAGCCCTTGAAAACTTTAGCTATTGCTTACTATCGGATTCATACTTTCTTTGTGCACAAGAAATAACAGGAATCTAAAGACGTACTGGGCCTCACCAACAGTGCTCAGCAGTATCAGGAGGAGGCGAGCCACTCAGCTAGTCTTGTTCAACTGGATTCTTCCTTGAATCAATACCAATCAGCTCCTCCTTTGTGTTACAGTGTTCCTCATACACAACTCTGTCACAGTTATCACACATTGGATTTTGATTATATTTCTGTCTTGACCCATACCTCCCCTAGTTCTAGCGACACATGAGATCATTGAAGCAGGAAAAAATGTGTCTTAGTCCTTAGCACAGTGCCCTGGAATATGCTGGTAGCTCAATAAATATTTATTGAATGAATGAGTGACTGTATTAGTTAAGAGGTTTTGTTGATCGAGGAAACCGACCTTGTAAGTATACTCCAGATGAAATGATAAAGGCTCTTCCTGTTAGTCTTTTGTGGTTGTTCCTAGTATAGTTCAAACCAATTCTGAATGGGTAGGAAGACAATCTCAGTCACACTGTCACCCCTCTTTAGTAAATAATGCAAGTTCTGAGTAAAATAATTCAACTTCTCTTAGTTGTTGTAATTATTGACCATCTGATTACAAGTGGGTCTTGCTTAAGTGAAAACTTGCTCTCACGTGTTGTTGCAATAAAGGAATTTAGATGAACGCCATATTGATTCTGCTGTATACTGAATAGAGTCCTTAACCACTAGCTTCCGGAACCCAACTAAAGTGATGCCCAAGGACTGTTTAGCTTGGCATAACTATTCACACTAATTATGAAATCAATTTTGGCCTTGTAGACGGAGAATTAAAAAATGACAAGCTACTAATTATCTCTAAAGCAGAGAAAACCAAATAAAATTAAAGAAGGGCATTGAAAACATAAATGGGGGGAAAAGCATGAGGAAAATGAGAAGATGAAAAGTAAGAAAACTGAGTAGTTTTTAACATTCACATCTCAAATGATGTATGTTTTTCAAGCTTCGCTAGTTTTGCATGTTTAAGGAATAAAGAACAATTAGTCTAGTAAAGATGGAAGGTTGTTATCAAGGGGTCTCCTGTTAATTAAGTGACAAGTGAAGAAAATACTACAGAAGAGAGTAATGGGGAAGA
Organism: Panthera onca; assembly: GCF_046562875.1. NCBI lineage: Eukaryota > Metazoa > Chordata > Mammalia > Carnivora > Felidae > Panthera > Panthera onca. The sequence goes on from NC_138346.1 coordinate 152,256,677, forward strand.
AACTCCAAAAGAAGAAATAAAGTTAGCAGGCTAGAATAAATGTGAAAATGATTTTTAAAAATGGAAAAAGCCATTAAATAAATTAGTAAGAATTTATTTCTTATCCTTCTTTTTGTGCATTGCATAAAAACGAAAGAAATATTTTGGTAGAGGTCTTCATTATAAGCATTCAACCCCTTACTGCCTGAATTGTTTTGCTTTCTCAAATGTGGCTCAACCTTGAAAGAGTATCTAAGGCAGAGAAACCCTTTTTCCCCCTCTGTATGAGGTCTCTTTCTCACCACTTTGAAGTAAAAAGATTAGGGAATAAAAGAGAATACAAAAAGAATTGACATCATTATTCAATGAATCTGTGTTAAGCACCCACTCTATACAGGGCATCAGGAAACAAAGATGGATGACAAGTTATCTTTCCACACACGGCTTATGAACTAATATTTTGACAGATTTAATGTGGTTATTCAACAGGATAAAATATTCATTTATGGCAATTGAGCTGGTCAGTTTTACAAACCAGGGTTAAACATTTACAATTGCTTAGAAATGATTTTTTTTCAAGTCAGCCATGGATTAGGAATCCATATTTCTCTCAACTTTTAAAAATGTCCTGGCTTCTACATTTGTTTATTAGACATTGTTCCTTTGATAGTTCCATTCTGTGTCCTTTCCTGAAGGAAAATATACCATAAAGTGCTAAATCTTGAAATAAGGAAAGAAAAATCTAAAATCTAGATTTAAAGTAAGAAGAATAGCCCATTAACATGACTAAGAAAAAATAGGTTTATTCTAGTTACAAATCCCTAATGATCCCTCAAATGCCATGCTAATGACTCAGTGCTTGTTCACCCATCAGACAAAACACCCTATACTTAGAAGCCTTCGAGCCTACATTAGATCCTCACTTGTCTGAAGGTCACCTGTAATTATTCACTCACCCACCTCACAGGGGCACTGGCTGGAATGGCTAATGTATCATTGATAACTACTTTAAATGGTACATATTAAAACCAGATTCACATCTTGTATTCCTTTATGGAAAGTCATTGAAAAGGTAGGATAATGAAATAGTCTTTGGAGACTTCGAGCAAAAGAACCTGTTTGAATGGATGAGAACTCATTTTTAAAACCAAACTCACCAAGGAAGGAGTGCAGCTGCTATAAAGCGTCAGCCCCCAATGGTATCTTAACAAATACTCTCGACATACATTACATTACATCACTGCTGCCACCTGTACGTAACACTATTTTCTGGTGAGAAGTGAGTGAGATCAGACGCAGCTCTTGAGACTATTATGACTTTATTTTCAAATGGATGTGTTTTAGTGCTTCAGCTTTTAGCACAAAACACTATTGTATTTTAAGCCAGAGCTGTTTCTTTTAAAAGTGAAACCAGTCTTGAAGTTGTGATTTAAATGTACATTGTTTTCTTTTAGTATACTCTATGAACACCCCCCCCCAATATTCCGTTTATTTTTTTGCATTGAAGGAAACAAATTATAGCTTAAATCCATGGGGAATCACACATTTTAAATTGCTCATGCTCATTCTTGTAAGTTAATAGGAAAGAGTATTTGAAGAAATGGAGAAAAATATTCTCTGTAGTTTCTAAGGGGAAGAGAAGTTATGAGCTCAGAGATAATTAAACATGAAGCCAAGGTGTTCTGGATCATGGTGTGATATGGCTCATAAGGAACAAGGATGAGAAAAAAGAAAACCAGCTCCAAAATGTCAGTGTGTCTTTGGGAGGGAAAAGAGGTAGCTGTATTGAAAATGTACAGCTCACTGACCTTTTGATTCAGCGTTTGCCTCATCAGCTCTAAAAGCAACTGATACATGATGGCAAGATTCCTTATGAGTTAGAGTGGTAAACATAAAATGGATAGGAAAAAAGTGAAGTGCTAATAAATACACAAAAGTCTAATAGGCAGAATGTACCCATTTCCTCTAAATGTGTCCGTAGTCTAATCCCTGAGACCTGAGAGCATCTTACATTTCATATCAAAAGGGAGATTGCAGATGTAATTATTTTGGATTAGCTGGGCCGAATCTAATCACATAAACCCCTAAAGGCAGAGAACTTTCTCCAGCTGGAGGCAGAAGACATGCATTAAAAAAAAAAAAAAAGAAAAGAAAGAAAGAAAAAGAAAAGAAAGGAAAAGAAAAGAAAAAGAAAAGAAAAGGAAATCTGAGAGATTGGAAGCATGAGAAAGTCTCATCCTTACTGACTTGAAGACAGAGGGGATAACAAACATGACCAAAGATTCAGGTGGTCTTAAGGAGCTGAGAGAGGTTCCAGGCCATCAGCCAGCATGAAAATGGGGACCTTAGACCTACAACTGCAAAGAACTGAATTCTGACAACTTAGAAAGCTTGGAAGTAGACTTGTCTCCAGAACCTCCAAGTAAATGTGAACTGACACCATAATTTGGTCTTGTGACATCCTGAGCAGAGGAACCAGCCACATCCACCTGGACTTCTGATCTGCAGAAGTTTGAAATGATATGTTCCTATTGGTTTTAGTCACTAAATTTGTGGCAGTTTGTTACAGTAACAATAGACAACTAGTACAAAATGGTAGTTTGTTATCCCTGATTGCATATTTACTTGGTTAACTAATTTATATCAGTATGGACCTGAGACTCAGCTTATATTCAGGTTTTGGAGGCATCTTTACACTGAGTACACCTTATTGAAAGGCACCATGCTGCATGTCAGCATGGAAGTTTAAGTGCTAAAAAGACGATGTCCATAAACTCAAGGGAAAGACCAATGGAGAGACTGATAAATACATGACTCGCTCTAACCCACCAGGATGATAAAAGCTATTTATAGAGATTCAAACAAAACTCGATGACAGCCAACATGAGATGACCATCTGAAGAAGCAGGGACGTTTTCACAGTAGTGTAAATGGAGTTGAATCCAATGGGAAGAGAGTCTTGGAATTGTCTGGGAATCTCACTGTTGCCATACCAGTCTAGACACTATCACATGTAATGAAGTACCTTGATGTGCACCACATTGAGTACCATTGTGATGCTCAAGGGCCACTGCGAGCCAAATGAATACAAGGAAACTCAGCAGATTCCAGAAGGGTGGCCAGGGTTATTCTCATAGGTACAGCCTCCGAGTTTTAGCTGCTAAGAAAAAAGTCAAAAATCAAATTTGAAGCTTGCTCTCACAGTGGGTATTTGAGGTTCTCTGACAGGATCCAGGAATGTTAACTTAAAGGACTTAGAACAGTTGTTCTTAATCTTAATTATTCTTCAGAATCAACCATGGATTAAAAAAAATAGGGTAGCCCTATTACTAACCCAGGATTATAGAATCAGAATTTCCATGTATGAGGCTTGGGCATATATATTATTTTTAACTTCTCAAGTTTATGAACTTCATATTTTTGTGAACTCCTCCAGGAATATTGGTTGCACAGCCACATTTTAAAACATATTTTATTTACTTTTGAGAAAGAGAGAGAGAGAGAGAGAAGCAGAGTACAAGCGGGGGAGGGGCAGAGAGAGGGGGAGACACAGAATCCAAAGAAGGCTCCAGGCTCTGAGCTGTCAGCACAGAGCCTGATGCGGGGCTCTAACTCGTGAACCGCGAGATCATGACCTGTGCTGAATCGGACCCTCAACCGGCTGAGCCACCCAGGCGCCCCATGCACAGCCATATTTTTGATGAGGATAGTGGTGAATTCAAGGTTACATAATATGACAGAAACCCCACCTGCAGTATGCTTGCCATGTAGCAACCCAGGAGAAGGAAGAATCACCATCTTCTTGTGAGCTTATTCCAAGAGTCCTGTAGTAACTTCACCTATACACATGGTTGGCAGAGGAAGTAGAGTGAGAGGCCGCAAAAATTCCTCACAAAAAGTCCTGGTTTCACTTCAATATGCAGGAAAATTACTGCTCAAAATTCTAGACTTTCAACTTAGAAACATGATTCCCATAAACTTTACTTGGAAAGAAAAAATGTAAACCACATACTACCATGACTCAGCATGGCTAAACACAAATGTTAATATTGAATTCCTAGAAGGGAAAACACTTTGGGATAAGTTCTACTCCAAATATGCCTCTAGATAACTAAATGCAGTAAATGTCTGTTGCAAATGGTTGAAAGTAAGCTGCCTAAATATTTAAGACCTTCTGATTTTGATTTTTTTGGTAGTGATCTCCATAGTTTGAGACATTTTATTTAGAAAAATAAACAAAAAATAGGAGTATTGAAGAGCTGACTAAAAAGCCTGCTTATTCCTCTACAATGTTGAACTGAGAGAAACACACATGCAATTTATCCTAAAGGAAATGACTTAATTTATAGAAAATATTCCATACAGTATTATCTTCAAAACTTGAGTGCATATGTATGTGTTGCAAAGGTAGAGACCTCTTGAGTATTCACCCTTCTTATAAAGTATAAGTAATTTTCTCCTGATCCTTTTGATCAGCTTTGAAGAACTGCTATTTCTTTATGATGTGGACATGGAATGGTCCCTCCAAAAGCAGAACTACTGAGATATGATTATCTGGAAAATTCCAGTAGATGGTTTCAAATATTATCACTTAGTTTAATTGATTAGCATCATTTATGTGAAAAGCCTTCTTCTAAAAATTAATGAACACTTTATAAAACAAACAAACAAACAAACAAAAAAAAAAACCTGCTAGTTTTCTAAGGAACTTATTAGTGGTGAATCTGCCATAAGTATATTCTACATAACTCTGGTAATAACTTATAAAAATGTGTAGAAACTTTTAATAAAGATTTATGTCTAAGGAAAAATGTTTTTCAGGGAGAGGGAAAAAGTGGTGAGGTGGGACTGTTTCTAATGACTGATTATCATAACCAGAGATATTTGAAGTCAGTTCCTGATCTAGAATAAGGTAAACATTTTGCTATCTTGATAACAAAAAGGATTTGGAGCAATGATAGATATAGAAAAGTTGTACATAACACATTTATGTTATACAACTTTACATGAGAAAAATGAAAATAATTATTATTCTCATAACTATATAAAATGAGATGGACAAAGTCCTGACTTGTAGAGCATGTGCAATTCAAGCTGGAGGAATAGTACACAGGGTCAGGTTATGAAAAACCTGAACCGATATGGTCAGATAGAGGGAGTTTAATTGGGGAGCAGTGCAGCCCAGAAAATCAAATGGATAAAGGCAATTCAGGTAGCAAGATGCTAAATATAGATTTCTCTAAGGAAACTTCCAGTTGATATATCTGTTTTTTCCACGTAGTTGAATAGATCCAATTGGTTGGTCTTCATGCATTAAAGAAGAGGAAGAGGAAGCATTAGTAAGAGTAAGCGAGATTAGGAGTCTTGGGCTTAATTTTTAAGGAGTTTAAGCTCTGGATTTTATGGCAGGAGAGTAGTGGACGTGGGAATCTTGACATTTTCCCCAGACTCTACAATAATATAACTGCTTCCAAGAACACAAATGAGTATTATATAGCAGAACCCTTTCAGAAGAGATAACTTTCAATCATGTTAAAACTATAATTGAAAGCAACTGTACATGAAAAGTCAAAGTGTGCAAATATGTTAAAGCGAGAAATTTGTCTAACACCTAGAATTTTAATATCACAAACAGATGAAGTTTCTTTTAAAAAAAAACAACAGTATTTCTGATAGTGCTTATGGCATGTTACTTAATATAAATAGAATAAGCACATTATTTGTATTTGAGAATCTCAGACAATAGGAAATACTATTTTAGGTATAATTGATAAAAAAATTAGTATCTCAAAATCTCAGGACTTAAGAGTGGAGGTCTCTACAAAGTGTAGTTACTCTGAAAAATAAAGATCTTTCAAATTAATAATGCATAAGAAAGTACAACATAATGCTTTTAAAACACTGGTCTTAGGAGGTAAGATATAAATTTAAAAAGTGAATAAAAAAGGTAATGCTACATGATTTGAAAGAGGGCTTGATAATTTTTTAATTTCTGTAGCTTAAATGTATTCTGTTAGCATCACATATTTTTAAAAATCTTTTCTCCATAGTTAACCAAATTACTCATTTAAAAAGGTGTGTCTTAAGTAGATCAAGTTAAACTAAGTTCTACAATAATATCCGACTTTTAAAGCCAGGTTTGTATCATATAGTGCCCATAATTAGTTTAATTCATTAATAACAAAGCAATTGTTTTCAATCCTGTTCTGACGCATGAAATTCTGAAATCTGTTCACAGACAATGGAGTACATTGTATTGAGTTAAAGTAGATGGAGAAATAAGTTAAAATCACAATGTGGTTCAAGTATTTTGCAGGAGGTAAAAAGCTTAAATGTGCTCCATCCAGTGTCAATTGCACATCCATCTTGGAAACTAAGTGTTCTGCCAGGAGAGCTGGCATTCACATTCACAAAAGAGACACAATTTTTGCTTTGCTTCACCACACTTCCTTGGGAAACATACAGCAGAAGAGGTTCAGCGATTTCACTCAGTACGAGGTGGTTCAATAAATCATATACATAGTGAGAATCTTAGTTTGAATATGTTAACCTTGAAAAATAACAAGTCATAAAGGTCTTTAAAAATGTCCAAAAATAAAAGATGAGAAGCAACTATAATTTTATATTTTTTAATTATTTAAAAAAATTTTAATGTTTATTTTTGAGAGAAAGAGACTGAGCGTGGATGGGGGAGGGGCAGAGAGAGAGAGGGAGACACAGAATCCAAAGCAGGTTCTAGGTTCTGAGCTGTCCGCAGAGTCCGACGGGGTTCAGGGGCGGGTGACTTCAACTCACCAGCTGTGAGATCATGACCTGAGTTGAGGTCAGATGCTTAACCGATTGAGCCACCCAGGCGCCCCTAATTTTTTCTTTTTTTTCAAGCTCTTAAGTCTATATTTATCAAATATTAAAACAACATTACTTTAAAATGTTCAAGTGAAACAAAGCAGAATATATGCTCTTACTTAATTGCTATTTTGTTGTATAACATAGCCACATGTTCACAACATACCAACTCTATTTTAGTATTAGTCTTAAACACTTTTTCTCCAATTAAACAAGATAAAAATAACAAAATAATTTGCCATCATCCCTATTTTTTGTAGCCTTGTAAAATTCATAGGAAGCCACTGTTCCATAATCTGTGAGATATATGAGGTTGACACATATACATTCCAATAGTGACCCATTCTGGTTCAGTGACTGGAATTGGAAGGAGTTGATTTAGGAAAGTTATTGTGTCCTGAGTCTTACTGGCAAGTGTCAATTAGGCAGAGGGAATGATGACATTTTCCAGGAACTATTAGGTGGTGAGTATTCAATGATAAATAAAAATATCTCTGGTTCCAAGTTGGAGTTAGGTATTGACTTAGTGGAAAAGTTCCCAGGATGCTGAAATCATCACATAACTTTTGTCTGACTCTTTAGGTCTTGAATGGTTGGGGGTCTTGGAGTAAAACTGGTCCAGAGTGAAAAGGGTTTCCTCATGAACAAGGATCCCAGAGCTCTTAAGATGTCAGAGGAACAGCAAGAAAATCCAAAGACATCTAGCCCATCAAAAACTGAGAAGCAAGTATTTTAGAGAGGATCATTGTGAGATGGCCCTTGTGATTCTCCTTCATAAGGCCCATCACACCCACAATTCCTTGATAAAAAACCTCTTCCCCAGTAAATGGTTAACTTAATGAAGGTTGGAAATATTGGAGTCAATCTTATTCACTGATTTTCCAATGCCTCGAGGATAACTTGACATAGAGTAGGTGCTTTATATTCACGGATTTATATATTAACCACGAAGCTTCTTCTCAGTAAAATTGAGATGTGACTCAACTCCCAAGGACTGCCCTTTTACCAATCAGAGGGGACTAAGTCAAAGGCCTTTGAATTGAACACAAAAGTGAAATTGTTGAACCCAATTATCCTTTTTCTTCTTACTGCCTTTCTCATGTAACATATTCTTTAGGTACATAAAAAGTCAACAATTTTGAAACCTTTAAGATCATCCCCATGATATTTCTGGCATTGCCATGGCAGGAAGCACAGCATGCTGATTGGAGAGATTATACTCCTTACACTCCTACAAAAAAACAAAACAAAACAAACCTTCAGTGGATGAGAATAAAATATTCTCTCTGCAATAGTGTCAATTTAAAAGCTTATTTAGTTATTTTGAGACAGAGGATGCAAACAGTGGACAGGCAAGGAGAGAGTAAGAATCCCAAGCAGACTCTGCGCTGTCAGCATGGAGCCCAAGGCGGAGCTTGATATCACGAACTGTGAGATCATGCCATGAGCTGAAACCAAGATTTTGACACTTAACTGACTGAGCCCCCCAGGCACCCTGCAATAATATTATTCAATCATAATTTTTACTCTGTCCCCCACATGTTTGCTTTAATCAACTCTATACGTAGACAAGATCCAAAAGTCATTTATATGTAATTCATTTTTATCACAGATTCCAATCTGATTCAACAATTATTTATCGAATATCCAAAAGGTAGCAGGCACTATTCTAGGCTATGAAGTTACAGCATTGAACAGGACTAATCTCTTTAATGAATCTTAAATTGTATTAAGAGAAATCAATAAGCAAATATATATGTTGTGTATGAGGGGTGTTGAATGTTGAATAGTATAAGAAATAAAGCACATGGTAAAGGGACTGCTCATTACTGGGGATGGAGGAGGTACTTTAAATAAAGCAGTCAAATAATTATTTTCTAAGGAGATGACATTTGAGTAGTGACTCCGATGATAAGCAGGAGGAAATGATGTGAAGGTCTAACAAAAGCATTTCATGTGAGTCAGTGTAAAGGTCCTGAGATGGACAAGAGTGTAGCACATTTAAGAAGCATCAACAGTGCCCATGTGGTTGGAGCGAGTGACTGAGTGAGTGAAAAAAAAATTAGCAATCTTAACCTGTAGGGCTCATACAATGAATGCAGAAGATTTCCTGTATTATCTATAATGTGATGGGAAGCCTTTGAAGGATGTGGTTGGATGATGAGTGGAAGATGTAAAGTCTTGAAGGATATCATCATATTTTATTTCTTTTTCCTTTTTTTAACATTTCTTGAACTTTTTCAGGAGCTGAGTTGCTGATTGCCTGGATAGAGCAACTTGAGGAAAGTGGGAAATCAAAGAAGATTCTTAAGCTTTTTGCTTGAAAAACAGAATGTGTTGTAGTGCCTTTTATTAAGATATGGATGAGCTATGAGGATCAGATTTGGGCATGTAAATGGGTAGCAATCAGAAAATGGGTAGAAATCAGGAATCAGAAAATCAGAAAGATTTTTCAGGTCTATAATTTAGGGATGGTAATAAAGGTTTAAGAGTCGGCATAAAATCCTACTGTATTCAAAGCCATAGAAGCAAGTGGAATTTCTTTGGGATGTAGTGATAAGTAGAGAGGAGGGAAGAATAATTTAATACAGTCAATGAAGTCGGAGAAAGAAACAAAATGTATCGGTGTCTTGGAAGTCAAATGAATGGGGATTGACTGGCCAAGACCAAAAGAGTAAATATTGGTGTCCATTGCTGTTGAGGATTTGAACACAATGAGAAATAAAATTGGATTTTACACAACATGGATCTGTTGGTGATTTTAACAAGAGCAGCTTTAGTGGTGTGGTGGTGACCAAATCCTGACGATCATATATTAATAAGGGGATTAGAAGTGAACAAGTAGTCAGGGAACACAAAGCAATCATTCAAGGAGCTTTGTTTCAAAAAGTTACTGAGAAATTTGATGGCAGCTGGAGGTAGAGGGATTTTTAATGATAAGGCCATTCAGCTTTCCTTTTGAAAATGATCCAACAGATCTCGCGGTCCGTGAGTTCGAGCCCCGCGTCGGGCTCTGGGCTGATGGCTCAGAGCCTGGAGCCTGCTTCCGATTCTGTGTCTCCCTCTCTCTCTGCCCCTCCCCCGTTCATGCTCTGTCTCTCTCTGTCTCAAAAATGAATAAAACCTTAAAAAAAATTCTTGAAAATGATCCAACAAAGAAGGGAAAATTGGTAGCAAAGGGAAAAGACAAAATAATTTCTGGAGCAAAATCCTGAGTAAAAGAGGAAGGGCTGGAGCCCAGGTTAAGAGGTTAACTCTGAAAAGAGAAATGGTTTATATTTGAGAGAAAAAAATGGAAAGAATAAGGTTACAGGTGGGTAACAGATTTAATTATAAAAATATGAGGTTATTTTCTTCTCACTGTTATTTATTCATTAAAATGAGATTTTTTAGTTATTTTGATGACCAGATCTGAGTGAGGAGTATAAAAGGGGTTTTGGAGTTATAAAAATATCTGCAAGAGAGACATTTCAATGATTTTAATGATGGGCCATGAGGTCTAAGATAATAAGTAAACTAGATAAAGATATGTACAAAGACAATAGAGAGTAAATACATGGTAGGGACAATATACTGGAGCTCTTGTGTAGTTGAAGTTGAGCTCACAGAGAAAATCAACTGGGCAAATAAGAATGTAGGCTATTTGAATTTGGGCATTTAGAGGTGAGGCCATTATTGTTGATAGCAAATTCTAATTTATGACCATAGGGTTGGATATCTGAAGTGGGGTAGAGGAAAAGAGGATTGGTAATATGGTCAAAGAACTGAAGCCAGTGTCCAGATGAATCACCTTTGTGATTTTCGAAATTGCCGAGAATCATGCCAGGATTCTTCTGTAGGGGAAGATAGTGAGCCAGGTGCCGAAACATTCATGAATGTGGAGAGTACGGGTGAGGTTGTACATGACTGCACAAAGAATCACAGTGGGTGGCATAGTGTTATGGAAAACCCTTCTTTAACACTACTGTGATTGACAGGTAGTAGGGAAAGCTACTTAAGAGATGAAAATCAAGCAGGGCACCTCCAGGCATCATGATACACGGGGTGTGGGAGCAAAGGTGCCTCCACTTGAAAGCAGGTGCAGAGTCTTCAGAAACAGCCAAGTTTCAATAACAGATGGAAGGGGAAGGGAAACTTTATACATGATATTGAGACTATGGGAACTCTGTTCACAGAGAGTGAGCCCTAGTGAATGTATTATGGAACTCATTTTTGTAGACTTGGAATACTCAAATACTAACAAGTACAATTATAAATATGATCATTTTAGACATTAATATTCTTAGGTGCTTACTATGGACCAGGCATCGTGATGTGATTTGCATATATTATCTAAATTCATTCTTAGAGTATTCTATTGATCAGTTCTATTACCTGTATTTTATGGATGTAAAAATTAAGCATCTGGCCCAAAATAACTTAGTCAGGATTTGAATCCCTATCTCTCTGACTCAAGTGTCTAGATTTCTAAAAATTGTCTTGTTTTTCGTTACAGTCATTATTTATAGCATTCATTTTTTAGCCTTGCTTCTCTTTCTTGATGTTGGTATAAGGACCCATCTATAGAATGTGATTGCATTTCATTATAAATTAGATAGACTATATTAAAACATGTTAGTATCATTATAAAATATCTGAGCATTTTGATCAATTACAAAAAAGTTTGTAAAATGACTTTAGTAATATTATCTGCTCATTGGTGAATTCAAAGGAAAGAATGTCCAACATACACTTTCCCTTCCCCATTTATAGATCCCTCCTTTTTCTGGATCCCAAAGCTAGGGCCATTGGGACTCTGATGTTTTTCAGTTTAAATTTACTGCTTATTAATTTATTCATAGAGCAAATATGTATTAAGCCCTCATATTATGTATGAGACACTGTGTGAGACATGGTGAAGAGCAAGACTGATAGAGTTCCTTGCATCCTACAACGCAGAGCCCAGTGCAGAGAACAGACACTAAATAGATAATTGCACATTTAAAAATGCTAACGTACAGTTGTGGGAAGTGCTTTAAATGAAAAGCGTAGTTTCCAACAAGAATATAGAGGCCTATCTTCTTTTTACTGTGCTTCGCAGATATTGTATCTTTTACACACTGAAAATCTGTGGCAATCTTGAATCAAACAAGCCTATTGGCACCATTTTTCCAATAGCACTTGCTCAGTTCATGTCTCTGTGTTCTGTTTTGGTAATTCTCCCAATATTTCAAAATTTTTCATAATTTTTGTATTTGGTGTTGTGATCTGTGATCAGTGATTACAACTCATGAAAAGCTCAAGTGATGGTTAATATTTTTAGCAATAAAGTATTTTTTAGTTAAGGTATGTGCATTTTGTTGAATAATGCTATTGCCTACTTAATAGACTACAGTATAATGTAAACACAAGTTTTATATGCACCGAGGAACCAAATAACCAGATAACTCATCTGACTTGTTTTCTATTGATATTTGGCTTATTGAGGTGGTCTGGAAATAAACGCACAGTACCTTGGGGGTGTGCCTGTATAATAAAGGGATGCAGCTATCCTAAGATAACTTCCTCTATACAGTTGAATGTCACGTGCAGTTACTCTCAATAGTGTGTTTACTAAAAAGAAGATGGAATCTGTCCCCAATCTCATTTGTCCCTGGTTAGGTCAGATTTATGCCGATCCAAAGCAAAGCAAGGGATTGAGCAATTCTATAACTGATATAGATTTCAAAACTTCCAATCTTGATCCTGCAGGTCAAGAAACCCAACCATCTCAGCTTTTCCAACAGATCAGACAATACAGGAAATGAGACCCAGGACTTCTGTCCCCTAATCCAGTTTATATCTTCTAGACCACAAACCATTTCAGGATTAATTTTATGATCCAACAATTCTGAACAAATTCTTCACTATGCTTAGTGCTCTGTTTTTTGAGTTAAAGGAAAAAAAAAATCATTCTTCCTTTGACCTCAGACAGTAAAACATGATCATAAAATAGCCACATCCTCTATTCTCTGCCTAATCTATCAGAAGAGTCAAAGAGTATCAGAAAACAGCTATCAGAAGCCTGCAAAAGACATGCAGATACTCTGGCCTGAGAGAAGTTTCATCCTGACGACTATATTGGCTCATCTCCAGAAATAAAGTGTGTAATTTCAAATGTTTTCAATAAGTTGTCAGCACTTCAAATTTCCTGCTGGAACTTGAAATTTGATAATTGCAGAATTATGGAGAGACCAGGTATCTTTACCAGTACCAGACTTCTCCCAGCTTGTTCCCTGGACTCAGCTAGCCCATCAATTTCAGATGCTATGGAGACCAGCACAACTAACACCATCCCCTTGCCTTTTAGTCACAACCCTTTGGCAAAAGAATAAAAAGGAAGCCAACCTTCAGAGTTATAGCTTCTAATGTCTTAGCTGCCCCTTAATAAGTATGTATTCAGAGCACATCGACAATAGTGTGACTGACATTGTTACTAATATAGAACAAGTCAAAATACAAAGAATTTTAAATGGCTCACATTCTTTAAAAATGAAATTGAAAACGTTTCTTCTTCTAAACCAGAGTCTCCTGCTGCTCCTGTTGGTAGTGAGATCTCTAAAGTGCCAGACAATGGTGACCGTGATGAATGGTCTTCATAGTCAAAGGTGCCCTGAGTGAAAAGCAAAAGAATAAAAAGCCGGTCTCACTTGTGTGATGCCAGTCTTGGAGACAATAAATGTCTGTGCATGTACTTTTAAAGTCAGATCTTTTAAGTTGATTGTTAAGCAGTTAACTGTTAATACTTTGAAACGTTCCATTTTTTGTCAGTGGTGAGTTTGTGTCGAAACTTTCCGTGCAACTGTAAACCTAAAGCTGCCTTCAGTTGAGCTTAAATAATTTAATTGCTGCTTTTTAACATGGAAGCGTTTAAGCTTTTAAAAGACTGAAGAAAATATATATTTCCAATAATCAGGGAAAGAATTATTCACTATAATTGACATTAATGTATAATTTACATACTATAATGGTCCTAGTTCTTAATAAGTACTAAAAAGTAAAACTAAGAGTGAGAATAATTACCCCACAAGAGAAAAAATAAAAACATCATCCTTTTCTTTGGTTATGATTTGGGGGGTTGTTATATTTTGTTTTAAATGACAAGTTGGAGTTTCTTTAAGTCAGGTTTAAAAGGTAGAGAGGCTAATCAGCAAAAAGTTCAAAAAGGTTATTTTACTGGTCACCTAAATATGTTGTTCTATTGAGTTCCAAAGGAAGCAAATCTATATTAAATTGTACATTTAAAAAAAAGAGAGAGAAAAGAAAATTAAGCCAGCAACTCTCCCCCCAAATCCCACTATAGTGTAAAATTGCATCAAAAGTATTATGATATTACACCACTACCTACATCAATAAAATGCCAGTTTGACATATTATAAAGAAAAATCAGTTACACTTCAATAAGCCCAACTCTCTAGAAAGAAAAGGAAGTGAGACGTATATAGTATGCCTCATCCACAAGTCATCAGAGACCACAGAGCCATATAATTCTGCTGTGCCACATTTCAAAAGAAGTGGTTTCCAGCACAAGGAATCTTGTATCCTTAATACTACATTTCAATAGCATGTCAAGACAGACAGGTAACTCTGAGGAATTAATGGTGAAATTAGAATGGGATCATGATATTCCATACCATTTTATTCTCCTATTCCAATCTTGTCTGCACATAGCTCTGGAATCTAACTTGTATTTCAATATTCATAGTAGGCTTTTCACTTGGATTATAAAAGCAGCCTTCTTTAAGGAGACCCCATGACTGCCAGGATTTGATCATTAAAAAACTAAAATGTGGCACCTTTCTGTCTTGATTTATAGCACCTGAAGTGCAAGCATAGATGCCAACTGCAAATTTACTATGCATTGAAGCCCTGGAAGAATGAAGAGGTATAAATAATCAGACAACTCTAGATAGACAATAAATCTGCTTCTGGCTTTCTCTCTTTCTACTGATGTTTCATAAAGGAATCCAGGATATTGTGGGAGCGTGTCCCTGACCTTTGAAGTTGACATGAAGGGGATAGCCATTTACTTCTAGAAAAGGCTGAGAAGAATACTGGAATACACAGAATATTTATCTGATCCAGGAGAAAATTTCTTATTTATTTTTTTATCTGCTTTATCTTGAGGTTTGGGAGCCATCCTTCTCCTGAATAGGTAATGAAATGCTCCCAACATAACATTTGACCCTTTCTAGTCACAGCTACTTTGACCAGACATCTTATATTCTATTTTTTTTTTTTTTTTTTGAGAGAGAGAGAGAGTGTGTGAGTGGGAGAGAGGATCGGAGGGAGAGAGAGGATCTTAAACAGGCTCTCATGCTTAGTGCAGAGCCCAACGCAGGGCTTGATTCCGAGAGTGTGGAATCAGGAGCTGAGCCAAAATCAAGGGTCAGACACTCAACCAATGGAGCCACCCAGGCATCCCAGACATCTTATATTCTATAATCCCGTAGCTTTTCCATAATCCTCATCACTATTTTTGAGGTGTAAAAACAAGTGAAGCCCTATAATTGATTTTACCAACTTTCCTCGACCCCCACTCCTATCAGGGTTCAGAAAAGAAATGTCATTAATTGGGAGATTAAAAATTGCCTTTGTAGAAAAGTAACATTTAGAATGGGCTTGGGAAAAAATGCTAGCATTTTTTTGATAGAGTTGTGAAGGGTGTGCTCTGGGTGAAGGGGTACATATGAACAATGATACTTGAGGCAATTAGTTGAGTTGAGCACTGGGGAGTTGGGATAACACGTTGAAGCATGAGTTGGAGGCTTTACCCTGAAGGGCCTTGAAAAACAGGAGGCATTTCTCTGAATTCCATATGAGGTGGATTGAACATGTTGAGGTCTTGAGAAAGAACAATATAATCTAAGCTCTGTTGTGCAAAGATTAAAATAGCTATAGTGTGTAGGAAAACTAAACAGTGGGGGGAGAGGACAAGAGAATCTATTTATACTGAGAGCTGACTATGAGTTGAATGTAATAAATGGAAGAATTCTTACACTCTCCTCCAATTCTTTGCTCAGGTCGCTCTCTCTGTCTTGACTGCTCAGTTTCCATCCCCCAATCCAGCTACTGAAGAATAATTCCATACCTCAAAGCACAATTCAAGTCTCAATTTTTACAAAGAATGTCTGAGATCTCCAGGGGAACTCCCTAATGGCTTCATATTTTGTAACTATAATAGGTTACATGGTTCATGGTCGGCAGCCAAACAACATGTATCAAATGACTGAATACAATAGCACACAAAAATTCGGATTGTGTTAAAGTTACTTTTGTGTGAATTTGTCTTACTATCAGAGAACAGGGTCACCTATAAATTTTTCATCTCTGTAAGGTGAATTGCACATAGTAGATGGTAAACAATTGTTGAATTAAATTGAATTAACAAATTTTCTGACGATGTATAAATCTAATAAGTCCATATGTAAGTATGCACAATATTATAAAATAGTTGAATTCATCATTATGTGTTGCACATAGAGTTGTCTGCAGACTATGATATTGAATAAATAATTTTAGAATACATCAGTTTTCTGAATGTAAGTTAAAATAAGGACTGATTTTCATCAGAGGATCCGAAAAATCATCAGCATAATTGAAAACCGTGGCAATAAAGAAAGCAGAGACTTTCTCATACCAATGAGGGTATGCTAGTTACCAGTTGATTGCTTCTCAACTTCAAATCTAGCCTTCTTTCCACACTTTGTGATGCTGGAGCACCTGTCGACCTCTCTCCTTGCCAACTGCAGAGTGATGGTAAAGGTATCCTTCTGGATACCCACTTCAGCTTCCTGGTGAGTTCCGCCATTATCCTAGTGATAGCTTGCCAGCCAGTCTCACCAGCACCAGGGTAGGTGGCTTTCCAGTGAGCTCTCTTACTTCACAGCAAGCAGCTTCTTAGTGACTCTCAAGGCCACTCCAAAAGATGAATTCCTAGTAAGTTTCATGGGCAGGGAGAGGTTTCCTGCAGCACCTTGGTGAATTTCTCTCATCCAAAAAGTGCTCCTCCAATTCCCTCAGACACTCTGAGTGTCGGCTTTGTGCTGGAGGGTAGGAGGCATCCACTTCCAAGTTTGTTTCTCCCTCAGTGCTGGAGTTGGTGACGCTTCCTACTTTTGTTATCCCTGTATGCTTTGGGGTTCTCTTTACCCCTTTTAGTACTTAATCCCCTTTTACTAACTTAATACTTCCTCATAATAAATTTTCCTGGTATAAATTAAAGGTGTTGTTATTGCCCACTCAATGGACTTTAATTTAAACAGTCTGTAAGGGAATTTTCTGGAAGCAGGCGGCCATTACAAAAACAAGATGTTTGCATTCCAATATTGGTTAGGTCACACAGGGGACCTATCTGTTTCAAATGGTAGAGTCAGAGTCCCTGTTATACCGATAGCCCTTCCATGGAATTCTTATAAACAGGTCTTCATGTTTTTACTATATGTCCCCTTCACCTGGAACACAAATGAATGACTTTTGCAGACCCCCAAATCCCGTAAGTGTTCAGTGGATTTTGAGACATCCTGGCAATGTTTGTTCCTTCCGAAACAGATTCTCTAAGCTGATAGTGACCAAGTTATTCAATCAATCAGTCATTTTTTCCTCTAACAGAATGAATCATGGTTAATAGGTGGAATCTAAAGTAAGACCCACTCAACAGGAGCCATGAGATAGTAGAGATAGTAGGGAGCACAAATAAATAGAAGACACAAGGTAAAAACACCTGTTACTTGTTCTCATGGAAAATTAGACCTAACTTTCATAGCTTTTTCTTAATTGTTGAATTGTATTTAGATACTTTTTTTTTCCCAATAGACTCTGAGCTTCACAATAGTAGGGATCATGTCTGTCTTGCTTTCATAAATCCCCAGTATCTAGTGTAACAATGGGCACTCAACAAATATTTGGCGAATGAATGAATGGTTGAATATCAGTAGAATGCAGTTGTATTAAGATCATAGAAAAATATTCTTGAAATAATGGAGACAGCATAGGGAATAATAGCTGGCGATAACAGAGGGGTCACCCACAAAGTAACTTCTCTGAGTCTTGCATGGTATCCTGAATGCTTGTTCTAGTTCCAGACATATATTTCAGTCTCCATGAAGCCTAGCTGATTCCCTTTAAGGCATGGTAGTGGAGGTGATTCATGATGTTGTCACTTCCCCAAGAATTCTTGCGAGTTTTTAGAGAGGAATTTAGTCTTTGTTCTTTATTCCTTGTAATCAAGAAGAGACTGGAATGCTGATGTTAAGTACCTCAATTGCTACTCATGAGACTATTGTTGTGCTTATTATACTATTGCCCAACGAACTTCAGTAGGCACACATTTTGCAATAGTAGTAACACAGGGACTAGGCATTTAGATGGTAAAGGGAAAATGATGCACATTCTTGGACTTCTCTCACTTGGCTCTGTGCCTCCATCATATATACATACATATATACATACATATCTATATTGACCATAAGACAATATATGTACTTCTTTTTCACATAAAGAAACTATCACTGATTAAAGACCACCTGCTTGAGGTGCCATAAACTATCTCTAAGAAGAATGTATCAATATATTTCACATAGGGGCGCCTGGGTGGCTCGGTCGGTTAAGCGTCCGACTTCGGCTCAGGTCATGATCTCGCGGTCTGTGAGTTCTAGCCCCGCGTCGGGCTCTGTGCTGACCGCTCAGAGCCTGGAGCCTGTTTCAGATTCTGTGTCTCCCTCTCTCTCTGCCCCTCCCCTGCCCATGCTCACTCTCTCTCTCTGTCTCAAAAATAAATATATATATATATATATATATATATATATATATATATATATATATATTTCACATATGTGTTGCTTATGAGTTTCTTCCACTGAAACTTCAACAACTCTATTGGGTTCAGGCCTAATTTCTAGCCCCAGGGATATAGCTATCTACTATTAGAGAGCCCTTGGAACATGATAAAATACACTCTCTTACCCTCAGGGAAATTCTATTATGGCTGCAGAATATTCATGATACACAGGGATCTTTTATCATATACTTTCCTTTATTATAATTTTGCTTAATGGCTTAATTTTGATCAATTGCAAGGGCTTGATCACTTAAAGCTATTGTGACAGATGATAACTCATGTTTATATTTTTGTTTTGGAAACTGATGAAATGATTCAGAAGACTGTGCATTTGTATCTGGTATGATATCTGATAGATTAAAGGCAATCCCCAGCTGTTGTTCTGTCCCTGGTGATTAAGGAAAATGATGAGTATAAATATTAGTAATAATATGTATTATCTCATGTGAGAGACAAGTTTAGTGAAATTTTAATACATGCTTTTATATATTATAAGGAAATGAATACAATTTACAAATCCACATAAATAACACATTGGAAATTCCACTAAACTGTAATATGCCTTAAGTCAGCCATGATTGAAATGGCATTTGACAGGGAGAAAAACAGTATTTCTCTTTCCAACAACTCCCCACGTTGTCATCATGGCATGGTTGGGTAGTAGTGAGTGCCAGCTGAGGACCCTTCCCTCCTCTGTGTCACCATCTGGCTTCAGTTCCACTTCAATCAGTTTCTATTGGGTTTTTGATTTATGCTGGAATTCATAAGCAGAAATTAAGGAAGTTTGCCAATACATTTGAGATAACCCTTTTTCTCCTCATTTTTGCCCCTTTGAAACTTGTATAGGGAAATTTTGCACTCAGAAGCATTGGCCCAGTTAATTTAAGCTTTACCAGCAGCAAAGATATGCCACCATTCCTGCAAAATCCTACATGTTCTTTTGCCAAACCGTGATGTCAATATTTTCTCCCCTGTGGTTCTAGTGTGATCAGGAGTTTCATTTGTATGAGGTCAAATGTTAACTGTCCTTTGTGAGTAGATGATATTGTTGGCCTTGCTTAATTTTAGTTAGCTATGAAAACCTTTTTTTTAGACCTTGAGTTTATGGTACTTTGTTTCAAAAATTTGATACCTTTCTGTATTTACTTTTGGGATTTCAACTGTAAAACACTGTGTATTGACATGGATATGAAAGATGAGCTGAGCAAATTCGTACGAAAACCATATAATTTCAGGTTCCTACCCACTCAGCAAAATCAGGGGTAATACAAAGCTGGGCTCCAGAACAGTTTAGCATAGAGTACAAGCCCTCAGAAGAGGCTAAAAGAGAAAGTTATTCACCAATCTGTGATCACAGCATGGTCAGCTATTCATAAATGCGCCATTAGAGGAGATACTGCTAATACCACTCTCCTTAATGGCCCGTTGGGTTTTCCATAGAAACTCATTTTCAGGGTTTAATATATAAACATTCTACTTCCTAGAAGATGTAAAATTATGCACATAGCGTTGAAACTCAAAAATGAGAGTTGGAAGAAAATGAGTTATTTTTGGTGTCTTTGTAGCTCCGCTATTTAACGCAGTTCATATGTACAGATTCTTTTTAATTATTCAAAAAGCATTTATTGATCATCTTTCATGTGCCAGGAACTTACAAATCATACTCTGAAAGAGCTACTGCCTGCCTGTGAAGGTGAGAGTGTGTGGTGTGTGTGTGTGTGTGTGTGTGTGTGTGTGTGACACTGAATATTAGAGCTGGCTTGGACCATAAATTTTATCAAAACTGGATTCTCCAACTTTCTAAGTTGAAATGTTAAGGTCCAAAAAGGGTCTTTTCCTTGAATGTGATCAAACTGGATATGGCACCTGGTCTAACAATGTGTCTACCGCAGCATGCTGTCAATACCAAATGTATATCCAGGGGTTCACATCCATGAATATGGAGAGAATTTCATGAAACTTGGGCTCTTCATCTGAGGGAATTAACAGCATATACTGCCTAATTATCATTTTAGAAACAATCATTTTATACAATGACTGCAGGACAATAAGGAGAGAGATACCTGAGAGAAGAAACTTTGTTGACAGCAACCGTAGTCACCAATCAGCAGGCAAAGCATCAAAGAGATATGGTCAATGAGAACAAAACAACATCTCTGTTACAATGTTACTAAATGCCTTTAGACTTGCCTCAGAACAAAAAAAAAAAAAATGAACTGACAGACATGATAAATTTGTGACTGCAGGTGCAAGTATATGCTCATTGAAATGCGTATTTCCCAGAGTATGTGGTCATTTTCAAGTGTTCTGTTTTCAAAACCCTATTAACATGAATTTCATGGAATTTACAGTTGTTCATGTTGCTTCATGTCTGGGGGGAAAATATGCTTTCTAGATATTGAAGCATATCTGATGATCAAAAAACGACTCGCTAAAAAAATCTCTAACTTCCGCGTTTCCAAAGCCTTGAAAAAGAAATGAGACAATTCATCTGTTTTTCACCTTAATTCAATGAGGTATTTGATTTTCAACTACTGTCTCAGCACTGTATTAAAACCCTGTTACTAGGGAATAAAAGAAAATTACCTGTAATCCCCTTTCCTCAGAAAGCATGTTATTATAATGGATTTCTCACTTTAGTCTGCCTTAGCTGCTGTCTAGAGAGAACTTGGGGCGCTTTAGAGTGCCCGAGCTGCTAAACCTCCTCGCCAGCAGGCGACGTTCACCTTCTCCAGCTGAAGGAACAGCATTGCTCTGCCCACTTGGCTCCAAGAAAAGACAGAAAGCTTGTGGATTAAAGTGACCTGTCATGGATTTCATGATTTGGGACAGGTGAAGAGGAAGCTATTATGGAGGCAGACTTTGGATGACATTCTAAAATAGAGCAGCTGTTTTTTTCAAAAGATACTTCTATATTTGAAACCATTTTTCTATTTTTGGAAAATATCATAGGAGTACAGAAAATATGGTGGCTTTGTGAATAGTGAAAGATGTCTCACCACACCCAAAATAGCTGTCTTCTTTATTTTGTGTAGTGTGTGTGTGTGTGTGTGTGTGTGTGTGTGTGAGAGAGAGAGAGAGAGAGAGAGAGAGAGAATCCTAAGCAGGCTCTACACTGTCAACTCAGAGCCCAATGAGGGCTCCAATTTGACGCTTAACTCAATGCCCCAGAAGTAACTGTCTTCTTATCATTTACAACTTCTCATTTAATACAATGGGACCACATTATGAGAGCTTCTTCCTTTAGGCTCCTGCAGGAATACCCATCTCCACTTTATGCACTGTCTATGCTCACATGTCTATGACATGCTAATAAGACCTTAGCAAATAGTTCTCATTACCACTGTCAATAATTATTTAATGAATGCTATATAGAAGAGATGGAAACAGACACTTATGTAATATTTAACATGTGCCTGTGCCCATATAATGTGTGGGACATTTTAAATTATCTTACAGAAACCCTGAAAAGGAGATATTATTAAAGAGGAGATACTGAGGATTTAAAAGTTTTCCCCAGGGGTTGTGAAAAGGGTTATTAGTAAAACAGTTGAAGTATTAGCATGGATGAGGTCATAAAAGGCACAAAGAAATAGAACCTCTAGTCTTCTAAGACCTTACAACATACTGGGATAAATATGATACATACAAATGTCACGATGCACCAGTGTATATAATACATAATCAGCATTGGAACAATTGAGGGGAAGATGAGATCATGTCTGAATGATAGAATTAAGTACGTTTGAGAACTATTTAGGTAAAGAGAATAACAGCTAACATTTACTGAGAGCCCACCACTTTTCATATTTCTGATGCCATTCTCAGAGCTTCATACATAGTAGGCGAAAAACAAAACAAAACAAAGTAAAACAAATAAACCAAAACACTAGGAGGCAACTCTATTCATCCCAATTTTACGATGAGGATTTTAAGGCACAAATGGTTTATGTACATGCCCAATAACACAGCTAACGTTAATGTGTGGTGATTGCGGACTATACCCACATACTTTACAGAGCATATCATAACTTGAGTCCACTCTTCCACTTACTGTAAGTTAATCATCATTAAGCTCTTACATATTCTCAAATATTCCCCAAATGTTCTGTTTATCTTTTTTTCTTTTTAAGCCAACACTTAGCTGTCCCCAGAAGATACTGCTTTCCACACAGGCCACTTTGGAGGTGTTTTGTTGTTGTTGTTATTTGTTTGTTTAAATCCCATGAAGCACCACTTCAGGTCTTGTAAGGGAGGTAGGTGTCCCCATTTCTCTCAATGGCTTCTTTCGCTCATCGATCTGTGCAATCAGAAAGATGGAGATTCAAATAATGGAAATGGACCATCTTTTGAGTGGAACACTTTGCGTGAAAAAAAAATCAAAAATCTAATTTAGGATATATTTTCTTTGAGTTGTTAATTAGGCATCCAAGCTGAGTAGCCAGTGGATATCCAGATGTAAATGTCAGTAAGTGAAAAGACTCCGGGTGAGTGTGCTTAGGTATTCCTGAAGTCATCTATGTCTGACTTACTCTTTCTATTCACACCTTCATCTTTCCAAAATCTGCCTCTTTTATTCAATATCTTGTGAAATTTCTCTCTCGAGTTCCAACAGTATCTAACAACTTTCTCAAAGTACTGTGTTCAGTCTTCATTTTACTCACTTTTCTGCTGAATTAGATGCTTTTCATCATCTTTCTCTGTTCCTTTGGATCTGATGGGAAATAGCCATCTGGTGTTTCTCTTAGGAGTCACAATCACTTTCTTCAGATGCTGGGTTTTTTTTTCTGCTAAAATGTTGTGTTGTTCAGGAATTTTTTTTTCTTGTCTTCTGTTCTCATGGTCATAATCTTTAATAATTTCGGGAATCAGGCAGCAAACAAAAATGAGTGAAATAGCCTCGTGTAGAAAAACAGTGGAGGGAGGACGGTGACAACCTGCCATGTGAACGCCTTGTCTAGAAGAAATCAAATGCAAAGTTTTTAAACACTATGCAAATAAAACAAAATTTGTCCACGGATCACCAGGGCTTGTGGTAGATCACTGTGAGTCAGCATTCTCCCCTAGGTCTCTGTCCCCAACCGAAATTAAGCAATTACCTTTAATAGGTAATTTGAAGACAAATATCACTAGCTCAGATCTTTCTCACATTATAGAGGAAGCAATGAACTACAAACGGGGAGAAACTGTGAATAATATTCTCTTTCATCCTGAAGACACTGTACTTTCAGAGCCATTTCCAACTGTTAAATTATATCTATACCATTGATGTCCTAGAAGCACTAAAACTCTACCTATTAAAACCTTGAATACATTATCCTTTTTGGATAAGTAGTTTTTCTTCTAATGTCTCCTACCTCAGTAGTGAGTTTCACAGGATAGAAACTCCCAAGTCAACATTAAATCCTACTGTTTCTTTACTAATAGTCACCTGTCCTTTGAACCATGCACATGAGTATTCCAGAGAGGCTCTCCTCAAGGACTTAAAAATTGGCTAAGACTGGCTTCTGAGACACATGTTGGATCAAATCAGAGATAGGCACAGTTATCTTAAAGAAACAGAACAACTCCCACATCTGGAAGACTTACTAGTAAACTCCCATCATTTTTGTGCCATTTGAATGGTATCCAATGAAACCTAGAAGAAAAAGAATCACCAAGACAAATATTGGCAGTGTCTTCTCAGGGATGCCCAAAAGGTATTTAGTAATTTAGTTCCTTTGGTAATATTATTTTACTGTGAGAATAACATATTAATCAATTTAATGGCTGATGTCAGTAAGTATTCCATTGCTATAGTTCTCTCTTTTTGATCTATATTTATGAGGTAATATTTGATTGCTATTTGGTTTGATTGGCTACTGAAAGAAATTTCTTGGGGAAATAGATTTCCAGTCCAATTCCAATAATGATTATTTCTCCATAGGGGAGAAAATGAGAGAGAGAGAGAGAGAGAGAGATAAGGAAAGAGAGAGGAAAGGAAGGAAGGAAGGAAGGAAGGAAGGAAGGAAGGGGGGGACTCTTATTTCACCAGAAGAGCCCCTTGAAGAAAATGAGCAGATCATTGTGATTGAGCAATCTGCTTCTTGTGATAGAATTCCCAAGGGAAATTATTAAATAATCCCCCCATATTAATGCAGTGGTCTTGTGAACTTGGTAATGTGAGGTTCCTGAAATTTCAAGTCATAAGGCTAGACCAGAGCTAACACCATATAACTGTGTTCTATGGAAGCTCCTTGGAGATTGGCAAATATACATCCCTTTGCTTAGATTTTTATGCTTGTCTGCTTCCCCAGTATATACAGATCCTACTTGTCATCACACCTCCACACCCCTCCATTCCACTGTCATTGCCACACTTCTAATCCTGACAATCCTAGACCTCCTAAGTGATCTTTCTGCCTCTCACTATGTTTAATTTGTTTGTTGCTGCCACATAGAGCTTTCCAAATATAGATAATGCCATCACTTCTATCTTTTCACATCAAGAGCTCTTCAAAGAAACTTGACCCAGGGCAGATGACTGGAATAAGTAGATATTCGGGAGTAGTGAGCCATAATGGCAACAAGGCCACCATTCCTCCTTAGAAAACCCCAAATCATACTCACTGCCCAGAATCCAGTTAGGCTTCCTCTTCTCCCCAAGGCAGACAACCATACCTTAGGTATATCTCCATTTAGGACAAATTGGTTTCTTTCTTTTTTTTTTTTTTTTTGAGCCAGAAAAACATGCAGCTCAGGTTGAAATGAACTTGAAATATTTGCTTTGTCTTCAGTGATGTTAATTTTCTTAAGAACAGCTTTCAAGGGTATTTCTTTCAAGCAATACCACCTTGATCAAGTCTACAACATTAAAGGCATAGATTTGTTCCATATGGTGAAGTAGGGATTGTTCATCTTAGGTTCAAATAATTATGGAAAGGTATGCATTTAAATCTAATATAAACTACCAAATGAGTTTATGACATATTCTGCAAGGTAAATTCCTTTTTATAGCCTTATGCATAGAAAGACGAGCATTTTGCAACGCATTAGGCTCTGGCAGTGCATGTAGCATCACCATGAAAGGGAACAGCAAAAGCATAGAAGATGGTGCATTTTGGCAAAGCTAGAGTTTGCCAACTTTGACACACTGAGATTTTTTAAGAGCGGAGATGAAAGACTAAGTTTATGAGTGCTCAGTTAGAGTCACAAACCTTCTTATTATTAATAGGTGTGCAAAATGTGACCTCGGCAAAATTTATTATGCGCTGTACTAAATTTGCCTTGTAAAGGATGTCATTTTATTCAATGTTGTTTACTCTTTCCTACGTGCATCCTCAAAAGGCAAAGTTGAATGATGACTATATTCTCTGCTGTCAGAATGTGCAAAGTAAACAAAAATACTATTATTGTAGAAGCTAGGCCAAGGGGGTAAATGGGGGTGCAGCTGTAGATTAAGTAAACAGATACCACTGATCATTTTATGCCCCTAAAGATTAGAACAGAATCATGCAAATGAAACTTTGTAAGAATTAATAATATGGTCATAGCAGCTAAAATTTTATCTCCCACTAAACTGAAGGCCTAAGAAACTCCAAATTGGGCTTTGATTGCCTTAATGTCAAAGACAGATCTTTCTTTGAGTCAGCTCAGTATATAGCATAAAACAGCTGTTCTGGCTATCGGAGTACAATTCTGAGCGAATGTGATGAAGGAGCTGAGAAATTGCTGTGATGTATGATAGTGCCTGCATCGAAAGCAAATTTGTCTGCAACCTCCAGGGCTCACTGAATATTAAGATAAGGCAACTGGGATTGGCGCTTATTCCCTTCAGTTTAAGAGCTAGGACATGTGGAAATGATTGTAGGCCTAGACTATCACATTCCTCCTAAAAAATGTTGGCAAGTCCTCAGACTCTGAGGCCATTATTATCATTCTCCTGAACATCATTTGGGGAAAAATAAGGCCTAATAGAAAAGAAAGAGAATTCTGGCACCTTTGTGAATCCAAAAGAAGTTTTATTGAAAATACAACTTTGGAAGAATGATATGAGAGAAAAGAAATCAATAGAATTTGATGACTATCTTTTAGACCTTAGAAAGGAGATTGATCTCAAAGTTAATTTCTGCCTTATTAGACTAAACCATGGGCCAGGGAAACCTAAAAATATGGGCTAAATTCAAGGGAATCAATTCAGTTCTCTTCCTTGTGACAGGAAATGGTGCAATTTAAATTTACAATATTAAAAAAAGGGGGGGGGGTACAAGCCCTGTCTTCTAAATACCAACATAAGGATGAATAAAAAGTCCTATTCACTATAACCCAGAAGCTATTCTCTAGAGCTTTGGGCTTTTACATAAGAATGGAAGTCTCCCTATGAAAATGACATGTGATAGTCAGATTTGGGATGCCAAAAAAAAAAAACCCCTAGAAATCCTAGTGTACGTTTTTAAGGCGTACTTGATTGGCAGTGTTGAGAAGAAAGTTTATTTAGGAAAGCACTTCTGATAAACTACCACCAAAGTAAATGAGTTTTACTTTGGCCTCTATACAAAGGAACATCTAGGCATAAATATAATTGCCATGTGTAAATGTAATGAAAATAAACATGGCATTCAAGGTCCATGGCAGATGGATTTTATAGAAAGTTTTTTTATAGATTTTATAGAAAATTTCCTTAATTTTACTGAGCACCACTTCTTTCATCTGTAAAATTAAGATGACGTAACAAATCGTCATGTGTAACAATAAAATAATGCATATAGCAGACTCAACACAATGTGTGTACAATAGCTGCATTATGAAAATACATTTCAAATATTAAATATTTAGAAAAATAGAAGACAAAAATTAGATACTCTTATAGTCTGAGACCTGGATTCATTTTAAAATATTTTGAGGCCAGGGACGCCTGGGTGGTTCAGTTGGTTGAGCTTTTGCCCCTTGATTTTGGCTGAGGTCATGAGCTCACAGGCTGACAGTGCTGTGGAGCCTGCTTGGGATTCTCTCTCTCTGCCCCTCCCCACTTGCACATGCTCGCTCTCTCTCAGAATAAATACACGTAAATTTTTTTTAAATAAAACATTTTGAGGTCAGAATTTGTGTTTAATTGACTATGGTTCATCATTCTATTCCCAGTGCCTGAAACAGTGTTGAATGGGTGAATAAGAAGTTGTTAATTTTATTTTTAAAGTGGTGAGTCTAAATTGTGGATTTTGATCTGATTTGATTGTTTTAAAGTCAATTTTAAAAGATTGCCTTTGTTTTTCCTGTCTATATCAGAATATATTTCCTGTCTAAATCCTAGATGGAGTTCATAAATCACTTGCTAATACAACAGCATCCTTCCCGTAAGGATGGCGTCCTGTGGCCACTTGGGGTGAATGCCAGATGCTGTATGAAATAGAGGTATGCTCTTACAAGCTCCTCTCCTAATATGACATCCTGCAGAAAGGATCAGCTTTCTCTGGAAGCATACTTCACGCAATGCTTATGTGACCTCTCAGTGCATTAATGACAGCAGGTAAATCATTGGGTTTTGTCTAGCAGACGAATTGATTTAGGGATGCAAAGAAAGTACTCGCTAAACAATGTGCTATCCAGCTGGAGCATAATAAACACACTTATAGCCAAGCAAATAGGTCTAAATGCTTAATTAACTTTTGTTCACCTTCCAAACAACGAGGAACCAAAAGTACAATCAATCGAATCTGTTTAGCACGAATCCACAGCCAGATTCTTTGTATCTATCCAGAGTTAGTCTTGATCAGACCTAGTTAAATATCTGAAGATTTGCTTGTTAATAGTCTCCATTTTTCACAGGAAGAAATGCAGAAACCTAGGGAAGTGTTGGCTCACCCAACTGGACATTCACTCTGCTCAGGATCCATTCGGTAAAAGGATGTTGCTTACCTTATCTGTGTATTTCAGACACTAGATTTTAATGTTAAAAGAGTCAACAGTGATGTATTTAAAGTCCATGTTGAGAAATGATTGTAGATAAAAATAAATTTTCACAGAGAAGTGAAACCTTTTAGTCTGTCTTGTGGATAAAAGAGATGATTTTTCCAAATGTCCCCAGCCTCAACTCAAGTCAAGAACTGTTCTTTGGAATCTTCCTTCCTAAGATTTAAGGAAATCTTAGGTGTTTGTATTTATGTTTACGTAGAAGAAAAAACTCAATGGCAAGTGATATTTCTCTTATTCCATCTCCATTCTGCCTTATAAACTTTTTTCATGCAGATGAGAAATAATGACCACCTGATACATAACAACCAAGAAGCCGGTGAGCAGGAAAGATGATATCAATATGCCCTATTTTATTTTCAATCGGTATAGTATATATACTATATCTAAGATTTCCTTCATTCTGTGTTATTACAGAGAACTCTGGAGTCAGATTTTGTGGGATCAAATCCAGCGTTCTCCATTTGTTACCTGTGTGGCCTTGGCAAGTTACTTAACTTCTCTGTGCACCCATGTGTTCATTTATTAAATGGATATAATCATAATACCTTCCTCATAGAGATGCCATGAGACTTAATATTTGGAAAACATTTACAGCAGTACTTGGCATATAGTAAGTACTATATAAGTACCTTGTCTATCTATCTATCTATCTATCTATCATCTATCTATCTTCAGCATCATTTATAAATAATACGCTTAACGTAACTAAAATGGCAGAGATCTGGCTGCAACGTGTTGAGTTTGTAAAAAAAAAAAAAAAAAAAAAACTCTGGGACTTCTAGATGGTTTTTTTTTTATTTTAGCTTTCTATTTTGATGGAAAGCATGTGATGTTTACATGGCTGCAGTACAAATAGAATTACGAGTCCTGCTTTACAATTATAAAGCTGACTACATCTGCTATCACGTTTAGGATTCCATCATATTTTCAGCATAAAATGCTCTATTTGGTTACAATGGAGGATAGAAAGATGACTAACATACAGAGGAGCTTATAATCTATTGGAGTTGATTCAGACATGCACGGAAATAATATTATGACATGAACAAGAGGTAGACGAGTGTGAAGAAGTGTCAACGGAAGACAGAAGTAGATAAATTGTAGATTTCAAAACGCTGTTCCGTTTCAAAATAGATAATGCTAATTTTAAATGCTATCGGAGCAGTTTGGTTAATTTGAGAGTGTTTATCCAGTGCGTACGATAGGAGAGCAGGCCAGATATAAGACTGCTGAAAAGTTTTGAAAGTTGTCAGATTAGCACTTCTGGGTTCTTGAGTTTTATCGCAGCATTTTGGCAGGGCTACTTTGGAATGTGAGTGATGCTCATTTCAGGCATGTAGAAGAGTATACAGCGTTAGGAAAATTTGGCAAGACAGCTTTGAAATCAGCTTTTACCTGAGTCATTGATAAGAACTTTGTAACACCATTACCGTCAACATCCATGGCCACGGTAAACATAAATTCTGTGTGTCTCATAAAGCGTCATTAGAAGAAGTTACATTTGATATGCTCCTTTGCAGTCCTATCGCTTCTTGGGCTAATTTCCCATTTCCTCAAGTGGGGCAAGTTTTATTTTCCTAAAATGGCCCAAAGCATGTTACCCTGAGATATCCAGAATGTTTATTAAGTTCTCAACCCACTTTACATTTTGATAACTTTACTGGTTCCAATGGTGTAGCAAACTATAAATAAGTATTCACTCATCAAAAACATTCTTTGGATGAGTCTGGGACAAGAATTAAGAGTAAGGTGGTTAGACTCATTTGACAGCAACCAAGAGTGTTTTGACACTTGGGAAATTAAGTCGAAACATAAATTGGAGTTAACATCATATCAAAGCCCGGATGTTGGGAATATTACTGTCGTGCTTCCTCAAACCATTTACTTTTGCTTCTATCCCATGTGCTTCTGAAGTTATCGAAGTTTAGGTTTGCATGGATCCATTATCTACTGCAGCAAGGAGAAAATTTTGAAAGCAGAAGGTCACTTTTACTTTAGAAGGGGAAACAATGTTGATATTCAAAGTGTCTAGTCCTTAGACACTGAAATTAAGGAAACTAGGTACCAAGTAAAT
Organism: Panthera onca; assembly: GCF_046562875.1. Lineage (NCBI taxonomy): Eukaryota > Metazoa > Chordata > Mammalia > Carnivora > Felidae > Panthera > Panthera onca. The sequence continues at coordinate 152,287,384 of NC_138346.1, forward strand.
GTTCAAGTCAGGCATGACAGAGGTATGATCTTTTTCCCCATTCGGAATAAAGACACTTATTTGCCCATTGCCAAGAGAAAATGTGTTCCAGGTGTTGACAATTTGTGAGAGTCTCTTCATTGTGTACTTTGGGGGAATAAAGCCAACTACTTCTAAAGCTAAGAGAGGAAAAAAGGAAGAGAAATAAGAAATGTTTGTGTGCACGTGTGTATGTGTGTCTGTAGCCTCGCAAAGTGATGTCTCCACACCGAGAGGAATGTGAAGCAGCCCCTTGTAAAGTTAATACCGGGTGATCTTTTTCACTGTGCATCTCTTTTAACTTAAACATTTGTAGGTCCCTGCCAAATATCTGTTTTCAATAGAGGTGAAGTTTTCAGGGAAAAAAAAATTGATGGAGTAAAAGACATGCTTAATCTCTGTCCCCTAGGATGACCTTCCTCATACCATGGCCTGTGTCTTCCCTAAGTTCCAGCACTAAACAAGAACACCTGAATAACAGGGACATTATAAAATCAAGTGTCAGTCATCAATTGAATCCATGCTCCTTTCTTTTATTTTCATTGTCTGTTCCAGTGCTGCTAATGAGTTTTCTGTTTCTAAAAACATCTTCCTGATACTCTGATGCTAAAACATGCTAAAACATTAGAGTTTCCAGTCTAAATGTTCACAGACACGTCTAAAAGTTTTGGTCTATTCTTTCCTCCAAGGTATGTTTACAAAGAGGGAACACAGGTAATGTTTCATTATCCAAGCTAATGAAAAGGAAAAGAGTGAATGGATCAGAAAAGGAAGTAATCCTTCTGATAAACCTGTGAACAGCAGCATAAGAGTCTTTAATTTGGAGAAATAACAAAATAAGCAGGTAGCTGAGAGGTATTCTTAGGGGAGGGCCTGACAAATGAGATGAATTCTTAAAATCATTCCTTTTCCCATGTTAATATGTACACTCTAGAAAGGCCCTTTCCATTTGTTTGTTTGTTTGTTTGTTTGTTTGTTTATTCATTTATTTACAGAAGTAATACCTACCTTGCAGGGGATTTTAGGATTCGAGGAGATTCTTTTGTTGCTAGAGAGAGAGGTGGTGTGGTAGTAGGCACATACTGAGCTCCGTAAATGTTAGCAATTATCAGAGGCTACAAACTATGCCAGTTGAAGGGTCTGCTCTTTAAGGTTACAGGGAAGTAAGATTGAATTAATGGCTCTGTCACTCAGAGAACTTTCTTTGTGTTCTCAGACTTAGTGACAACCTGTGACTTGCTTTTTTCATGTGCAAAAATGAGAAAATAAACCTCCTTCATTAAACTGCTTTGAGTGAACCCACATGAGTTAATATGTTTACAGAGACTAATTCAGCAACTGGTGCATGTTGGTTCCACCCTGGGAAACACAGCTAGACCTGCAGCTCTGTTTTTCTTCTGCACGGAGTATTGCCCTGGGCCCAGCTCACTTGGTGGCATATAACACTGAATTGCTAACTCCTATAGCCAAGAAAGTGAACCTTGTCCCATCTACCCAGCAGTAGACAGTCTATTGGCTACCTGTCGCTGTGTAACAAATTATCCCAAATTCTAGCAATTTAAAATAACAAACATTTACTATGTCACACGGTTTCTTTGGGTCAGGAGTCTGGGAATGTACAAACAGTAGGTATCTGACTCTGGGTCTTTCATAAAGTTGCAGTCAAGATGCCAGCTGGAAATGGAGTCATCAAAAGGTTTGATTGTTCTGGAAGATCTGCTTCCAAATGCTCTCATGTCGCTATTGGCCAGTGGCCTCACTCAGTTTCTCACCATGTGGGCCTTACACTAAGGCTGCTTGCTCATCACATGGCAGCTTGATTTTCCCAAAGGAAGTGATCTGAGAGAGATCCAGACACTGTTTTTCACAACTTAATCTCAGATGTGACACGCTGTCACTTCTGCCATATTGTGTTGGGCACACAGATCACCTCTGGACCAGTGTGGGAGGGAACTCCACACGTCCAAATACCAAGGGTCAGAGATCACTGGAGCTATTTGAAGCTGGTCTTCCACTGAACGGACTGAACGTCAGCCAGCGGATGCAACCTCATGCCTGACTGCAAGTTCGAGACTCTGTATAGTATTTATTGCTGAGAATCCTCTGGCTTCAAAAACATACCATACCTGCTAAAAGCAAGCTATAGCTTGCTATTTTGTTTTGTTCTATTGGTCATTCCCGTATCCAGGGAAGTTTCTCAACTGATAACACCTGAGTTCATTACAGAACCATCCATAGATCACAATACTAGTGTTCAGATTAAAAAAGCCTTCACGAGTTCTATTTTTGATGCCGACAGATGCCCACCCAATATATAAGATTGGGTCAGTTGCCAAGCAAGCAGACAAGCTCTGCTTTGTGTTCCTAGGGAAGGAATTAAAGAAATCTTTAGGAAATTAGGGAACAACAGAGAAATGGGGAAAATATGACCCGGCAGCACAAACGGAACAAGAAAGCCACAGAGCCTGTCAAAGGACAGAAGGGATCTGACGGCATCAAGATTGCCAAGTGTTGACTATAGAAAGCATATTTAATATTCCAACTAACAACTTCTAGTTATAGAAGCTGTGTTTCTAGTAGGTTTCATTTTAGGAACTTGTATTTTCTTAATACTTGGAAATTTAAATCTCCAACTACATTTCACCTAGGGCAGCATTAGCTAGAATAAGTCAGTAGCTCTTCTCTGACCCATACAGTTTTTCTGATATTAGAAATGGGACAAAGAAAAAAAAAGATTCCACAAAATTAGAATCATATATTTATGTAAAAATGCTTTTTGATTAAAGTTGTAAATGATCTTTTGGAGCCATAACAAAACCATATATAGTATTTTTAAATTGCTGTATTGTTTTGCAGTAAGTCTTTTTTTAATAAAAAATTTAACAAAAGCAAAAATATTAAGTTCGAATAACTCTCTGTACTCAATTTTGTAGTGACATATTGCGTTAGCTGCAGCATAATTATTGTTCTGTCATTACATTTTTATAGCTTTTTAAAGTGTAGTTGATGGATTTAATTCCTGGATAAAAGCAGGTCAAACATCCTCAAACATTTTTCATTTTTCTGTAAGCAGATACTTTTTTTATCATCTGACGTAGACGTAAATAGTCATTCTGGTTTTTTGATGTCACTTATAGGAGGTTATGCCGAAAAATAGGTTAACTGTAAATTAGTAAGTTTCTCTCTCTCATGGAACAAGACAATACCCATTGTCTAGGGAAAAGACTTATTGCTAGGAATCAATAAAAATTATCCTGTGGCTTTCCCATGCTTCGTAGTTAATTACGTGCCTTTGATTACTTTGCGTTATGTTTTTCGACTTTGGTCAATGGGTATTACTGAAACAGGTAGAACTAGTCTGTATGTAAATGACAAGGCCATAGATTTCTTCTCAGTGGATCTGGTAGCCTCAGTGCACAAGGCTGTATTTATTCACTTAAGCAAACTCAGGCTTATAGCTGTGGGGTTGACAACAGCTGTACAATTGGAAAAACCAATTCTCCTTGACTGGTGCTTAAGGAAAGACTGCAAGAAACTCTAGCATAAGCAAAGGACAGAGACGGGTTGCAGGTGCACAGACCTGGCCTCCACTCTGCCACACATGCTCAGCAGGCTTACAGGCACTGACACAGGAGGACAGTAATGAGAAGGAGGAGAAGGCTGGGACAGAGAAGCCTTCACATCTGCGTTCATTGCTAATGAGCAAAGCATGCTACTTTGCCCAACAATTGCATTATTATCCAAGTATTATATTTGGAAGGGAATGCAGAGTATCTTTTTATAGATTTATGTTATTTGCTCTAAATTCACACTGAGAGATGGAGGTTAACAGGCAAGAGGAAGGAGAGCATTCTATGGTGTTATCAAAAAGAAACTTTGTACTGAACCAGAGCATGTGGGAAAGATATGATCATTAGCATTTTTATGAGCTTTTAGTTTCCATTTTTTTTGACACTGATAAGAGATCTGTCTTCTCTTAAATGTAATGATTTGTATATTTGCCCTCATTTGCAAGTTCAGAGTCTGAGGGAAGACAAATCCAAGTACTGTCTAGTACCGAAATTTCCTTAGGCTGCTCTGACGAAAACAAAAAGGCATTCATCCTCAAATTAGTGACTTCATGCAAAAGGGTACAACAGAAAAAAAATGAACTATTTTTGGCTCAAGAATTCATTCCTTCTGGAGCAAATCCTCTGCTGCTGTTCTGTACATAGGCGGGAGGGGTAGTTGGGAGGAAAGCGGAGCATCTCCCTTACAGGTGTTGGTCCCTAAGAGAAACATTATACACCTATGCATCAGTCATAGATGCGTACATCAAAATACATCATTTTTGTCCAAAGTGTTTTTAAATGTTCTAAATATGGTAAAATAAGACATTGAATATTTGGCCACTGTGAACATTTTGCTCATCATCACATGAACTGGGTTACAAGAGGGTTACACGTTTGATATGTCTCACTTTTTCAGTAATGAAGAGATAGCATAAAGGGGTGCTTCAGAACCTGGATTCTGGACCCTTACTCACCCATCTTTTGAAACCCAGTTCCATTCCTTAGCAGCTGTGCAGTCTTGGGCAACTCATTTAATCAGTCCATGCCTCCTCCATGACCTTATTCACCTATAAATTAGGGTTAAACATCATGGGGCTTTGGCAGGCTTAAATGAGATAATATGTGTAACGCAATTAGAACAGTGCCTTGCATGTAGTTGGCATTGTATTAGTGATTGCAATTATTATCATTGCTTTTTCTGTCTCAGGAAAATACCTTTTTACGTATTTAATACGCTAAAAATGCAAAAATTGAAACCAGAGGTAGACAAATTTAATAAAATAAAGAAAACCTTATCTCAGTATTTCATGATTTGCCTTTAGATTCCCAATTGCCTTGTGTCCACTTGTCCATTGACCTCTGTTGGCTTTTTGGAGTAAAAGCCATTTCTGGAGCCCTCTTGTGTCTGTCAGTATGCATGTAATTAACATTCTGATAGTTGAGAAGAGTTCAGTTTTGAAATGTGAAATAACCAACTTATTGGACATTGTGTTTCAGGACCTCAAAAGTTTAACTACCAAGGCCCTGACCCAGAGATTCAGGACAGTATCCCTATACTATCCCTTACTAGAACCTTGCCTCCAACAAGATACCTTTAATAAGTCCACAGTTTTGACTGGAAGTAGTTAAAAATCAGCCATACATGCTACTTCCTCGGTGACCTCAATCCCAATGTCCCTTTAGCTCTCTCTGCAAAAGTAAATCTAAATTTCTGTAGTTTTTTGATCAATGCAAGATTATGAAACAGATTAAAGCTAATATATCTGCAACAGATAATATGATGTCTGTTTCTTGCTTGACGTTCAGAAGAGTTGCCAAGTGACTTCCTGTAGAGGATGCATTGGGGAGTGGATTTAAGGGGAAAATATTTTCTTACTACCACATTTATAAATTCTTTCTGTTTCTTGTTCTATATCGTCACAGTCTGAGTTGTTCTAATTGAGACTTTAAAACAACAGAATGATGGATGTGTGCCTCTTTCCCAGAATAAATGCATGTTGATACAAAATACATGGATATCATTTGTAATTTCACTGAACACTTCCAAAGGACACCCCCACACAGATGTTGGTTTGCTTTCACACACACACCTTTCCTCCTCTTGAATTTATTTCTTGTTTGGGGAGGGTTAGGATGGGGAGAAGAGGAAGACATGAAGTGAAGTCTTCCTTTTCTGTTTGCTGTTCCCTAAGCACTCGCTAGGGGTAGGTGAAGACCCAACAGCCTTGGGTACAAGGGTCCCACCCCATCTTTAATGTGGTGCTCCCTTGGGCCAGTCCTCTGGGGGATAATGCAGTGGTACTGAGAAATAATGGGGGAAGGGTATGGTAGACATCGGTAGCAGTTGTGAGAAACAACAGTTCTCAAAGGACTTATGGAAGGCAGGAAGTCTCTTGTCAAGATCTGGATGTTCCTCGAATCCAAAACGGTATGTGTTTATGGGCCTTTGTCTTCAGCTGTAGGTTTGAGAAGACATTTCCAGGAAAACAAGACGCTTCTTTACACCATCATATTGAAGTGCTTTGTTTTGCGTTTTTTTTTAAATCATTAATAATAGCATCATAGCTAGCCTCCGAGTTGGGCCACAGTGAACTCTGTATCCTGGCACCTGGTATCCATACTCTTGTGTAGGCCCCGTCCCTGTTAAACAGAGCTGACTTCTGTAACCAAAAGCAGAGTGCAGAGATGATGGAGGGGGACTTCTGAGGCTAGGCCATAAAAGACATGGCAGCTTCCATCTCTGTACTCTTTGATTAGTCTGGGGAAATCCAGCTGACATGTGGTGAGGACACTTGAGTGGCCCTGCAGGAAAGCCCCCCTAGGGAAGAACGGCGGCCTCCAGCCAGCAGCCAGTGAGGAACTGAGGCTTCCTGCCAACAGCTCTTGCTAGAGGGCCATCTTTGAAGCAGATCCTGTAGTCTCCGTGAAGTCAAATAGCGGCCACCCTGGCTGACATCTTGATTGCAACCTTGTGAGAGACCCTGAACCAGAACCACCAGGCAAAACTAAGGATTCCCGATACCCAGAGATTTTGCTTAAAAAACAAGCTACTAGGTTTTGAAGTAATTTGTTACGTAGCAATAGATAACTAAACACAGAAGAATATCCATATGTTAGAACAGTAATTGAAAAAACAAAGCGCAAAACAGAACAACACATTCGGTATCATTCCATCACTATAAATTGCATATAGAAAGAAAGAGGAAAAAAATCACCGAAATAATTATATTTACCATCAACTATTGGATAACTCAGAATCCTTTTTACATTCAAAATGCGTGAAGTATGCACTTTGTTAAAAATACCCTTAAAAATATTTTTAAAATATTTATTTCATTGTTGGAAAGATAGAACCCATTTTTATTTTCTCAATAATGTGGGGGGGAATACTATTCTGGTAACAGCTTAAAAATCTAAAATATGAAATTCTGCTTCTGGCATCAGGTCAGTTTATAGAGTTATTTTTCATGTACCCTTGTGCCTTTATCTAAGTCTATCTGAGTTTCAAATATTCTTCTAGCTTCAACTGTGAGCGTAATTATCGAAGGAACCAGCGTGGTTCCAATGCTCCAAATGAGGATAAGCCTGCGGCAACTCTGAGCCACCCCACCTAGATGCTAAGATATTATATATCTTATCAGAAAGATGATAATTAAGATAATATGCAGGGAAATGAAAATTAAAATTCTCGTCCACTTTTGAAACTATCTTTCTGCTGTATTATACAGTAGAGGCAGTATATCACACAATAGTTAAGAGATCAAGTGTGGCTTCAATATACTACTACCCATGTAACCTTGGATAAGTTTCTTATTTTGTAGCTCTTTATCCTCATCTTTAAAACAAAGAGGATACTCAAACTACCAATTTCAAAGGCCTACCCTTAGAGAGTAAACCTCACCTGGCATACAGGAAGTGCGAGTGATTGCTCTTTGCTTAAAGTTTCTTGATGTTCAAAGTCAGAAAGTAGGATCCATAGGATGTTAACGTTTGAGACGTTATATGATATCTCACAATAAATAGGTGATGTGAAATGAGCGACTGTATAACAAAGATTGGGCTTTGCCATCTCATAATTTGAGACTCCAATTCTCTTGTACTGATTTTTAGCTCTGTGGCACTGGAGAGTGCTATAACCTCTCTGAGTCTTATTTGTTTCATTGGCAAGAGGAATGGATCAACTATCTGATAGAGTTGTTTCAAAGATTAAAAGATAACCAAAACGAAAGGACCATAGTTCCTTGTATATAGTAAGTACAGAATATGTGCTAGTTTCCTTTTCTCTCTCTCTCTCTCTCTCTCTCTCTCTCTCTCTCTTTATTCTCTATGTATTGGGTGGGAGTTGCAGGGCAAGAGAAAATTAGTAGGAAGAAAATGAGAAGGTGAATTAATGTGGGGAAAAAATTGTAGCCCTACATCATTCCATTTTGTTAACCAAAAGAGGAACATGATAATTAATAATAATAATAATAATAAACTTATTAGATGTTTGCTCATTAATCTTACTGTGGCATATTAAACTGCCTGGTAGAAATGTCATAGCTACTATTCACAAAAGCAAATATGACTGAATATAATTTGGATGTACTTGGAAAATTCCCCGCTTCAGCTTGTTAGAAAAAGCTAACACTCACAAAGCAGATAATGGTAAGTCACAAGATGTCAACTCTATCCTTGTCATGAAGAAACAGGAATGTCTTTGTAAGGTTAATTCCAGGTCTCTATAACTCTATCAAAAGAGTGGCACGTGAACATTTGGCATTCTTAGGACCTCAAGAATTGCTGAGTAGCTCAGAATTCTATCATTATTGCATAGACTTCCCTGCCACAGTAATAGGTGTCCGGTATTGAATATTAAGCAAGCTGACAATTTCTGATCCTGATGCGCAAGATAGTTTGTCTACTGAGTGTTTTCCTGAGAACTTACTTTTTCCTCTTCCTTTTACTAATGTGACTGTTAGTTGTTTAGAATATGTAATTAATGATTTTTGAAAAATCCACTCATGCCCTGGGGCTTTTCAAAACAAAAGATATAATTTTTGAAACTCCAAACAAAAATTAATTAATTAAAAGAGTCATTGCAAGTCATTATCTCAACTATCAACTGGGAATATTTGAACACGCAAAGAAGTTGGCATTAAAACAGCTTCCTGGATTGTACTATGCCCTGTGAGACTTCTCGGAGTCCCTCTGTCCCTTGCCTAAGGCATACTTTCATACCATCACTTTGCTGCATGGTTTTAATGAATATTGTAGCAATCACTCTTTTCGAAAGAAAAAACAAAAGAAGCAAGGGAGGAATGAAAAAGGACACGGAGAGAAAACTAGCTCTTTTTCTAGGCCAGATATAGGTTTTACTTCACCAACTTTAATTTTTCAAAACCAGTGTAACTTCAAAAACATAAAGGAAGAGAGAAAATGCACGGGCAAGGAAAGAACATAGTTACCGATGTGAATGTCCCTTTTTTCCCTACCTCATTTTCTATAACGCAGCCTCTTGTTTTAATGTGCAGTGATGTCAGTTGAAGGAGAACAGTAACAGCACTTTTTAAGGAATGTGTTAAGTACTTATTCTTTCTCAAACTCTTTCACTCAATACGTGCAAGGCATGCAATTTAATATCCCATTTTATAACTGAGGAAACTGGAGGAAATGAGCTGGGACATGCCCAAGGTTGCTTAGCAGTGCAAGCCATCCTGCCTGATTCAAAATGTTGGTGTTTCCATTGTGCACGGTGGTCGGCTTGCTGCCTGGACCTCAGGCATTTAGTCAGTTCCCTGGCGGTATTGCTGTTCGGGGGTCAGTTTGAGGTTCATAGGTTTTGGTTCATAGGTTCCCCTCCCTATCCCTGTACCAGTATCATACTGCCTTAACTGGTGTTATGGCTTTATAGGTGCCCAATTGGTTTGTTTATTTTTGAGGTTAGATTTTAATTCATGATTTCATTTATTTAATGGTTACAAGTCCACTAGGGTCTTCTGGACCATCTTGATTGAGTTTAGTCATTTATAAGGTTTTAGAAAATTTTCATCTCACCTGACTTGTCCAGTGAGTTGCCAAAAGTTATTCACCATATTTCTCCCTTTTTGAAAGTGTTCCTTTATTCTGGGCTTGTTCCCTTTTTATCCCTAATATTGCTGATCTTTGCTCAGTGTTGGCAGAGATTTGTAAAATTTTTTAGTTGTTCAAAGAGCCACACTCTAGATTCTCTCTGATGTATTTTTGTTTCCTATTTTATTATTTCCTTCCTTCTACATTCTCTGGAATTCTTGTTTTTTCCTTTTTTGGAATTCTTAAGCTGGATGTTTAGCTCATTATTTTTAGCCTGTCTTCTTTTCTTAAAAGCATCTTAGAATATAAATTTCCAACAAATAACTGCATTAGCTTTATTCAACATGTTCAAATAATGTATTTCTTATTGTCATCCGCAACTATTTCTTATAAACAGAATCTAAATGGGTTCTTTTTGTCTGATCTTATATTCTCTACCTCTGATTCGAGTGTTCAATTCTTTTATTTTTATGGTATAATGGACATTTTGTGTTTAAATCTACCACGCTGTTTTTCCCCCCTCTTGTCCCATTTATTATTAATTGTCCTTCCCTTCCTTTGTTTGAACTAATTGGGAATGGTTTAGCATTCGATCTTATCTCTTCCATTTTTTTTTTTTTTTTTGGCTAAAATTCTTTGTAGTTTTAATAGTTACCTATGATTAAAATGTTCATCCTTATGTTAGAACAATCTACCTAAAATAATATATATGACTTCATGAGTAAGATAAAAATCTTATCATATATTTCCATTTCTATAGAGATATATCTGCTTCCGGAAAACAAGTTAGCAGCTTAATACAATAATGACATTGATTCTCCACATCTTGTTGGTCAGGAATTGAGAGTTCCCAACTGGGCAATACCTCCACTCATCGTGATATTGGATTGGGCCACTCAGATGGCTGGCGATTCCCGTCAATTTAGCTGGAGCTGGAGTTCCTGAGGTGACATTTCATACCTCAGGGTAGGTCTCCACATAACCTGGACTTATTCAGTAGTCTAACCAGACTTTATTCTAACATGCAGCTGGGCTCCACTAAGAAACATTCCAAGAGGACAAGTCCTTGTGTGTCAGCTCCTGTCAAACTTCTCCTAATGTCATATTTGTTAATTGATCAAAGAAAGTCACATGATCATGCCAAGAATCAGTGTGAAAAGGGACAGCATAAGGGCATTCACATTGGGAAGTATGGTGAATTGGGGGTCATTAATGTTCAAACATAACTGTATAAAAACCGACCTACTAGAGGTACCTTTAATATACGCCCAAATATTCACTCTTTCAGCTGTTCTTCATTCCTGCCTACAGATTCAAATATAATGACACTTCCTTTCCATCTGAAGAGTTGCTATTAATATGCTTCAAACTATAGGCCAAATAGGAAGAATTTATCTCTTTTTTTCCTGCTTGAAATTAGCTTTATTTTGCTTTAACGTTTGAAGGAAATCTTCGCTGAAGACAGACTTGTAGTTTAACATTTTGTTGTTGCTATTGTGGTTTTAATTTTCTATCAGCACTTTTAAAAAGTTATTTCATTGTTTTCTAGACAGTACTGCTTCTTGGTACTTTTCCTTCAAGTTCAATTGATCTCCTTGGGTTTGTGAGTTGAAGTTCTTTTTTTTTTTTTTTTAGTTAAATAAACTTAAAAAAGCTTATTTATTTATTTATTTTGAGGAGAGAGAGAGAATGAGAAAGAGAAAACGAGTGGGAGTGGGCCGGGGGTGGGGGGGTGGGGGTGGGAGACAGAACCCTAAGCAGGCTCCAGGCTGTCAGTGCAGAGCCCCATGTGGGCCTCGAAGCCATGAAACCTCAAGATCATGACCTGAGCTGAAACCAAGAGTCAGACACCCAGCTGACTGAGCCACCCAGGCACCCCTGTGAGTTGCAGTTTTGATTAGGTTTAGTAAGTTCTTGGCCATTATCTTTTCAAACATTTCTTCTGCCCATTCTCTCTCTGTTTTTCACTCCTATTGCCAGCTTTCTGGGTAAGTGGAGGTTTGTTTTGCTCCTCAGTCCTGCCCCAGGCTTTCCGCCACTTTGCAGTTTACTCTGCTGGCCTGTCTCTGTATTTGGTGGCAGGTATCAGACCCTGTGAAGACCCAAAATGTGTAGGTGGTATCTCCTGTAGATTTCTTGCCCTGCCCCTGCCTTAGAAAATTTGGAGCATCACATAAGTGTTTTTTCCAGTTCTCTTGCTCAACCAGTCATTTGTAGGTGAGAGCGTGATGGCCTCCAGTGGATTTCTCCCAACCCTCTAGTTGTGTACTCTGTCTTCTATAGGTAGAAGCTTGTAGTGCCTCTTATGGATGTCTTTGTTCTACATTATGTCCTCAGAGGAGGACAAAGCCTCACGACTGATCCCTCTCAGATTCCCTTTCCTGCTCTCAGGCTTTACCACAATGCACTCCTTAGGGAAGGCACATAGGGAAGAATAGGTAAGTGGGCATAGACTTGGTCAGTGACTCAGAATTATCATCTGTCCTATGATCCCACATAGGATTGGTAAAAGATCATTTAAAGTTCAGCTGACACCTCAAGCCTCAATCTTGGCTTTTAAATACTAACATTTGCTAAAAGGAAGCCAAACTCCTTGGGGAAATACTTATTCCATATCTGGGGCTAGGATATTTAAGATAAACCTGAAATATCTTGGTGTGCCAGAAAGTAACCAATTCCTTAAAGAATGATAGGGTTCTGTCAGAAGGATCACAGGAGTTAACCTGAAGGGATTCCCAATGACCAAACCTGGGTCATTTTAAGCATCAAAATAAATAATGGTTGTAATGTGCTATGTCTATTAGAAGAAAATGGGGATCCATAGGACCAAACTGATTTTAATAGTTAATAGGGGAGAGAGAAGGACAGTTTTCTTTAGAGTAAAATGCCATGTAATAAAATAAGTGGAAATAATGGAATTAAAGTATTACTAATTGTCAACCACCATAGTAATAACTGTTTCAAGCAAAAAAAAAAAAAAAAAACCTATACACAGATGGTAAAATTAGTGGGTGAAAGTTGGATGAATAATGAGAAACTTACATAACCTCAAAGTATCTTTCTACAAGTTATAGATTAATTACAAAGGAAAAAGTAGTAACTTAATAGTGGAGAAAACCCAATAGACACCATTTTAACCAAGTGACCAAAATTAACGTCACTAATAATGGGATAACTGGATGGCCATATGCCTACACATCATTTCTGTGTATTTCTGACAAAAATGCATATCCTGGATCTAATCATGAAGAAACAATAGACAAAGTCAAACTGAGCATCATTCTTAAAAAAATTGTATCTGTACACTTCAAAAATGTCAAAATCATGAAACAACAAAGAGTTGCAGAAGTGGTTCAGATGAGACACGACAATTAAATGAAACATGGTCCCCTAGATCTGATAGTGAATTAGAAGAAATCACTTTGCTATAAAGGGCAACATTGATGTTATTCACAAAATGTGAATAGAAACTATAGATTAGATATAGTACAGTAATGTGATGATGTTAGTTTCCTGAATTCAATAATTGAATTGTATTATAGTATAATATCTCTTGTTTTTTAAAAAACAACATAATGAAGTATCTGGAGGTAACACAAAGGTAAGATGGAAGCATAAGGATAAGTTAAGATAGCTAGTGTCCTTATAAAAACCAATAGTCATGAAGGCGAATGCTTAGGTTATTTCCTTTTAGAACTATTTAAAAGACTCAGGCTTTTTATAAACACCTAGGACACACAGATGGAACCATGGACACAAAATGTTTGCATGTAAGACCAAAGGAGACCTTAGCCATCACACAAAACCAGGTTCCATTGCCTTTTAGCAAGGAAAGGCAAGATGAGAACAATTCACCTTCCACATTCCCACCTGGCAACCGCTATCATTTTTCACCTCCTAAGTTTCACTTATAACATGAGGAGTTTACTAGAAAGCTATACAACTTATATGATTTGTGGCTTCTGAATGACCTCAGGGGGAATGTCATCATAAATGATCCCATCATTCAAAATGACAGTACTTTTTTTTTTAATTTTGGATTTTAGCTAATGCCTAAGAAGTGGTTTCTTTTCCATACCTAAGGGTCTGTCTTATAAATTCTGTCATGAGTCTTTTGAAATGCACACCTGGTTTCTCAGCCACAAAACTTGAAATGTTATACTTACCAGTAAGGGATGTCATTGGGGATTTATATTAAACAAGAGGCCTAAAAAATTCTTGCAATTTCATGTTTCTATAACCTGTAGTATAATTTGATTATGTATATATACTCTTCCTGAGGATGACATGTGGAAGAAATCTGATGAAAGGGAGGTCAACTGCAAATTAGCATCAGCATTTAAAATGCAGGTTTAGTTCTCTGTTAATCCAGCGAGCCCCTCATGATGGAGCTTTCAGCGGGATCACTATGGTTCAAAGTAAATTCTGTTGTATCGAAATGACACACTGTGCGGGGACAATGCTTGCACACGTGCACACACATGCACACACACACACACACACACACCTCACCTTTAGGATCATTCAAATATGCCAATGTAGTGGGAAGACTCAATTGGTACATGTGCCAGGAGACAGGAACTGCCTAGCTTAGAAATTCTAAAAAAAAAAAAGAAAACAAAAGAAAAGAAAAGAAAAAAGAAAAGGAAAGGAGAGGACAGAAAAGAAAAGAAAAGAAAAGAAAAGAAAGAAAAGAAAAGAAAAGAAAAGAAAAGAAAAGAAAAGAAAAGAAAAGAAAAAAGAAAAATTCTTCAGTGAATAGAGGGAAAATACTGAAAGTGGAAACCAACACTTTTCAAGACCTTAATAACAAGAAAGGAGGAAGAGATTTCCCAAGCAGTTAAGACACTGACACAATATGTGACCACCATGATAGCCACGGTGATAGAGTTATAAATATAGTTAGCAGAAATTCTGACAAGAGGTCTCATACATAAGTTTTTTGGCAAACTTCACAGAAATGTTTTATTTATCCAATGATCATTCAGTAAAGCTTTAAAATCTTAAAATAAAACCATGAGTATTGCAACTAATGCAGATAATCACCTGAATAGTTTATTTAGACAATTTAAGTAGCTTGAGATTTCGAATGATTTAAAAAAAAAACACATATTGCACTTAGCACAACGCTTTCTTAATTTATAATATTTTGATAATCTGATATTTCTATCCCCAGAAAGGTAAGTTTCTGAGAGCAGTATTTGGCATAGACTCGAAATTCAGATGTCAGATGGCTGCGTATTTTCCATACTTGCTCTTCCTCATTCATGAGGAAGGATTATTTATCTTTACTGCATTGCATGATAGCAGTCTGTTTACTCACTTCTCACCCTCTTTATTGTGAATATGAATGTCTGTGCTTGGGCACAGAATAAGTGGTTAATAAATATTAAATAAATAATTGAATGATTGCACTGACATCTCTAACATAACACCCATGTAATTTGCTCTTTAATTTGTTTTTACCTAGAGTTAAATTTGTAATAATAATTTGTCTACTCACATCAAGAATGCCTTGTGACCAATGTGAAGCATTTTTTCCTTTGGAGTATCTATATCTGTGATGATATTTACTTACAGTCTATTGATTCAGAATTTTACAGAACATTTAGATGAAATAAGCCCGAGATGACAGCCTGTGAATTAGTTGCTCAGTCTGGTTTTCGTGGACCTAAATGACTTTTTGTCTATTTGTTTTTTGTTTATTGGATGATTTGTTCACTTATTTTGTAAATCATTGTTATTGGTATAATTTACATTTAAAAATGTACTCATTTTAACATGCAGGTTGGTGAATTTTGCATGTATACACCCCTGTAAACCCTGCTGCGTCGATATAAAACATTTCTATCATTCTAAAAGAATTTTTGTTTTTTTTTACTGGCAAACCACACGCGTGCATGCGCGCGCACACACACACACACACACACACACACACACACACAGAGTCGGCTAGCCATATTCAGCCAGTAATCTGATTTCGGTCACTGTAATTTAGTTTTGCTTGTTTTAAATGTCATATACATAGAATAATACATTATGTATGCTTTTATATCTGGCGTTTTTCATTCAGGATAATGTTTTATTCCTTGCTACCCATGCCTTTCTCACACTCCCCCCAAACTTGCTTTCCCCCATTGTTAGCAACCAGTATTAGTGTGGTATACTTGTTTCAATTGATGAACAAATATTGGTTGATAAATTATTATTAACTAAAGCCCATAATCTATATTAGGTTTCACTCTTTATGTTGTACATTGTATGGGTTTTAACAAATGTATAATAGCATGTATCCACCATTACTGTATCATACAGAATAGTTTCACTGCCCTAAATCAAGAGATGTACAAATTCACCCATTACTATATAGACTGTTTTTAGTTTTTGGCTATGGTGATAAAGCTACTATGAAAAGATTTTATGGTCATATGTTATAATTTATCTTGGATACTTCCCTTGGAGTGGAATTGCTAGGACATTTTTAATTTTAGCCATTCTAGTGGGTCAATCATTTAACATTGTAGAACTAATTTGAATTTCTCTAATGACTAATGATGTGTGAATACCTTTAATATGCTTATTGGTCATTTATATTTCTGCCTTTTTTATGTGTCTGTACAAATCTTTTGCCTATTTTTAATTGAGCTGACTTTTTCTTATTATTGAGTGGTATAAAATGCATACTGTGAATATTTCCTCCCAGTCTGTGGCTTGATCTTTCATGTTTTTTAATTATATCTTTTGAAGAGCAACGTTTTTAATTTTTGTGAAACTCAATTTACCTTTTTTCTTTTATATTTAATGCCTCTATGCCCTAAGAATATTTTCCAATTTCATATTTGTAAAGATGTTGTCACATGTTCTCTTCCAGAGGATTGATAGTTTTGGCATTTCCAGGAACGTCTATGATTCATTTTGAATCAATTTTGTATTTAGTGTGAAGTAAAGATTGAGGTTGATTTTCTTTTTCCATATTGATTTCCAGTTTTCCTGCAGCCATTGTTGCAAAGATGTTTTTTCTCCCATTGAATTACCTTAGAACTTCTGCTAGAAACAAATTGACCATATACGTATTGGCCAATTTCTAAACTATCTCTTCTGTTTCATCGATCTATTCCTCGATACTATGTCAGTAAAAGGTTGCCATGATGATTCTGCTTTATACTTAGTATTAAGTGTAAACACTGTTCCTTTTTTAAAGTAGTTTCACTTTTTCTAAGTCCTTTACATTTCCATATAAATTCGAGAAGTAGCTTATCAAAAGTCTACAATGTTGTCTGCTGCAGTTTTGTTTTGGATACAGTGGCATGTGTAGCTCAATTTGGGGGGAACTGACATTTGAACGACATTGAATTCTCTTTTTCATGGGCAGTTAGGACTTCTTTAATTTCTCTTTTGTAGTTTTCAGTGCACAGGTCATACATTTTGTTAAACTTATTACTAAATTATCTCAGAGTTTTGATGTTATTTTAAACAATATTTTCCAATTTGATTTCACAGTGATTTGCTGAAAGTATAAATATAAATGTAATTGATGCGCGTTTATTGATTTTGATGCCGCAAACCTTTAAAATTCACTTATTAGTTCTAATTATATAATTAGAACTAAAATCTAATAGGATTTTCTATATGCCCATTCATGTTCTCTGTGAAAATACAAACTTGCTTTTATGTCTTTTCCCTGCCTTATTGTACCGGGTAAGACAATCCAGTACAGTGTTGAATAGAAATGGTGAGAGTTGACATTTTTGGCTTGTTCCTGTTTTTAGGGACAAAGCGTTGTTTCCCCACGAGTGGGTCTTCCCCATTTTGTAGAGCATAAAGATCCAGTTACCAATCCAAAGTTAGGATCTCTACCATGTGAAGGATAGCAAAGAGTACAACAATGCCAACCATCAGAACTAGGAGCCCACATACTTGCTCCATTATATCTTCTACAGGGTCAGCGTTGTTGAGGAAGACTCAACACACAAGCAATGGTAGCAACAATGCTTTTTGCAGAGAAAGTACAATGTAGACATAGGTCAGCATCTGTTGTGTGTGCCAGTCTCCCATGGCCAGTGGGTTCCTCCTGATAGCAGATATAGGGCAATGGGCTGCACACATCCCTTTCGTGCTGCAGGCAAAGACCTTGTCCCCTTCCTGTGGGGGACAGATGCACTGGTGAGGATGGCCAGGTACCATATAATGCGCGTATGTAAGCAATACAAGGAAGTTCACTGCATATCCAAAACAGGGGGAAATTTTCTCTTAATAGGGAAACTATGGAGCTAAGTGACAGCTCAGCACTAAACTTCCATGTAGGGGAATGTTCCAGGCTGAGGGCACCGATGAAGCAATCCCTGAGAGGGGCAGTAGGTCACACTATGACTACTTTACATACATATTTCTTAAATTTCCCCATGTTAACATTCCCTTAAGATGTTATGTACAAGTTTATTTGTAAATACTTTTTACCAAGTTAAAATATTTACTTCTATTCCCGGTTTCCTGAGAGTTTTACTGGGAATGGGTATTGAATTTTGTCAAATGCTTTCCTGCTTCTATTGAGATGATCCTACAGATTTTCTTAAGTCTGTGGTACTAAATTACATCAATTGCTTTCAGAATGTCAAACGAACCTTGAACTTCTAGGATAAATCTCACTTGGTCATAATTTATTATCTTTTTTTGCATATTGCTGAATTTAATTTGATAACATTTGCTAGGGATTTTTTCATCTTGATTCTATAAAGATACGGGTTGGTTTTCTTTTATTCTCCTCCTGCTCCCCTTCTTATTTTTCTTCTTTCAAAATGTCTCCTTTTTAAAAAAATTTTTAATGTTTTAGTTTTGAGAGAGAAAGACAGAGCACGAGCAGGGGAGAGGCAGAGAGAGAGGGAGACAGAATCCGAAGTAGACTCCAGACTCCAGGCTGTTATCACAGAGCCCAATGCAGGGCTCAAACCCATGAACCATGAGGTCATGACTTAAGCTGAAATAGGACACTCAACCGACTGAGCCACCCAGGCACCCCAAAATGTCTCTTTTTGATTTTGATATTTGGATAATGCTAGCTTCATAAAGTGGGTTATGGAGTGTTTCCTGTCTATTTTCTGATAAGTTTATTGAAGGTTGTTATTGTTTTTTCCTTAAGTGGTTGGCAGAATGATATCAGTGACACTATCTGGGCCTGGGATCTCTTTCATGTGAAAGTTTTTGATTATAATTACAATATCTTTAATAGATGTAAAGCTATTCCTATTTTCCATTTCTTTTGTTTTGATGATTTATTTTTTTAATTACCCATTTCTTCTAAATCACAAAATTTATTAGCATAAGTTCATTCATGATATTCCCTTTTTTTTTTAAGTTTTAATTTGAATTCCAGTTACTTAACATAAAGTGTAACATTAGTTTCAGTTGTACTATACAGTGATTCAACACTTCCATATATCACCCTGTGCTCATCACAAGCGCACTCCTTAATCCCCATCATCTACTTCACCCATTCACCCACCTACCTCCCCTCTGCTAACCATCACCTCGTTCTCTATAGTCAAGAGTCTGTTTCTTGGTTTGCCTCTTTTTTTCCCTTTACTCATTTGTTTTGTTTCCTATTTTCCACATATAAGTGAATTCATATGGTATTTGTCTTTCCCTGACTGATTTCACTAAACATAATACTCTCTAGCTCCATCCAAGTCATTGCAAATGGCAAGTTTCATTCTTTTAGATGGCTGAGTAATATTGTGTATGTGTATATATATATATATATATATAGTATATATATATAGTATATATATGTATATATACTATTGTATAGTATACATTGTATTGTATATTATTATTATACATATATATATTATATATTAGCAACATTATTATTATATACATATATACACCACATCTTCTTTATCCATTCATCAATCTATGGACATTTGAACTTTACCATAATTTAGCTATTGTTGATAATGTTGCTATAAATATCAGGGTGCATGTATCCCTTTGAGTATTTTTGTATTCTTTGGGCAGATACCTAGTAGTGCAATTGCTGGATTGTAGGGTAGTTCTATTTTTAACTTTTTGAGGAACTTCATACTGTTTTCCAGAGTGGTTGCACCAGTTTGCATTCCCACCAACAGAGCAAATAGTTCATTTTTGCTTTTGTTTCCCTTGCCTCAGCAGACATACCTAGGAAGAAGTTGGTTATACTGCTGTGTAAATTTCAATTTAGTCAACATGATGGATGGTGTTATTCAAGGCTAATATATTCCTACAGCATTTCAATATGTTTTTAGCTTAATATTCTGTAAATTACTGAAAGATATTGTTGCAATCTTATACTGTATATGGGTCTATTTCATTTTTGTTCTGTAAGGTTTTGCCTTATTATTTTGAAATGCTATTATTAGCTGCATGCACATTTAGAATTGTTTTGTCTTCTTGATGAATTTACCACTTTCTTATCATGAAATGTAGCTTTTTGAATCTCTAAAATTTACTTTTTTATATATTTTTATTGAAATAAATTTTGTTTTATATTAGAATAGTCATTCCAACTTTTTATGATTAATGTTTATATGGTATATAAGTTTTCCTTCCTTTCCTTTTATCTATCTTCATATTTAGAGTAATTCTTGTAAAAGCATACAGGTCAGGATTAATTTTTACTCAATTTGAAAACCACTGGCTTTCACTTCATGTGTTTAGAGTGTGTACATTCAATGAAATTATCAATGCACTTGGTTGCAAGTCTTTCTTTCATATTTGTTTTCTATGTGACTTATCTGTTATTATTTTTCATTTTATTACTTTATTCTTGACTTCTTTGGTTTCATTGAGCATATTTTCATATTCTATTAGATCTTTTTTACCTTATCTTTATCTTACTTTATCTTTTTAAAAAATTTTGTGTGATTCTTCAGTTTATAATATGTACCTTTATCTTTTATAGACTTCTCTCAAACTATATTAAACCATTTCATATATATACATATATATGTATATATATATGAATCTCACAATCTGTTTCTATACTCTGTAGGTTATTTGTTACACATTTTTTTCTAGATTTGTTATGAACACTTCAATGTATTGGTATCTTTGCTTTCAAAAGTCAATTATCTATTAAAAGGAAAAAAGTCATCTTTCTGTTTGGCAACATATTTATAAATGATCACTCTTTTTTCCATATATCTGTTCATTTTTTTCTAGCTATTTACAGAGGAATGGCAAATGTAGTATCACTTACTCTATTGCTCCTAGAAAAGGAAGTTCACAGGTGTTTTTATTTTAATTTGAAACTTTTAAGATCATCATCTTGAAAGAACTGCAAGTTACTTGACACTCTCAGATCTCCTAAAATCTATGCAAGACAATAGAGAAAGTAGCCTCCAAACACAATAGCATTTAAATTCCAAGTCTCCAAGTTCTATGGTGAATGTATATGTACCTTGAATATAACATTACAGGGCAGTGGAAACTCTACAGTCGAGGAAATACCTTAGAGACTAGATGTAAACCATTTACAGTCAATAAACTTACCCTTTGACTACTATTACTATAATTTCCAAGGTATATATATAATGTTATGAAGTAATAATATAGCCAACATTGGAGATTTATTTAGTGTCTTTCCTTAGAGATTTGTAACTATCTATGTTACATATTTTCTTATTAGAGAATAGAATTTGAAGAAAGATTAGTGCATTTTGAACCCCCATGCAAAATATTTTAATTGCTAAAATAATTATAATAAAACAGTACATATTTATTACACTTTTTAGAGAAAAGAGCGAGGTTTCAGGATCAGATTACAGTTTGGCTCTAAATTACTCATAGTTATATGACCTTGGGTTGGTTATTAACTTCTGGAAATATTAATTTCTAAATCTATGAAGTTGGAATAATCACATGTAACACTCAGATTACCGTGAAGATTACATAAATCAGTGTCTGAAGAACTCCTGGTATTGTGCCTAGAAAAGAAGAGATTTTCATTAAATTTTAGTTTCTCTTTCTGGCAGTTACTCATATCACAAATAACATAATAGAAATTCAAAGGTTAAAAGACTTTCTCAATGTCAAACTCTTAGTAGTGTCAGAACTCAATCTCAAACCTGCCTTTTAGTTCTAACGCTCTTTTTTTTTTTAACTACAACACAGCTACCTCAGAAGCAGCAGTAGGAGCTTTTTATTACAGTTCACCATTGTTCTATAGCATAAAAACTAAAAAAAGCAAATCCCTGTCTGGGTACATGGATATGAAAATTATGTTGGACAGGTACTGTCTCATCACTGAGCTACAGGATGAATGTTCTAAATTTGGGTATTCACTGTTTCATCACTGGTCTAAGTAGTAGCTGTTACTACATAATCAGTCACTGAAAATAGCTGATTGTCCAAAACAACCTAAAACAAGAGCTTTTTTTTTTTCATTTACTGTTTTGCTTTTGTTATTGCTGTTCTATTTAATTAATGAGATCTATTTCATAAATGGGATGATTTAAGATAAAAAGAAAAACACTTTGTCAAGCCTGTCAACTTTCCAACATCTCTAGGAGATTGAATCAACCCACTAAAAGGATAAAGATATTTCTCATTAACACACTCTGTTCTATTTCACTTTTTGTTTTTGGGCATTGTGAAGGAATCTCTTTCAAAGTTGAGTTCTCATAGGAATTTTTAAAACTCCACGATGTTGCCTTTCACATTAAATGACACCTGGCATTCTATTTCTGCACTCTGAACATAGATATTACAGACAAACTGAAGATAATTACAGATAATTTTAATTTCTGATCTTTTTTCTTTATTTCTCTGCCTCTATATTTGAATGATAAAGTGATGGGGTAAATATCCAATGTATTGTCTCTTTGGGTATAGATTCTTCCAAAAGCCCAAGCCCACATACATGTACAGCCTCTGTTTATAAATAATAATCAGCAGATTTATGGTTAACATGACAGCAAACAAGATAGGGTTAATTTTATGCAAAAAAATTAACCTAAGAAAATGATTAACGTTGGAAAAAGTGGAATTTTACATTAAAAAGTGCTTTGATAAGCACTGTGATCAATCAAACTTTCAGCTTTAAGGATTGTAGAGACTATACCTTCATTTCAAGGGTCCATGACCAATTATAATTATGGGTCATAGACTTGGCAAGGAGGAGAATTTTATAAGAAATGGACAGAGTACATTTTATAACTG
This sequence comes from Panthera onca, assembly GCF_046562875.1. NCBI lineage: Eukaryota > Metazoa > Chordata > Mammalia > Carnivora > Felidae > Panthera > Panthera onca. Next base: position 152,310,198 of record NC_138346.1, read on the forward strand.
TCAGTAAACTAAAGCAAATATGTAAGTAAATAAAAGAGAATTTAAAATATTTTCTAATGAGTAAAAACATTAGTTAAAAATAAAATTACAGGGGTGCCTGGGTGGCTCAGCCAGTTGGGTGTCTGAATCTTGATTTCAGCTCAGGTCATGATCCAAGATTTGTGGGATCGAGCCCTGCATCGGGCTCCACACTGAGTGTGGAGCCTGCTTAAGATTTTCTCTCTCTCTCTCTCTCTCTCTCTCTCTCTCTCTCTCCCCCTTTTCCCCTTCTCCCCAACCCATGCTCTTTCTCTCTCTCTAAAAAAATTATTTTAAAAAAGAATTACAAACTATGTAGAAAAATGAGAATAAGCCACTTTGATAAAAGCTGTAGAATGTTTCTAGGGAAAAAATGTTTATTCAAGAAAAGCAGACTACTGAAAAAGAAAACTAAAAACATTATCAAAGAAATAACTACAAAAGAGTTCCTGGCTCAGACAGTTTCAGAGTTCTAAGAAATAAGGATTTCCCATATCCTACCATCTATTCCAGAACATCAAATAAGAGTAAAAACAAAAAATCAAAAAAAAACTCTTAAAGTTGATCCTTGCCAAAACAACCTTCCACCAAACAAGAAAAATCTTAGCTATCTCAAAATAAAAATGCTTTAATTGCCAAAACCATTAATGAAAGATTTGGATTATAAATTAAATAGTATCCGCTTTAAACATGTAAGGAAAAAATTAGGAATGAAAAAATGCATTTAGTTTTAGGGAAATACATTAATATAATACATCACACAAACAGATTAAAGAAAATATGAGCATTTTAATAGTTTCCTATGGCAGGCTATGGCCAGACTTCCTACTGCATTGAAAATACAAGGAAGAGCACTGACACATGAAGAAATGGAAAAATAGAATTTACCAAAAGAAAAATATATATATATATGTATACATAAATAATCATTTTAAATAAAATAGTTATATATAATCATTTTAAATAAAAATAATGCACAATGGGAAAAAATTGAAATACATTTTTGACATCATCACATTTATCTAAATAAAGAAGAATAATACCTAAATTTAGGAAGGTTACAGCAAACAGAACTACTATTAAGAATATTGTGGGGGCATCTGAGTGGCTCAGTTGAGTGACTTCAGCTCAGGTCATGATCTCACAGCTTCGAGTTCGAGCCCTGCGTCGGGCTCTGGGCTGACGGCTCAGAGCCTGGAGCCTGCTTCTGATTCTGCGTCTCCCTCTCTCTCTGCCCCTCCCCGGCTCACACACACTCACTCTCTCTCTCAAAAATAAATAAACATTAAAAATTAAAATAAAAAAGAATATTATGTAATCTTCCCAGAAGATTTTGGCAGTTGATGTCAAGAGGCACAGATGTGTTCATATGCTTTTACTTTGCAATTCAATTTTTAGGCATTCAGTTGAAAGCAAAATTCATAATTATAGTTGACATTTAAGTACTTTTGGATGGGTGGGTAGCAGACTCTGACAGTACCCCACTCACACCACCTGGGCACTCATCATTCCCATACACCCTATCCTAACACATCGCACTGCAGGGTCTGTGACTTCTTGGGTGTGCAACCTGTGCAATTGCACGGGGTATGGTGCTCTGCAGGGCCCTGATTTAATGCTCTGCTGTTCTCTTCTTGAAACTCTTAACCATTTTTAAACAAGGAGCCTCACATTTTCATTTTGCACTTGACCCTGCAAATTATGCAGCTGATTTCACCTCTGACTCTGCTTCAGAATTTCCTTTGACCCTCACAGCCCACCAAGTCCATGTGGGACTGAAGAAAGCTAAAGTGGTCCCTGTTCCCCAGAATATCCAATGGGACAGGTTATATGTCTCACAGTGTTCACCAGAAGGATCGAACCCTAGGTACCCACTGTGGTAACTTGCTTAATAATAATAAACATTTTTTTAAAAATTATTTTTCATTTCTGCACTCCTCTGTGGGTGTTTCCTGGTATCATCTCCCAAATGGACTATTTGTACTCCAATCTTCTTTCAAGATCTGTTCCTGAGAAGGAAGGCAATCTGAAACAAGAGGTAAGAGTGCAAGCAGGAATTCAGGTAAACAAGCTATCATAGAAATCTAAGCAAGATGATCATGGTGGGCTGGATCAGGATGATAACAGTGGAGACGGAAGGGAAGCTGGACTCTGGGTATTTCTGAATGTTCTTCAGTAGATTTTGCTCAAGTTTTGAATGTGGGATATGAGCCCATGAGGAAAGTGAACAATTAATTCATGGGATTTGGCCTAAGCTACTAGAATAGAGATACTATTAACTGGGACGGCAAAGCCTGCTAAAGGAGGAGGTGCATGGCGCGAAGCTGAGATTTCAGCTTTGTACATGTTAAATGTGAGGTGCCAAGGAGACATGAGAAAATGTCAAGTGGGTCACTGAATGGATGACAGAAGTAGGGCTGCAGTTAAACACTTGAGAGTCTTGAGTATAGAGACAGAATGTAAACCCCTGACACTTGATGAGTTCAGTAAAAATGTAAGTGCTGATGGAAAAGAGAAGCAATCCAAAGACAAAGATTTAATAACTTAGGGATACGGGGAGGAGGAATCTGAACAGAGACATAGAAGCAGCAGCTAGAGAGTTGGGAAGAAACCTAGAAAGCATGGTGCCCTAAAGCCAAGTGAAGAAAGTGTGTCAGGATACAAGAGGTCGCCTACTTCCAAAATAACTATTGGATTGCACATTATGGAAATCATCATTGACCTTCACGTGAACAGTTTTTTTGCAGTGTTGGAGTCCAAAGTGTAAATGGAATGAAATCAAGAATAGAGGGAAGAGAGGAAATGCCAAAGGGAAGAACCAACATAGACATTTTCCTTGGAATTTTGCCAAAAAAAAAAAGGAAAAAAATGTGGTAATTTGAAGGGTAAGAAGGATGAAAATTATGTTCATTTTTTTAAGTTGTGAGAAGACACAGTATATTTTATGCTCCTGAGAGAGTCAATAGAGAGAAAAAGAGAATAAAGTTGTTTTATTGTTGTTATTAAGAAAATAAACAAAACCTTATCTGGTAAATAGCTGGAGATGATTGTTTTCTCATAAGAATATAAATCTTTTTTTAGTATTTATTTGTTTTGAGACAGAGAGAGAGCAAGCATGTGAGAGGGGCAGGGACAGAGAGAGAGAGGGAGAGACAGAATTCTAAGCAGGCTCTGCACTGTCAGCACAGAGCCCAACGTGGGGTTCGATCCCAGGAACCGTGAGATCATGACCTGAGCTGAAATCAAGAATCTGACACTTAACCAGCTGAGCCACCCAGGCACCCCAAGAATATAAATCTTAAATATTAATTATTCTTCAAAATTATTAACCAGGTAATTATTCAAACCTTCAACATAATATTCCTTAAAAATGTTTTTGACAAATTTCTTAAAATCCATTAGGCCTTTGCAACCTATATTTAAAGCCTTTGTATTTAGTGGGGTAAAGCCAGGGAAACATATATATCCGTATATATCAACACAGCCACAATAGGGGTAGACAGGATAAATGAAAGTACATGTACACGTAGGCTGACAAAATGGAAAATTTTTATGGGGGTGAATAAGTACATTTTGAGAGGAAAATATAAATATTCCATAGTAATAAAGTAGTAAAAAGCACTCTTTCTTGTGATCTTTTATAAACCTCCCTCTGGGAGGGAAAATTCTATTTCTGGTTGTAACTTCTGAAATATGATCTCAAAGCCTAACATTTTACACAGTCATCTTTAAGAGGATAATCAGAGTTGTGAGTAAGTAATACTCAAAGATGTATTTATTTTAGATCGGCTAGCAAATTATCATTGACCTCCTACTATATTCTGTGCAGAATATATAAAATTATAAGACATGGTCTCTATCATCAAGAAAACCTGTTTGGGGGAATTCTTTTAATATGGTTAATAGGAAAAACAATTTTACAGTAGGAATATCTGTGTTCTTTAAAAGATTATGCTAGGAATAGAATACTTTGGGCAAAGCAATTCAAACACCTGTTTTATAAATGTGCATTCTGAGTAATCTTCACGTTAACTTTAGAATCTAATGGTTGGAAAGACTTCACTTTTTCTGCCTAAATATATCTTAAGTTTTATGAGGAGAGCTGGGCTGGGGAGTTGAACCTGTTTTGTTTTGTGTGGTTTTGTTTGCTTTGCCCTTTTTTTTTTTTTTTTTTTTTGGAAGAGAGGGCTTGAGTGTTTCTGACACATCAAATAATTTATGTTTGCAGTGACCATTTACTGAAGGTCACCTTATTCTTCAGACAGGAAACTAGATACACTGTTTTCTAGTTTTGTTGTTACTAACAGTGCTTGCCTATAACCTCATTCCTGGGTAATTAGGGACTGAAAAGGTAATCAGAATTCAAGTGTGTTGAAGCCCACAATTGGGATTTGTGCTTAAAAGCCTTAGAAACTTACAGAGAAACCCCCTTCTGCATCCTTTAAAATGGTCCAAAAGTCTAATTACCAACTCGAGAGAGAGGATACTGCAGCTCTTTGGAGTCTAGCAGTTATAGAGAAGACCCCTTGAAGACCCCTCCCATCTCTAAGTAAATAAAGTCGCTTTCATTGTCAGTTTTAATAGGGCCTGGAACCCACCCAAATGTGACTGAAATGAAAGTGTGGTTTTGCATGTCCTAAATATATCGTGTTAAACTTCATCCCTAAACACCAATCTACTGTTTATCTACCAGTTAATGGTTTATTTCGTTTAGCCATGTAAAACGGACTATGCTTCTTTTCTACATCATTATAAACTAGGGTTAGAGAGACTTGGTAATATTTTAAAATAAAATAAAATATAATGGGGTTCCTTCTTGAAATGTGAGGCCTTAGTCAAATGGTCCTGGTGCATTTCTTTAACTAGGTAGAGAGGATTCTACAAAACTCTTTCAGAAAAGTATTTATTTATTGATAGTTCAAAAATTAGATGATCAAGATCAATAAGTCTTAGTTTTCCGGCCATTGTAAATGGCTCCTTGGATAGTCTCCTAAGACAGCTGGAGGAATAATCAGTACATTCACCAGTAACCCAGTTAACAACTGGCTCATTTAACTTCCTTGTACTTTTTGTCCTTGTCTCCAAAAAGGACAAAGTGAAATAGTATTTGGTCAAGCCCTGATAAATCAATAACTTAATGCAGTTAGTTACACTTACTTAGTGCAGTTAATATTAAGAGCTTGTAAGAGTTTCCTTGTATTTACTTCTTTATTCCCACATCAGCCGTTACAGAACATTCTCATTTTCCACATGAAAGCCACAGGAGCCATTTCACAGCTCAGACCCAACAGACTGAACACCAAAAGATTAAGTGGCTAAGCTGCCTAGCATTGCTTGTTTAGCTTTGCCCACAGGATTTGAATTTGCACTACACTGTTGAACATCCTAAAATAATTTAACCACATCCCAAATACTGCATAAAGAAAGTCTGTTCCATTTCTCGCCTCTTTAGATTGCACGTCCAGAGCAATTTCTCCCAAATTAAATGCCATTTGGTTTGTGTTGGAATAATCAGGACAAGTGCAAACATTAATAAGTCCGCAATAATAGCAAAGTTATTTTCTTTTCCAAATAGCCCTACACATACCTAAGAAAGCGTTCCCATCCCAATTTGTTTTCTTTCTTTCTTTTCAAAACAAAATGAGAACTTATATCTATAAAGTGAGAACTGCCATCAGGTATCATACATTTAAAAAGTGTTCAGTAGAACACATTTACCACTAAACCTTAGGCATATAAGATCACTTAGTTATGTACTCTAAAATACAATGGAAGAAGCCTCAAAAATGGGGAAGGTGGCTATTAATAACACCAACAATTAGCCTCTGAGGGAGAAATCTGGAACAAAACTACAGTGTAAGAAGCTATTCAGAGCTTCTTAAGGTCACTTCAAATGCAGAAACATCAAGTTGAATGTCAGTACTTTTCTGAGATAGTACAATAGATTATTGACCACTGGATGTTACAAAACTTCAAAATGGGATTACTTGGCTTACATTATAGTTTTCAAGAGGTAGCATAAATTTGTTAGAAACTTTACATTTTTCTTTACATGTTTCCTATCCTTCAACTCTCTTTAAAGGAGACAATAAAAATTACTAACTTCTTTTTTACATCTTCGCATTTCCATTCCTCTGTAAAGTCCCTGCAAGAAGCAAAGGCCTGAAAATATTTGACATGGTATCATGATATTTAAATCCACTTCCATTTTTCTAAATAAGTACCCAGACAAAGAGTAGCATTCTTTCCCAGCCACTTCATTTGTTAAAGAGCCTTCCAGTGAATTCACCAGTCTACTACTTGAACCACATGGATATTGTTCTAACGTACATACCAAGATTTCTTTTCAAAGTTAACAATTGTGATGTCTAACATCACAGCAGTGTTTTTGTTTCTGCTGTGCTTCTTTGATATTGGCAGGAATCAGTTCAAAAGAATGCAATGAAGCCTTCATTAGGGGACTATGATACTCATAGACTCTGGGAAGGCAGCCAGGGGAATCAATTGGCGAAACATTCAAAGCAAAAGGTGTACCACCCTCTTTTACATTCTCACATGCCAAAGCTGACTGCTGAGGCGTCAAACTAAAGATCCTTGTCTTAGGCTTTGTGGTGTTCAATTTCTCTTATTTCCTTAAACCTGGATACCTGTTTTTATTACACTGCTTTCAGTGTGATGTGTTATGATGTGCTGAGATTTCACTTCAAGGCACTGGCAGGTTTCTTTTACGTCTGTGCATTTACTAATCATGGAATGGTACTGGCGAAGAGACTGCAGGGCAAGCCATGTGATAGAAATTGTAAGGATACTTACATACCGCCAGAGGACACTTGGTCTGGAGATGTTCTTTGCCTGAGTCAAAGCAGGGCAAGACGTTCATGCTCTTGGGACATGAAATGCTGACTTTTTTCTTTCTTATTAGAATAGAAGCCAAGCTGAAAAGCACAAGGACTCTGTGAAAGAAAAAGCGCCGGATCGTCTGGCTCCAGTGTTCACCTGTCAATCCCCTGTTCCGGACCCAGATTATAAAGAAGGAGGGAGGCAAGGAGCAGGAGAAAAGAAGAGGCAAATTGTCTCACATAGGCAATGTCTGGATTAGCTAATAAAATCTGCTAAGCTTTTGAAAATCCCTTTCAAAAATCAGGCTATTAATTTTATCTCCATTTCTAATCAACAGCAGCCAACATGAGTTTTTGGAGCATAGGCAGAGAGAATAATTTGGTAATGTTATTTGGTTAATCGTAGTTTCATACTCTAAACTCTAAAGTCTTTAGAAAGCTTAAAGAATCACGGATTGCTGCGTGAAAACCACGGAATAAAATGACCATGTTTATCAATCTAATATAAAATACTAATTTGCAGTGCCACGGTTGCAAAGGAAAGCATGCTACACTTGGTAAAATTATTTGCGTACGTTATACTATGAGCGCCCTATGTATGTTTTGCACAGGATTTATACTTACATACATATTCTTTAAATCCGCCTCCACTGCCGTTTTATCAGAAATCTCTAAAAATGGAGGTGAAGTCGTAAGGTCATCACAATTTTGGAGGTGTCAAGAGCTTTGAGGTAATATAATCCAATCTTTTCATCTGATAAAATGGGAAACTGAGGCCAGAAAGAATAAATATTTAGCTCAAGACCACAAGGCTAACTAGCACACAGGTCTTTTCTTATTCCCAGGTTTTCCAAGACAAAACACTGCATTCACAGAACAGTGTACGTAGTTGGCAGGACTTTTCCATGTGAAATCCAGTTTTTGCAAGTTAAGCTACGATGTACTGAAAATAGCATTACGGTTTTTATGGAATGATTAACCACTGCAATAAATTATATTATATTGACTAACTATGTATAATTATATATAATATAATCTTTATAATAAATGATATATATTTAATAAGGAGCAGCATTCAATGGCTTGCAAGAAAGACTGCAGAGTTACAATAAGTAGTTAAATTTCTGCAAGACGCTAAGTGATTGCCAGTTTAAGACTTTCACTGTTCTTCAATAAAATAAACACAAGTAATGAGTTTGAGAAAATCTGGTATTCCACGAATGAATTTAAAAAATGCATTGGAAATGTTAAAGTATTATTCCTTAAATTTTTTCCTTGCCAAAGAGATCTTTTCAAATGTTCAGCTACAATTCTTTCAACAGTGAGTATAAATTGTAGAGACTTGTTTTTTCAGCTTCTTTCTAATTTGGTTGACTGAACACCAGATTGACATGTTCTCTAGTCACACAGACATCAATTGGGGTAATAATATAACAATAACAAGCAAGCTTTCTTGACAAATACTTTAAAGAGTAAATAATAAACTGAGCCAAAAATGAAAAAAAAAGAGGATGTAAATGTTCTTTAAAATATTTTTATAAACATACTGAAATGCAGACAGGAACATATAAAACAGGAAAATAGAACAAAATGTGTTTTCAGGTGGCATTTTAAGCAAATGGATGAAACGAACATTGGGAAAAAGGTACATTGTCTACGTATAGGAGTTAACTTGAAACCGAAAGTGTAAGTTTATATATGGAATGCAAAATGAAGGCGATTGTAAATGAACCAGAAGAACAGAATAAGCCAAATGAGGATGATTTTATATTTAATTTAAAAGATGAAATGAAAAATGTGTAATAGAGGAAAGAAAACATTTTGACTTGACAATGAAATCTATCAGTAAGCAGAGTAAGTGATGGATAATGTAATGAGATGGCCCATTTTAATTAAATTTTCAAAATGTAAGTTAATCAAAATCTATATAGGCCAAATTAAAAAAATAGAAAATGAATGGTAAGCCAGGATGTGAAGAAAAGAATAAGAAGGAACACAAATTACAGAAAACTGTCAGTTCACTGAACTTTGTTGACTAATTGCTCAAGGCAGTACTATTGCTAAAGAATGAGTCATCAGGTGCCTCAGAGCACAGTGGCTCTCAATTTTTATTTCTTGGCAACATTAGAAAAGTCAAACGGAGACAGTACACAAGGAACTGAAGAGTAATTTGCAACATAGATAAAATACACAGTAAATAAATTGTATTTTCTATTGTTTTCAGTTTTATTCATATATCAACAGTGGGAGGGGGCGGAGGTAACGTTCTCTAGGGCTCCACTATTGTTTAAAACACCTTCCTAAAGATCAAGTAATTCACATAAAACACAATATTTTTTTTTGGTAACTGAAACAAAACTTGTGGATTTGACAAGCCACTTTGACAAATTTGTGGAAAAGAAAAACGTCATTACTACAAACACATATGCAGCTCTGGAATTTAGTAAACTCTTCTTGAAAGGTTTCTACAGGATGCAACAGTGCCATTAGACAAATAATTTCTCTTGTCTTCAGTTTTATGCAAAGGTAATTTAGTTTTCCTGCATTTCTCAACAATGACACTTGCGTAGGATTTTCAAGTAGTTGTATTTAGTTTTTGCCAACGCTCAGGTAGAAATTGAGTATTTATCTTATGACACGGAACATTTCAAATTTTGTACTGATATCTAGTCAATCAGCTTGACAGCTCCATTCTCCAGTTGGTGTTCTCCCGCTCTTTCTTCTTTTTGATTGACTTGGCATAACCGCTGACACAATAGCCTCTGACCAAAGGGAATGGTTCTTTTCTAGAGTCATTGTTTTGAATTCTATTCACAGTTAACTATGTCTCACCGAACCCTTCCAGTATAAACAAAATACATGAATTACTTTCAAAGTAATAATGCCCAATGGCAAAATTTAATATAAAACCCAACTTTTTTTTTTCTTTTTTTGCAACTCAGCAGAAAGACCTACAAAATATTTAATGCTTGGCAAAATGACCGGGATCGATTTTTATTGTGGTATCAGGTCAGCCACTATCTTATCCAGTAAGCAGATTGTTTCATTTCTGTTATTTTTTTAAAGCACATTCTGCAAGCGGCAAATGCAGCATCAGCTGTTCATGACCAATTCATATGTAAATATGGGAATGATGCACCTCCCCCCCCCAACCAATTCGGGGAGGAGTCACCTCAAATTACTTGATGCTTCTCCAGCTAACCTTGCGGTAATTAAAGAAAAACTCTGTTGTGCAGAATCCATGCCGCTTCAGTCATCAACTTAGCAAATTAATAATAGTCAGCTCCTAAATACTTCCCTGAATAGCTTACAATATGTTAAAGGGGATGATTAAAGACTCCAAGTTCTAGAGAATTTTTCTTCATCCTGTTCATTATCGAGATAAAATATCTATCTAAATATGAAATATTAGTAGGTAAGACAATCTGATCTTGGCTGTCACTGGTCTTCAAAAGGAATTTGTATCAGTTAATTCTTCGTAGGAACATTTTCTCTGACAAAAATCACTGACAGCATACAGAGGAAGTTGTCTGCAATTTGTCGGCTCTAAATGACTGATTCTTGGGAGGTATTTCTAGACTCAAGGGCCGTGGTTAATAGTCACAGGAATATTATTTTTCCTGATGCCTTACAGTCAGAGTTTCTATTTTTTCAATCTGGAAGTAACATGTCTGAAGTTATTTTAGCATTATGTCTACCCTTGGACAAAATGAAGGCACGTTTCTGGATGGTATAAGGAATAAAATTATAAACTGAATGAAATGAGTCTAGTGGTCAGTATAAACACAAGCAATAAGATAGTGTTGTTATAACCAACAGTCACTGGCTTATTCCTGGTTTCTTCAGAAATATTGGCATGGAAATTTGAAGAGGCACATTGTGTGTGCCAGAGTCATCATGGTGTTTTGCTAGAGCAGTGGTAGGTATCATATGGCTCTCATCACCAGACTTTTTCTTCTTATACTTCTGTTGTTTTTCCTTATCTTTCTCATGGCCTCTAATTTTCACCTAATGAAATCATTAGCTTTGGAGTCAAACAAACCTGAAATCAAAGCTTGACTTTGAGAGTTATTATGTGTTTGACCTTAGCTAAGTTAACTTCCTTGGCTTTGGTTTCTTTAGTGGTAAAACGGTGAAGTAGAAGGAGCAACAGTGAAATGAATACTGCGGGGTTGGTATCTGTACACACACAGACACACACGCAAACACTTAATTATTTTTAATAAGGTGAAGGTATAATTAAGTAAATACATAAATATACGTGCATTCATGCAATTACTAATACAGAAATACCTCTTCTCCCTGATACTATGCTGGTCTTTGGCAAACAAGGACACAATAAAATAAGACTGTAGATTTTGAAGAACATACAGAATCTATCCAGGGAGATACGTATGTGAATAACTCACAATAAGGCGACATAGTAAGTGTGACAGTAGAAAAATGACTAAAGAAGCAAGGAGGGAATGGTTTATCTCTTCATTAGGAGGTATTCAAGGGAGGTTCTAAAGAAGAGATAGCCAAGGGGCGCCTGGGTGGCGCAGTCGGTTAAGCGTCCGACTTCAGCCAGGTCACGATCTCGCGGTCCGTGAGTTCGAGCCCCGCGTCAGGCTCTGGGCTGATGGCTCGGAGCTTGGAGCCTGTTTCCGATTCTGTGTCTCCCTCTCTCTCTGCCCCTCCCCCGTTCATGCTCTGTCTCTCTCTGTCCCAAAAATAAATAAAAAACGTTGAAAAAAAAAAAAAATAAAGAAGAGATAGCCCTAGAATTTGACCTTGAAAAATGAGTAGGAATATGCCATCTCAGCAGAGGAAAGAGAAGTTCCAGCCAAGACAATGAGCAATGCTTCAGAGGTGTTCAGGTACACATTGAGCCTGGAATGTGAATTAGGACTGGTGAGAGGACCTGATGATCTCAAGCTTTACTGAAGAAACGATCTTTTTCTCAATTTCACCATTGTTATTAATAGCAACATTGTTGCAAATACATAATTCAATCGGTTTTGATCTCTCTATCCATCAGTGCTATGATCATCTACTGCCAAATATGGTTACCTTTGTTTTCAATAATGGATTTTGGAATATTTTTTTTCTATCCATTTCCTCTACTCATACATTAGCTAGGATGACATGACCTTATTTATTGTCTTCTAGGCACTCCACAGTCCAGTCCCATTGCAAAAAAAAAAAAAAAAACAACAACTTGTAGGAGCTGATAAATACATTATTCTGCTGAATAAAATTTTTAAAAATATCCAAATACTTCATTTGATTTCAAGAGTTGCTATCAACCTTTATAGACTTATCGTCCCTCTCTTCTTTCCCATTATTTCAATCAGGTCCTCATTGGCTCAGAATATTGATTTTATTCAAATGTAGCATTAATGGAACAGTTAAGATTGTGAATTCTGAAGCTTGACTGACTGGGCTTGCATTCTGAGTTCACTGTTCCATAGCTATATGGCTTCAGACAAGCACCTTATCCTCATTGCCTTTATGTGCAAAATGGTAATGGTACTAATACTTCTCTCATATGGTTAAATGAATCAAGAATAGGTGAATTAATACACATATGGTATTTAAACAGTCTGGCACATGATCGACAGTCAGTAGGTTTTTAGCTAATATTACTATTTTCTCTTCAAAATATAAATGTATAATTTGGTTATTGTAGATAATGTTGCTATAAACATCAGGGTGCATGTAAGCCTTTGAGTTAGTATTTTTGTCTTCTTTGGGTAAATACCACACAGTGCAATTGTTGGACTGTAGAGTAGTTCTCTTCTTAACTTCTTGAGGAACCTCCATACTGTTTTCCACAGTGGCTGCACCAGTTTGTATTGCCAGCAACATAGCAAAAGGTTTCCCTTTCTCCACATCCTCGCCAACACCTGTTGTTCCTTGCGTTGTTGATTTTATCCATTCTGACAGGTGTGAGGTGACATCTCCTTATAGCTTTGATTTGTGTTTCCCTGATGATGAGTGATATGGAGCATTTTTTTATGTGTCTGTTGGCCATCTGTATGTCTCCTTTGGAAAAGTGTCTATTCATGTCTTCTGCCCATTTTTAATTGGATTATTGATTTTTTTGAGTGTTGGGTTTTATAAATTCTTTATATTTTTTGGATCCTAACCCTCAATCAGATGTGTCATTTGCAAATATCTTCTCCCATCCCATAGGTTGCCTTTTGCTTTTGTTGATTGTTTCCTTTGCTGTGTGGAAACTTTTCATTTTGAGGAAGTTCTAATAGTTATTTTTGCTTTTGTTTCCCTTGCCTCAGGAGACATATCTAAAAAGAAGTTGCTGTGGAATCAGCTCAAGTGTCCATCAATTGATGAATGGATAATGATGTGTTTATTTATATACAATGGAATATTACTCAGCCATAAAAAAGAATTAAATCTTGCCATTTGCAATTGCACGGATGGAGCTAGAGAGTATTATGCTAAGCAAAATAAGTCAGTCAGAGAAAGACAAATACCATATGATTTCACTCATACATGGACTTTAATAAAACAAACGAGCAAAGGGAACAAAAAAGAGAGGGAGGCCAACCAAGAAAAAGACTCTTAACTAGAGAGAACAAACTGATGGTTCCCGATGTCATATGGAAGTGTTGAGTCACTATATTGTACACCTGAGACTAATATTACACTGTATGTCAACTAACTAGAATTTAAATAAAAACTTAAAAACAAAAAAAACTCACAAAAAATGTAAATGTATAAAATATAACTTTAGGTTATCAGTTCAAATGATTTTTAAATGACTCATAATGATTTTGTCCAAATGATGCATGAACATATGCTTGTTCTAAGAGGGGCAAATGATGACTAAGTACGTGAAGTATAACTAAAGCTCTCCCCTTACTCTTTCCACTCTTACTCCTCATTTCAGAGGGAACCCCTAGAAGCAGTTTAACAGGTATAATTCTGGGGTTTTTTTAAATCTCTGTTTGTTTCTTTGAAGACAAATTAGACTTTGTCCAATGAATTGCCCTGGAATTTAATTATTTTTGACTTAACAATTTATTGTAGATACCTTTCCATACAAATACATATTAAATTCATTTCTATATTCTACATTCATAAATATTTCCCAAACAGTGATAACATGGCAGGCCTTTTTTTTCTTTGCTAGAGACACATCGGGGAACCAAAACCCCCTGCCCAACTGAAGCTTCCATTCTCTTCAATGTATAGATTATTCATTTCTAATGACTGCAATACATCAGAGAGCATGAATCCAGACTAAACTCTTTCATCACCCTTCTACTGAAAGAAATGTAAATAGTTTTCAGTTTGGGGCTAATATAATAGCATTGACATCCTTAATACTCATGGTTCTGTGAGTGTTTAATTTTTAAGAAAGATTCTGAGTAGTGGAATTACTGATGTAAAGGTTTTTACAGACACTAACAAATTGCCTTTCAAAAAGACTGTCAATTTATACTTACTCAGAGTGCTTAAAAATAGCTATTCCCCTACATCATCCAAATTGATGTCTGCAAAACACCGTCTTTAAGAATGTTTACAGAAGTGGTGCAAAAAGGATATTCTTTGGCCAAATGAATTTCAGAAACATTATAGTTTTTCCTTACTGAAGGTTTCATGTTTAAGTGCATTATAAATATCTGTTGTTGGTGCATAACACACAGTATTTTTCCACCATACATATTTTAACAAATTGAGGAGCAATGTCCTATTTGTTTTTATGTGACAAATGGTGTGTGAATTGGTTAGAACTATGCCAACCCTTTTAGACCTATAATATCTAGGAAATATGTAGACTACCTGAATCTAGAACGTGTGGTAAAGCTTTTCTTATTTTTTCCCCAACATTTTCTTAAGTGAAGACAGGTTATAGTAATAAATACTGTCAATAAATACAAACTATATAATGGATCATATATAATAATAAGTATTTTTCACTCCCATAACAGTAGATGGTGGCTATTCCTGAGCAGTTAGCTCCTCTTCAACACACGGTCAAAGCTTCCCTCAAATAACTCCACTGTCTCTTAGCATCTCATTGTCACTGCACTCCAGGGGGAGACAAACAGAGTATGGAGTAGGCAAACCTTAAGAGGCTTACTTTATGTTGAACGGAACATTTTGATACATTCCTTTGGCAAGAACTGTATACACAGCGACGCATAACTGTGAGAGGGTCTGGGAAGTGAAATCTAATGCTGCACCTAAGAAAAAAGGGAAATGATCATTGGCTAAAAATCACCATTCTCTCACACATCTAACAGGTCTGTGATAATAATACGCTAACAATGGTTGAACATTGATTATAGGGCAGGCTCAGTACTAAGCACTTTATTTGTATTAGCTCATATAATATTCAAAACTTCCATGTCATAAATTGATACGGTGAATTGAGGTCACCTAGCTTGTGAGTGGTGGAACAAGGATAGAAGCCTGAAGCCGGGGCTGAGTGCCTAGCCCTCCCCATTTTGCCATGCTGCCTCTCATCTATGCAGGGTGCCCCATGACCTGGCACGCTGGGGTCATGGTTGCCTCCCATATAGTCTCCTTTGTCTCTCATACCCTCTGACTTTTTCAACAACTTGACCCCTCTCCGAGGGTTCTGGCTCCATTTTTAAGAGTGAATATTAGATTCTTCACATCCTGCCCTTTCCCTGAAGACACTTCAGCTCATCCAGATAATTTATAAACAAGAACATTCTCTTGCTAATGTCAGTCACGTCATCGATATAATTTTAATAGTTGGTTTTGATGATTTCCTTCTTGGGTTACCTTTGACTGTCTTCTCTGAAGAACCACAGCCACAATTTTCCCTCTACTTTCTGGTACTCTCCTCCCCTGACCCTTCCAAAAATGTTTCTTTTTTGCTGACCAAACATAAATATTGGTGTAACTTGAAATTCACTTTATACGTCTTTTCTCCCTCTTTTGGAATAATCCTATTCAGTACATGACGTTAGATAAAATCATACCTGTTTTCCAACCTGTGGTAAGAGTAGGCTGGTTGTCAGGGAAGCAGTGGTGGTCTCAGAACACTTCATACAAGTATGAGGGCACCTCAAAGCATCTAGGATACCTTTGAAAATTCATCTTTCTTGACATTCACTGCACCAAAAATTCTTATACACTCATTGTAGCAGTTAGTTATTGCTATAATAGCTATTGCTATAAATGCTGAGCAGCAAACCACTAAACTACACCTCAGTGACTTAGAAGCATTATTCTCATACTCTGGAGTCTATGAGTTGTCAGAGTAGTTCTCTTTTAGGCTGTAGGTCTGTAGGTTGATTGGGACAGGTTTCCTCCACATATATCTCATCTTCCTGAAGTCTGCAGGCTGCCTCAGGTTTGTTCTTCTTGTAATGATGGTAGAAATGCAAAAAAGCAAGCCCAGCCATGAGAACACATTTTATATCTCTGTTTGCTGCATATTGGCTAAAATTCTGGTGATCAAAACAAGTCACATGCTGAGCCCCAAATCAAGGGGTAGGGAAGTATACTCCATGTCCGGTGCAGAGTCAGGGGTGGGTACTGCAAAATCAGAGGGGACAGGAAATGAATAAAAGGGGGGGAGAACTTGGAAAGTAATTTAATATGCTGCGTTCTTACTTTGAAATGTACAGGTACAATCAGTGACTTTAGCTGATTTGAGTATCCTGAAATCTATCAAATATTCAAATACGTTGAGGTAGAACAAAGCATGAAAATCACTGGGATAATTGCTGATAACTAATAAGCATATATCTTTGACTCAGGCCACTCTCTTAAACTTTCAATATTTTGTCTGTTAATTAATTCTTCAGTTTGTATCTGTTGAGTACCTACTAAATATAAAGCACTGTGTAGGACACTGGGGATACAGAAAGAAGAAAAGACACTCATGGCCCTGTTGCCATGAAACACATGGGAAATGAGGGAAACTCATGGGAAACTCAGGTAAATATATTAACAATAATAATTACCTAATTTAAATTGTGAAAAGTTCCTTGAACAAAGAGTGTTAGTTATAAACTAAGTATTCATAACTGGGAGATACAACCTACTCTGTTATTATAAGAAGGGTTCAGTCGAAGTGCACTAACAGCCTTAGTTAAAATTAACTGGGTGAAATCTAGGCAGAACAAAAGCATATGAAATATACTGCAGATAGTATAGGAAATGATAACAAAGTCCAGCTGGGAGAACACAGGAAAAAAAAAAGACTGGTTACAACTACCAAGAGAATAAAAAGCATAAGGTGATGACCAGTCAGAGGTCAGATACTTAGGGCCTTGGTTTAGTTCTTAAAAGTAATGGGAAGTCATTAAAAGGTTTTAAGCAGAGGTGAGACATGATCAAATTTGCATGTTCAGACTGGATCTAAGTAAGGAAATAGGAAATATCAGTTAAGAAGTTACTGCAGTTTTTCATGAAAAAGACCAGACTAGTGGCAGAGGATATAAAGAGACTGAACACCTCGAAGAGAGAGTAAGTGGTATGGTTCACAGAAATTGATGATTGAATTGACAAAGCAACTTTGCTTTGAAGAGTATGGTCAAGAATGACTGTGGCTGTCTGGGTTGTGCAACTTAGTGAATGTTTGTACCATTTGTTGAGAGGGAAAATTAGAAAAGGATCAGCTTTATGGGGAAGATCATGAATTCAGTTTCAAAAGTGCTGAAGAAAAAGATAAATGTAGAAATGGATGACCTGTTTAGATAGATGAGTCTGGAAGAAGACCAGTTTCATGGGGAAGACCATGAATTCAGTTTTATAAAGATGTTGGAGAGAAGACAAGGCATACATGCATATATGTGGATGACCTAACCTAATTAGATTTGTGAGTTAGGAGCTCACAGGAAATGACCAGACAAGAGAAAGAAATTTGAGAATCATCAGTATATACATATACTTTGAATCCACATGTGTAGATGAGATCATCTTAGGAGAAAATATAGAGAAGACTGAATGACAAGAGCTTTTGGATGTCATTAAAAAGTTAGTTTTCAGAAGAAGAACCAACAAAGGTTAGAAAGAAGAAGAGAAAAGAGGGTTAGAAGAGAAATCAGTTATGTGTGATGACACAGAAACCATAAATGTAACCAAGAAAACAATGTATTAGTAGTTTTTAGTACTGCTGAGAGACCAGTCATAATGAAGACAGAAAATACGGTTGGTAAATACTCAACTGAAATGACTTCTCCTATAGTTCTTGTTGGCAATCTACTCCAAGAGTCACCCTAGATCTTATCATCTAATCCACTCATGGCTCCCAGTCACTTTTCAAAAATGGCTTTCTCTATTTCCAGGCTACATGTTCAGTTTCTCCTAGTGCCATTCTAATGTATAGTTATGACTGTCTATTATGAGTCACTCCATTAGTATCTTCTTTTATTTCGTTTTTCCTCCTTCAGTTTATAACATTCTGACCAATACATCACTCGCCTCTACTTTCATGGGATCCATATGGCAAAATCTCAACCCTGGATTAACAAAAGTATGTACTGGGTCAGTGGAACACAATTGGAGAAAGCCACAAAATAGGGGAGGCTCTTTGTACAAAATATTCTTGACCACCATTTCATCTGGGCCCTCAACAATGTCTGTCAGTTTTACCATGTTTCTCTGATAATCAATTCCATACTCTCCAGAATAACACACAGTAAGGACACAATAAAAAAAATTTTGTAGATAAAACCTTTCCAGTGTTTCTCCATTCTCCTAAAATCACCACTGGCTCATGGTTCTTTCATTCTTAAAAGTTGATTCTGGCTCTTACTGTATTACCATCAGGTAAGAGTCACTCTACTGCTTGGGTTTTTTTTTTAAGTTTATTTACTTACTGAGAGAGAGATAGAGACAGAGACAGAGACAGAGACAGAGAGACAGACAGGCAGAGGGAGAGGGAAAGAGAGAACCCCAAGCAGTCTTCATGCCATCAGCACAGAGCCCCGACACAGGGCTGGAGATCATGAACTGTAGGATCATGACCTCAGCGGACATAAAGAGTCTGATGCTTAAACCAACCGAGCCATCCAGGTGCCCTGTGAGTCATTCTACTACTTGTTAACAAGCCTAAAAACCTTTCTGCATCTATGTTCATCTTTTCTCTTTCTCTCTAACTCAACACATTAGGCATCCATCTCCAATCTAAAGCTAAGGATTTTGCCTAAATTTTGTATTCCATTTATCCCATCCTTCATAAAACTGCACTGTATGATTTTCTTTTTACTCTTTGTGATTTCAACTTTGACCCTTCTCATCAGTGCTTAAAATGCTGAAATATTCATGACCTTAGAAGAAGAAGCCCTCCCTTCTCCTGGATGATGTGACTAATCACTTAGATTGCCATCTTCTGAACATAGACATTCATTCTGCTAGTTGCCAGAAGTACTTACTACTGATGGCTCACAGCTGAGTCCCTCCGCAGGCATTGCCATAAGTAGTGTTTAAAAAGAATCTCATCTCCTATCAATAGAGGGGGGTGAAAAAGCTGAGGATTAAGCCCGGATCTTAATTATAAGGGTAGCTGAGCTCTAGTGAAGGTTAAATTTCAACTCCACAAGTCTGGTATACCAAAGTCAGTGCTCTAATTAAGAAAAAGTAGAACTTGACATTTTCAGATGAGAACATCTGGATCAATGAACTCAAAATTTTTAATCCTCAGATTCTGCAAAATCATCTGGGCCTCCAGAAATGGTCTATTTCTTCCTCTTAAAGACTAGCATTAACCATTAGTTGAAGACAAGACAAAGGCTCTGTCTTGCAAGATAGTGGACATACTTCTCAGGATTTAATTTTACCTCCTCTCCTGGTCATCAGACTAACAAAGAAAGTCAAGGTACAATATAACTCAGTTGGGAACATGATGCAGCTTCTGAGGGAGGAAAGAGACTATACCTGAAAGAAGCTAAAGAACTTAACCAAGATATACCTACAGAGGCCAGGGAAATTTGTGTGGTTTTAGATCAGGCGAGTTCTCAGTTCAGAAAGGAGGTGGTAGAATATAGAGATGCATAAGAGAGAGTTTATCAATATGGGAGTACTTTCCCCAAATAGAGGAATTAATACCTTGGTAAGAGCCCTAGAAGACTGCAAAAACCTGCTGGAAAGTCTCTTAGAAACTGGGAGAAAGTGACAACCAATACAAAGTGAAGTAAAATGCAGAAATTACCATGAAAAGTGATGGAAGTCATTAAATAGCTCAGAAAAATTAGTATTGTAGGAGAGGTTTTTTTTTTTTAAGTTTATTTATTTTGAGAGAGACAGAGTGGGAGGGGCAGAGAGAGAGAATCCCAAGAAGGATCCATGCCATCAGCGCAGAGCCCGATACAGGGCTCAATCCCATGAACTGTGAGATCATGACCTGATCCAAAATTGGATGCTTAACCAACTGGGCCACCCAGGCCCTGTAGTAGGAGAGTTTTACATAAGACCTGCGATAACCATTAGCTAACTAGGTTCCACAAGGGATGTCAGAGACACATTTATCAAATTATTAACGGATGTCCCAAGAATCTCAGTGGTAGCAGTCCTCTCTAGACCAAGACTGACTATAGGAGATGTTATTGCAAAACTGGGCTTCGTGCTAATAAGGATGAGAAGCTTCAAAATAATCATAATAAAGGCCAGGAAGGAGTGCTTAACTGTCAGAGCAAGGTGAGAACAGTTATCTTAATGAACAGCAGGTTGGAGTGGCAGTGGTTTGGGGACAGTACTGACTCACAGAGAGCTATGGAAATGGTTTATAGTACATTGTACATGCAAGGGCAATGAAGAGGAGCAGCCAACAAGGGCATTATCAATCTAAATAATCAAAAGAAGTCAAGGTTGGCTGATCACCAGGCTAAGGAAATGGCCATCATAAAGAGTCCTGATCCATTGCCTAGTTTGCAGACTAGTCTGCCAGTTTTCAGATTGAGTACCCATGAAATGAAGGAGAAGTTGGTTCACCAGAAGAAAATACCCTACAACCCCATATCAAATGTTTCTGGGGAGTTTGGGAACATTACAAAATCTGTCTCTGTTTTTTCTTTCAAAAAATAGACGCACTACCTGTTTTCCTCTTGGCGATCTCATGTGGATTAAATGAAATCATGTATGTGGCCTTTGATAAATGTTTAAAATATTAGATATTTATTCTGTTACAGAAGTGGGAGAATTATGAAATTATATGTTTTATGTACAAAGGACAATTATAAATTTAATATTTGTTGCTAATAACACACAGGGATAGTCTCTTTCCAAAAATTTCAACTTTCTCTCACACATACATGGTTCAATGAGATTCAGTGACCACCTTACTAGTTGTTTTATCTGTTCCTTGGGTTCTTCTGCACAACCCATCTTTTATCTAATCTCTTTCAACTTTTGAACTGTGCTGCTTGATCTTTCAATTCTTGATCTGTAAAGAAGAATATATTTTTAATAATTCACCCTGAGAATCAGATCATTGTCTATCACTCAACCTCTTTCTGATGCCACCAACATAAAGCTTCTGGATTCCGTTTTATCATAAATATTTCAATAAATCCATAGGTAGCTTTGGAGATTTATTTTTGAAAAAAAAAAAAAAAGAACATCCTTAGATGTTTTAAAAAAGCCTCTTTAATACTTTTAAAATGCAGTAATTGGGCCCAAACTAATTATTTTATGAATTGTGGATATTTGCATCTTATTTAAGTGCATTTTTTCAGATTTTGCACAAATACATAATTATTTTAAACTGCATGCCAATAATTTTTGGAAGTTTCGTGTTTTGAAAATGAAAGAAAAATTCAAAAGGAGTAAAAAAGACAACCCTGTATAACTTGACTTTTGCAGACTCTGAGAGTAATTCTACTTGGCAAGAGAAGAAATGGTAGCTAGAGTCTTCTGTCAGAGACAGAAACTAAAGTAATTCAGTTTTTAATTTAAATGAAGACTAATAAGGTTAAAATTCACAGTTACCTAACTTTATGTTTACCTCTCTTGCGGCAGAACTAACTTACCACTATCTTCTGAAGAAAGGTCGCAGTAAGTTTAATTACATCACTAGTAAGTCATTCCACTTTAGAAATATTTACTGAGCTCAAAATGCATGTGTAAAGTTGGCTTCCACTAGGTACCATCAGTCTGCAAGTATGAATGAGTTTGATCCTTTGACCTAAGGAAGTTAGAATGTAATTGGGAAGACTATATGCATGCCATTAGCACTGATAAAAGGAAAACTCAGTAATGGATTGCCATTCATTGGAGTTGGAAGATCTGGTGGGATAGCTGACAGATAGGCTAGACCTTGGTGGGAACACCTTCCTCTGACAGTTGGAAGTTATGGTAAAGGGCAAGATAAGAAAAAATAGAAGCGTTCAACTTGAGAGGCACAGGGCATGGAACGAAACACTGAACAATCCAATGGGGTGAGGGTTAATAGTGGTGATAATGTGGAATAAAAACTAAACCTGGATTGGCAGGAGTCCCTTTCTTTGAGTATTTCCATATGGTACTCAGGAATTTAAGTTTTATTTTGAAAACAGAAGTCTCCATCAAAGATTAGTTGTGAGTTTTGTTTGCTGGTGGTGGGAGTAGTGGTCAGAGTTGTTGTATAGTAATGTGTTTACACTTGTGTTTGGAGAAAAGTGCTAGCAAGGAATCCAAATGATGGGTACTGACAGCTTTCTTTTTAAAGAAGGTCAGTAGGAACTGTGACTCTTCAAATTACTACCTTTCATTCTCTTTCATATCCTTGTTCCCATGCATCTAGCACAGACCCTTGTCTGATATTCAATACATGCGTGTTGAAAGCTTTTGGTTTCAAGAAACCTATCAATAAAGACATAGCCCCAATACTTTAGGGAATGAGACTGTTTCTAGGAGGTGTTCTAAACAAAGAGCTACAAAGATAACACCAAGGGGGAAACCTAATTCTGACTAGGAACGCAGGAAAAAAGAACAACGAGCACAGCTCTGTGGAAGATGATGCATTTGAGCTGGACTTAATTTATTGGCAAAGGTCTAAAGCAAAACAATGGCAATGAAACTAAAACTTCCAAGAGAGATCATCAATGCCTAAGAGGGAGTGTCCATGGAGTTGAGGGAGGGAATTCTAAAATGGACATGGATCAATTTCCTAGAATCAAAGAATGGCCCAGTCTGTGGAGACACAGATTAGGGGAAACTCAAGTTTATCCTATCATACTCTGCATGAGTATGTGGCTCTGTCTGGTATCGACAAGAAATATGTGACACTCAAATCGTATAGTTTGTGGAGAGTATAACAGAGGGCCCACTTACTTACAAAGATGTGGATAGGATGTAGGGGAAGCACCAAAGAAATTGCAATAACCTGGGTCCAATAACACCTGATGCTTTTACCATGTGTAGCTCTCAGGCAGAGAAGAGAGGCTACATGAATGGAAATGGAGAGAGAGCACTGTGAGGAGTTATCCCTCAGGAGTTTCTACCTGCGGTCAATGGTAGAAAGTTTGTAGACCTGAGCAAGCCACAGAGAGGACACAGAGGACCTCATTCTCCTCCAGCTCTGATCTCTTTCTGCAGACCCTCATTTGCTTAGCCAAACAGGAAGCTGATGGGTAAGGGAGCCCATTAATGTCGGCCACACAGTCAGTCTCATGGGGCATAGAGCTGGATGAGAATGTATTTGAGGGAAAAATAGGAGATGCAGGGACAATGTGCCAAATCATCCTTGACAGATAGAGTTACAATGAAAATACAAGAACTGAACAAAATAATACATATGTATCTGGATTATCACCAGAAAACATTATTCTTCTTTTACGATATATTTATAAGTGCCAACTTACTCTTGAAAATTTTTCTGCCATAATTTTGCTATTCACACCTAGACACACAACTTACAAATTAGTATCCAAGTATAATTACAAAATATAGTTTGTATATTACATGTGTATTTTCTTGTCTAAAAGCCCCTCATCTAGTGACAAGATTTTTTATTTGCTATGTGGAATGATAGCAAATGTGCCCAAATTTGTAATATGAACTTTAAAGCATGGTTTCTTATATCTTACCCGTGCTGTCAAACCTCACAGAAGACCCTATTTCATCAAAAGGAAATATGACAACAGATTTTTTTTTCAAATACTAAGATAAGTGAGGCGCTACTATATATTCAAAATATAAAATATGTGAATCAATTTTCACCACATGAGTTTTTGTAATATTACTTTATAACCATTAAATTATAAAAATTATAGCCCTAAAATGTTTTCAAGTAGAAAACAATATCTCTACTCTCTAATAATTAAGCTACAATTTAAGAACAACAAAGATGATCAGATATAAGTATTCACTCTTTATTTGGAATCTAGATTATATAACATATTTACAGATTGCTCATCACAGGCCCAAGTTAAAAAGGTCGAGGCTGAAGAAGACACCCATCAGGGCCAGAGAGACTACATAAGAGGACTGAAGCTGGCTAAAATCGGTCAGTCTATATCCCCATAGAATTAGGCATTTTTAAAATAAGGTATCCAAACTAAACAACAAAATAAAAACCAACACTAATTTAAAGCTTCTTGATTTTTCCTTTAAAGTCTCGTGATCTTTGAAAGATTACATGGTAAGAAAATATCAATGTAGTTACTCTAAAGAGCAATGAAAATTAAGAAAATTACTAATTTATTCTGATGTGAAAAATCAGAAAGGGAGACTGTTTTTAACCCATAGTAACATCCTATACACCATAAGCAAAGCATTAAAAGTTCAATTTCCATTTCAAAACCCCTGTTTTCATTCTCATTGTTCATAGTTGCTTTGATGTTCTTGCACTCTGACAGAGAGCATGGTTTCATTTGGGGAAAGGAATCAATTTCTCAATGTAAATTGTGATTTACACACTTCCTTTCCTCACCTATTTTTGAATTGATTTGATTCTAGAAGCACTAAGACATGTGAAAAACACTGTTTTTCTTGATTTAATAAACACTTGGAAAATGGCTTGTAGGATAAGCCTTAGACCAAAAAACTAGCAATTCTGAAGGAATGCATTTTCCTTTTTTCTGTCAGTGCCCTGCTTAGTGTTCATTGTTCTACCCTTTAATTAAGGTATAAAGGAATTTTCAGGTCAAGAGGAAGCTAACATCGTTGCATAGGGAATCCATCTATCCTATAATACACTGTTTTCAGGAAGCACTTAATTTTGGCTTCAAAGTATGGTTTATTAAAATTGAATGATAGTGTTAACATTGTCAGAATTCAGGACTCAGTCATTTCCAAAGGCTTAAAAGGAGTAAAACAGTGAAGTAGGTTTTTTTTTTTTCTAATAGTTACATCAATGGGCCAATCAAAAACAAGCAAACTTTTAATAGTCTCTAGGGAGAAGACACTAAATAAGTTTCCCTCAAAGGTAAATACTTAATAATTCAAGTGGTTTAATTAAAGAAATAATGAAAGGATAATAGGGCAAAATTTTGATCACATACTTTGGAATAGGTAGTCTGTTACTTCACTTACATCATAGCTAATACTCCAAAGCAATCAATATGTTCATTTCAAGACAAGACATAGGCAAATTTATGGCAGTTTCCATTTTCTTGAACACCTTTGTACTCATTAAGATTAGAACATAGCCTGAAAGGCAACTTAGTGAATAGGAGAAGGTATTTGTAAATAATATATCTCATAAAGGGTTAGCATCCAAAATATATAAAGAACTGATACAACTCAATACCCAAAAACAAATAATCCAATTTAAAAATGGGTAGAAGACATAAGCAGACATTTCTCTAAAAAAAGCATATAGATGACCAACAGACACATGAAAAGATGCTCAACATCACACATTATCAGGAAAATGCAAATCAAAACCACAATGAGATATCCCCTCAACAACTGTCAGAATGATTAAAATCAAAAACACAAGAAACGACCAGTGTTGGTGAGGATATGGAGGAAAAGGAACCCCCCTGCACTGTTGGTGGGAATACAAACTGGCACAGCCACTACGGAAAACAGTATGGAGGTTCCCCCCAAAATTAAAAATAGAACTAATCTATGACCGGCAATCACACTACTGAGTATTTACCTCCAGAATACAAAAATGCCAGTTCAAAGGGATACATGTGTGTCTATATTTATTGTAGCATTATTTACAATAGTGAAATCATGAAAGTAGCCCAGGTATCCAATGACAGATGAATGGGAAATTCTATAGAAAAGAATGAAATCTTTCCATTTGCAACAAAATGGATAGAGCTAGAGAGTATAATGGTAAGTGAAATAAGTCAGACTAAGACAAATACCATATCATCTCACTCATATGTGGAATTTAAGAAACAAAACAAACAAGCAAAGAAAAAAAAAGAGAGAGAGAGAGAAACAAACTAAGAAACAGACCTACCTATAGAGAGCAAACTGATGGGTACCAGAGGGGAGTGGGGGGGATGGGGGAAATAGGGGATGGGGATTAAAAAGTATATTTATCATGGTGAAAAAAAAATGGGAAAAAAATTAGAACATAGACAAAATCTCTCAGATAACCATGTGGTAATCAATCCTTCATTGGCAGAGGTAGACGTGAGAGTGATTCTGAATCACTAGGACCTCCCTCTAAATCAGGATAACCCCACATTCAGCAGAAGATCTTCACTGGGGAAAGAAAGTTGAATGCTGAGTAGAAAATTTGCTATATTGGTAATCTTCTGTCAGGAAATATTCTGGAAGTCAAAGGAAACCAGATCAATAAATATTGTTGGGAAAACACCATAAAGCCTTAGAAAAGCCTAAAGGAGTCTGAGTACATAAAATCTGCAGTCCAGTTTTCTTTACAGAAATCAAGCCAGGTTGGGGAAAGGGAATGAGTTTTTTGTTTTTTCCTTCTGATGAACATTCTCACCAAAGTTCCAGCAATTCTTGTGGTAAATATGGCCTAAAAGATTAACTTCAAAGCAGAGTTCCAAAACAACTGTTAAGTCAAAATATGAAATGGGATCATTACAAATAAAGTCACCAGAAGAAACATTGGAGAAATGGACCGAATTTAATCTAATCAACTTGACTTATTTACATGTGCCAATAAATATGTATTGAGCAAAGAATTTTTATTTTTTACCATTATAAGGTGATATTCCTCTATGCAAATTATTGGAGGTACTGCTATATAGAGGCAGATTCTTCTCTGCATTTCTCATTTTACGTTTAAAGTTAAGCAACTATGATACAAGAGATGATGGTTGAGAACATTCATATCTGGGAACAGAAAGACATAGGTTAACAACCCTGTTCCATCTCTTAATGGCTCTGTGACTTTATCAGGTTATTTTATATCTCTAATCTTAATTTACCTCATTTATAAAATGGAGATAAGTATGTTATTATAAGGATTACAAGTAATATAGATAATTTGTGTAAATTTCTCTACAAGTTCATGAAACATAGCATAAAATAATACTGGCTAAGATAATAATAATAATAATAATAATAATAATAATAATTGTTACATTATGTTACTTTTCATCAGAGGCACAACTATCATAAATTACTAATTGAAAATATGAGAAAATCTCCAAAATATTTTTATTAAATAGCAACATTTAGAACATCATTACCAAGGGGGTTTATTTATCCAGCTCATGATTTTGGTATAAAATCAGAAAATATTTCATAGTCAGTCACTAGGCATGATAAAGCCTTTCTCTAATTATCCAAAACAAACGTCTAGAAAGACACATCACTGGGTAACTGCCATCAGGTTAACCTGGCAGTAAGTCTGAATAAATGATCCAGAGGCCTGACATGACTGTGGAGACCCAGCTGTAGTGAGCCATGGTGAGGCCCAAAGGAGCTGGCATTATTAAAAGAGGATTTTTCCATTAGAGTGTCAGAAGGCAAAGCAAACAATTTTAAAATAAAGGAGCACTTTTTAGTTGAAATAAAGAGAAATATTTGAAGATCTTTGAATGCTATATGTCCTCTTATATCATTGGGACTTTATATATGTGGTTGTCTCTACCTGAAACACCCCATCCTCACCTGGGTATCTTCTATGTGTCCTTCAAGAATTATTTCAAGCATACTTTCCAATTTATTAGAGTTGGCATGCAAAGTGGATGCTATTTGCCATCCAGATTTATAACCTGCTTCAGGTTATACATGAAAAGAGTATTAGGTTCGAATCAAAAGGCCAGATTTGAAGTTCTGGGCCCAGCCCTTATAACCTCTATAACCTTGGACAGATCTTCTCTGATCAAGCTTCTCTGAAGGACCTAGATTTCCTCATCTGAAAATAGATTATTTTAATACCTTCTACTGCCTATCTCATAGAGGTGTTACAAAAATCAAATGATAGAAGTTGAGGGTGCCTGGGTGGCTCAGGCAGCTAAACATTTGACTCTTGATTTGGCCCAGGTCATGATCTCCTGCTTCCTAAGACTGAGTTTACTAGCAAAAATATCTATTCTAGCAATTTCTCATCAATTTGAGGTGGTGGAGTAGAAGGCAAGGAACAGAATGGGAGCTAAGGCAGGAGTAGCAACAGAGGAGTCACATAGCATTTACTCATGGATGACTCCTTAATGTCTTTTATTATACCATGTGAAAAATATACTGGGAAGTTTCAAACTATAAAGAGGAAATAAGGAGCTCTAGGTAGGTGAGACCATGATCAAAGGGTAGAGTTTCTTAAAAGTGGTGGTTTTTAAATTTTATTTTAAAATAATGTTGAAAGGCATTCTAGATGTATCCACAATCTATGCTTTTCCTTGAATGGTTCTCTTTTTTTCATTTTTTCATTCAAGTTGGTAAAAGGGTTGTTTGTTTCTTTGTTTCCTTCTTTCTTTGTCTTAAGGACTTCCCACAACTAAAGAAGAAGAGAGAGAGATCTATGGGTCCCACAGGGTAGAAGATGTGTTAGGGGCTCAAAGTAAGAATTTACCCTAGAGTTCATCATAGGGTGAACTAGGGGTGGGGATCCCAGAATTGCCAAAGATTCTCTGCCTAAAACAGGTCATAGCAGAGCAGTGGGGATGAAGCAACACTGCTGGATGGCACACTGGGATCCTCATTTATAATTAATGTGGACATATATTGGACAACCAAACTTCCCAGTTTGATTTCTCGTATTACCAAACATCCTGGAATCTTGGCAGCTTGACAGACTTCAGATGTGGAAAGAATCCCCATGGTTGAATGATGCTAAATTTTCCACTTTCAGTGAAGGGAAAGCTCACAGTTTAAAACTAAGTTGATCTAAGAAAAGTTCAAAATACAGTATTTCTTCCACAGTTAATTGTAGAAACACATTTGTCCATGCTATAGTAGTAATAGTTAAAATTTATTGAGTCCTTGCTATGTGCTGGGAACTTTAATAGCATTTACCTTGATTAGCTCATTGAAGTCTGATATGACTCTGCAATGTACATAGTATTGTAATCTCCATTTCACACATGAGAAATTTAAAGCATGGATGGTTAATGAACGTGTTTCTCCACTAGGTGAAGAGACAGATGCAGGTTAGAAGGCCAGGCAACCTAACTCTGAGACCACATTTGAGGCTAGCACTCAATATCATATTAAGAAATTTATCTCTCTATATATTTGAACATTAATTATGTAGTAAATGCTAATATTTACTATGATAAAATTCATTAGATTTAACATAATTAAACAAGAACTCTAATATAACAATTTTAAATAATTAAACTTACTATTAATTGAGGGGTACTTTAGAGGGAAGTGGATAATAGAAACTTTTCAATTTTTTTTTCAGAAAAACTCCCCATGTAAATGATATTTTATAGTTAAGGCAAAAATAATATAAAACACAAGGGTATCAATAACATACTGTAAAATAAAAATTCTATGTGTTTAAATGAATCAGACTATGTGGAAACATGGAAGAAAGTTTGTTGATTTCTATTTAAACAAAATGAAAATTTAATGTGTTTAGTTTAGGCCCACGATTATCCTATAGAAAACAAAAAACAAACAAACAAAAAACAACCCAGACCCCCCCCCCCCCAAAAAAAAAATCTAGCATTCCTCTGTATTAATGTGAGGAGCCATGTCCCTACAAAGCTTTCCAGCAGTAGCTGACAATTGCTTTAACCAAAAGTTCCAGGGCAGTTGAGTAAATGACTCATAGTCTTGAGTACTTCCCTGTAGTGAAGTATAATAGTTGAAATTTGGTTTATTAAATCTGCACCTTTCTTTGTCTGCACCAAACAGTTATTTGGATGACCACCCTTGGGCCAGCTGCACAAACTTTTCAGGTTATTATTGAATAACTTGTATTAAATCCTTGCATCACTGCCTGACCTTACTTGCTAAGGCAAACTGGAGGTCCCCTTTTTCATGGATAGCCATCGCTTACATTGAAAAATGATTGCATTTGTGCCCTGGGCCATATTGTCTTTCATAAATTTACAGAAAACATTTATTTACTGAGAATAACACTTTCTAACTCTGGAAACTGTGGGTCAGTCAAACCTGATTATCACTAGCCTAGAATGATGGCTTTCAATAACTTCGTAGCATAAGTGAACACTCAACATCAAACTGTGTTAAATAGTTGTCTTTACAACTAGGCCCTGCTTCTTTTAAACAATACAACCAAGATTCATGCCAGGGAAGGCTAATTTTTCTCTTCCTAGGGTCCACCATAATCAATTAAGAAAAGTTTGATTTCTAAGCTCATTAGAATGATATGGTCTACTGGCCTAGACATGAGAAATACTGACTTACCTCACACAATGACATTTCAGGTAATAATTTTTCAATACAATGACCCTTGAATTTATACTACTTTTCAAACTACTCATTTTGGGGATTATTATGACTTTACACACACACACACACACACACACACACACCATGCAATAAACACACTATAAGAAGTGATAGTTTGAGATTTTGAGTTCAGGCAAAGGCACATTCACCAATTTACCTGAAATGACAGTTTCTATTATAAAGGAGACAAATTTGAACAACATGCTATCTTTGGATAAACCCAAATTGTGTTATTTAGTGTATTTTATGGTTATTTTAGCTGTGGCGTGTAAGCAATTTCAGTGTTTAAAAGCCTTCCTATGCATAGTCTTTAGGTTTACCTAAAAACATTTTTCTGCGCTACAATTTTATTTTGAACTGGTAACTATGAGCTCTCCAAAAGTTGAAATATTTGTGATGAAAATAGTACAGAAAAAGAAAGGAGTATAATTAGGCTTCACGATGTGCTATTTTATGAACAGACTGAATTTACTTCCAAATTGTTTTTTATTGTTCAGTCAATATAATTTTTATATCTGTGAAAATTATTTCAGATTTTTTTGCAGACGTAATGCATCATAATTTCTCCATTAAAATTAATGAACTTTTTTTTTTAATTTAGTGGCTTTTCCCCGAGTTATAGAGTTTTTAAGAAATGAAAGCTGTTAAGTTAGTATATACTTTAATACACACACACACTCACAGATTAAGGGGAGAGAGAGAGAGGAAGAAAATATTTATCTTTCATAATGATAAAAAGCTACCTGATTTTATGATTTTTTAGAATAGAATGGAAAGGAATGGGATACAATGTATACATATACACACATGTACGCACACATACGTGATATGAAAATGTATTTGCATATATTGCACACTTGCAAAAACTTTCAATGACTTTAACAAAGCTGTAGCTTATCTACTAGTTGAATATTTGGGAACTTGAAGCCAATATTATCTCTGTCATCCAAACAGTTAGATTTTTTAAATTTAGGGAAAACTAAGTCACCTTGTCATCTGTCTTAACTATAAAATGAAGATGTTAATAAATGCCACTCATTTATTACTTTACTCATCCTGTACTTCATAGCAAGGTTAAAAGAATTAATAAGATGATATACTATAGTTCTAATTCATTAGAAATAGTGTGTTGCATAAATCAAAGTTACTATTGTAGCATTCCTTCAATAATATAGAAGGTGATATTAGAAGAATAGCATTTATACACAGAGGTTTTCCCTAAGTAAACAGGCAAGGTAATATAAACCCTACAGTCAACTTAAATGGTTGACATTATTGAGCTAATCAATTTTTTTAAGTATTTCGAAGGTAAAGAAATTCAAAAGTTAATGACTGCTCATACTCAAAAATCACCCTTAAGCTAGGTCTCATTAATACTATGGATCTTTTAGAAAGCCATTCTACTCCATATTATGTGAGATACATAGGAATATACACATATCCAATTAATCCAGTAAATTATTATGTAGTTTAACTGAGTTTTATCAAACCCTGAATAAACCAATACCCTGATACAGCTAAGAAACATTTAATCATATATATTATATTACACATCAAGAATAAGTGACATAGTTAAAACTAAAATGGGACAAATCACTAAGGTTTTGTTTTTATTCTGCTAGAGAATACTGAAAACAAACCACTTACAAGTAATGGTAAAAGATCCATAGCCATGATTTTATATTTTAAGAGAAGCAGCATTTTCTCATTGGATATAGTAAGCATTGACATATTGTAAAATGTAATTACTAATAAAATTAGAGTGGTTTTAAGAAATTCTTAAAACATTATATGAAGCATCTAGATTAAATGCAAATTAAAAAAAAGAAAAAATGAAAGAGAGGGGGAAAAAACAAGATAAAGTAAACTAAGGATAATGAGATTGCGATGCCCCCAAACCCCCATATTGATTTGAGAATTTTCAGTGACACATTTTAAAATGTAATTACTAATAAAATCAGAGTGGTTTTAAGAAGTTCTTAAAACATTATATGAAGCATCTAGATTAAAGGCAAATACAAAAAAAAAAAAATATTTATTAAAAATATTATTTATATTTAAATATTTATATTTAATATATTTATATTTAAATATTTATAAAAATATTTATTATTATTAATACTATTATTGAATAAATATTTATATTTAATTATTTATAAATATTTTATATTATAAATATATTTATATTTATATATATTTATATTTATATATTTATAAATATATTATAAATATATTTATATTTATATTTATATTTATATTATAAATATAAATATTTATATTTAATTATTTATAAATATTTATATTTATATTTAATATAAATATTTATATTTAATATATTTATATTTAAATATTTATAAAAAATATTTATTATTATTAATACTATTATTGAAATTCAATCAATTATGTTTGAAAAGAAGTATGTGGTTTGCAGGTGCTCATTGAAGTAAATCCAGAAGCAGTCAAAAGGTTTGAACACCTATCATGCAAAGTTACCCAGTGAAATAAGTAAAATAAAAGGATGAAGTCACTGTTGTGACTACAGAACTTAGAAGAAGAGACAGAATTGCTCTAGGATGGACAGACCTGGCTGATTACTTGTTGAGAGTGCTTTACTTAGTGAGATCACCTAGTCCTGGCCTCACCCTTAATCTTTCAGGCTTAGAATTTTTTTTTTCAGTTCACTAGGAATGGATAGATCTCTGAAAGACAGATTCATGTTAACCAAGCTTACATGACTGGCAAGTAAAACGAGAATTACATTTTCATGCTTTTACAATGGCAAACACAACTCTCGAGGGAGCTGGCACTTACATTCTGCAGCCATTACTCTTTTTCTCCTTGTAATCACCCTAGCTGGGCACTTACATTATTCACCAGAAGAGACCCCCCAGGCTCCACAGTAGCCCATGTCAGAGGGTGCTGCGGTGGCAGCAGTAGTGAATATATTTAGTGTGGAGTCTGATGACCAAAGCACTAGCAACTGGTGGTGGGTTTGCCTGTAGGTGGCAAAGAAAAGCAAGGAATTAAGAAAGCAGAGTCATCATCCATAGAGAATGTTTCTTAGAAATTTGACTATCAAAGGGAACAGAGCAGAAAGATGCCAGAATAACAGAAGTTCGTTTGTTTGGAGGAATAGATGTTCTATGTATTGTAGGTGATGCTAGAATTCTGACCTGCCCGCCTCCCACCTACCTGCCACAACACTTCTTTATCCCTCTGTGCCCAGGAAAGTCTTGCGTCTCAGGAAGACAGTCAATACTGCTATTGTTAATATTGACAGCTGCACCCCATACCTATGGTCGTTGGGCCCAATCCTCATGACCTCAGCACACCTGGCTTGTCCAGGTGGCTCTAGCTGTCCCCCTCTGGTCTGAGTCTATACTAAGACAGTCATCCCTGGAAAGACTCATTCCTCATGCCTCAGGGATGAACCAATTCTCTCCCTTTCTGGAGACATTAATGCAGACTTTTCTCTCTTTTTCTAACATTCCAGGCCTGTTTGTTTACATTTGCTTTGTAAGTTTTACTTGTTAACAGCTATGAATCCAGAGACCCATGGGGCCCAGATTCAGAGCAGAATCACAGTCACAGACATCCAACACCAGCAACCAAGTGTTTACAAAGTGTTTTTTTAATTGTATGTATTTGTAATATATATATATATTTAAGTTTATTTATTTGAGAGAGAGAGAGTGTGTGTGTGTGTGTGTGTAAGCAGGAGAGTGGCAGAGAGAGAGGGGGAGAGAGAGAATCCAAGCAGGCCCCATGCCCTCAGTGCAGAGCCTGATTTGGGGGAGGGGGGGTGGATCCTACTCATGAACCATGAGATCATGACCTGAGCTGAAACTAAGTCGGTCACTTGACCAGCTGAGCCACCCAGGCGCCCCTCAAAGTGCCATGATTGTACTTTGACACACAACAAAAAAGGAAATATAGTAAACAACATTTTAAAAATTAATTACTGTTTTCCTATATCCATGTCTCTTACAAGTAGAGAAGATCCATTATTTCTCTCTTCTAAATTTTCATGAAAATTTTTTGAAAAATAAGCCAATCAATTTTTCTCACATTTTTTATCCCTGTTCTTAATCTTTTCACCCTAACTTCTGATCTCATTTTGTAGATTTTTTAAAACTTTATTTTTTTTATTTTTTAGTTTTTTTTAGCATCTTCAATCTTGTAAAGGTGGGACGTTCTTTAGAAGTCAGAGGGATAGAAAGGACATATCCATTGATTAATTTTGGACCTACCTTACCTTCACAGCCAGAGAAGGCATGACTCCTCTCAATTTTTCTCCTTTCACCCAACCCCTTATTACATGACTCAGAGGGAAATTCCTTCTTCTTACTAGCATCTGTGTTTGACTCTTTTGTAAAGATTTCCTCTCCTACCGCAAAGGAAATCTGGGGAAACGAGATGTGAGAAAAGATGTAAAAAGAGTCAGATATGATTTGAGGGAGGAAAAAATGAGAAGAGAGAAGCACCATTATTTATACTCATTGCATTATTACTGTGACAATTCTACTAGCAATAAATGAGAAAGGTGAGGAATCTGATACATTTTATAAAATGCATCACTTCACCATCAGGGTGCATGGCCCTGACACAAGTTCCTAAGGAAAGGAAGGCTAAGATCAAAGAAAATATTAACAAGAGATTTCTAAAATGAAGCAGGTGAAAAAGAAGTGTTTGTGACTGAAGCAAGAGGAGAAAGTTCCTTGGGAAAAAAATTTAATTATTGGATTGACTTATAAGTAGAAAATAAAAGATTAGACTGGCTTCTAAGGGATCTGAAGCTATCAGAGATTTGGAAAGGAATTTACAGATCATAAACAAAAAAATAAATAAATAAACTCCTTGCTATAACTGCAACTCAGAAAACAGAATCTCCAAGGGCCCTGAAGAAACTTCTTGTGTTCTATGGTAAAAATGATTCATAGGATCAGAAGTAAAGAAAATGTCTCACTAAGAACAGAGAATAGCAACTATGAGACTGACAATTTCTGAGCACCTTCCAGAACTGAATATTTTTGGCAAGAGGAGAAAAGCTGTTCTGTATTAACAGAAATGGGCAAGTGGAGTATATTAAGTTACTAATTTATTGTTTAAAATGAAATACTACAAATTAAATTTGAAATACTTCAAATTCCAGAATTCCTGGAACGTTTCAGTTTGACACTTCAAATGTGAGAAAGATCCTTCATACATCCTACAGAGCTGTGGAGGCAGACACCTGACTTTTCTGTGGTGCCCCATTATCTGGAGCAGAGATCCTCTAACTATCACGGGAAGCTTATGTCAACTACAGATTTCAGGAAACTAGTCTCAGAGATTCTGAATCAGAGTGTATAGGATGGAGTGTTAGAGTATGAATTTTTATTCAACATCCATGGCATCCTAACGCAGGTGCCCATAAGCCACGTTTTGAGACAGCAGCTTAGAGAATGAAGTCCTCATTTTCTAGTAGCACATTCAAGGTCTGCCATATTCTAAGTATGAATTGTATTTTCAATCTTACCTCTCACCACATCCCTGCATAGTCTTCCTCCCAAGCATCCAGCCTGTTGACTGTGCACGCTTACAGGACAGCTTTCCTGTTTGACTCAACTTGGAAGACTTCCTCCCATTCCAGATGCATCAAAATTCTACTTTAAGGGTGCCTTCTAAATGTCAACATTCCATCTATTTAATATTACTACCTTTTACTTAAAAATATTTAATGCTTTTAGGGCACCTGGATGCCTCAGTTGGTTAAGTGTCCAACTCTTGATTTCGGCTCAGGTCATGATCTCACGGTTCATGGGATTGAGCCCCACATTGGGTTCTGCAGTGACAGTGTGGAACCTGCTTGGGATTCTCTCTTTCCCTCTCTCTCTCCCTCCCCAACTCTTGTGCACATGTGCACAGATGCTCTCTCTTTCTGTCTCCCCAAATAAATAAACTTAAAATATTTTATGTTTCATACTTCAAAATACTTTGGTGTTTATCCCTGGTTTACTTGATCTTGCATTAGAGACTATATTGAGTTGACTTTACATCTGCTTCTTCCAGTAAATTTTAAGCTCTTTGAAGACAAAGTACTATACCATCATTTCAAAAAATATTTGCTTAACTGAATTAACAAAGCACTTACCCAATGGTTCATATCTGGTCGATCAAGATCTTTATGTTATTATACAAAGGAAATAAAGAGATTATTTACGTAGAATCATTTGGTAGACATAGAATTTGAATGTCTTATCTGAAGGTATCCAGGCATTCCCCAAATGACATTTAGTTGCTTACTCATCCAGCTGAAATCTGTATTGCACCGCTCAGATCCTAAAGCACTTGTAATAGGAATGAAGTGCGTCTGATTGTAAGGAAAAGTAAGAGATCCATGGAGAATTATGTGCTAGCACCTTGCTGCTGGGAGTCCTACTGATCAACAATTTTCACCTGTCTGTCCAGGGAATTAACGCCTAGGCTGAAGAGACTCACACTGCCCAACAGGCTTACATCTCTTCCTGAAACAGCCCACGTGGAATGACCAATTCACACAGATAGGCCTAGATCTCTTGCCCTAATGCACAGCAGCTCTGAAAGATCACTGCATCTTTAGAGCTCCTTAAAAGGTCAGCTGGGCCCCAAAGGAGCTTCACTGTGCTGGCCTCCTCTCTCTGCCCAAACCTGCTTCCTTCCTGCTTCCGGCTTTTCTCTTCTACAGGCACTGATCTTAAGAAAACTCACTAATAAGACTTCTGCACGCTCATTTCTTCCTCTGTTTCTCAGAGATTCTAACATGCACAAATTCTTATATTTGCTGTCCTTATACCTAGAATGCTATTTACCCTCATCTAGATAGCACGAACATGATGAGAAATTGTTTAGTTAGCGTCAGCTGTGCACTCACTGTAATACGATACATTCTTTATATTAATCCTCCCCAGTCCCAAATTTGTATGTGCTCCTGACACATTCATGCCCTCAGATCTCAATTCAAATATCACCTCTTTGGAGGGCATCTCCATGACTACCCTATCAAAAATAGCCTCTCCCTCTACTGCCCCCATCAGAGCTTCCTTCTCCCGCATTTATTTTAATTCATAGCAATTACCACCATTTGAAATTATAATAGGTTTCATTTATTTATAGAGTCCTGGCTTGTCTCTCTAGTAAAACGAAGCTAAAAAAGGATAGGGACTTTGTCTTATTCACTGTTTTAGCTCTGGTGCCTAGAACAGAAATGTGGTAGATCCTCAAAACCCAATTGTTGAGTGAATGCCCACATTTTAACCTCCTCCAGTGGATGAAATATCTTTATAAGTAGATAACTCTCATCTAATCTGAATTCTTAGGAGGTTTTCCCCTGAGAAATCATTTCTTTGTTGCGATGAAGTGATTTAAGGTGGCCAGTAACAACATTGCTCTAAAGTAAGGACAGTGTTGAGTCACACGGAGAAGTCCTAGTAGCAGAAAGTTGACAAATCCTCAGAAAAGGAAAGAACGAGAGAAAACTCATTCTAATAAGGGAAATATTCTCCAGCCAAATTAGCAACTTTGCAGCAAATGGTGAGGGCAGATTATGATGGATAACAATATACTGTGATGCAGGGCGCTTAACAGTGTAATATGACATTACATTCTGGAGGGGGAGCTTTTTGAAAAATCAATGTGAAGACTCCCACTGTTGAGGCTGCAGCTGTTCTGTGGAGTGGCAGAGTGATGTTCATGAGAATTTTGAGCCCTGTCTAACAAGCCCCTCCAAGCCTGTGAACTCCCCGCCGCTTGCCTGTTAGCCTCCTGTCTGGCAGAAAGACCGTGGCCGCTGTGCTGACATTCATCACTGAGAGTTCTGGCCCAGTGCTGCCACTCCCAGGCCGACGTGCTCACTCAAAATCAGCATGTCGGAGTACTAGACAGAAGTTGTCTCTGGGGTGGTGAGCAGTTGAGGAGAGGAAGCCAGGATATTAGGAAAGGAGACATTTTTCCCCCCAATATGATGACATTTGAGCTTAAAACCATAGAAACCTTTTTAAAGTGGCTACAAAATAACCCCTGAAAAAGAATGCATTTAAATTTCTCCATATAATAGACAAAGAAGATGAACATACTTGGGGCTGGTATCAGTGACTGGGATATTTTCCTTAGAGAAAGTGGAGAACCCAGAAATAATCATTTCCAGGATATGTAGATACCCCCTGGCAAAACTGCACTTAACTTCAGATGTAATATGGTAATACACCGGGCAACTGAAGTACAAAAGCAAGAGCAGATTATCTTTAAAAGTCAGACCTGAAGCTGGGGGAAAAAATCAAAGCTATTGGAAAACAACTGACATCAAACAAAACAAAACAAAACAATAAAAGCCTCCAGAGGTAATAGGATGAGTTACAGCCAGGGTGAACACTATGAGAAATAGTCAACAAATGTTCATTCAGGGTCAGCCCCATACCTACTGTTATGCATCTTCTCCCCTGGGTCATTACTATGACCTTAGTATACAGATGGAAAATGGAGAATAAGAGGAATAAGGCATTAGGAAAGGCCCTGAAAGATCTGGGGTCTTACCCTTGACCAGCTTTCCCCTCTAGTGCACTTCACTTCCATGCTAGCCTTCTCTCTGCCCACTGATCCTTCACGGGTCTGGGATATTCAAAATGCCTCCCTAGTTTCTATGCCAATTGCCATTCATCTCTTAGGGTTGATTCAAATGTTTCTTCCAAAGAGGACTATCCTGACTCTCCTTATACATGCATAGGTCTGGGGATTAGCACTCTTTTCCCAGGGCTGGGAGATTTGTGTGTGTGTGTGTGTGGGGGGGGTGGGGGTGGGGGGGGTGGGATAATATAATTTTAATATATAACAATATATAATATATAATTTTTAGTATATGTATCTCTCATGCAATTTTTGGGACATACTTATACTAAAAATTGTTTACTATTTATCTGAAATTCCAATTTAACTGGAACATTCTTTATTTTATCTGGCAAATGTCCCTCTGAATTTCTATGTTTCTGATGGCTCCTATTTATAGTAGCCTATACACAAACTTGAAATCATTTTTCACATTTCAATTATAAAATGATTTGTGGGATTATTTTGTTTAATGCATATCTCCCCACTAAACAGCACCTCTGTGATCATCATTGTAATTTTGGTAGCTGACAAAATGCCTGACTTACAGTAAGTGCTCAACAACCTGATTTTTCAATCTGAATAAATGATGACATAAAGCCATGCTCAAAAGCCAATATGTCTGATCCTAAAGTCCATTGTTCTTTTGACCCTCCAGATGGCTGTATATGAAAGATAGATATTTGTCACACATACATCTTATACATTTACAAACTTAAAAAAATTTTTTTTAATGTTTATTTATTATTGAGAGACAGAGAGAGACAGAGCATGAGCTGTGGGAGGGGCAGAGAGAGGAGAAGACACAGATTCCAAAGCAAGCTCCAGGCTCTGAGCTGTCAGCACAGAGCCCGACGCGGGCCTCAAACTCACAGACCGC
Source organism: Panthera onca (assembly GCF_046562875.1). Taxonomy (NCBI): domain Eukaryota; kingdom Metazoa; phylum Chordata; class Mammalia; order Carnivora; family Felidae; genus Panthera; species Panthera onca. The sequence goes on from NC_138346.1 coordinate 152,350,269, forward strand.
GAGATCATGACCTGAGCTGAAGTTGGACGCTTAACCAACTGAGCCACCCAGGTGCCCTTACATTTACAAGGCCAATTCTCGTAAAGGCAAATTCTAATTATCACACTGATAATAGAAAATATTGTCAGATCAGACTCTCTTTCCTGAATTTTGACAGTGCTAATTGCTCATTCTCCATTCTAGATATTAAATTGGTAAAATTGTTGAAACTCTTGACATCCTATTTTATGTGACAGAAACTTAAATGTAGCCCCCTGCAGGATATGGACATGGCTATTTCCTTTAATGAAACACAGTCTCAATGCTGAAAATATGGCACATAGTGTTGTTATTGGTTCTGTTCATGAACAAGAATTTCTAAACCATGCAAGGATGATTTAGTGATCCTGTATCTTGCCAAAGGCTTAACGTTTCCAAATAGGCTTTTGCACAATGAAGTGTAAAGTTCATGAGCTGCTGTTGCCATGAGCTTTACATAAGCAACCTCTAGGAACTGGTCCGACAGCCAACTCTAAAATTTTGGATGGCCAAGACTCACTGTGCTGCTGTCAACTTTGGTTAAACTGGTTATATTATTTTTGTACAGAAAAGCAGAGTGTACTGAGGATAAATGTGCTTGTTACTTCCTTCTAAAAATTTCTATGATAAAAGTATTTTTATAGCTACACAAATGAGAAGTTTTCTTATAGTGAGACCATTAATTGAAAATGGAAAAATGTGTCATACGCAAAAATCCAGTCCACTAATTATCACCAAGAATATTCCCAGGCCTTTCTGCTGTATGTGTGCAAATGAGGGATTTAAAATATTAATGTCCACAGCACAGCACGATGACCGTCCATGCCTCCATGATGACTGTTGGACCTTTTTTATTTCTGGAAATTCCCAAAAGAGTCTCATGTTCTTTAACACCTACTTATCTTCTCCTCTCTGACTGCTCCAGGTACACTAGCTTTGCAAACAATCAGGCTCTAAAACCCAGACTGGTTTCATTTGGAATTAATGCTAGGGACCCAGGACTGGAGGTCTGCTGATCAAGAGAGACTCACTCCCTGCTTTGTTTAGAACAATTATCCATATACATTATGCCTCCTTCTCCCCATTTCATAAACAGCTAAATTAATACGTGCTCTATTTACTCCTCATGTCTTTTTGGGAAAATGAAGTGAGTTAATAAGTGTGAAAGCATATTAAGTTGAAAGTGCTAGACAGTTATATGAGATTTATAATTCTCTGAACACGATGCTAACTTGTATTATGAGACCGCTATTTAGAAAGATAAGACCAAATATGAATCTACACATTCCAATACAAGTAAAGGATAGAACTTAAAAAAAAGTAATTCATTCTTTTTGAAAAGATCAACCTATTTTGGAATTACATATTATTTGATTTGTTTTCAGATCTGAAACAATCACCCATAACGTTGCCTCTGGCCATAATTAGTATTAAAAACATAAGTCATTTATCAAATACATGTTGGCTAAATTATCAAGAGCATTTCAGAAGAGATTGTGTCCAAAATTTTTCCACTCAATGAACAAAAATAAAATAAAATACTGGGCCTACAAAGTATAGGGTATAGTTCAATTTTGTTCTTATTAAGCTTTATGGACAATTCTCTATTGAGAATTCACTATTTATTATTATTATTATTTATTACTATTTCTTAGAACTTGATACAATAATAGAGTTGAGATGGACATGTACAATTTCTCCTTGTGTGCAGGTGGGGAGACTGAGGACAAAGGGGTGAAACATCCTTCCTAGCAGATTAGAGACCACAGTACATCTGATTCCCTGGCTGGTTCTTTGTTGATGCCTCTCTACTCTTGGGTACTGACTTACCTTCAGAGTTCAATAGAGATTATTGTCAGTATTTACAAATTGCTCCAGATGTGGTGAATTAAACAAACGAAATGAAATGTAATGTCTCACAAACAAAATAATGGTTGTAAATTAAATGAGGAAAATACATTGTGTTGTAGAGTGGGAGTAGAAAGTTTGGTCAGAGAGATAAGAAGAGAAAGTAGGTTTGTGTGAAAGTTTTAAAATAGATTATTTACATTCAATAAAAATTTATTAAAACCCATTGTAGTACTGAAATATATATACACATATTTGTGCATACATATATAAAATCTTTGTACAACAGAAGCAAAAAATGTTTCACTGATTTGTTCATCAAATATCAAGTACTTATCGTATATCAACCAGGCACCGTGTAGGCCTTTGAGCTTACATAAATGAAAGACACAACATCTCTGAAAGGGCTGATGGTCAAGTGAAATGATTAAGGTATGCATTAGTTAACATGGAAACACAATTTCAGCGTATTTCTTTGAAAAGTATTGAGGCTTTTGCATAACATTATACTGGGAAAACAACCTCAGAGTGTTTAAAAATTAAAACAGTAGAATAAAACATACGTTATAATCTACATTATAAAGCACTCATTTAAATGAAGAGAACTTACGTCTCCCTTGGAAAAGATGAATAGAAGGGAATTTGGGGGGAAAAATTATTTCTACTGTATCTTTCAGTCTTAAGAAACCACAACTAATGTGAAGATTTCTTCTTTCTTTCTAAAATTATAGTAAAAAAATGATAGCATTAGGTACTTTTTTATGAGTTAAAAATAATGAACAATGATATAAAAGCCAATATGACATGAAAAGAAGCTGATGGAAAATAGAAATTTTAGAAGAAAATATGTATCATCTATAAAATGTCATCATTTGGCCTCATTTCAAGAAATTTAGACATTCATCTGAAGCCATGCCTTCTTGAAAAATCTTTTAATATAAATCCCACAGCCTATTCACTACTTTATTGAGTAAAATCTTAAATTAAATTACTTCTTTCAAAGACTGGGCAAATTCAACTCACAAAATCATGTCTATGTACTAGTGGTATCAATTTTATCACTCTCCTTCATTTCTTTAAATAAAAAGCGCTTAAAAATTTGTAGCTGAGTTTCAAATAACATTCGAACCAGGTAGTTATGGCTGTCTGTTAAAGTAAACAACTCAATAAATATAAGACTTATCTCATGTTACAAATGATTTACCAATAAGTGTCAAAAAGTATACTTCTTTTAACAAGACAAGGCAAAATCATAAAAACTGACATTTATTTCTGAATCTCTTTGACAGAAGACATTTGCTCTTAGCAAATCCACAACTTAGCAGTTTATGTTGGAAAGAAGGAAAATACTTATCATTGTACTAAAAGGTTCTTGAAGATTATAAACAACTTCGATTATTTATCCTAATTTCTTTCACTCTTCATGCCATTAATTTCATCTTTGGACTTTGATAATGCCCCTCCTTCAAGTGAAAATTCTCTTTTGAACAGTTTCCAGAGAAATCATTGGCTTTTCTATCTGTAATATTTCTTACATTTTGATCTCCTGATTACATCCTTTAATTGTGGGCATCCTCTATCACTCAATTGTTTTAAGTTTATGTATTTATTTTGAGAGAAAGAGAGAGAGAGCAGGGAAAGGGCAGAGAGAGAAGGAGACAGAGAATCCCAAGCAGACTCCACGCTGTCAGCAGACAGCCCCATGCAGTGTTTGATCTCACAAACTGTGAGATCATGACCTGAGCCGAAATCAAGAGTTGGATGCTTAACCAACTGAGTCCCCCAGGTCCCCCAGTCTCTATCACTTAAAAAAAAAAAACAAACCCTGTCCAACAGACAGAGTGCTTTTTTCCCTCAGGGCTCTGACTTTCATGTCTATACTAATAAATAGCAACTCTCATCACCACTTCTGTTTTCTATACTCATTTCTAGATTTGTATTTCAAATGCCTCTTCAGGTATTTAAACTTGAAAATCCCACCCAAATCTCCAAGCCAATCCCTCATTGAGCATGTTATTCCCCCCTCCAAACCAACTCTAATTCCCAACTGTTCTGCTTTGCCAGTGAAACCATGTCTAAATTATTCGGGTTCTGCACCTTGAGCCCTCTCTGACTTGTATTTCCTATATCAAAGAATGTTCCAACTCCAGAACTCCCATATCTAATTTTCATTTCAATAAATAGCACACACTTTAATACAACTTGCCAAATTTAAAGAAAATAAAAATAACCAGTGATTAATTAGCTAAGACAAAAAGCAATTTCCAATTTTAATACTTAAAAGGGTTCTGCTGTGTATTTTCAATGATAGAACTAAAGGATTTTCTTCTTTGCTTGAAGTTTCATTTAAAAACAGAAATTATACACACCAGAGGAACTAAAACATTTTTTAAAAATTTCATTTGAATTCTTATTCCTTTACTAAATTAAGGAAAATCAACATGTGACTTTGAAACTTTAGGTTTTCTTTATCCTTTTAGATATTTAATCATTTCTAATCCTTTCAGATCCTCATTATATATATCCTACCTCTGAGAGCACTGGACCTTTTAAGGGACAACATGTCTTTTCTATCATTTGCATGGAATAATGGAATATTATCCACAAGCCCAACATAACTACAGATAAGGGAGTGTTATATGTAAAAAATTGTGTAGTGAACTAACATCAACTCTAAATTAAACCAGCTAGATTCCAGAAAAGTAGAATGTTACAGATGGTAGTAACATAAGGTTTATAAAAACACAAAATGCAGTATTTCTAACAAACATGCTTGCTTCCAATTTTTTTAAATAAATAAGTTTTGTATAGTTTAATGTTTCCCCACCGAAGTTTCTTTCAGCACACAAACAGCTTTTCCTCTTCAGGCATCTCCCAAACCTAGAATTAAGTATTTGAAATGTACATTGTAGAATCACCAAGATTTCTGTAGTTGTTACAGCTTCTAGAAGAACTCTAATGTGTAACCTTTTCTGAAGATTTTTTCAAAGTTCTTATTAGTTCTTTACCAGTTCTGCTTGTTCTTTTAACAGCTCATTTGGTGGGAGAGAGGGATGTTGTTCAATAGTATCACAGCTGGCTTTCTCTGGTTGGTAACTACCTGCATATTACACTGGATTACACTTTTATTGCAAATACAACAAATAGCCTTGAGCCACTCTGCTGTTTCAAGGATTTTAAAAGTTCTCCCTCATCAAGTATTGACTTTTTGCAACTTTTGCCACCAGGTGCAAATTGTATTTCAATGGCATGCTGATCTCCAGGAGAGGTTTGTTTATACAGTCATTCTCCAGGGATACTGGATGCACAATGCTTTTTGTTCAAGAGTAGCTGATGCTTTGTAGAGCTTTATGGAGACTTACAAGTCAATTGCTCACTCTAGGGACTCACAAAAATCATGCAGTGCTCCTTGAGAAGTAGCACTGATATCATACCAAATTCAATGGGGGATTGAAGGTACGCAGTGGAAGAGAAGTCACCTAGACTACAGTTGGGTGGTAGTCCATGAAAACCAATTAAGGAGATCCTCCTTTTCAACACCCTTCCATCTTGCTCAGGTCTTAATTACAGAATTATCACAGTATAGGTAAATACTCACACATATATTTTAAGGCTTTCATTCTTTCTTTAGAGTTTGGCATTATAAAATAAAAGTCCAGGAATCAAAGATCTTCTAGAGTGTGTATTTTCTATTGCCATGGCAGAAGCTATTCTCTTTGTGTCATAGAAGAAAAGTGGAACAAAACAGACTCCAGGCACTGAAGCCACTGCGGTATTGAGACGAGCATGTAGTGATAGTTTTGAGAACTTACAAGTTTTGAACTCAAAATATTTTAGTAATATTAAAAAACATTTTCTAAAGAAAGGTTGCAGAACTAGACCACCCCATGTCAAAAAAACTGGAATATTAAAAACCTCCTTGGGGCACCTGGGTGGCTCAGTCAGTTAAGCATCTGACTTCAGCTCAGGTCATGATCTCACAGTTCGTGGGTTCGAGTCCCATGTAGGACTCTGTGTTCTCAGGGTGGAATCCACTTCAGATCCTCTGTCTCCCTCTCTCTCCATCCCTCTCCTCCTCAAAAATAAATAAGCATTTAAAATTCTGACATAAAAAAAAAAAACATCCTTAGAGACTGCATATAAATTTGGGAAGATTTTCATCCCAAGCTCCCTGTCTGTTTTAATTTTTGAAAAAAATTCTGAAAGCCAAAACAAAAATAATAAATTTGCAACGTTAAAACTTTTATCATATCACTTCAGCATAACTGATCTTCTTGAGTATCTACTCTGTGCCACTCACTCTGCTAGCCATTGAGAATACATGACTAGGATAGTTCCTGCTCTAGAGAACTTAGAGTCTACAGAGAGATAGAAAGAGAGGGGGGTGGGGGAGATGTGAATACTTAATTCCAGTCTAATGTGGTGAATAAAGAAGGAAGCTCATTACATACATGATCAAACCTGAGTGTTAGGAAAGGCTTCTTTGAGAATATAATTTGTGGACGACAATTTCATATGATTTGACAAATAGACTATTTTGGTTTCAGCAAGGAGGGTGGATTTTAGGAAAGTAAAAGTAAGACTAGAAGCAGACAGACTAGACAGACAGAAGGCTCTTATAGTAAGATATGAGTTGGAGACTGGGCCAGTATGAGGAGAACACCCAAGAAATGAGATCACACGTAGATGAAATGAGATCACACGCAGCATAAATTCATCTCGCTGTCATGGTTTCCCACATTTACCTCTTTCCTTATCTCCCTGCTCACTCAAACCTTACTAAATATCTGGAGGAATTTAATTGAAATCTATTGAAGGTCACCCTGACTTTATTTTTTGAATGGCTTCTTTTTTTTTTTTTTCTCCTGAGTTTACTCAGAGTAGTTTGAGCCTCTGGTTTCTAGTCACTGCCAGCTCAGAAGTTGTTTTCTAAGGTAAATGTTCTCATAGTGTCCATGTGCTTTGTTGTTTTAGGAGCGAGGCAGAAAAAAATAAACCCAAATTGCCTATTTTACTGTAGGTATCTGAAGAATGGCCTATCATTTGAAATTGCTTCCTATATATCAATTAAGTACAACACAAAAGAGTTGGATATAACTGAGATATTTACATTGAAAAATTTACTATAAAGCTCTGCAACATCTTTAATAAAGGCACCTTTAAGAAAATTTATATCTAGCCAGGGCTTTACAATGATAACTATTTCATCTCTTTTATTAAAGACCACCAGGAGAACTAATAATTGAAATGTTATTTGTAACAGCCTCTGTTTTGGATGTAAATCTCATAAACTTTGTATTATTAGCATTGACCATTAATTTGTGCTGCATCAATTGAATTTCTAGCAGCTTGGCAATAGAATTAAACTACCCCTAGGCAGGACTTCTAAATAGACAATTATGTACCCTTCATGTACATAATTGATGTTCTGTATGTGATAACAAAATATTATATTATCAGCACAGAACTAATATTCATTCTAAATGATTGCCTCTGATTAATGTAAGCTTGCTTTATTTTTATCTTCCCAATTTTTTATAATCTGTGACACAACTGGCACTCTCAATATAAGATAATTTCCAAAGTAAGTGTGCGAAAGTACAGCATTTGGAAATTTAAAAATGAATCGATACCATTATCTACCCTAATATGCCCTAGGCACTTCCAGAGGAAATGCAATGGAAGAAGATAAGAAACTTCCACCCTCTTCACAACTTTGTCCAACACAAGTCCACTTAATTAGCGTTTAATTTCATTCAAAAAGGTGAGACTAATTTTATTTCTGGGCAGTGGTAAAAACTATGAATGACAATGGAAGTTCTAAGTAAATGTCTATAGGCTCCAGCAACTCCTATACCTACCATTTTAGGTCAAGATAATGTTCTTAATGGCATGGCTTTTACGCTCTATTAAGACTGACAATAAACAAATAAATGATTACCTATTAGTGAGTGTGATAAGTTATGTAAAGAAAACAAATCAAGAGAACAGCAATGAGTGCCTGGGGATGATATAGTCAGATATGACTTCTTTATGCAAGTAACATTTGCATTCAGTGGCTGATGAGAATATGTAAGCCATACAAAGATCTGAGGGAAGAGGGTTCCATAGTAGAAAAGAGCAAGTGGCAAGGCCCCCGATTGAGAATGAGCTTGGAATGCTTAAGGATAAGAAAGAAAGACAATACATTTGAAGTTTTGTAAGCATCATGGAGAATGGATGGAGATGATGTCCAAGAGAATGGGAAATTCAAATGGAGTAAGGCTGCTAGATTTCAATAAAAGGCTAAATGTGAAAGTTCCCACATGCAATTAAGCAGAAAATAATCTTCCTTCCATCTTCAAAATATATCCAGTAATACTCCCAAACTCTTTTTACCAGGCTAGCATTATCCTGATACCAAGACCAGAACAGGACACTATTAAAAAAGAAAACTACAGGCCAGTATCTCTGATCAATATAGGTGCAAAAATTCTCAATAAAATACTAGCAAACTGAAATCAGCAGCACATTAAGAGGACCAGTCACCATGACCAAGTGGGATTTATCCCTGGGATGCAAAGATGGCTCAACATAAGCAAATCACTTAATACAATGTATCACATTAAAAGAATGAAATACAAGAATCATATGATCATCTCAATAGACACAGAAAGCATTAGACAAAATTCAACATTCATTCATCATAAAAACTCTTGACAAATTAGGTATAAAAATATATTTCAACGTAATAAAAGCCATAAATGAAAAACCCAAGGTTAACACCATACATCAATAAAGTTGAAATCCTTATTCTAAAATCAGGAAAAAGACAAGGGCACTCACCCTTACCACTCCTACTTAACGCAGAGCTGTAAGTCCCAGCTAGAGCAATCAGGCAAGAAAAACAAAAGGAGTCATAATTAAAAAGGAAGAAGTAAAGTTGTATCTATTTGTGAATGACATTATTTTATACATAGAAAATCCTAAAAACTCAACCAAAAAAAAAAAAAAAACCTGTTAGATCTGATCAATGAATTCAGTAAAGTTGCAGGATATAAAACTACATACAAAAATCAGTAGCATTTCTATACACTAAAAACAAATTTTCTGAAAAAGAAATAAAAAATCAATCCCATTTACATTTATAAGAGCATCAAAAATATTAAAAAAGAATAACTAAGAGGTGAAAAATCTCTATGCTGAAACCTGCAAGACATTGATGAAAGAAACTGAAGAAGATACAAATAAACGGAAAGGTACCTTTGTTCATACATTGGAAGAATATTGTTAAAATGTCAATGCTATTAAAAGTCATCTATAAATTCAGTGCAACCCCTATCAAGATTCTAATGGCATTTCTTAAAGAAGTAGAAAAAAGACTCCTAAAATTTGTATGGAACCACAAAAGATGCCAAGGAAATCCTGAGAAAGAATAAAGCAGGAGACCTCCTAATTTCAAGCTACATTATAAGGCTATTTGTAAGTGGCATAAAAACAACAAATAGACCTAAGGAACAGAATTGAGAGCCCAGAAATAAACCCAAGTGTGTATGGCCAGTTAATATTTGACAGGGGAGCAAAAAAACACTCAATGGAGAAAAGACAGTCTCTTCAATAAATAGTACTGAGACAATTGGATATTTACATGTAAAAAAAAAAAAAAGAAACTGGACCCATAACCTACACTACTCACAAAAATTAACTTGAAAAGGAATAAAGACTTAAATGTAAGATTTGAAACCATGGAACTCCTAGAAGAAAATATAGGAATAAATCTCCTTGACATGGATCTTGGTAACAATTTTTTGGCTATGGCATTTAAAGCACAACAACTACATAAAAATAAACTAATGGGAATACTTCAAACTAAAAAACAAAAGAAATCATCAATGAAGTGAAAAGACGAAACACCAAATGGGAAAAAAATTGCAAACCATATGTCTGATAAGGGGTTAATATAAAAAATGTATATAGAACTCACACAACTCAATAGCAGAACAACAATAACAATAAAAATGAATTAAAATGGGGGCGCCTGGGTGGCGCAGTCGGTTGGGCGTCCAACTTCAGCCAGGTCACGATCTCGCGGTCCGTGAGTTCGAGCCCCGCGTCAGGCTCTGGGCTGATGGCTCAGAGCCTGGAGCCTGTTTCCGATTCTGTGTCTCCCTCTCTCTCTGCCCCTCCCCCGTTCATGCTCTGTCTCTCTCTGTCCCAAAAAATAAATAAATGTTAAAAAAAAAAAAAAAAAAAATGAATTAAAATGGGCAAAGGACCTAAATAGACATTTCTCCAAAGAAGATATATGAAAGGCCAATGGATATATGAAAAGAAGCTGAACAGCACTAGTCATTAGTGGTGGCAAATTAAAACCACAATGAGATATCACCTCACACTGTTAGAATGACCATCACCAAAAAGACAAGAGATAACAAATGCTGGTGAGCATGTGGAGAAAAGGGAACCCTTGTGCACTGTTGGTGGGGTTTTAACTTAGTAGAGCTACTATGGAAAACAGTATGGAGGATCCTAAAAAAAATTAAAAATATAACTGCCATATGACAATTCTACTTCTGGGAATATATCCAATGGAAATGAAAATGCTACCTCAAAAAGATATCTGCAACCCCCCACCCCACGTTCATTGTAGTATTATTTACAATAGCCAAGATATGGAAATAACCTAAGTGTCTATGGACAGATTAATGGATAAAGAAGTTGTGAGATACACACACACACACACACACACACACACACACACACACACACTGGAATATTATTCAGCCATAAAAAATGAGGAAATCCTACCATTTGCAACAACATGGATGGGACTTAAAGGCATAAGCAGAGAAAGACAAAAACAGTATGATCTCACTTATATGTAGAATCTAAAACAAAACCAGAAACAAGCCAAACTCAGAAAAAAAGATCAGATTTGGGGTTACCAGAGTGGGGGTGGGGTGGGGGGAGGAGGACTAGAGGAAAGTGATCAAAGGGTACAAACTTCCACTCGTTAGTACTAGGCATGTAATGTACAACATGATGACTATAGCTAACACTGCTGTCTGATATATAGGGAAGTTGTTAAGAGAGTAAATCCTAAGAATTCTCATCACAAGAAGACATTTTTTTCCTTTTTTTTCCTTTTTACTGTAACTATATGAGAAGATGAATGTTAGCTGAAACTATTGTAATCATTTCACAATATATGTAAATCAAATCATCATGCTGTACACCTTAAGCTTATATAGTGAGGTATGTCAATTATCTCTCAATAAAACTGGGAAAAAAGTATGTTCAGAATCTGACCATTTCTCAGAGCTTCTATTACTATAGTCCTATTCAAGCTATGATAACTTTCACCTGAAATTTTACAATACTCTTTAATTATATCCCTGTTTTCACCTTGCACTGTGTTCTTCACATATCAGTCAGTGATCCTCTTAAAACAGAACCATCTATATGGTCCATGAACTGTGCCTTTGAGTAAATTAGAAAAAGATACTTACTATGGGCAGATGTATTTGGAAAATGAGCACCATCTGGGCAGAAGAATTAGAAAAATTACCTCCCTGGGATTTCAATCCCTTCATCCCCTTGGCCAAGCTTCTATGCAGTATACAAAACACACAACTACCGAAGACTTCCCAGGCAAACCCTATGTCCCATCCTGCTTTATACTTTTCCATGTACTTCTATTCTAAAATACTGTTTCACTGATTTATTATTGTCCTCCCCTGGCCCCTGCCTTCACTAGAATGTCATTTCCATGAAGCAGACATTTTGATTGTTTTGCTTACTGCTTTAGCCTCAACTCTCAGAATAGTCCTGGCACATAGTAGGTTCTCAATAAATATTAAGGAAGTGAATGATGAACATCACTGCAGCATTTTAAACACTCTGGCTGATACTGGAGAATGGAATTTTAAAGAACTAAGTGTGGTACCAGGAAAACCACTTAAAGAGGCAACTACAGGAATCTGAGTCATTGGTTGCTTGGATTAAAGTGATGGCAGGAGAAATGGAGAGAAGTGGATGGATTTGGAATCCATTTTGATTGGTAAAGCAGACAATACTTGCAGACAGATTGGATGTGGAGAAATAGGGAAAAGGAGAGACTCAAGGGTGACTTCTAAAGGTTTGATCTGAGTAACTAGGTAGATGGGAATGCAATTTACTGAAATGAGAAACACAGGGAGAGGAGATTTGACTGTTGATGGATGTAGTAGGGTGGAAACTAGGGCAGATTTCTCTTATTGATTTTCTTTTATTTCTCTCTTCTTCTCCTTCTTTGACAAACCAAATATATGAACCATTTCCTTTATGGTTTTTTTTCCATCCTTCTGCATTTATGCTCAAGAAAATCTTCCTTACTCTAAGGAATTATGCCTTTAGTTGTTTGTAAGATTTCATGTTTTGTAGTTAAATTGTTGCATCATTTGGAATTTATTTAGACAATAACATCAAGTTCTAATTTAATTTTTCTCAAACATTTAAGCGATTATCTCAGAAACTTTTGCTCATTTTTTTCCCCTACAGATTTGAAATAACACTTTTTTATATATTAACTTTTTATATATGTTTCTGGGGTTTCTTTTTCTGTTAACGGTAATGTTAAATACTATATGTTTTTTTCCAGTTAATGTGGTTAGAGTATCTCGTTGTTGTTTTGTTTTTTTTTATTTTAAAAGTTGGATTGATTGTTCTTAACCATTTATTTTTCCTAATCAATCCCTTTAGTATTCTAATCCATTTTTATACCTCAGCCAAGTTATCTTATTTAAATAATTTAGTCTCTACTTTCAAGCTCCCCTTCTCCACCACTGGTTTTCTCTATGGTCTAATTATAAAGGGTTCATGTCTCTCTGCCTTACATTTGCCATGTACCTTCTTAGGATGTTGTCTCTCTGCCTAGGGAACCTCATACTTTTCCTCCTAGACTCAAATTAGAGGCTAATTCCTCTACAAATTTCATTTGGTAGCTTCATTACTATTATCTGTATAATAGTCTATCCATCTGCCCTAATCTCACCACACTGTAATTTCTTATACTTGTGTCTTTGTCTTTAATGAAGTTGTGTCTTCAGATCTTGTCCATGTTTCAGTCTCCACAATCCCTCACCTTTCCAGTCATTTAATAAGTGTTGAATGCCTATTCATTTAATGAATAAATACGTAAAGATTGTTATATTGGCTTTCATCCATCTTTAATTTTCCAGGCTAAAAAGTCCCAGATCTTTTAAGAAGTTGTCATATGACACTTAAAATTTCTGGAAACACCATTTATAACTATTTCTTAAGCATAACCCACTAACTGCTAAAATGTCAAAACTGAACATTCAACTGCATATATTCTCTAACCACAAAAAAAGTGGAACTGGTTTTTATTTTTTTTGGCATAGACATTATACTTTGGTTAATCACAGCTTTAAAACTGCCTCAGCTTTTTTTAAAATTTTTTTTATGTTTTTTTTTTTGACAGAGAGAGAGAGAGAGAGAGAGAGAGAGAGAGAGAGAGAGAATGAGCGGGGGGAGGGGCAGAGAGAGAGGGAGACACAGAATCCGAAGCAGGCTCCAGGCTCTGAGCTGTCAGCACAGAACCTGACGCGGGGCTTGAACTCACAGACCGCGAGATCATGACCTGAGCTGAAGTCGGACACTCAACCGACTGAGCCACCCAGGCGCCCTGAACTGCCTCAGCTTTTTAAATAGCGTGTCGCATTATGAGTTTCTATGAGGTTGTAGTCAACTAAACCCCCAGGGCTTTTTCATTGACTTACTGTTTTCCCATACCCATTCATCCTTATTAAATACTTTAATTGCAAAATTTTATGTATATATGTATTTAAATTAATCTTTTTTATTCATTCTAGACCATAATTTTAAATTATTATTTAATCATCAAACATAATACCCATTTCACCCAAATCTGTAAATTTGCTAGCATCTTTTCTATTTCTCCACTCCAGTCAGTTACATGAATGTTGGACATGCCAGAGCCCTATGACATGGCCCTGAAGACACTGGCGTTTGATTGATCATTCACCCAAACTATATTTTTCCAAATGATTTGTAAGTTTCCTGAGAAACTTTGCCAAGAGCTTTTTGTGATTCCATGACATCCTCTTCATCTATCTGCTTAGTAATCCTGTTAAAACCCTTTTTTAGACTTGGCTTCATGGAGAATAGAAATAACAAATTTCAGTTTTGAATGATATTTTTAATATGCTTTATCACTGTAGAAACTACAGGTAGAAATGGCGCCAGCACTATTTCTAGGTAATTCTCCTGTTTCTGACTTCTCCCCCTGGGTCAGCCTCGCCTGTAGGATGTCTTTATTCACACTAGCAAAATGGCTGCAGCAGTTGAGGCTCCTGCAACATGTATAGCCCAGAAAGAAAGAATGTCCCATTGACAAAATTTCTAGGAAACGTCTCGAATTTTACACTAATTGACTGCCCCTTGCCATCTTTTTTACTCCCCAGGGCCAGGATAAGCCATCCAATGGTTCTTTAGGCCTGAGTTACTTGAAATGCTCAGTGTCCATGGACATGAGGCTGCATTGTTGGATAAAGTCAGTCCTTCTCAAAACCCATTGCTGCTTCTCAAGATAAAAATAATATATGGAAATTAAGGAGAATATTAACAATGTCTCCAGCAGACATAGAAACAGATCAAGACAAACGCATAGGTAGTACATGAGTGGTCAGTTTTAGGTAGTTCCAAGTTTTCTGGCAGGGTTGATTCAACAAGGGATTGTGTGCTTGATCATTCATGATTGGAATTTGTAAAGTTGAGAATATTTTCTCCCATGGGACAATAGAAAGGATATTTCAGGTGGAAGGAATGATATGGGGTCATTTTCAAATTTTATTGGCCAGTATCTAACATCTTTGTTTCAGCCTTCTTGATGCAGTCCTATTTTTTTATAATTTGTGGGAGAAATGTATTGAGAAATGGCGGATGTGTGACCATGTTTTCTTGTCTTTTACCATAAAAGCCCTCAGGGGCTATGTGTTTGTCTGAGCAAGCTGTCAGCCAATTAGAGTTTACTGCAGAAGAAGAAGCTGAGAAAGTTAATCCTGCTCCTTCAAGGCATAGTTAGAAAGGAAATATGAATCTTAAGTAGTACATGTTATTTCATCCACTGAGAACCAGGAGAGACTAGTTAGGCAGGAAGAAGAGAGGACAATTTTAATGGGCTCATTTAAATAGGAAAACCATAGCATACCCAGAAGAAGTCATTTCTTTCCCTTGGCCTAGAATTGTGGGAGGGGGAAATCATTAATGAGTTCATAGAGACGTTTAAAGCCTTTTTCTTCAGTATCGTTCCACATTATCAGAATTGCCATAATTTAAAGATCATTGCACCAGAAGTCAGAAGCTATGTATTCTCTTCCAATGCCAATGACCTTATGTGAGTCCTTTACCTTGTGTGGTCTTGTGTCCTCTCCTGTGTAAAAGAAAGGTAATAACGACTGCCATGGATTCCTTAAAGTGGTGATGGCATACCCAATGAGAAAGAAAATCTCCTTGTGGAAGATAATGATGCATTTAACTAGCATATATTCTCTTTAATCTCTTTCACTTCCAGGTCACAGTCTTTAGAGTCAAAAAGCCACCAGAAATCATTTAGTCATGTCATATCATGCACGAGCCTACAGACCCATTGTGTCTGCATCATCCAAGGGGGTTTTACAAAAACACATAGCTCGAATCCTCACTTTCAGAGTCTTCTGATTCAATTAGTCTTTAAATCTCCCTAGGTGATTCTGATTCTCAGGTTTGGTGACTATGATTTCATCCAACAATGTCATTTAGAAGATAAAAACAGTAACAAAAACAAAACTGGCTTTAATTGGAAGAACTGAGTAAATTCTAGCCAACCAGCCAATTCTCAGGAAGCACTGATCTATAACAAATATTAAGACATTATATGGGCAATAAAATATAATTTAAAATGTTAAAAAATGAAAAAAAATTACATGGTGTGTAGTAGGAATACAAATGAACTATTCTGGCGATAAATCACATGCAGTGTTTAGGAGTGAAGAGAAGAGAATGTTAAAATTACTAAGTGGCATTAGTAACCACTCTGGACCTATAAACTTTCTACTATGGAAATGAGTCCCTTTATTGCAAAGAAGACTTTCAGGTCTGCAAGCTGGGCCATTCTACTAGTGAGCTTCACTTTCCTCAGTTACCCTGAACAGATTATAATTGCTCCTCTAAATAAATGGGAAATAAACACTTTTACAGGATTGATTTGAAGGGGCTGTCTGCCATGGCCTCATGTCTCTGCCCAGCCCTACAGAGTTAGTAAAGCTGTACAACTAATCTGGGGCAGAGCTGAGATTGTATCTCCCGTCTTTATTCCCAAATCCAGTCTCATTTGAAGATGCTGCACCATTCTACACTCATCTATCTTTAAAAATGCCTTAACAAAGTTACTTCCAAGTAATGAATATCCAGAGCCTCAGAGTAACAGATCCTAACTCTTCTCTCCATCAGCTTGCAGTAAAGCTGGCCATGTGAGTTTTACTGGCAGGGCAACATATGCACAGATAGAGCCCTGCGTTCAGGTTCTATGTCAGGGCAAGAGGGTCGTAAGTGGAGCTAGAAGAGGGTCAGGAAAGAAGAAAAAGCAATGAAAATGCCATATTCTGGTAAAAAATACTAACAGACGATATCTTAAAAATGTTATAAACTTGGTCACTGCTGATCACTCGTTTTTATAAAGTAAAACACAAGACAAGTGACCTGTTCCCTTAAACCCTTAAAATTATATGCAGGCATATCCCATTTTCAGAAGTTTGATAAAAAAAAATTTAGACTTACAAACCACGAACCAAAGATAATTATTTATATCAAGAAAAGATTTTTAAAAATTAAACCCTCTCTTTAAATACCAGTTCTCCTACTGCATTGAGTGTTTGTATTTTGTTCAAAAATGACTGGATAGAGAGCCTACAGGACACTAACCCAAGATAAAATACTAGAAGACACTATGAATAGATTTACCTACAATTTGAAATGATATACAATCATGTGATCATAGTTTAAAAAAAAACTGAGGGGAGAAACTAATTTTCATAGACTTCATACATGGGAAAAGAAGTGTTCTGGGAAATAAGTTCAGAAAATATTCCCGACTTTTAAAGATTTTTCAAAGCATATTAGCATAACTAAGGCTCTGAAAAGGCCTGCAGTAAATAAACTGTTTAATTTCCCTCTACCGTTTACCCCATAAGCTTAATTTAACACAAGACTTATGTACCCTCTATACTACTATTTAGAACAGGGTAGATCAAA
Organism: Panthera onca; assembly: GCF_046562875.1. Classification (NCBI taxonomy): domain Eukaryota; kingdom Metazoa; phylum Chordata; class Mammalia; order Carnivora; family Felidae; genus Panthera; species Panthera onca. The sequence goes on from NC_138346.1 coordinate 152,367,426, forward strand.
ATCACATTGAAAACAGATTTGATTTTATACCTTTTATAACAGTAATATGTGACCTTTAAATAGATCTGTGAGCTTTGTAAGGGCTGGCTGTACCCATTGTAGTCCTGTATTCCTTGCAAGACCTAATGCGGTGTTGGGCCTATAATAGGTGTCTGATCAATAACTTCTAAATAACTCACTGAGCAATCAGTATTTGGCATATGCTTCATATGGGAAACAGAGGAATTATTATTATCTTTTTCAATGTTTATTATTATTTTTGAGAGAGAGAGACAGAGCATGAGCAGGGGAGGGGCAGAGAGAGGGGGAGACACAGAATCTGAAGCAGGCTCCAGACTAAGATGTCTATCAGCACAGAACCCCACGCAGGGCTCGAACTCACAGCCTGGAGATCCTGACCTGAGCCGAAGTTGGACGGTTAACTGACTGAGTTGCCCAGGCTCCCGAGGAATGATTATTTTTGTCCTTTTGTTAACAACCTTATTTTTGTTGTCTTCAGAAATATTAAAATCAGCTTTCCTGATCATTGCTATTTCCATCCATGGCCTGCAAGTCAGCTGGTCATAACTTGTTTTAAAAAAGGACAAAATGTGACCAGATTTGTTTGCCCACCTTAAGGAAAATAGAAAATTGTGACTACTCAGCAGAGACTATATGCCAAGTATCAAGGCAGCAACCTGCTGAATAGAAAGAGCTGAATTCCGACTCTGCCCGGCCTAGCTGTTCTTGTCCCAAGAGGCTGAACTAGACTGGATATGTCTTTAGACTCATCTTCCCTCTGGCTTCAACCAGTCAGAGGCAAGAGGAAAGGAGGGCCTGCTTTCTCTACCTTCCTCTTGTTCAGGTAAGTGCATTGGCTGCACCCTTTTACTGAAGGCCACATGGCCTATCTGGGGGCCCACTATTGGGTTCCAGAAATTGCTTTCTCCCTTTTGTTCTTTCAGGTTGAGGGATGGAAATAGTTCCCAGCTATCACCAGTCCCAATACACAGCACATTCCTTGTTACTTTTCCTAAACCTTGCTCACAACTTTGTAAAAAGCCCCTTTATTAAACTCTCTCCAATTACCCATTTGGTCCTAGGCCATCTCTATCTCCTCACGAGCCTAACTGATAAATTGGCTATGTGGTGCCTTTGTAAACTTAATTTCTTCTGACCTCAGTTTCTTCACCTGTGAAATGGGGATAATAACACCTATCCTTTCTACCTCATGGGCCTGTAGGAAAAATTAATGAATATTAGTTTTACTTCCCTTGCCAAATATTTTTATTTCTAGAAGGTGACCAGGAAACATTGTGTGTAAACTTAAGTCTTTCCCTTACTTCAGATAAGAGATATTCTTCTGTGGAACAGAATACCCACACTGGACCCTGTGGTGGTCAAAAGCCAAGAAATACTCTCAGAGCCATCCACATTGTGTGTGCATGGAGAGCTTGCACACTGCCTTTGAAGACAAGGAAGTTCTGCACAGGAAAGATGCCTGGACTAGAGGCTTCTCACTGAGTAACAGTAATTGGGACAACTCTGTGACCTTTCTTTTGTAACAAACATATAAATCCTACCTTCTAGGGCATTTGGGAGCAAAACACCAAAGTAAGATAACAATGTATTATCATAGTGAGGTCAGTCACACTTCTTCAGGTATACAGTGGGGGTAATAAATTGCTATTTGGAAACCTGATGGTTAAAAGTTGATTTGAAATAATAATAAAGCCATACATTCACATTCAATAAATATTTGTTAAATCTTCCCATATACCAGCCTTGTGCTAGACACATTGAAATATGATATTCATCTGTTTAAGATAATGCAACCTGAAATAAGAGAAAACTATTAGATGTAGATTTTCCTTTACAAGCTGGTTGATGTTGCTTATTTTTTTGCACCAATGAAAATGCTCAGGTGAAAAGAGATTTCATATCCAGTCCTTAGAATAGAGACCACATTTGTGATTTAATTTCCAAGACCTCTCTTTTTTTTGTATGCAGCTTTCTCACATTGTAACAGTAAGCAGAAGGGTGGGGAAAGGCTGATTGCTCTCATCTGCTTCTCCACTCCATGCAGTGTTTTGTGTGTCTTTCTCTAAAATGTTCGTGCATAGACAAAGAGGATGCTAATACCACAGAGAGAAGTGTCCTTGGTTGCAGGTCAATCAGTAACATTAGCCTTTGATAGGACCTTTAAGTGAAAGCCTCTTTCAAGAATTTGTTTAATTGATTTCAACAAAATCACAAATTAATCAGATCAATAAGTAAGAGAAAACTAGGAAGGGAAAAAGACAGCAATACATGAGATCTATCCTCATATAATAAGAGCGAACTGCTATGCATCAGATAAAGCAAACAGCATACACAATACATCACACACACACACACATACACACATCCCAGTAAGCCAGTTTGAAATGTAGTAACTCTGTACAGCTATTTTAGTTAGGATAGTAAGAATTTACTCAGTTTTTACTATTATTACACGTTTATTCCATCATTTGTCTTCATGTCTTATTAAAATGGAGTGGGGAAAGCCATAAATAAGACGTTATTATTTATGGCAAACCTGTTGTGTGTGGCTCAATAAACTGGACCAAAGTTTCTTAGTCAGGGCCCCAAACTCAGTGAAATTAGATGATTTATTGAGATCTTCAAACACAAACTTGTGATAGTATATAAATAGGTTGTGGTCAATAGCCATATTAATCATAAAGGTGTTTATTTGCTGCAAGTATTAAATAAATTTAACTTTTATAGGCAGTCTCACACGGTAATATCCATCAGGGATAAAACACATTCCCTGTTGCTTTAGCTTCAGTTTGAGCCAAGAAACATGGCATAGACCTGCACGAATGCAAACTTTGACTGAAATTAAGCAACTTAATGCACATCTAATATAATGTATCTAATATAATGCTAAACACACAGGATTTCTGTGTTTCAAGGACCCCATCTACAGAACTGGAAGCACTGTTATTCCTTCTCACAGAACAAGGAGAATTGCTTTGGTTACTTTAAGGAAGTTGAGGTTTTTTTGAAGCAAATTGTAGACAAGATGTCTGAATGATCTTTCATCTTTTCTGCATAAACATAAGAACATGGAAAGTTTAAAATTTCCAGCCATGAATACATAAACTATAAACTCCTACACGTTTTCTTTCCTCTATTCTCTAGCAGACAGGTGTGTTTTGCTTTGTATGTTTTCCTGAACCTTCTCAGTTGTCTCTCATCAGGGATGAGGCAGAAAGGTGGGAGAATTCAGAGACTGTCTTTTGGGCTCTTCAGAAGACCTATCTGTAGAAGCCAACATTACGAAACCTCAAGTAATTAATAAGGTCAACCACAGAAACTGATATATCACATACAAAACCCTCATTTGCTCAGAGTCCAGTAGCCTAGCCACCTGATCTATGTGAGCAGTAATGAGAAAGAAAGGAAAGGAGACTAAATTTTACTGCATGTGACCAACAGCTGTGGCAAAGCTTCCTGAGCATGGGACCGAAAGTTTCTTAATTCTTAAGGTGGGCTTGATGGTATTTTCTTTGCCTACCTCACAACATTATAGTAAAATTCTAAGAAGATAATTTTGTAGTAAAATTACTTTGAATACCATAGAGTGCTTAGAAAAATGCCTCTCCTTTTTCTCCTCAAAGGTTCAAAGTGACATCTGGAGAGCGGACAATGACCAGAATTGGTAAAAGATGGAGATTAAGTAAAAGCAGGTGAGAAGGCCCCTTTGGTCACCTACTCTACATTCCCATTCTTGTATCTCCTCAAGAAGGATGGAAATAACCTGACTGGTCTGATTCCGGGACACGTATGGTCACAGTTATTCATGAGCGAGTTCAGAGTTCATTGAAAGGGCACACAGGATGTGGCTTGTTCTTCTTTTCTCTTGCTTTCTAAAGCTTATGGCACGAGAGGATGGCTCTGGCCATCTTGTACCCCTCCTCCTTGCATTTTAAGTATCAATCCCCTCTTTTTGTCAGTCTCCTAAGATTCCATAATGCCAACTAGAATGTGCAAATACTACAAAATTTAGGATAGTATTTAATATCCTAAGGAGTTGAAGGTAAAATTTCGTGGTGGGGTTGGACACAAGCCCAGATAACAACAAAGTGATTGTGTGGTTCCTATGCTGTCGCCACCTCCACAAATTCTTCTATTAAGTGCATTGTGAGAAGAAATAATTATGGTCGGTGGTGGGATTCAAGCACTACCCTTTCTCTGGTCATATTATCAAAGCCTTGCCTTGATTTATTACACACACCACTAGAATTCCCTGGACGATTATTTATTCACTCAGTCAACAAAAGTATTATGCTTGGCATAAGAGATAGAGGTTGGCAAGGCAGATGAAGATCCTACTTTTGTGGAACATGTATTCTATGGGGAAGGGGTGCTGTAATATGTTACATAGATATATGTCAAGAGAAGAGAGGGGAGGGCAGGAGGGAGAGAGGGGAGTTATATGACTACTTAATATTGGCTAAATAGGAAAATTCTCTCTACAGAGGTCACATTAAGCTAAGGAGTGGGTGTAGAAAAAAGAATAGGGCCCAGGAGGCCAATAGGTGAAGCCAGTGAAGATGGCTGAGAAGGATAACTCTGTGAAATGGGGGAAAAACCAAGAGAGGGGGCGTTCTTGAGTTGCAGAGCCTTCCTACTTAGGAAGATTTATACTTGTCATCAAACAATGCCAACTGTTGATGAGTATTAAAGGGAAAGTTTCAGAAGTTTTACACCAAAACCATTGGGAAAAGAATCATATTTCATAGCTTTTGCTCCTTTTCTATGTTAGTTAAATGACACTGTCTGATCTTCCGAAGAGGTTGTGACTGTTCATGCCATAAGAACCAATGCAGGGTTTGATGCAGAATTGGAGGACTTTGAAATGAACTTGAATTCTTTACCTACATTCCCCAGCATGAAGTACATCTCACCTGGGACCGTTGGGATAGCTTGAAATGCTGCTAATTCAAGTGTTTAATGATGAAGTTAGTAATGGCTTTAAAAATCATATTGTGGTATCTCAATCCATATCAATTCTAATAAAGCTAACTCAAACGTTTCAAAAGTAAGCCCAGACTCATTTTTGATGCAGCAGAATGTCTGCAGACCATAATATGGTTCTACTAAAGATGACAGGTGGGAAGAAACAAATTTACACAGGAAATTTTGGAACAATGAGAGATGAGGCTAAGGAGTATTGATTTGAGATTTTTGTATAGTTTAGAGGTCAAATGGAAACCATATGGCCAAGAGAATTGCAAAATATTTGCTTTACAATCTGATAGTAGTGAGGGGAATAATGTGTGTGCAGAGCCAACATCCCAGCCTTCCTTGGCTTGGGTATACATCCCAGAGGATTTCTCACACTGATCCCGAAGGGATCTTGTGTGAGATTGTTCATGGCGGTTTTTATAGAAGAGACTTTGAGGCAGCCTAAGAATACGGGAATAGATACAGGAATGGATAACTAAAATGTGCAGATGAATACTGGAGATTATGACATCACAGTTAAAAATAAACACATACGTGCACATGTAGCAAAGTGCACAGACCTTACAAATACAGTATAGAGTGAAAAAAGAAGAAGAAACAGAAATAAATTTATAGCACAACATGACTTATATTTTAAAATACTCTAATATCGCTACCTGTTTTATAAGGATAGGTTCATATCAAAAGACCAGAATCAAATATATTAGTGCGGGTGCCTATAGGAAGGGAAAAAGGATAAAAAAGGGGAGAGGGGATGGAGGGAAAAAACAGAATAACTAAATCAAATGAAAAGAGAGGGCTTACATTGCTAATGTGCTCTGAAATGAAGAGTGTACATTTAGAAAAACAACAACAAAACACTCTCTTTACTTGCTTCTCCAAATTCCTCTCAGCAGGAAGCAAACACAAATACTATTGAGTGAAATAAAAGAAAATAACATCCTATGTCATCTTCAGGTAACACAGCCAGATGTGGCTAGAGTGTGCTCTCACCTAATCGTCCAAGCACATGAGGCCCAAGCAGCCACTGAATTTGCTGGTGGGGCTAAGTGTCTGGTAAAAGACGCAAGGATAGAGCCCTGGAGGAGTAGGTGAGTGTTAACATTTGTTTAGTGACCCTCCATTTAGAAAGAGTAACTCATATCCACACATCAGTAGTCTTGAGTTGTGAATATTTTAAGAAACGTGGAGAATATCAAAACCACGTCACATGCAACAAACAGTAAGGGAAGAAAAAAAATGTGCTCTACCCACTTCCCCTCCCTGTTAGCTCTCACAGTGCCTACAGATGTTTTCCTTCTGACTCTCCTCTTTGCTTCCCTCTGTGACCCTTCCCCTCATACTGATTTTGTTTTTAACTTTCCTTGACTCTCAGTCCTGGCCTCCTGACTTCCTTGTAACTAACACCATATCCCTGTCGGCCTGGCATCCACTTGAAGATTATTGCTTTGCACTGGCATCTGAGAACTTCCTCTGCTCGTGACCCTAACAGCCACCACTCAGTGCTGTGTATTTGGAAAAGGGAGGAGGGGCAGAGGCTCCTACACAGAAACATCTGTGTTGGTGCCCATTTTCTCATATCTACTCGGAACATTTTTCTTCATTCGATGCTGGCTGTTAGGATGGTCTAATGTTGCTTTTTAAAATGAAAACCACCTTTAGACTTAGGGAAAATCACATTCATATTTATAAAGGCTTCTTATGTGAGATCTGAATGTTTATGCCCGAGTTCCCAAGAAGTCATAGGCCAAGAAGCAGACAACAACCTACATAGATTGGTACTTAGGGCAGTAAGCTAATAGGGATCCTTTTATAATTCAGTACTGAGCTTCCCTCCTCGTATAACCAAGTGGGGGGGGGGGGATTTTCTTTGGATTGAATATCTGTTTCCTGTCCTGATCACCGGCACCTGCTCCAAATTTGGGTGAGAATGCCACGTGCGGACCGGCATCTGGCATCCCAAGCCAAAGCGAGCTTAGAAGACTCCATATGTGATCAGAAATGGGGGAAAATCCTGGCTGAGGTTTTCATCAGGCAAATGAAAGCTTTAGGGTTTCATTTCACTTCAAAGACAAGATCCTCCAAGCAGCACATCCTGTTGGGCTGGGAGTGATACTATATTAACAGCCATGAGGTGCCAGAGACGAAGAGTGGAATACAAGCCATCTACTTCCTAGCCATAAAACGTGAGGAGCTGGGCAATGCCAGCGGTTGTTTTCAAATTGAAGAGACGACTCAAGTATTCCTAAAGTCCTCAGAAAGTTTCCCCCAAACAGGATTTTCCACTTTGAGGCGGAATGAGTCTTGCAAATATTTCAACAACCAGAACTGTCTCAGCTGCGTCATAAACAGGAGCAACAGTCAGTTCAATTGTTATAGGCAGCCACTCTAAAATAATTCTCTGACTTTTCATTTTATCCTCCCTGTCAACTAAGTTGTGCCATCTCTGTTCATTAAAACAGATTGATACAACTGAGAATGTCTCATTTCTTAAGCGCTTGCTCTGTGCCAGATATGTTGTTAGATAAATTAGCATGTCGGTGTTTTGCCATTTGTGTATTTTGCTCTCAGATCCTTTCTTGGACTTTCTGTCGCCGTGCAGTTTCACAGGAAACTGCGTTGCCAAGGCTTCTGTTTCCTCTGGCTTCCATATAGGTTTGACCAAAGTGAGGCATTTCCAGAAGGCTAATGTCCTTTCCTTGGCATTTCTGGAAGCATCTGTGCCTCCCTTGCTGTCCCGGGTTTCATAAGACAGCTTCTCCTCAGGGCAACCAATACTGCTGAGCAAGTCCTGCCTGGTTCTGCTTTTTACCAAGTTACCCTCCACCCAAAGCTCCAGTAAAGCCATTTTGTCTCTTTGTTTTTCCAGGAATAAAGGTGGTTATGGCTACATCTTTTGCCTAATCTCTAGGTTGCCTCACAGTTCCTGTATTAGCTTTTCAGCTATCCCCGCACCTGGGTAACTAGTGCCATGCTTTAATTTCTTTCTGTTTGAAATATCCCAAGTTGTGTCTGTTTTCCTGACTGGATATTGGCTGATATAATACATATATACACTATCTTAATTAACCCGCACTACAAAATCATGAGGAAGGCATCATTACCCTCCAGGATAATCACGCAGGATGCAAAGGCTCTGTGAAATTAAAAATGTGTGTGCGTGTGTGCATGCACCTGTGTAGATATGCATGCATGCATGTGAGTGTGTGTGCCAATGGTCACAAAGAAAGGAAATAGGGGATCTCAGGTATGAATTATGTACTCTGAGACTATGTTCTTTCAGTGACACTACATTGCCACTCCTTTCTCCCTGTCATCTGTCATATTAAAGAATACTATTGAATCTACATGTCCTTTCTAGTAGAAACTCCTACTTAGTGGAAAGAACCCTCAGTGAAAAGGGATAAACAAACTATCATCCCTGTGTATCGAACTTCCTTCCTCTGTCCCCAAAGTAAAGGTGCCTAATTCCTACTCAGGATCAGTTCATTCCTTCAGGCCTCAACCCTGTCCCCTTGGCCATTCTCCAGAGTGTTGCCTCTTCTGTTTGTCTCCCATCTCTACTGCAACTTCAACCTTTTTATTTCCCCTCGATCCTTCCCAACACATGCACACAAAAGTCTCCCCGTTAACAATAACACCCCTAGTTGATCTATCATCCCACACTCTTCCCAGACTTTACATTCCCAGACTTCTCTGCCTTCTCACCTCCCATTCACTTCCCCATCTCAGGTAATCTGACTTCTGCCTGTTTCACTCTACTTATCTCATTCCGGATGGGAATGATCTCCTGATTGACAAATCTCCTAATTCCCAGATGTTAAAGGATAGCTCTGATGCATTTGACACTGTTGTTGTCCCACTGCTGTGACCTTTTTCACCACTGTCCTCCACTAGTTCCCCTCTTACATTCAGATGGTTGGCTCCTGTCTCCTCAGAGGCTTCTGTTTTTACCTGCTTCTTAAATGCTGGCTTACATCAGGATTCTGTCCTTAGCACACCACTATTATTGGACATCCTCCACTAAAACTCTCATCCGTTCCTCAAGCTCTCAAATACCACTTATACGTTAAAATTCCCAAATGGGTATTTGCAGCACAATCTATCCAGATGTTTAGAGTCATTATCATAAAGCCTGCTAACCATCTTTAAACACAACACGTCCAGGACTGAACTCATCATTGTGACCTTCAGAATTGGCTTTGTCACATGTAATCTATATTTTATCATCTTCTGAGCATCCGAACACTCATACCTGGAACCTGAGAGCTTTCCATGGTTCTTCTCTCTCCCCTATCCAACAGTTTTGGCCACATTAGCCTCCTGTGTATCCTTCATCTGGTCCCTCTTCTCAAACTCTATTACCACCACCTAGTCGCATTATAATCCTACCCTTCTCTGTCTACCCCCCACTAGTGATTGCATTGATATGCTAGGTACCTACTTAACTGTCAAGCCTCAGCTGCGTCACTAAGCCCCTCCTCCTTCTGTGTGTCCCAGCATCCAGAGCCTTTCATGCATGTGCTTGCGCTTCCTCTCACTGCCCACATCATCTCTTCTTTCTGGACAGCTAGTCACTCTCTCATTACCTTTACCCATTCTTTAGATTACACCTCCATTCTGATTTCTTCAAAGAATCCTTTGCCATCCTACCACCTCATTATATTTAGAAGCAGGCTCCTTTCCACCAGAATATTTTGCCAGGTTGTAATTTTACATATGACTGACCATGCTTCCCCTCTACCACTTGGTAAGCTCCTTAAGGGCAGGAACTCTGCATGAAATCCCTAGGATTTAGTATTGTCCGAATACATAATCTGCAATCAGTAACTAGGTTATAACATAAATGAATAAATTGGGAACCACTGAAGACAGAACTTTTACACAGGAATCTGAAGAAATTTGATGAATCTCAGAACATGAAAACTTCTGCAGTTCCCTATTTTTTCATGATTGTTTTGAGGATCTTCCTATATAATATATTTTTATTTTTTGTTTATTATTTTTTAATGTTTATTTAGTTTTGAGAGAGAGAGAGACAGAGTGTAAGTGGGGGAGGGGCAGAGAGAGGGAGACACAGAATCCAAAGCAGACTCTAGGCTCTGAGCTGTCAGCACAGAGCCTGACATGGGGCTTGAACTCACGAGAGCTGTGAGATCATGACCTGAGCTGAAGTCAGACCCTTAACCAGCTGAGCCACCCAGGCATCCCTATAATAAATTTTTAAATCTGAGAATTTATGTAGTTTCAGAAATATTAGAAATATTTATAAATTTATATTTAGATATTTATAAATAATTTATAAATATATATTTATATTTATAAATATAAATTTATAAATATATAAATATCTACATATTTAGATATTTATAAATAATTAGAAATATTAAGTCTGTGCCCTAATACGAAGATGTGTGTGTGTGTGTGTGTGTGTGTGTGTGTGTGTGTAATACAGCAGGTTTTAGCAATGTGGTCCTTATTCTCTTGCATCATGTAATGTGGGGAGTATTGCTTCTTTTCCTTTACCCGTAGTTTTGTTTTTGGTCTCATTCAGAATATATCTTCCTTTCTGGTCTCACTATTGGTGTCACCAATGCTTAAGATATGCTGAGAGGAAAACAAGAAAGTATTAACACAAACATTTTTAGAATTAGGATACATACTGATACTTTGAAGCAAGTGGAAGTTAGGGTTGTGCTTTTTAAAAAATTTTTTTAATGTTTTATTTATTTTTGAGACAGAGAGAGACAGAGCATGAGCAGGGGAGGGGCAGAGAAGGGGGGAGACACAGAATCTGAAGTGGGCTCCAGGCTCCGAGCTGTCAGCACACAGCCTGACATGGGGCTCGAACTCACGGAGTGTGAGATCATGACCCGAGCTGAAGTTGGACACTTAACTGACTGAGCCACCCAGGCACCCCTAGGGTTGTGTTTTTAATTTCTACATCTGAAATTTCACATACTGAGATTCATGGATAAATGTATAAATCAAAGGAGTAACCAGCCAATGTAAGAAAGAAGTTATATTTTTATTGTGATGTCTATTTCAAACTGTGCATCTCTCATCACTTCATGTATTTTTGTAGAAAACCAAAAGCAGCATAACATTTCAAACATAACCCAGTACCTGGAACCTGTCAGAGAAGCTACTGATGCCAACTTAAAGGAGATTATGATTTGTCAAATTCATTGTTTTATATAAACTTTCAGACATTTGGCAAAACTGAATGTGTCTGAATGGGGGATGGAAAAGAGAAAAATCATTGTTAAAGGAAAGATATTGGAACTTGAGCAGAAAAAATGTTCTGTGCCCCAAAGAAATCTGCCCACAGTTCTGAGATTTATAGTTAAAACCATAATCAAGGACTGAAATGGGACTAGGTTTGGTCCTAGCCCTTCCATTGACATTTTTCATATTTGAATGACTTTCATCATGTGTTAGTGATTGTTAATTCATTTTTCATTATATCTATTTTACCTATCATACCAAGACCTGCAAGTGTGGTTATGAACAGGGCTTTCAATTCGCTACGATCCAAGTAGGAAATATTTTATCATATAATTGCCTATCTCTTCCCCAAAGAAAAACTATTAAAAAGGATCTAGTGACTGTTTTTACTCTTTTTTTTTTTTTTCATTTTGGACTGTAGTTGTTGCTCTTAAAGACAAAAAGAAAAACCCACAAAGAAAAAGGCTTTCCATGATCTTATATGATATACATTCATGCAGTTAGACACCTCTACACACACACTTCTGTGCATTTGTGGACACATGTATACGAGACAACTTCTTAATTTGTTTTAATAATAACATAACTTCTTAAGAGATTTTCCTGTTGTTACATAAAAATATTGCTTTGAAATCAAGCTCAGGAAGGAATAACAGTCCAGAAAAGGGCTGGGAGACAAGGAAGTTACATTGTCAGGGCAGGAGCCAACATAGGAAAAAAGGTTTTTAGCCTCTCCCTCTCCTCCTGGGAGATACAGATAAAGGAGGAGTAGCCTGTGATCCAGAGGGAAGGACACTGAGTCAGATTCCTTAGGTGATTAAAAGATACAAAGTACAAAAAAAAAAAAAAAAAAGTAAGCTATTGGCTGAGAATCAAGATAGACTATAAAAGACTGCACATAGAAAAGGAGAGTCTGCTAGCAAAGATGTGGGACTTTTTTTCCTCCTCTTCCCTTGAAAAAGAGCCATAGAAAAACTGGAATAGAAATGCTTTTATCTAAAAAGAAAGAAATGAGTACATGTAATTTCTGGGTCATCAGAATAGCTCTGCAGCCAATCCCAGCTCCACCCTCACAGAGAAAAATTGGGCTAATGACCTTGAATGTCTCTTTTTATCTGGTGAAGACTGAAAAAGCCTCAGCTGGAACAGGGAGAGACAGGGGATCCCCCCACCAAGTGCAACTTCACCTTGGGAGTGGTCTGGTGCTTGCAGGGATTTGCTCTCCCTTTCGTAGTTCTGTGCCTTCAGGGCTGTGAGATGTTATCACAGACTCTGAAGGTGCAGGAGGAAGTCAGCCCACCTCCCCAGACCTGGTTGTCCTCACCTATAATACAAATTAAGGCAACCTCGCTTACTCAGAGGCTCTTCCAGCTGTTTTGGCATATCGGAAACATCTTTTCTAAATCCCAAAGGCCGAAGTTTAAAATAGTAATTCTGACCCCAAATTCCTTTCTGTTGGTGTCAAACTCAGCACTTTTCTGAACAGCTCCAGAAAATCTTCTCAGTAGGGCTGAACGCCATGTGTCCAAGAGGTTAAATGGGAGACAGAGTGTGAATTAGAGAGTTATTTTATAAACAAACACTAGCTACGATTGAACTGTGTCCTGATTTGGAGGTGACTTAAGTCCAATTTCCTGCTCCTTCCCACTCTTTTCCTTTCAGGACCAAAGGCATTAAGTGCTGCAAAGACAGCCCCTGCTGAGAGCCCCCCTCCTCTCCTCCTCAGGATCCTGACAGGAAGGAACTGCCTTTTGTCACAATTTGACTGACTGGTGAGTGACAGTGAAATGCTCCATCTTGCTCAGCCTGAAGGACAGTGGCACTAATCCTAAAGGACAAAAAAGAGTTAAAAAAGGAAATGGCTTGGGGAAAAACTGGCCGGAATCTCATTCAATGAGAGAACTGAAAGTATCTTCTGAATGGCAGCTAGTAAGAGGCCTATCAATCAATCCAAAGGTCTCCATACACACGAGTACTGTTCCGATCAGTGAGACTCTACCAAACCTATTATGATGCAAAGTTGTGGCTCAAAACCACACATCACAGAGCTCTTTCCCAGTTCTGTAGAAGCCCAGGTCAACTGAGGGCAAGGGCCCACACCGGAAGGCTTCCGGGAGCACCTGAGAGCTCAGAGCAGGCCTTTTCCTTGTTTCCTTTCTGTAGTAGATGGCCTACTGCAGTGGCTGTGGTCTCTGCTCTCCTCACCCTCTGTCTTGGCCATCCGCCTGGTCTCCTGCTGTCCTCTTCTGTAGGAGCTGCACAACTGAGCAAGGAATAGCTCTTAATGTGCCCATCACAGAGCTGGGAGGAAAAGAATGCAGACATACTTGCCCCAGAAGCAAAAGAAGCTCTTGTTGCAGGGCCATATTCACTCCCTTAAGGACTTCTGATTTTACAAAAGGAAACTTCCCCAAACAGAAAGGTTAGATGAAAAACACTATCTGAAAACTGTCTTACAACTGATAGTGCTGGTTTTCTCCACTAAAGTGAAAACCAGGTAAAATCATGAGAGAAGTACCCTCTCCACTGGCTGCTGATTGGTTTTCAGACACCAGTTTGGTATTCGTTCACCGTTCAGATATGCAGAGAACTGCTTAGTTACATATTATATACTAATGTCTTCCAACCAAGATGAAAATACCTAACCATGCAGTACTCTGTGTGATTGCTATTACTTATCCCAGAATTACTGTTTTATTTGATAATTATGTAACGCGATAAGGTATACCAAGACAGCAGTCCTGATGTGTAAATAGGCAGATCCTTCTGGTAATTATATCTGTTTATCAGAGACCTGCTGTTTTATTGATATTTATTCTTTGTAATAGGGTCAATATATCTTGCTCTGTGTTCAGAAATGAGAGCATCCAAATGCCACTCACCTGTGACACTATTTTGATGTGAATCATATTTATTGTTAATTGAATTACAAAGTTTACACATATTTAGAAAATATATGCTCGATAATACATGAGTCTTAAGTACCGGAGACTCTATTAAATGCTTGGTCACTTTCAGTAAGTGTCTTATCAATTATATCTTTAATTATTGTTATATATCAAGATATGCTATTTGAGTAAGTGTTAATGGAAAGATGAGAGTTCTTTTTTTTTTTTTTAATGTTTATTTATTCATTTTGAGAGAGGGAGAGAGAGTGTGTGCATGTTAGTATGAATGGAGGATGTGCAGAGAGAGAAAGGGAGAGAGAGAATCCCAAGCAGGCTCCCCACTGTCAGCACAGAGCCTCACATGGGGCTCGATCTCAGAAACCGAATCTCTAGATCATGACCCAAGCTGAAATCAAGAGTCAAATGCTTAACTAACTGAGCCATCCAGGCACCCAGAGAGATGAGAGTTCTGATGCAAGGTAGGTTCTTCACGTTTATCCAAAGCAAAGGCTGTGATGATTGCTTCTTGAACATATATTTTAAATGTCTTGTGTATGTATATGAGAGGGAGAGCTCAAATTTTAATGGAACAGCTTTGTTTTGCTCCTCTGGGAAATAAAGGATAAATGCTACAGAGTTTATAGTAGATGCTAAATAAACATCTGTTGATCAGTGAAATCGTTGACTAAACAAAGCAAGGAAACAATGTAAACATAGTTATGTAATAAAAGTGACTCAAATAGTCTGTGGATTGAGTATTATGGTCGCTCACACAATTTAAAATCCAGATAACGTAAGGTGATTTTTGTCTTTGGTAATTTTCTCCTTAAAACTGACTTTTCGGGGCGCCTGGGTGGCTCAGTCGGTTGAGTGTCCGACTTTGGCTCAGGTCATGATCTCGTGGTTCACGAGTTCGAGCCCCGCGTCGGGCTCTGTGCTGACAGCTGGGAGCCTGGAGCCTGCTTCCGATTCTGTGTCTCCCTCTCTCTCTGCCCCTCCCCCGTTCATGCTCTGTCTCTCTCTATCTCAAAAATAAATAAACGTTAAAAAAAAAAAAAAAACAACTGACTTTTCTCAGCCTTAATGTTTTTAGGGAAAAAGGAAGAAAGCATAGTTTACCTCTGGGGAACAGAAAGACTTTCATTATCTTATGAAAACAGGATGGTCAATAGAATCATAAGTTCTTAGAATATCCAAATCATGTCTTGGAGACGCTTCAGAAATACAGAGAATATTTTAGTCCAACTCTCCACGTTTTTCATTTCTAACTAATTGGGACCAGAAACAGAGACAACCAGAAAATACTAATGCTTCCAAAAGTTCATTCGAATTAAGAATTTTGACTGAGTTATGGTCTCTTATAATTATAACCCAAGGATTATTAGAGTCACTTCTTCTGGAATATGTTCTTAAGCATAAATGTGCAAATTAAAACCTCGGCTATATAGTACCGTTTTTACATTGCCAAGATGTTTGGTTAAAAGATAAAGTCAGCATGGTGCAATAGAGTCAAGAGACCTGCATTTTAGTTTCAAGTCTGTCCCAACTAACTATGCCTCTTGAGCAAATAACTTAATCCCTTTTTGTCTGTGAAATTAAGCCACATTAGATCATCACCCTTGACTCTTTTGTTCAATATTTCAGAGGCGGTGTGGTATCTCCCTTAATAATCACCCAAATATTTTTCATATATTGAAAGCTTCCTATGTGCCAGTCAGTATGTTAAGTGTTTTGTGAGTATTTTTTGGTTGAATCCATGATTACTAATTCCATTTGCCAGATGAAGCTGAGGCTTAGAGAGGTTAAGTGACCTGCTCAATGCCTCACAGCTAATAAATGGTAGACATGGAGTTTCAGCCCATGTACTGTCAGAGACTGAAGACACGATCATGTTGTGAAACTCAGGGTTTAAGCATTTAAACTCAGGGTGCATCACTGGTTGAGTTCCCTGGAAAGCAGGCTCCGAAGATAAAGATTAACAAGCAAGAGATTTAGAAGGGACTGCCTTGTGGAAAAGAAGGGAGCAGGATTGGGCAGAGGGAGAAAGTGAGCTACAACACAGTCTCAACAATGTCTCAGCCAGTCCTTCTGGAAGCTCTGAATATGTCATGACCATTTGGGGTTATCCAGAGTTCAAGTGAAAGGGTAGGGTCTTTATATCTCCTTACCAATTAATCAATTGTTTGGATACAAGATACCCTGGGAAAGAAGTGTGACCTTGGTCCAGGCAGATCTCTGCAGTGAGGCAATCCCTATAAGAGGCTGTCATGGGAGTACTTTCAGCTCACAGCCCCCCTATAAGCTGAGGGAATAAGTGTTTATTCCTGAAGGGAAACCATCCAAGATGGAGGGAATTGCAAATACAAGAAAGCTGGGCTATTTCTATATGAAAGCAAAACAGAACTGGGAAGCAAACAGCATAGTCAGAGATGATTAAGTTTCAGGCTGGCCTGATAGGGGGAAAAAAATGAGACTTGTTTGATACCTCCCCCTTTCTTTAAAAATATCCATTGTAAAACAATTTGCATAAATATAGTTTAGAATTTTGATGAGGAAGAGGTTAACCTTGCTGCTGCTACTGACCAAAGTGATGTCACTATGTGTATTTGAGGGGCTGAGCTGGCATATGGCAGCACCCTTAGGATAGGAAGCCATTCCAGTAAGTGACATCAAGAAGGAAAAGTACAGTGTATTCATTCCTTTGTTCATTTATTTATTCAGTGTAATTTAGTAGAAATATCATGAGTCTTGAGGTCAGAAATGGTTCAAATCCCAGTTCTGCCATCAGGGTGGATGTTATTTCTGTGTGTGTGTGTGCATGTGTGTGTGTGTACCTGCTTAACATCAAGAGCCAGAGCTTCCTAATTTGTAAAATGTGGTTAAAATTAATTGATTAGATGAATAATATCAATCATATAGAATAATGTACTGTGAAAATATCAACCTTCTTGCAAGATTTCTGGCATATATTAGGTGTATGGTAAATGTTATTTCCATTTAAATGTTTCTTTCACATACAAATATGTTCATTCATCTACTTACCCTTTTAGCTGCCAGACTCTGAGAATACCAAAATATGATATAGTCCATGCTTCCTAGATTATCACATTCTGCAAAAGGAGAAATTGAATTGATATCTCCTGATGAACAGAGGTTTCAATCAGAGAAAGGGGATAGAGATTTTCTAGGAAGAAGTAATAAACTATTGGAAACAATCTGTCTCATTATGTTTTAAAGTTTATTTATTTATTTTTGAGAGAGAGAGAGAGAGAGAGAGAGAGAGAGAGAGAGAGGAGTAGGGGAGGGGCAGAGTGAGTGGGAGAGAGAGAGAACCCCAAGCAGGATCTACGCTCAGTAAGGAGCCCAATGCTGGACTCAATCTCATGATGGTGAAATCATGACCTGAGCTGAAATCAAGAGGTGGATGCTTAATTGACTGAGCCACCCAGGTGCACCACCCCCCCCACCCCCACCCCCCGCCCAGTCTGTCTCATTCTCATATTTTGGGGGAATTTAGGTTCACTTTTTAGTAGTAAGCAACTGATTAATTTTCAGTCAATTCTTGTTATTTATCTTACTCAACTCATTGGCATCATTTAGCAAAGTTGATCACTCTTTCTTTCATGAATACTTTCTTCTTGGCACCCAGAATGTCATTTTTCTCCCGGTCCTCTTACTTTGCAGAATGTTCCCTCTCAATCTCGTTTGCTGGTTTTTCCTTGACTTCTTTACCTTATAACAATTAGAGTGTCCTAAGGCTGTCTTCCTATCTCTTCACATGACTACTCACACTCTACGTGATCACTTCCTGTCCCTTGGCTTTCAATGCCAAGGGACATCTATATGCTGATCATTCCCCATATTGAGTGGTAACTCCAGCCTTACTTGTGAACCAAGCGTTGTTTTTCACAAGAACCAGAGTCAGCCTTTGAGAAGATGGGCATCATATCAACACTCCATAACATTCCTCCAAGCCCCACCAGCACCCATGCTTCTCATTTCATTTTCAGTAAAAGCCAAAATCCTTATGTGGTCCTGTAAAATGGTCTCCTTTTATATCTCTGGCCTAATCTCTACTCACTGCCTCTTCACTCATACTGCTGAAGCCGCTTTTTCCATCCTAGTCCTTGTTGCCTCTAGAAAATGCCAGTCAAAAAATCCAAAACCAAAAACCAAAAAACACCTAGATGGAGACTGAAGGCAACAGGGCAGGCTAAATCTGCCAGCATCTCTGCATCTGTTTCTTACTAAATCTAACCACACAGACCTTCCAAGAATCATGGCTATGCCTTTGCTTCCATCTTCCAGTTAAATAACCTCTTTGGGACAAGGAAAGGGATTCTGAGAAATGTAGTTGCAACTTATCCAAGTGGAAAAATGGCAAAACCATCCCGATTGTTACTATGCAAAACGGACAATTCCTTTGTTCATTTTTTCCACAGTTGCATTCCTATTTTCTACTACTGAAAGTGAGGAAACAATACAGCACAATAATTAATAGTAAAGTCTTTGGTACTAGACAAACTCATGTTTGAAATCCCAGCACTGGCATTTACTACCTATGGGAGATTAGAGAACTTAACCTTTCTTAGGTCCCAACTTCAAAGTAGGGTGGTAGTATAACTATCTCAAGGCTTGCTCTAAGGTATGTAAATCACCTAGAACCTGACAAATATCCCAAAGTGTTAGCTATTCGTATTCCTATTTAGTGAGTGCCGTATGCATAATAGTGACAGCTAAAGCAAATGCCAAAAAAAATTGGAAAGAGAATTATTGAGAGGAGGAAAGGGCTTGGCAAATAATTCATAAACTGAATGAGTCCCCAGCAACCAGTCTTACTGTAACTACAAAGTTCCTGGTGCCAAATTTAAAACGTTACTCCTCAGGAAATATCTAGGTAGCAACAAAGAGATAGCGAAAATGGCACACAAAGCACTGAAATGCAGCTAACCTTCCCCACATGTTTCACATGCCTTTGTCCTCCACTATCGTAAATATTCCTTCCAGTTGTAACCACTAAATGAAGGTAACAGGACTCTGAGACTGTAAGATCACCGTCCAGTAGAGTCTGAACTTTTCTAGGAAAAAGGTGGCACTGACATTCAAATCCACTCGTGACTCCTGAAAGAAAGCACAAGTTTTACTGAAATGAGCAGGAGGTCTCTGGCTAATTGTTACCTAGGAGCAATGCAAGTGTAACCCACGCATGTTTGTTCCGATGACATCAACTGAGGAGTAGAACAATGTCACAATAGCAGCGACACAATTGCATTTGTCAGGCTTAGCACTCACCCACAGCATTGTGGAAACCCCAGCTTATGCTCAAATTCCTTCTGACTCATCCAGGAATTCCCCAGGGAATGTGTCCTGTTTACTGCCAGGTGTAATCCTCCTATCTAATCTCTAACAGCCTTCTTCTCTCCCACTCCCAGCCCTATAACTCTGAATCATCAGATCATATAGCCCTGTGCTATAGCAGCCACAGTGAGTTTCCTTCTGTTCTTGATTTCAGAGTCAGGGCCCAACACCAAGGAAAGAAAGCTGCTGTTCTCTTCCCCTCCTGCTGATCTCATAAACCTTGGTTTTCTTCGTCACACCAGGATAAACTGGTGTAGATTAGCCGCCCACTGTGACCATCTCCTATTGCTGTTGCTACTGGTAATGGTTCTGATCTGTGCTACTAACATCATCTTTTTTTTTTAATTAAAAAAAATATTTTTAGTGTTTATTCATTCTTGAGAGACAGAGAGACAGAGCATGAGCAGGGAAGGAGCAGAGAGAGAGGGAGACACAGAATCCGAAGCAGGCTCTAGGCTCTGAGCTGTCCGCACAGAGCCCAATACGGGGCTCGAACTCACAAACCGTGAAATCATGACCTGAGCTGAAGTCAGATGCTTAAATGACTGAGCCACCCAGGTGCCCCTAAACATCACCTTTTTGAAGGAAGGGGGAAGTCCTACATCCAGGTTTGGGTTCCATTTTGCTCTGTTCCATATGGTACAAAGCATGTGTGCTGCTTTATGCTATGTCTTAAACGTGATTTTTAGTGACCAGACTAAGTAATAAACTGGAACATTTTTTTTCAACTGAGTTTCTCAGTGAGAACCCTGTGATTGAAAAAAATATTTTGATAAGTTTCCATTGGGCCGTCAGGGTGGAGACTGAGACCTCAAGGGCATATTCAAACAATGGAAGATGCAAAAGACCAGAAAGGGGTGAGAAAGAGGAAAATAGTGGAGCACAAAAGGAGGAAGAGAGAAAAAAAAAAAAGAGACTGAAGGAAGACTGTGCAGTATTATATGACCTCTCTCAGTAACCCCCAAATCTTCAATTCAGTCTGCTAATTCTAGTAAGATTTCCCAAAAGCCTTGACTAATTGGATTTATTGAGAAAGTGGTAATGTTCTGTATTAAGGTTGACACAAGATGAAATTGGTATCATTCCAGGAGCCAGAGAAGTGATTTTCCAAGAGTTTCTAGATATCTTAGAAAGTTTTAGACTTACTCTAAATGATGAAATTTGGATGTTTAAAGTAAAGATATCCAGATCTCTGGGAAAGAAGCATTATCACACATCACAAGAATTAAAAGATATTTTTGCTATCTCTTCCTCGCCCCAAGACTGAGAAAGCAGCCTGGATGGAGTAGGAAGTGGAGAAGGCTTTCTGCTTGCAACACACCCTGCAGCAGAGGAAATCCCCCTCCCTGATGCATCACCCACCAACCCTGGACAGAGTTCATGCTTCCGGACTCTCCCTTCCTTTAAGTCTTCACCATGAGATGAGATGTAAACTCTAAGTTAGAGGGTTTTATTGTATGTAGAACATGAGCATGAAAACTGTTACTCCTTGGTCAGATTTCCAAATCGTACATGATCCATTTGGTTGCAAATGTGCAAACGGAGAAAAAGGGAGCCTTCAAAAACTAAATAATCTGTAAAATGTGAAATAATTAAATAGTTTGGCATTTAACTCATATTTAATTATAATTTGTGAAGTGGAGAGGAGAGTTAATATTATCTTCATCTTACAGATGATAAAATTGAAGTCCAAGGTTATTAACTATGTGACATGTTCTTATTTGTTTTGAATTCTAATAAAAGAGGTGAGTGCTGAATGTATTGGCCTGAGGTCAGAAGACTTGGGTTCTAGTTCTGCCCTTCACTTATTAGCTGTTAGGTTCGAGACAAATTACCTATCTTTCTAAATTAAAAATAATCACTATTATCAGAAATAATAGTATTTACTTTTCTAATAATATTAGGCTATTGTGAGGATAAATTAAATGGGACAAAGTATACAAAAAAAAAAAAATTTTCAGTTGCAAAAGTCTCCAGAAGTGTAATATATTTTTTTTCTAACATGACTTTACAGAAGCAAGTCTTAGACCCCCAAGAATTAAGAATATTAATACACTTCCATGTACAATTGGCAAAATACACACATTCTTGATCTCATTTAGATCCTTGTTACATTTGAACAACAGTAGGGGTTACATCAGTTTCTTAGATGAATTTGAGGATTTATCTACAAAATGTAGTCAATTGAACTGGTTCCTCCAAAGGATATTGCCGTATGAAGTACTCTATTAAAGAATTTCTTTTTGATCCACTTCCTTTGAAGACATTACAAAAGTACCAGATCTTAGCAGCCGTTAGGCTTTATCAAGTCAATCCTTGGCTTTTCATGTCAGGTATGTAAACATTATTAAACATTAACTGGATCTTTGAGACTATCATGGCATCATATGACAACTTCATTGTCTCCATCTATTTTCATAATAAGTGAATTATAAAACTTGACCAGAACATGCCAGGCATTTATAATACCTCTGTTTTCCTACAGTTTTAGGAAGACAAAGAGAAAAACTATTAAATGCTTGGTCACTCTCAATAAGTGCTAGTATCAATTATATTCAGCAATGATTATTACCTGTCAAGAAGATCCTTTAAAAGATGAAGTCCTCAGGCTCCCAATATACATGCACATATGGATAAAAAAGTTTCCTGTACAAGAGCATACAGATTTTAAATATCTATGGTTCAGATACTTTAAACCATACACTTTTAACATACTGGATTCTTGATTAGACTTCAATGAGGTTTCATTCTTTTCTAAAAGACAACTGAATATTTTTTTCTTAAATATAAGAACCTTCATGTTACCACAAGCACCACTTACATAAATTGGCACTCAACCTCCCCTCAAATAAATTACAACTTTGAAATCCACTGCTTTTGTGAATATCACTATCTTTAGAATGGTCTACAAAGGTTGAACTCCTCTTTGATCAACCTGTTTCTTACTTCCCAATACTTAGTTAAATACCAGTTTTGTTAATTCCCTGTTCATTTACTTCTCATATGTATCCCTCTCCGTCTGTGGCTACTCATCACCTCAAACCTAGTGCTTCATGCCCCTACCTACATCACTGACATGTTTGTTTTCAACAGTACCAATAATGCCAATAAATGGCAGCCACTTGGGTATCCATGTAAAAGTATCAAGTCTTACTCAAGGTTGTATACTCTGTGCCCTGAACTAAGCTTGCATTAAGTACTCAATTATTTGGTGACTAAATAGCTTGCAAAAGTGCAAGCGAATCTACTCAGATAGTAGACACTTGAATATCAATAATGAACATGATCAATAACTGTATTTTATTGTAAATAAAATGGGTCATTATCACCTTTTTCCTGGATTATGACAAAACCCTCCTCCCTGGTTTCCTTGCTTCTGCAGTCTATTGACAACAAAACAGCGAGAGTGATCATACGTGATAAAAATATGTATTTCCTTACTCTGTTAGTTGATAGGGCTGAGTATGAGATCCCAATAACAATGAGCACGCCTGGGCACCAGATCTTGGTTTCTCTAATAAAAAGAACGAGGGATCTTTAGAAGTGGCTGATTGCAGAGTCAGGATAGGGAACATGCAAGAGTCTGGAGCATCTTATTGTACAAGAAGTTAGCGTAGTACCCAAATACACGAACATATCCGCTTACACAAGATGCAGGTGTTTCAAAGGGACACAGGAATCAACTGAAAGAGTTCTCAGTGGCAAAGCTGGAATGACTTGAGCAAAACAAAATAAACCATGTAGTATTGGATTATAACCCAAAAAAATACATGAATGAGAATAGCAAATCTCCTGTGCAGAACCTTTCTGAATAACTTGTGCAGATAATGTCCCCTTGAGGAGCACAACTCCCTACCACTTAAATATAGGTTGAAAATAGTGTCTTTCTTCCAAAGGAAAAAAAAAAGAGTAACTTTATTGTGATGAAGTCTGACAAACACTACTTTAAGGCAAGTGATCAAGGTCAACATCAACAGTGGAAGTCATGTTAACAGTATGTATCTTTGATATGATATTATAAAAGTGGCATTTAGCTTCTGTGGTATTTCTCCAAAATCCCATAAGCTCTATCTAACCGTGAGATGAACAACAGATAAAATAAAATCTAAATTCAAAGAAATGCTATGCAATAACTGCCCAGTACTCTTCAAACCCTCAAGGTCACCCAAAATAAGGAAAGTCTGAGAAACATTCACAATTTAGAGAAGTCTAAGGAGGTATAATAATTAAACATAATCCAGGATGCAGTGTCCTAGATAGAATCCTAGAACAGAAAAAGAGCATTAGGAAAAACAAAGGAAATGTGAAAAAAGGATAAAAAAACAAATGAAGTCTATCCTTTATTCACATTTCCTTACTTTTTACTTAATGTCCTGTAATATATCCCTGCCTTCACTCAAATGATCTTAGAAGGTCTAGAAAATCACGAGTGACATACCAAAAATTATGCTCTGTTTTGAAGTTTACTTGTCTTCAGAAATAAGCTATGTCTTCCTTAACCATTGGTTTCAGACTCACTCTTAGTTTCAGTTACAGTGCAAAATGTGACATAAACAATAAAATGAGATAAATGCCCTTTTCTTCCTGATGTAGTCTCTTTTCTAAACATGGTTGTGTCAGCAATAGAGAGGAAAACAAATGCTAGCTAGTTCCATTGTATTTTCATAGCATGCTCAAAATTCTGACTCAGCTTCTTAGAGTGCCTTCTCTAGTCCAAAAAATGTATGGATTCTGTAGATCACAGAATAGCAATAAGCAAAGTAGTGAAGAAATACTTTGTGTACACTGTTTCAAGGTAGATTCTGAAAATTCCATGGAAGTGCTTTCTTTGGAAGAGTAAGATGGCGGAACAAAGAGAAACAGAAGTTCTCTGTCACTCTGCTTCCTAATCTATCATTCTTATTCCTACTATCAATAAACAGTCACTGAGCACTTCCTACATTCTAGGCACTGAACAAAACCAGGCATAGTCGGCAGGTGCAGAGGACAAAAAGAACCATCTCTCAATCCAGAATCTTTTCACACAATTGAGAGTATAAGAACATCTAAATTTTAAAAATTAAGATAAGTGCTATAGTCATTCAAAATAGTAGGGTTCAACAGAAGAACGTTAGAATTCCTCTCAGACCTTTTCATTCTCTGTAAAATAGAGGAAATAACTACTTCATGAGGTTAAACATAATGTGTACAAATTGCCCCATAAAGGGCCTGGCTTATAGGTGGTTGCTGTAAAATAATAACAGCTATGACTTATGAGAGTTTTCTATGTTCTAGGTATCATCTAAGCGCTTTACATACATTTACTTATTTAATTTAAAAAAAACTATATGAGGGGTGCCTGGGTGGCTCAGTCGGTTGAGTGACCAACTTCGGCTCAGGTCATGATCTCACGGTTTGTGAGTTCGAACCCTGCGTCGGGCTCTGTGCTGACAGCTCGGAGCCTGGAGCCTGCTTCAGATTCTGTGTCTCCCTCTCTCACTGTCCCTCCCCCACTCATGCTCTGTCTCTCTCTGTCTCAGAAATAAACATTAAAATAATTTTAAAAAACCCAACCATATGAGGTGTTTACCTCATATAGTTATTTAATTTTTTTTTTATTTTTAGAGAGAGAGAGAGAGCACAAGCAGGGGACAGGGGCATAGGAAGGGAGGGAGGGAGGGAGGGAGAGAGAGAGAGAGAGAGAGAGAGAGAGAGAGAATCTTAAGCAGGCTCTGTGCTGAGCATGATGTGGGACTTGATCCCATGACCCTGGGATCATGAGCTGAGTTGAAATCAAGAGTCAGATGCTCAACCAAATGAACCACCCAGAAGCCTTGAGGTAAACACGTTCAATATGAGGAAACTATGGCACAAAAACATTAAGTATCTTGCCCAAATTTAGCGTGGAAGTGATACGTGAGCATGAAAACCTAAGGATTCTGGCTTCCGAGCCCATACTTAAATGCATTGCTGTATTATATGATACACGCTGGCCACAGCTTGATTAGAGGGGAGGAAGTATCTTCCTTAAGATCTTCTCTATATTGCCTATCATGCACACTATCACTGGATTATGCATTGCACAAAATGAATCTTTGATTATAATTTTCTTTGACATGGCCAAGTACAGTGGAATGCACATGGGCGTTTAGAACCAGAGAGGTTCAGGATTAACTCCTGGTTTTTCTGCCTACTTGTTGAATGACCTGGACACAGAACATAAACTTTCTGAGGCTCATTTGAAAAGCAAAGATAATATCTATTTCTCAGAGCCAATGTAAACATAAATAGCACATGTCAAAGCACTATGAAAACTGTAAAGCAGAATATAAATGCTGGTTATTATTATTTGTCTGTCATCTTCAAGGCTCTCTACATCTGGCTTCAGCTTCAGCTTATACCTCAGTAGTCTCCTTGACAACCAGGACTTGTGACCAAATATGTCCTGTTTTACTACTTAGGTGGTTTTATGTATGCCCTTAATTTGTTCGAGAGCAGAGAAGAGACTCAGCCACTAGGATCACAAGGGTCCATATGCAGCCCACACACACTTCTCAGGCATCCGTGATCTGGTAATATAAACTCATCCAGCCACTGTAAAGCTTCTGACAGGAGGCTTATACATCACCCAGGGGTTTCCTAGGACTCAGAAACATTCAACGTGCACTATTTATGGGCAAATATCAGGTCAAATATCAAGGATAAATAGAGAAACAAGGCCAATCAATTGGCCAACCAACAAATAAATAAAGCCAAAACCTTTAGGGATAGTGAAAAGAATACTCCACATTAAAAAAAACAATCAAGAAGATAGGCCTGTATAATTAAGAATTGCTGATACATAATTGAAACTTAAACTATGTTCTCAATAAAATAATAAAAACAAAGATTCTCTGAAATTTAAAAAAAAGCAATTACAAGATAACACACTGAAATGAAATGGAAATTAGCTGCCCTACAGAACTGATATAAGGAAACTAACAATTCTGTGGTGATATTAAATACAGCACACCACAAGTAACAGAAGCATCCCTTACACTGTTGAAGTGCAAAATCAGTCTGATCTTTCTGTAGGGCAATTCTGCCATGTAGATCAACACACTTGAAATTGTGCATATCCTTTCACCCACTGATTGCATTTCTGATCTTTTATTCTAATAAAATACTCTTTGGAGATGTATGATGTTATTGCTTAATAAGAATGTTTATTTAAAATGCTAGGCTTTTCTTTTTTTCCCTCTTTCGCAGAAATGGATATAGACTTAATACTTTGCAATCTGTTTTTTTTTCTCCTGCAGCCTATTTGAAATTTGCTTTTCTGTTTAAAAGTTAGGCAAACGTTATGAATAAATGTAGTTTTTGTGCTTTTATACATTCTAAATGGTCATAAAGAAAAGTGTGGAAAGATATACATCAAATATTGGTCATAAAACACTTGGAGAGTATATGAGGGAAAATTTGGTGGGAGAAAAGAGAGAAGAAGGGGAAAGGAAAATCTGTTGGCTATTTCTTAGTGGATCTCTATGTTGCCAGGCATTTTTCAAAAAGGATATATTGCTCTTATAGTTTAAAAGCAAAAAAAAAAAAAAAATCAATGAAACATTAAGGAGTGCACTTGTCATGAGCACTGGGTATTGTATGTAAGTGTTGAATCACTAAATTATACACCTGAAACATATTACACTGTATGTTAACTAATTTAAGTAAGAACTTTAAAAAATTAAAAAGGAAAAAGAAAACATCTATGAGATGTTTTTAAAACTTTTATTTAAAAGAACAAAAATTGGGAAACCGTAATAGATAAGGTAAGACTAGCTGCTTAACATATTAACTCCTAAATCTTAGTGAATTACAACAAAGGTTACTACTTGCTCGGGTTCAGTGAGGATGTTTGGTGGGCACCCTTCCATGTGGTAAAAACAGATCCTGTTATTTCCTTCATATGTCATGTCATACCTCACTTCTTGGGAGTCCTTTGCTCTCTGTAGACAGAGGATGGGGGAAGACAAAGGGGAGAGGAGGGAAGGGGAAGGAGTCCATTAAAGATGGGTTCTATGAGTGGTGCATATCATTTCTGCCCACTTCTCCTTTAACAGAGAACAGTCACGTGGTCCTAACAAGATTCAGATGAATGCTGGGAAATGCAGAGGATGCAGGGGAATACAGAGGAAGGCTGGGAAACAGTCATGTGGTCTTAACAAGATGCAGAGACCCAGGCTAAGTAAGTAGCCACTTCTCAGCAACATCTCAACATCATGGGAAGGGACTGCAGCCTTTGTAGACAGCTTCTCTGCCACTCAGTTTAAATGTCTAAAAACATGTTATTTGGCTAAAAATACATTAAAAATATATTAATATTGGGTCATAGAAAAACGTGTAGTGACATGAGAAGATATTTGTTACACCAACAAATTTGTACAGGGTTGTAAAATACTATAATCATATTTTAGTAAAAAAAAAATAGAGGAGAATACATATTTGAAAAAGAGAGATAGATTATATATATGTAAATATGTAAATTCCTTCCTGATTTCTCCCTATGGAAATCTTTCTAAAAGTTGAATTAATGGGTGAAAAATATTTTTAAGGTATTGTGCTATTTTGTCGCTTTCTTATTATCAACATAACTGCACTGGAAACATTTGAAAAATACATCATACCATGATAAAGAAGAAAAATTACCCACACGCCCACCCAGAGGATATACACCAAAATGTTAACGGTTATTAACTCTGAATGTAGATATTATGAGTGATTTTTATTTTCTTCCATGGGCTTTTTAGTATATTCTAAAATTTTTGCAATGTGCTTGTATCACTTTTATTGTCAGGAAAATTGAATACTACAAAAAAAATATTCCATCTGCTCCTTCAGTAATTTTTCAGAAGTTATCTTCTCCAGGAAATGTTACCTGAACAAGCCAGTTGAAATTAAGAGCTCTTTTCTCATGTTGCGGCCAAACGAAAAGTGTTAAGATAATGATACCAAGTGACCTCCAGTTGGCATAGTGATCTACCGCACAGGGACCCAGGGTGTGGACAAGAGCCTGGCTGGGCTCCCTAGGGGACTATCGCATTTTGAGAAAATTACTTAAACTCTGCATGCTTCAGTTTCCTCATCTGTAAAATGAGGATCATTAGAGCATCCAGCTCACCAAGTTACAGGTAGAATTAAGTGGGTTAATATATACAACACCTTTAGAAAAATAGAGGCCGGTAGTGACACCGCAGTACACATCAGCTATCATTATTATTATTACTATTATATTAAATACTTATATAAATTTTTATCAAATCTTACTTTGTAATTCTAATACTTTTTTTTTTTTACTTTTACTTTATTATACATTCTTTCAAGTCAAAACCATGGCTTCATGTCTTTTTACAGCTTTTATGGCACTTGTACAAAATTTTGCACACTTTTAAATAAAATATTTATTGAATTTCTCAGTAAATGCATAGAATAGACCAGAAAAGCCTCAAGGTCAGGTGTATTACAGTAAGAACTTAAACGTAGATGTTTATTTCAGAAATCTGCTTCAGGAAGTACCATAGATAGTGGACTTTATCAGTAAAAGTCAAAGGGAAGAGATTACGGGGAAGAAGGTGAAGGGGCAGTCACACTGATTTAAATAGTCCTGAAGGGGGTGTACCTGGGTGCTTCAGTCAGCTGAGCCTCCAACATGGGTTCAGGTCACAATCTTGCGGTTGGTGAGTTAGAGCCCCATATCGGCTGGCTGCTGTCAGCCTGTCAGCCCAGAGCCCACTTCTGATCCTCTGTTCTCCTCCCTCTGCCCATCCCCTGCTTGCACTCTCCTCAAAATGAATAAATATTTTTTTAAAAATAGTTCTGAAGGAGGACAATGGCACTCAGAATAACCAAAAAAGAAAATGACAGCAGACTCCTCTGATCATGTGTCTCTGAGGGAAGTGGTAGTATCATTTGGATAACAAGTAGCAGTATCATTTTTTTCAGGGACAATAAGAGCACCTGAGAATTCTGTGAGATTCAGAGAAGGTAAGCAAATTGCCCAGGCTAACGCAACCAGTAAGTTGCCAAATAGGATTCAGCCCAAGTGTGTCTGACCACATGGACTGTGCCTTACGTGATCAATATTTGATGACAGTGTTTCCCCCAAGGTAGGTAACGAGCAGACAACTCTGCTAGTACTGAATCTATTTTTTGTTTATTTATTATTCGGTTTTACAATTTGATGCTTATTTTACTTAATTATGCTTTGCAAAATGGATTAAGTCCTTTAAATCTGTTATAAATAAGTCTCTTCCTCTTACATCAACAATGCTGCTTTGTTATTTCCCAGGGATTTCCCTGGGTCCGGTCCCCAAATCCCAAGTTTCCAAGACCGTGCTGCTTTTCTCACCAAGCTACTCCACAACTCATCACCGATGGCCGTGGAAGGGCAGTATAGGGCTCAGAGTGCTAGAGAAGTCACAACCCACAAACAGAGGAGGCACATTGCCAAACCTTCTTATTGGTTTAGCGTTAATAAATAGTACCCTGAACCAATCTGCACTGGGATCCTTCAGCTTGTCGCTGAATAATTCATGGTTAATTTTGGACTCCACCAAAAGATTTACAGTGCATAATCTTTTAAGTACAGAGATTGTAAGTATGTCAGAGGGTGTATTTAAAGCTTCACTGTTGTGTACAGTACATTCAACTTTGCCAATGAAAAGATCCACAGAAAAATTGATGTATTCTTATCCAACTTGTGATTAGAGAATGCGTGTAAATAAAAAATGACATCTGATACCACCAAATGTCTCCCTTACTATGCTTGGTATTCGGAACTCAGAAATGCCCAAATAAATTGTGTGAAATCACTTTCAGAAGGAAAAAGAAAACTAAAAACAGCTTTCTTTGCCTTCCAGTTTTAGACTCTTGAGTCTAAACTTTGAACTAGTACACTGTTTATTCTAGACATCAGTGTAACAACATTACTGTCCTAAAAAAGATGTATATTTCTATGAATTGACAGGATTGTGTGACATAGGAGAAAAGCACCCTTATCAGGATTTAGACAACCCTCAAACCACTGTCACTGAACAAAAGTAGAATGAGCAGTTCCCGAAGCCCCCATCTGAGAATCAGAGGCAGAGCCAACGGCAGTTACGTCCTTCTCATTTGGTCTTTTGAGGAGATTCTAACCTGTATGCACTGCTGTTAGTATGCAAATGATACCTTTGACAGAGGTGTCACTGTACATGGTAAAGTTTTCATTATAAAAATCTGAATTTTTATACAAAGAAGAGAGAACAAGAGCTATAATGTCTTGTTGAAAATTGCAAAAAATATAATACAACTCAAATAGATAAAACGAATATGCAAGGGATATCTTCTCCGTCTAATGGTTCTTGATGAGATAAACATTGAAAGATTCCCCATCCTGTGGCAGTAAGCAGACCTTTATCCATTTTCTTGGATCTCAAGGCAATATTATTTATTCATGACTTCTTGACTTTAGGAAGAGAAATACCAATTTGGAGAACACAACTCCTTAAGGAAAAGGGGAATCTAAATCATCTCAACATTAGGAGCATGTTGCACAAAATAACAGGCTGCTTTGTCCAAACACAGCAGGATTCTACTTCCCCTGGCAAGCACGTTTGTAACATACATTTCTAAGCCATATAGGTTCTACTGTCTTTTTTTTTTCAAGTAAAGATTGGTCAAACAAACCAACAAAAATACATTTTCTTCCTGAAGAATATGAACAAATGTCAAAAAAGCAAGCACTTAAGTTACAATTGCCCCCAGGCAAACGTAACTTCATGCTGGGCTTATGCTACTATCATAAACACCACACCACAGGAAATCACTAACACTAACCATGACCAAGCCAGTCGTGTCTTTCCAGAATTTAAGGCATAATTGCCTTAATGAACTCACACGGTATCTGAAAAGTTTCCAGTGTGGAACCATTCACTACAGTAAATTCTGTTCCATAGAATGGTGTTCTGTGTTTGGTCACAGATTATTATGAATTATTTCTAATTTGAAAGGGTGGTGAGTATCAGGTAAATGATGAATTTAAATGGGAAGCTATCAAGGGAAACGATCAAATTTTTTTCATATTTTTCTTGGGTGGGCAAATGTCAGAGTCTAACAGCATCAGATCAATAATGCAATCTCAAATGTTAAGAATTTTGCTTGATGTACTCAAATTTGGGCATGAAAATGGACAGTAGAGATGAGGAAAGATCAAGTAAGCAATCCAGTCCACATACACACCCTAGCAGGGGAAAACTGCTTCCTAAAATAAACTTTCTAATATTTTAGTACTGTTGACTTTTGTATGTCCCTGGTGATTAAGCTTCTATCACTCACTTTTCCTGCTAGACTATTCTTGTAACCCAATATTTTCCTATGTCAGGAAGTGCCTTAAATTTCTCTTTCTCAGTTTCAACCTACAATCCCAGTACTCCATGGGATATTAGGAGAATAATTAAGCAGTTGTAAATCATTCTAAATATTTTAAATGAATGCTACCCACAGTTCCTAGAACCAAAAATTAGTCCTTTACAATTTAAAAAATTTTTCGTAGTATATTTTCTCTCATTATACATTATGCAATAGCAATTTAGGAAAGAGATCAAATCCTTTAAAACAGGAACAATAGCTATAGTGTAATTTCAATTGATATGTTATATATTTTTAATTTAGGGTGTCATATTAATCCTTTCTTTTCCTTGATTGTTTTTGTTATTCTGCCTTGCACTACTTTAGTTTTAGTCATTAATCTGGAACAAAGAACATTCCATAATTAAATACTACATTTCAAATAGTTTTAGAAAACAACTTTCATATAGCTTATTAATTTTATATTCAGAGGCAAAGCAGCACCATCATTATGATTTCTGGGCTCTACTCTTCAAGTTTAATTCTTTAGTCACAATATTTGACCTCAAAATATAAGTTAAAAGACACTTTGAATGGAGAAAATGTCAACTTGAGATCGACAATTTATAGCATATTTAGAAGTTCATGTCTCTGTCAACCAGTCTCCCTCACTGATATTTTCTCTTCACATCTTATGTAGAATTCTCTTGAATTTGTCTCTTGGAGGAGAAACATTTTTCTCGACATAAATTAGGAAACCTCTCAGTACTGTATGTCATTACTCATGTCCCAAATTTGTTGTGTTTTCAATGATCTTCAGTCCTTAGTTACTTTGCAAGAAAGTTATTTCACTTCACCTTTGACTTTGACACAAACAATACTAAAAATATATGGCAAAATATAACCTGGGATAAAAAGAAATTTCTGCATGAATAAAACAATGGAGTTATATACAAATATATTACATGAAAGATGACAATGTTACAGAGCAAAGACTAATACTAGAATATGATATTGAGTTTTGGAGATGATATCTCGTATATTTTACAAGACAACAATTTCATCAGTATAATTAAATAAAAAACTTGAAAACTCAGCTGATAGGTTTATAATTAATTCATTTTAGTAATAATTTATCATGGTTTTGTGAATTTGTCATAAGCATTATGAAAGACAATTGAAAATCTAATACTCCGCTTCTTTTTTTAAATCTCAAAGGTTATCATTTTAATACAATGCAAAAATCTCGAGTTCCTGCCAAAATGATCATGGATGAGTTCACCATTATATAAATGGCCAGAATTGACTTAGGCAATAGACGGCTCAGGTTTTATTTGGGTGAGCAGTAAATTATGATCTTTTGTATAGTAATTGAATTTAATGTGTGGTTACTTTTCTTTCTTTCACTTTTCTGCAAAAAAAAAGTAACGAGTGAAGAATAATATTAAACACAAATTTGGCAATTATTCTCTTTCAAATCAATTCAAGGTTATAATAAACAGGCTAAAGTATGCAACTACTATCTATCCATATAGAATATTTTTTTGATAAATATAATACATAATGTGGAAACACTTTAAAAAATTAATAATTTCTTATGTTCATTTCTACTCCTAATTTCTAAATTAAATTAATTATATATTTGGTGTTGAATTAATAAACACTGAATTGCCAAGATGAAGATTATTGATTTTAAAATTACATTTTGTTATTCATCAACGGAAGTACATTAACAGGAGAATTGTTTAATACAATTATTTTTCATTAAAAAGAATCATATCATGAAAATGCTGAGAAGCAAATTAAATCACTTCTTAGATTTTCCATAATATAGTAATTAATGAGGTCCGTCTAGTTTGAGAAAGAATTTCTATACAACTTCTACTGATTTGAATAAATTATAGAAACTAAAGTTAGTGCATAGAGCTGATAAATTTTAATGTTCATAAAATGAAAATCATATAAAAACATAAAATGAATACACGTCAAAGATTTTATTATATTAGTTAACAAAGAAGCCAATAAGATGTCATAACTGGTTCAAAAAAAGAATTTGAAGAAGACACACATATTTATATGTATTATATATGCATGGATTATAGATACATATGTATTTATATAATATATAAAAACAGAAATGCTGAATTTGCAAAGAAATGAAGAGGTCAGTGAACTTTTTCTGTAAAGGGCTAAATAACAAATATTTTAGGCTTTGCAGGCTACATCTCGTCTTGATCACACGCTCCTATTCTTCTTTAATGTGTGTGTATGTAGGTGAGGGGGTTTAACAGCTCATTAAGAATTTAAAAACCATTCTTAACTCACAGGTCATTTTAAAAACAGCTGCAGGCTGGAATTGGCCTGCCAGCCATAGTTTGATGAACGCTGCTATAGAGCAATAAAATGTAATTTTTTGGACGTATCTTTTCCATAGGGCCAAAATCAACTGTATCTATATCACACAATATTTATTTGTATTGCTATGGACAAGACTATGTCTTTTTTTCTATAATTTAACATCTGCCCCTGCAGAGTATAAGATGGCCTAGTCAAGAGAAAGGCAGTCAGTGGTGCACATCGCTGTAGAACCAGAAAAACCTTAGAGACTCAGCTCCACGATGCCCAGCACTCCACTGAAACGATGTCCTGAAATCACTTCCTCCATTTTCAAGTTTTTTACATTATTTTTGTAAAGAAATTTACTGACATAGTATGTAAATATATGAACTTTACCTAAAGCAGGGTGCAAATCTATCTAATTCCATTTATGTGTTATCTGACTTTGAAGAAATAAATGGATTCCTATACATCTTGGAATATTTATCTGTAAAGTATGATACTGACACTTTATTGGTAGTCTTAATATTAAATAAGGTAATAAGTACATAAAATGGTCTCTTTTCTTTTCTTCCTCCCTGCCTCCAAACTTTAGGGCTCCTTTCTGAAGTGTCAACATCTCAACAGAAAGCATTTTTTGCAAAAATGGTCCCCAACTTAGCAAGTTGGAACTTACGATTTTTTTTACTTTATGATGGTAGGAAAGCACTATGCATCCAATAGAAAACCATACTTCAAATTTTGAATTTTGATCTTTTCTTGAGCTAGTGATAGGCAGTATGATACTCCCTCGTGTTGCCAGGCAGGGGTAGCAGCCCCAGTTCCCAGTCGGCCATGGGATCACGAGGATAAACAACCGAAACACCATTCTGTACCCACACAACCATTCTGTTTTTCACTTTCAGTATAGTATTCAATACATTACATGAGGCATTCAACACTTCATTATTTGTGTGAGATGATTTTGCCCAACTGCAGGCTAATGTAAGTGCTCTGAGCACATTTAAAGTAGGCTAAGCTAAGTTATGGTGTTTAATAGGTTAGGTGTATTAAATGCATTTTTGACTTACAACGTTTCAACTTGCCATGGGTTTCTTGGGGACATGAACCCCATCACAGGTTGAGAAAAGATCTGTATCGTGATTAAAAGCTGGAATATTTTAGGTTGCCTCTATCATTATTTCTCTCATCATGTGAGAGAAGGATGTGTAAATTTGAAGATTATGAATTTGGGCTAGTTATTAACCTCTTTGTGTCTCTGTGAGATAACAGAAAATATACGTTGGTGCCTGCCCCCAGTTCCTGGAACAGAGCTCATCTAACCCTTATAAACTCCTAAGTGATAAGAGAAGTAGGGGCATCTTCTGTTCTAGTGAAGTGACTCTAGGTGGGCTTCTGGATGATTCCTGGATGAGAGCCAGTTGCCAAAAAGACCAAACCATAATTAGAAGCTTGGAGTTTTCAGATCCACCCCTGCCCCAATACTCCAGAGAAGGGACAGGGGCTGGAAATGGAACTAATGATTAATCATGCCTATTTGAGGGGCCTCCATGAAATCTCAACAGTAGGGGATTCAGAGAGCTTTTGAGTTAGTGACCTCATGGAAGTGTTGGGGGGAGCAGCATGCCTGGAGGGGGCCATGTAGCTCCCACCCCTTCCCACATACTTGCCCTATGCATCTCTTCCACCTGGATGTTCATCTCAATCCTTCATCACATCCTTTAATAAACTATTAAACGTAAGTAAGTGTCTCCCTAAGTTCTGTGAGCCACTCTAGCAAATTAATTGAACCTAAGGAGAGGGTTGTGGGAACCTCCAATCTGTAGCCAAATAGGACGGAAGCATGGGTTCTTTGGGTTTAGAACTGGCATCTGAAGTGGGATTCGAAGGAGTTTTGTGCAAGTGAGCTC
Source organism: Panthera onca (assembly GCF_046562875.1). Taxonomy (NCBI): domain Eukaryota; kingdom Metazoa; phylum Chordata; class Mammalia; order Carnivora; family Felidae; genus Panthera; species Panthera onca. The sequence goes on from NC_138346.1 coordinate 152,403,481, forward strand.
TCAGCCCGTGGGATCTGACACTATGTGTAGGTATTAGAATTGGCTTAAATTACAGGATACACAGCTGGTGTCACAGATACTTGCTTGTTGGTTTGGGGAAATACCTCCACACGTAGAATGACGAGAAGTGTCAGAAGTGTTCCATGTGAGTAGTGAGGGAGCCTCACAGGAGAGAAACATGGAAGGGAAGAACTGGGAGTTTTCCTACGCGGGAGGAAAAAAACTCTGAGTTCTTTTCTTTTACAGTCTATTTCTACACCTGTTAAATGGTAATAACTTATTATCAATCTCATAATTAATAAACAGACTGACAAGTGATAAATACTTGATAAATGCCAAAAAACTATTTCTTATCAAGATAAATATGGCTTGTCTTTTTCTAGCATTACGTTATGTCTCTACTCTGTGAACTTGGTTTCAGATTGTTTGGGCCAGGGTGGTGTAGGCGGGCAGGATGAGGTGAGGTAGGGGAGAGGCTGGGAGGGATAGTGGGAAATGCAGTGGATGAGAGAAGAGAAAACAATCCCACCACCTTCATACAATGCCCAGAATCACATAGTAAGCATTCAGTAATGACAATTCCTTGGTATTATTGCCTTTAATTCCCCCTGAGAAGCTTAAGTACCTTATTTTACAAATATTTATTCATGCCATCTATCTTTATTAAAATAAAATGATCTTTAATGCCAATTTTAACCAAGGCAAATTATTTTCATTAATTGTAGTCAGTAAATGGTCTAGTCAAAGGGGAAGTTTTCTGGATTACACTACACTGGTGCCTGGGTTCCAGCTTTGATTCTAGGTGCCTTCGTTAATTACTAAATTTCATGGCTAAGACCATTCAAAACATTAGCTTTTACCGGGAATTGCAAAAGTTGCAGAGAAAATTATTTTGGCCTACCTCATAAGAAGATACCTGGCAGGTCAGCAGGTACTTGAGGAGTAGTAGTATATTCTGAGAAAAAAATCTAGAACACTCAGTTGGAGAAATTATGTGCTTTGTAGAAAACTCTATAAATTTTTTTCTCTGCCTACTGGAATGGTTTTTAAATCATTTTGGATATATAGTCATCAATTTATCTTTTAAAAATAAAACACTTCCTATTGATCCCCTTAATTATTTTTCTCAAGCATCATACCAATAGTTAAGATTAATAGTCTCTGAGGGATTTTTCATCAAGAATTTAGTAATTCTTGGATTAATTTGAAGATTCAGAGAATAATAGTTTTATTTAGTTAATTTAGTTAAACAATCCAATTCAAGGTAAAATAAAGTATTGAATAAATATTCAAGTTCAGTCAAAAAGACTATTTGATGTTTGGCTTTAAAAACATATGCAATTAACTCACTGGCCAATTTTTGTGGGTGTGGAGGGATATTTGTTTTTTCTATTTAATAGAATGATCTATTTTGCTATTTACTTAAGCCACTTTCCTGGTCTGCTGAGGTAGCTACAAGTTCATCACTGATCTCTGTATGATATTTTCCTGGACTTAAAGAAATTACAGTATTGTTCAGCTTTTTTTGATCCAGGTATATAAGAGTCAATTATTTTCACTCATCTTCAGAAATTCCATTAAGTTTTTTACTCCAGACTAAATGGGCCAAACCTTAAATTTATTATTAATATTATAAGACTCATCACATGAAATTATAATTATTTGTATCATAATTCACTCTTGTCATCTTCCAAATAATCAGAGAGAGAGAGAAAGGTGTTGTGCATGTCACTAAGACTGCCTGTGACTGGCTTCATGTTCCCTATAAATGTACAATGACTACATCACAGATTCCATAATTAAACTTAGTGCAATGTAATGGATGCTGAAAGCAAAGGTAAAATAATATTGTTCTAGGAATTAAGAGTAAATAAACCAATAAAATAAAACTGGTTGTAAAAATGTGTTCAAACAAAATCGTAAATATCCCTTTAATTACTTTATTTACTTAGGAATTTCACATTTGTTTTAATTATCTCTCGCACTGACAAATTTCCCTGGTGAGATTTACTTCACAAGTTTTTCAATACACTCTAAAATTTTACATATGAATTTCCTCTCCTTTGATGTATAGCCTCCAACCTCTGTGCTACGTTTTCTACAACAAACATTTACCAAAGCCTTAATACAGATTTAATACAGCCTATGAAAACATCTATTAAGCACTTACTTTCCACCAGGCACAGTGTGCTAGAACCAGGGAAACAAATGAAATTTACACAGCATACGAAAGTGTAATATTCTATGGATCACTATTTGTTTCCAACACTTGCAGCACATGTCAATGATGGCTGCTTCTAAGGATTTATAATTTCTACCAAGTGCTAAGGACTGATCCTCTCTAAAATGATGAATTATTGGGTATGCCCAAAGGCACCTGGGATGTAAGAGACCAACACATGCATGCAAAGTTGGCCCCGAGTGAAGGCCCTGATGGCTTATATTTAGGACACAGAGACAGAGATAAATTAAGGCAGATGAAGGAAGTACATACAAGTTTTTAAAAAAATAAAGATCTTCAGCAAATTAGCTATTTTGTTGATAACTGCTTCACTTAAATGCAAATAATTAACAGCCTTTTTATTTGTCTCTATCACCAAACCACTTCCAACAACATCTTTAAATCTTAAGCAAAGTCTATAAACATACGACAGGGATGTAGATTCACGGGTATCAGTTGAAAGACCTACTGAAGACTAAATAAAAGGAAAAAGTTGTATATAGTTGTTAAGGTTGAAATGGCATTGTTTGCTCACTAGAAGTATTTCACAGTGATTAAAGTATTTAAATTCCCTATCGTTAACTCTTAAAAGTATGTGTTTACTGACATCGATTCTTTTTTTTAAAAGTTCTAATAAATATAAAGCAGTGGTATATGTCAATACCACATGGAGAGGGCTTTCTGCAATTTCCCCGTAGGAAAAGCACAGCACTCAGAGTAACCCCCCCCCCCCCCATGCCTGTCTTCCAAAGGAGCCTCTTTCTCAGTTTGTAAAAAGCAATCAAGGACCTCTGTGAGGACTTACGTATGACTACTAGCTGGCCACACAACCTTAGTCATGCACATTAATGCTACTTTTTTTTCCTGGATATCATGATCATAGACACAAAAGGCACACAATCACCAGATTCTGCACTCACCAGATTCTGAATTCACGCCTTTAAAAAAAGGAAAATTGTACATGCTTCCCTAGAGAGAGACAATACAGAAATTGAGACACGTACTTCATGACACAGATTCACTAGTTCCGAATGCTCAGATATGGACCTTAGGCTCCTGATCTTGGAACTTCTTTTCTGTGCAGACTAGAGACATCAAGAAGAAGGTGCTACATTGCATTCTACTGCTGTGTAAATCTTTAAGCATTCACCTTTGATTACAGAAGTTGATGTGTGAGTGGCTAGGGGAAACTAGTTTCTGAGAAATGAGAACTCTCTTGGCCTTCATGGGGCGCATGGCTCCCCACAGACATCCTGGTGCATTATTTAGTTTTTCCTGCCTCTCTCTGCAGGTGTTAGTGCTAAAGCTTAGGCAGTGCAGATAAAGCTAGCCAGTGGAAGGAAGTCAGGTTTCATAGTGTGATCACATTGTCCTATGCCATCCACAGGAAAACCAAAACAGCTACTGAACCATTTCTGTTTGGTGTTTTACAATTGGATTTTACTTTTTAGATGAATCTGAAGAAACTTAATTTTTCAGGCACACGAAATCTTGGAGGAAGAGTTCTTGTTGCATTGGAAACTAAGTTGTCTAATGCCAATGAGGCATTTTTGTACCACCAAGTGTATTTACTTATATCAATACTCCTTAAATTAAGCTCAAGGAATATCCTTCATTTCTTTGTTTCCTGAGACAGATTTTCTCTGGATATAGACTCCACAGTGGCACAATTAAGTAATTAGTCCAAAGATAGTGATTTGCCACCTGCTGAGATCTATGCATCATAACTCCTGCTCTCAGAGAACTTAAATTCTAATTAAGAGCAAGAGGATGGCTCAGAAGGCAGTAATTTTGTAGGACAATTTGAAAAAATCACATAAATAATCTTGTTTTCTCAACAATTATATTTTATTTCTATTTAAAAAACAATATTGTGATAAATGACCACAATTTTAATTAACAGACTAGTAGCTTCTCATCCTTGGTAGGAAGTGATATCTCTCATTTGATAACTATGTTTGTTAGTCAAGATTCTCTAGAGAACAGAACCAATGGATGTGCATGTGTATGGCAGTGGCGGGTGGGGGGGGGCGGTAAATAGATATGTTATATACAATTGGCTTCTAATATTATGGAGGCATAGAAGTCCGAAGATCTGCATTTGGCATCCTGAAGACCAGGAAGAGCCAATGGTGCAGGTTCACTCTGAGTCTAGTCCAGTCTGAGTCCAGCCCTGAGAAGCAGGAGAGCCAGACAGACTTGAGACCCAAAACAGCTTATGTTTCAGTTCAAGACTAAAAGCAGGAAAAGACTGATGTCCCAGCTCAAGAAAGTCAGGCAAGAGGAATTCCCTCTTACTCATGAGAATGTGAATCTTTTTTGTTCTATTTAGACCTTCAACTGATGGCATCAGGCCCACCCACATTAAGGAGAGCAAACTGCTTAACTCAGTCTACTGATTCAACTGTTGATCTCATCTAAAAACATGCTTGCATATCTGTGAATAATGTTTAAGCAAATATCTGGTTACCCCATGACTCAGTCAAGTTGATACCTAAAATTTATCATCTTTAAATCTACCTCTTATAAACTTTGTACCTAACACATCTCCTTAAACCATACTTAATCTCCAAAGAAAGCCAATAACAAGATCATAATTCCACCTAGCATGATACAACTGTCCTGTGTATAACCAAAAATGTACTTACTCCTTCCCAAGAAGAGGAAGTAAAGGCCTTAAGTGATGTTTAGTCTTCTTTTATATATTTTAAGTACTATTATGTAAAGTTAATAATACTTAAAAACTATGATATAAAGTCACCAATATTACATAATATGGGAAGAAAAGAAAGATACTTGTTGTACACATACAAACATATTTATAACAAAATAAACAGGAAATTCTCATGACAATTATGCTCATTTCTGTACCTGGTTTTTATTAAGTAACTTCTTCCACTATCTATTCTATATTCTGTTTGCTTCAGCCAGCACCTCAGCTGGTTGTGATTCTTTACCTAACATGGTGACCCAAATTTCATTCCTAAATGATCTGGGCCATTAATAGTTCTGCCTAGATTGGGTTACTGTGATTTTTCATTGATCTTAATCATAGAGTATGGTAACGCTCTAAAATGCCCTGAGGGACCTCCTTTATTCCAGACATAGTCTACTTTGCCTCCACTATGGAGTTGTAGTCCAATTTCCCCTTAGTAGTCAGGATCAACCACCCAGACAGCAGAGTAATCCCTGTTTTATCTGTTGATTGAGAAAAGTGAGGAGTCAGGTGGCAGTCTTAACTTTTAGTTCAATGGAATCATTGTTCTGTCTTCTGATGGAAGCATTCCTCCCTTTGGAACTAAGACCTCTAAGCCAGCAGAACATAAAGTTGCAGGAACAGGAAGCAAAAATTTTGCTGGTGAGGGACACCTGGGTGGCTTAGTCGGCTAAGCAACCGACTTTGGCCCAGGTCATGATCTCACAGTTTGTGAGTTTGAGCCCCGCATTGGGCTCTGTGCTGACAGCTTGCTCAGAGCCTGGAGCCTGCTTCAGATTCTGTGTCTCCCCCTCTCTCTGCCCCTCCCCTGCTTGCACTCTGTCTCTGTCTCTCTCGGGAAATGAATAAACATTAAAAAAAATTTTTTTTAAATTTTGCTGGTGGGTCATTAGGGATAATAATAGTGCCAATTCCATTTCCATCCATTGATTCCTGGACCCATGAATCCTGACTATGGGACAAACAGCACCATATACTAACACTGATTCAGAGAATGTACAGCCTTCTAGAGAAGCTTGCCCATCCCTGCAAGGTATTGCCACCTAGCTATCACTATAACTGAGTCTTCAAAAGAGTATTCCATCATTCGCTGGAGTCACCTGCTTCAGGATGGTGGGGAACATTGCAAGATAGTGAATTCCATGAGCATGCGTCCATTGCTATACTTCATTTGTTGTGAAGTGAGTTCCTTAACTAGAAGCACTGCTTCTAGCAAAGCACACTGTTCTAGTGTAGAATACCATGATGGTGGATAAGGCATTCTGTAAGTCCACAGATGACAATTTGAATTTTGTTAGTAAAAACAAAACATTACTCTTTCCATGTAAGTGGTTCAGTATAACCAACCTGCCACCAAGTAGCTGTCTGGGGAATAATACCTTATTGGAGACTCAGTATTGATCTCTGCTGCTGCCACTGGGTATTTAACAGTGGCCATACCCAGGTAGGCCTTGGTGAGTGGGAGTCTGTGTTTCTGAGCCCATGTAAACCCTCAATTCCTCCAACGTGAACACTTTGTTTATGAGTCTATTGGGCAATGACAGAAGTGGCTACAGAAATAAGCTGACAGGTATACACAAAATAGGTTTTCCATCCACTTGATTATACTTTTTTCAGCATTATTGATATATAATTGACATATAAGATTGTGTAAGTTTAGGGTATACAATATGATGATTTAGTACTTTTATATATTGCAAAAAGATTACTACAATAACATCGCTTCACATAATTACCTGTGTGTGTGTGTGTGTGTGTGTGTATGTTAAGAACATATAAGATTTACTCTTTTAAATAATTTTAAGAATGTAATACAATATTGTTAACTATAGCTACCATGCTACACATTAGATCCCCAGAATGTACTCATCTTGTAACTGGAAATTTGTGTACTTTGACATATCCCCATCCTCCAGCACCTGGCATCAATCATTCTATTTTTATTTCTATGAGTTCAGGTTCTGTTTTTACATATTCCACATATAAGTGATATCATACAGCATTTGTCTTTTTCTAACGTATTTCATTTAGCAAAATGTGCTCAAGTTCCACTCATGTTGTCTCAAATGACAGGATATCTTCTTTCTCATAGTTGAATAACATTTCATAATATATATAATATGCATAATGTGTGTGTATATATATATATATATATATATATATATATATATATATATATCTCACCTCTTCTTTATCCATTCATCTACTGATAGACCCTCAGGTTGCTTCATGCCTGGGCATTATGAATAATGCTACAAAGAATCTGAAAGTGCAGATATCTCTTCAAGATTCAAGATCCTGATTTCATTTCCTTTGTGCATTACCCAGAAGTGGGATTACTAGATCATATAGTAGTTCATATAATAATAGTACCATAATAGTACCATAATCATTGTGGTTTTGCCTTTCCCCGATGATTATTAATATTTCTGTAATGATATATTGACTATATATGCATCTTTTCATGTACTTGTTGGCCATTTGCATGTCTTCTTTAAGAAAATATTCTCGTCCTCTTATTCATTTATTTTTTAATTTTTTAATGTTTATTTATTTATTTTGAAAGAGAGAGAGAGAGAGAGAGAGACAGAGAATGAGCAGGAGAAGGGCAGAGAGAGGGAGAGAGAGAATCCCACGCAGGTTCCACACTGTCAGCACAGAGCCTGATACAGGGCTCAATCTCACAAACTGTGAGATCATGACCTCAGCCTAAATCAAGAGTCTAAACCTTAACTGACTGAGCTGCCCAGGTACCCCCTCTTATTCATTTTTTAATTAGATTGTGGGTTTTTTTTCCATTTGATTCTTGAGTTCCATATATATTTTGGATATTAACCCATTATCAGATAAATGATTTGTGAATATTATTTCCCATTCTGTAGCCACCTCATTTTGTTGTTTCTTTTGCTGTGGAGAAGATTTTTCATTTGATGTAGTTCCTTTTGTTTACTTTTGGTTTTGTTACTAGTATTTTTGGTGTTACATCCAAAAAGTCACTGACAAGACCAATGTCAGGGACATTTTTCCTCTTTTCTTTTTTCCAAGACTTTTAAGGTTTCAAGTCTTATGTGTAAATCTTCATCTATTTTGAGTTGATTTTGAATAGGGATCCAATTTTATTCTTTTGTATCAGATTATCAGTTTCCCCAGCACCATTTACTGAAGAGACTATCCTTTCTCCATTGAGTATTTGTGCTCCCTTGTCAAATGTCAGTTGACTGTATATGCAAGGGTTTATTTATGAGCTCTTGATTCTGTTCCATTGGGCTGTGTGTCTATTTTCATGCCAGTACCATATGGTTTTCTTTAGTGTAGACTTGTAGTAATGTTTCGAATAAGGAAGTATGACATCGCCAGGTTTGCTACCATTCTCAGGATTGCTTTAGGTACTTGGGGTCTTTTGTGGTTCCATATGAATTTTAAGATTTTTTCTATTTCTGTAAAAAATGCCATTGGATTTTGATAAGGATTTCTGAACCTATACCTGGCTTTGGGTAGTATGAATGTATTAACAACATCAATTCTTCTTATTCATGAACATGGAATATTTGTGTCATTCAAATTCTTTCATCAATGTTTTAGTTTTCAGTGTATGTATCTTTCACCTTGTTGGTTAAATTTACTTCTAAGTATTTTACTGTTTTTCATGCAATTGTAAATGAATTACTTTATTTCTTTTCCAGAAATTTTATTGCTAGTATATGAAAACACAACTGATTTGTGTATGTTGATTTTGTATCCAACGTTACTGAATTTGTTAAATAGTTCTAACAAGGTTTTGTTTTTGTGGAGTCCTCAGGATTTTTTTTTATCTATGATACTATGTCTCCTACAAACAGAGACAATTTTACTTCTTCCTTTCTGATTTTTTTTTCTTACCTAATTGCTCTGGCTCAGACTTCCATTACTATGTTAAATAAGAGTGGTGAGAGTGGGCACCATTGTCTTGTTCCTGATCTTAGAAGAAAAGCTTTCAAACTTACCCTACTGAGTATATTTGCTGTGGACTTATTATATATGGCATTTAGGTATGTTCCTTCTATACTTAATTTATTGAGAGCTTTTACCATGAAGAATGTTGTACGTTGTCAAGTGCTTTTTCTGCATCTATTTAGATGATCATGAAATTTTTATCTTTCATAAAGGTAGGATGTCACATTTATTGAACCATCTTTGCGCTTCAGGGATAAGTCCCACTTGACCATGGTGTATGAACCTTTTAATGTTCTGTTGAATTGATTTAGCTAGTATTTTTATAAAGACATCTGCATATATGTTCATCAGGAATATTGACTTGTAAGATTTTTTGTACATTTTGTTTTGTTTTTGTACTGTTCTTATCTGGCTTTGATATTTGGGTAATCCTGGCCTAATAAAATGAATTTTATGGGAGTATGCTCTTCAATGTTTTGGAAGAGCTTGAGAAGGATTGGTATTAATTCTTTAAATGTTTAGTATAATTTAGCAATAAAACCATCTGGTCCTGGGCTTTTCTGTGTTGATTACTGATTCAATCTCTTTATTCATTATTGGTCTGTTCAGATTTTCTATTTCTTCATGATTCTGTCTTGGTAAGTTATATATTTCTAGGAATTATTCTTTCCTCTAGGTTATCCATTCTTTTTGCATATAATTATTCATAGTATCTTATTTCTTACCTCTTATTTCTGTGGTATCAGTGTAATGTCTCCTCTTTAATGTCTGATTTTGTTTCAGTCCTCTCTCTCTCTCTTTTTTGTCTAGCCAAAAGTTTATGCATTTGGTTGATCTTTTCTAAATGTCATCAAACTTTTATTTTGTATTTCTGATCATTTCTTTCTGCTATTATCTTTGTTATTTCCTTCCTTCTGCTGATTTTGGGCTCTGTTCTTCTTTTTCTAGTTTCTTGATGTGTAAAGTTAGGTTCTTTATGAGATCTCAAACATGAGATCTTTCATGTTTGTTAAAGTAGGCATCTATCACTATAAAATTCCCTCTTAGAACTGCTTTTGCTGCATCCCATAAGTTTTGTTATGTTGTGCTTCTGCTTTTGTTTGTCTCAAGATATTTTTTATTTCCTTTTTGTTTTTTATTCATTGGTTGTTCATGAGTGTGTTGTTTAATTTCCATGTACTTGTGAATTTTCCAGTTTCCCTGCTGTACTGATTTCTAGTTTCATATCATTATAGTCGGAAAAGATACTTATTATGATTTCAATTTTAAATTTGTTGACTTGTTTTGTGACCTTGCTAAAATCTTGCTTCATTTTGTTTAACATATGGTATATTCTGAGAATGTTCATTTTGTGCTTCAGAAGAATATGTATTCTGCTACTGTTCGACGGAATGTTCTGTTTGTATCTGTTAGGTATTTAGTCTAAAGAAGAGTTCAAGTCCAATGTTTGCGTATTGATTTCCTGTGTGGATAATCTATCCATTGTTGAATGTGGGGGATTGAAGTCCCCTAGTACGATTGTATTGTCTATTTCTCCCTTCAGATCTGTATTTGCTTAAAATATTAGGTGCTCCCAATTTGTGTGTGTGTGTGTGTGTGTGTGTGTGTGTGTGTGTTTAGTAGCTCAGTTTTATTTTCTTCAGTGACAAATATTTAAGTGCCCCTTAACCCCAGCAACAGGGAGAGAAAACAAGTAGACCAAGGGTGAGTACAGGCCAAAAATGAGACCCTGATAATAAACTAGTAGTCACTCCAAATACCAACTCCCTGTGTCTTGCCTAGTAGGGGACACAAAGTTAGGCCTCAGCCCCCTTGTTCTGGGCCTAGGTTTTGTGGAGTGGGGACCCAAAGTTCCAGTGCTTCATATCACCAGGAAAAGCTGGTCAAGAAAGGAGTTGATGAAACTTTAGAAGAAAACAGGATCTTCAGCAGTGCATCTTTGTTGCCTTCATTTTATCATGTACTTGAAAACATTCCAGTCTGATCTTAGCTTAGCTTCGACTAAGTTAACAGTGGCTCTCCTGGCCACGTGAGTCCAATTAATTTTAAATCTTCATCACACATGATCTCTCCACAGCATTAATACTATCGACCCCTCAATTCTTTTGAAAATATGCTTCTCCTTCAGTTTCCGTGACACCATGTTTTCTTCCTATGTCTCTACTCTCTCCTTTCTAAGTCTTGTATGAGATAATTCTCCTCCTCATTCCTCCGTCTCCTGACTCTCAACTCTTGGAGGTTCTCTCAACTTTTGCGGGGTCCTCTTCTAAACTGCATTTTCTTGTCTAGCTTCAACTACCCTCAGTATGGAGATGACTCACAGATTTGTGTTTCCACCCAGCTCTTTCTTCTATGTTCCACACCATATACCTGACTACATATTCCACTTGTATGTCTCAAAGCCCACCTCACCTTCTGCCTCCTCTAAGTCTTGGTCTTTATCCTCTGTTCCCAATCTCAAGAACATTGGCAGTTTATTTTCAGTTGTATAAATGAGAATTCTAAGACTCTGTTGCCACTTCCCCCTCCATCACATCCTTACATCTACAATCACCCTGATAATATTTTTTCATATACATATTTCTTAATTTCTTCCATTTCTTCTTTAACTCCCCTCTCTTCTCACCCCCCAAATCCAAGATAACATTACCTCTGGCATATGACTGCAATAATCTATTAACTCTTTCTTCCCTTGAGGTTATTTCTAGACACTCCAGTCTATTATTCCTACTGCAACTACAGTGACCTTTCAAACTGGAAGACTAATCATATATTCCCAATGTTTAAATACTTCAATAAGTTTCCTTTGTATTTAGCTTGAAAAGTAAAAATTTTAACATACTTATAAGACACTGCATAGTCATACCTTCTCCTATCTTTGAAGATTCATCTTTTTTTTTTTAAGTTTATTTATTTTGAGATAAAGAAAGAGAGTGGGGAGGGGCAGATAGAGAGGGAAAGAGAGAATCCCAAATAGGCTCCACACTGTCAGCACAAAGCCCAATGTGGGGCTCAATCTCATGAGCTGCGATCATGACCTAAGCCAAAACCAAGAGTTGGACACTTAACCGACTGAGTCGTCTAGGCACACCCGAAGATTCATCTTTAACTTATTTCCCTCCATCCTTTTGTCTCACCTTCCACCCCACTGCACTCTACTGAGCCCAAGCTTGTCTCATTTGCTTGAATGCTCCATACTTTTTCATATGACATGTCCTTGCAAAAAATCTCCACCCCCATATACCCTCATCAACAGACTGGCACAAGCCTCAGGAAGGTTTCACTAATTCCCTGACACTAGATACTCTTAAAGCAACATGTACTCTCATTTGGGTTACTTGTATCCATGTCTATTTTTCTCAATAAACTGCGATTCTATTAGAGTTAACTATGATGTCTCCTTTATTCACAGCTATGTCCCCAGATCCTGTCTGGCACTTCGATGAATAAATGACAAAGCTAGATGAATAATAATTTTTTGAGTGTTGATTTTGTGTAGGCACCACCGGGGTCATATAAAAATACGTTGGATATGGTCCTTACTCTCAAAGAATTTGCCTTTTGTCTTAGGAAATAAGCATAAATAGGAATGAAAACTAAATACTACACAATGTAATTCACATCTAATGCTATAACATGAGAAGTCATAAAACAATTTTAAAATATTTACAAAGCAATATTAAAAGATATTTATAGCTGGAGTGACCAAACGATAATTTTTGGATGAAATGAGTCTTGAGCTTGACACTGAAAGAGGAAGGAGTTAGAAAGCCAAAATGGAAAAGGTGGAAGTTTCTACAGAGAAGAATGGAATAAACAATACTCTAGAAGCAGGCGAGTCCTGGAGATCAAGATCAAATGGTGATGCCCTCCCAGTAGCCCTTTTCAGGAGGAAATGAAGAAAGACTGTAGTCCTAGAATGTGATAAAAGCCAGACTGTGGTAAGATAAGAATTTTAGCGACTAGAAATCCTGAAACAAAGCTTTAGTATTATATTTCTATAAAGTATGAGAAGCATCCTTGCTGCGTAACTGGAATGTGAGAAGAAAGGTATGAAAATCCAATGGGCTGGTTTTAAAAACAAATTTTAAACAAGTTGTAAAGTTGTAATCTTATTAGACAGTTACCCATATTTTAACGAAGTCTTTAGAAATAGCAGCACATAAAACAGGATGTGTTTATTATGTTACTAATAAGAGTTCCTCCATGCTTTAAACATCCTACTTTTCATGCTTAGATGCACACACAGAATCTTCTTTTAAATAAAACTAACCTAAAGATGGTTTGCCAACAATCCTTAGAAATTGATCCTTCATTTTGAAAGCTATGTTTTTCTTGAAACGTCACCTCTAAAAGAACAAAGTTGCCTATTTGGCAATACCAAGCACAAACATTACCTTATCTGTGAAATCTTCACTTTGCAATAGAAGAATTAAGAAACTCACAATCTCTTTTCTGGAATTTTCCTACATTTGAAATGCTAATGTAAATTTAAATTATACATTGATTTGTAGCATTTCTGTGGATGTGTACCAATAACATCAAACTGTGTAACTAGATCTCCAGATGACGATATCATCTAGACTGAAAATTATTCAATATTCAAAAATAGACTTTTGTTTAATGTGATTTCTTATCAAATTAACACATCACATAGTTTTAAGTGTCAAAGGTTTCCACAAGACTTGTTTTGAAAAAGATCAATTTCCCTGCCGCCCCCACCACCATCCTTGCTTCCTGCTACCAGAGATGTCCACTTAATTGCTTAATTTCAGATTTAGGCATTAGCTATGGACTTCCAGTTAGGGAAGATGAGAATATCCCTCTTTCAATATTCTCCCTCCACTTGGGTCCCACCATATTAGCAGTTTCCGTTGTCCATCCTCTTAATGTAGGCATATCAACATTTGCATAGATTCAATGTTTATTACAACTATGCAAAGCAATTCAGCCCTGGTCATGTGATAGATGGTGCCATTTTCTTTCTTGCACAGCCTACTGCTTTTCCTGTAGTTAATAATAGTCTTATTGAGAGCTTGCTTAATTTTTTTTAATTATCACTATTTTAAAGCAATCTGTCAATCATTTAATCCCTTGCTATGAAGCAAAACACATTTGATGTCCTATTTCATTTTTTTTTCAGTAACCACTCATACAGCCTTCTGATTCATTCTAGTCTAGATGTAGAGTACAACTGTCATTGTACAGTCTGTCTTCTTGGGGGATTCTCTTTACTTAGCTCTTCAGTTGAATCCAATATTCTCTGTACCCCTTTCTTGTCTCCCTCTTTCTTCATTCATTCACTTTCCTGGAATATATACTTTAGTAACTTTCTAAGAAAGTATGCTTGAGAGGTAAATATTTTTATTAATATCATGCTTTGACATAGTTTATCTTCTTCACATTATTTGGTATAGAGTCTTTGTACGGAACTTATTTTCCCTCAAAATTTTGAAAACATTTATTTACTATCTTTAAGATTTCATTGATGTTGTTGAGAAGGCTAATTCATTTTTATTTCTTCATCATCTTGTTTTTTTACAATTGTTGAATGTTCTTTTTTTCCCAGTGTTTTAAGGCCTCATGACAATTGTCATAGTGCAGATCCCATTTTCCTCATTGTTCTTGGTACTCAGCAGAATGTCTCAACCTGAATATATGTCCTTCAGTTCTGGGAAATATTTTTAAATTATGTCTCTAATGATTATCTCCCTTGTTTAATGTACTTCTCTCTTTGAACTGGCCCTTTAATTTTCTTACCTTTCCTTTCTTATATTCCTTTTTGAAGGGGGAGGGAGAAGATTTCCTGAGCTTTATCTTCCAAACCATTTATTAAAATTTCCACTATCACATTTTTAATTTCCAAGTCGTACTTTTTATTCTCTAAATATTAAACTTTAGTAGTGCTGTGTCCTTATTTCATAAAAGCAATATCTTCTCCTATCTCTCTATTTATGTTTTTTAATCTTTCTTTTCTTGCGAAGTCTCGATTTCCTCCAAAGGTTTTTTCTCCTCTTTATATAATTTTGTCTTAGACTCTAATAGTAGATTTCCCTCATTGTCTGGTGATTCATGGCTGCCTGCTCATAATGAAAAGCAAGCACTTGCCGGCTGATTTGAAGCTTTCTGCCCATGGTAGGGTTTCTTCATTGTTGGGCTCATTATAGTGTGGTTTGGCTGAGCAATTAGGATAGAGAACCCAAATGTTATTATCTTTAGGTCTTTTTTTCTTGGACTAGTTCAGTTTAATGGAGAAATTTCTTCCAATTTTCTATCTGGAAGGTAAGAGTCAGGCTGCCAGTATTCTGGGAGACAAGCAGTACAAAAATCTGAGAGGATGTTAACTTTCCATATATAATCTTTCATTGACTATCTGGATTTTCAATACAATATGCTTACTCTCAAACATATTTATTTTCCACAATCTCTCCATTAAACCTCTTCCAGAGAATAAGTTTTCAGTCTGCTGTCAGGGTGAGGAGGTACAATTGCCTAGCGTGTACAATGGTAGAATTGATAATGGAGACTATATACTTTATCTAGAAGCTTTCAACCAATTTCCTTTTTAGCACCAGCCTCATACACTGTTTTGGAAGTGACTCTCAGAGCCAATTTTTGTGGCTTTCATGGACTCTGTGGTAAAAGTAGTTTTGTTTGTTATAATTTGTTTACTGATTTGTGATATAACTTTCTGGCTTCTAAGTCACTTACCACTCATCTGTTTGCTTGCAAGCTTCTAAACATAAAGTTGGTCTATTTCTTTCTTTTTGCTTTTGTGAGTACATGTGTTTTTAAAACTCCCTTTACTATCATATTAGTAGGGTTTCAGGGGAATAGATGTAAATATGTGTGTCCAATCTACCATTTCTAGAATTCTTGATTGGCTATCTACTCATCTGTATTAATGGGATTATTAATGAACATTTTTCAGGGCTCTTGTAAGAACTGTATGAAATAGTATGTGTAGAAGTACCAAGAAATTGGCCTGGCATGTTATAATATGCACTCAAATACTTATTGTCCCTTCCTTTTGAAGCAGTAACCACAATCATCTCCCTCATTTTATTCTCCTCCTGGCTGCCCCATCCATTCTCATTCTACTTATAAAGACACTGAAAGTCAGAGGGACACATAAGGACATGCAAACCATTATTGTCATAGAGATTTAAGTATTTCCCTTTTTTGCCTTTTTATACATACATATCATTCTTTTTCACCCTGAACCCTCCTGTGTAACGATGTTATTATATTCCTTAGATTATCAATAGTTGCCCTAAACAACTCACAGAATTTTCACACTTTTCCACAAACCAAGTAGGAATATAACTATTTCTAGGATCATATCCTACAAGACAAGGCGTTCCATTCTTGCTCCCATATCATCAGTCTGCATACTGGGACCACATAGACTGGGTAAGTCTATTTGAGAAACCTCACAAAAGAGATCCTTAGACCTCACCTTCAGAGAATCCAATTCTGGTTCCTGCTGGAATTTAAAATTTCATTTTAAATGATTTCAGTTGATTCGAGGAGTTCAGTAACACCTAGGTTTAGAAACTATTCTAGTAGGGTACAAGTTATCTACTTAGAGTGGAAACATAAGGGTATTTTCTTAATGGATCAATGAAACGTCTTATGAAAAGCTTTTGAAAGTTTCTATTACAGCCTCTATTTAGATGGCTCCAAAAGATCATTTGAATGAATTTTCTTCTTGATCTTAAAACCCTGAACATGTTCTCTAACCCTGGATGACTGAGCAGAAGAGGGAGCTGAAGCCATAAAGAAGGCGCTCAGGCCCTTACGGCATTACCATATTCTATAGTAGCTTTGCCAGCAAAGATGAACATTGTGTGCTTTCAACACACTGATAAAGTAGCTAACAGCTTTGCTGCCGACACCTAGAAATTACATAAAGAGTGCTAACTGCTGGGGATGCTCCTTGGACAGAACATGTTGGTTCTGTCACAAAAAGTACCATCATCTAGAAATTGCATTTCAGCAAACTTTTGTAAATTTTATTATTGTAGAAATTACATGTAATAAGGTGTTCATGAGGAAACAAAGAAATCAATGAACTTTTCCTCTGCAAAAATTAAAGAATTTTACAGGAACAAGAAAGTATAGGTAAGGATGAATCATTATACTAATGCTTGTTTTTCCTTATGAATTCAAATTTCTTATAAATTCTTGTGAATTTAGCATAAGGTCCAGATGGTGTATTTACAGATGCTGAGCTCTAAATGAATGCTTCAAATGAAATCACTGAATTTTATTGCCAAAAAGAATTAAAAATTATGCTATCTACTACAAAATCCTCTCTTTATTGGCAAATAAACAGAGACTTAGAAAACCTAAATGTTTTATCTATAGTCATACATCTATTAGTTGACATCAGAACCTGGTCTCCTAATTACTGGAGGAATTTTATGTCCACCACACCATTTTTCTTAAATTGTGTTCTTAAAAAACACAGGTGTTACTAAGTGTTTGGTGGAGGGAAATGGGTATATAAGTTTAAGTAACTATCTTTTGAATTTCCACAAGGGGTAACTGTGAACAGGCTTTCCTAAGTGTTTGATCACATATACTTCTAGCCATAATGACTATTAAAATTTCACACGGGCTCATAGAACACTTTGGGAAATCACCTTTATTCTTCGCAGCTAAATTCTGTCAGCATTTCTGTGTAATTGTCCTCATGGGAGGCCATGGTACTAAATCAGGTTAACTTAGAACAAATTTTTTCTTGTTGCTGTTTGAACAGGAATATCCAAAACTTCACTGGTGAATAAACAAGATACTGCACTAGAGCTCAAAGATATAACACTCTCCCCTAAAGAGCTGTAGCAAGGCAGAAGTTTTGGGGAAGAATATTTTTTGTAGTTTCAGTTTCTAAACTGGGGTTTCTGTTGCAGTCTACTGGGGGCGCTATATTTGTGTATGAGATCAGGATCTATGTAGTTACATTACTGTAACCACTTTGGAAATTCTTGACCTTGATCTATACAGAATATATCTACACTTGCTTTAACTGTGTTATTATTACTTCCATTCCCCCTATTTTGATTTTTCCTTTAATGTGCCTTGAGCTCCTCAGATAAAAGGATTATCAGAAGTACAAAGTGTTGTATTATTACTAGAAGCATAAAACCTCTTCAGTTCATCAGTGAAGGTTTGGTCCATTGACTAAAATGGTCTACATTTTTTGAAGTATGCTACCAACATATTTCTGAAGACTTATAAAAATTTTGAAGGACATATATAGAAGTATGTTCTGTCTTTTGAATGCTCAAATGTCAGTTTCTAGGATTATACATTTGGTTTCTCTAAAGACACTTTGAATGTAACTTTACCCCTTTTCTTCCTGAGATAGAGAGGAATAATTATGTCTATCAGTCTTCTTTCTAACAGTAGTTTGACAGGTGGTAAAAGTTGCCTGTTTCGCAGATATTGACAATTTCAGTCGATGCTGCCATCAAATTAGATGGTCATTAAGAGAGCTTGGAGAGAAAAATCCGAAAGCATTTGTTTACTTTACTCCTTCTCAAGTGAATAAACATTTTCAAAAATAGAGTAGATGGCACATTTGAACTGAGGAAAACTATCTAAAGAGTGTTTCTGCAGGCTACACAACTGCAAAGAAAATCCAACCACTGGAATCATAGGGAATGTGCAGTAATCATTTTCTCAACCTATAAACTCTCACATATAGAACTTGACTCCACTCCTTTGTATTCACATTCCTTTCTCAGGTACCACTAAATTCCAATCCTCAAGGTAAGAAACTTTATACATAAGCCTTTCTTCCTTTTCGTTCATCACCATCAGTCCCCAAGCTCTGATTACTGCAATATTTCTCTTTACTTCTAGGCACTTTCATAGTTTACCATCTTACAATGGGGCTATTGTTATTCCCTTGGTTTTTCCTTCTGAAAGTTAAGCTAATTTTATCTTCCAACCCAGGTTGTAAAATTTTTAAGGGCAGTTACAGTCTTGTGCTTCTTTAGTGTATCCAATCACAGCCCAGAGAACTTCACTGGAACTCAAAACTAAGCATTGGTTTTGATTCATAAAGGACAGAGATAATGGGAAGTTCAAATGATGAACTAAGAGGAGATATTCTAACCCTTTGAATCCAATTACAGGAATTCCAGATTTCTTTTTCTGAGATGGGTTTAGAACACTGGTTTCTAGAATAACATGGACAAAAATGATGCAATGACACGGATGATAGGGCCCTTGGATGGGTTAACACAGGTTAAGGTGGCAGAAGAGTAAGAAATTTATAATACTTATGTTATATTTTTCTCTGTAGCTCAAGGTTCTTTTATCACCTTGAAAACTTACCTTAGATCCACATTTCATTAGGAAAAAAATCCTTTCATGTTAAAGAAAGAAGAGTAACAAGAAATTTTAGTTAAAATTTTGACCTGGTTATTTCCCCTAGGGGCTCGGGGAGCAGCTTCTCATAAACTCTCAGGAGCTCTCATGAGCAGGACAGTTTTACAGTGGTCAAGGTGGTCAGAAAACAGAAAAGAAGGTCTTGCTCCTGTGCGTCTGCCCAGTGCAGTAAATGGGGTCAAGCGACCCCACTTGAGAATGGGGCTGGAGAAGATAATCGAAGGAGACGTGTGCAAGCATAAAGATAACATTTCAAATAAAATTTAACATCATGCAATAACAAAATCCAGAGGCAGAAAACCCAGACGTTGTGCCTAGCTCTCTTACCAGTGTGATTTGTGAGCCTGTGTCATTTCACCACTCCCCATCTTTAGCTTCCTCACCCACGATGTAGATAATGGTAGTGATACCTACCTGAGAGCAATGTTATGAGGTAGGATGAAAGACAGATTTTCATGGTGTAATAAACTCTCTGTTGACAGATGAATATGTGGGCCGATTATTTTCTCATATACAGTGAAATAACCTGCTATACATACACTTAAATTGTATGCTCAAAAGTGTAGAAAGGAGAATGTTCCCACGTATGCCATGGCCATCCAGCCAAATGTCATCCAGAACTTTGGCTAGCAGAGGCTTGTACAGCAGGAACAACCATTCTATGTCCCAGAACCTCAGAACCAGCCAAGATATTTATCACCTTTATCTTTGTCACCCAACAACAACACCCATGGCTCCACCATGGTGTAAGCCTTTATGATCTTAGCATTTATTGAAAAAGAACTCGTAGGCCTTGACAAGTGAAATATCACCAATAAACAGAAGAATAGAAGGGTTAATCCAAGAGATGAATGAAAAAGCAAATCTATTCTCCAAAGATAATAGTATTAAGTAGAGTCCAAAAACTGGAACTGCATGTAGTATTTATGAATCACAGGTTATAAGCAGTATACTGATATGATACTACGGATAGAGAGAGAGAGAGGAAAAGCCTCAATACCTAGGATATTGATTAGACAAAGAAAGAAAAGATTTTATGCTCCCCATCCCTTACACCAAGACAACATGTGGTAAAGGAAATCATTTTAAAAGAAAGGCTCAAATGTCAAAGCTTTCTGCTTGCTATTTTATGCTACTAAAGGTGGAGACTCAAGATAGAAACTTTTTCAAACTTTATTTTTATTTCTGAAATTATTTAGGAAATACCTTGACAATCCTTTTTGGTTGTGAAAGACGAAGTTGCCATGATCTGAAAGCTTATTATTTTTTTCTGTATGCAAAAGGAACATGTTTTTTTTTTTTTCCTGGCAGCTCCAGAAAGAAGTTGAAGGAACCCCAGAAAAACGGAGTGGTAGGAGGCATGGTATCTGAAAACAGGGAGGAACAAACTCCGGAAACTGGAGGCTGTAAAATGGGGGATGGTGTGGTAAGTACTTGTTTGTTTGGCATGAACAACATCCCCTCTCTCTTCTATCTGTTAACCTCTCTGCCACAGCACATGATCCTAATGGTGTCCGTTAGAAAGATTCTTTCATTCTCTCTAGCCCTCCCCGCTATGCTGCTGCTGCTGCTCCTAGTATTATTACTACTGCCAGTAATATACACACACACCACACCAACACGAACCATAGTGGCAAACAAGTCGCCCAAACTGAAATTTGATGTACAAACAACATTACACTTAATTCCTGGTAACTAGTTGATACTCAAATGCCTCCAGATGCTTCCCCTGTTACCCTCCCCCCAATTTCTTAATGGCCACATATATTTTTAAAACAAGATTCCAATCTAAATTGCACACGGTATCTTACTGTCCTGCTGCAAGCAAGTAACCTGAATGAAGGGTGACGTATTTTCATCAATGAATATTCTGTTCCTCCCAACCTTTTTCTCTAACCATGTCATCACCTGCTGATGGCTCTTGGTGTATGTGCATGTTAAAGGGCGTCTCTCCATTTTTTTTTTTCATTTAACATTTGTCTTTTTCCAGGTTCTGTCCAAAAGTCTGGACAAAAGTCTAACTGAGTATGCTGATTTTTCTTTAGAGAAACAGCTCTAAAGACTTTTTGTGAGTCATCAGAAAGCTCCTTCTCCCAGATCCCTTATATTTTTATTTTTGATCTTGTCTAATTCAAGAAATTATCTTGACATTTTGTTAGAAAACATACTGTTGGGGCACCTGGGTAGCTCAGTCAGTTAAGCATCTGACTCTTGGTTTTGGCTCAGGCCATGATCTCATAGTTCATGGGTTTAAGCCCTGCGTCGCACTCTGCACTGACAGTGTGGAACTTGCTTGGGATTCTCTCTCTCTCTCTGTCTCTGTTCTCTCTCCCTTTCCCCGCCCCCCCACCCTCAAAAATAAATAAATATTTTTTAAAAAAAAGAAAAGGAAAGGAAAGACACTGTTTTCCTGGGATGCCAAAAAAATGAATTTCAGCTTTATTTGCCAATTGAAGAACCAGGAGAACATGCCTAAATTTCCTTTTACAGATCCCTGAGACTGGGGGACTCTTATCTCTGCATGAAGCTCTCAGTGAAATCTACAGCAGTTCCAAGCACAGAGGAGAGTGTGATAAGAGACTTGGGTCTTATATCTCCAGCATATGCATGTCAATCAAAATCAAAACAAAAGAAAAATTCCTAATAATTTTAACATTTGGTATAAAAAATCGCAAATGGAAAATGCTATGCCTACCTAACTTAGCCAATAATGGTGATTAGACTATGAACTGTAAATGGTTCCATTCATTAATTATTGTTCTCGAAGCCTCATAAAATAAAATTATTTTAATGGAAATCATATCTTCCCTGAATGTAACTTCTTTCTTCAGACACAATACTGTATTTTGTCACTTTCAATACCAGTTAAAAAGTATAATTTTCATAAAGAACATAATTCTTAATATGGAATAAGGCATAAAGTCTGTTAAAATGTTTATCACCTCATGAATTACAGATATATTCTTGCAATGGTCTCCTTGCCTCCATTCTTTCATAAACCTACTCTCTCCCTAATGAATCTTTTAAATACACCAGTTTCCACATTTTATGATATTGCAGAAAAATATCCAATAACTTGTCACTGCTTATAGAATCAAACTTAAATTTAACATTTGGGGACTTTAGTCCTTTTCATCTCACCTCTTCTCTCCAGTCTCACTTTTCCCAATTCCTACCCAAATGTGTGAATTCTCACTGGGACAGGACACTTTCCCACATGCACAGACAGGTATACCTAGAAAATAGTGACCTTTAAACTTCAAGGCTTCTTGCTTGTGCAGGCCCCTCAAAGGGCCTGACCTACCTTTGTTTTCATAATTTTATTTATTTGTTTTTCCTAAAGAGAGACCTTCACAAAAAAATTTGAACTTCTCTTGACGGTATGTTAAATACATTAACTCCATTGTCTAGTTTTCACAGAGTACCCCCAGATTTTCACGCCCTTTTCCTTCTGCTTTTTACTCTAAACATTTACATCTCTTCTTCAAGGTTCAAATCAACTCTTTTTTCCTTCACAAGACATCTCACAGCTACTAGGAACTTCGGGCACTATTGTTTTATATTTCTCATTTTTTTCTCACATTTGAAAATCATGTGTTATCATCTTGTTTATTTATTTATTTATCTTCTTACTTTTATTTTAGATACAGAGAGAGAGCGTGAATGAGCATGGGGGGGGGGGGGAGGGAGAGAGAATCTCAAGCAGACTCCACACTCATTGCGGAGCCCAACATGGGGCTTGATCCCACAACTCTGGGATCATGACCTGAGCTGAAATCAAGAGTTGGACACTCAACCGACTGAGCCATCCAGGCACCCCAATTATCATCTTGCTTTTATATGCTCTTGTAAGCCATCTGAAATACATTTGGAACATGGATAGTATATGTACATACATATCTACACACATAGGTTAATAAGTTTCACAACTCTGACTAGGAATTTTGCCTATGCTATGCACTTTGTTATTTTGTTCTATATTGCCTTTTTTGTTCTCTAGACAATATATATAGATATTGTATTCTAGCCAGGTAATAGATAAGCATTTTCAAAGCTAGTGCTAAATAATCCACATGATATTTGATATGCCATGAACATTCATTTATTCACAAGCCATTTAGTATGGGCCAGCTATGTTTTAGGTACTATACTAGGTATAGTTTAATAATGACTACGAATAATGAACAGATACAAATCAATGTATTAAGTGCTATCATGAGGGAATCACATTTTTATTTAAGGAGCACTGGACTGTGTCTCCTAGTCAGATAAGGATAGAAGGGAGCCATTCAATGGGATTACATAGGAAGTATCATGGAATCCATGTTTTCCACAATTTGGGGTTGTTTTGTTTTGTTTTCATTTTGAACCCCATCTAAGAGGTATTCCTTTTGTGAACTGATTAAGAAGTATCTCCCTTCCCTACTCTAAGGAGCACAGGGGCCCTGACCCTGAAGGAAAAAAAGAAATGGCTTATTGACAGAAGGCTGCTACAGAGAAAAGGCAGCCACAAACTTCTGCTCACAGAGAAGGAGAGTTGTTTTATCCCAATGTTAACAAATACAGTGGGGGAAAAGAGATAACTAGACTGATTGATTTTATACTTTTGTTTGCTTGTTTGGTTTGATTTTTGTTTTCGTGGAGACAGGCCATTTAAAATTTGCTAGCAGTATTTGGCTTCTGATGGTGAAGACATCAATTTAACTGTAGAGCAATTTTTTTTTTTTTGAGAATTCAGTAAGAGGGCCTTTTAAGTCTCACAAATGTAAGGCAAATATCCACCCATGGTTCTTGGTGAAAAGTGTGGTAGCACTACAATCAGAACACAGATACTGTAGATTTAAGTATTAAGTATTCTGTTTAGTAAAAATGTTTGGCAAGATCTACATCATTATTAACAGGAAGAATATACATTCCATTCAGAGGATATAACCAACTATCTAGTCATATCAGGGGTATGATACATCTAGATATTTCCAAGTTTTCTCCTTTAGGAACGACTGTCCCACTAGTATCTCTTGGCATTGTTCCCATTCTGAAATTTCATGTGAAGAAATACTTGGAGGAAAGACACACATCTCTGTGTAGTCTGAATCTACACTTCAATTCTGCAAAGACAATGTGCTGGGTCACAGATAAATAGGTTGAAGGGGGGAAAAAAGAAGTCTTCATTTAGGGCTGGAATAGTTCATTGGGAGCCTGCACTCAAAATCATGGAGACTTTTGGACATTCTTGTCAATGAGACTTAGGTTGGGCTGCTACTTGTAAAAACCTGCCAAGAAGTAGGCCCATATCCAGAGGTTGGTTTGGGGCCACTGATCCTTAGAAAACTTCTAGTGGGAGTCTAATTCCTGTCTTCACTGTACTTCTGTTGACTCTACACGCTCAGACCATTTTGATTAAACACTGGCTTGAACTATGCTTCAGATTTTAGAAACTTAACAATCGGTCTAAAATCACAGAGTAAATTTTTATAAGGACTGAAGAAGAATTGGGAAAGACAACAACAAAAGGATGATACTCTGAAGTGCTCTGAAATATGTAAATTTCAGAAAAAATTATGGCTGATAGAGACGACAAGTGACCCCCAAGACAGATGTGTAGGACATATAAGCATTTCTGAGGGATCCAATAAGAGGGGCTTGGACTTCCCCAATTTGCAGGATGAAATCCCCAGATCATAGTTTGACTATTAATGGCAGACTGACTTGTTTGGAGTCATAGGTTAGGATATACGATAGCATATCAATTTTCCAATAATTGACCTAGTCCTCTTCTTATTAATAAAAAGGATCATAAATAAAAAAGTAAGATGATTTCTGCTTATCTTATGTGGTGTTTAATTTTACATGTCAACTTAACTGGACCATGGCGCCTATATACTTAATCAAATGTTATTTTCAATGTTTCTGTGAGGCTGTTTTTGGATGAGATTAACATTGGAATCAGTGGACTTTGAGTAGAGCAGATTGCTCTCCATAATGCAGGTGGCCCCCACCCAATCAGGTGGCCTTAACAGAAGAAAGAATGACCTCCCCTAAGCAAGAAGGAATTCTGTCAGCAGACTGCTCTCTGGGTTTAAACTGAAATACTGGCTCTTCCCAGGGTCTCCAGCCTGTTGGTATACCCTGAAGATTTTAGATTTTCCAGCTTTTACATGAGTCATGAGTTAGTTCCTCAAAAAAAAAAAAAATCTCTATTTGTACACATCCTATTGTTTTTTTTTTTTTTTCTCTGAAGAATCCTGAATAATATTCCCTACTTTGAAATTGTGGTAGTTATTAAACTTGCTACTAAATACTGAAGTTTAATGCAAAATATACATATTTCATATAGTGTCTCAACATAATTAGTGCCTCGTATAGCCATGTTATTTTATTATTGTGCATATATAATATTATTCTTTGAAGTTGTCCATAGACTTTATCAGATTAAACAAAAATGTCCATGTCACAATAATCATTAATAACCTCTACTTTAAAGGCATCAGAAAACCTGAGGGGTCTAGACCCCAAAGAGAAAGAAGGAGCAGAAAAGTAAGCCTAACAACCTGAACCAACTTTTTTCATGCCTCATTTGCTAATTTTTAGACAGTTAAGAAAGAATATAAGAAACCAAGGATAGATAAATCGGCTGAAAAGCTGAGCATAGCTTCTATCATATGACACTAGAAAAAAAAAATATTTTTTCATTCAAAATAGGAAGAGCTCTCAGTTAGAGACACTGGCGGGCTACATCTTAGGAAGGAGATGACGATGAAGCAGAGGCAGACTCTCATGCTTATAAAGATTTTAACCCAATCCTCTGTCAGTTCAGACTTTGATTGAATTGTACTGATCTACCCTTGCTTTAGCTGTGCCACAGTATATATACCTTATATACTTCCTGGGGCAGAATGGTAGAAGGATGAATGGATGGATGGATGGGTGGATGGATGGATACAGAGATAATAGATAGATGATAGATAGATAGATAGATAGATAAGCTTTTTATACAAAACGTCTGTTATTCAGTTAAAAATGATCAAGTTTCCATACATTGGGCCAAGAGAAAAAAAAAAAAACAAAGTAGAAACCCATAGGTGACATGTAATTTGAGATTAATTATATAGAATTTAGGTAAACTATAATTAATATGTCCAAGAAGATAGATGATAAGGCGAAGTACTTCAGCATAGAAATTATAGAACTGACAAATACAGTATTGTGAAATAAGAACTCAGTATATGGGTTTAATAGCATATTATATGTGGAAGAAATGATCACTTAACTTCAAGATACATAAGTAGGAAATCTCAAGACTGATGCATAGGGACAAAAAAAGATTAAAGATACAGAACTGAAATTTTGAGATACATGAGAACTGATGAAAGCAATGGAAGTACAGATAAAATTAAATCTAGGGACACAATAATAAAACTTTTAAAAAGCAAAGACAAAGAAAAATATTTAAAATAGCAAAGAAAAAAACACGTCCTTCAAGAGAGTAATGATAAAAGTGACAGCTAACTTCCCAACAAGAATGATGGAAGTGAGGAAATAATAGAATACCTTGAAAGTGTTGAAAGAAAATAACAGCCAGGGTAAAATTCTTTACCTAATGAAAATATCCTTCAAAAGGTAAGAGAAAACAAGTATCTTCAGACAATAAGAGAAAAACACTGATATATTTTTCCTTGGCAGCCCCATAGTTGTTCTTCAAGCAGAAGAACATGCCCTAGACAGAACAAAGAAAGGAAGAGGGTAATAAAGAAAAATGGAAATGGTAACTATGCTGTATATATAAAAGAACTTGGACTGTACAAAACAACAATAATGCTCTGTTTGATTTAACTGTATTCAGAACTAAAATGCATTGAAATAATAATATAATAAAAGGGAACAGATAAGTGAAGTTAATGTATATGAAGATTGTAGCATCATCTGAGAAGCACTGTAAGTGTATTTATATTGGATTCTAATAAATTAAAGAAAATGTTATAATCTCTATGGTTATGGTATAGGGATAAAACATTTTTGAAGACACTGAGGAGGGCACCTGTTGGGATGAGTACTGGGTGTCGTATGGAAACCAACTTGACAATAAGTTATATTTAATATATTAAAACAAACAAACAAATAAATAAATAAATAAATAAATAAAATTTCCTTGTAGCGGGGAAAAACATTTTTGAAGAACAAAATATCTAGCTAATTTTTAAAGCTAAGTAAAGAGAGAAAAATGAATATAGAACAGGTGAGAAAAACAGAAAACAAATAGATCATACATAGATATAAGCTTAACTCTATCAATGACTACTTTACATATAAACAAGCTACAATTGCAAGAAAAAGGTCATGCAGAATTAAAAACAAAGAGAACAAAACTATATCCTCTTCACAAAAACATAACTCAGCAAGCTTAAAAGTAAAACTGATACAACATAAAACTACAAAAGTAATCTAATAACACTCTATTAATATTTGTCAAATTTAGGTTATAAAGCAAAAGTATTATTAAAGGACAGATATTTCATGATGATATACATGTACATACACAATGAAGAATAAATATAAAAATTTGTACACATAAAATGACATAGATATAGGAAATCTTTTCCAATAAAATTTCCCAATAAAAAAGGAGAAAAAGAAAAATCCAAATAATATTGGGAAATTTTAGCACACTTCACTTGAACACTGATCATATTAATGAAAAAAATTTTTGAATGTGAAGAAATAGATATGTTCATGGTTTGAAAAACTGAACATTTAAAACAAAAAGTAAATTTTCTCAAATTGACCAATGGATTCATTACAATTCCAATAAAAATTCTGGCAGATTTTTTTAAAGTGTATATGTGTATGTTAGTGGTGGAAGAGGGGTTGTGTCAACACACTGATTTTAAAATTTATATAGGGGCTCAAAAGAGCAAAGGTGAGCTTAAAAAAGACCAAAATTGGAGGCATGTTTGAAGAAGATAAACATACATACCAAATACCAAAATGTATTCTAAAACAGTAGTAATTAACAAAATGTGGTAAGAACAGACAAATGGTCTGATGGAACAGAAGAAAATCCAAAGATTTGCTGCCTGAAACTGTCACTTGATTTTTTAAAATGTCACAATGTAGTGTAGTTGAGATAGAATAATCTTTTCAATAAACAATAGTGGATCAATTAGATCTGCACATGGAAACAAACGACTTAACCCATACTTCCTACTGTACAAAAAAAAAATCAATCCCATATGGATTGTGAAGCTAAAAGTTAGAAAGAAAACAAACAAAAAAAATTTTTTTTTGGAAATTTCTTCATGACCTTGAGATAGGGAAGGACATTAAAGCACTAAGTATGAGGAACAACAATGACAACAAAAAGGTTTAAATTTAACGGTATTTAAATTAAGACCTGTTCTTTCAACAAAAGATGCCATAAAGAAATAAAAAATATCCACGAAGCATAAATATTTATATCTTTAACAAAGTATTCATGTATATCCATCCCCTCCTCCCAGTCCTTTAAATCAACATGAGAAATGTAGACATCTCAATTGACTATTGGGAAAAAGTCTTGAACTTCACAAAAAAGGATATTTATACTGACAAGAAAAATGTGAGAGGGTACTAAATAACATACTTAAAAGTTCATACGCATACACACAAATTTGGAACAGTCTCAACAACAGTAATCATAAAGGATAAGCAAATTAAAATTGCAGTGAGATATACAAATACCCACCAAATAGCTAAAATTAAAAAGACAGATAATATGAGGTATTGACAGTAATATGGAGCAACTGAACTGTCAGATAATTGCTACTGGGAGCATAAATGGGTATTTCTCTCCTGCGTATAGACATAACAGAAATATATCACCAATAAGCATGTACAAGAATACTCATATATTAATAATCATAATAACAAATGTATAATGGCTAAATAAGCTATACAGCAATGAGAGTGTACAAACATTCACAAACATGGGTTAAGCTTACAATTACAAAGTTGAGTTAAAGAAGCCAGACACAGAAGAATGCATACAGTATGATTCCATTGATATAAAGTTCTAAGAAAGCCAGAGTTAATATATGGTATTTGAAGTCAGAATACAGGTTATATTTGGGGATGGGGCGAGTAGCTATGTATTAGTGGTAGAGAAGGAGCATGGTCAGGGTAGTGGTAACCTGGGTATGTTCATTTTGTAACAACTCCTACAGCTGTACGTGTTTCATCTACTTATGTATAAGCCTGTTATACCTGAAAGCTCACACACATACACACAAAATTTGAACAGCCTACACACAGTAAATAGTCAAGAAATGTTATCATTACTGGAGGTGAGCATTTGAGGCACTAATTCCCTACTCTCAAGCCTGTGAAAATCAACAGTGATGGCCTGAGCCACGGTGAGCGCAGAAAGACACAAGAGGCAATACGCAAGTTCCCAACAGAAAAAGATGGCAAATGAGTAACAGACTAGAAATAGAGTGTGTCTGGAGTCATGGAGACTGTTTCATTCCTCAACTCCATGTTTGTTGAGCTGCAACACCCTTAATTCCATCTCAGTGGAGCGGAATATGTTGCTATGTTCTGACAGAGCATTCTGGAAACTTAGACATTTTGCCACATTGCCCTTTTCAGTTCCCTCCTTTATCATGGAGGAGAAAAAACAAAACAAACAAAAATACACCTTTTATGTATTTTCTGAGATTTGGGGGTACTTTTGAATATCAAAACTGTGTACAATTTTCGTGTGGGGATATCTATAGCTGGAAGGTCAACAGTACTTAAAGATATCAAAATAATGTGTGTCTTGAAAAAGATGGAGGTAATCCCCACCTTGCCCTTGCTCCACGGTTTTCCATGGCTCCACAAGAAGGGATATACAGGTGAATGGAGCAGATAGAGGATATAGGATAGTCTGGTTAGCTTGGGGTTTAGAAGCCTGTAATGTAATGACAGAGGGAGTCAGGGTGAAACCAACACTTCAGCAGCCTTTGATGCTCATTGATGATCATTCATTCTGCATCCATTTAAGGGATACCACTCCATGACTACATATGGCCAGGTAGGCAAGGAGACCTCCTCTTCCCCTATCCCTCCTTCCTTTCTCCAACATTTAAGGAAGAAGCTCTTAGAAAAAAAAAAAAAAGCTCTTGCTTTGTCCCCAAGTTCAAATTGTTTTTCCAACTGATGAGAATCCTATCAGGGATGATGCTTCAGCAACTGTCTAATATTTTGCTCTCTATTAAGAAAAAATTATATTGAGGGGCACCTGGGTGGCTCAGTCAGTTAAGTGTCCGACTTTCGCTCAGGTCATGATCTCATGGTTTGTGGATTCGGGCCCTGTGTCAGGCTCTGTGTTGACCATTTGGATCCTGGAGCCTGCTCCGGATTCTATGTCTCCCTCTTTCTCTGACCTTCCCCTGCTTGTCTCTGTCTTTCTCAAAAATAAATAAACATTAAAAAAAATTTTAAAGAAAAAATTATATTGATAAATCTGAGGTCTACTATACTTTCTCTCCATTTAGAGGTTGCTGTGTGATATGTGTCTGCTACGTTTAGGACCATATTACATTTATTCAGTAGCTATATCTTATAGTCTTCTGAATTCAGGCATCATTGGGCATTTAACTCTGGACATGAAAAACGATCTTGAATCAGCTATTGATGAATTCTTTCAACGCGGTCACTCTTTCTCTCATTTTTTTTCACTTTGTCTCTTTTTTAATGTTAATTTTTCTAAGAAGAAAAATCTTTCCAAGCTGTATCTCTACATTACAGAGGACACATATGCCATCTGGATATTGTCCCTCTACTCCCCCTCTCTCCTTAATCTGCTACTTCCCAAATTCTGTTTTCCTCTCCTTATATTGATTTTGCATTACAAAAACCTAGCAAACCATCTGGCAAGAGCATAATCTTCTTTGGAAAGAGGGCAACAAACTAAGAGTGCAAAGGCCAGAACTCTCTTTAGCATATAAAGAAAGAAGACATTTTTGGAACTCTAATACATTAATAATTTTTGTTCAGTGACTCTTTCCTTCTCTTAAGGATTTCTGGTCCCTGAAAAGAGATGAACAATATTTAAATATGCTACCACACTCGATATTTAGGAATTATTCTCTTGAAAAACTTCCCTTTATCTTAAGGGAGGATAAAGCAATCTTTGCTTCTCCTAGAAGAGAAGGTCTAGCATTTTCCCATAAACACTAAATTCCTAAAAAAAGAAAAACAAAATTCTCCCTGTTTTCTGTTAATGTTGGTTAGTTGAGCAGTGGTTGTTGGGGGTAGGAGTTTGTAGTAGTTTGAAGCTGACCTCTCTTAAGCCCTCAGAGCAATAGTTTGCCTAATTCATGGTAATTCCTTGAACTTAGAATTAGACTAGTTGAAGTCTTTTTTCTGTTTAGTGTGTTGGCTGTGATTATAGGACAAGAAAAACTTCATTTAAAGCCCTGTTAGAAGGGATGAATGAGTGGTTCTAGTGGGAAGACATGTAGTGGGAAGAGGTCAGGGCTATCGCTAAACATTTTATAATGCGCAAGACAGACCACATAGAGTTTTTCAGCCCAAATATCATTATTTGAGATTGAAAAACTCTGGGTTAGAACATACCTCTATATTTACCATCTACAGTGAAATTCAAAGTTAACAACAGATACTTCATGAGAATCTGGTAGTCCTATAAATTCCCTATCTATTGGCCAAGATGATTATTCCTAAGACACAATTAGCATTTTTATATGGCTCTATAAGGGTGGCATGTTTATTACTCCAAAATTTCCAGTAGCGGATTCCATTGACTTCCTCCAGATGTAATCACTGACTTCCAACGTAATCATTTATATCTCCAAACGCAGCCCATTTTAGTTCAATAAAAATGAATTGCTAAAATTCCACTCATCTCTCTTCAATGAGATTGACTTCCCCAATTTTGACAAGTCACCAGATTTTGATGATAATCTCAGCAATCAGACGGAAAATCTGAAAGGAGAATAATCCAATAACTGGATCCCATTCACACTCTTCAGAGGTGCCATCAAACCAGCTTAGTTTATTGTTTCACTAGAAACAAGTAACTGCAAAACTATGTAACTACCAGGCCAGGTGGTAAAGCAACCTAGAGGTCAAACAAGCAAATTGACATAACACTTTAAAATATGCTATTTTGTCAGGGTGAATGACAGTTCTGTTATGTGCATAAAATCACAGATTTATCTGAATGCTAAGTTACTTGTCAAGGAGTCATTTTACCATTCTTTTTTTTTCTCTGCCTTGTGTCATGCAAGATTCCTTGAAGCAACTAAAAAAACAGCCATAATCCATTTGATTTTCTGCCTTCCCATGAGAAAAATTTTGACAGATGATAAATAGCAACTGCTGACAATCATCAATGCGAAGCTATCATGCTTTTACATTAAATACAAAAACAGAGTTGTAAAGTCACAAGGGATAGGACTTTTGACACATAAGAGACAAATATATAATCCTCAGAACTAAATCACTGTTGGGATCTAAGCAAGTGCAACAAAGGACAGCTGCTTTTAGAATCTCACAAAGTCAAACTAAAGCTAACTTTGATATCTGGAACGTAACGCATGTTCCAACCCATGTGCCATGCTCTTATCCAGAAGCTTGAGTTAAACTTGCAAACATCACCAAATGTGTTGCAGAAAGGAAACAGCCATTTTATCATACTGTCTCTTTTAATTAAGGCCAAAAAGTAGACTAGAAAACAAATAAAAATACCATAAAACCTAGTTAATTAGAATAGAAGGGCAATTCTGAGCAAAAGGGGTTTGAATATCAGATGTCTGTATCTCATTAAACCTATACGACAGCTCTGCATGTATGAACCTTCAAAGAAAAGCAATAAATTGTCCAGATTACTTGTCAATATGAGGAAGTCATCTGCAAAGGTTACATCCTTTATAGTCTAAGCTGCTCCCTCTTCTGCTGTTGACAAGTAATCAGAGTAGTTCACGGATCATTCTTTCACTTATGGCTTACTTGTGGCTATTTAGTGACATTCACTTCAAGTTATCTAACCAATTTAGCAACCTAAAGTACCCCTGGGACCCAATTTCCACCTCAAATTATATATATTTTTTTATTTTGGATTAAATGACTAATTTTAATGGGGAAATCTTATCTAATAGGCTAGGGAATAGCACTTATTTCAAATTTCATGCTATTCTAAATGATCCTGGTAACAAATTAAAAAGGTTTTATAGCACACTGTTTATTTACCTAATTAGTAATACACTGGCCTTTTGGCTTTTATCTAAGCTTGTTTTTCTCTATTTGGCCTAATTTCCCATGGGAGAATAAAGGTGAGATAGAGAGGGTTAGAGAGATCATTCTTTATTCTCCAATCTCCTTCCTTTCTTCCTCCTTCTACTTACACACACACACACACACACACACACACACACACACACACAGATTTGTAGCTCTATATAGGTTACAATGCTTAGCAGAGTCTCCAACACTGAAAAAGTGTGAGTGGAGCCACATTTTCAAAAAACACTTCCATGTTTTTTTTTTAACATTTTCTATATCTATGAGATTTTTCTACATTCATTCTACATATCAATATTTCTAATTGTGTATTTTGGTAAACTAATCATAGCCTCCAAAATCAACCATTTATAAAGGGATAGGTTACACCTATTAAGAGCACACTTAAATGAAAGGAGTACCTATATGAAAGTTGGCAGAAGTGATAATGGTGATGAGAACAGAGAGCCCATTATGCATTTTACATATACGGTTGTATTTCATTTTTATAATAAAACTATTGGGGAGAAAATACTACTAAAATTTACAGACTTTAAGTAAGTTATTCAATTTTACATATTTAGAAATTATCAAAGCTAAACTTGAATTTTTTAAAATATTTTTTTAGTGTTTATATATTTTTGAGAGAGAGAGAAAGAGTGTGTGAGCAGGAGAGGGGCAAAGAGAGAG
Organism: Panthera onca; assembly: GCF_046562875.1. Lineage (NCBI taxonomy): Eukaryota > Metazoa > Chordata > Mammalia > Carnivora > Felidae > Panthera > Panthera onca. The sequence continues at coordinate 152,437,704 of NC_138346.1, forward strand.
AGAGGGAGACACAGAATCTGAAGCAGGCTCCTCTGAGCTGTCAGCACAGAGCCTGATGCAGGGCTTGAACTCACAAATTGTGAGATCATGACCTGAGCCGAAGTCAGACACTTAACCCACTGAGCCACCTGGGTGCCCCTTGAATTCTTTTTTTCTTTCTTTCTTTTCTTTTTTTTTTTTTTTTTCTTTTGCCTAACTTTTGGTCATTGATTCCATTCAGTGCCTCTCATAGAAATGCTTAAGTTTAATTACTTTTATGTCTTTCTTTTTCTTTTTTTTTTTTAATGTTTATTTGTGTGTGTGTGAGAGAGAGAAAGCACACACAAGCGGCAGGGGCAGAGAGAGAGGGACAGAGGATCAAAAGCAAGCCTGCGCTGGCAGCAGAGAGCCTGACAAAGGGCTTGAGCTCACTCACCTCAAGATCATAACCTGAACCAAAGTCAGATGCTTAACCAACTGAGCCACCCAGGTGCCCCTATTTTTCTTATTTGTAAAAAAAGTTTTACAGTACCTTTCTTCAAAAGAATATAAACTTTCAAAGTTATATAATGTTATGTAACACTAATGAAGAATGATGGCTTCAGTAGTACTGAAGTTTTAAATTCTTTCTTTTTCTTTATCTTTTTACTAAATAATAATTATTGATTATTACATTTACAAGCTTAGTCTTTGATGAAGATATACATGATAAATAATTTTTTTTTGTTTTTTCACACTAGCTAATTATAAGTTTGAGAAATTATTCTCTCAAACTTTGGAATCTGAGATGGTGAAAACAATTAAGTAAAATTTCAGTATGTTTTATCAATAAGTGGGATAAAAACATTGAGAAGTATGAACCTCTATGGTTATTTCACGTGAATGGAAATGCCTGGGATTAATACTACCTTGAAGTAGACGATAAGATCCTAAGGAAGTTAAAGACATTGAAAGTCTAGATAATACACATTTACAAAGGAAGTACTTATTTGTATTCAAATGTAAATAGAAAAACATACAATGGCTTTCATATTAAACTATTAACTTTTAAGTAAAATGAAACATGTGGTTTGTATAATGTCAGCAGAAGTAATATCCAATATTGATTATAGTTTTTTTTCTCATTAAAGTTGAATAGATGCTGTTACTAATAAAGTTGCGTACTTTTTGGCCAAAAATACTCAGAAATAGAGTAGATGAATGAATCCCTCCTAGAATACATTTTTGGATCATTTACTTACCAAGTGCATCATGTAGTAGAGGAGCAGTGTTTTCTTCTTGCTGCAGATCAAACAGAAGACCCTTAAGTGAAAGATACCAGTATTGTCAAGAGTTAGTTTTTTATCCTCATCTGACCTTCATTGAATGTACTTGAGAAGGGCTATCAGAGTGAAGACTTTGTTTTCAAAGTACCGTCTGTCATAACACCTCTTTGCCAGCCTGATCTTTATAAACTAACTTATATAAAGGCAGGAATACTATGATACCTGGATGACTGTCTCAGAGACAGAAGCATGAATAACTCTAGACCATGTCAGCCTCCAGGGATATAAAGTATCTTAGCCTATTTAGGCTGCTATCATGAAAATACCTTAGACTGGGTGGCTTAAACAACAAACAGTTCTAGAGGCTGGGCAGTCTACAACCAAGACAGCAGCCGATTCGGTGTCTGCTGAATGCTTGCATCCTGGTTGTTAGACAGTTGTCTTTTTGCTGTACCCTCACAAGGCAGAAAAGTAAAGGAGCTCTCTAGGGCCTCTTTTATAAGAGCACTAGCCTCACTCATGAAGGTTCCACCCTCCCAAAAACCCCACCTCCAAATACCATCACAAAATATGAATTGGGGGAGACAAGTACTCAATCTGCAGCATATGGTAAGGTACTTAACTTCTCCTTTCACAATCTCACTCTTAAGAGGGAACATCTAATAAGAAATCTAAAATCAGAAAATAAAACTTGTGTAATTGGGCCATATCAAGTAAGTTTTCTTATCACCTCTTACCCTAACTCAGAATTAGGACAAAGGCTCTTTCCTCCTTTTGCATTTCAGTGGGGGTGGGCTTCATTTCCTCATAGGGAAAACATCTTAATATCCCATGGTTATATTAAGGGCTTTTGCCATTTTAATTTTATTTGTCTAACAGAATGATATCTAAAATTATAGGAGACAGATCAAATTATGGCAATTTATCACCCAGTTATAGAAAATTTAAAAGACAATAATCCTATCTAGCCAAACTACAATGCAAGATAAATGATGTCCCAGTACTAGAATATTTCACTAGATTTTATGTTCTTGCAACGTAGGAAAAGTGAACTTGAGATAATCAATGGTCCCTTAGTAGAGATCACAACACCTGTTATATCCTATTCTTTCTTTAAGCATATTCCCTGGTGGCTATGAGAGGGGGGAAATGGGACCAGTTAATTTGACTAGTTCTGTGTACTCTTAAGCATAAGGTCAAAGGTTGAGTCCTAAACAGACTGGTTAACTTCAAACGAAGAAGACATCTGTTCTTCAGTCACATATTATGCCTCCAATAATCCTGGCCAGCTGTCTCAGAAACATTTCAATCACAATAGGGATCAGTTGAGACTGTATAGATAGTTTATTGGTTCAGAGCAAACTTATCACCACTGTAGGTAAAAGAGATCAAGTCAACACTCTACTTACCGATGATCTGTTAGCAATATTAATGCAGAAAAATCCTCACTGATTTTAAAACATTAAAATTGGTTTTGTTTACACAACGTCCCCCAAACGCATCTATTCAATGAATGAAAATCAGCTACAATATTTAACACTGTGTGTGGGACAAACAGTATTCCGGTGTTTTGTATTTTCCAGCTGTCATAACGACAAAGCCTCCCTCTTTTGTCTTACGGCATTTGTTTTCAGTTGCATTCAACATTTGGATCGAATTGGCATTTGAAAAACCTAGGAAATGTTTATTTATTCCTTTGCCAAGGAAAAAGGCAGGTCATTCACTTGGTGACAGATGGACTACAAAAGAATCAGAGTTCAGTGACTCACCCAGAGAGACGGTCTATCGGCAAAAGCATGACCTGGGTCTCTAAAACACAAAATTTTTATTGTGCCCCAAACTCATTGTAAACCATTCGTTATTTAAGCACATTTCGAACTTGGGATATTAAATTATCCCTGAAGTCTCATTGTTTTAAGAGAGATTCTGAAGAGATTCTGACAACTAATCACAGTCAGAAGAGAAAGACATTATAAACCTAGAGTTATTGCTAATACATCTAGTCCTTGTTGTCTCCCATAGTGTTATCTGTGGTTGTCTTTTCAAAAGTATTGAACAAATGATACCAAACAAATCACAAAGGGTTTCAAATTTGTTTTGCATTCTCATCAGACAGTCGTAAGCTAAGTAAACCAAAGCTGAGTTCAAATCTTATTCTCTTCCTCTAAGGGGACCAAAAAGACAGGCAAAACTCCTAACTTCATTCTAAAGTTAATTCATTAACTTCATTCTAAAGTTAGAAACTGTGTGTGTGTGTGTGTGTGTGTGTGTGTGTGTGTGTGTGTGTGTATGAGAGAGAGAGAGAAACAGAGAGAGACAGAGAGAGCGATAGAGAGAAAGAGAAAAAGTAAGTACTATAGCCCTGTGCTGCAGAAAATTCTAAGAATTTGTGTTGAATCTCCTAGAAACAAGGGAAAATTTAATCTAGATTATGGAGGCTACCTAGTAAATCGATTAGCAATTAAAAAAAAAAAACTACATTATTTTCAACTCACACACCCAGTATCAGGAACATATCTAAACGTTAGTATTTTTGGATCTGATTTCTGGTTCTCTTTAAATATAAAGTCAACCCCCTTGATCATTTTGTTGAGTGTGATAGGATTCTTCTTATCTGCTACCAATATATTTTTAAGCACCAGAAATTTATTAGACTGTTTTACAATTTTTGTCCATAGATCATTTAACTCATATTTGGGTAGTTTGTTAAATGCAACCATTTTCAAATAAATCTGGCTAAGTGCTTATATGGCCTTAACTGCACCAGGTAATTCTAATGGCTGTTAGCACTACCTGCTTTTTATGGCTTTCTGGGCAAAAAGACAAAGAAGGGCATTCAAATTTCAAATGGCAAAGCATTTAAAAAAAAAAGCATTTCCTCATGTTCATGAAATACCATCTTTTGACATAAATGTTTCGGTCAGGCTGTGGAACAGGTTAAGAGGGTGTCTGGAGAAAGGAGAAATATAATGTAAGCTCAATATTTAGTTACTTTTTGCAGTAATATGACTCTGAATTTCCTCATAAATACCAGATCTTTGAGGAGGGCAACTAAAATGTCAGCCTCAACAAAAAGAACAATTATTAATATAGAAATTACCAACAATGTATATTTTAGAATAAAAATTTAAGCCTCATAATTTAAAGATGTTCATGTATTTATTAATTTAGTAAACAAACATTTATTTGGCATTGAGGTTTAAAAAGATTAGTCCTATACCAGAAGGGCAATGGATGAGAGAAAAGGCTGCCTCTGTCCCCTTGTGTTAAGAGAAACCTGAGATTAATCCTCATTCTAAAGCCAAATATTCTCCCTTATGCATGGAATTCATTCTACTCTTTCACTAACTCAATGAGGACTGACCCCATCCCTTTCCACATATACACCCTTCAGTCTACATACTACTTTTGATGGAAGTTTTTACCCTTCTGATTTGCCCTTGGGGTTTCTTTTAATCGAAATATTGTAAGACATGGGAGCCATGTGATGAAATTTACTCCTGCTTCCATATATCCCCTATCAACAATCTTGTAATGAAGAGTGGCATGGCTCTCCAATTCATTTTAGACCAGATTATGTTTCCCGTGAGGGCAAGCACTACTGCACCTCCTTCATCATTGTGTTCCAGAGCCTGGAATACTGTAGGTGCTAAATGAATATTTGTTAAAGAAATAAATGAATGAACTCTTAAAACTAATGAAGTGACAGGACACACTTATGCCAAGATCAAATAGTTTATCTGATTTTGTAGGGATTGTTATCCTGCTCATCCTCTTCCAATCTTGCCTTTCTCTTTTCCCAAAGCACTTGTTCAAGGCTGTTTAGAACCCTTCTCATGATTTGACTTATGTAACTGTTATTTATGAGTCTATTTTCCTGATTAGGCTGTGATTCCTTGAGGGCAATGAACACAGCTTCCTTCCTCTATTTATACAGCTGGTACCTAGGAGAATGCCTCTCGTGGGGTAATGCTCAATAAATATTAGAAGGAATTGTTCTGACTGGTGTATACATGTATATTACAGTTGACTGAATTGAGGTCCTTGTTTATAAGGAACACAAGAATACCTAGGTATAATGCTAGGCATTTTCCACATATTATTTCATTAAACATGAAAACAACTCTTTTAAGTAGGTCTCATTAAACTTGGTGCAGCTTTGGAAACTCAGATTCAGAGAGGTAAAGCAATTTGACTCAAGTTGAGTTAGCAGTGGCAGAATGCGAATTCAAATACATCTTTCCATCTCCAATGTCAATGCCCCTTCTACTATATTATACTTTCTCTGCATTTTCCTTCCAGATGCTTAGGACAGAACTAAACTAAAATTTTATTCATTTATTTATTTATTTATTTATTTATTTATTTATTTATTTATTTATTTTCAACGTTTTTAAATTTATTTTTGGGACAGAGAGAGACAGAGCATGAACGGGGGAGGGGCAGAGAGAGAGGGAGACACAGAATCGGAAACAGGCTCCAGGCTCCGAGCCATCAGCCCAGAGCCCGACGCGGGGCTCGAACTCACAGACCACGAGATCGTGACCTGGCTGAAGTCGGACACTTAACCGACTGCGCCACCCAGGCGCCCCAAAATTTTATTCTTTTAATATATAGACTATATCCTGTGTATTCAATTTACTGTTACTAATATTTCTTTCATAAAGTTTTACCAAGGGCTAAATTTATCATTGAATCAATTTTTGATGTCATTAGTATTGATACTATCTTCTTTAGCAAGTTGTATGTTTTGTTTTTGTTGTTGTTGTTGTTGTTGTTTTGTCTGATTGACTCTTTTAATCAGAAAGTGTTTCCTAATTTATATTTCTTCCTTTTCAATTTCAGGTCATTATCAATCCAGCCTTTCCTTGCTGTTACTAATAAACCTCTTGGGGTTCACCCCCTAGTCATCTTTTTCAAGGCCACATTTGCTAAGATGGATAATCATTCCTCATGAATAATGCTCTGTCCTTTAAAATTTTAAGTTTGTTTGGTTGCGTTCCATCCTACCTCTGTAATTTCAGTAATGTTCATTCAAGAGAATAATACAGTGATCAGACATGTACCTAGCATACTATTCCAAACATGGTTTAATTTTCATTATGACCTGCCAAAATAACTTGGTTGATTTGGAATCCATGCTGTGACTATAGTCACTTTCTCTTTCTTAAATGTTTCTAAACAGATTTTATGACTCTATTTTTACCAACATATTTTATAGTGAGAATTTTAATATATTAATACACTTGCACAATCATTTTCCCCTGTCATTTTCTCAAGCCAGGGCCTATATTGTACATTAATTTTGATTCTGGCCTCTATGATTGTTTTCATCCCTGTACTCATTACAGTTATATGGGATCATAATAGTCATTTTGAATCCCATAAACCGATTATACAAAACATGATTATGTTTGCTCTGCTCCTCAGTATTTTCTAATTCTTAGCTAAAAATCTGTGTTATAAACAGATTTAGATATTCTGAAAAAATTCCTTACCTAAGGTCATTTCTACAATACTAAAAAGATATTTACACAAACACTTGAGTACTCAACTAATCTCCATGTATATTATGTAATTTTTAAAATTCATTTTCTTTATGTTTGATATGCTTTTTTACTTTTAATTATTTTTTTTAACGGAATCTCTATGCCCAATGTGGGGCTTGAACTTACAACCCCAAGATCAGGAGTCACATGCTCTACTGACTGAGTCAGTCAAGTTTGATATACTTTTTTAAAACACAAAGAAATTTCTTTGAATTTAATCTTTTGTCCTCTATTGTACTTTTGCTTTTAAATGTACTACAGTCACGTTATTTTTTCATATAGCTGTCTGTCTATACCTGCACTGTCCAATATAGTTGCATGTGGCTTATAAATTCAAGTTGATTGGAGATAAGATGGCAGTGTAGGAGGATCATGGCTCACCTCGTCCTGCTGATCACTTAGATTCCACCCACATCTGCCTAAATAACCCAGAGAACCACCAGAAGACTAGCAGAATGGACTCTCTGGAGCCAAACATAGACGAGAGGCCCACGGAAGAGGGTACAAAGGGAGGAGAGGCGGTGGGCACTACACGGACTGGCGGGAGGGAGCCGGGGTGGTGGAGGAGCAGCCAGCCCGCCCAGCAAGGCAGAGCCCCCGAGTCAGACTTGCAAAAGTGGAGGGACCGGACTCCGTGAGTTCTGACAGTCAGTAGGACTTAACATCTGGAATGTTAAAAGTCAAAAGCTGTGCTCAGAGAGTGGGAGGGCAAGAGGACACCAGGAGGGAGAGGTGTTGAGCCCCGGAAGACAGGGCTCAGCTCAGCGGGGAACAAAGGCGCTGGGAAGCACCATCTCCCTCTCCCATTCCCCAGCCGAAATCCCAAAGGGAACCAGTTTCTGTCACCGAACTTGCTTGCACTGCGCAAACACCCAACGCTGTGCTTCTATGGATCCATCCCTCCAACGGGTCTACCTGCCTCCCCTGAGTGCTGCAGGGCCCCTCCCACAGGGGACCACCAATGGCAAAGCGAGCTAAGCCTGCCCCTCCCACCCCTGTGCACATTGTGGATCCACCCTGGCTAATACAGCAGATCTCATCAAAGCAGCACCACAAGCCTGGCAGGGTGCAAGTAGCCCAGACAGGGGCCACACCAATCCACAGTGAACCTTGCACCTGGGAGAAGCGAAGGTAAGGTACACACCAGTCTGACTGTGGCCCCAGCAGTGGGCTGGGGACAGATATCAGGTCTGACTGCGGCCCCACCCACCAAGACATGTTACTCCAGATAGCACAAGGGAAGTGCCCTGCAGTTCCCTGCCACCCCAGGGACTATCGAAAATGACAAAACGGAAGAATTCTCCTCAAAAGAAACTCCAGGAAGTAGCGACAGCTAACGAATTGATCAAAATGATTTAAGCAATATACAGAACAAGAATTTAGAATAATAGTCATAAAATTACTCGCTGGGCTTGAAAAAAGTATAGAGGACAGCAGAGAACCTATTGCTACAGAGATCAAGGGACTAAGAAACAGTCAGGAGGGGCTAAAAATGCTACAAATGAGGTGCAAAATAAAATGGAGGTGACCACAGCTCGGATTGAAGAGGCAGAGGAGAGAATAGGTGAATTAGAAGATAAAATTATGGAAAAAGAGGAAGCTGAGAAAAAGAGAGAGAAAAAAATCCAGGAGTAAGAGGGGAGAATTAGAGAACTAAGTGATGCAATCAAATGGAACAATATCTGTATACTAGGAATTCCAGAAGAGGAAGAATGAGAGAAAGGGGTTGAAAGTGTACTTGAACAAATCATAGCTGAGAACTTCCCTGATCTGGGGAAGGAAACAGGCATTGAAATCCAAGAGGCACAGAGAACTCCCTTCAGATGTAACCTCAATCGATCTTCTGCATGACATTATCATAGTGAAACTGGCAAAATACAAGGATAAAGAGCAAATTCTGAAAGCAGCTAGGGATAAACATGTTCTACCATACAAAGGGAGACTGATAAGACTAGTGGTAGATCTATCTACTGAAACTTCCCAGGCCAGAATGGAATGGCAGGAAATCTTCAATGTGATGAACAGAAAAAATATGTACCCGAGAATCCTTTATCCAGCAAGTCTGTCATTTAGAATAGAAGGAGAGATAAAGGTCTTCCCAAACAAACAAAAACTGAAAGAATTCATCACTACTAAACCAGCCCTACAAGAGATCCTAAGGGGATCCTGTGAGACAAAGTACCAGAGACATCGCTACAAGCATGAAACCTACGGACATCACAATGACTCTAAACCCATATCTTTCTACAATAACACTGAATGTAAATGGACTAAATGCGCCAACCAAAAGACATAGGGTATCAGAATGGATAAAAAAACAAGACCCATCTATTTGCTGTCTACAAGGGACTCATTTTAGACCCGAGGACACCTTCAGATTGAGAGTGAGGGGATGGAGAACTATTTATCATGCCACTGGAAGTCAAAAGAAAGCTGGAGTAGCCATACTTATATCAGACAAACTAGACTTTAAATTAAAGGCTGTAACAAGAGATGAAGAAGGGCATTATATAATAATCACAGGGTCTATCCATCAGGAAGAGCTAACAATTATACATGTCTATGCGCCGAATACGGGAGCCCCCAAATATATAAAACAATTAATCACAAACATAAGCAACCTTATTGATAAGAATGTGGTCATTGCAGGGGACTTTAACACTCCACTTACAGGAATGGATAGATCATCTAGACACACGGTCAATAAAGAAACAAGGGCCCTGAATGATACATTGGATCAGATGGACTTGACAGATATATTTAGAACTCTGCATCCCAAAGCAACAGAATATACTTTCTTCTCGAGTGCACATGGAACATTCTCCAAGATAGATCACATACTGGGTCACAAAACAGCCCTTCATAAGTATACAAGAATTAAAATCATACCATGCATACTTTCAGACCACAATGCTATGAAGCTTGAAATCAACCATGGGAAAAAGTCTGGAAAACCTCCAAAAGCATGGAGGTTAAAGAACACCCTACCAAAGAATGAATGCGTCAACCAGGCAATTGGAAAATAAATTTAAAAATATATGGAAACAAATGAAAATGAAAATACACCAATCCAAATGCTTTGGGATGCAGCGAAGGCAGTCCTGAGAGGAAAATACATTGCAATCCAGGCCTGTCTCAAGAAACAAGAAAAATCCCAAATACAAAATCTAACAGCACACCTAGAGGAAATAGAAGCAGAACAGCAAAGACAGCTTAAACCCAGCAGAATGAGAGAAATCCTAAAGATCAGAGCAGAAATAAACAATATAGAATTGAAAAAAAACTGTAGAGCAGATCAATGAAACCAAGAGTTGGTTTTTGGAAAAATAAACAAAATTAATAAACCTCTAGCCAGGCTTCTCAAAAAGAAAAGGGAGATGACCCAAATAGATAAAATCATGAATGAAAATGGAATTATTACAACCAATCCCTCAGAAAAACAAGCAATTATCAGGGGATACTATGAAAAATTATATGCCAACAAACTGGACAACTTGGAAGAAATGGACAAATTCCTAAGCACCCACACACTTCCAAAACTCAATCAGGAGGAAATAGAAAGCTTGAACAGACCCATAACCAGTGAAGAAATTGATTCAATCATCAAAAATCTCCCAACAAATGAGTCCAGGACCAGATGGCTTCCCAGCAGAGTTCTACCAGACGTTTAAAGCAGAGATAATACCAATCCTTCTCAAGCTATTCCAAAAAATAGAAAGGGAGGAAAATTTCCAGACTCATTCTATGAAGCCAGCATTACTTTGATTCCTAAACCAGACAGAGACCCAGTAAAAAAAGAGAACTACAAGCCAATATCGCTGATGAATATGGATGCAAAAATTCTCAATACGATACTAGCAAATCGAATTCAACAGCATATAAAAAGAATTATTCACCATGATCAAGTGGGATTCATTCCTGGGATGCAGGGCTGGTTCAACATTCGCAAATCGATCAACGTGATACATCACATTAATAAAAGAAAAGATAAGAACCATATGATCCTGTCACTCGATGCAGAAAACGCATTTGACAAAATTCAGCATCCTTTCTTAATAAAAACCCTCGAGAAAGTTGGGATAGAAGGAACATACCTAAACATCATAAAAGCCATTTATGAAAAGCCCACAGCTAATATCATCCTCAATGGGGAAAAACTGAGAGCTTTTTCCCTGAGATCAGGAACACGACAGGGATGTCCACTCTCACCACTGTTAACATAGTCTTGGAAGTTCTAGAATCAGCAATCAGACAACAAAAGGAAATCAAAGGCATTAAAATTGGCAAAGATGAAGTCAAGCTTTCGCTTTTTGCAGATGACATGATATTATACATGGAAAATCCGATAGACGCCACCAAAAGTCTGCTAGAACTGATACATGAATTCATCAAAGTCACAGGATACAAAATGTACAGAAATCAGTTGCATTCTTATACCCTAAAAATGAAGCAACAGAAAGACAAATAAAGAAACCGATCCTATACACAATTGCACCAAGAAGCATAAAATACCTAGGAATAAACCTAACCAAAGATGTAAAGGATTTGTATGCTGAAAACTATAGAAAGCTTATGAAGGAAATTGAAGAAGATATAAAGAAATGGAAAAACATTCTGTGCTCATGGATTGGAAGAATAAATATTGTCAAAATGTCAATACTACCCAAAGCTATCTACACATTCAATGCAGTCCCAATCAAAATTGCACCAGGATTCAAAAATTAAAAAAAAAAAAAAAAAAAAAAAAAAAAAAAAAAGGGGCGCCTGGGTGGCGCAGTCGGTTAAGCGTCCGACTTCAGCCAGGTCACGATCTCGCGGTCTGTGAGTTCGAGCCCCGCGTCGGGCTCTGGGCTGATGGCTCGGAGCCTGGAGCCTGTTTCTCATTCTGTGTCTCCCTCTCTCTCTGCCCCTCCCCCGTTCATGCTCTGTCTCTCTCTGTCCCAAAAATAAATAAAAAACGTTGAAAAAAAAAATTTAAAAAAAAAAAAAATTGCACCAGGATTCTTCTCAAAACTAGAATAAGCAATCCTAAAATTCATATGGAACCACAAAAGGCCCTGAATAGCCAAAGTAATTTTGAAGAAGACAAAGCAGGAGGCATCACAATCCCAGACTTTAGCCTCTACTACAAAGCTGTAATCATCAAGACAGCATGGTATTGGCACAAAAACACACATAGACAAATGGAATAGAATAGAAACCCCAGAATTAGACCCACAAATGTATGGCCAACTAATCTTTGACAAAGCAGGAAAGAATATCCAATGGAAAAAAGACAGTCTCTTTAACAAATGGTGCTGGGAGAACTGGACAGCAACATGCAGAAGGATGAAACTAGACCACTTTCTCACACCATTCACAAAAATAAACTCAAAATGGATAAAGGACCTGAATGTGAGACAGGAAACCATCAAAACCCTAGAGGAGAAAGCAGAGAAAAACCTCTCTGACCTGAGCCGCAGCAATTTCTTACTTGACACATCCCCAAAGGCAAGGGAATTAAAAGCAAAAGTGAATTACTGGGACCTTATGAAGATAAAAAGCTTCTGCACAGCAAAGGAAACAATCAACAAAACTAAAAGGCAACCAACGGAATGGGAAAAGATATTTGCAAATGACATATCGGACAAAGGGCTAGTATCCAAAATCTATAAAGAGCTCACCAAACTCCACACCCGAAAAACAAATAACCCAGTGAAGAAATGGGCAGAAAATATGAATAGACACTTCTCTACAGAAGACATCTGGATGGCCAACAGGCACATGAAAATGCTCAACGTTGCTCCTCATAAGGGAAATACAAATCAAAACCACACTCAGATACCACGTCACTCCAGTCAGAGTGGCCAAAATGAACAAATCAGGAGACTACAGATGCTGGCGTGGATGTGGAGAAATGGGAACCCTCTTGCACTGTTGGTGGGAATGCAAACTGGTGCAGCCGCTCTGGAAAACAGTTTGGAGGTTCCTCAAAAAATTAAAAATAGATCTACCCTATGACCCAGCAGTAGCACTGCTCGGAATTTACCCAAGGATACAGGAGTACTGATGCATAGGGGCACTTGTACCCCAGTGTTTATAGCAGCACCTTCAACAATAGCCAAATTCTGGAAAGAGCCTAAATGGTCATCAACTGATGAATAGATAAAGAAATTGTGGTTTATGTACACAATGGAATACTATGTGGCAATGAGAAAGAATGAAATATGGCCTTTTGTAGCTACGTGGATGGAACTGGAGAGTGTTATGCTAAGTGAAATAAGTCATACAGAGAAAGACAGATACCATGTTTTCACTCTTATGTGGATCCTGAGAAAGTTAACAGAAGACCCTGAAGGAGGGGAAGGAAAAAAAAAAAAAAAGAGGTTAGAGAGGGAGGGAGCCAAAACATAAGAGACTCTTAAAAACTGAGAATAAACTGAGGGTTGAGGAGGGCACCTGTTGGGATGAGCACTGGGTGTGTATGGAAACCAGTTTGACAATAAATTTCATATTTAAAAAAATAAATAATAAAAAGTAAATTTAAGTTGATTAAAATTAAATAAAATTAAATTCTGCAATTGCACGAATCACCTTTCAAGTGCTCCACAGTCACATGTGCTTATTGTCTGTTATGCTGGACAGTGCAGGTTATAGAGCAATCCCACCATCATAGAAAGTTCCATTAGACAGTATTGCCCTAAAGAATACATAAATCCCAACAAGGACTGTCTGTCTCTCTGAACGTTCTCTCTCTCTCAGTACCCCTCTATTACACAGCAATCAATAAATGTTTATTCAATTTATTTGTTCTAGAATAATTGATATTTAGTGTTAGTAAGGTTTAGATATCATCCAGTTTAATCTTACCACTTTAGAGATGATGGTGTTCAGCTCAGAGATGTTAATTTATTTCTTCAAAGTAAACCCAAAACAAGAGTATTGGTCTCCTAAATTCGAATCCACACTGTCTTTCTACTAATTCATTCTGAATTCTTGATGAATTCAGAGGATATGAACCTCATGCTCAAATCAAAAATCACAGGGCCACTCACAGAAAAAATATGGTAGCAGATTTGAGAAGTAGAATTAAAATAAAATCACAAACATCTCTGAGATGCAGCCATATCTTAAATTATATTAAAATGTTTTGAATGTATGGACATGTGCATTATTGTTACTGTTTATTGAGAGGTATATATTTGCAGATGGAGGTGGGGGGGGAACACATGCATTTATTCATTCAGCAAACATTTACTGAGCATCTGCTATGTGATTGGCACTGAATATATAATCATTAGCACAGCATGTGGCTAGGCCAGAACTAGCAGTTACCAGACTGTGGAAACAGCGGACTTCTAACTAGAAATTGCAAAGCAAGATTGTAAATACTGCAATAGAAGCCAATATCGAATTATGTAAAAAGAATTCCAAAACTCATCCATGCAGAATGTCAGAAAAAGCTTATTGGAAGGATCCTGTATTCATCCATTTCTTCAAACAGCAATGAATTAACCAGAGCTAAGTGTGTTGATATGCTAAGGGAACACAAAGGTGAGGAAGCGAAGACCCTAGCCCCTTGAATCCTCAATCTAGCCTAAGAGCGCGCCCTACTGAATATGAGCAGGAGCAGTGTCAGAAAGAGCAAAGATCCCTAAAGGGTCTAACCCTAATGCAAAGATCCACTGTGACCATCATTTATCTGTCACTGACCTAGGCTATCCATCTCCATAACCATGCGGTGAGAGTGGTGGATGAAAACAGGTATGCCAAAGATGCCACTAAGTAACTGCTAATCTTTAGAAACAAAGGTGGACCTTCTTTTTTTTTTTTTTTAAGTTTTTTACTTTATTTATTTTGAGAGAGAGAGAGGGTACATGTGTGGGAAGGGCAGAGAGAGAGGAAGAGATAGAGAATCCCAAGCAGGCTCTGCACTGTTAGCGTTGAGCCTGACCTAAGGCTCGAACTCAGGAACCCTGAGATCACACCCTGAGTCAAAACCAAGAGTCAGTTGCTTAACCCACTGAGCTACCCAGGCACCCCATAAAGTGGGACCTCTGATGCAATGGGCAGCACTATTGTTTTAAAAGTTCGTTATTTTATTCTAAGCAGCAATAATTCATACGAATACCAGCAGGATCTTGTGATACCTGTAAAACGTGGAATTTGGAACGTAAGTGATAAGCAGTATGTGATTATTACATTAAATTATTATTCAGTGTAGCAATATTTCATGCTTTTTAAAAATGCAGGAGTAATCCTTTTAAAGATTTTATAGCAAGGTGATAAGAACAGTGTTCTAAGTTGACTCTGGTATCACTAAATTATGCATTACCAAATGTTTGGTAATTGTCAGTTACTTAAATCCTAGACTGGGTTTTTCCAGTAGTTTTCAAGGTGACTTCTTTTTGTTTCTATTTTAATACCTATAAATCAAGGTAGGAGATTCTGAAATGATATTTGCTGCCTACTTCTGAAAGGTCTTTTGATGATTGGTGGGTTAATATCTATAAGCACACTGCAATAATTGCATATAAAAGAGGAAAAGACTTCAGAAGATTTAGGCTTTCCTAGGGAGTTTTTTTTTCCCCCTGGGATCGTGTGTGTATGTGTGCACATGCGTGCATTTTTCAAATTCAAGAATATATTAGCACCCTTCAATCCTCTGGTAAGATGTTGTCCTCAATGAGTTATCAAAAGTATTCACTAAAAATTATACTATTTGTTACTTCCTTCAGAATTCTAGTGAGTAATGCATTTAAACTAATGCTCTGTCAAATTTAATAGTTGTAATTGCCTAATTATCTGCTCTAGTGTGATGGCGAAGCCTTTTAACATCTTGCTTCCCCCAAAGGAGAATGCATTGCAGTTTCTAGAATACTACCTTCCTCTTCTTTGGGGAATACTCAAGCAAATAATTCATTTTGCTCTCAGCTAAAAAAACCTTATCCCCTTCCTCAATAGCTGGGTTTTTTTGGTTGTTGCTTTTTTTTTGTTTGTTTGTTTTTTTGTTTTTTCATTGTATGTCTTTGCCTCTTTCTTAGGTCTCAGGTATACAAAATGTTTTTAAGTGGATTAGCATTCATATTCATAAAATGTTGTTCCTCTGATGTTCTTTGACTTTGTCAATTACTTTTATGGTATTCCTTTCTAGTGGGCCATTTTCATCTTTACCTTCTTCAACATTACATGTCCAGAATCATGTCTTTCATTTTCATAATAATTAGCACTCTTCTTATCAACTTCTAAAGATTTATATTACTTCACACAATACAGTTAATTACCATACATGACCAGATGACCTTTGCACTAAGATAAATCAATTTTTAAGTGACTTTATCTTTATTTGCTTAGTTCAATTTTTGCACAATTTTAGCTCAGTGAACTTAGTATCTAATTGTAACATGCAAAGTACAGTTCCATGATGCTAATTTTCACCTCTGACCTTAAAACTGGGCCTCTGAACTTGATCTTTTAATATGTAATCCATTTGGGGACCCAATGTAGTATGTGCAACGATAAGACAAAGATGTGACTGACAGACAAAGATGTCACCCTGCACAGAGGATGCAGAGTGTCTCTTTGAATAAAGGATATAGAAGATTAGAGAGACATGTCCCTAAAGCTAGAAGTAGCAAAGGGTGTGTCCAGATAGCTATAGAGCTTCCCAGATATTCCAAAGTTCTACACAGAGAAGTAGAAACTTCTAATAGCAGGTCTTCCCTATCATCAAGCAAAAGTCAGTCATTAGTGCAAAATCCCAAAACATACGAGTGTTAGCTGCTCAACAAGGTGATGCCAAGGTCAGTGGCTGGGAGAGTGCACTTAGACCCAAACTCAGACTGATTTGAAGTTTTCTGCTGTCATCTAGCCTCAATTTTATATTTTCAGAGGGTCAATTCAGCAAGTAAATTCTTTTACGTTTCAAGCAGATATTAACATTGACTCAAATCGCCCAATTTGGACAGTATTTGAGCACTTAAACAAATACAGGCATACCTAGGAGATATTGCAGGTTTATTCCAAATCATTGCAATAAAGCAAACATGGCAATAAAGCTAGTCAAATGAATTGGCTGGCTTCCTGCTTCATATAAAAATTAGGTTTATACTATAGTCTATTAAGTGTATAGTAGCATTACACCTAAAGAAACAATGTATGTACCTTAACTAAAAAATGGTTTAAGCCAAAACACGCTAACCAATCACCTGAGCTTTCAGCATGTGGTAATTTTTTACTGGTGGAGGGTCTTGCCTTTGATGTTGATGGCTGTTGGCTGACCAGGGCGGTGGTTGCCAAAGGTTGGGATGGCTGTGGCAACTTTTTAAAATAAGACAACAATGATGTTTGCTGCCTCAATTGACTCCTCCTTTCACAAAAAAATTTCTCTGTAGCATGTGATGCTGTTTGATAGCATTTTACCCATAGAACTTCTCTCACAATTAGAGTCAATCCTCTCAAAGCCTGCCACTGCTCTATCAATGAAATTTATGTAATACTATAAATCCTTTGTTGCCATTTCAGCAATTGTCACAGCACCTATACGAAGAGTCAATTCCATCTCAAGAAACCACTTTCTTTGCTCATCTGTAAGAAGTGACTCCTCATCCATGAAAGTTTGATCATGAGATTGCAGCCATCCAGTCACATGTTCAGGCTCCACTTCTAATTCTAGTTCTCTTGCTCTTTCCACAACATCTGCAGTTACTGCCTCCTCTGAAGTCTTGAACTCTCAAAGTCATCCAGCTTCTTCCAAAATCCTGTTAATGTTGACATTTTGACTTCTTCCCATGAATCACAAATGCTCTTAATGGCATTAAGAATGGTGAATCTTTTCCAGAAAGTTTTCAATTTACTTTACCCAGATCCATCAAAGGCATCACTGTCTATGGCAGCTATAACCTTATGAAATGTATCTCTTAAATAATAAGACTTAAAAGTCAAAATTACTCCTTGGTGGCAGAAAGTACATTATGACAGTAGGCACGAAAACAGCATTAATATCTTTGTCCATATCCATCAGAGCTGTTGAATGCCCAGTTGCATTGTCAATGAGCAGTAATATTTTGAAAGAAATTTTTTTTTTGAGCAGTAGGTCTCAACAATAGGCTTAGAATATTCAGTAAACATGTTGTAAACAAACATGCTGTCAGTGAGACGTTGTTGTTCCATTTCTAGAGCACAGGGTAGATTTAACATAATTTTCAGAATGGCCAATCAGAAGTGACTCCAACTTAATTTTTTTTAATATTTTTTATTTTTGAGAGAGTGCAAGCAGGTGAAGGGAAGAGAGAGAGAGGATCAGAAGCGGGCTCCACGCTGACAGCAATGAGCCCGATGTGGGGCTTGGACTCACAAACTTTGAGATCATGACTAAGCCAAAGTTTGACACTCAACCAACTAAGCCACCCAGGCACCCCAATGCAACTCCAACTTAAAGTCATCAGCTGCGTTAGCCCGTAACAATAGTCAGCCAGTTCTTTGAAGTTATAAAGAAAGTCAGGCATTGACTTCTCTCTAGCTATGAGAGTCCTAGATGACATCTTATTCCACTATAAGGCTATTTTGTCTACACTGAAAATCTGTTGTTTAGTGTAGCCACCTGCATTCATCAACTAGATCTAGATAGCGAGTGGCAGCTTCTACATTTAAATAAATGTAGGAATTTAATATCTTTCTGTTGCATCAATCTCATTTATTAAAAATATATATAGAAGATGATAGAAAATATCATCAAATTAGCATTAAGAACAGCACAGAATTCAGAAAACATTACCCCAAAGGTCAAACACATTATTTCAATAGGCAACATTTTTCCCACAATACTGCCTGGTCTCCACAAACACCAATTCTTAAAAGACACTAACACACTTAGAATATAGCATACTTTAATTGATGTTCTATATTCATGTCTTTCAGGTAACTCTCAGTACCTTTATTTATTTATTTATTTATTTATTTATGTAATTTTTTTTTTTTTTTTTTTTTTTTTTTTTTGAGAGAGACAGACTGTGTGTGTGAGCAGGGCAGGGGCAGAGAGAGAGGGAGAGAGAATCCCAAGCAGGGTCCCTGCTGTCACCACAGAGCCCAACATGGGGCTCGAACCCATGAACCATGAGATCATGACCTGAGCAGAAGTCAAGAATCAGAGGTTTAATTGACTGAGCCACCCAGGCACCCCTCAATATTCTTTTAAATATTTCCCAGAAATGTTTGAACTGCCCCTAGGGATTTTATTTTCACTTAAAATGATCAGAATAAATTCCGCTTTTGTGAAAATGCCCAAAATGTGAATGAAGAAACACGTATACTCTGACATTTTTGCATTTTGTGGTAATTGCATAATCATCATGGAAAAAAAAAAACAGATGAAAATCTTCTCTGGAACAAAGGGTCTCCTTGAGCTACAGGATTCCTATAGATTAAGGAGTCACAATGAACTCAGCACCAAAGACTACCAAGAACACAAGGCAATAAACTACCTTGAATATAAAACAGCAACAGATTTAGATTCCACAAGGACATCAGATATTGGAATTGTAAAATACAGACAAAGAAATACAGGATGTGATTGTAAAGATCAAGGAAAAGGAAACTATAAAAATAAGCAAATTTGGGGAATAAATACATACAATCAAAGTTATAAAGTAAATTCTACCACAGACCTAGTTTTAAAAAGATGCGGGACCCACCAGATGAAGAATATTGTAAAGTACATAACTGACAAAGAATTCATATATGGAACAGAAAATTTAACGAAGAGATCTTGAGAAGAGACAATAGGAAAATAAAAAGGGTTAATTGGTATTTGGAAAACTACTCAACTGCATAAGAAATAAGGGAAATAAAATTCAAATAACAATAAAAATAGCAAGTGCTGATCAGAATGGGGAAATGTGAACTTTTTTGCTGCTGTGTTTGCTGCTATTGGGTTGAACACGGATGCGGTCATTTTGGCAAATGACCTGGTGGTAGTTAAACTAAGCATGCCTGTATATTAAAACCTATTAATTTAACTTCTGTGAATGTGCCCCAAAGATACACACACATAGGTGCACAAGCATACATGATCATGAATGAGCATAATGCATGCTTATTTGGAGGGAAGGGTGGTAGTAATACTTTGTGCTTCAGTAGATTTTGCTCTTTCCCTTTTATCTTCCTTATTTCCTTCCTTCTTCCCTTTCCCCTTCTCCATCCTCCTTATCTCCCTTCCTTCTTCTTTCCTGGTCCCCTCTTCTATTCTCCCTCCCTTTACTCTTAAGCTGTCTGCTTTCTATATATTGTACACAACTAAGTCATCCTGTTTGATTAGTTAACTTTTAGTATCAGAGTACTTGTTTTTTCTGCCTCCCTCCCTCAATAGATTGTGAGCTTCTGGAACAGAGATTGTACGACACCCTCTATGCACAGACATTGCCTAAGCATAGGGTCCAGTGCCTAGTGGGGTACCAATGCACAAATGTACAACGTAGAGTTGCACAATGGTTCTTTACATAACATGAAATTGTTTTGAATAACGTGGTATATGTTTATGCATAGGATTCAGAATATTAGAAAGTAGCAGAAAGCTCTGCTTATTAAAGGTTTTACTTTCAAATATATGTTGTTTTGGCTCGAAAGCCAGTTAAGGGCAACTAGAAGCTCCCCTTAACTTCAGACTATGATTAAATAGTAGAAACATTTGATTTCATGAAGCATTAATGTTGAACGTTTTAAATATAAAAAGCCATATCTGTAAACTATTATAAGAACTTGGGCCTCTTTTACACATTTTCCTTTGTGTTTCAGAAATAGGAATCACTGTAGCCAAGTGATCAACCTAATAAAAAGAGAGTTTT
The DNA here is from genome assembly GCF_046562875.1 of Panthera onca. Taxonomy (NCBI): domain Eukaryota; kingdom Metazoa; phylum Chordata; class Mammalia; order Carnivora; family Felidae; genus Panthera; species Panthera onca. The sequence continues at coordinate 152,458,317 of NC_138346.1, forward strand.
TTCTTCTTTCCCACTGACAGTCCAAACAAAGCAACAGCCAAACTTCAGAATATAAGCTATTTAAATTGGAATATCTTTGGTTCAAAAGTGCCCCCAATAAGTAGAAGGAAAATAATTTCAAAATTTGATGTGTGCTTTGACAATATCTAGTTTCAGGGGGAAATAAATATGGAAAAATTCTAAAATCTGTAAACCTGAAATAAAATAAGAGGTGGCACAAAGCCTATAAAATAAATTGTGGTCCTCATAAGGAAGGCAATATATGAAACCTCCTTAGATTCTGAACTAATAAGGATATCTAAAATAATGCATTTTCTGGGATACCTAGGTGGCTCAGTCAGTTAAGCATCCAACTCTTATTTTCAGCTCAGGTCATGATCTCATGGGTTTGAGTTCTGCATCCAATTCTGCACTGATGGTGGGGAACCTGCTTGGAATTCTCTCTCTCTCCCCCTCTCCTTCTCAGGCATGCACATGCTTGCTCTCTCTCTCTCTCTCTCAAAATGCATAAATAAACTTTAAAATAAAATAAAATGCAGCATTTTATTACAATGGTTTTCAGTTCTCAGTCTCATGGAAAAAAATGTATAAGATTTTATTAGTACATTTAGTAAATACATACACTTATCTTCCCCAATAAGAGTAAGTTTTAAAACATTTAAAAAATAGAACTCAATATCTTCTCTCTTTCCAGAAAGTAACATTAGCATGACTACTTCATTTTTTTTTTTCTTACCATGGTATAGGTAACTAGGAGAGCCCATGATGTGGTCTTCAACTATTAATCTAAAGAAGAGAGACGGGATGCCTGGGTGGCTCAGTTGGTTAAGCATCCGACTATGGCTCAGGTCATGATCTCACGGTTCACGAGTTCAAGCCCCGCATCAGGCTCTGTGCTGACAGCTCAGAGCCTGGAGCCTGCTTTGGATTCTATGTCTTCCTCTCTCTCTCTGCCCTGTCCCTGCTAATACTCTGTCTCTTTCTCTCTCTCAAAAATAAATAAAACATTAAAAATTCTTAAAAAATAAAATAAAGGACAGAGACGGAGAAACAGAGTGAGAGAATGAGAAAATAATCTCATCACACATTTGGGATATGGTACCCAACAGAACTGAATCCAAAACTTAAGTCGACAATGTACTGATTGTGTAACCCTGAACTTCATTTTCCTTATCTGTAACACAGAGAACATAATGCCTACCTATCTCATAATTACATAATAAGGATGAATTGAGAAAAACCATGTAAAACAATTAGCACAAAAATCCTTGGCACTTAGCTAGCTATTGATAAATATCACTATCATATTGCTTTGTCATTCCTACTAAATGAGGAGTAAAATGAGAGTATGGAGCCTCAATTGTTTATATTTGTAGTCTCAATGCACTAGTAATACAGTTCCTTTGCATATAGTTAGTATTCAATAAAATTTTGGTGAATAGCTACTTTTATATTGACATTCTTATAAGTTGTATCTGGTAGCAAATTTATTTAAAGTCTGATTCAACATTAGGTTATATTCTAAGTGGAAGAAAAAAGATAATATCTGATACGCTGCATTTGGATATCTGATACACTGTCATATAATTACTTACAGTTTTGAAGCCTGTGACCAAACGTCACAGTGGAAAGAGCAAGGGTCTTCAGAATTATACTTTAATTGCTGAAAGAATTTAAGTTCTTCAATTTCTCTGGGCCCAAGTTTTCTCATCTTTGTAATGGGTGTGTATTCCCCAGGTGTGAGACTGATTAAATGAGACAATGTCAATAAAGTAGCTAGTCTAGTACTTGGCACATAGTATTTGCTCAACACATGTCAGCAAATCTCCCCACACTCCTACCATCTCTCAGTCTGTCTGATCATTTAGAAGCCAACTCATCTTTACAACATAGGAAAGCTGTCTGTAATAGGGAAACTCAACCTATGTACGGTCAGCTAGACAGGAAGAAGTCTTAATTGAGTTGCATGAATCTTTCTGGAAGTAATCAGAAAATGAAGGGATATATGTCAATGACTCTCCTATTTACGTTTCACTCCACAGTGATCCAGATTAGTACATCCATCTGTCTGTTTGCCAACTCTATCTGGAAAACTCACTGGCACACCAATTACAAAAAAAGCCATGCCCTCAATCCTCAAAACCTGGTCTTTCCCCAGTGCATCCTATTTTAGGGAATAGGAAGATATTCAATCCAAAGGTGCAAAGTAATATTTTACAACCATCATTAACTCCTACTTTTCCAGGTAGGCCCTCCACCTCCAGTATCTTATAACCCATTGAGTTTTCCCTCTAAATATCTCTTGAATCTGTCTACTTCTCTTCAGCTCCATCGCCTTTACCTTTGTCCAAGCTATCATAACGTCTCACCTAGGAAAATGCAATAGGCTCTTAACTGGGCTATTTATATTCACTCTTGTCCTTTTTCACTTTCTTCCCTAAAATTGTAGTGATCTCAAACAAACAACAACAACAAAACTCCACTATGTGATATCTTTGTTTAAGACACTTAAGCTGCACCCACTGACATGATCCACAAATACCTACATTGTCTATCTAGACCGGGCTTATCTCCCCAGCAACATCTTCCGCCTCTTACTAGCATCCTACCTCACTCTGCCTTCTATTTACAATCAAGTTGTCAATGGCACCATACACCTTCTTGCCTCCAGGACTCAGCACATCTATTCCCTCTGCCTGCAAGGCTCTTCTTACTTCCCCCACATCTACCCTCCACCTGATAAATCCTATTCAGTCTTCAGAGTTTTTGCTTCAACCTTACATTCCCCAGAAAAGCCTCTTCTGACCTGCCAGACTAGATCTGTTCACTGCTCTTTTTCCAAGTCCCTCTACTTTTCTTTCGTAGCCTTATCACGGTTTATACTTACATGCTTGTGTGTTATTTGATCAATCCCCCCCACCTTCAATTTTAGACCCTAAGCTTTTTAAGCCTTTTTGGCTCACTGCTGCATTCTTGTCAGGCTCACCATTACCGGCATATCACAGGTGCTCAATAGTTACCAAATAAGTTAATGGGTGGATGAATATTAACTAAGCTGAGGTCATCACTACTCTTCGTTCATTCATTCCCAGCCCCTTCTTCCCAGCCCCACAAAACATGGGTGATTTTTGTTTGCTTGACTTTTGTTAGTCAGAGAAGAAAAAATGAGAGCAGAACATTGGAGAACTGAAGCATATGGTAGACAATAGATATCCTCTGCTGAAGTGAGATCTATAGGCGGTTGTAACTATAGTTATCAGGGAAAACAAAGGGTAAGACAGGAGTATGTTTTGGCCTTTAATAGTAGCTTTTCTCCGTTGTTCTATTTTATTTTTGGTACTAAAAATTGGACTGAGAAATAGGTTGGGACTCAAAGCACAAATAGATAGCCGAGACTCTGTCCTCTACTAGAAAGGAGAAACAAACAAACAAACAAACAAAAACAAAACAAAACAAAACCAAGACAAGAATCTGTTTCCTATTATCCAGAAGTCAGGGAAGGTCCATATGAGCTTTTCTTATAAATTGTGGAGATTTAAGGTCAGTCTGTAAGGAGCTAAGAAGCCAGTATGGCAATTTAGAATTGAAATGGCAATGATGAAATAGATTTCATCTCAGGAGCCAGTTCTGAACTATTAAGAGTGGCTTCTTAGAGATCTATGTTGCCAAGAATTCTGACACAACATCTGAGTCAAAGAGCCAAGAGTGCTATGATCAATTAGTGATGTGAGTCAGGCTTTGAATGAGTAGTGGTGGAATGCAAGTTAGGTATTAGCATTTACTCTTCAGAAACCAGAACGTGGATAGGAAGATGGTGTGGGGGATTGAATTAGCATTCCATTCATTCCCATTATAGGATTAAGAAATACATTTGGAGCGCAGTATCTGTTCCCTATCCAGGCCAAACATGCTGTCCATCATTCCTGATTAACAATTTGGAAATTGGCCTGAGAACTGTAGATATAGAAATGCTAAGTGGTTTCACCCAAGATATTTATGAGAGCTAGTGACAGGGTTAGAAGAATTTTTATTCTGGTGCCTTATCTTAATCAATATGGTCTCATTTTAAATTCACAACCTGTGATGTAAAAATACCTGAACATGTTTAATGAGATCAATTAAATATTTAGCTTGACATTGTCAACAGGAAATGGAGCATTTGCATGGAAATAAGCACTGCTACCTTTACTATTCTAAGTAATACACTGCTCTGCAGTTCAGTTTTCTGGTCACACTTATGCCACAGTAAATGTCTCTGGAGATAATATCAAGTCTGGCCACCCTTAGGGGAAGGTGAAGACTGAGTACGCCTAGTTTGCATTATTTATTTTTTCTTATTGTGAAATCCAAGCTCAGAGTTCCTTATCAGTGTTTGTTGAAATATACATTAAAGGGTTTACTGAAATCTATCTACTTCCACCATCAGTTGTCACTGTGACATTAAGTATGTAATGAATGTCTATAGATTCTCCGTGTCAACCCAGAAAGCACACACATACTGTTTATAAACTCATTCTCTCCCATCTGCTGCTGTTGTCTTACCTCTGCTTTAAGATACATAAGTTGATGAGACTTGTGTGGGCGGAGTAATGCGTGCAATGCCAAACCACCTACAAGCTGTAATATATCACCCGTGTCTCTGGGGGTCCAACTCACTAATTACTTCTCCAGAAATATATAAGAGGTCACTTGCCTGCTACCTTTCATCATTACTTACCCACCAACAAGACTGTTAAAATGGTTGTAAAGATACCAGGAGAAAATGAGTGAGGGGCATTTATAAAACCTGGAAACCAACTTCATTGGTAACAGCCCAAATCAAACTCCAGGTATATGCAGTAATGGGGCAGGGAGAAATCTGAAAAACAAGATAGTGGGAAAGAAGAGACCAATAGGGAGAGGAAGGAGGTTTGCACCACCCCCTTGAAAATGTAAAATATAATATATATATATATATATATATATATATATACACACACACACACACACACACACACACACACACACACACACACACATATACATACTAGGGGTGGTTGGGTGTCTCAGTCAGTTGAGCATCAAACTCTTGATTTCAGCTCAGGTCATGATCTCAGGGCTCCTGAGATGGAGCCTCATGTCGGGCTCTACACTGACAAAGTGGAGCCTCCTTGGGATTCTCTCTCCCTCTCTCTCTCTGACCCTCCCCCACTCACACTTTTTCCTCTCTCTCTCTCAAAATAAACATTTAATATACATAGTATATTTATATTTATGTACTAGATTTATATAGTGTATATTTATATACTAGATTTCTTTATAATCATTTGTAAACTTTGCAGCAAACTCTTAGCTCTCTGCTGTGTTTAAAACTGATGGTATATGGGGGCGCCTGGGTGGCTCAGTCCGTTAAGCGGACGACTTCGGCTCAGGTCATGATCTCGCGGTCCGTGAGTTCGAGCCCCGCGTCGGGCTCTGTGCTGACAGCTCAGAGCCTGGAGCCTGTTTCAGATTCTGTGTCTCCCTCTCTCTCTGCTCCTCCCCTGTTCATGCTCTGTCTCTCTCTGTCTCAAAAACAAATAAACGTTAAAAAAAAAAATTTAAAAAAATAAATAAATAAAACTGATGGTATAAACACGCATGATTTGTATAAACGAAGATCCTAAAATCCTTTCGGTATAATCTGGTAAATGCTCTTTCCTGCTTTGAGTTGGATTGGGGGATAAAATTGAAGATGTCCACCCCTGGTTTTCAGTGTCTAGAGCTCATTCAGACACTGAAACCACCAGGGTTGAGCAGTCCTATTGCCCATTCACAGTTTCAATCCATCTGTAGCTACTCTAGCATCTCTCTCCCCACCACTGGCCCCTAAACACCTGGTTCAAATGTGACTTTTCTTTCCTTCCCAGGTATATGTGGAGAGGCAATGAGGGGGTGGTGATAATTTCATTGTTCTATTTAGGGGATATGGGAGGAATTCAGATTTATGCCAGATTAAAATAAAGAGAATAAAGATACCAAAGTAAAAAAGAAGCAAAAAAAGGGAACTTCCCTTTTCATGCTTATGAAGTTAATTTGCTCCTGAAAAATAAAAAAAAAAGTTAGGCCTATTCTACCTTAGAAGTTAGAAAACCAAGGCACACAGAGGAACATTTTTCTTTGTTATCTCGGTAAGTCTAAAATGCATATTAAAAAATAATCTCCAGAACTCAGGTTTAGTTTTATAGTCATGTGATAGTACATTTTGCCTCTGGTTCTCATCTGTGAGAATGGACAAATATCTAGTTGATACATACGCATGTGTCATCATGATTTCATGTATTTTCAGAAAGCATAATAACATGTCTAACCATTCTTTCTGAAGATGAAGGAACTAGTCAGGTTTTTTTTTGCCATTAGTTCTAGGACTCTATACGATATCACCACAGGTTATAGCAACTGCTTTAAGATATTTAAGATCAGATATACCATGCATTAACCTTGGACTCCCCTTTTGGCATGCTGAGTTTTCTATATTCTCATTAACCCCATGATCATCAAGATGATACTCATTAATTAAGTACCTATTAGATTCTAGGAGACATGGAAGGCCACAGCCATCTGGTAGCTTAAAATTATCCCGAAAGAAACCTAGAGAACATGGAGGATCGTGATGAACTTTCCAGACTGATTTAATCAATGTTTAGGTTCAAGATTAGCAAAGGGTCACCTCAATCTCAAAAGACTACAAACTGGCAAACGCATGATTTTTATTTCTTCACATATTTACTGGTTTGCATCTGATGGTTTAATTTTTCTTCCAAACTAACCTTCTAGTCTAGATAAACAGGGTCATATATGAAAGAAAAAACTGTGAAAAAAAAAAAAAAAAAGAAAAGAGTACTTTTAAGATACTCTGAAACTGAAGGGCAAGTTCATGTTAATGTTGATAATTTCAAAGGTCTGGCTAAACACAGCATAGATAATCTTTATTTTTAGCATGCTTTACACAGTTCTGGCAAAGAATTGTAACAAAAAATTAATCTTCAGAAATAAGCATAGCATTAGTATCTCTAAAACATAAATGGGTTTTATGAATAGATTTAGATAAATTGATCAGATTTATATGACCAAATAATCGAACCTACATGTTCTTAGTCTGTGGTCTCTTAGACAACATCTGAGAATGTCTTTATTTTTCCTGTATCACATAAATTTAGACAGTAATGTTATTTGTACAAGTATAAATTCATGTCTTGATGATATGCAATTTAAATGGTTTTATTCCTGAACTTATAATCAATGATGCAAGACTATCATTATTTATATCACTCCCTAAATTTGACAAGGAGTGACTATATTCAGTATTATCTCAATGGTAAATTTTTGGTGAGAGAACAAAACCTGAACTTTCTCTGAAAACAAGCTAACATGAACTTAGAGGAGAAGGAAATCTTAATTTTCTAAGCACCGGGAGTTAAGAGTACTTTGCAAAGTTTGAGGTGGTTTTTGTAAAGCAAATTTCCTGTCCTATGCTTTCCTTGCTGAAAACTGACGGAGAAGCCACAAATGGAAAGAAGGTACTCCATTAGTCTGCAGTAATTTCCCTTGTACAAATTAATATGAGGTGGACACGGAAATAGCTCTCAGTTTGCCTTCCTGTGGGGGTGCCCATGTGAGCCTGTGCAGACTCCCTCTATGAGTAATTGGGTGACAAGCTTAGGGGCACTGCAGGCATAGGAAATCAGCTATAAAGAACAGAGTCCCCCACCCTGATTTCCCACATAAGAAAGTCGCTTTTCACATGTTTCTCTTTGTTTGGGTTTGGTTTTGGTTTTTGGGTTTTTTTGTTTGTTTTTGTTTTTTGTTTTTTTTTTTTTTTTGTTTTTTCCTTTTTTCTTTTAAACAACCACACAACCCACAAGCCCTGCCTCAGGGTGTATATTGTAAACCATATGGATCGCTGAGCTTTCAGCCCCTGGCTTTCATAGCTTTCTCATCCAGGATGCTAATATTTCTATGATGCACTAACATGACAAGAACATGATATGCTGCTTCTGGCATCCTTCCTTTGGGGGGAGAAAAAAAAAAGCTGAAAGCTGTACTTTACTAGTAAAAATTTCCAGGAAAATCAATCCATTTGATGACCCCCCAAGGCTGCACTATCATCTCAGAGTTGAAAAGGGGGTAAAGAGCAAGAGACAAAAGTTCAGTATCTGGGTCATCCCACAATGTTGAGAGGAAGTTCACCGCTCAAGTGGTCAGATAATTCTCTCATGCTACTGTTTGGAACAATAACCCACCAGGATGAGACTCATATCTTTGCCTCCATCTGCTTTCCTGTCTCTGCAAAATTATAAAAAAAAAGAAGAAGAAGAAAGAAAAAGGAAAGAATTTACCGATAGTCCCCGGGTAAGATTCTTCTAATTTCTACATCCTGCTTAGTCACGCTGTATCTGAGACACTGTGTTCATTCTCTTTAACTTGCTTTTGTAAGTTATCCTTGCATTTGAAGAATATTCACTCACAGAAAACAAAAATGAGATCCTTTTCTCATAAACCAAAGAAAAGAAGTAACTCTCTACTGACCTAGGATTGGTGCTGTTTGATTTCTGCCTCAAGCATCTACAATAAAATATTGAAAATGCTTAGTAGAGGTTTCAGCTCATAGGAAGACCCGAAGCACAATTTTCATTCTGGCACAAGGGCCACTTCCTAGGGAGAGAGGAACGGAATTGTGAAACAGGACTTTCTTCACAGAGGCAATCTTCAGTGACTAATGGGCAACCCTCTTCACTCAATTATTTATGCTCTGCATAACAAACCTGCACACATTTATTTGGGGGAGAGAAATATGCCCTCTGTTTATATGCCCTCAGGTAGGAACTACATCTCTCTATGATGCATTTTATAGGATACTGACAATTGTTAAGGATCTCGCAGGTCAATTTTTCAGGCAATGCAAGAACCACTTCCACAACATCATTGCCAAGGAGTTGTCTAGTGCCTACCGTTTATGTTAACAAATATTTATTGGCCACTAAGTTTAAGCAGCAAGCTATGCACATGCAAAGATTTTTCTTAAAAAACCAAATACATAAATCTTGCCCTCAAGATCCTCACAGTCCAGAAGAGACACATGTAACCAATTATAAGAACTGTGCTAAGAAAGAAGAAAGTAATAATTAATTCTGAGTGGTTGAAAGAAATTGTTAAAAAAGTGAATAATAGGATGTGATCTTAAGAATGAGGGGATGGTACCCAGATGGAGAAGGGATAAAAAGACATTCTAAGCAAACAAACAAACAACAACAACAATGAAACTACGTCTGGAAATGTGAAAATTTTGAGTGCATTAAATTCATGTAGATGCAGTTATTTCCTTTAGGTTCTGCTCTGTCTAATATGGTAGCCACTAATAACATATGGCTATGGAACACTCAAAGTGAATCCAAACTGAAATGTTCTTTAAGTGTAAAATATACGCTAGATTTTTGAAGTATTTTTAAACGACTATAAAATGTATTCTAATACATCACTGCATGACAAGTTACCCTAAACGTTGTAGTTTAAAACACTAACATTAGGTATCTCACAGTTCTGTGGGTCAGGAATCTGAGAGTGATTCTTGCTTAGGAACACTCATGAGGTAACAATAAAGATGCCAGTCAGGGCTGGACACGTGAAAACATGAGTGTGGCTGGAGGATCCCCTTGCCAGAAGACCACTCGCATTGCTGTGGGCAGGCCTCAGTTCCTTTCTAGCTGTTTGTCAGGGACCTCAACTCTTTGCCACATGAACCATCACCATAGATGAGAGTCCTCATTTATGGCAGCTGGCTTCCCACAGAGTGCGTGATCAAAGAGAGAACGCAAATAGGAAGATGTAATACCTTTGATGGGGCTCAGGTCAGGCCACCCCAAAATATGCCACTTTGGCATATTGATCATTTTGAATTAAGGCTACTTAAGAAATAGCTGGTGCAAGAAAAGATACTCTGACCTTCCTCTGTCTCCTTGAAAGCAAGAAATAAATTCCCATGTGAAAGTTACCTTCCCAGCACCTGGAGAGTAGAAAGCACTATTCTCACCAGAGATAGGGAATTCAGGACCTAGAAGGCTATATAAAAAAACCTCGTTACTTCATTAATTTGCTAAACCAAGCCCAAATTCTTTGTCCTCTCAATTCTTCGCAAATGCATTGTTCTTTGTCTAATACGTATAAAAGCTTCCTTCTTTGGTCACTATTTTGAGTCTCTTATTTTTATGAGTTCCCATACATACAAAATTAAATTTGTTTTTCTTCTGTTGATGTGTCTTAGGTCAATTGAATTATTAGACCAGCCAAAAAATCTAAAAGGGAAGAAAGGAAAGGTTTTTCTTCCCTACACCTTTGATGACTTAGTCTCTGAAGTCGAACACCATCATCTCTGCTTTATTCTATCCAGTGGAAACTATTCATTAAGTCCAGTCCACACTCAAGCAAAGAGCAATTCGGCTCTACCCCTTGAGGGGAAGAGATGTACTGAACACAGTCCACCTTTTGGTTACAAATTATTTATATTCTTCTCACATGCAAAATATGTGTACTCTTTCCCCAGGGGCCCCAAAGTTCATCCTTTCATGGTAACAAATTAAATTTAGACTCTTGTCTTCCAGATTATGTGTAGATGCAGATGGAACTATGCGGGTCTGGCTTTTTAAGTACATCTCCTCCAGTACAGTTCCTCTTTATCAGAAGACCTGTGAGCAAAAGAGATGAGTCCTATGGCCCCGACACATGTAATATACAATGGTGGGGCAGGCATAATTTCACCACAACAGACATTGCTATTTGAAAAGGGGGAAGAAGCACGAAGAAGTCATGAGTCTACAACATTCCTAAAATTGAGCCGGGCATATGTTCGATGTGTCTTGACTTGGTCCCATTCCTTCCCAGAAGTCATTGTCCATGGCTTTCAGCTTTACTCTCAGACCTCTCGGTTCTACCCATTGACTCATCCTTCCTTTTCCAAGAAACAGACCTGTGTTTTCAGCCATGTAGATTTCTGTCTCCTACCAACCTGGAGAATTCCAGGGGTTGAAAGTTCTCTATCTATTTCATATTATCTCTGTAACTTTTCCTCCAAGTTGGCAATGCATCTGTGAATATAATTGTCTTTAAAACTTTGTGTATCTCCTGTGATTCTTCTTAGCATTTTTTCCATTAGACAAAAGTCACATTCTCTGATGCCTTTCAAAATGAGTCCTTTTCTTTTTTTTTTATTTCAATTGTTTTTCAAATTCTCGTTAGTTAACATGTATGGCAAAATTGGTTTCAAGTGTAGAATTTAGTGATTCATCACTTACATAAAACGCTCAGGGCTCATCACAACAAGTGCCCTCCTTAATGCCCATCACCCATTTAGTCCATCCCCCCACCTCCCTTCCATCAACCCTCAAATCACTCTCTATAGTTAACAGTCTCTCACGGTTTGCTTCCTTCTCTCTTTTTTTCCCCCTTCCTCTATGGTCATCTGTTTTCTTTCTTAAATTTCAAAATATGAGTGAAATCATACGGTATTTGTCTTTCTCTGACTTATTTCGCTTGGCATAATACAGTCTAGTCTCATCCACATCAATGCAAATGGCAAGATTTCATTCTTTTTATGACTAATATTCAATTATATATGTATACCACATCTTCTTTATCTATTCATCAGTCAAAGGACATTTGAGCTCTTTCCATAATTTGGCTATTGTTGATAATGCTACTATAAACATCAGGGTGCATGTGCCCATTTGAACCAGTATCTTTGTGCCCTTTGGGTAAATACTTAGTAGTGCAATTGCTGCACTCTTTGAGGAAACTCCATACTGTTTTCCAGGGTGGCTGCACCAGGTTTCCATCAAAATGAGTCCTTTCTCTCTCGAGTTTCTGCTGAGATGGATGAGGGACAAGGATCCTTAAGTGTTAGAAGCTGTGCAGTTGGAGAATTTCCAGGTATATGCAGAAGCCTTTGAGAGGGACTTTCATCTGGACTGAACAGTACTGCCCTCTGAGGCAATACCTGTGATCTTTCTGAGGTCTTCACAAAGGATTTCAGAGTCTCATCCGCAACATCATCTTTGAACCATATATTTTCTTGACAGTATCCTGGATTGGATCTCTGCTTATAAGATCTTTCTTAAATCTTCACATCATTGACCATCATGGTAGGCTAGGAATTTTCAAAAGCATCAAGGTCTTGTTCCTTTCTGTTTAACAGTCACTCCTTTAGTTTATTTCTTTCCTGCTCACTTTACTATAAGCAGCAAGAAGAATCCAGTTGGCACCTTCACTACTTTGCCTGAAAATCTCTTTAGCTACATCACTCAATTCCTTGGGCACATTTTCTTCTTTCCAGGTTACTATAAGCAACAGTATTGATAAACTTCCTGATATTATATAACAAGACTTTCCTCGGTTTCCTTTAGGCCCTCATTCACAGCTGCTCAAAGAATAACATGTTTCTAAAAACAGATTTTACAAGGCTCTCTAAGCTTTTGGTAACACTGTCCTTAAAGATATTCCAGCTCCTATCCACTGCCTGTTTCCAAAACCACTCCTACATTTTGGGTTTTGTTACAACAGCACTCCTCTGGCAAGTACCCACACCTGCATTAGTTTAAACTTTTGCACAGCAAATGACTGAGAAATTCTGGATTTATAAACAACAAACATTTATTACCTCACACAGTCTTGGAGGGTCAGGAATATGGAAGTGGATTAGCCGTGTTGTTCTGACTCAGGTTCTCTTATGAGTTTGCAATAAAGCTGTCAGCTGGGGTGGTTGTCATCTGAAGCTTGACTGTGGCTGGACAATCTGCTCCATGATGGATCACTTTGGCAACTATTGGCAGGAGACCTCAGTTCCCCACTGGGTGTTGGCAAAAAGCTTCAATTCCTCTCTACATAGGCCTCTCCACAGGCCTGCCTAAGTACCCTCTTAACATGGCAGCTGACATCTCCCAGAATGAATGATGCAAGAGGGAACAAGGCAGAAGCCACAAGCCTTTTTATACACCTACCCTGAGAGGTGACTTACCATCTGCATTCTCTATTGGTCATCCCACCAACCCTGATACAGTGGGAAAGGGAATTACACAGAGGAAATTCTAGAGCCATTGATGTTGGCAAAGATCAATAAGGGTCATATTGGAAGCTGGCTACTATATATGTATGTAATTACGGATTTGTAATATTGGCTATATGATCTATATCACTTATATCATTTATGTATTTAATAAAACATCTTTAAATATAAATATAAGACCTATACTATGAATATAATAAGTTATACAGACATATCAACATATGTAAATTGTATAAATCTAATGGATTATTAAACATTTTCATCTGTTTATATTTACTTTTATATTAATGGGGCTACCAAATGATTCAAAGTTACATGTCTGGCTCATATGATATTTCCATTGGACAGCACTGTCCTAGAGGAAACATAAAAGAGGAAAAATAAGATTGGAAGCAAAAAGCAGAAGACAAATTGAGAAGCATCCCAAATTTCTCTTAGAACACTTGGATTCTCTCCTTTAAACAGTAAAGAGACCGTGAAGTTTTGAGCAGGGGAGAGACATTACCAGAGACATGTTTCAGGGTGATTACATTGAACAGCAGGGTGTGAGATAGATTAGACCAGAGGAGACACTGGAGACAGATGGAAAAGACAGTGACTCACACCACGCTGGAGGCCACAAGAAAAATCAGGGTTGAGAGAATACAAATTTTTGAAGTTATACTCTTAGGGATCATAGTTGAAAGCTTGCAAAGATGACTCCACGGTGGTGGATTCTTAAAGAAAATTTTTCATTTAGGAAGATCAATGGGTGAAGAGAAGCCAGAGAAGGACAAGGAAGGAACAGGTAAAAGGAGCGACCAGAGAAGATGGTAAAGGAACTTTCGCAGCCCTCAGTGGGGTTGTAATTGTGGACTCTGGATTTCGTCTTTGGTCGTCTCAGAAGCTGTAGAGGAACACAGAAGCAGCCTAGAGCAACGGCTATCCAGGATATTTTTTTTTTTTTCTCCACCCAGTAAACATTGCTTTTAAAACAGTAGGGCTTTGTTATTCACAGGTGGTAAACTCCTCCAGATCGAGCAATCCAGCAATCCCGCGGAGCTCTGATTAAGATATCTTGTCTGTATCTTTTGCCAGCTATCCTCTGTCAGACTTCTGGGGAGGAGACAGTTGTGGATAAGCAGTTTTGGTGTCATCCAGAGCTCTGGTCTCAATGTTTATGATGTGCTGCTATAGAAGAGGAAGTGAAAAGAACAGCTGGCTTGATTCAGTGGAGATTGAAAAGGCTTTTAATGAAAAGTTTAAATTACTCTTCCATCTTTACAAAAATGCTTTGTCAGTAGCCCTACAAATGGTGAACTCAGTAGCATTTTGGATTATGTAAAATATAATTCTTTAAGTTTTAAGAAACGTATTTCTAAGTAACTTTTTCCCTTGCACCAAACCTGTTTTCTGAGTTTTTTTAAATACATTCCATGATATGTTGAATAAATCACCATTATCTAAAACATGACAAGCTTTTGAATGGAGTGATGTTAAAAATATTACTCATATTTGTTCACAATAAAAAATTTAATATTGCAAGTAAAGAATCCCAAAACAGTAGGAAAAAAGCAATCAGTTACACACATGGAATTTTCTAATTATTTTCCCATTTGCTACCACCTAAAATTTAAAGCATTTACATGCTATGATCAAGGCTAAGCTTGTAAATAGAACCTAGGAAAAAAAGGAAGTTTCTATTTTAGTGTCATTTTTCTCCCTTAGCCTCTCTGGTAATTTGAAAAGTATAGTTGCCAAGAGGATTATTTTATGCCCACTAGATATTGGAACAAGATCAACAATTCTCATAAGACCTAAACAGTCTTATTCACTGCATTGTTAAGACTTGTTCAGTTGATTATATCTGATGATGAGTGAATATTTATTTTTCCATCAATGTGACAGTTTTTTTTGATCAAGTAATTTTATAGGTTAATTATACTCTGAAAATAAGGAAACCACAAAAGCAGTTGTCATTACAACCCCAAGAGTGATTCAGTGTAAAAAAAAAAAAAAAAAAAAAATTAAATCTATTCTTTATTCTGGATACGTAACAAGGTAAAGTGAACATCTGTTAAAAAAAATGTGCCATAATGTTCCTTTTCTAACAGATAATGCCTTGTGCACTGTATTTGGTGAATGGATAAATGAAAAAATGGTGAGGGCGGTGGAAGGGAAAGAATCCACACACAACTAGAAATAGGCATAGAATTTTTATCTTACTTTCTGTCTTGCTCTCATGCATTCAACCAATATTTATTAAACAACTACTTTATCCCAGGCATGCTTATAGATGCTGGGGAATACAAAGCTTATTTACAAAACAGTTTCCTCTCTTGACGTGATTATATGTAATCCAGCAGGGGAAGCATACGTTTATACAGCTAACTATAATACAAAGTGATAAGTACTATAATAATAACTTACATCTGTACAGCATTTAATATGTCGCAAATCATTTTCACATGCATTATTTCATTTCATTTCATCCTGATAACAAACCCATTTAGTAGGTAAGTCATTATCCCTGACATCATCAATTAATATAACAGGAAGCTGAGACAAGGACAGTGCTCAACACCACACACTTTAAAGAGAACAGAAGACACAACTGAAGTCCAGTGAAATTTCTTCTAAAAAGTATAAAGGATCTTGCAAGAAAAATGGATTTTGCACTTTCTAAGAGAAAAAGATGATAAGTTTTCATAGAAAAGCTGACGTTCGAACAAATTCTTCATGGACTAATAGCATTTAACTCAGGAGGAAAGAACATTTCAGACAAAGTAAACACCATTAGTTGTGTAGAGCCGTTTCCACAAATGGAAGGTTCTAGGATCAGTAATTCTGGAGTTATGGGCAACGATGCTGAAAGGTAGATTGTAGCCTGTATATGAGAAACTTCAGCTGTCATCCTGAGTAGGTTGGCCTTTGTCCCAAAAGGTAAGGAGAGCCACTTAAGAGGCACTTTACATTTGAAGCAAAAGAGTAAAACAATAGGCTTTTTTTTTTTTTTTTTTTTTTTTTTTTTTAAAGAAGACAACCCGGGTGTCTGTACAGAGAATGGACTGGAAACAGGGAGAACAGTTAGTGAACAGCACAGTGGACAAATGAAAGAGAAGGAAATACCAAAAAGAGCAATGAAAATGGGGGAAGAACGGTGTGCGTAGAATCCAGAAACATCCTTAGATAAAGAAAAGAACTAGGCAAAGCCCTGAAGAATGTCTCTCCCTCTTCAGTGCCAAGAAATCCAATGTTCAGAAAGATGTGAAGAAGGCAATTTGGCCCATTGTGTCACGAGTGCCTATGTAAAAAACGTAATGAGAAAATGCATTGCTTGATGAGCCTGTCTGGCAAAAGGTAAAATCTAAAGATGTAAACAAATATCTCCTAACCTGCAAAGAAAAGCTGAATTCATTTTGCATAAGGATATAGTACGAGCTGCAACTGTAACCACGTACCACAGGCATTTTTGTGTTCTGAAGAGGTTAGGGATGTTTTCTTCAGGCTGAAGTGGCATATCTTGCTATCACTTGACAGCTCTTCAGATGCATCAGAGTTAGGAAATGTATCATTGATCCCAGGGTCCTTTGTTGTACAGACAGCCTCTGTGCTCTTCAGCTAACAAAACAGCAGTGAAGGACAAGGTCCCAGGACCAGTCATCTTTCCTCAGGGAGGGAGCTGATGGTTTATCAGGCTAGCAAACACTTGTTGGGAATCATTTCTGCTAAGTAGCGCTCTTACCCAAAGGCACTAAAAAATACTTAGGTTTTCCTTAATAATACTGAGCTTTTTTGTAGCACTTTCTAATCATTAATTAGCTAATCTGAACACCACCCCTAAGAGATAGGTAAGGATAATTATCCTCATTTTACAGCTGAGAAAACAAATACTAAGAGGTTAAATGACTTTGACAAGGTTATTTAGGGAGCTGGGGAGGCAGAGCCAAAATGTATACAACTTTCAGACCCGGAAAAATAAAATGTTCTTTTCTTTAGCATATAGTAAATATAATTCTAGTATACTTAAGCAATCCATATGATGCAATTGTTTTCCTTTTGATCTAGATGACTTGGGGCCTTAAGCCTAGTCCACTGAACCATCGTTCAGTGATGGGCAGTAACTAATAGGGCAATATATGTTGCTGTTGGCTGCCACCAGAACTAATCTGGCTGCAAATGCTGAAATAAAATTTAAGAGGCTTAAAAAAGAAGTATCATAAGAGAGTCACTTTGACATTGAGTTCGAATAAAAGAAAAATATTAATTTTAATAGCCTATGTAAAGAGATACGGCTCTGAAGAGTTAGAATTCCAATCAAAGCACATATCAACATATTAGGAACAAATCAGGATTTATTTTAAAACATGTGATCTTAATAATACTGCCAGTCTACAATGGAAAGGAATCCATAAATATAGTCTATAAATATTTGCATCAAGGGGCGCCTGGGTGGCTCAATCAGTTAAGCGCCTGACTTTGGCTTGAGTCATAATTTAATGGTTCCTGAGTTTGAGCTCCACATGGGGCTCACACTGACAGCTCAGAGCCTGGAGGCTGCTTCAGATTCTGTGTCTCTCTCTTTCTCTGCCCCCTCCCCACTCGCATGCGTTTTCTCTCTCAAAATAAATAAATAAACTTTAAACACATAAATAAATACTCGTGTGAAGATTTTCCAAAATCACCAAAGAATTGGTGGGTTCCATATATTTCAATGTAATTGATTGGTTAAGGAGTAAGGCTAAGGTTAAATATTTATTTAAAATGTAACAACTTCAGGTATTTTAAATAAACAATTTTATCAAAATAGTGGGCTTTTTTCATATTAACTATCTATATAAAATAGTGAATCTATTAAAAATTAAACTAAAATAAAATGTTCTTCTCTTCCATGCTGCTGTTTCCAAAATGCAATGTGGAACTATTTCAGCAGCATTTTTCACTTATGACAATTTTCATGTGAGCTGTAAAATTATAATTCCTTATCAACATCAATAGATATTCATAGGGCACTCATTTGTACATCGGCTTCTATGGTACTAATGTTACACAACTCCAATATCTCAGCATTCACAGACATACCAAGGATGTTATATTGCCCAAGAGTAAGGAAGATTACAATTATTTGGCCAGTGTAGGTAGTGCCTGTGATGTTAATTTTTTTTTTTTTTTTAATAACAGATTTCTCAGTCTAAAACTTGCACATGTCCTAGGAACGAGAAATCTCCTGGGAAAGACCGCAGGAAGGTAAAAGAAGAAAGAATTCATTGGAAATAACACATCTAAAACCATTTTATATGTGGTTTTTATCCATTCGATGTGTATTGTGTGTCTTTTTATTTTAAATTATGCATCTTTTCCATGAAAAGGGAAATTTTAAATCCAAATATAACTGAGGAAGTTCTCAATATTCTCTTCAAGAAATAAAACTTATCTGGTCCAAAATATTGAAAAGCAACTTAAAAAATTTTAGTGACCTTTTTGTAGAATGGAGTAGGGAACATCTACTATTTTAAATCCAATTACAAGATGTCCTAAACACCTCCTTGAACCATTGCTCATTTTCTTCAAAGTTTACCTCTTTGTTTGCAAATATCCCTTCTTACTCCTCCACCCAAACCCTGCTCTCAACACCTCTTTTCCCCCCCTGTCCCTGCCCCCTGTTCCTTCTTGTTCTAATTCACCCTCACTCCTCTCCAGGCACCCTTGAACTACCTCCAGGTCTGTCTACCCCCACATCACACCGTTTTATTTCTATGCTGCCATTCAAGTTTACTTTTCTCACATGAATTCTCACCGATCTGCTTAGCAAAACATTAAATCCTCCTTTGATCCAATTTCCTTAAATATAGTGCAAGGGAAAGAAATTATAAATCTTTGCCATTTTGATATTTCCTCATTACAAATTGAAGGAATAAAGGGAAAAGAATACAGGACATATTAAACACTAATGGAAAATAGAAGAGAACAATGTTAACTCTGACACATGTAAAATCGGCAAAGGTGAAACAACTAATAAAGGTCCCATGGACAGAGAAGTTTAAAAGCAGCCTCACAAGTGTAGGGATTTGCCTCTGTGAAATCAAAAAGGGAAAGGAAAATGATCAGATATCATAGCAGCCAACACGCCTCCCCAGTAGGAGATCGCTTTCCCAGCAGGGGGTCTCTCTCCTGTATTAGCCTCTCAGAATCACTGTTCACAATCAATCTCTATTGAGCAGGGACAATTTCAGTCCACTGAGTGAATCTTTGAAAACCTACTAAAGAAAATCTCTAAAGAAGGACTTAGTGCAGCACAGCGACCCTGACAATGGCAAAGAAAGGTCACAGGCCTCCCACAGGATGGTAAACCACCACCAAAGCCTTGGGGTGATTTTTTCATTTCTTCTGTCCACCGCTGAGGGCATCAGATCGGTTTGGTAATGCTAGTGGAAAGAACGATTTTAAAAAATAGAAAGACACTAGCAAATCAAGAGTGATAAAGAAAAAAAGAAGGAAATGCTACTGAGATTTTGCAAGAGATGTGTGTCTAATGCTGTGGAAACAGCAAGATGATACTTTGTTGTCTTCTTGGCTGGTGAGGACAGGGATGATTTGGAAGGTAGAGGTTGCATGTGAGCATCGCTAAAAGAAAAGTGGAGTTATCATTGGGAAGGTCCCATCTTATTCTTCTAAATCAAAGACAGAAGAGTGGATTGACAGTCGATAATGAAGCTACTGACAAATTGAAGTTTGTTAAAACATGTGGAGGTTTGTCATTAGGAATCTCCAGTGGCATGGGGGAAGCCAAGACAATTCACTTCTGAGGACAGACCAGTGTACATATCATGACTGAATGAAGACAGGTGCAGGTGTGAAATACATACCTACAGCAGAAAAACGTACCAAAACCAATTCCTTGAGAAAAGGGACTATGTTGAAGGTGTTTCCATGAAATTCCCACTTAACACATAATTCAGATTCTAGGGTAAAATTAAATGTGAGTAATCAGAGAATATTAACCTTAATGACAGAGAACAAACTGAAGGTTGATGGAGGGAGGTGGGTGGGGGATGGGGTAAATGGTTGATGGGCATTAGGGAGGGCACTTGTTGTGACGAGCACTGGGTGTTAGACGTAAGTGATGAGTCACTAAAATCTACTCCTGAAACCAATATTACACTGTATGTTAACTAACTAGAATCTAAATAAAAATTAAAAAAATAAAGAATATTAAAACTTGTAATCCTCACTAAAAAAATAGTAAGACTAGTAAGCGATGATAGTAAGTAACAGTAGTAAGAAAGAGAAAAGCAAGTAAATACATGTTAAAATAGGTCTGGAGCCTCTCAAAATTTAGTGGACATCAGAATCATCTGGGGAGTGGGCTTGTTAATACTGATGTCTTGGCTCCATTCCCAAGGGTTCTGATTTCAGTAGGTCTGGGGCAGGGCCCACGGCTTTGCATTTCTATCACTGCCGAGGTGATGCAGAGCCGCTGGTCTGGGGACCACACCCTGATTAGTGCCATTCTAGAATATGCAACCATATCATGGTGATTTAGCTGTTCTGTAAATTCAGCTTTATCACAAGCAACCAGTCACCAGGGGCCTTAATTTCAGAGCAGTTTGCTGGGACATCTGACATCAGTCTCTCAATCTCTATGCACCTCAGTTTCCCTTTATGGGGCATTAAGATAGCTATCCTTAATTTTCTAGCACAGCTTCATAATTAGGTTCATTCTTAATAGTGGGTGAGGTCCCTAATTATACAATTAAGGTTCTAAAACCTTTTGAAATCCTAACATGAAGAGTGCTTTCACACAGAGTCCTTGTTATTATTTTTAAAACCCCTGTAATATCAACCAAATCTAGCAGAAGCAATTCTGCAAACTACGGCCCATTCACACTTGCCCCAGATAGTAATTATAGAAAACTTTTGACTTTTCTGTTTGTGAAGGCTAAAGTTTTGGAGGAAATAAGCAGCTTCCAAATGTCAAGCACTCAACAGAGTCCCCTCTTCCGGTAAAGAGGTTGCTGCAGCTGTGTCTAAGGATGGGAGAATTTCTGATATTAGAAAAGGGATTTACTCTGACCAGGCTTGAACCGACCCATGGGGCGAAAAGTCATTTGTTCAGTTGGCCTTTGCTGCAAGAAGGAGAGTATTTTGACCGTATTTCTGCCAGAGTCTTTTTATTCTCTAGTCTCGCCCTGTTTCTGGACTCTTAGCTAAGGAAAAGCAAGTGGATAAAGACATTACTTACTTTTTTCCTATCTTTTTCCCAATAATGCAATGAAATCTTATTATTCCTAGAAAAAATCTTCTCTGCTGAACATATCATAAAGGTTTGAAAAAGATGCCCATGTTAATAGGATAATGAAAATACTAAATTAACCAGTATTGACAATGAAAATACCCAATTAATTTATAATTCCTTCCCTCCTTGCTTGCCTTCTTTCTTAGCCTTCTTTTTCCATCTTCCTTTCCCTTCTCTTTACTCTCCCCGCCATCTTCCTCCTAATAAAGGGACATTACATGATTTGAGTTAAAACTCATCATCATCATCATCATCACCATAAATTGATTCAACATCATTAAGTACAATCATGTGGCATTATCATCATCATTATCTCGGGAGGCTGGAGATGCCGAAGCATGTTGTTCCTCCCTTCCTCTCTTTCTTTCCCACAGCTTCCCAGATAAGAGGATCTTTATTCTCACCATTCATGTCCCTGTTTCTGAATACAAGAGAAAAAGTTATTTTCTCTTTCCTCTCTCCCTTTCCCCCAATGCTATATACTGCCAATGCAATTTCTGTGGTTTCTTCCCTCCGTTTTACCAGCAATTATTTACAGCTCCTCAAATGAAAATAATTGGCAAAGGAAGCTGGCATTGGACAGCATTTTGCATTTCATTCAATGTTGTGAAGATGTGGAAATGCCTTCTGTGAAGTACCAGTAGACTAGATTGTCCTATTAACTATTTAAGTGAGCATCCAAGATTATTACTTCAAAGCTTCATCTACTGCAATTATGTCTAAGTATGCCTTCCTGGAGAAGATCCTGGATGTGATGTCGAAGGGTCATTTCCAAGCTAAAATCATGCCTCTCTTTCCTTACTAAAATAAGATGTCAACACAGTCACAGCTCTCTGAAGGAGAGGGCGTGTGCACACAGTCATCTTATCACAGGGTTACAGCTCAAGTCAAAAGATCTTCTCTTAGATACATAACTTAGTGTTGCTTCAAACATCATTTCATTTCCTAATTGGTAGTGCATACTTCTTTGCTGGATAAATGGAATGGACTAGGTATGGCATCATCCTTAATTAATTGGTGTGCTAGCTACTTAAGAGGGCATACACCACTTGTGTTATTAAACAGTGTCATGTCAGATTTAATGGATGTCATTATGGGGGTTCCTCAGGGATCAATCCTTGGACCATTGTTATTTATGATCTTTATAAATGAGCTGACAAGGCAGTGTTCTGACTTCAGTGTGCATCTTTATGCTGATGATACAGTCCTGGATGGGAGTGCTCAGTCACTGAGTGAACTTTGAAGCAGCCCTGTTCAGGGATTCCTTAGATGGAAGTCGAATTGTTTTCAACAAGGCGAGAAAACACTCAGGCATTTTGTGTGGAAAATTTCCAAAACTCTGTGCATACAAAGACAAAATGCCCAGGGGTGCCTGAGTGACTCAGTCCATTGAGTGTCCGACTTTGGCTCAGGTCATGATGTCCTGCTTCTGTTCATGTGTTGGAGCCCTGTGTTGGGCTCTGTGCTGACAACTTGCAGGCTGGAGGCTGCCTCGGATTCTGTGTCTCCCCCTCTGCCTGCTCCTCCCCACTCATGCTCTGTCTGTCTCTCTCTCTCAAAAATAAATAAACATTAACAAAATTTTAATTTAAAAAAAGTTAAATGCCGAGGTATTTCTGCGTTCAGAATGATTTTAGAGAAACTGCTATTATTGGCTATTATTGACAAATACATTTACAGTTAAGTCATAGAAAGTAAACTGTAGTCAGAGAGAGAGATTGGAATATGTTGATTCTGAAAATTTAGATGAAAATTTAGATAAGCTTCTGCTATGGGAATAAGGGCTCCTAAGAGACCTCACTGGTTTTAGTGTAGGGATACTTCCCTCTCCCTGAGGGTGCTTCCTGACCTCCCCAGTCTGCATTAGGTAAGCTTCCTACAAATTCTCGTTTGTAATCTGTGCTCACATTTTAGACTTTTCACTAGATTTCATCTCTGTGAGGGCAGTACCATATATTTAGCTCTTCAGCCTCAGAGTCCAGCCCAGCATTGGAATACACCTTAGATACTAAGAAAATGTATATGGGATGAGTATATCAGTCTGTGTTTCCTTCAGTAAGAGAGAGAGAAAAAGAAAGCTAGAGACTACAGGTATTACAGAGAGAAAGGAGCTTAATCCAAAAGGTGGGGCTAACATGAGGTGTGAAGTTCTAGAAGGCTGCGCCTACATCTGGAAGACTAGAGAAACAGTCCTCGGGACATTTTTACCTGGAGCACTGCAGTGGATGGAGGCACAGGAGCTCAAAAAAATAAGTTTGAGAAGCTGCAACAACCATGGGACACACAGGAATTTTGGAAAGGAATTTGAGAGGCTGCCATGTCTGGCCACCTTGACCGTGAACATTGAGCTCCTGGAATAGACCGAGAAACTACCACACCTGATAGACACAATATTCTGAGAATAATTTCTGAGAATAACTTCTCCTCCCTGCCTTCTCATTGTCAAACTTTAACTGGGGACCACACAGAGAAGGGCAGTATGGGGAGTGTAACCTGGGTTCTTCTTCCACAGGGAAGAAGGGATCTTAGTCACAGAGGGAAGAGAGAGGGAAGGAGTGAGGCACAGCTGACAAGTAACAATCTCAAGTGGCAAAGAAAGTCAAGCATCCCAACACAAAAAAATGTTCATCAACCAAGCATTACTCTCCATAGAAGACTTTGTCCTGGGGCACTCGTTGAATATAAGTTCAATCAACACAAGGAGAATGTACCTGTGAACTTGTCTGTATTATCTTTAAAGCTAGGCTGTGAGACGACAGGACAAACATGGGCAAAGGAATAAAAAAGAGAGTAATCTCTGCTAATAAATGTTTTTATTCAGACAGAATAGGAAAATTAACACAGTAAACAGAATTTAGCTTTCTTATTGAAAATGACTAAGGACACAGGGTCAAACATGATTTATGATTTAAAAGCTAAGTACCACAAGAATAATGCCAGATATTTCTCTCTCTCTCTCTCTCTCTCTCTCTCTCTCTCTCTGTTTCTTTCTCTCTCTCTCGGCATCACAGACATTGCTGTCATTGAATCTGCCAAAAATGGTCTCGCCTGTCCTGGCTTGGCAGATAGTGATTACACTGTCGTAAATTCAGAACCATGCCATACGGACTCCCCTTCCAATCACTTCATTAATGTCACACTCTGCCTTCACACAATGACAAGCCACAAATAATTGTACTATAAGCAAATGGTTCTTGATTGTTATAGTTAGACACGATATGAATAAAACTATTGTAATTTGGTATGTCGGGCAATGTGCCATCATTCCTCTCTGGCAGCAAAAATGGTAAGAATGGGCTTGGTGCTATGACATCAATAAGACAAAACCCAAGAGGTAAGATGAAAAGGAAGGATCTCTTTTCCTCCTTTTCTTACATGTCCAAATATCTTCTTTGTAAAAGTTTATTTTTTTTCCTGAAGATTTGTGCTGAATATCATATTGCAGCAGGATTCTCAACAAAGTTCCATAATGAGAAAATTAGAAAATGAAGAATAGTTTTCTTTAGCTTGACAATGCATTGTACTTAAAGAAGATAGAACTGTTTTTTAGGAAGAAATTACAGTAATATGACCACAGTTAGCATTCATTTATTTACTCAGTGAATACGTACAAAGAAGCACGTCATATATACATGGCACTATATTAAATCCTATGGGGGATACACAGATGAATCTAAAATAAGCTCTGTCCATGAACACTAATACAGCATTGGTGGGAATGCAAACGGGTACAGCCACTGTGAAACAGTATGGGGAGTCCTCAAAAAGTTAAAAATAGAACTGCCTTGCAATCCAGCAATCGCACTGCTGGGTATTTACCCCAAAAATAAAAAAAAAAAAACCCACTAAATCAGAGGGATACATGTGCCCCTATATTATAGCAGCATTATTTACAATAGCCAAGATATGGAAGAAGCCTATGTCCACTGACTGATGAATGGATAAACATATTGGTATATAGGGGCGACTAGGTGGCTCAATCAGTTGAGTGTCTGGCTCTTGATTAAGGTTATGATCTTATGGTTCATGGGACTGAGCCCCACATTGGGCTCTGTGCTGACAGCATGGAATCCTTTGTTGGGACTCCCTCTCTCTCTCTCGTTCTCTCTCTCTCTCTAAAAAAAATAAATATTTGAAAAAAGATGTGATATATATGTACACACACACACACACACACACACACACACACACAATGGAATATTATTCAGCCATAACAAATAATGAAATCTTGCCATTTGCAATGACATGGATGGAGCTAGAGAGTAAGATGTTAAGTGAAATAAGTTAATCAGAGAAAGACAAATACCATACAGTTTCACTCATATGTCGAATTTAAGACACAAAACAAATGAACAAAGGAAAAAATAAAGACAGAGAGAGTTAAAGAGAACACAAAGAGAAGGTCATATGAAGATGCAGATAGAGATTGGAGTTATGCACTCAAAAGCCAAAGAATGCCCGGAGCCACCAAAAGCTGAAAGAAGCAAGGCAGAATTCTCTTCTGACCATCCAGAGGGAGAGCAATCCTGCTAACACCTTGATTTTGGACTTCTGGCCTTCAGAACTGTGAAATAATAAATTTCTGTTGTTGCAAGCTGCTGGCTTTGTGGTAATTTGTTACAGAAGCCCTAGGAAACTAATGGTAGATGCCAAGTTTTCAATGAACCTTACCTTGACCACCCTTTTAAAAATGTCTTCTCCTCTCCCCAGTGCCCCTGGTACTTCTGGTTTTGTTTATCCTGCTCTATTTTTATAGCACATATCACTTTCTAAAATACTGTAAGTTTACTTTTTCCAATATATATTGTTTATGATCCATCTCCCACTAGAATATAAAATCCACAGTGGCACGTATTTTTGTACGTGTTGTTCACTGATTTATCTCAATTTTCTAAAATAGTGCCTGGCACATGTTAGGTGCACAATGAATATTTGTTAATGAGAGCACAGTCACAAACATGAGAAAGCACATGGAATGTTTAATGAGCAATGGGATCCAGAGTCTTGAGGTTACCAATGGATGCCTGCAGTATAAACCTGGAAAATGAGACCAGGAGAAATCTGCAATAGAGAAGGTAATGATTTCAAACTTCACTTGTGAACCAACAGAGCTTTCTTTTGTGTAGGGACATTGTGTGATCAGACCTATGCCTTGTTACACATACCTGAGGACTCCTTCCATGTTGAGGAAGCCACCTAATATGAAAGTCCTGGACTCTCATGGCTCCTCTAGTCATTTTTCCCAAGGGAGGAGATGGAACTTACCTTATGATGACGTTAGATACAGGAATAAACTACACTAGCCCAGGCCACACTCTTCCTCTTTCCTTGCTTTGGACAGGCTGCTCACAGGATGCACGTGCTTTGTTCTCCCATGCCATTACATTTAGGAGAGCCAAGCTCCTGCATAGGGAGGCCTGCAATGTCCAGTGCTGCTTGTGAAACTGTAGCTGACCTAGGAGTCATAAGAACAGCAGTGAAACCTGTAATAATGCCACACCTGCTTTCTATTCCACTATACCATGACCCTGCTAGATAAAGTCAAAGATCCTCAAAGCCAAATCGGCAGAGATCCTTTGTTCATTGACATCAGATAATATAAGATGAATTTCCCCCAGTCTGTGATTTTCATCTTATATTTTGACATAGCATACAGAATCAGAAGCCATCCATAAAAACAAAAGATGTGTCGAGAAGGTGGAAATGAAGTGTCGCTTTTAATATTGAGAATTATTTTTTGAGGAACCTCCACTTTTACCCTATGGCCCAGCAATAGCACTACTAGGAATTTATCCATAGGATACAGAAGTACTGATTCATTAGGGGCACATGTACCCCAATATTTATAGCAGCACTATCAACAATAGCCAAATTATGGGAAGAGTCTAAATGTCTGTCAATTGATGAATGGATAAAGAAGATATGGTTTCTATATACAATGGAATACTACTCGGTGATGAAAAATAATGAAATCTTGCCATTTGAAACAATGTGGATGAAACTGGAGGGTATTATGCTAAGTGAAATAAGTCAGTCAGAAAAAGACAGGTATCATATATTTTCACTCATATGTGGAATTTGAGAGACTTAACAGAAGACCATAGGGGAAGGGAAGGAAAAATAAGTTACAAATAGAGAGGGAGGCAAACCATAAGAGATTCTTAAATTCAGAGAACAAACTGTGGGTTGTTGGGGGTGGGGGGTTGAGAGGGTAGAGGAGGTGGGTGATGGGCATTGAGGAGGGCACTTGCTGGGATGAGCACTGGGTGTTATATGTAAGGAATGAATCATGGGAATCCACTCCTAAAGCAAGACTAGACTGTATACACTGTATGTTAGCCAACTTGATAATAAATCATTTTTTAAAATAATAAATAAATTAATTAATTAATAAAAATTGAGAATTAATACTATTTTGGAAACTGCAGTTAAGGACATCAGACACATTGGTCTCTGAAAACAAGTCAAAAATGACTGTTTTTCAAGTGCATAGAAGGAAAATACCTCAGCCCAAGTCTAAATTCTTTATCTTACTCTTTTAATCTAGCCAATCATTTTGTGTCTCTTGGCCTCAGTTTCTTCATGTATGATTCAGGGGAAAGAGTTTTGCTCATAAAGTTGTCTGAGTATTAAATGACCTGTGTTTATGAGAACCTCCATACTTCCATGAGAAGGGACTTCTAGAATATCACTCTTGGTTTCTCTCCCACTCTCATCCATACCCTAGAAGGAGGAGTCATCTACCTAGTTGGGGTGTTTGAGAGGAGGAAGTGACCATGTTCTGCTCAATTCCTTCCTGCCTCTCTTGGAAGCAGCCACTTATAAGATGCATATATTTTTTTGCTATTCCATACTATAAGTTTAAGGAGAAAGCCCCAGTGGGCAGAGGCCTACAGCCATCTGGGTGTGCCATGACTGGGAAGTAACTTTGTGTAATCAGAAGGTAAAGTATTAGCAAATCTGTGGCCACACATACATTCCATGTCCTCGATTCAGCTTTCATCAGTAACAAAACTTAATTTTTCTTCTATCTTATTGATTTTTCCCTTTTTTAATTTTTTCTTTCTCATATGGCTCCGAACTTGCGTAGAGAAGAGGTACATATTAATAGCCTCGCTCAAAACTCCAACATCCTGTACAAAGGCAAATTAATGCAGTTTTCATGCAATATCTTTGAGCTCTGCTTGCAAATGACTATAATGTGTATTTATTTTTGCTTACTTTCGCTGCCAGAAGCACAGAAATATCTTTATCTTAGAGATCAAATCTTCTACACCAATAGCAAATCAGAAAAGGTCATCAATATAGATGTGTTGTGCTTTGTAACTATGAGGTCCTGACGTGTATACTTCCTTAAAAATAAAAGTCTTCTTGCTCATACATTTAAATGGTTCTACTGGTTTTGGGGTGTGTGTGTGTGTGTGTGTGTGTGTGTGTGTGTTTACAGTTTTCATCAAAAGAATTGTTCTTTTGTATCTTCAGAAAAGAAGTGCTCAAAGAGAAGTTTGTTCTTCCATCTTGCCCCGCTCCCCTCAACTCCTCTGCTCCCAGTTGAGGTCATTATCACCCCATATCCAGGGAAAAGAAAGAAATTGGCCTTTCGTTTTCTTCTTCAGTTTCAAATGGCTGGAAGACATTGCTTCTTGAGCTTAATCACTAAATAGCATAATAACCTCCAAGCATGGGTTATATGGTTATTTAAGAGAAAACTGTAGTTGTTTTAATATGGTTATTGTAGCCATACATTTCGTTTTTATGAGTTTTTATATAGCACTATTACTTGTGTGGTAATCTTAAGGATATTGTTATAATTTGTTTTATGTGTTAAGTATTACAGAGGCCTTGCTAGCACTGCTATAGTTAAAGGTCTGCAAGCATCTCATTTGATTCATATTCTCTGACTTAAGCCATTTCTTGTTACCATGGGCTCCATACACAGCTTCTGCTCACTCATTTAAGCCATTTGCTCTTGGAAATTTTTGCCCTTTTTCCTCAAAATCAAATCACCTCCAGTGTCTTCAAAACTATGCCAGTGAGAGATGGCTCATATTCTACACACTCTTCTACACGTGGGAAGAACACTTAGCTTTCTATTTAGACTGATAAATATCATTTCTTTTGGTTCCTGTTTGCTGGCAGAGTGTTTGTGACCCAATGCTTTTATGTGTTTCCCTAACTTTTCAAGCTATAACATTAGTGCTTAGTTTGACTCTTCTGTGTATGTTAAAGAAATCACAGATTTTAGATTTCATTATCATTCCCTAAACCTTCAACCTCTGTTCTCTGTTTTTCCTAATCACACGAAGAGAAGATGTTCCTCCAAGAGGGCCATTCTGGAGTTGCCATGACATTTTATTTTACTGGCAAGACTGTTTATAGGAAAGCAATTGCCATTTTTCAAGCAAGAGCAGCGTACTTCTTATGCTGTGGATTATAGCACAGGTGATAACATCTGACGTTGTACAAGAATCACTGGGGACAAGAACCCCACGCTTACAGCTCATTTTGTTTTCTTAGGAATTGCTCTGTACTCATTAGATGTGTTTGTTGTGTTTTGAGTTTTTTTGGCTTGGGCTGCCATAGAGAAAGAGACATGCTGAACGTTCACCAGTAGATGTACATGAATCACAGATGGCACCTAATCACCTAATCATTATTTCGGCTTTAAACCCTAGAATATCCAGGGCTGGGTAACAAAGAGAAGAAACAAAATTACACTGTAAATATCATGGTCACTTACAGTCTCAAATAACAAGTCCATTTTTTTTTTTAAATGACACTAAAAAGGGAGCAAGAGAGATCATCCAGTTTGGGTCAGGATATGGAAAGTCTCAAGGTACGATCTTTCCCACCCTAACCACAAGCCAGCTAAACTACAAAATCATAGATTTGAAAGCAATACGAGAGCTGAAGAAACAAAAATAAACCAAATTCTAAAAAGTGATGAATTTTCTGGAAGAGAACTACAGCTGCCTTCAGTGCTATAGGAGTAGCAGAGGAGCCGGGAAGGGTAAACCAGCCAAACTTTTAACAAACTTGTGGTGACCACATGTGGGCTGGTGTGATGGATGAGAATCACTAACGCCATAGAGTGAGCCTGCGTCTACTTGCCAGCTCTTTCCATGACACTTCACCAAACACACAGGTGTAATATGCCAATGGCTGGAGCCGGGCAGGAACTCTGAAAGAAACTTTCCGCAGTGGTTTGTAGGGCCCTCCTCTGGTGTAAGTCAATGGCAGGGCTGTGGAGCAGAGCAGAGGGAAATCCCTCTGGGGCACACCTCAGAGCCTTCATCTAGTGAGGTCACTGACTGCAAAAGATTCGACAAATAATCGGAGGACTGAAGATAATTAAAACTCCTTCTAAACACTCAGAGCCTTGACCCAGTGCAAGGCAGAGGTCTCCCAAAGGTTAGTGCAGGAAAGCAGAGTGGAGAATGTAGTCCTAAGGTACAGAAAGCCAAGCGTGGAACTGGAGGGAAAAAAGAAGTCACCAGTGACTAACAAAAGAGACAGCTGCATGTATAGGAGAGAGAGATCACCTACAATTTGGAAAGCTAGCAGAAGAACTCTATAGCATGAAGCAATCTGGAGTTCCTCAAACACTGGAAGCTAAAGTTGATGTACAACTCCCTAAAGCTGCAAAAGCCCAAACCTGGATCAATTAGCTGTTTAGACTGACACCACTGGACACTCCAGCAGATGACAGAAGGGAATATGCTTTTTTCTGGGAAACAGATTATTATTTACTTCAGTGTCAAGTGTTCTTTCATGCACACTGCATGGCATATAGTTTAAAAATATAAGACACATGAAAAATCAACAAAATGTTGCCTACATTTAAGAGAAGACCGGGGCGCCTGGGTGGCTCAGTCGGTTGAGCATCTGACTTTGGCTCAGGTCATGATCTCAGGGCTTGTGGGTTCAAGTCCCGCAATGGGCTCTGCGCTAACAGCTCAGAGCCTGGAGCCTGCTTCAAATTCTGTCTCCGTCTCTCTCTCTGCCCCTCCCCTGCTCACACACTTTCTCTCTCTCTCAAATATAAATAAACATTAAAAAATTTAAAAAAAAAGAGAGAGAAAGAGAGAAGATACAACAGAAGTGGGCCCAGAAATGGCATAGGTATTGGAGTTATGAGACAGGGATTTCAAATCCTGGATTCTTATATTTAAATACGTTAAAGAACCTTGGGGGGAAGCGGACAAGGTGCATAAACAGTTGGGGAATTTGAGCAAAAAGAACACACGCACACAAAAATAGAAAGAACCAAATAGAAATATAAAATACATTACCAGATAAACAATATATTTAGTGGGTTTAGCATGAGCCTAGACACAGCGGTAGAAATAATCACTGAACTTGAATACAGCGCGGTAGGAATTATCCAAACTAGAATACAAAGAAAAACTATAAATTAAAAATCAGAACTGAGTGTCCAAGATCTGTGAGACAATATTAAAATATGAAATGGTACAATATATGAAGAATGGGAATATAAGATGGAAAA
The DNA here is from genome assembly GCF_046562875.1 of Panthera onca. Lineage (NCBI taxonomy): Eukaryota > Metazoa > Chordata > Mammalia > Carnivora > Felidae > Panthera > Panthera onca. The sequence continues at coordinate 152,490,171 of NC_138346.1, forward strand.
GAAAAGAAAATGGAGCAGAATATTTGACTGAGAAAGAAATGACTGAGGATTTTCCAAAATTGACTAAAGGTATCAACCGAGGATCCAAAAAGCAAAACGAATACCAAGCAGGACAAATTTAAAGAAAACCACTGTTAGGGACTTGATCATCAAAATGCTGAAAATCAGAGAAAAAACAGAAAGCAAAAATTTCAGCCAAAGAAGAAAGATACATTATATATTAAGACACAACAAGAAGACTGGTAGCTAGGGGCACCTGGGTAGCTCAGTTGGTCAAGTGTCTGACTTCAGCTCAGGTCATGATCTCACAGCTTCTGAGTTCAAGCCCCGCATCAGGTTTGTGCTGACAGCCCAGAGCCTGGAGGCTGCTTCAAATTCTCTGTCTCCCCCCCTCTCTCTGCCCCTCCCCTACTCACACTTTGTCTCTCTCAAAAATAAACATTAAAAATTTTTTAATAAATAAACATTAATTTTTTTTTTTAAAAGGAAGAGTGATGGCAGTGAGGCTGGGACAAAGCTGAGCAACATATGAAAAGAGCAGAAAAGAAAAACATCCTAAAATTGCATAGACAGCAAAAAGTTTCTATCCATTATGAAGGGAAATAGAAGCATTTTTAAAAAATATTTAGAAATGCACTTAGAGAATTAACTCCCAACTGAACTGCCCTACAAGGAATGTTAAAGAAGTGTTTTAGGATGAAGGAAATTGATACCAGAGGAAAGACCTGATCATCAGGAAAAAACAAAAGCAACAGGAAGAGTAAATGCATAGGAATAATATAAGACTCTTGTTTAAAAGACTACTGGCCACTTCAAGTAAAAATAATAATAATAGGTCTATAAGAAAAATAAATGACAACAGAGGGGGAAACAGTTGTAGGAGAGGAAAAAGCAAAGTGTATGGACACAAAATTATTCCCTTGTTTGTGAAAAAATAAAATATTACTTGAAGAAACGTGATAAGGGAAGGTGAATATTCTAATATCTAGAGAAATCACTAAAAATAATATATGTACAGCAAAAAGAAAAAAAACCAATACAGAAGAAAAAGGAAAAACTAAAAAAAAAAAAAAAGTTGATTTACTATACAAATGTCAAAATGCATCAACCTGAATCTTTAAGGTCTCTGCATTGTTTTGTTTGCGAATTAGCTCTCAATGGAAAAAAAAAAAGGAAGAAAAAGAAAAAGGGGGGGAAAAGGAGAATAAAAGCTTGAAGAAACACTTTACCGCTTTAGAGAGGCAATACCTAAAGTCTTGGATTAGAAAGAAAGTAGAATCTGAAGAAGGCGTTGGCTTTTCCCTCCAGAGAATACGGCAGACTGCTTGACATCATCCCTTTACCTCTAGAGACAGGGTGGAATAAAAATAGTAGAACCACTTTCCTCTGAAACAAAACAGAACAAGTCTAATCAATTGGTGCTGATTGTAGGTGAAGGGACAGAAGCTCGACACACAGAAGCAATCTCATTAAATTTTTGCTTAAACTTTTATACTAATCTATGTTTTAAAGGGTAGTTAATTAAAAATAAAGGTATTTAGGGTTTTGTTTTGTTTTCTTTTATTTATTTGTTTTTTTTTATTTTATGCTAATTCTATCTGAAATATATAGTACCTTTAAGTCAGACACAAAAGCAAGACAAAGCTTTTTAGTCACACATGGATACCAAGGGAATGGTTTCCTTAGCAATGCTACCCCTATGTATTAAGCCCCTGGTTCAAACTTATGATAGTAGCCACACAAAGACGGAGTGCTAAATTGTCCTGATTATTACTTGGGGACTACATGTAGGGTTTTACTAATTGTAATGGAAATATTTCAGACGACAAAGTTCTTTCTTTGAAAGAATTTATCTAGCACCATAAAGCTATGCATATCTCATACTACACGTATGTAAATACATATATACATGTATATTGATGCATATATATTTACATATAAATGATTAATAACATAACATCTGGCATTTTGAGGAATTGAAATTGCTGGAATGTTCTACATCGTTTTTCAATGATGACAGTAGCAAATCTTCTGACAGAGATTGAAGAAAGAGTAATGATGTAGGTGTTTATTTTGGAAGCTATTTTCTAGGGAGAGGGTTTTAAGCAAAGATATATTACTTGAATCCTAAAGCTGAAAGGAATTAGGGGTCATCTGGTTCATCTTCCATGCCCAAACTAGAACTCTCTCTACTACTTTGACTGATGACCAACCTGTCTCTGCTTGAATTCTTTCAGCGACAGGGAAGTTTCTCCTTTGGAAGTCAGCCCAATCGGATCCCTCTCTTGAGAAAAATGAATGTAGAGTTGCAGATACTGACTGTATTTAGTCTGCCTTTATAAGCTCTGGAGCTGAAAGGTCACACAGAGTCAAATTTGGAGATGCAAATAAAGTTGGGGGTAGGGGAACTGAGATACGAAACGGGAGAGGAATGAACAGAAAATTGGGAGCAGGAAGAAACACAGACAAAACTTCAGGCCTGTCCAAGCCCAAGGTGTCCGGGTTCCTCATCCAACCACTTTACATTTTTCTGTGCTTGGGTTTAACTATTTCAAAATGAGTGCCATTTGGAGTGACAGACAGCCTTCTAGAAAATATAAAACCGAATGAAACAAACAGTGAGACATGTCTGAGATCGTGATTATGGAGGCACATATTTTCTCACCGCGGAGCACCAGCCTGGGGGGTCTCTTCAGCAGGCAGAAAGACATCTGGGTTCTCAAGAGACAGAGCCTCAGCAAAAAGAGCCCAGGGAAAGTAGGACTTTGGCAGTCTGTCGAGATCGCTGCAAGAAGGGACCCATTTTTGCCAATATAGAGTATTCCATGTTAAAACAAGGATTTTTAACCTAAAAGTGACAAATCTACTCTTTAAGTGACCAGAGGATGCAGAATACTATTTTGTTTCTACACAATCATTAAGAGGAAGAAAAAGACCAATGGAGATCTAAACAATGGGAGTTGGTCAAATATCTTTAGAGGCCTGGTCATGAATGAGTACAATGATGACAAATTTGAAAAACATACAGTTCTCACCTTTGCTTAAGAAAATATATTCACTTCCTTTATTACAACTTCAGGTAAATTCACTGTTTTATTAGGCAAATATTGTGCCTCAGTTTGAAAGCTGACTTTTTTTCTTACTCTTCTTCCTTATTACTCATTCTTGACAATTTCAGGGTACTTCCTCCTCTGGTTTTACTCTCTGTCTCTCTCTCTCTCCACTTATTCCCCTCAATAGTATGTATACATCCTCAAAATTGTAAGCATTTTTTTTTCCCCTTCAGGTTTCAGCTCTAGGAAAAGAAGTTTATCTCAAAAGTTCCCTATTGCTGACTTAGAAATCCAATTCCATCATATCTATGGATAAGAGTGCCTCTGAGTATTATTAAATGATGTGGAATAGATGGATAAGCTTTAGATATTTACCAGAAAATCAGAGTATAATTCTTTCTCCAAGAAAAGAAACTTAGCAATTACATTTAAAAAAAAAAGTTTTGTTAATCCCCATAGAATGCCAAAAAATAGGAAAATAGAAAAAATGTCTGAAACTTGCTGAATCTACCCCAGTTCTGGCCACATATCAAAACCATTTAGGGAATAAGATTATTTATTGTCCTTCCACATTTAAAAGAAATTCTTAGTTTAAAAGAAAGAAAGAAGCTGAGCAAACAACTCTGCTCTTAAAGGTTTGAAAAGCTTTCCATTTTAACATCCTTTTAATTTAAATAAATGTCCTACTCTAAAAAGAACACCATTCTCATGGAATTTCCATGGGACACAAATTGGCACACACTTTTGATAAAGAATTCAGTAACATGTGTCAATGTTTAAATGTATAATAACCATCAATTTCTTTCCTTAAAATATATCCTGATATGATAATTGGACAAATACACACCTATGTCTATATATTTACATGTGTATGTGTGTATATCTGTCACAATGTTCACTGAAACACTTTTATAACAGAAAATTAAAAAATACTAAATATTCATAAGGAATCAATTAATAAAATATAGTATATACAGAGTACTGCTCAGCAATTCCAATGTACATTTTCAATCCTTGGCAAATAAAGAGTTTCCTAATAAATTTCCACATGAGGATAGCAGTTATAGAACAGTATATACAGCAGGTAAAATTGTATGTGTGTACACATGCATCCTGTGTACATAAAGTTAGATATAAAAACAGAGGCTTATAGAAATGTTAACACTACTTAACTCTCCTTGGAGAGAGTGTAGGTGATTTGTAATTCCTTAAAAAAAATTACTAACTAATTATCATGGGCATGTATAATTTTACAGTAGAAAAACTCTATCACATTCTTATTTTTAAGTAAATAGAAACTATATCTGGACGCAGACAGGAAAATAGGTGGAGCCTTAAGGTCATGATGAAAGAGTTCCACATCAGTTAATTTTCACGTGAACAGGCCACACTCTCGTAATAATGCTTGTGATTACAATTAATTTTATTAAGTCTACAACTCTGCTTATCCAAAGTGTCTTTTAGCCATTTTCATACAAACAAGTAATGTATACTCAGAACACTTGGGACACCTGATTGGGACACACTTAGAACACTTGAGACAACAATGTATACCTGGGTAAAGATGAGGAGATACTCTCTTTCTCATGTAGTTCTTTCTATGTGACTAGCTTGGGCTTTTTTTTTTTTAATTTTTTTTTAACGTTTATTTATTTTTGAGACAGAGAGAAACAAAGCATGAACGGGGGAGGGTCAGAGAGAGGGAGACACAGAATCTGAAACAGGCTCCAGGCTCTGAGCTGTCAGCACAGAGCCCGATGCGGGGCTCGAACTCACGGACCGTGAGATCATGACCTGGGCCGAAGCCGGCCGCTTAACCGACTGAGCCACCCAGGCGCCCCTAACTTGGGCTTTTAAATGTATCTCTGAATGTCACATACGATCCAGCAGATCTGATGGTATATGAAGTATCTGTGGCAGACAGCAGTAAGGTACTGAGCCTTTGGCACTCCTTCTGTAGTAGGTAAATCACAGTACACTGTAGGTAAATCACAGTTCAAAAATCTAGGATTTGGGAGCAAAGTTATGCTCTGTACACAGTTACTCTCCTTTAAGAAACAGCTTCCGGCTTCTTCTGGTAGTAGAAGAAGCTCAATACTTGGCCAGGGGACACCACACTACTGTGCAATCTGAGATCGCCATTACAAACTCAGCGTTGTCTCACCCAACCAGCTATTTGGGCAAGCACCCTCAAGTAGAGGTGTTTTATGGAAGATTGGGCTTCAGAAAATCCCAAAAGCACAACAAAGTTACATGAATAAGTATCTCAGATTTTCCCAGTTCCTACCTACTGCATTGCTTCTTGTTTTTCAACCCATGCCTATGACTTCATGGAGAGTTTCCTACAGCCAAATGATAAAAGAAGAAAACTTTAGGCCTGGTTTCCGGATGGTTCTGCATGATATGCTGGCAATACTTTAATGTGGATGACCACAGCACTGTAGTCCCACTCAAGGGTAACTTTAAAGGAGAATGGTGAAAGAAAATCCACCAGTCAGCAGAACTTCAAATAGTGTACCTGGTCATTAATTTTGCTTGCAAGGGGTGATGGCAAGAGGTATGAATCTACACCGATTCACAAGTAATGTCTGAGTGATCAGAAACTTAGAGGAAGCACAACTGGAAAATTAGTGGCAAGAAAGATTTTGAGGGAATGATATGAGCACAGATTTCTCTGATTGGTCCAGGATATATTTTTGTTCCATGTAAAGACTCACCAAAAGCAACATTAGCAGAGGAGAGTCTTAATACTCAAATAAACACAATAACTTGCTTGAGTATCAGTCATATATCTTCCCCATTCACCCTTGTTCTTGTCCAATAGGATAATGGACAAAGCACCCATGGTGGCAAGGATGGGGGCTACACATAGGCTCAGAAACACGAATGTCCACTTATCAAGGCCAATCTGGCTACAGCCACTGACAAATATCTATCTGACCAACATCAGAGACTTACACTAAGTCCCCATAGAGCAGCGTTCCTCACATGGTAGAGATCCTCAAGCTATTTACCAAGTGTCAGGCAGATTACATTTAACCACTTTCATTATAGCAGGGACAAAACTTAGTTCTCACTGGAATAGATACTCGGCATATAGATTTGCCTTCCTGCAATGTTTTTGCAAAAACCATCACTGTGGACTTACAGAATGCTTCATTCACCATCTGGGTATTCCACCCAGCATTGCTTCTCAACAGGGAACTCATTTTAGAGCAAATGAAGTGTGGCAATGGGCTCATGTTCATGGATTCACTGGTCTTGCCATGTTTCCCACCACCCTGAGGCAGCTAACCTGACAGAATGATGAACTGGCCACTTGAATAGTCAGTTGCAGCACCAAATGGATGACAATACCTTGCAGAGACAGGGTAGTGTTCTCCAGGACATGGTCTGTACTCTGAAATCGGTAACCAAAGTATGAATTTCCCTCATACCTAAGATTCACATGTCTGGGAATCAAAGAATAGAAATGGGAGTAACTACTTCTACTATTTGTCTTAATTATCCATTAATGAAATGTGTACTTCTCATTCTTGCAACTTATAGCTCTGTTTGGTTTAGAAGTCTTAGTTCCCAAGAGTGATATGTTTCCACCAGGGGATAAAACAATGGTTCCATTAAACTGGAAACTGGAAACTGTAAGCTCCTGATGTTAGTGAATGAAAAGCAAAAAGAGTGCTATTATACTGGATTTGGTGACTGGTTCTGACTATTAATAGGAAATTGTGTTGCTTTTACATAAGGAAGTCTTGGAGGAATATGTCTGAAAGCAGATCATCTTGGGCATTATAAGTATTCCAATGTCTTATGATAAAAGTTAATGTAAAACTTCAACAACAGATAGGAAAATAGGTAAGAACACTAATGTCACAGACTTTAGAAGTGAAGTTTTTGAGTCACCCAACAGGCAAGAAATCATAACCAGCTGAGGTGCTTGCCAAGGTCAAAGGAAATATGGAGCAGAAAAGAAAGGTTATAAACACTATAAATGAGGACTGTAATCATTATCATTATGAGTATTTCCTCCTTGCTCTGATATGTACATTTGTAAATATATAGTTATTTCTTCTACATTCTTTTGTTTTTTCTCTGTCCACCCTTCTTTTATCTATAGCTTGCTGCTAATCCTTCCTTTAATGTAAAATAAAATTTTGGGTTTTAAGTAATGTTGGACAAGGTACCATGAAAATGAATAAGACATTTCAACAATCAATAGATGATGGTGATAATGGAAGGATTGTGGGAAGCAAAGGCAAGTCCATACCCAGAAGAAGTTTTTAATTCAAGTTACATCAAAGTGCTACCCTTTCCATGATGGAAGAAAACTAATTAAACAACTTCCACTAAGCAGACTAATCCCCCTGAGATTGGGGCTACATAGTTGTTACCCTTCGATATTGGCCAAGTTAGTCTCTGAACAGGGACAGTAGCCACATTAGCAATAGTGAGAGAAAGTCTATGTTTACAACCCTATGACAATTAGATTATGACGTCACTTTAACTAACTTGAGATTACAGAAAATTTCCAGCATGTAGAGTGGGAGCATTTCAACCCTTAAATAATGTGTTCCTTTCTCTACTTTTCTGTCCGCTGAAATGATACCAGATCTGGAGTCCTCTGAGATATTGACTGATTCAAGTTTTAATTGTTTCACACATATGTTACAGCTGTCATTCTGGCCAATGCCAATAGAACAGCATTCCATTGACAATCAAATAATTCTTGTGAATGAATACTGATTATATATATGTCCATTGCTGTTTATTAAACACAGTGGGTCACTTTTCCTTATTAAGTATAATACATGAAATGTATCCAGAATGACAGCAATCTCTTGTGTTTGGACAAGTGGAGCAAATCTCCATTCTTGATTCTTAAGCTGACTGCCACTGACTCTCTGTGAGCCTGGACAAGTCATTCACACTTTAAGAGTTTTGATTCCCCATCTGTAAAATGGGATAATTAAATGCACTTTGACATGTTCAGATGAAAGGGATGATGTAAGTGCAAAATAATCTCCTCATCACTACGAAGACAAGATTATTGTCTCATGAAAGTAAGTGTACTAGAAAAACTATGGTCAAAAGGAAAAAAAAACACTTAAGGAGATTCTTATAATTACAAGAGGCTAATTTGGCCAACTTATTAAAACAGGTATGTATTTTATTCTGTATATTATCTCCTCTGCAAGATAAAGATACTATCTTTGCAATTCTTTAATGATAGTAGTGTCTCAAAAGAGCAATTCACTATGATTTATAGTTCCCATGAGAATTTTAAAAGCATTACTCAATAATTTCTTTTAAATGTTTAAAATGGCCCCCACAAAGTAGATGTATTAATTTATTTTGTTCCTATATTTTGTTGTTTTGAGATTAACTATAGGTAAAAAGATGCATCTAATTCTTTTAGGTTGTAATACTATTTAGCTTCTGAATTTACCAAATTGAAAAACGGCAGAGATTTTCTACACAAGATTTAAACTCTTGTCTTGCCATTGGTAAATAGTACCAGTGAGACTATAATCTCAAAATCATAGATCCTGAGTGAATGTTAGCCAATTTTGATATTACTTTAAGGCATTCTTGCAAGTAATTTCCAAGCTTTACTTTTTTCAAACTGCATACCAAAATTGGGTACTGAGTTTAGGATTGCTTAGAACAAATTATGAAAATGCTAATTTAAATTCATAAATACAACAAAATAATCAAGGTTCTCTGTATAATTTTTTTCTCAGAAATATATTTAAGTTCTTTTGAGTACTTTTTAAGGCTATCTCTTGATCAATCCTATTTGCAAACCTAAAATAAAATATACTAAGAGAGACAGAGAGAGAGAGAAAATGTCTTCAGGGAAGGCATAAGTTTTTCCTATAGTTCTAAACCCCCAAAGCCGCTGATTCATTTGTCCCATCTCTAAGAACTGTGAACATCTTTTCAGTAAAATATTTATGTATAAACACAATATTCTCACTGTCATCAGTTTATTTTCTGTAGATTAACCACAATAAAGTTTATATGTAATTGACAGTGACATAATTTTCAAACAGGTCCAAACTTAGAGCCACAAAGTGGTAGTAACTCAGTAAAAAACAGAGATGAAAATAAGCATCCCCAGGGTTGGTTTTCAGGGGTTGTAGCTCCTTGGCATCCTGCCCCAGTGAATGGAAATGTCCAATTAATGCATTCTTGGATTTTTAAAAGTAAGTGATTAGCTAGATAACTGCTCTAAGTCTTTTACCCAAGGAGATAAATCATCAATAGGTTCCTTTTACAGTGCCAGAGAAGGATTTTATTCTCAAATGTGTATGGACACAATTGTAAAATATTGTTGATCAATCCAAAAAGAAGCAATAAATTGAGCAAAATTTAAAGTGAAATAGCTATTTTTATACCTCTCCTGGGTATGTTCTGAATATCTGGCTATAATTATGCATCCTACAGGTACATGTATGTGACATGCTGGGCTTCCCTGACTGTCATGAAAGAACTTGATACATGACCTTCTCCCTGTGGCTAGGGAGGAAGGTGGAGAATATTCAAAACCACAAAGTTCAGGGATATAGCTAACTTTAGAATGAACTGAGTGAACACTGACATATGAGTTCAGTGTTGTGAAAGCAGTCAAAAGTAGGGATTTAAGGCCAAAGAAAATTCTTGCTAAGTTATGAGGCAGCCCAGGATGACCGAATTAAAAAAGATCTAAGGGTTGTATGGAGATACATGAGCAAGGTCTAACTCGCTGAGAAGAATGGCAAGGATGTAGCAAATTGTCTGGGAAGGTTTCCCAGAGGACCAGAATGAAAATCAGAAATAGGGCCAGAGCATGGACATATGGGGTGAAAGATGAAGTTTGATCATCACTTTGGTGTTCTGTGTAAGTTTTACAATTCAGTTCTCACAATGTCAGAGGGAGGGACAGTAGTATCTTTATGAAGCTTAATATTAGCTACTCATATAGCTAGTAAGAGGCAGAGTCTGCACTAACACCCCAATCTTTCTGATTCACAGTCCATCATCTATATAAATACCTTTAATGTATCAATTTCAATTGATTTAATGTTTACAATAATTCTGATAGGTAAGTATTTTTAATTGCCATGTTGTAGACAAGAACACTGAAATGATGAAATCTGTCCAAGGTCACGTAAGTAGTAAATAGCAAAAAAGACAATCATTCTGAATGCTAGGGGAAGGTAACAGAACACACATGTTGTTGGGATTAAAGTTCCTACTAAGATCCCGTACTTTATTCTCAGTGATGCAAGCACTGGTTAGGCAAGAGACTTCAGACATAATGCAGATAAAGATTGGCAAGTATGTCCACCAGTTACGAACACATTTAAAACTGTATCCTGGGGCATGTGGATGGCTCAGTAGGTTAAGCCTCTGACTCTTGGTTTCCCCTCGGGTCATGATCTCACAGTTTGTGGGATTGAGCCCCCACGTTAGTCTCTGTGCTGACAGCGTGGAGCCTGCTTGGGATTCTCCCTCTCCCTCTCTCGCTGCCTCTCCCTTGCTCACATGCACGCGGGCATGCATGCTTTCTCTCTCACTCTCAAAATAAATTAATAAACTTCAAAAAAATAAATAAAAATAAAAATTTATCTTAATTGAGGAAAAAAAAGGGACCACGATTTATCAAACCCTCTTTACTAGAAGTCAAAAGATTAGCAATTCAAGATACACAGAAGGGCTGGCAATTCTTGGCAGGAGCTGCCTGTGAGAGCAATCAATATTCCAGGTAGGAGGTGTGGGGCTATATCCAATAGGGAGGTTTCTATCAGCCACAGAGATGCCATGGCCGAATGGACAGATAGGAGCAGAAGCCAGAAAACAGAGCCAGATATTGAAAGTTAGGAAGACAGCCAACCCATGAGTGAAACCAGAATTACTAATCAGGAACGAGGCCAGAGAATATGTGAAAGTTGGCAAATAAGAGTGCTCTAAGAGCACAAGATATATAAAATGGCAGCTCCCCACTTCCCCCCCCCCAACAGCTTATAGATTATGCAATTACTGTTGGCTAAACATGGAATTATTATGCTATACCTTACAAGGAATGCATACAATTAGGAAATATATCCTGATTGTCTGTGTTCTAGTTGCTACACATGCAATGAAAAACAAGACAAAGACCCTGACCTCAGAAGGCTTACGCTTTGCTGTAGAAGACAGATAATAGAAAAATAAATATATAAAATATGGTTCAACAGTAGTTAGTGCCAAGAGCAATACTTGAAAATGACGGGATGGGAAGCTTAGAGCTTTAGAGAGAGTGAACGTGTCAAGGAGAATGCCTTTGAAGTAGGGACATTTGAGCATAGACAGGAATGAGATTGAAAAAACTAGACCTGAGAATATCAGTGGGAAGAGAACAAAAGGAGAAACCCCATGAAAATAAACACACTTCATGTGTGAGCAAAAACAAGAAGACCACTGTGCTAGCAGAGAACGAACAAGATAGGATGAGGTGGAAGAGAGAGGCAGGGTTCAGATTATGTAAGGCCATGTAGGTAAGGATGTTGGTCTAAATTTGAGCAAGAAAGTGACATCTTCAATCAACATCTTTAAAAGGTCAATAGTGACAACAGAAGCTAGTTAGCTCAGTAGCCTAGGTGCAAGAAAGAGGATTGCACTTGGACAAGGGTGATGGTACCTATACAATGGTAGTCTTTGGATGCAGGGTGTCTGTTGAAGGTAAGGGTAAGAGAATTTGCTCAATCAATATTTGGGTATGAAGGAAAGAAAGGAGTCAAAAATAACTTTCTAGGTGTGTTGGCTTAAGCAACTGAATAAGTAGAGGTGTCATTTATTAAATGGGAAGGCTGGGAAAGGAGCAGGGGTCAGATGTTGGTAGGGAGAGGCAGTGAGTGGTGAACAAGGCACATTTGATCCAGAGCTCAGTATCGGAAGTGTTCAGTTTGAGAGGATCACTAGCCATCCAAGCAGAGATACTGAGTTGCAGTTGTAGACATGCTTTGGAGTTCAAAGAAAAGGTCCACGCAAAAACTGTACATGAAAAGTCATCAATGTACACATGGTATTTAAAGTCATGGAACCAGAGAAGACCCAGAGAACCACTTAAAAAGAAGCCCTCTCACTAGAAAAAACAGAGGCCTGAAAGGGTTGGCTGGATGCCTCATGATGGTCACCTACATAGGAGGAGGGGGACGAAGATATCTCCAAGTTCACTATCTCAGTGTATACTTCCCAAAACCCTTTAATATATCAACACTGATTTGATAATCTTCATAGCAGCTCTGTGAAGCAAATATTTTATGACCATTTATATGTGAGAAAATACTTTCCAAATTGCACACAACTAGTAAATTACAAAACATATGCATCCTATGAAAAGTTAAACAAATTAGTATTTAAAAAGAGAGGCTCAGAAGATGAACTACATACATGCATCCAGTTCTAGCTCCAGTGATTGTTGCTATGTGACCTTGGATGAGTTAACAGAACTTTCTCTTCTTCAGTTTCTTTATCTATAAAATAGAGATAATAATAGTACCTCTCTTATGGAGTTGTTGTGATGGTTAAAATTTAAAGACTTTGAAGAGTTCCTGGCACACAGCAAGAGTTATAGGGGTACAGCTAGGATTTTACCTAGGTCAAAGGCAGTAGAGTAGAATGGTTAAGAGTGAGTGCTATTACCAGATTGCCTAGCAATGCACTCTGGGTCTCTGTTTATTGACTGTTGGACATTATGTGAGTTAATCTACCTGGGTGTAAGTTTCCTCATTTATGTACTGGGTATCAGAAACATAAGCACCTCACAGGATCACTGTGACAACCCAAAACATTAATGCACCTCTAGCATTTAGAACAATGCATGGCACACAATAAACCCTCAATAAATTTTAAGTATTGATATCCACTCTAGATCCATTCCAACATCCAATATAGCCCAACTGCATCCTGGGCGTCAGAAAATAACTATTATGAGAAACATAACTCGCACACTTACAAGAGCTCAAATTTAACAAAACTCACCCTTTGAAAACTTTTATGAATCAAATATATAAATATTTAGAGGCTTGGTTGACACTAATCACCATCAGTGCTTTCATTACAAGGCAATAAACACCAAGAATTTTCATGAGAGGTATTGTGAGTAGGACAGATGCTTTTGTTCATAAATCGGGTGGTGACCTCAATCATTAATAAACAAATCATGGCCAGAGCAGCGAAGAATGTAAAGAGTAATTTGGTAAGGAATCCAATAAATTTATTCCACACAAATAATCAAAACAAAGAATTTATTCTTAATCCTGCCATGCTAATGGCTTCTGTTAAAATGAAAATGATTAAATCAAATTTGGCTTTAATTTGTTGAGGCTAGATGCAGTTTCCCCAATGTGATAAATTACTGTGCAAGTCAAATAACGTGAAATTTACTATGAGCCTGCTGTTGCATGAAAGTGGAATGAAATAAGAAACAATCCAAGAGTTATTTAGCATATACCTCACTGAATTCAAGAAGGGAAAAGTATTATTAAAACTTCACATACCTTAGCTACTATTGATCTGTTGTTATAGAAAAACGTGACTTTTACATCAAGTCTGGTATATATCAAAATCTCCCATGCAATAGCCTACTGTGTGTGTCTTGGGACAAACCATTATCTGTGATCTGAATATTCTTTCAACTCCAAAGATTTTATGGAATCATAGAATGTGTGAGACATGCCAGAGATAGTTTATCCCAACTTTCTCAATTTATGAACTAGGCAAAGGAAGCTCAGAAAGGTTTAGTGACCTCCTCAAGTCCCACTTGGGACAGAGCCAGAAGTCAGACAGATGTGGTTGCTTAGAGCTCCTAGCCCAAATGGAAAAGAAAGATGGAAAAGAAGTGAAGAGAGTAAACAGAGAAGTGATAGTCTCTCAGCCTTCAATTGATTTAATATTCATAAAACACAATCCTAAAGCTCTTCTTTACCAGGGGAAGGTATTAACTGACTCTTCAGCCATGTAATACCTCTGTCCCAGCTTTTATTTTTTCACTACTTTAAAAGCTGTACTAGGATACAGTCATTTGGATTTGTGAACTTTAAATAAGTCTTGAAGAGATTATTTCAATGAACTTGTCTATTTTTGCCTGACAAGCCTTCAAAGAAATTGGTGGGCAACATCTGTATTTCACCATCATTAAAAATAAACAAATAAATAAAAGAGTGGAGGCATAATTGAAAATTATAGGAAAAGAAAGTTGAAGCACCCGCAAACAGAACAGAAGGAAAGGCCACGGGGGGTAATGAAGGGTCACAGCAGAAAGAAGGAGAAAGATAATCAGAATGACTCAGAAATTTTCACTTGGTATCGAAACAGAATGTGGTAAATTTAATCTGTCATGAGGAAGCTGGCCTACTAGACACTGGCAAAGAGTAATTAAGGAGTCACTCTCCAAAGAAAACTACTTGTATAAGTGGAAATCAATGGGTGCGTTGCCCCCACCACCACCACCGTCTGCCACTGAATTTGTGGTTTTGCATTCTACCTTAAGAGGCTGATTAAATCACTGACACTTGGAGCAGAGCAGGGACTTGTAATCTTTACACTGTGCTGCGCTAATTGGGCCAGCAACTGGGCAAGGGACAGCGAGACCTGCACTTCTGTACTGACAGCACTAAGTGGAGGAGAAAGAGATGTATTCAATGTCTTAAGCTACTCCGGGGCCGAGCACCGGTTATGTCAGTTTAAGAGAAAAGACAATATGAGAAGACTTGCCTAATGTCAGGACTTTAATCGTGAGAAGAGAAGATGATTTGCTCATCCTCACCAGGCCGACCCCTGCTGAGAGCACTTTTCCCCCAGCTGCTACTCAAAATAAGAACTAGAATTTGAAAAGCGCTAAGGGAGGGGGGAAAAAAAAAGAGTCCAGAATGACGTCCCATGGTCTGGGTTGGGTTAAGCTTTGCTCCAATTCATACACTAGTGATATGGACAGAGGCAATAACAGAACATGGGTCCTCTCTCTCAGTCCGAGGCCCTTTAGATTATTGCACAAGCTCTGCTCCTTGCACTGAACATCCGGGCTTAGGTCATATATGGTTCTTTGTTGAACTCATCCAGCAACTCCATATAGGTTAAAATCACAGTAAGAATTCTGCAGACACCAGTTTGTAGAAATGAGGTATTCTTATCAGTGAACAGGCTTACCTGTCAACAGCATATGCACAATTTGCTCCATCCAAAATAGTTCAACTCCCCAGATATTCTCCATTCTTCAAGCCTGCCCAAAACTCACAGTCCTTCACATCCATTCTGACAAGTAACATCTTTATATTATTTAATGCTGTGCAATACAGATATTTTCTTTCCCTTTCCTTTGTTTTCTTTTCTTCTCTCATTATTTAATGCTGTGCAATACAGATATTTTCTTTCCCTTTCCTTTCCTTTGTTTTCTTTTCTTCTCTCTTTTCTTTCTACCATGTGTACAAGAAACTGTAAGTACTGTCTTAGTCACTCGGGCTACTATAACAAATTACCATAGACTGGGTGGCTTACAAACAACAGAAATTTATTTCTCACAGTTGTGCAGACTGATAAATCCAACATCGAGGCACCAGTAGATGTCTGGTGCTTCCTGGTTCATAAACGGCTGTGTTCTTGTTCTGTCCTCACACGGTGGGAGGGGACAGGGAATGCTCTGTAGTATCTTATAAGGGTACCATATCCTGTTTATAAGGGCTCATGGCTTGAAAAACCTTCCAAAGGCCCCACCTCCAAATAACATCACGTTTGGGATTACATTTTAATATAATTTAATATATGAATTCATATATTCATAATCTATGAATTCATGTATTTTAATATATGAATTTGAAGGGGAGGGGCACAAAATTCGATTCACTCTACTGCCTTAAAAGGGTTTGGGTTCAGTCAGTTAAGCGTCTGACTCTTGATTTCCACTCAGGTCATGATGTTACTGTTTGTGAGACTGCACCCCACATCAGGCTCTGCACCTGACTGAGATTCTCTCTCTCCCTCTCTCTTTGCCCCTACCCCATTCTCTCATTCTCTCTCAAAATAAGTAAATACTTTAAAAAATAGGGGGCTTGGGTTCAAAAGGCACCAAGCTAGTTTCCATATGCCAAGAACCAGTATCCAAATGAATTGATAGCATTCTATTCAAATTTCATTTCTATGAACAAATCTTCAGATGGCTTAGTCTAGATTCTACCAATGCTTTTTAAATCATTGTCAAATTAATTTAGCATGTAGAAGAGATTTTTGGCAAGATTTACACTTCATAGAAAGCAAGCCACAACCTTAAATTTTAAATTTCTGGATGACCCATAACAAGTCAGTCCAAAAAATGTAGGATTTGCAATGAATTTATAATATTCTGCCCCCACATTATAACATGATAAAGAGGCAGCACATTATTGAGGCATCCTTGACCCTGTCCCTCAGGATCCATTTTTCTTGTAAACTAGTCCTTACAGTGTCAGAATCGGTGTCACAACTACACAAAATAAAGGAGTGATTTTGTTTGCAAGGGTTAGCTGCAGATAGCTCAGATGCCTCACTTTCTGACAAATTAGAGGCAAGAATAAAATCTCAAGTTGTTGAACTGTGACTCTGAATCAGGGTAGAGCTACCATTAAAATCCAGATTGAGACTTTCAGTAGCACTTTTAATGGATACTATAACTGAAGAAGAAAATTCAGGGCACATCCTCTTTACTCCTTTTCTGGAAGGTTTGCACTCAGTTACTAGTGTTAAATAGAATTGAGGAGGAGGTATCTGGAAGATAGAAAAGATGCTGAATACGCAAAACACGGTAAGCAGGATCTTTCTAAATTGCAAGTGTGAAACACGCCCCGCCTCTCCACCTGAAGTCCTTTAGGGACCCTGTTACCCTCTAGAGAAATATGAAATTCTGGAGCCTGTTACTTCTCCATCTCTTCTTCCCTCACCAATTTCTTCCCTCTTATCTGGGGCTACCCAGTTCTCAGCCACACTGCACTCTTTTAACCCAGTGCCTTGAAACACTGTCACAGATATAACTGCTTGGCTTACTCAACCATATTGAAGCCTCACTTTGGTGTAACTTCCTTACCGGCTAAAATCACATTGCCCATCCCATTTCTGCCAGTGTTCTAGATGTGCCATAGGTTCTGTCAAACAGATGCACAAGAAAATGAAGAAGAAAAACGCGGGACAATAAATTATTCAAACAGACTACATAGTGTCAAATATTTTCTCAGAAATTGACAGGTCAGTTCCTATTTTTAAAGAAGACTTACCAACTAAAGGGAACATTGCTTTGAAAGAAACTGTAATTCTAAACACAATTCCACAGAAAAATATCAAATCCTTTAAACATGAACGTTAGTGCAACTATCTGTCATCATTCATTCATTCTTTCAAATAGGTATATGTTGGCTCTTTTTAAAATTTTTTTATCTTAAGGAATTGAAATTTAATTCTTTCTTTGGGCTGTGGGGATGGGGAAAGGGGGTTGAAAGTAAAGTTTTGTATTTTTTAAAATATTTATTTATTATTTTGAAAGAGAGAGCGTGTGCACACAAGAACATGTGGAAGGGGCAGAGACAGAGAGAGAGAGAGAGAAAGAGAGACAGAGAGAGAGAGAGAGAGAATCCCAAACAGGCTCTACACCATCAGTGCAGAGCCCAACGTGGGGCTCGAACTCACAAACCATGATCTGAGCCGAAATCAAGAGTTGGATGTTCAACCGACTGAACCACCCTGGCGGCAGGAAAGTTTTATGATGTGAGCAATTTTCCACACCTTCTTTGATTTGGGGTTTTGTTGGCTCCTTTGTACGTACTCAAAGAACTGAAATAAATATATGTATTGGTGACCCAGTGTCTACCAGGGATGATTGGTTATGCTGCAGTATCACAGAATCCCCAAATCTTTGTAACCTAGAACAAGAAAGCTTTATTGAACATTGCACATTCGTGCTAAAAATCTACAGTGACTGGAGGCTCTGTATCTTTTCACTCTGATCCAGGCTGACAAAATAGAGGATACTTTGAATATTCATATTCACTGTGTCAGAGGACAAAAAAAAATGTCTTCAGAAGGGTCTCTGCTCTAAAAATGATATATTTCTCTTTTAATCACAACTTACTGGCCAGGACTAGTCACATGGTACAATGCAATCACAAGGGAGACAGGAGGAAAAAGAACCTACAATGTTTAACAAATATCAGCAATGTCCATTACAATCTGCCCTTCTGGGTCACCAAATGTTTGGTTCATCCTTCTTTCTGCAGAAAAATATGCTCATCTTTTCTATAGGTGAGAAAACTCCCAAATTCCATACAGTCATGGCATCAAGCTCTGGGCTATCCATGGAGGTTTCCACATGGAGGTTATATGCAAGAATGCGTACATCGCACACAGGCTGCCTTTCTCTTCATCTGGGAAACTATACATGAAAAAGGGCAAGATATCTGTATCTTCCACAACCAATAAGAAATGCTGGAACAGGAGCAAGAGAATTGCAGTAAACACTCCTATTCAGAAAGGGGGAGAGTGAGAGACACGCACTAGACATTGATCCACAGCACCTAGCCTAGAGTAGGATGCTTCTTGATCAGGCCCAAATTCTTCTCCCTGGAGAAAGTTCACTAGTTCAGGGTTCTCCATGGTCCTTACCTCTGATTTTTGTCCATTATACTCTCTGGTCATTTTCAAGGAGACACTGATGAACAGGCCACCCTGGCAGGCCACACAGCTTCTCAGTCCTCTTCCTATGTACTGAAAGTGGGAGGCCATAGGATCATCTTAAGTATCAAGCAGTCATTAAATCTTGTCAATCCAGAAGCTAGTGTCTTACTCATTGGTGTCTTTTTCTCTTGTGCTCAATAGCTATACATGCCAACAGCTACACCTAGAATTTCCTTCAAAACATGCCTCACTCCCTTGACTTAACTGCACATACCTGCAAGTCATATGGCTTCAGTGATAGAGCCATACCCTATTCTCCTTTCTCTAAATGATTTTTCTTGGAACTGAAAAGATTTGGTGGTCACTCCTTAATCCATGTAGAAGCTTTAACCATAGATATGATAGCCATGGTTTTATCTTTGTTTCCAGGATGAGTTTTAATAGGTCTTTGTGGTGTAAGCTGCTTCTCAATTTTTTGGCTTTTACTGTTTGGAGTTTAAAAAGAATTGCCTCTTGTAATTTCTGGACTCTATACTCTTTCAGTCCTATTCGCAAACTGTCCAGTTATTTTCTAAGCTTGTCTCTTTCTCCTAGTGTCTTGTCAAATGCTACCAAAAGCAGTCAATGTATCCTACTAACATTCTATAGCCAATTCTTTCCCTTTGTACAGTGTGCTGAGGAAGCAAATTAATGACATAGTCCCTATTAAAATGGAAATATACTATGTGATGTAATATATAATATGTAATATATAGCTATATACTATAGAACATATAGTATATAGAACTATATACTATAGAACATATACTATAGAACTGTATCTCCTCATTGTAAGGAGATACAGTAGCACAGATACTAATCCAGCCTGGGAAAGTTCCTCTGGAAGGGTTACTCTTAAGCCTGGTACTGAAGGAAAAGTAGAAATCTGCCAGGTTAGGAGCACCTGGGTGGCTCAGTTGGTTGAGCGTCCAACTCTTGATTTCAGGTCAGGCCATGATCTCATAGTCATGTCATGCAAACTGATTAGGTCTATTGTCTTCCTTCCTTCATATTCCAAGTAACATATCAGACTTCCATCACCACAAAACATGGATTCCTTTCTTCTAGCCTCTAATATCAGTTTCCCTGACACCTGAAAATGGCCCCCCACATCAAATTAATCCCACATCTTTTAATTTTTTATTTCTTTCAGTATCTCTCCACTCTTCATACTAACTTCTGGAGCATTCAAGGTGTGCTAGTCTAAACGGAGTGAAAAACGATCCCCAGAATCTCAATAAATGATGACATGAAGATTTTTATTTTCTTTATAGGGGGAAAATCTAGCTCTTCCTGTCTACATTTTGTCATCGTCCTAGTGTAGAAGAGTCATATGATTTTTCCCTTAGGTCATTTAAAGAGCCTCACTCTCAAGTCTTGAACTCATAACTCCACAGCCAGCCTTGAGAATGATGTATGTGTGGTACAAATCTGATTATGTTCCCTCAATTTACAACTTTCAATTCTATCCAATCATATTGAAAATAAAATCCTCCCCCCCCTCCTTTTTTAGTAACTTCTTTCATGATGTAATCATTGTCTACCTTTCTAGCTCATCTCTGGTCATTCATCAACATACACTTATGTCTCAGTCACACAAAAACACTTGATCATTCTTGTCTCCATCTGGACAGCTTTCCCCTTATTTCCTCCCTTTTGTTAATACTTACACATTTTTTTTTTTTTTAACACTCAGATCAAACACAGAAAAACCATTCCAAAACTCCCTCTGCAATTTGGGTTACTTAAATTTCCTCTTTCATTCGTATCCTGTGAGTAACTTTTTCATAAACTACATATTGCATCATGTTTTATGGTTTATTTTTATTCCCTAAAGTGGACTGTTCGCCCTCTGAAGTCAGTAACTGTCTTTCTAATTTGTCTCAATTCCTAGAATAGTGACAAACACATGATAGATGTCCACTATTCATTAAGGAATACCTACTCTGTCCCTAGGTACTGTACTAAACTCAGAAAAGAGAGATTAATTTGAATAACTTTTTCTTTCTTTAGCTTATGACCCCCTCTCACTGAATACAGTTGATGTCATTTCCTGACTGTGCCATGAAACTCTTCTGATCCCCAGAGCCATAGATGAAAACATTGTATTATGAAAAAGGGTCTGATTTAGATAAGTGGGATGGTTGTCTCATAATTTTATGCTGTCAAAATCTTAATCCTGATTTCTAAACATACCAAAGGTAGCCTGGTTCCATTACACAGCGTTCTGTAATATGTTTTACTAAATTAAGTGGAAGTCATAGCACAGAATTTCAACTCTCTTATTTCTTCCTCTCTGGCACCATTTGCTTTTATTAATGAAAATATTAATTTATGAAACTTAAAGGTATTTATTTGTTTATTTAAGAGGTTGCAAAACCTTATTCGTAATTACTATGCAGATTTAGCTTTCAAACACCTGGAAAAAAGATTGTAAGGTTTTAACCCTAGTTATCCTTGCTTTAGTATATGGATATTTTTATTTCCTGTGGATTACTCCAATACTTATTATTTTTCAGGTTTCCTAACACTCAAAAATTGACTTAATGCAATATTTTATGCCACTTTTAGGGTTATGCCTTTCTGCTCATAATTTTTTTTTAAATTATTTACTCCTTTTCGTAATAACTGCTCATAGCCTGGGAGGGTTTACTTTGCCATATGCTCACCAAATCATTTCAACTTCCAAGTTTCCTCTTGGCAAAATTTGCTGTTGCTGTTATTGTTGTTTTTAACTTGGATATGTTAAACACTCTGAAAAGAAAGGAGAATTCCAAATATATATTCTTTATATTAATTTTTTTAACATTTATTTATTTTTGAGAGACAGAGGCAGAGCATGAGTTGGGGAGGGGCAGAGAGGGAGGAAAACACAGAATCTGAAGCAGGCCCCAGGCTCTGGGCTGTCAGCACAGAACCCACCCAATGCAGGGGCTTGAACCTATGAACCATAAGATCATGACCTGAGCAGAAGTCAGACTCTTAAATGATTAAGCCCCCCACAGGAGCCCCTCAAATATATATATATATAGATAAGTGGGATGGTTGTCTCATAATTTTATGCTCTCAAAATCTTAATCCTGATCTCTAAACATACCAAAAGTAGCCTGGTTCCATTACACAGCGTTCTGTAATATGTTTTACTAAATTAAGTGGAAGTCATAGCACAGAATTTCAACTCTCTTATTTCTTCCTCTCTGGCACCATTTGCTTTTATTAATGAAAATATTAATTTATGAAACTTAAAGGTATTTATATATATATATGTACATATATATTATATATATACACAAATATATTTATATATATACATATAAATTTTGTATGTCTGGTAATGATGAAAATGGTACAAAGAAACACACACAGTCAACATGTCCCTAACCCAGAGCTTAGATGGGGTCAGACCTTATTTTTGAGGTCTTTTTGATTGAACATAAGATATATGGAGGCTGTATGCCATGATGGAAAGAGAACAAAATTTCGAGTCAGGCACACCTGAGAATAAATTGAGATTCTGGCACAGCCAACTCAGTGCCCTAACCCCTTACAAACCACTAACCCCTCAGCCTGAGTTCTTTGTCTGTAGAATAGTAGTAATAATCCTTGAACTTGAAGGGCTGCTGTAAGGATTAGAGATGAAGTAGATGACACACACCAGATACTTGAAGGGATATTATTTTTTTTTATCATCTTTTAAGACATAAAGAGGATTATCCTCTTGAAACGTTTATAATTTTACTCTATCCATTACTTGGGGGCCTTCTTTCCTTTCTCTCTTATTCATTGATTAGTATTTCTTTAAAAAAACAGAAACAGAAATTATGATTATGTTATTTTGCATTCCAACCACGGTTATGAATAACGTTATAAGAAAAACTCCAATGTGATCAGTGAGGATTAATTTTTAAATAACAAATAAAGGGGAATGTTGTAATATGCCAAGCAATTAGGGAACTGGAGTTGCACAGTTAGAGTCCCCATGGTTAGCAACCTGGAGTGGAAATGGTAGAGCCCTCCTGCCATTCATAATACCTTAAACTTAAGTCTTGGATAATCAGAACATTCTGGAGAATGGGAGTCATGAAATAACAGATGGTAGTAACCTGACAACCTAGCCTCGTAGAGATGCTAAACAGTGATGGCAGCTGATCAGTGCATACCTTGACTTGCAATACAAACAGGATACAAGTAAAACCGCCAAACTTGCGCACGCTGCTCTTAATTTATGCCACAGAACAGAGGTTTTGAATGAACAATCAAAAATCCAATAGAGTGAGCTCTTGATTCACTGCAAATGCAGAGCAGGAACAATGTGGATAGTATTGTAAAGAAATAAACAACGATAAAACTTGCTATAGGATGTTGAAAAGCAGACACACTCTAAAATAGCATTATATATTTTCAGATTCTTACATACCCACCTCTCAGACTTGAAATTTTAGGCAGTCATAACATTAGCTGCTAAGATTCGGTGTGTATGTGAGGAAAAAAGGCTAAGATTATCATTGACAGAATTTGATTTCCATTTATATCCTTTGATGTTTTGGGTTTTAGTCTACCAATTCATGGGTTCATGAATTTTTAATTTATATTTCTTTTCTGAAAGGAAGTTGCCTTTGCTAGTGGCCACCAATTACCAATACCTGGGGCCCTTTAGGACCCTGAAGGACCTTTGGCTATCCTAGCCAAAAGGCAAGGATATGGTCCTGATTGACACTGGGTTCACAGCTTCAGTGGGATGGTGGTGAAGAGGGTCGGGGGCAGAACTGAGAAAAATGTGAACACAATAAATGTCCATTTTTGTTCTGCTTTCATCACATTTTGTTCTTCTGGTCTGAAGAGAAAATGTCAGATACCTAACAGAACAATATTATCAGGAGGACCTCAGTTCGCTTTCATAACACTCAAAAATAAGCTTTTAGAGGTGTGGACTTCGCCAAAGGTGGATTATAAGTAATCCAAACAGTGGCCAAAGTGGCAGAATTAAGGTGCTTGGTCAGCTTTCTGTATGAATTTCCTAACCTTTAAAACTCCAGAAGTTTAAAATTATAGCATTCCAGTAATAGAAATTTTATTATGACATTCCTACATTTAAGAGAATCCTGTAAGTGTCATTCCTTTTCAAGACGCCAGTCACAATAACTTTTGAATTTCTGCATAACTTTTCATTTTCCTGTACTGAAGAAACCCAAAAAGCTCCATGTAAAAATCCACAGATCCTGATGTGCCCTTTTGTTTAAGTAAAAAATCCATCAAAAACCTCCACCTTTCTTTTTATAAAGTTTGCTTGTAGTTTCACACTTTTGTTTGAGTGATGCAGTGCCCCTGGAAAGGTCAGTTTTTTATTTGCCTCAGTCTAGAGGACTAAACCTGTGAATGAGAACTAACATACTCGGTCAATGCCACCTTTGCATCATTCAGCTGGCATTTGTCTCATATTGACCATCTATGAAGTTTATACTGCCTCGCTGGGAAGAGAAACGTGCATAATGACATACAACATAATCGTTGCTTTTTGTAAGAATTAGAGAGAAACAGACAAAACCAAAATGCAAGGAGCACGTTAAAAATGTCCTATGTATAGCATGAATAATACTTTGGAGAGGGAAAAGATCATTTCTGCCTAGAGCAAACTGCTTAATATACTCTTAGAATCCTGTGCTCTCTCACATAATCTGTGTGCTTTAATAAACTTGCTGTCTCTTTGCATGGAAAAACTCCAACACCCCAATCATTTTTTTAACCTGGTAGACTTTTTTTTGGGTGGGGGGAGAGAAAGCACATGCAAGCGGAGGAGGGGCAGAGAGAGAGGGAGAGAGAGCGTCCTAAGCTATGACTATGAGATCATGGCCTGACCTGAAACCAAGAGTTGGACGCTCAACCAACTGAGCCACCCAGGTGCTCCTAACCTGGCAGATTTCTACTTTTCCTTCAGTACCAGGCTTCAGAGTAACCCTTCCAGAGGACCTTTCCCAGACTGGATTAGTATGTGTGCTACTGTATCTCCTTACAACGATATGTTCTATAGTATATAGCTATATATTACATATTATATATTACATCACATAGTATATTTCCATTTTAATAGGGACTATGTTATTAATTTGCTTCCTCAGCACGCTGTACAAAGACTGGAACATATTAAGCATTTTTGAAAAAGTTTGTAGAATGAATAAAAAACCTATTTTTATTGGATCTTCAAGAACAGGTAGGATTTCTCAACTACAGATGACACAGAGGGGACTCTAAGGAAGAGCAATATGTATAAAAACACAAGACATATTAGAAAAATGAAAAAGGGAGATAAAATTTCTAAAATAGGGGATAGGTAACAGGAGATACAACTTAAACTTAGCTGAAGAAAGATGCCCAAAGACTTTAAATTCAAGAGCGAGATATTTGGCCTCTAGATTCCTCACTACTTTTTCTCCCAGGGACACCCAGTCTCCTCCACACTTCACTGAATGATAGTTTAAGATAAATCACAGGAGATGATGAAACACCCACAAAGCTTATCAGGGGTGGAAAAGAACAAGGTAAGACATTTCAGAATGGTCATATTTAGGGAATAAGAAGAGGAGGACAAATCAACGAGCACAGAAAGTAGGAGTGGTCAGATTTAACTGAAGTATGAAATTACAAAGAAGCACAAACTAAAGAGTTCTAAGAAGGAAAAGTGGCAAATGTACGAAACTGGCAAATGTGATGAAGAGAATTTCAACCTGAGGAAAGGTTACTGAATGTGGTAACAGAGATTTATTACTGACTGACAAATGAGACAATTCAGTAGACTAGTCAAAGCGTGAGACAGATGAGAAGGGCTTCGGGAAGGGGCAGGGAGAGGAAATCAGACAGAGATGTAACCCACTGGGAAATTATCTCAATACGCTAGCAGAGGGGATTTGATGGTATATGGTATATATTATGGAGGTAATTTTATGCTGTTTCAGGTCCCATGTATATGCTGATAAGCATGTATTTTATGTGTTGTCAGGAGTTTAAAATTTTGGAGATGGAAAATTTGCACTCCATTGACAATCTCTTTGTTCTTTATCTTTCATAAGGAAAAATAAGAAAAGCCCTCATACTTTCACTCATTCTACAAACATATCATTAGCCAGGAAAGAAGAAATAAAAAAGGAAAGAAAGGAGGGAGGGAAGGAGGGAGAGAGAGAGAGAGAGAGATTGATTTATTTTCGTTTATTCTATTTCTTCAAAGAGCAAGGAGCCCAAAATCATTTACAGTTAACCTTTCAATGTCCCTACTATCTGGAAGAAGGAATGTCATTTTGGCATGCAGCTGATTCTGGATGCTTTCCAGACAGATTCTCAATACAAACCCACTGGCTGCACATATAATCAGTTTACTACTTGATTTGATATGAAAAATAAAAAACCCACAAAGTAAAACTACTACCTTGGTGGCCCCCTGATTGACTTGAGTAGGAAGTTTTGAACTGTAAAATAATGCTTCCATTTTAACACTTGGACACTCACCTATGTGAACTAGTTTATTTCCTCCCCAAGCAACCATGTTCGTATTCACATTTTCTAGATAATTACTTATGATACCCAATTCACTTTGTGTTTGGGGACATTGCTGAGAATCATATGATTTTAGAGTTAGAACGGACTAGATAGGGGTGCCTGGGTGGCTCAGTCAGTTGAGTGTCTGACTTCCATGATCTACTGGGTTCGTGAGTTCCAATGCCACACTGGGCTCTTAGCGCAGAGCCCTCTGGGATCCTCAGTCCCCCGTCTCTGTTTGCCCCACCCTCACTCATGCTTTCTCTCGCTCTCGAAAATAAACATTTAAAAAAAAAAAAAAAGGGCCAAATAGAACATATGTCCCAACTCCTTATTAACAGATGTAAACCCAAAGCTCCAAAAAACAAACTCAAGTTAACACAGCTAGTGAGTCTTTAAGAAGGGACTAGTGTTCACATTCTGACTTGAGTTCCAGGGCTCTTCCCTGACCATGTTTTTCGTTGCGTGTTGCCAACCCTTCTTAGCACTCGTTATATTTCTACCCTCCATTTTGCCATTAATTACGTTTTTTCAACCATAAGCACATTTTTCATAGGTCTCAGTTTTCTCTGTGCAAAATGAGTGAGCTGAATTAGCTATCTTTTTTTTTTTAATGTTTATTATTTTTGAGAGAAAGAGACAGAGTGTGAGCAGGGGAGGGGCAGAGAGAGAGGGAAACACAGAATCCAAAGCAGGCTCCAGGCTCTGAGCTGTCAGCACAGAGCCCGATGTGGGGCTCAAACCCATGAACTGTGAGATCATGACCTGAGCTGAAGCTGGAGGCTTAACTGGCTGAGCCACCCAGGAGCCCCAAATTAGATATCTTTAATCTAGCTAAGACATGGTATGATTCAATGACCATCGTGAAACCAATTGACTGGTTCCTAGGTATTTCTGTTTCATGTAACAGAAGCCCAATCAAGCAAGTGTAATTAAAAAGGTAGATTTATTATAGGGACACAAGGCTATCTCATAGATCCCAAAGTAAAGAAGTATGGGGGCTTCACTAGGAACTAGGACTATAAACTGATACTATCACAAGTTTATAATTGATTTCTTCTCTGTCTCTGAGGGACCCCTGCATTCTTCCCTGTTAGTCCCTCAATATCAGCCTAATTTTTCTTTCCTTTCACATCAGTTCTCAACTGCTTCACCAGGCACAGAACACAGCTGTCCTTAAGGGCAGCATTCCCACTCAGTTCAAATACCATCAGAACCTAACTAGCATCTCTGAACCCCAAATGTCTTCTCCATCAAATCTGGTTGATCCAGCCTGGGTCAGATGCCTACCCACTTCAATAAGCTGGGGCCAGTAAGGCAAGGCCAGGGTTCACTTCATCTTCAGAAAGGGCAATTTGGTCTAAACAGCGTTGCCCAGAGAATGCTATATATTCAGAACTACTAGAATCAGTTTGTTGCTACTTGATTGGTGTGAGGATGACAGTGATTCTGTGGCTAAATCAAGGATGATGTAAGCAGAAAGCCCAGTATGAATGTCTTATTCTGTCAGGATTTGACCACAATCTACATCAATAATATAAATATTTACCCTACTTAGCTATTTCAGATTGTCTATATCTAAAGGATTCCATATTCAGGTTTTGAAAAAAAGCCCACATGAAGAAGAAAAGTAAATTCAAGTTATCAGGTTAGAATGAAAATGAAATGT
This sequence comes from Panthera onca, assembly GCF_046562875.1. Lineage (NCBI taxonomy): Eukaryota > Metazoa > Chordata > Mammalia > Carnivora > Felidae > Panthera > Panthera onca. The sequence goes on from NC_138346.1 coordinate 152,518,116, forward strand.
AGAGCCAGGAAGTAAGGAAGCAAAAAAAAAAAAAAAAAAAAAAAAAATCCTCTCTAGAGAGAATAGTGAACCCATAGCAACAAGGAAAGGAATGCCACAAAAGAGAATGGTCTCCAGATACTGGAAGAAGTGTAGCTATTCCTTTGGGAGGGCCTTGGTTTAAAGGGATTAAGGTAAATATTTAGGATTAAAAAAAAAAAAAGAATCAACTAGGACAAGACAGCAAGGAATTCAGTGTGATTTCTCTCTGAACAGGAGCTGGTTTGTTATTATAATGAAACAAGCCCCCTGCTGGCACCTTTTCCAAGACTTGTTTCCAATCCTATTGAGATTTCTACCCTTCAAAAGAAAGGATGTGGATTATTAGACTCTTGGCAGGGGGTACAGAAAAATCTGTGTTGCTCTAGGTCCAACCCAGCGGTGGCGGATTAAGGTGTGATCGAATGGATTGGTAATCAGTCCCCAACTCAGAAGAGAACCTCCAGATTCTGTCAGGATCCTCGACGAGGCAATTTCCCAGTAGAATTCCCCTTTGTTGCTTCCATTTCTTCTTTATATTTTTTAATCACCTCCTTGAATTCCACTGGTGAATTCTGTTCATCTGCCACCAGGCTATGTTTTTTCAGTTATCATATTTTCAAAAGGTGTTGAAGAGGGGAGCTGGGTATGCTTAACTACTTTTGAAGAAAACACAGTGCTGGGGCATCTTTATTTTTATCATGGTGTATCTTGAATTGTTTGACTCCATCTGCTTAAGTCAGTTTGAATCAGGCCACGCCAGAGAACTTTTCTTATCGCAGTTTAGTCTGCTAGTTCTTAAGAAAGGAGGATAGCATGTTTCACCTTCTGTTGTTTTACCCTACAGACTTCCCAAGTCCTATTTTATGAGTAAACACCAAAATCTCAAGTTCTTATATCTTTAATAGGAAAAAAAAGTTGAAACATATTTATTTATGTTTATTTTTTTAATGTTTATTTACTTTTTGAGAGAGAGAGAGAGAGACAGAGCGCGAGTGGGGAGGGACAGAGAGAGAGGGAGACACAATCCGAAGCAGGCTTCAGGCTCCGAGCTGTCAGCACAGAGCCCGACGCGGGGCTTAAACCCACGCACTGTGAGATCATGACCTGAGCCAAAGTTGGACACTTGGCCCACTGAGCCACCCAGGTGTTCTTAGAAATATATTTAAATATTATCTATGTTCATGTGTTTTATCCAGATTATTAGATATATTATCTATATTCATGTATATATGTATCACTTTAAAATACATATATTATACATCTATATACACATCTATACATCTTTACAGCTATTTTGGGGGTATATGTATCGAATATAATGCAGGCTGTTTATTACTAACATCTATGCTATATCAGAGTTTATATCAGCTTATGCTGTATCAGAGACAAAGGCAAATGACCTGAATAGTTATCAAATTCATGGGCCATATTTAATTTAACATTCATATCTGTGGAAATTGAGCATAAGCAAGATAAAACTTCTAATGTAAGACTTTGAGGACTTCCGTCCTTAGAAGGCTTTATCTGCCTTTTTATACCATTATTGACTCTTTGTAAATAGAAATCAGTTTATTTTTGCATGGGCATTGTGAATGGTACTAAAAAAAGCAAAAGACCCTTCTTTAACATGTGACTCTTAAGAATACAAGTAGAAACAGTACTCTGGTTTGTCACTTTAATGATCATCCCTCCTTCCTGTGGATTGACATTAGCCATTGCCAGTGTTCATACATCATGGCTATTATGTAGATACAGACCCATTTTCTGTTTAGCATGTTTTATCCATGCAAGAACTTGGGAGCTCTTACCAAAATATAAATACTTCCAAAACTCTTAGGATTATTTTCTCTGATTTTAGAAAAGCAAGGTAAAGAACCTATGTTCCAATGAAAAATAGCGTGCTGCCCTTTCCATCTTTTTGAACTCGCACTACCAGAGCCCAACTAAAGTCTCTGAATCCCAATTCCAAATGTCTTCTCAGTCAAATCTGATTGATTTAACCTGGTCAGATTTTCACCCAGCTCAATAATCTAGGACGAGGAGGGCAAGGCCAGAATCCTTCCCTCATCAGAGAAAGGCCATCTTGTATAAGAAGGTCTAGTTAGAGATTAGATCTCTAGAAATCCCTCTAATTTGAGATTGGTTTATGTCAGTCTGCACTGTGAAACATTTTCTCCTCTAACATTAAAAAGAAGAACAAGAAATTTCAGAGAAGTGGTTTCCAAACCTGCATCCCACATTCCAATTTTGGAAGTTGGGGGGTTCTCAGTTTTAATAAAGAATGTACAGAGAAGTAAAATAAAAATCAAATCAATGTAGGGGCGCCTGGGTGGCTCAGTCGGTTAACGACTTCAGCTCAGGTCATGATCTCATGGTCCGTGAGTTCCAGCCGCGCGTCGGGCTCTGTGCTGACCGCTCGGAGCCTGGAGCCTGTGTCAGATTCTGTGTCTCCCCCTCTCTCTGACCCTCCCCCGTTCATGCTCTGTCTCCCTCTGTCTCAAAAATAAATAAACGTCAAAAAAATTATTAAAAAAAATCAAATCAATGTCAAAACAGCAGAATGAATAAAAGTTTTAAAAGACACACCTAAAAATAATTCAACTAATATAAGACTCCAAAAAAAGGAGCAACTGAAAGTCATCACCATATGAAGATGCTCTGAAGATGTAGCATTTTTCCCCCAAACTGTAGGAGTTTCATGTACATGTATAGAATAAGAGATTTACAGAGTTATCAAGGATTGTGTGGAAGCCATATCTCTTATGGGAACACTGAACTGGGGTCTTCCTGTTCCAGTAATGTGAAGATTTGCTTAAAGATGTCAAACTTTGCTGCTCCTTAAAAACTTAATACTTTATTAGTAAATAGCCCAATTTCCTTTAGAATAATAGTGTATGGAATTGCAAGGCATTCAGTAAAAGAACTAAATACATGACTTACTACTTTCATTTTTCCATGCAATTGGAAAGATAACAGTGGCCCACTTGGCACTCAAGGATGGTGTGGAGGAAAACAGAGCTCCAGGGACATAGTCTATAACCAATTTCATATCTAACAATGAGAACTAAGTCAGGTCTTAACTAGATTCCTTGAGAGAGAGATTTTCTGGGGCCTCATTCTCCATCCATTGACAAGAAAAAAGGAAAAGTAAGAGGGTGGAATTATGAATTTTTGCTCTTTCAAAGTCTTTCCTTCCTCTTCATATTTCTTCCCTTCTCTTAGCAAAACACAATGCATATAAAAGGAAAAACAAGTTGTGATTGCTTACTAATTGATTCTATATATCTATCTGTCATGTGAAAGTTTGTAGGAATGGCTTTTATATTTAAGTGTAGCATGATGTCAAATTTATATCACTTTGTTTTTGCTTTGTTTGATTTTTACATGCTAAATGCCATGTATGTTCAGGAAGTACCTTTGCTTCAGCCTGCAGTTAGGCTACTTTTGAATTATTTTAGATTTTTGCTACTGACCAGAGATTTGCGCTTCTTACCCACCCCATAATATTAGTCCTCAGTAAAGCCTTCTAAAATTCAATCAATCATCAAAAGTGATATTACTTTCCCAAATTAAGCAGTCAGTAAAGACTTCTGAAATTCTACCAATACCTAAAATGATGGGAATGTTCCAGACCAGTGCCATTTTCTTGTAATAATTTGATTTTGGTCTCAATCCTTGGCCAAGAATGGGAAAAGATACATATTTACAAATCCACTTGGGGGAAAAAATGTTACTATTTCAAGAACAAAAATGTTAACCAATGATTAACTGCTCTTAAAGAAATTATTATTCATTGCTAAACATATGTATTTTACATCATATTTTATCCTGTGTATTTCACTTTTTATTTTTATATGTTACAGTGAGAATTAGGAAATGTTCTTAGGAATCTTGTCCTTGATGATCAATAACAAGTAAAGGTCAGTCTTCAATTATGGCGTTGTTAAATTAAAACTATGCAATTAAACCAGTAGTAAATTAGAATTCTATGTAGAAAAAATAATTTTTTGCATATATCTTTTCATAAAGTAATCTATTACTTCTGCTTTAAATAGACCTGATATTTTGGATAATGCTTTGACCGTATTGTTTAAAAGTTACTACAGAACCAGAATTAAATGCTTCTCTCTGTCTCTCTCTTTTTTAGCTACCATGTATTGAGTGTTCACTACTTGTAAGACATTGTACTTTACAGTTAATGTCTACTTTAATTCTCTTAGTACTTCCTCAAGTAATTATGGTCATCCTCATATTAAAAATGAGAGAATCAATACATAAGCAGGTAGGACCACATTATTCTATCATATGGAAAATTTGGAATAAAAATCTATGCCTTCTGGCTCTAAAACTGTGTTCTTAACTACAGAGCAGCTTTTCTTAAGAGTGACAAAAGCGAATCCCTTGCCTTTGCCTGCAGAAAAATAAAAAAAAATCCTAAAAGCTAAAAGACTTATGCTCTAAATTTATGTAGGGAGGAGATCCTACATTTTTTTCCCTCTCTCTTAAAGGAGGTTTGGGGGCATGACACGAAACTGACAACCAAAGAAGAAGTAAATATTGATAGTATCCCGGGTGGTTGAATGGGCTTCTAATTTTTTATTACTATTCAGCAAGTGTCACTCAAACTAGATTCCTTTATTGCAGCGGTGCTATGGATCACTGTCATAAATTTTCTGTTTGTACAATTTTCCCTCTCATATTGTCAAGTATCTAGTGGTTTTATTAGTGGCTTGCCTGTAATTAGATTCTGGGTACAGACTCACACTCATCTTTCCAGTCAGGATATCAGAAAGACTATCACTTGTCTTCTGCTATTCCAGTGAATTCAGTTTGGGATATGATCCGTTAGTAGTAATTTCGTTTGTGGGTTGCACAATACCCAGTGACAATGGACTCTACTCTCTTGATGTTTCTGTAGCCTCCCTTCATTTGGGATTCTGCTCCACCTGAAAACTTATGTTTTTGAGTGACAATATCTCTTATATGTGGAGAACGATACAAGTTAAAATCAGAAAGAAAAAAAAACACACATAAGTTAGTGTTTTAATTTGATTCTTCAGTATTCTCAAGTATCTCAATAGGTTCTTTATATCTTTTTTGTAATTCCTGGCATCAGGAATATTGATTTTAAATAGAGCATCCTTCCCATGAACAAAATTCCCAGAGACCATTTATTGTTTTCTTTTTCTGAAATCCATAGGTTAATGACATGTATTTCTTTTGACTTGCAGTTCTGCTGGCTGAGTATACAGTGCGAAGTGAAGTTCTTGGTGATACATGCTTACTTTCTTCCTTCCACCCAAATGAAATGTTCAAATGATACAACTTTGGTTTAGATAATTTCTAAAAATCTGTCAGTGAATCTGATATTGCCACATTTATGAGCACTCTGTTCCCAGGGACTATCAAACAAAAGAGCAAAGAAGCCTGGATAAACATTTTATTACAAAAAAGGCCAATAACACTATAAGCTGTCAGATCATGAAGTGGCCATTTTTCACTTATGTAAGAAAACATGGAGGTTCCTTTTCCCCCTATCTGCCCAGAAACTCACAATTCACGACACATATGCACTTCAGAACAAATTAAGGTAAAAAAGATGCTCAGATATTAATGGAAATCTCCCATTTTCTTTTGATTAATTAAAAGGGTTTTAGGAGAAAACTAATAATAGTCCACAGGGAAGAAAAGGCCATTAAAGTCATGGAATATATATTAGCAATTAACTTACTTTATTTACAACCCATTTTTCTGCTGAAAACTCGAATGCATAAAATATATAAATTGTCATAAAATAATAAATATATGTAAAATTCATGAAAACCTGATAACAGATTGTGAGTGTAATGATATTATTAAGAATTAAAATAATTTAGTATTTTTCAGCGACCAAAATATATGAGATGAGCTTTCAAATAATGTTAAATAAGTAAAGTAGGATTGTAATTGGATATAGCCCTAATTAGATTCTCTCCATTTTGATCTTCATTTAAACATCTTCTAAATTCCTTTTTACAGAAAAAACATAGATTTGAAATTGGTGTAAGATTATATAATCAAGCAGGCAAATTCTGAGCGTTTATTATTTCATAGAGGTTGGAATATCAAGATGGATTCCCACCAGTAAACATAGGAACTTCAAACTTCAACAAATATTAACAGTATAGTCGTGGTCTAGATTTGCTCTGGGTGCACACTGACCCCTTTACTTAAAAATGGAATAATCCCAGGAGATCTATGTTTCAGTGTCTGACCTAGAATTTGGGTTACAATGGAGGGAAATTCCTGGTGGGAGTCTCAGGATTCCAGACTAAAGAACCAGTGTTGTGCATTTGAACACAGATGTTCACCTAGGTAGACCCAGAGGTCAAGGATAAATTTAAGCACATTTTCCTAAAATAAAGATCACTTCTGAAATGAACCGATATGTAGTGACTAATCACCAAATACTTATTAAGTAACTTTAGTACACAGTACACTTTCTGATTATAGAAAATAAAAGATGTGTTTTAAGTTTAATTTAAAAAACGTACACTATTCATTAAAGGTAAGTAACACAGGGTAGAGTGGGGAAAGCTTAATCTTTGAAGTTAGATTCCAACCAGCTTGTAAATTTCTTCCCCTCCTTAATCCCTCAGTTTTTCCTGTATAAAGTGGGAGTGAAAAAGATCTACTTCATAAGGTTATTCTGATGCTTAAATGAGAGTCTATCAAGCATTTAGCATATGCTATGCACTCAACTAATTGTAGCCATTAAGTAGATTTAAAATACTTGGTAGTGTATTAGGTGTCCTTGATAAAGACTAGGTTCCTTTCTCCTTACACCATATGCATCAATTTGGTAAGTGCCAAAATAATCATTCAAAAAATAAGTATTGCAGAAATTCATTGAGGATTAAGGCAGCGACAAAAGCTTTCCCAATAATGCAGAGCTTAAATAAGAATGTGGGAGAAGACACATCAGGAAAGTAAATGTACAGAGGAGGGAATTATTTGAATGTCTGAGGAATAATAAATGGAAAATTAGTCAAACCAGAAGCAAAATAATGTAAAACAAAATGAAGAATGTTAAGACTGGAGAAAAGGTGGTTGGAGAAATACCGAGTTTTTCATGAACATCACATAGAATATGGATGGCATTTTAATCAAGTAGAAAGAATTTAAGGGAAAGTGCTCTGAAGTGCTTTATAATAAGATATTCAAAAAGAAAGCTTTTCAGCAATGAATGTTACATGAGTTATATCAAGTTGCACTTTGACCATCTGTACCTATTAAGTAAATGGTTGCTGTGACAATCAGACCCCAAATCCCAGTGGCTTAGGACAATCAAGTTTATTTTTCATTCACATAAGTGATATGTTCCTGGTCAGTGAACAGCCTTCCATATTGTCAATCATGGAGCCAATCAATTACAGTTTTGCCCTCCTGTGGATCCATAGGGCACTCTCTATTTGCCAAAAAACAGGGAAAGAAAGAGGAAGATTACTATAGAAGGTTTTAATTGGTTGATCCTGAAAGCAGTGTTCATCATTTTTGTCTAAACTCCACTGGCCAGAATTCAATCACATGGGCCTCGTCCAATTGAAAGAGAGGCTGCGAAGAAAGAAAAAAATGTTTTCTTTTTTAAAACTACAGAGTAATCTGACATACCATCTAAGATGTCTTTTTCGTTCAGGCTGGAATTTATAGCACTCAACTTTTGATAAACATATGAACAAGAAAAGATGAAAACTGATGTCTATATTCATCCGGGTATAATTTCTGTTTAGAATTGACTTATCAGCCTCGTAAGAAAACACCACAATTTTCATTTTTTTAACAAGTAGATCTGAATCAAGATGGGTGATAGCCTGGATTCTAAACTATGCAAAATTAAAAAAATATATTCTAATTAGTTAGGTCTATCTTAATGTCCTGATACAAGGAACTATTTCAATATATCAGTGAATTTTACATGTGAATTGCTAAAGAAAACATTTGCTGCTAAATATGAAAGAGTAAATACATGGAATATCCAGATATAAGATATTGTAAATTTTAAAATGCACCTAAAATACAGACAAAAATTTCTTAATTACATAAAAGTATTACATAAGAAAGGATATCATATAAACTAGCTTATAAGATGTATAACAACAAAGAAAGTGCACAGTGAAATTTCATTCTACTTGCTAATTTAAGTCATGGATATAGTATGCCATGATGCTGTCGTGGGCTGAACTGTGCTCCCCCAAAATTCATATGTTGAAGCCCTAACCCCCAGTATCTCAGAATGTGACAATATTTGGAGACAGTGCCTTCAAAGATTTGATTAGGTTAAATGAGCCATTAGGATGGGCCCTAATCCCCTCGGACTGGTGTCCTTCTAAGAAGTAGAAATTTGGACACACAAAGAAAGTAGGGATACATGCACACAAGGGAAAGATCATGTGAGACTACAGTGAGAAGATGGCCATCTGCAATCCAAGGAGAGAGGCCTCAGAAAAAATCAAACACTAACACCTTGATCTTGGACTTCCAGCCTCCTGAACTATGAGAAAATAAACTTCCGTTGTTTAAGTCTATGGTACTTCACTATAGCAGCCCAAGGAGACTAAGATAGATTCTTATGAAATAATGAGACTCATTTGAAATTGAAGGTCCCAAGGGCAAATATTCATCATAAAGTTTTTACTAAAGGAAATACTTAAGTACTTCTGTAATCAGAAAATCCAGCAAACAGCTGAATATCACCAGAGACCTGGAGCACAGAAATTCTTTTGTGTATAATCCTGGCAAATTGTGGAATGTCACCCAAGTTATATAATATGAAAGTCGTTTATAGCCCAATTATTTGGCATGTAGCATGCAAATTTTTATAGAAAAAAGTAATAGTAGGGAGTTATTAATAATAAAAGGTTACATTACCAGGAAGATATAAAATATTACTTTGTATTTACCTAAGAGCATGATCTCAAAATATATAAAATAAAACTTGAAATACATAAAAGAAGAACTCAAAAATATATAATCATGGGACCCCTCGGTGGCTCAGTTGGTTGAGCATCTGACTCTTGATTTCAGCTCAGGTCATGATCCCAGAGTCGTGGAACGGAGCCCTGCTTAGAGCTCCTTGCTGAGCATGCAGCCTCCTTGGAATTCATTCTTTCTCTCTCTCTCTCTCTCTCTCTCTCTCTCTCTCTCTTTCACCCCTCCCACTCCCCCTGCCCCTTTTCCCTGCTCATGCTCTAAGAAAAAATAATAAATAAATTAAAAAATATATAAGCATATATATAATCATGAAATAAATTAAATTAAATTAATTAAATAAATTTAAAAAATTAAACAAATTAAAAAATATATAAGCATATATATAATCAGGAAAGAATATTTTAATACACCTCTTTCAATACTTGATAAGACAAGCAAACAAAAATCAGTAAAAATAGAGAAATCTGCACAACATGAATGGCAAATGATATAATTGTTGTATGGAACATTGCATCCTACAATAGTAGAACATTTACAAAATCGACCATATGCAGGGACATAAAGCAAGTTCAACAAATTTCAAATGGTTGAAATTATATATCATTTGCTTTTGGAATAAAATTGCATTAAGCTAGAAAATAACATCAAATGGTTAACAAAAAAATCCCTAAATGTTTGGAGATTAAGCACTATACTTCTGAGTAACTCATAGGCAAAGAATAAATCTCAATATTAGAACTGTTTTTAACTAAATGAAAACCAAAATTAATTTAAAACTTAAATACGCATATTGAAAGAGATAAAAAAAGGCTGATAATAAACTATGTATGTATCCACCACAAAAAGGTAGGAAAAAAGCAGCTGGTTAAACCCAAAGATAGTGAAAAGAAGAGAATAAAGAAAAAAGGAGTGAAAAGTTTTAAAAAAAAAACCTCAAAAGAAAAAAATATGAATCCAAATTATGTTCTTTGGAGGACAAATAAGAGTAGCAAAATTCTAGCAGAGAAAAAATAAGCAGAAAATAATAAAATAATATAAATAATATCAGGAATGAAAAACAGACATAAAAACAGAACTTAAAGAGATTAAGAATACAAGAGGAAGCTATTATGCACAACCTTAAGCCAATATACATGAAAATTAGGATGAAAAGAAAGGTAACTATAAAAACATAAGTTAGTAAAACTGATGACAAAAACCCAGAAATCTGAATAGTCTTATATGTACTAAAGACATGAATCTGGAATGAAAATCCTCACCTCATTAGTCATGAGAAAAATGCAGATTAAAATCACAACTAGCACTATACACACCCACCAGAACTGCTGAAGCTAAGAAGAGAAAATAGTTAAGTATTTGCCTGATACGAAGCTACTGCAACTTCCCCTTACCACCAGGAGTATACATGTGTGCAAGTACTTAGCCACATGAAAAGGCAAGGGATCAATCTCACATATGAGATGGAACAAAAGAAGCGTGACACAAAACGTTCATACTATGTGATTTCACTTATATTATGTTCAAAAATAGGCAACACGAATCTATGTCACCTTTGGTGTGGAAAAGAAGGGATATCAGTTAGGAGGGCATATGTAAGAAGCTTCTATGGATTGTTCAATTTATGGATCTGATTGGTGGTAAAATGAGAATGTTCACTTTTTGTCAAGCTAATTACTTCTGAGTGTGTGTGTGTGTGTGTGTGTGTGTGTACTTTGATAAAATGTCTATATAATAATAATAGTATGACATATGATAGTTATTTCACATATGTTAAGTTCCATTACAAAATTCTCTGACCCTGTTATTATAAAGCAAACAAGTTGTATGACCTGAAGAAAACAGGTCATTGTGAATCAATCATCAGCAAATGAAGCAGTGAAATATCTATAACAGTAACAAAAACAGCAGCTTAGAATCTCAGCGGAAGAAAGGTTATTCCAAGTTTGTTCCAGAATCAGAAAAAAAAATTATATTTGTTAAAGAAACAGGGAAGAAAAATAAAAACTAAGGTAAATATTGAAGGACACATTTTGCACAACTATACCATAAAAACTGTACAGAGTTTGATTACTCTAAAAGACAGGAAGAATAGAACTAGAGAATTTAAAAGAATCAATTGAGACATTGTTCATACTAATTAACAAGGAGGTGTTAATGTGGCATTTAACACTTAGATTTTAACTCCTAAACAGATGAAAATAAACTACGAAAGACTGGGCCCAAACTGCAGTAAAAGTCCTAAGGAAACATTCCTATACAGTAATTAACAGCACAGCCACTTTCCCCATCGAGCAACTTAACCCACACTGTTTTCAGCCCCAAGCGCTGGTCTGATTTGGCTATCCAGAATGGAGCTAGATATAGGAGGGAAGTCCTGATTAGTCTTATCTAACAATGAATGCTAGTTACAACCTCCTTGTAGTAAATAGGCATTAAAAAGATTGTGTTGCCTAATTTTACCAATGAGAGTGCTTCATGGAAAAGTAGCTCTGGAAGAGACAAGAGGATCAGGTATTTATTCCCCACCGCCCCACCCCCGATTCTAAACGCTGTTGTGCTCTGAGATGCTACGACCAGCTTGCTCCACGAGGGTAGATCATCTATGTTTTTGTGAAGAAATAATAATTGTATTGTTGAAATATCACATGAGCAAACCATTGAGGCATCCTTCCATCCTTTACTGCAAGATAATATATCCAATTGTTTACCTCAGTGATTCTCAAAGTATGATTCTCAAGTTAACAGCATCCACATTACCTGGGAACTTGTCAGAAATGCAAATTCCCAGACACCACCCAAAACCTACTAAATCAGAAACTCTGGGTAAGTGATCTTGATGGCATATTAAAGATTGGTAACTACTGGCTTAAATCATTTTGAGTTGGGTTTTCCGTTATTTGTGACCAAACTTCCTATTTGATACAACACCAGTAGCAAGTAAGACAAAAATAAATGGGGATTATGAGATAAGAGAGATAAAGAAAAATTGTGAAAAACAAAAGTTAAGAAAAAAACTAAGACTTGGTGAATTTCCTCGTACGTAAATTATACCTCCCAAACACATACAAGAGGCCAAAACTGAATTTATTCCTCAAAGTCTATGCTACATACCTTAAGCAACTCTGAGGCTGACAGCAGATTCATATGCTACAGATACCTCAGGATCCCAGCATCATCCTTATTGGATTCTTTATGTAAGTAAAGATTCATACATTTATTGTACCCCCCAGGATTGAAAGTCGATGAACAGAGAACTTACAGTCCTGTCTTTATCTTCTCTTAGAAATCACTAAAAAACAATGAGCATAACTGAGGAAACACAATTAAAAATACTTTTATCTTTCCAAAATTACAGAACATTGTAACCCTAAACTCTAATATTTGCTGAAGAACCACCAAATGTACCAAAGGAGGGACAGGTATGGGAAAACACCAAATGAGAAAGTCTGCAGATCCCAAACACAGCCAGCAGAGCATAGTTATTCATAAGTAAAAACTTCATCTGAGGAGTGAAAGCAATGATCTTCTTTAAAATCATTTGTTTTAAAACAGAAGAAACGGAATGCCCAGGCTAGTGGGAAAATGCCATATGGTACCATGATGTATCAGGAACTCCTCAAGGAAACACAAAAACATATTTGGCATGATTGGAGAGATTGGAGACAGATTGGAGGAGAGAAACTTGGGATTTAAGAGTCTCCTATAGCTGTTGATCTTTATTGGCTCTGGAGTCACGACTAAAATAAATCTCTCACACATCCAACAAAGCATCTTGGGTTTCCTTGTATACCAAGGTGAATTCTTACCACCCCATAGTATTACCATGATCCCTTTTTCACAAAAGCTTCTTGCAAAAAGCCATGCCAAGAAGAATTCATTCAAACAATCAAACTGAACCAGTACAGAATCTCCCCTCCCCCAAATACAAAAAAGTAATAACTGAAGGCTAGAAACAACTAGAAAAAAATAATAATCACAATGCCAAACAATTTTTCAAAATTAACAAAATAGCCAAAAGAGTTCAAGGTAAGTATAACGTAGGCCTTAAGGAAAATATATGATGGGTACAGAGAAAAAGGAGCAGAAAGAGCTCAGGAAAGTTGAGTTAAAAAAAAAACAACAACCAACAATTGCTAAAGTGTCACTGATCACACCGCAAATGGAAAACATCACGCTAACCAGACAAAAGAAGTAAATGGAGGTCAAGATTGGGGGGGGGGGGGGAAATGTGCTATATATAGAAACGATGACTTTCAAAAGCAGTAGCAATGATTGGGACGGAAAAATATTTTAAAATGTAATTCAAGAATATTTTTTTAGAATTCTAAGACTAACCTACAGAGTAAAAGGGTAGAGCCACTCTCCAGGAAAACATGGATACAGAATGATCAATGCTGAAACACAGACCATAAAGGTGTCAGTCTTCTCTAAACAAAACAAATCAGAAAATTCTATTGGGCTTAAAGTCAAAAGTACAAAGTCACCACATTAAGTGAAGATTCAGGCCAGCCTTAGAGGCTTCTGCTCAGCATTCTCCAATGGTAATTGAGATTGGCAAATGTGTACAGTGTTTTCAGGGAAAAAAAGTATAACACAAAAACTTGATAACCAGTAAACTGTGAATGAAAACAAAGCCAGAAGACAGGCATCTTTACATGTGCAAGAATTCCAACTCCCATGAGTCCTTCTTTAAGGAAACCAATGGAGCCAAGGAAAAGATTAATAAAGAAACTATGGGAAATGATTGGTTAGTACATTGAATTCAAACAACTGAGAATAAGACCAAATATTTGATAAAATTACAGTTATAAAATCAAAAGAAAATATAACAAACCACAAAAATAAAGCAAATGTATATGAGCAAAAAATTCAACACGAAAGGAAGAAATAAGAAAAGGAGTAATATAAGTATTTTATTTCTTCATTGTTAAGCTGGTAACTAAAATATATTTTTTAAAATGGATAAAAATATAATAGAAATACAATTGTGTTTAAGTATATAAAGGTATAGAACAGACTAAGAAAAAATGCTGTTTACCTATAATTTCAAATGGAAATAAAAAGAAGAGATTGGGGAATTATGGCAATTTTGTTATTGCACAAAATGGAGATTCAATAGTTACACCTAAAGATGCAGAGTAGTAAGTATGTTATATAAAATGATGGTATAAATGTAATCACTAAAAGAACTGACAATACAGATACAACTTACAACTTACCAGAGAGAATCTACATACAAGACAAAGCCAAGGAGAAAAACCACCATATAATACAGGAAAAAAAAATCAAAGACGTCATAAAAAGTGAAAGTATCATATAAAAGACTATGAAAGAAGTGAAAGTATCATATAAAAGACTATGAAAGAACTAAGCCCAAACAAATCTGTCACCTCAAGAAATATAGATAGGCTAAGCACTCCTATTAAAAGAAAAAGAATTTCAGGTTGAACAAAGCTTACAGAAACACAAACAAAAACACAATGTGTCAAAAAAATTGAAAATAACATGATAGGGAGACATACAAAGTAAACGCAAAGAAAAATAAGGCAGGATTAGCAATCTTAATAACCAGACAAGGTTACATTCAGGGCAAAAAGAAAAAAGAGTCAAAGCAAATCAGAAAACTGGAAACTATTAAAAATCATAACACTTGGGGAAATAAGGCTTTTAGATTATCTCTATACAAATGGTATGACAATATAACTAGAAAATCAAAGAGAATTAATGCTAAAACTAGCTTACAGAACAGGAATTCATTAAGATGACAGGATTAAAATCAGTATGTAAATATATATACTAATATATACTTACTATATGTTACTATACAAAATTATATAGAGATATATAAAATAACCAATTGAAGAGAAAACCATTTATAATAATAGCACAAAAATTAAACATTTAGGAATAAGCTGAATAAGAAATGTGGAACAAAAGAGAAAACTGTAAAAACACTCCTGAAGACACAAAAGTAGACTAGAACAAATAGAAAGCATTCCTCGCCATTAGAAAAGATTATTTTGGGGGGCACCTGGGTGGCTCAGTTGGTTAAGTGTCCAACTCTTGGTTTTGGCTCAGGTCATGATCTCATAGTACATGAGTTCAAGCCCCAAATGGGGCTCTGTGCTGACAGTGCAGAGCCTGCTTGGGATTCTCTCCTTCTCTCTCTCTCTCTCTCTCTCTCTCTCTCTCTCTGCCCCACCCCAAGTCACACTGTCTCTGTCTCTGTCAAAATAAATAAACTTAAAAAAAAAAAGATTACTTTTCAAATGTATTTTTCCCAAATAATATAGATTAAAAATTATTTCAAAAACATGTCACCAGTTTTGTTTGGGCTTTTGTTTTGAAGATAGACAAGTTTATTCCAAAGTTCATTTGGGAAAAATAAATGCAAGAAAAACTGGCAAAAAAGAAAACCCTACTGCTACTGAACTCTCACCAGATTAACCAAAATTTAGAAACAAAAACAAAAATTAAGCAATTGAAATTCACATACATTAGATAAAAGAATTGGCAGTTCTTTATTATACAACTAACCATTCACCTGTCTCATGCCCCCCCCCACCAATTTTACTGCTAGGTACTTACATAAGAGAAATAAAAACATATATCCCCTAAATAGTTATTTAACAGTGTTCATTACAGCTTTGTACATAATAGCCAAATATTAGAAACAATCCAAGTGTCCATCAGTAAAAGATACATAACCAAAGTTTGGTATAATTATACAATGGAATACTACTCGGCAATTAAAAGAAATAATTTAGGGGCGCCTGGGTGGCTCAGTCGGTTAAGCAGCCGACTTCAACTCAGGTCACGATCTCGTGGTCAGTGAGTTCAAGGCCCACGTCGGGCTCTGTGCTGACAGCTCAGAGCCTGGAGCCTGTTTCAGATTCTGTGTCTCCCTCTCTCTGACCCTCCCCCATTCATGCTCTGTCTCTCTGTCTCAAAAATAAAGAAACGTTAAAAAAAATTTTTTTAAAGAAATAATTTACTCATGCACACAACATGGATGACTATCAAAACATACTGCCAAACAAAAGAAATTTGAAACAAAAGTTTACATAGTGTATGACTCAATTGCATGAAGTCCAAGAACAGGCAAAACTAACCTATAGTGTGAAAAAATCTAAATAGCAATTATCTTTAGAACATTACTAGGCATTTGCTGGGAAAGACAATGAGAGAACTTTACTGTATCACAAGGCATATGGATTTGTGAGAACTTAATGGATGCTGCACTAAAGATTTATGCATTTCATTATATGAAAATTTATTTTAAAGATAAGACTCCAACCAATATTTAATTCTATTTGATATTATAGATACTGAAGTATTTGGGAGGATGATAGTGATGTCTATAATTTACTTTGGAATGCACCCCAAAAATAAGATGGGCTGATGTATACACAGAGGGATGGACAAATGAACATATATGTAATAAAGTAAGATTAAAAGAAAATTAATATTATACTATGTGCGCTGCTGTATGAGTGCTCACTGTAAAATTCTTCCAAATTTTCTAAACATTTGAAGTTTTTAAGTGATAAGATGACCAAATTTGGGGGCGAGGGGAGAACAGAAGTGAAGGGCAGTAGCCCTATCAGAAATGAAAATGTATTATAATGTTCCTAAAATTTAGCAAGTAAGGTCTTATTGTTGCAAGAATACATATGCCGGTAGAATAGAACAGGCTATCTAGAAATTGACTTAAGTAGAGATGAAAGTTTATATATATGATAAAAGTGACCTCTCAAATCATTGAGAAAGGATAGACATTTTAACAAATGATGCTGACATACTAGATAACCATTTGAGTAACAGATAAGACAGGAAACATGTCACCAAACATCATAATAAATTCCAAACGGATAAGGTATGTATGTTAGGGTTCTCCAGAGAAACAGAATCAGTCGGGTATGTCTATATACATAGAGGGAGATTTATTTTAAGGAATTAACTCTCGCAATTGTGGAGGCTTAGTGATATGATGATATGATGATATGATGATATGATGATATGATGGGGTGGGTTGGCAGGCTGGAGACTCAGGGAAAAGTTACAGTTTGGGACCAAAGACAGTCAGCTGGGAGTATTTCTTCTTGTTTGGGGGAGGTCAGTCTTTGTTCTTTTATTTATTTATTTGCTTGTTTTTATTTTTTAGTCTTGTTTTGTTTTGTTTTGTTTTGTTTTTTAGTCTTTGTCCTATTAATGCCTTCAGCTGACTGGATGAAACACACCCACACTATGGAGCAATCTACTTTACTCAAAATCCAGTGATTGAAATGTTAATCTCATCCCCAAAACACCTTCATAGAAGCATCCAGAATAATGTCTAACCAAATATCTGGGCTCTAGATATAATACAAGTAAAATATTAATAATTTTGAATACTTACAACATTTTGCATAGCAAAAAACAAAACAAAACAAAAACAACCACAAAAGAACATTATAAGCAAATTCAAAAGAAAAATAACCAAGAAGGAATGAACACTTGAATATACATAACAAATAAAACAATCTTCCTGATATATAAAGAATTCCTAAAAATTGAGGAGACAAATAGTTAAAACCAAAGAGTGAAAAGAATAAACAAATAGTTCATGGGGAAGGTGTAAAGCTTACCCTTACACATATAAAAAATATTCAAACATAATGAGAGAAATTCACATTAAAACTAAGCTGTAAAGATACAGTTTCTTATCTGTCAGATTGAGCAAAATATTCAAAAGCTTGAGAATACACTATTTCTGCAAACTTTGGGTAAACAGATTCTCTTTATACTGTTGGAAAATGTGCAAAATGAGACAATTGCTATAAAAAGAATTTGGCAATATCTAACAACACTCTATATATGTTTACCTTTTAACTTAGAAATCTCACTTTTAGAAATTTTTTCTTGAAGGTATAGCTCCAAAAATGTGGGAATAAAACTATGTACACATTTTTTCATAGCTGCATTATTTGTAATAAAGAATACTGGAAACAACCCAAATGTCTGGTTATAGGAGAATGACTGAATGACTATGGTAATTCACATGATGAAATACATTACAGATTTTGTAAAAAAAAAAAAAAAAAAAAATCCTTATGAAAAGACATCACTTCTTACACACAGGTTTAGATTTAATTATAAATATAGATAAATATCTTTTTTTTGAAATGAAATATAGAAAGGATATGGTGAAATATAGTAAATTGGTTACCTACAGGTGCCTACATAGGTGTGTGTGGATATAAAAACGTTAGGGAATGACTAAGACTATTCTTAGTATACCTATGTGTTAGCATCCTGTCAGGAAAACAGAAACCACATAAATTATATTCACAATACAATTTAGGAGCTTGTCTAGATTGTTGGAAGAATGAAAAGGCAACCATGGAACACTTAGGTAACATAGAGATTATAACTGCCTGAAGCAGCTCCTACCCAAAAAGCTGGGATAAAAGGAAGGAAACTGAAGGGGGAAATTCGCAAAGTTGGAACACATTTTTCTGAAGACAGAGCATTCCCCAGATGGTGCTAGAACTTCAGGAGCTCTGAGGAGGGGCATCATGAAACCCGGACTCAGACCACTGAAAAAATAGAGTTCTTAGTGGTAGTCTAAAAGTATTGGAATAAGTAATAAGCTGAAACAACTACTACTAGAAAGATCTCTGTCTGGGTAAAGGGTTATTGCTGGAGAAACTCAGAAAGGATCAAGTAAACGAAAAGAAGCAAGTCCTTTCTCCATCTTCCTTCTTTTCTCTAGTCTCCCGTGATGCCCTATGGTAGAACCTAACAGGACAATGGGGGTGGCAAGGGTGAAATACAGTTTAGAGAGTGCCAGCATCATAGAGAGGAACATGAAGGGGGTATTTGGAACTGAGAGACAATAGCCGGCACAGCCCACGTTTTTGGCTACTCAACAGCCTTACACACATTTCTATACACATGTGATATCCTATGTAACAAAGTAATAATTTTAGGCTTTGATGAACTTGATAAAATGTATTAAAATTTTATGTACCTAAACCTTCATTCAAATATGAATCTTCCCTCTTTCTCCCCTAAAAAGGTAAACACAAAGTCTTCATTGTATAGACATACATTTCTGGACAATGTTAATTACCCCCAAAGGCGATCACAGTAAACCTGAACATTAAGTAACCTAAGCCAACTATTCTTATATAAAATAAGAAAAGGAGAAGGGATTAAAAAAATTTTTTTGAATAATGAAAACATTTTATAGTTTCAAAAAGAAATCAACAAAGATGTACTAAAACCAGCAAAATTAGTTATACACAGAGACAAATGGAGACAACCATATCAAATGGAAAATATAATTACATAGGAATAACAGAACTAATTAAATATCTTTGACCATAGTATTTCAGCTGTGCACCCTGGATATATTCTAACTACAAAAACAGCAAGAATAGCTTCATCTTTACTCAGCAGGGGTGTGTTTTGAAGGGTTTTATTTAAGCCTCCTAATAAGTGAAAGAAGATGATCATGATCATGATGATGAGGGAGGAGGAGGAGGAAGAGATGATGACGGATAAGTGATAGATAGATGATAGATAAGTCAATAGATAAATCGACAGATGATAGACAATAGATAGATAGATAGATTGATAGATAGATAGATAGACAGACAGCTAGATAGCTAGATAGATACAGGGCCAATGAGTAAACAGATGAATGTTACTTGGGAACCAGAGTTCTCACTGAGGAAAGAAGTATATGAGAGAAGGATGGGAAGAAACTGGAGGTCCCTGCAAGAACACGTGATTTTTATATTTTGTTGGTTTCCTGGATCTGTTCAAAGAAAAGCCCTAGAAATGGAATGAATCCCAGGAACAATGAACAAAGTGGCACCAGATCTTGGCCTGTAAATGCCATTTTGGTTTGTAAATACCATTTGAAGGACATAACTGATCACAAATGTGGGCAAAGAAATAAAATACCTTTTTATGCCTGAAAGCAAACGATCAAAGGATTTAAGAGGTTTCCACTGACTAAATTGGGGGAATCATAAACATATAAAACTAAAATAATTTTAATAAATTACACATCAAATTTTTAAAATCCCTGATTTCTACCCTTTGCTGCCCCTCTCCCCAAAAAAGGCAGAGAAGAAAAAAGGAAAGAAGGAAGGCCCATCATTACATCTTTACAGAAGACTTCCAGCTAATAAACATAGAAGGAAAAAATTAAACAACGATTTTGCAAACTCTAGGATAAAAATAGATTTAGGCAAGGATTTTCAATGGATGTTAAAACCATTAGAGAAGGTTATTGAGAACATAAAATCCAAAGTTTTAAAGCCTTGGTGAAACAGAGTTCCCTACAGATTATGTATTAATTATGAAGGATAATAGATAGCTTACCAGTGAAGAAGTCTCATTGACACTACCTTAACTAAGTCATCAACTTAATATCACCTAGATGCACTGAGGACACAATATCACATTTTTAGTATTATTTACAAAAATGTTGAATATGAACATACTCATGAGGAAACACTCACACAAACCCAGGTTGTGTGGCATTCCACAAAACAATTTTCTGAACTCTTAAAAAATATGATTAAGAAAGAGGAAAGTGGGAGAGCTATTGTAAATTAGAGAAGACTAAAGACACAAATACAATCTGTGATCCTTGACGGATTCCCAGTGAGAAAAAAACAGCTATCAAAGACATTACTAGGACACTGGGGAAATTCGAATATGGACTGTATATCAGGCAGTTGTATAGTATCAACGTTACATCCCTTGAGAGCGACAGTATTATTACGGCTATGCAGCGGAGTGTCCTTATTCTTGGAAAATAACTGCTGACATATTTCAGGGTGATGTATCGTAATTTCTGAAACATTCTTCTCAAAGTTTAGCAATTTGCACGTGTACGTATCTATATGAAGATAAACGTGGCAAATGGGCGAATTTAAGAGATGCTTATATGCCTGTTCGTTGTACTTCTCTTTCATCTTTTCACAGGCAACTCTTAGAATGGCCCTTCAAAATTCCAAGCTGGGCTAAGGTATCCAGGCTTTTATGTCCCTCCACCCATATCATCAGTCATCTGATGGGGGCTGACCTAAAAAAAGCTTGGTGTGAGCAGGGTCACTCTCCACCTGAGGCAGTCCCGGAAGGGGATTCCTGAAAGCTTTCTGTCGGCAGCACTCCCAGCAGCTGGGCTAACAAGTGCCCCTTATAGGGGCATCTGGGCAGCACATCACAGTGTCCACTCTGAATACTTCAAAATACACAAAGAAACTTCAGAAGTTATTGCCAGAGGGGACGTTATTTCCCCAGCCAAAGAAAAACAAATGGGAAGGCGGATCCTCTGCCCTGATGCGACTCTTGATAACACTCCACATTCTCTCCTGGTATTGTTATTGCTGCCAAGGATTTATTTTTGCAGCTATCCATTTAAGCCAACTTGTGTTTAGGTGATTCTAAAGAAAACAACTCTTTTCACCCTGAAATTATGTGCCTGGTTTAGCTGAAAGAAATATGGTAATACATAATCTTAACTGAAACATAGTACAGCAATTTTCCTCTGAGAAGGTCAGGGTTAACCTTCAACGCCCTTACTCGCATAAAGAAACATCTTTAACTTGTATCAGCATATTTTCATTAAGTTCACATCGCCCTTCAAGGTGCAAAAGGGCTTTCATCTCTAAGAAGGCAACAACTAATTAGAAATAAAGTTGCAAGAAAGGCACACGCATTAAGCTGTAAGAATGGCACAGCCATTGCAGGCAAAGCATTCCAAAGGATCTAGAAAACACTTAGAAGTGCAAAATAGAAACCAGAAACTGGGCTCTTTCACGTGAAACATTTCAAAGGTGCAGTGGCCTTTTTGTTACAATTCTAACATTCATAAAGGATGGGGGTGGGGGGACGCACACTAATTAAAAGGCATTTTTTTTTCTGGGGGTTTAATGGGATGAGGTCTGTGAATTTCAGTTTGTGTAGGACAATCACAACTCCAAGTGTTCTATCCTTTTGTTCCCAGAGCATAATCCATTATTTCATCTGGAAATTCCAAGTTCGACATTCAGAATACAAGTATCGGTTGGTATCTGTGACCTGAAAATTAACTTACCATTCACTGCATATTTAGAGGTTGGAGATTACAGATGATATACAGGAAACTGCAAGACCATGGAAAGTACAAAAAATTCTACTTCCAGACTATGTGTCCGGTTTAAAATTTTTACTTAGAAAAACAGCAATTATGTTGACACACTATGACAATTATGCCTGGCACATTATAGGTGTGCGATATGTATTTGTTGCATAAATTTTCAAGAGAGAAAAAGCAGAGAAAACCCTATCATTTTTTAGGAAGTATAAAAAAAATGTTACTAATTAACATGCTTTACATGTTCTGAGCAATTTTAAGGGGTAGAATCTCATTAAGAGGACCTTATTTAACTATTGATGTTTTATTCTTCATAAGCTCCATCAAATAAATATTTGCCTAGCTTTTTGGATAATATTGTCTATCTTTGTTTAACAAAATATAATTTCCAAAAATCAACAAGCACATTGAGTGTCTACTTCATATCTTGGTCCAGTGAGTTTTTGTGTTATTTTATGGCCATGTGACTAGTTCAGAAGATGAAGGAACTACAAATATATTTTTTCTTTCTTTTTTCTTTTTTCCCCCAAAACCCCTATGGAGTAGGGAAAAGCTTTCTGATTATTTTTCAGTCTGATATCAAAGGTACATAAGATCATACTTAGAAGTTGTCAAATTGAATCAACTTTCCCAGTTTACCTTAAAGTGGCTGTTTATACAAATTGAATAAATATGTCCACATAGAGATAGGGGAAAAAAGTCAATAGATTGGAAAATTCCTACATATATGTATCTTGAAACAAGTTGCAAAAGCTATCGAAAGGTTAATATTTGTGAGATATAGTTTTAATCACAAATTTTAGAACTACTGAGATTGACAAAACAGTCTTAGGGCAATGTGAGTTATTACTATTTACTTTCTAAATTTATTTGGTACTGTCTTGACAGGACAGAAAAGATGAGTTGTTTGAACTTGAGTATAAAAGTCTGTTTTCTATCAATTAAATCTGCTCCTTTCCATCGCCGCCCCCCACCCCCCACCCCCTGTCTCCTTAAAATGTTTCTCAGTATGGTACTTGTTCTGGTGTGTTTGATTTTATTTTGAAATGAATTTTTTTGTAGTTTGTTTTGTTTTGTTTTCCTGCTTGAGGTATTCATTTTGAATCTCTGTGTCAGGAAATAGAAGTGTTATCTGTAAATGAGAAGCGTATGCAAGAAACTCAGCCAATGTTGAATTTCAATGAGCTTAGTGGTTCTAATGTCATGAAACTCTGTCAAATGTTAACAGAAATTACAGATAGAATTCTTAAGGAAGCTTTCAAATCACAGCCTTTCCTGTCAGATTTGATAATAACCTAACATCTATGATATCTATCAAGATACTGAAGTGTGATACTGAGCCCCTGCGGAAGAATCATGACATTGTTAGGCCAGTATAATAATAATATTCATTTCAAATTTCAATCATTTCTAAATTTTCTGTGTTTTTTTAATCTACTGCATGGTAAATATGAAAAATAATGAGAAATTAAAATATTATTGCATTTGATATTTGGAAATACTTCTCATTAAAGTGACTGTATGTTTACTTAATGGTTCTCTCTTTTCACATGTTAAGAAAGAAAAACATACGAAATTGTATAGGCTTTTCTTTATTCAAATGTTCTAAATGGAAGCACAATAAATGTTATTTAATAACTCAACCACAGTGTTAAAATACACATTTTTAAATAGTCTTTTCCACTTTATGTGTCAACACCATTAGATTTCCTTAAAGACAAGTTTGTCGTATAGATAATGTTGCTTACCTTAAGTTAGTCTGGTTTTTTTAAATGATGCAAAAATCTGTGGAAATCAATAACCAAGTGGTAGTGAATGCCTTGGAATTCTTGTCACGGTTTGCAGAGTTCAAAAGTCTGTCACTTTTACTTAACTAAAACCAACCTCATACTTCTTCTGCTTCAACTAATTAACCTCCTATATTCTTGAATATTCAAGCTGGAGAAGAAGAGCCATGAACAGAAATTAGGAAGCAATGATGATTCAAAGAAAACCGAGACCAAGGACTATCTTTTTTCCTACCCTATTGGGCCCAATAGCAAATGATTTCGTGGCTGCTCATCTTGGTCCAAGTCATTACTTCCATCACTGTGAGGGAAGCTCTGGAATACAGAATAGCTATCTCCAAGAACAGGTGATGGAATTGAAGAGCCAACTTATAATGAACTGCTCCATAAACAGCTGCAGCAACAGCGCTACACCATCCCATTCTTATATGCAGGGATAGGGTTTTACAGCAATATATTCAGGTGAATTCAAAAGAAGATATGCTGTAAGCTCTGAAACAAGGAGGTCTCAGCTAAGTTCTGTTTACTGCTATCCTCTGTAATCACTGCTCCTAGAACAGTGCCTGAGACACTAAATAGACGTTCAAAGAAAAAAAATGCAGCAAGGCTCAAGAATTTCTGTTACCAGCTGTTTGGGTCCCTTCTTTCCTCATGGGAAAAATTCCAATGAATTCCAATTCTCCAGGTCAATTTCCTGAAGCCAAGCATACAACCACAGTAAATATTCTCAGGTAGATATACTGCGTGCATGTGACTATTATGAATGGGACACAGCAGTGATATATGAATTAGCAAGAATATGAATTAGCATCTGCTGATAATGCTTTAAGATACAGCTGTTAAAGTTATGCAACTTGAAATCAAAAGCACAGAACGATGCCATATTTAGAATTAAGTCAGATTTTCCCCGATTTAAAGGTATTATTGGAATTATTTACATTTTTCAAAACTCCATTACTAGTTAACAGGGATTTAGGTTTCAATCTTAACACTACTTGGAAGACTTGGGAAATTATTGCAACCAAAATAATGATTAGTTTTTAGAAGACTTTAAGCCGAAAATCAAATCACAGATTGAAATTGAAATCAAAGAGAATAAAATATTTACGTACAATGGGGATAAATCTTTGCAATGAGATTTATTTGGTAAATCACAATACAAACATAATTTACTATTTATTTAGAGAATTGAGTCAAACTCACAACTAGTGTATTATTTGAATTATATTTTTATATACATCAATAAGAAGGAAGGGCTGTCTTCTTCTACTCATACTTTAAATGACAATGCTTCCTACCTTTTATTTGTATGAGGCGTTTTTTGCTATCTTCACAGTTTACATTAATTAGGTAACTTCTCTCACAGCTCTAACTCTTGCCCATATTCCTGAATAACTTCAAACTGTTCTTGTCCAAGAACTCTTTTGAGACATTCAGGCTTATATATCTACCTAGACATCTCCATCTGGATGTTCTACAGGCTTTAAAGTCTTCATGTCAAAACTTACCATGTCATCTCCTGCCCAACCCCTAGATCCCAGTACTTTTACTGTATTTATCTCGTTATCTACTTAGTTACTCCAAATACTGCAAAGCCAACACCAACCACTTTCCTTTCCTCACTCTCTATACACAATTTAACCATCACTTCCTATCAATTCTACTCCCTAAAGGTCTCCTTAATTTATCCACTGCTGACTCAGGCCATCATTGTCCCTGGCCTGGCAGGCTTCCCTGCTCTGTTAACCTGTCTCTCTGCATCTGAGCTTGTCTCTGCCACTGGCCCCGCCTTCATTGCTCTCGCATCCTGCAGCAAGAACGATCCTTAAAAAGGGCAAATCTGATCACAGTAGCCCATTTGACAAAATCCTCAGTGGTTCCCCAGTGCCCTAAAATTTATTAACTTAGACACACAGTCTGACATTCAAGCATTATATGATCTTTCTCATTCCTTTACTTCATTCACTAGACTTGAGTCCTTTACTCTCTGTTATGGATGAACTGTGTCACCCCTACTTCCACCAAAATTCATATGCTGAAGCCCTAACTCCCAATGTAACTTAAGCAAGATAATCAAGCTAAAATAATATCATAAGGGTAGGGCTCTAATCCAGTAGGACTGGTGTCCTTATAAGAGGAAGAGACACTAGGAAGTCCATGCAGACAGAGTTTAGGTTATGTGAGGACACATTTGCAAGCCAGAGAGAGAGGCCTCACAGAAACCAATACTGGCGATGCCTTGAACTTGGACTTCCAGTCTCCATAACTACAAAAAAAAAACACAAATTTTTGCCATTTAAGCCACTAGTTTGTGGTATTCTTTTATGGTCACCCTAGCAAACTAATACACCCTTCCTCTATTCTGACCCTAGAAATACCCCACTTCCCCTTTTCTGAATCCCCTATGGCCTCCCCTCCCCCCTCCACTGGACAGGCTAATTCCTACTGGTCTTCCATGCCTCAGTGAAACTACTAATACACTTAACAATTTTGACCCCCCCTCTAAGGCAACACTGATTTTAATTTTTTAATGTTTATTTATTTTTGAAGGAGAGAGAGACAGAATGTGAGTGGGGGAGGGGCAGAGAGAGAGAGAGACAGAGAGAGAGACAGAATCTGAAGCAGGCTCCAGGCTCTGAGCTGTCAGCACAGAGCCGGACGCGGGGCTGGAACTCACAAACCACGAGATCATGACCTGAGCCAAAGTCGGATGTTCAACCGACTGAGCCACCCAGGCGACTCTAGGCAACACTGAATTAGTTGTTCTTTGTAGATTACAGACACTGTAGCTCCATATTGTTGTATTTCAACGGTCTAAATTTAAAATTCTAACTGCAAGTTATTTGCAAGCAGGGAATGTATTTGATACATTCTTTTATCCTCAGGGCCTAGAACAGGCAACTCCTCATATCTGTACAGCATCCCAGCACACAGTGGATGCCCAATAACTAAAAAGTAAGAGGAAGACAAGGATATCAAAACTTTCATCAAAACTAAAGAGAGCGTCAACGGACTGTTGTTGTTAAAGAGCTACAAGTACCTGCAAAAGTTCAGTAAAATGAGCAAGTGAAGGAAAAATCAAGCACTTCAGTTTGGTGTCCAGACATACAGGTAGCACAGAATGCATAAGTAACAGCAAAGCAGAGATCAGACAGCAAATTTGGAATCGATTTAGACATAAGTAATTGTTCTACATCAAATAGCGTCGTGCATTTGTACAAGAGTGCAAATTTTATCTCCTTGGTTTCTTTTTCCTCTATATACACCTTTAGGAAAAATGGTTATAAAATAAACCTGTTAAGATTTCATGAGATATTTCATGTTTGGTCCTTCTAATGGTTCTATTAAGTCTCTTCAAAGGGGCACTTTTGTACCAGAGCAAACTTGAAAGAACAGAACATTTATCCCAAAAGCAATTTCCTTCCTCAGTTATTTTCTGTATTCCCTTGGCAGTGTTTTTCAACAGTTTTACTTGAATAAGAGCTTATTTGGTCCCAAACCAGTTTCTCCTGCTGCTTGAACCTATATTCAAGTCTCAGACCTTTGTGTGTCATCCCCGATCTGCTACCCTGGAAATGATTACAATCACACGAGTACATATTTTATTGCAAGATGAGCTCAGATATTTATAAAGAAAAAAATTAAAGCAAACTCTGACAATTTTTTTTCATTCATTGTGCGTCTCTCTTTTAATCCATTCAAAGAAACTGAACGGTTTTCCAAATGGAACTTTTTATATTTATAGGAAGATGTTAAAAACAAAGTTTCAATGGTGATGATAAGTACGATACTGATGATAATGTTTCCTTTTAATTATATAATGTAGGAAAGTTGGCAACAGGATGGTTTACAACACCCCTAGGAAGAAAGATGGATTAATTTCAATATCCCTATTTTGTGGATAAGAAAACAGATTCAGAGAAGTTGATTTACTTAAAATTTTTAAGTTTTCCAATCAGAAGAGGCATTATAGAAATGTCTGGTGCCAGTACCTTCAATCTGATATAAGTAACTTTCCCACGATGAAACATCTAGTAAGTTGTGAGCCTCTCTCCTGACTGCTGTGTACAGAGAGCTGTGTAGGCAGCTGGGCTCTTCCGGTACATAAGCTCCACACCAGGAATAAAGCCAGTCTTAGGAAAGGTATGTTTATTATGTCTTGGCCACTATTTACAAGATCTGAAGCAGCCAAGTGGCCCCAAGTAGCCATGAGTGTCAGTAAAAGAAATCTTCCTGGAAAGTATAGACAGCAATTAACAAAAAGAATCTATAGACGATTAAAGCCTTTGAGGGTCTTTTGACGCAGATCTTGTGTCCCAATAACTGGTTTTCAGCACAGTGTTTCCTGAGTCTTCTGGAATGCCCCTCTGGGAGGAGAGCACATGAACTGCAGGTGGGTTCTTCAATTTCTTCCAGCTTTGCATTTTCACCCTCACTCCCTTATTACCACTCCTACTGGAGGTTTCAAAAAAGTTTGTAGGAAAGGAAAATGAGCTCCTCATTAGAAAATGGTCATGGGTTCATGGTTTCTGAAAGCTTTCTGAATGCAATCAAGTTCAGCAAGCCTCCAAGGAATACAGTAGTTCCCCCTTATCCATGGTTTCACTTTCCTTGGTTTCAGTCACTTGTGGTCAGTTGCAGCCAGGAAGCAGATCATCCTTCTGACGTATGGCCTGAAGGTCAATAGTAGCACAATGCCTACCTCATTCACCTCACTTCACATCATCACAGAGGCATCTCACGTTATCACAAGAAGAAGAGTGAGAAGTACAATATCTTGGGGGGGGCGGGGGGAGAGGGAGACCATGTTCATTTAACTTTTTTATAGTATTATTGTGATCATTCTCTTTTATTAGTACTTGTTGCTAATCTCTTACTGTGCCTGATTTATAAATTAAACTTTGTCAGAGGTATGTATATGTAAGAAAAAGACAGTATATATACTGTTTAGTATTATCTACAGTTTCAGGCATCTATAGGAGGTCTTGGAACAGATATATGGGGACTACTGTACTTTTATGTATTCACAAAAGTATTTTAAACTATACCACTAATAGCCTGGCAGAAATAGTGTGATTTTTAAAAAAAAATATGCATATATTTTCCATACAAGGAGCTATGTAACAACTTGCTTCTGTCTAAAACCAAACTCCAAATCTGTTGTCTCACTCAAACACAGACCATAACTTTATTTTTTTATTTTTTAATGGTTATTTATTTTTGAGAGAGACAGACAGAGTGCGAGTGGGGGAAGGACAGAGAGAGAGGGAGACAGAATCCGAAGCAGGCTCCAGGCTCTGAGCTGTCTCAAACCCACGAACTGTGAGACGGTGACCTGAGCCAAAGTTGGATGCTTAACCGACTGAGCCACCCAGGCACCCCTGCCCATAACTTTAGAATTTATTTCTAATGTTAAGAGTCTACCTTCCAGTCAGGCAGAGATTTCCATCAAGGGCAGCAAAAGCAAGCAGTGCAATCCCTTCATGGTATACCTTTAGGTTTTTAGGCTACTCTAGGACGTTTCCAGATCATTTCCCTTTCTAACCAATCACATATGCCAAAGTAGCTTGGATCTCATCAGGTAGGGAATAATTACCATTTGGTTCTAGACATACACTTTGCATATCACTCAGCAGACTCCACCTGCCCCCTAGTTGTGAATTCTGGGAAGGAAATGGAGGCATTTTCCATGCTTCCAGCTCCACAGTAACACTATCTTTATGAAAAGACAACACAGGTACTATTGAATGCAAGATTCTAGATCCTCTACCGTGGTTCCCCAAAGTCAGCCTCAGCCTTTGAATATGCTTCCCCAAATCACCTTTCCTACTACATCTCCTCCTCCCTTCTTTTTTCAGCCCCTTGAAATAGTGTTGCTAGTGTTTGCTTTCCAAATGGTGTTTTAAGGTTGCAGTCCCAAGACGCTCAAGTTAAAATTCCTGGGGCAGAGAACATTTATAGTTCAGCATATGTTTTCATAGTCAGTGGGAAAAATGTCTTCCTCTACTCCTAACGGACTTTCTTTAGTAATATGCTTCATGGCACCCCTGGATGTGTGGGGAGACTGACGTTGCCAGAATATTTCTTTTTTACGGCTTTTGTTGCTTTGACAGCTTTGATTTTATGGCAACTTTAATCATGTGTGTCCTATTCCTTCACCTCTGGCATTTTGCAAATATTCCATTTTTCTATCGCTGCTACCATTACTGCCTTCAACAAATTGTGATTCATCAAACTGTTTCCCCTATGTCCTTCTACTACATCCACAGAGGAAACCCCCAAAGGGAATTGCATCAAGCAAACAAGGTGATGCTAAATGCTCATGAATGAGAAGATCTATTAATTAAAAAGGGGAGGCGAGAGGGAAGAGGAAGAAAGAAAAATTACATGTCTAAGTTAACGCAGCCCCAAGACACCATCGGCAGTAACTTACATGCTGACACTTTAAACAGGCTTTATGAGTCTGTTTACTCTATTCACGACTATTCATGAAAAAAAAAAAAAAACGTGCTATCAAGTATAACAACACAATGTACATGTGTTATCTTAAAGATACAGTGAGTCAATAAATCATACCTGAGCTTTAACAATATTATATTTCCCTTTCTTGTATATTCATAGAATAATGGAAGTGGAAATGAACAAGAGCTAGAGATGGAAAGACCAAATTGGTTATCCATTCAATCTTGCTCCGACAGAGGATCAGTCTAGAGCAATAATACATCTTAGGTTTTGTCATCTGGAAATGAGTGCCTTCTCTGTGTCTTAGCTTTCAACTGCTTTTCCTAGCAGCTTATTTCTGAGAAAGCAGAGTTCTTAGACTCTAGTTGTTTTCCCTTAAAGCCTGAACTTAACTTTGACTTTCCTAATTTTCTCTCCCTCTCTCATTCGAATTCCCTGCAATCTGTATAAAAATTTTCTCTGTTGTGTGTATTTGTACTCTTCTAATATGCCTTGGATTATTCCCTGGTTCTTATTACTTATCCAAGATAAATCCAGTGGCTGGTTATATATAGCAAGTATATATCACCCTTCATGCCTACTGATCTGTGTGTACTGTTTTCCCAAAAGGGTGGGAGGTGAGATTAGGACAATTCCAGAAGATCTTTGTGAAAGGCAATGCCTCTTCTCAGCCACCCTGACTCCAGCACTTACAAAACTAGGGAGAGATTTGGCCACGAGCCCCTGCAGCTAACTCTCTTCTCCCCAGAAGCCATTTCTGCCTGTTGCACATCTAGGTTTCTGATGAATTTGTCCCACTTTGCATTTAAAACTTACCTAGTGGTAAGCCCCGTTCCTGGTCTAAGGCAGTGTGGTCCATGTTTAAGAGTCTCCTTTTCTTGCAAATATTGGCATCGTCTTCAAATTCCATTAAAATGCTATCTGCTCCCCTTTATAGATCATTAAAGATTTTCTCACTGAGAGTGAAGTTAATGCTACAGTTTACTAACTACCTCTTCAAATTGATCAATTCATGCCATTTTAAAGCATTGTGATGTTTTGTTTGCAAAGCTAAGCCAGTTTTCAAGTTGTTGGCTTTGAGGCCACTCATAAAAAGGAAAAAAAAGAAGATATCATGCTACAAAATACTTTACAGAAGTCATTATTATTATCAAAAGTATATAAATTTCTAGTAAATGTTTTAGAGTGTGTCAGTGATGCAAAAAATATAGATTAAATGCCAATAGTTTATTCACTTTTTACCTCCAGATCTGGCACAAGGTAGTTATTCAATAAATACAAAATTAAATGTGTATTTTTAAATAAGTCCATTATTTGTTCAGAGCCAAATAATTCCAAGTGTGTTCATTTTGCCATACAAAAACTTAGTCATAACTTCACAAACATGAAATCGGGGTTTGAAGATGCCTGTGTAGATGTCCAGAAATTGTGCTGTTCAATTTACATGTATTAAGTCTAAACCTTGCAAGAGCCCTACAAGTCAAAGCAGCAAACCAAGGTACAGGAAGGTAACTTGCCTAAGATCACTAGAAAGATTAGGAGACACAGACAGAATTCGAATGCAGTTGTGTCTCCCTAAATCAGGCAGAGTGTACAGAATGTCAATTAAAAGAAAAGATTGGAGCTAGGCGTCAAATGAGGGAGCTCTGTCCGTGGGCCACAGTGGTGCAGAAGCATGAGGCAGCCTGGTACATATTGGGAACATGATAAATTAAAGATAGGTATGAATGGGAGCTGCAGTGATTACAGTGGGAGAAATAAATAAATGGAAGCTTGGGTAGAAAGACCTTGCTCTTTGCTGCTAAAAAGAGTTTAGAGTTATCTTATTGGGAAACAGAGCCATTAAACACCTTAAGCAAAGACTCCTGACTGGTAGCATCAAGAACTGATTTGAAGAGAATAAGGAGAGATGAGAATAACAGTGATTATGCAATAGTCCAGGTAAAGAATGAGGAAGCCTTGCATTAAGGCAGGGACTTTGATAGCAGAAATAATGAGTAATGTTAATTCATTTGTGGAGGGGAAATGAGTGAAGACAAACCAGCTTATTGCTGAGTATATGGTGACAGCCTCTACTGACACAAATGTAGAACCTAGAAACTCTTACAGAACAAAACATATACATATGGGGGTGGGGACATTGAAGGGAAAGGAAAAGATGGACTGGACGAGTTTGTTTGGAGATTTTAAGGTCAATTTGGTACATGTTGAGTCTGATGGATAGTCCAGTAGAATACTGATGGTTGGAAGATCACAGGATTGACTGCAATTACTCACGAAATATTTAAAACATTGTGCTCTCAATTGTGAGGATTTTCTAAAATATGTATGCCCATGCCTTTTCTTAGATATCATGATTCAGTATTTCTGAGGTAAAGCTTAGGCTAATAAAAACAAACCAATAATAATAACAACAACAGCAACAAAACACTGCCCAGCCCTAACAAAACACATCTGTAGGATTTCCACTGGATAGAGCCCCAAAGTCTCTAGGCTATCCCTGTTTCACTGTGTTTTTTTTTAATGTTTATTTTTGAGAGAGAGAGAGAGAGACAGAATGAGAGAGAGTGGGAGAGGAGCAGAGAGCGAGGGAGACAGAGGATCCAAAGTGGGTTCCGTGATGACAGCAGAGAACCTAGCGTGAGGCAGAGAGCCCGATGTGGGGCTCAAACTCACAAGCTATGAGATCACGACCTGAGCTGAAGTCAGATGCTTAACTGACTGAGCCACCCAGATGCCCTCACTGCTTTTATACTAGTAGAAGGAGTAGCACTGGTAGAACGTAGTAGTGTGTTAGAAACTATGGGTCACAAACTATTGGTCATAAAATCAACTTAATAAGTTGCAACAAAGGTTTTAGTCAAACTTAACAAAAAAATGTCAGAACTAATTGCACATAGAATAAGTACGTTTAATAGTTTTTTATCTGTTTTCTATATTTCTATTTGTGTAGATGTATATGTAGTCTGTGTGTACAGGCACCTGCACGCATGTACTGGCTTATAATGTAAAATTATTATTTTTTCTTTCACAATCAAAAAGTTGTAAAGCCACTGTTATCCATGACAAAAGGAATTATAGCTAAATGTTACAATTTATTTTTAATGTCAAGGTAGTCAAATCTTATGAAGAAAACTGAGCCAGGTATGAGGTGTGATTCTATTTCTAGCTTGGTTACCTATACAATGTTGGTTCCATGAAAATCAAGATTTCCAAATGGCTTTATTTGTAAACAAGAAATACCATAGCACTTGTAAACCACCTCACTAACATTAACTTAATAAGACCACTTATGTCAAGTGCTTTGAAATCTGAGAGAAATAGACTAACAACTTTTGAATTTCATTTTATTGTTTACAATGAACCTTCACAGATGTAATCATTTTGGCTCACAAAGGAAGTCTATGAGATAGCTAGGAAAGGTTGCTTTATCCACATTTTACAAATGAGGAAATCAATCACAGAGACGTTAAATGTACCTAGGTAATCATAACATTAACACTTCTCAAATATTAATAGATATTTCTGAAAAAAAATTGCTTCCATTTGTATTCAATAATCACATTAATCAACGCCTACAAAGCTAATGATCTCATGACATTTTTCCTCCATCACCCACAGAAGCCAATATTGTAGACACATAATCTAACCCTATTTTGCTAAGAAAATATTTTTCCTTCATATTTTTGTTCAACTCTTACAAGATAGATTAATAGTTGCCTACCCATAATTTCCTCATTCTTATTTGCTAAGGAGACCCCAGTTTTATGCATGTACCTATACCTCAGAAAATATATTTCTGTTCTCAGCTCAAGAGCAAATCATGAACAATTTAACTCTATCAAGTTTATACAATTCTCCTTAACAATGATTGGCTTACAAATGGATATGACCCATTCGGGACAATGGGCTGCGAAGAGAGGTCTCCTACATCAAAGGGGAGGGACTTAGAGTAAGAAACACAGAGAAGAGACTGTCATTTTATTCCTCTGGATGGTCACATATCTGAATGCCTCCTGGAACTGTAGCATCCATACTGGGACCACAGGAGCAGCTGGCCTGACAACCAAGGCAATTCCCTGAAATCGTGGGAGTGGGAAGATGCAGAGAACCTTAATCTCTGCTGGCATTGTTGAACTGCTTAACTACTTGACTTTGGAGTCATCTTGCATGCCAGTGACTTACATGTGAAGTGATAAACTTTCTCTAGAGTTAAACATTTTGAGATATGTTTTTGGTACTGGCAGCCAAACACATCCTAATCACTAAAAGTCCCCATCCATTTGGCAAACTTTTGAGATTAAATACTTTAAGTTTCCACCTAACTGATTTTTGTTTACCACTTTAACAGTAAGTTAGGAATATTCTAATTTTGCCTATGTTTTTTTTTAATCCAGTTAATCTAAAATACTATTCTACACCTATTATGTTTATTTATTGAGGGACTATTTTCCAAGATTTTTTATATATTCAGGGAATCCAATGTTTTTATAAATCATTCAGAGACACACTGGATAAATAATGGCATCCAATGTATAAAACGCATTCATATGCTAATAATATCACCGAAGTGTGTAATTTTGAAAATATTTAGTTGACTCATTTCATACTACTTTGACTTACTACCCTTTGAGTAACGTGGTATATGTGTGAGAAACATGATATATGTGTAACCGAGCCAATGGACATAAAAGAGACACGAATGGCCGCAGGGTGCATCTAACACTTTTTAAAATTTTATTCAAAACTGTTTATGTGTGTTTACACATATTTCTCTAGGTAGACGGTCCATAGCATTTATCAGTCTCAAAGGATTAAGAGCCACTATGTATGAGAAAATTAATCTTTTCCTTTACTATTTTTGAATCAGATTGACACAAGCCAACAACCATTCATTCAAATAGAGAAGGATTTGATCTCTGATTTGCCACTTCATATGAGCATAGCTCATATACATAGATTATATAGGAGGCTATACCACTTGGTAGAGTCTGAAAAATACTACTAAAAGCATTCGACGCTTTTTAAGAAAGGAAGACATAAATTAGGCAATTGGATTTTTGGTTCTGCATCATTTCGTCCACAGCAATATAGAGTGGTTTAATTTTCTTTCCAATAAAATTTCTTTCTCAATAAAATAAGCATATGAAAAATGTAGAAAAAATCCTTGGAATGGTACAGTATTCATACAGTTATACTGCTAAACTTTGCAAGAATAAACCTAACACATTTATCATGGTGTCTACCATTCAAGGTTTATCTCTGAAAACTCCATCACACTCCCTACTCCATCCATACTTGGGCACTAGCTATAAAGAAAGTGCTCTTCCCCCTAGAATTAAAACTTCCATTTCTCTGTGCACCTGAACATACCATTCCCTCTTCTACAATGTCCTCTCCTCTCTTCTTTACCTGTTGCCTGCCATATGTCCCATTATTCAGTACTTGTTTCAGAACCACCTCCGCTGAAAAGAATCTCCTAGGGAATATATGGCACTCCCTGCTCTTTGCTCTCATAAGATCCCAGGCACTCATTCAACAAATATTTACCTAATGCCTCTAAGCACTGGGAACACAGCAGTGATCAAGCGACATTCTTGTTCTCATAGAGATAATATTGTAGTGGGAGTAGATAGATAATATGCAAATAAACACATAAAACAGAAGAGGTAATAAATTCTCTGAGGAAAAAGAAATCAGGGTAAGAAAGGGTGTTAGGGGCAGAAGACAACCATTGCAGGTAAGGTAAGGAGAAAAATCCTCCAAGAGAGCAGAGCATTTGAGCAAATCTCAAAATTAAGTGACTACCTAGAAGAAGAGTATCCGAGGAAGAAGGGGCAGTGAACGCACAGGCTTGGATGTAAAGGCATTCGTGGAAGTTTAGAGAAAAAAGAAGGAACAGAGGTAGTGGAAGAGGGTGAGAGAAATGGGAGATAAGGTCAAAAAAGTAGCCTGGTGCCAAATGGCAAGGACTTGCAACTTGTATGTTAGTTAAGATAAAAGCATTGGGAAATTCTGAGCAAGATGTGACTTGACCTTATTTCTAAAATCTCACCACAGCTGCTTTGAGTAGAGCACGTATTTGTCAGTGAGAAAGCAAAGAGACATACAAGAGGCTACCGTGGTGGTCCAGATGGAAACTGGTGGTGGCAGCTTGTCCTGGGATGGCTGCACAGGCAGGGATGTGAAAACTATGAATACTGGCAACTCTTGAGGGAGTTTGTTTTAGCAGAGAGAAGGGAAATGGTTAATTCACTGGAGAGGGCAGTGAGGGCAATGGATAATTATCGTTACAATATATTACAACATACATTATGCCAATGGGAAAGAATGCTGGTGATGTGGAGTTGAGAGGGGCTAACTGCCATGTCCTTTAGTAGGAGAGAGAGGGTGGGATCCAGGATGAAAAAAAACCGAGATGGCCTTTGTGGGCCAGGGACATATAGTTCAACTACTGTAGTGGACAGAGATGCAGAATACTTGAGTGCAGTGCCAGTGGGGTAGTAGACTTTGTGGTATAACTATATAGCCATCCTGTAGACGAGGAGAAGAGAGGAGAGAGAAGAAAAGATCGTAAGAAGCCTTTTATTGGGTGTTCTGTTACTCTTAGAAGGAGAAACATACTATGGAACAATAGTAGGCAATTCACAGGATTTTGGGGAAGGTCAGAGAATCACTGGAGGTGATCTAACTAGGACAATATCCAAATTACAATGACATAATTGCTCACAGAACAGTTTTCCGCTGCTGGGAACCCCAGATTTTCCTGCCTATAAATCCCCAGGCCTAACTGTTAGAACTGGGACATATAACACTGGCTACTTCTCAGTCACCTTCACCAGAAAAATAGATACTGCGGGGCGCCTGGGTGGCGCAGTCGGTTAAGCGTCCGACTTCAGCCAGGTCACGATCTCGCGGTCTGTGAGTTCGAGCCCCGCGTCAGGCTCTGGGCTGATGGCTCGGAGCCTGGAGCCTGTTTCCGATTCTGTGTCTCCCTCTCTCTCTGCCCCTCCCCTGTTCATGCTCTGTCTCTCTCTGTCCCAAAAATAAATAAAAAACGTTGAAAAAAAAAAAAAAAAAAAAAAAAAAGAAAAATAGATACTGCACCGTGCTTCTTTCTTCCTGCAGTATGTTTCCTAATCAAAACCTTGCTTGGGAACATTTGATGGGAGAAATCTACAACAAATTCTTGAGCTATAGCTGTAAACGAAGTTTAAAATTTAAGTTTCTGGTGTCTGCCTTGGAGATTGAGATCTCATAAAGGGAGAGACTCCCCATGCATAAAAAGGGTACCCAGAAGACGGTGGGCAACCAAAAATACAACAAACTTAAACTACAAGTGTTTACATATTTGCTGTTATACCCCCCCCCACCCCAAATGTTTTCAACACACAATAAAAATAAGCATGTGATAATTTTTGTTGCATAAAAAAAGATAAATGAAATGAGGAACTTCATTTTTATGCACGGCCATTTGTTATTTCTTTAAATCTTGGTTCCCACCCCAAATTATACAAATAATATAAACTAGGGGCACCTGGGTGGCTCAGTTGGTCAAGTGTCTGACTTCGGCTCAGGTCATGATCTCACAGTTTGTGAGTTCAAGCCCCACATTGGGCTCGCTGCTGTCAGCATGGAGCCCGCTTGGGATTCTCTCTCTCCCTCTCTCTCTCTGCCCCGCCCTGCTCACGTGCCCTCCCTCTTTCAAAAATAGAATAGATGTTAAAAATAATAATAATATAAACTAAACTGGGGTATTAGAGCATAAATTGGGGAATCTTAGAGCATTAAAATATGACCTTCAGTCTCTAGGACTGTTCTAGAAATTAAGACTATTTTGGGGGGCTGGATCATTTTGAGCTTCTGTTCATTTCAACACAACTGTCCTAAGAAGGTGCTGGCTCTCTGGTATGGTAATGTTTGAGAATAACAGAACAGAGTGAGAATTCATTCATTAAACAGATATTTATTAAGCCCCTAATTATAGTTACACATTCTTCTAGGTGTTGAACACACAGCAATGAACAAAAGAGATAAAAATCACTGCTGATGGCATTACAATTCTAGAAAAAAGGGATGTGCTCAATATCACAATTACCTTTAAGTGATGACAAAATTAACACCTGTTTATGACAGAAAAGCATAAGAAAAAAAATCACCTATTATAGCACTAATGTAACTCTTGTGCTTTTTGACACATGGTACTGTGGGGTTTTTTTAAGTATCTAAATCTGCATATTTGTTACAAAAATAGAATGCTACCTAAACTTACAGTTTTCCATTTTGCTTTTTTCACTTGATACTAGTTCATGAATATTTTCCTATATGATTATGCATTTTTTTATAAAATTTTGTAATGTGTACATATTACTCTGTCATGGAAAAGTATCATAATAAGGTCCTTTTTACTGACCATTTAGGTAGGTTTCCAATTTTCCATTATTATAAACAATGCTACAGTGAACATCCTTGGACTTCTATATTTGCA
Source organism: Panthera onca (assembly GCF_046562875.1). Classification (NCBI taxonomy): domain Eukaryota; kingdom Metazoa; phylum Chordata; class Mammalia; order Carnivora; family Felidae; genus Panthera; species Panthera onca. Next base: position 152,556,982 of record NC_138346.1, read on the forward strand.
CATTTATCTGATTATTTCTTCTGAATAATTTCACAAATGTGAAACTGCAAGGTCAAAGAGTAACCACATTTAAAGGCTGCTAATATATAGGCCAACTCTTGTCCAGAAAAAAATTGTGCCAATTTTGTTCTCAGCTGTACTGTGTAAGTGAGCGCCTATTTCCTACACCCTAGCAGATTCTACTTGTTTGATTATTAATCAACTTCTGATGATTCAGCCAGGGACTCTCGCAGTAGGGAGAAAGGTAGTTGGGCAGCTGTCGCTAAATGATAAGTCAACAGATTTTTCGATATGTACCATTTATCCACAAGGATTACCCTGTGCCCAGTGGGATCCTCACCTGTTTCGTGCTGATAGGAATGCTTACGAAACTTCTGAGGGAAGAAAGGAAAAGAGGAGAGAAAATATGTCAGTAATTCTCACCCTTCCAATCCATTTTTTCATTGATAAACAATATTAATTGCATTGAAAAAATATTTAAATAACATCAATACTGACAAGTACAATTTAGCTCTATGGGTATGTTTGTATGTAGTACACAGAGTTATCGAAGGCAAATGGAAATACAGTTGGGATGACATATTATGCATCATTAAATAATAAACACTGAACAATGTGAGAAAGCATCTTCTATCTCTTGGAATGCCTATATCTTAACTTGACATAATCTGTAGAATCCAAAGGAAGAGATGATACTAAATGGATAGTCATTTTTCTTAATGTCTGCTCCACTTCCCAAATTGTACTAGTTTATACTTACTGATTTTAGTTCATTAAGTTAATGCTTATTGTTTAAGCTTTAGGTCAGACTGTTTCCTGAGATGTGGCCAATAACCACTTAACAGCAGGGATAAAAGGATGTTCTAGTGAGACAACTCTAGAAGTCACTGGCTTCTAATTCAGAATTAGTACCCCTAATTCAGAAATCTCTATCACATAAGATCCCATGAAAACAAACAAACAAAAAAAAGAGATCTCCCTCAGCTAGGAGAACCTAGCTAAGTTGTGTCAACTGGGAAAACCACTCAGAGTACACAGCCCTTTATTGTTATTATTGGTGCTGGCAGGATCCCATCTCTCTCCGCACAGCCTAAACCCACAGCCTTTAACCTCTCATACCAAGAAAGCTGTTCATAACCAGAACAAAGGTTAGAAAGCCCCTATCGTCATCCCAAGTGACATCTCTGCATCTTTATAGATCCACTAAATAGGTAAGTCCTAGTTATATCTGTATCCAGGCTCCTAGTCAAAATCCTCTTGTTTCTTATTAACTACACCCTTCTCCCTGGCTTGAACTTGTGCTTACTGAACAAACCCCACCAAGTTAAACCAAAATCTGTTTATGGCTTCCACTTTGGCCTCAGCCTTTCCCATCCATTTGCCACAGACCCCAGTGTCTCCAACAGTATAAACAGGTCCTCTGCTGGCACATTAACTCTCTGCATGTCTTAGCAGAACTAGATGATTATACAGCCTTTAGAAAGTGGAAGTTCAGTCTGAACTGCTTCAGGATTCAGACCGAGCATCTTCTGGATGAGTATGGTGTTAAATAAATTTCTACAAATTTCCTCCCTTAACTTTCATAACAATTCTAAGCAATCGATTCTTACTCTACAAATGAGAAAACCGAGACACGGGCAGATTAAGGGACTTGTCTAGCTTTTACATAATGGAGCCACGATTTGAATCTAGGGTCTCCTGAATACAAACCAGTGTTCTTCTGCCTTATGATATTGAGATGGAATCACTCAGCCCAGGCTTTAACACCTTTTGAAACAGAGGTGGTTTTCTCCCGTGGCTTGATTTAGTAATTTTCAGCTGAATAAAAAATTCCTGTGTCCTGCCCATGTGAGTCCCTCGCCCACGGCACCAGACCAAAAGACAGACTCAGGAATCTGACAGGCAGCCACCCCCTTGCACATGATCTATAATGTCAGATATGAAGCACAATTAACAAACAAAAGCAGATCTGGCCAATGCTTAATAATAGATGGAGGAGTTAATTGACCTATGCAAAACTTAAAAAGCGCAGAGAAATTATTAAAGTGTAAAAAGTATTTTCCCGCCTGTCTTATACCCAACATGGTCCCCTCAGCAAGATATGTCATCCCTACAGGAGTCCCACGCAAAGGTATCCCAATTAGTAAGAGACCTTAGGCATGTGAACATGTAAAATAGCATTCAGAAGGACTGTGATTATATAACATACCAAATTTTTTCCCCCCAAAAAATGAGCAAAAGAATAATTCTACTTTATGGCTCTTGCTTAATTGCCCTCATGGACTAATCAGGAAAGAGAATGATGCTATCTCCTCTTGCTAACCTTTGATCTGCTCCCTGCCAAGGTTTGTTTCATTTCCTCAAAACCGCAAAAAAGAGTAAAATGAGGTGATCAAGGCTGAAGTCACCCCCTTTGCAGTTTTTCCCGGCTTAATCATGGAAGATTTCTGTTTAATAAACCACAGGGTTATTGCTGCTGATTGTCACAAAATCTCTTAACAAAATGCTCCTTTATTTCGGCTAAACAATGTTTTTCTTAAACCCGTTGCAGCAGTTACGTTAACTGACTACAATTAAAATTCTACCTTGTAGTAACATGGTTTGACCTCTATCTCAACATACTCAAGAGTCTTGGAGTTGACATAGCTAGCTTACGGTAAAAGACGAGTCAGTTTCTGAGACAGTCCTTATGCCAGGCAGAATATTACTGGAAATTCTATTAGGCTTTAAGAAGACACTGTGCTGTATTATGAATACCAATACTATTATTCCCCAAGTTTGCACACAAATTGTATAATCACTCAAGACACTACAGGGGTTACTTAGAAAACAAATGTGACATCATTTATCATATTGATCCTTGTCTATAAACAAAGAACTTGTATCTTTCCTCACAACAGCATTTTCCTAAATGTCATTCAGCATTAACCAGAGAAACAAAATAATAACATTTTCAAAATCAGGATTAGCATTTAGGTTGTTGCTGGACATTTTAAGATATGACGGAAGTAGCCTTTAGTCCTTGTCTGGGGGAAGAGAAGAGAAGGAGACTTTACCAATGCTCATGCTTATCTTAGTCTAGAAAATCTGTATTATACTTCTTTCCTCTAACATCAGAGAATGGTCACCTGCTTACCTGTTTTTGTCTGATTGAGTAATCTTCTCTGTAAGTTTAAAATAAATGAAAAGTGCTATACCTGTGGAATTAGAGAGTTCTTTTCATACCTTGAGTGCACCTTGGTGATTAGTGAATCTACATTGGAAAACTAAGATCCAGAGGGCAAATATGTCTGATTCTGCCTTTATTTTACCAAATACATGATTTTCCTAATCTCACTAGCAGCTTAATGAAGAGATTTCCAAGAAAACAACAACAACAACAAAACAAACAAAAAAACAAGAAGTGATAAACATGGTCAGTTATTGTTCACCAACTTACTATGGCTGAATAAGAACACATTAGGTTAAGAGAATTGCTTTCCTTAGGGCTCCCGGGTGGCTCAGTGAATTAAGCATCCAACTTTGGCTCAGGTCATGATCTTGCGGCCATGAGTTCGAGCCCCACATTGGGCTCTATGCTGATAGCTCAGAGCATGGAGCCTGCTTCAAATTCTGTGTCTCCCTCTCTCTCTGCCCCTCCCCCCGCATGCTCTGTCTCTCTCAAAAATAAACATTAAAAAAAAAATTGAATCCCCTGCTCGCACTCTGTCTCTCTCAAAAAAAAAAAAAAAAAAAAATCAAAGACAGTGTTTTAAAAAAGGGGGTGGGGGGTGGCGCATGGGTGGCTCAGTCAGTTAAGCATCCGACTTCAGCTCAGGTCATGATCTCATGGTTCATGAGTTCAAGCCCTGTATTGGCTCTGTGCTGACAGCTCGGAGCCTGGAGTCCGCTTTGGATTCTGTGTCTCCCTCTCTCTCTGCCCCTCCCCTGCTTGCACTCTGTCTCTCTCTCTCTCTCTCTCAAAAATAAATAAACATCAAATATGTGGGGAAAAAATGAAAAAAAAAATGTTTAAGAATTGCTTATCATTGCCATTTACTGGACATTTTACTTGATAAAAGAAAATATGTCTTTATGCTATTTGTCCACAATTCTTCACACCAATATAGCTACCCAAGTCAAATTAGCTGTCTAATTAGAACTGGAAGAGATGGATGTATTTTAAATGGCTCCAAAATACATTATGGTACATATAAATTTTCTTCTTTGATTCTACATTTCTATTTGTAATTGGAAATGGTCACAGTTCACATCAAGAAGGTTTTAGAATTCCCTCGTGACCCTTTCACAGAAGAGCTCTAATCCATACTGACCAATGTGTTATTTTCCATTCCCAAATTCAGTCAGAACACTGCCTCTTTATTATCTTGAAAAAAAAAAAGGAACATAAAACATGTTCTGCATCAAGATGGTTCTCTTTTTTCTTATCTTTCTCTTCAAAGTTTCTCTCTTCCTAATTTATACTTTTTACCTGTACTATAAACATTATTCCTTTGCATTTTTTATGATGATTTAATATCACAGTTCTCTCCCTTGTTTGTTCAGTTAACCTCTCCATATTGGCTCTTGTGTTTCCATTTTCAAAAGTTTGTTTTTTAGTAACTAGATGTTTGTACCTTTTAATTTCTTTTACCTATTTCACCTACCTCCCACCCTGCCCCAGAACTATCAGTTCATTCTCTATATTTACGACTCTTTGTTTTGTTTTTTAGATTCCACATATAAGTAAAATCCGATGGTATTTGTCTTTGTCTGGCTTATTTCAGTTAGTATAATATTCTCTCGGTCCATCCCTGTAGTCACAAATGGCAAAATTTCAATCTTTTTTATGGCTGAATAATATTCCATTGTATATACCACATCTTTTTCCATTCATCTATCAATGGACACTTAGGTTATTTCCGTATCTTGACTACTGTAAATAATGTTGCAATAAACATAGGAGTGCATGCATCTTTTTGAATTAATGCTTTCATTTTCTTCATGTAAATACCCAGAAGTGGAATTACTAGATCATATGATATTTCTATTTTTAATTATTTTAAGGAACCTCCATACTATTTTCCATAGTGGCTACACAATTTACATTCCCATCAATGGTACACAAGGGTTCCCTTTCTTTAAAGCCTTGCCAACATTTGTTATTTCTTTTTGATACTAGCCATCCTGACTAATGTGAGGTGATATTTCATTGTGGTTTTGATTCACATTTCCCTAAGATTAATGATTTTTGAGCATTTTGTGTATCTGTTGGCCATCTATATATCTTCTTTGGAAAGATGTCCTCTAGCCAGAAATACACACACACATATATGGTCAATTAATCTACAACAAAGAAGGCAAGGCAAGGCAAGGCAAGGCAAGGATATACAACGGGGAAAAGACAGTCTTTTCAATAAAAAGTATTGGGAAAAACTAGAAAGCTACATGCAAAAGAATGAAACTGGACTATTCTTTTACATCAAACACAAAAAAATAAACTAAAACTGGATTAAAGACCTAAATGTAAAATCTGAAGCCATTAAACTCTTAAAAGAAAACATAGGCAGTAAATTCTTGAATGTTGTCCTTAGCAATATTTTTCTGGATCTGTCTCCCCAAGCAAGGGAAACAAAAGCAAAAATAAACAACTGCAACTAAATCAGACTAAAAGGCTTTTGCACATGGAAGAAATCATCAACAAAATGAAAAGGCAACCTACGAAATGGGAAAAGATATTTGCAAATGATATAGCTGATAAGGAATTAATATCCAAAATATATAAAGAACTCATACAACTTAACACCAAAAAAACCCCACATAAATAATCTAATTTTAAAAGGTTACTGTGGTTTTAAATAAACTTCTAGCAATTATGTTCCATTAATTTAGCAGTAACCTCTTTCCAGTAATTCTAAATGGCATTTTCTGACTGATCTTAACATACTTTTTATGGAGATTTTTTTGTGCTTTGATTTCAGTGACAATAAACAATCTTAAGTTATTGTCTACTTTTATCTCTTTGATTGGCTTTTCAATCTCTTACATTCAGTTGTGTTTCTCAGGACCCTGCCCTGAGTTCTTTATTCTTCAATCTTTTTTTGAATCTTTCACTGATTTTAATCACTATCTTCAACTATCCCCTCTATATGAACGATTCTTGTGTTATTCATGGAAGGCCAACCCCTAAATTTTTGGACTGTTCATGCAATGATCCCATGAAGGTGTTCCTGGTCAGTCACTGAGTCATTTCTCCCACAATTTTCCCATTCCATCCATAAAGATCTCAGAGTTCTTCACTAGATCCTCTGTGAGAAAGGAAAGAATATAAAGTCTGAGTAGGAATTTTATATTTCCTTGTGTTTTGGTTCTGTTTTCGTTTTGGACACACCCTACAAGTTTTACTCATCACATTGAGCCTACATCATTTTGGCCAATACTTTGTGAGACAGAGAATCTAAAAGATTAATAAGTAACAGACGTAGAATGTGGACATGGTGAGAGGCTGCCTAATAGGGTGGTAAGGAGCACAACTTACAAAGCCATCTAGACAGTGGATGGGTCACTTAACCAATCCAGTTTCCAGTTTTCTCATATCTAAAATGGGACTAATGATATTGCCAAGCTCAAAGGGTTGTTATTATGATCATTAAATAAGCTAATATTTTCTGCAGAGCCTAGAACAGTGCCTTGCTCATGGAAAGTCCTGTCTAAGGACTTGTTATCTAGGTAAGTGCTAAGTGAAACAATAAAGCAGGGAAGATGGGAAGACAGTAGTTTTTAGAACTGCAGATCAGGTAGCCAGGGAATGGTTCACTGGGAAGGTGAAATTTGGGCAGAGTTGACAGAAGTCAGACAGCAAATTGTTTTGCTGTCTTAGGGAAAAACATTCTAGGGGGAGAAAGCTGCAAGTACAAAAGAACTGAGGCAGGAGTTTGCCTGCTATGTTTGAGGAACTCTAAGGAGGTCAGGTCAGTGAAAAGGTAAGAGTCCCATTAGACAAATCAGAGTGGAAATGAGAGTGGGGTGGGGCACAGGCCTATTAGGCTTTTTGATTGATGATTACACAGGTTCATTCTGGCTGTGATACTGAAAATAGTTTGAAATGAGGCAACAAACTACTTACGAGGCCTACTGCAACATAATCAGATGATAGACATTGATGGGTATGACCAGACAGGGAATGGCAAAGTGGTAACAAGGGGTAAGATTTGAGATGTATTTTTAAATGAAAGTCCATAGAGTCTGCTGTCAGAATAAATGTGAGGTGTGAGGCAAAGAGATGAACCAGGGATTATAAGAAGTTTAGCCTAAGCAACTGGAAAACAGAATTGCAATTAAATTAGATGAGAACCATTATAAGAAGCATAGGTTGAGGAGGAAGATTGGGAATGTGGTTTTCGATATATTAAGTGTGAGATGCCAACTGTTTCTCTGAATTAAGATGTAAAGTACACAGTTGAGTCTAGAGTTAAAAGGGATAACTAGACTGAAAATATATACTTGGGAGTTATCAGTGATATACAGCAATTAGAGCCACAAGAATAGATAAGATAATCTAGGAAGTGAGCATAATTTAATGAAATAGAGAAAGAACATATCCAAGCATTGATCCCTGGAGTGCTCAAAGGTTTACAATAGAAATGACAACAAACATAGGAAACTGGAAAGGACCAGTCAGTGAAGTTGAAGGAAAACCAAGGAAATGTGGTGTCCTAGAAGTCAAGTGAAAAAAAAATCATTTTAAGAGGAAGTGATCATCAAGTGATCAACTTCATCAAATAGGTTAGTTAGAAAGAGGACCAAGAATTATGAGTTAGAATTAATAACTAAAAGGTCTTTGGTGAACTTGAAAAGATGAATTTGCAATGGAGTCATGGAAACAAAATCTTGGGATGAAGGGACAATGGAAAAGAAAAATTAAACAGAATGAACATAAATTTTTCAAGGAGTTTGTTATAAAAGTAAGGAAAGAAATGGGGTGGTAGATGGAGAGTTAAGTAAACAAAGAAAAATTAAATTTTTTTGTGCAAAAGAATTTTTTGCTAATGGGAAGGGTCCAGCAGAAAAAGAAAGAAAGAAAGGAAGAGATCAGTAACATTTACTTCCAATTGAATCAATGAGCCCATCCCATCCCTGTGAACTACACTTTTACTGCTGCTCCTATCTACCTATTAATTTATTCAGTCCAATCATCAAAGGTCCAAAGCCAAAGCATTGGCATACCAATTTTACAAGCACTCCCATTTTTTGCTAACAAACTTGGAAATCATGAGAATCTTTTCCTAAAACATTACCTCTACTCTTTACTCTGCATGAAGACTGATTTTCCCAAGATGGTGCCTCTTCTCCAGAAATTTACACAAGTGAAGAATGCTCATGGTCTCAGGCTCACCTTGATCAGTTGGTCAATCTTGATTCATTTATCTGACTACTCTCTGGGACCCTTTGGACAATCACTTTGACCAAATCATTGTTACCAAAAGTTTAAATTCTCTTTTCTCCCCTTTTTATTAGGTCACACTTACCTCCAGCACTGGTTATACCCATAAGAAAGGTCTCCAATCTCAGTTGAACTTATTCCTATTCAACATTTTTCCCCCATAGTCTGCAGTGACTGCTCAAATCTCTTAGGTTTCCATTTTCATGTCTCTCTCTCATTCTAAGATTATTTGGTTCACTCATTTTACCATTACAGAGGCCCTGCTACATTTTCAATTTGGTGCTTGGCACTAGTTATACAAAGGTCCTTGACTTCAAAGATCTTACAGGATCAAAAGGAAGAGAACAGGATTAAAAGAAAAAGTCAAAGAGAAATAATGGAAGAGAAAAGAATAAACAGAATCAAATAAACAAAAACATCTAATACAAACTGGTTCATGTTTTAACAAAGGCATTAAGCAAATTAAATCAATGTAGAAGAAAAAAGAACTCTGTAAGAGGAGAAGAAGAGAAGTCTGACAGAAGACATGGTATTTGGTTTGGGAGTTAAAAGATAACCATATGTTTTACAAGTTCCATATGAAGAGATTGGACAGAAGGTAATTCTAAGAGGAAGGAATTTCTAGAGCAAGAAAATGAGGCATAAAATCATGCCTTTCTCATGAAATAACCACTAACTTCAATGTTCCTGGAGTGTGCAGTACAAGCTAAGGATTTTGGACTACTTCTTTAATAATGTAAGAACCATGAAAAGTTTTTGCAAAGAATGAGTAGAGATGTGTATGTCTGTTTAGGAAATATTCCTGGGAGAAATGTGGAACACAGACATAAGAAGGAAAGAGACTCAATACAGTTACTGGAACTGGAATACTGGAAACTGTGGCGGGACACCTGGGTGGCTCAGTCAGTTGAGCATCTGACTTCAGCTCAGGTCATGATGTCACAGCTCATGAGTGCAAGCCCCATGTCGGACTCTATACTGAGCTCAGAGTCTGGAGCCTGTTTCAGATTCTGTCTCTCTCTCTCTCTCTGCTCCTAATCCACTTGCATTCTGTCTCTGTCTCTCTCAAAAATAAGTAAGCATTTAAAAAAAAGAAAAAAGAAACTGTGGCAAGTGTCTAGAAAATAAATGGCAAAGGTCTCTAGAGCAATGTCATAAAAAAAAAAAAAAAACCCAGAAAGAGTTTGGCTTGGTAATTTTTAATGAAAATATATAATTGAAAAGATTTGTTGATAAATTGGATTTAGCAAACTATGAAAAGAGAAGAGTTAAGCTTCACTTTGATACTCTTAGCTTGGGCGATTAGGTATATGGCAGGTGCATTAATTACAGTAATGAACACAGGAAGCTTTGAAATAGAGGGAATAGGAATGCAACAAATAGGTTAGGTCTGAGATGCCTTTAAAACATCTAAGTACATATGTCCAGTCAAATTCAGAGCTGGAGTTTCTGAGAGATATTGAGGCTGGAAATATTTATTTAGATGTCATCAGGACCTAGGTGCAAGTTAAACTGGAAACATTGGACTAAATCCTCTGAGAGAATGTCAAGTAAGGGGGAGAAAAAGGATATCATGAAAAAGATATACGCTTGGAAGGCCGTTAGGGCTGTATCCAGAATATAGTCTCCTTACCACCTATCCTTGGCACCTATTTCCTCCATCTTATTAACCAATAAAAACTGACAAGGCTTAGCTCCTAAACTTAAATCTTAAAAGTACTAGTCCCTAGCTTTTTTTTTCTCCTAGCTTTCTTCTTTTTTTCCTTTTAAAAAATTTATTTATATTTTCAAAGAGGATCAGATGATTTCTTCAAGTATCTCTCCCATAACAGCTAGCAGAAATGCCCTAGTAGTTGCATATTAGAGAATCCTTTTATCATTTGTTCCTACTAACACTGTTTAATTTGACAATTCCATGATTTTAGCACATTATCACCTGTTTTGTTTTTCTAATGGAGACAAGTACTTTATTTTCAGATTCTTCTATATACCAGCACATTTAACGCTCCACATCGGGTCACATCTCCATCAGACACCCAGTAACCTAAGCAGCTTTTTTACTATAAACTTTCTGGATAAATTAGCCAATGTCACAAAGTACACAATCACAAAAACAACATTTTTTTTCAGTAAGACATACAAAGTTTACACCCTCGCATACAGTACAGAAAGGCTACACCTAGATAGAGTATGACTTGATTTCAGCAATCAAATGTCAGTCGACACAAATAGGCAAAAAAAAGAAACCACTGCAGTCTTGAACTGGGATATTTTTAGGCTTTCATTTGAGCACATTCAGATGAGAACCCATCCTTATTAATGGATTAGAAAGTTAATTGATCTGTATTATGCCTGAAAGTGGCCAGAGAAAATGAAAAATAAGGGTACTCATTCTGTGCCCTACTCATATATTTAAACTCTCTCTATGTACTTTTAACTTACACCATCAGCACTTAATATACAGATAACTCATTTTAAAATTGAAAGGGTTATAGGGTTATAATTTTTATAATTTCTCCTCAGTAATGCTTTATATATTACATTTAAAGCACCCGGTAAAATACATCCAAGGATTTCAGTACCTCACAAACTTTACAGAAATTTCTTGGCCAGTGACTAAAACCCTGGCTTATTTGAGACTGAATATAGTATCTACTAAATGAGGTAAGCAGTAAAATTATTCTTATGTGTATGCGTTCTCAATAATTTTTAAACTCCTTACATATCTTAGGAATTTAAAAATATGTATTTTAAATCTGAAATTGGGTTCTGGGCTTCTACCAATACTCAATCTAAATAGTCTTGTATCACTAGCAGATTTTGCAATTCACCCCTCCCTCTCTTCCCTCCTTCTCTCTCCACCCCCGCCCCCTGCCCCCAGGTCATAAATATCCTGAACCACTTTACTCACACCGCAGCCTTCAGAGTATCCATTTACCTTGTATCACATACACAGTGGCCCAAAGCATCTTGTTTTTTCTTCAATAAGTGGTTTTTAAATCCCTAATAGTACCTTCAATTTCTGATCTTCTTTCACTACTTGATCTCTAAGGGCTTTATGAAAATTCTGTTAAAGTTTTCATCAATCATATCCTGTAACTTTTTTTTGCATGTAAAGCTTTTCAAAAACAGCCTTTCATGTGAGTGAAGCAAAATTATTTTAGAGGAAATCTCCCATAGTTGTGAGTGGTTACACACAGCCACGTTTGATAACCAATTCCTACTTGTGGTACTGTGGTTTTGAGAATATACACATGAGGAATGGGGAGAACCAATGTTGGGCTGGTTATTGCTGAACAGACTCAAGGCTACTTCGGTACTATTTTCAGCATCAGTGATTTCAATATTGTGTGATCTAAAATTCTTTCCTGCCAGGATCCTGTCTTTCCTTCCAGAAGATAGTGTTTCTCCGCCAACACGAAATGACAACATTCCCTTCCTTCACCAACAGCTGTACATCTTTCAATTCTTGCGTTGGATGTCACAGGCTCTACCCGGTGCCTCCCACTCTTCCTGCCATTGTACGGTGAATGTGGAGAACGTAATTCTCTTAGTCGTTCATAAAGGCTCAAATGACAAATGAATTTTTCTACCCCTGCTGCTCTCTAAACTTTGGGAAGTATCAAGTGAACCATTAGCCATTTCATGATATTCAACTTGGGTGACCATGCTGGGAAGAGTTGCAATTTAATGCCTTTTTAAATGTATGGTTATGGGTTATATTGTATGTAGTTCTATTACATTTTTCTACCATGTTTTCCTTTTATTGTGCCATTAAAAATTTATTTTTTATTTTCATCATCACATTATGATAATTGTTACATTTCCATTATTGTTTTCTCATTTCTTTTTATAATGGTTGTAAGATTAATAAAATCTTTGACATTGTCTTGGGAGGTCAGTAGTCCATGAATTGCCCTCTGCAAGCTTGCCATTTTGCATACCTTGCTTAGGTCTTATGTGGGCATCTCCTGTATGTTTAACAGTGAACAATGGGTTACTCACTCAATTTACTATTTTTTTCATCTGTAAATTGTACATACTATATAAATCTAACAGCCAGGTGATGGTATTTATAAAGTGAAACCATTTTTCCTGGCAACCTAAAAAAGGCTATTGTTTCTAGGAAAAATAAAGATATGTGTGAAAACTAGATACCTCAAAGATATTACTTAATGACATCTAAAGAATGTTAAACCACATAACAGCTAACCCATTGTTGGTAATAACATTAACAGTGCAGCTGAGGTCTATTTTTAAAATTATAAATTAAGGATCAGAGGAAAGGAGAAGTTTAACTTTTGTTAACAGTAGGGAACGATACTGATTCAAAATAGGAATGAAAAAAAAGATGCCCAGGCATGGTATTTAAATTTATTTGAGATTAGTTTCTTTCTAAACTAAAGAGGCAGTCCACTGTTTTAAAAAGACCTTGATTAACAGGAGTTCTATTTTTCCATTTCTGTCTAAATTGTCCTAAATGGTTGCATTCTTTGTGGAGAAAACTGTTCACATCTACAGCAAATGCTTAAGCGTGTGTACTGTTCACGAGGGTAGAGAGACCATGTTGAGCTCACTGCTGCAGCTCTAGCGTCCACAACATCAGAGATTCTCAATACATATTTGCTGAAAATCATTAAATAGGATAAATAGGTGTGTATGACATATCATGGATATGCTAATTTAATATATAACTGACTTACACAAATATCATATCACATACACAGTAGTGCACTCAGAAAAAAGATAGCATTCGGACAAACTCTGTGCAATGTTACCAAAGTTTATTATGTCGATGTTATTTGAGATCATACAAGCAAGGACATACAGTTCTTTGTATACCAGAGTGTCAGACTGTTTTAAAATTTATCTTTCACAGAGAACACATAGAAATCAAAGAAAAAAAATTTTTACTCTCTATAAAAATATAAAATATGATAATTTTTTGCATTACAAAATTACATGTCATTGCATATCAGATATCTTTCTGATCCAATGCCTAGTGCCCTTTTGGCTGCAAACTGAGGAACTACCAACACTAATTAGCAAATAAAATACACATCTAATAGGGCTCCTAAAAGATATGCTGTAGTATAACCCAGTACTTTGAATTTTAGCAGAGCAGCCAAAGATAAAAGAAAATAGCATGTCAGTCTCATAATTGATCATTATGTCACCTACCTTTCCTTATACAAAAACCATGCTTGTAAAATATTTGCTAAAGGCCATTTGATTTCACTCAGATGTGAACACCAGACCTAATTAAAGAGTACATTTAATTTCTAATAAACCTCCTTTCTTTGTATGTTTTATGTTCTTGAATATATTTCTGCTCAGGTGTTGATTTCAGATCTTTGGAATTTTAAGTGATGCAAAAATTAAAACAATAACAAATTCCATTTACAATTTACTAAAATAACCTAACCTTTTATCTAATGTTTGGGTTAGTGATATAATTATATAGTTAAACAAATACACATCGAACATGAAACCTCACCATAATTCTATCTTGGAGGTCCATAACTGAGAGCATCTTATTTATAAAATCCATTGACAATCAGCCACTACTTTCTAAATAAGAGATCTTAAAAAAAACCATTATGTATCAAATTCCAAAATATATATTATTTCACTAGCCAGATTCCAGCTTATATATTAAGACATGAAAAATGTATTTGCAGATTACTCACCCACTAGAACTCCTAATAATTAGATGATTGAAACCTAGAAATCTGAGTGATCTATACTGAGATATGTATTATTTAAATGTGCTTTGATTTTCTTATAAATTTGAAACTTTCTAGATGTAAGATAGGTGCTTATATTAATACAGAGGAAAAAAGATCAAGAGTGGTAGAATCCAAGAGCAGAGGCAGTATATCCTTCCAAGCATCCTAGCTTGAAAGAGATAGCGCGTTGAAATTGGGTAATTAAAGAAGAGTTTTAAAGGGAGATATTTATAAAGATCTTGGCCTAGTAACAGTGAGGAGCTATTCCTTGGTCTGATGGGAAGTGGAAAGAAAGTATTAGCCTGAATGAAGAGACAGAGCCATGTGGAGAGAACCACCTAGCTTCATGCATCCAGTCCTGGTGACCCCATAGGAAGGGAGTTGAGGAAATAAACTCCTCATATTCACTTTTTCCTTTGTTGGTCACAACTCCTCAGATGCTCTCCTAATATACTCGAAAACCAGCCCCTTTTTGCAGAAGGTAAGAGAGACCAGAAAAAATGAGAGGCAGACCGCACCAGACTGGTAGGTGGCAGGTTTAATAAGTAAGGGGACTTCTCTAGGATGCTTGTCTTGGGCAGCTGATAGATCTTCACACCCACCTACCAACTCTTGAAAGTTTATGTACAGCCCTTACCTAGGTTCAGTCACATATACCACCTGGGTGGTCTCAATACCACATCATTATCTCAAAGGCTATGTCCTTGGGGCAGCTTCCGGGAAAAGGGAAAGCAAATGGAACACACATTCCAAGGGCAGAGGAGGGGGTAAGGAGCTTCTGATTGCTGGGGTCCAGTTCACAGGTCAGCCAGTCATCACATGCTCTCAAGGATCTTCCCCAGCACCCTTTCTCCACTGGCCAAACCCATCCAGAAGCCAGAAAACATGGGGATCATTGATGTAGCCCATTATTAAGGCAGAGCAGAGGAGAGGAGAAGGCAAGTGAATCTACAGGAGCCAACAGAAGATATTGAGCACAAAAGAAAACTGAAAAGGACATGTGTCAGAGGGTCAAGAAAGTAAAATGCCCAAAGGAAAGCAATGGGTTACCAAGTAAATACGCAAGAAAAATGAATGAGAAGTCATCATGCTCTCAACTGGATGTCATAGTAGGGTATAAGCAAGAAAGTATCTAAAGGAATAATAGAAGAAATTCTAAAGAAATAGATAAAGGAAAGGAAATTAACAATTGTAGCACAACTACTGTGCCTCAAACATTTTGTTAGGTAGTTTTTTTTTTTAATAAGTGGTATCCTTTAATTCTCACAACAGACAGTGAAAAAGTCTAACAGTTGTAAAGAAATGGAAACTATAACCCATAAGGAAATTTGCCCATGTATCTCTATTATACATGCCCCTGTATATTACCACTTAGTCGCCACAAAACAGTTTAACTACCAAAGCAAAGAGATCCAAAGTTGCCTTTAAATTAAGCCTAGTCTGGTGATGAATCATGCCCTCATGATTCTTCTGGCCTAAGAGTAATGAATAAAAACTTGTCTCCTTTCCAACAACTTCCGCATCTCCTTGTCTCACCAGGATCTCTGGAGACAATGAGCATAAGATTGTACTGCTCTGTATGCCAAGTCACCTTCTACTAGATCTCTCATTCCCCTCCCTTCAAATGGAGCCAGGGAAAGTAAGTCAGGCATATAGTCTTACATTACTAATGTATGGAATCCATTAGGCAATTCTATTTGGACCTAAAAATAATAACGCTGCTTTTCTTCCAACATAAAATCGGCTGTCGCAATTCCACACTCTTTCAAAGCTATTTCCAGCAAGTTTACATTGTAGCTATGGTAGCATATATGTCTTATCAAATCCCTTTTATCAACAAAACGAATTTTATATTCTTTGGCTCTGGCTTTACAGTTTTCCTCAGCATTCCCCCATACATAACCACAACAAACTTCTGAGGTTTAATAACAGTAACAGCTAACATTTAAAGTGGGTCATGCCCTGGACTAAGGATCAAGACATGGTTTATCTCATGGAATCTTCCCCATGGATTTATGAGGTAGGTGTTATTATATAGCCCCATTGCAGAACTAAGTAACTGAGGCTTAGATTAAGCAGTCCGACATTATTCTCACAGCAGGAAGTGCTAAAAATAAGTTTTAAACCCAGGAATTCTGGCTCCACAACCTGCATGTTTAATCAGTGCCCTCTCTTGCTTCCTGATGTTTTAAACAAAACTCCATTCCCCACTTCCCCTCCCTTTGTCTCCCAAGCAACTGACAGAAGGCTGTGAAACTTGGCTTCTATTCCCTTTCTCAGATAGTCACATTTTCTTTTTCCTCTTGATTTATTTACTTATCACTTTCCCCTCATTCCCTTTCTGGTTACAAACAGAATTTATTTTCCCCTACACTTAGCCCAATATTAAAGCATCTCCCAACACACCCAGCTGTCTACAACTTTCCCAGCAACGCCAATTAGGCAACGGACATTATCAGGCCATCAAGTCATGTTCAAATTTGTCAATATAGCAAAACTACATTTTGCAAAATGGTACGTTCAGACAAATTGTTGATAAGCACTACTTCATGAAGTGCTTGACCACTTCTGGTCAGGTAATTACCAATCAGGGAAATTGTGAAGAAAAACAAATGTGCCAATTCTGATGACTACATTAGTGACATGAAATTAAAACCAAAAATACTTCAGTCCTAGAAGCACTGAGGAGACTGGTTTCAATATGGAAAAAATCAAACCTGCTTCACTAATAATTAAAGAATCCTGTGTGGAATCTGAGACCTAAAGGCAAAATCATTTTATTTGAATTTTCAGTATAATAACGTTTTCAGTATAATAATGTTTGAAATAGTGACTAACCAAACTCAGATGTGAGAAAAGACAGCTTCAGAAATACCAGACAAAAGAAAATGAAAGACTGTCAGCATTCTCAAGGGAAGACACCAACATTAATAGTCTCATTTTGGTCTATACAGTAACATAAAGCTTCTCTATGTATACATTTTCCTTACAGCCATGATAACGTACCCAGAAGCTTGCTTTCTCTACGGCACTGATTAGGATTATTGTTTTTGAGTCTGCATTTTCACCTCTCCTTTCAAACACAGCTCCAAATCATTGTTTTTGCTCATTTCTTATGTTTCATCGTATGTAATTAGTATAGGTACTCACAGGAGTGTGGGGCAGCTGGACTCACTATCAAGTTGGAGAAATAAATTTTGCAGCCAGCCTGACACGGATTTAAAATGCATTTCAGACTGATGAAAGCTGGTGGATTCACAGTCCCCGAGACTGAAGTTCTCTGGTTCTCCACTGAACAAAGAACGCCCGGGGAACTGCAGTGCCCCATAAACTTGCTTCAGCTGTGAGGTGACATTCACCATAAAGAGGCATGTTGGGTAGGTACAGCTGAAAGAACTGGATTATCAGAAAGCCACTCATCACTCAGGTCTGAAAAGAGTAGTTGGATTGCTTCTGTTGTTACATGAGTCAAATTAGAGCATCTGCGTTGTCATTCATTCAACGATGACTTTAGGATTGTTTATCATGTTTTTCCCCCTCAAAATACCTAGAGTTCTCAAATATAGGAGATTGCCTGGAAGTTTAAATTTGTCTTTATTCAGAACTTTTCAGTAACCTGCTGTGTAAAATTAGGCAAATTCCCATGTCTATGATTTAGTTACTGTGCCTATTAAATGGAGGTTAAACTAGGTGGTCTGTAAGACATCCACCAGCTCTAAAACACAGATATACAGCCACAGTGTATCACAAGAGGAAAATGTGCCCCATGATCCCATGGAGATACCTTGACAAACTATCACATTGTGTTCTGTCATATTTTTTGGATTGTAAAACAGCTAGCGTTAGGAATAAAGACAATCTCATGTGACTTTCACAATACTTTGCAGAGATGTATCGCAATAAGTTTTAGTTTTCTGGTCCCATTTTTACATGCTGGATGGGCATTCTAGCCATTTCCTGTCTCATTCGTATATAATTTCAATTTAGAAAAAAGAGAGAACAAGAAGACAACTAGACCTTGCCCCTTTGGCAAGATAGATAAATGTTTTAAGACTGAGCTATAAGGAATCAACTCAGAAAAGACAGCTGTTGGAATATGCTCTAACAAATCTGGTTCTCCATCATTCAGAAATATTCTCATACTATGGGTCATGCTATTTGCCTCCAAACAGATTTTTCCAGTTACATAGACCTTATATTGAAATAAAACTGGAGGAAAAAATACAGCTCAGTAGAGTTGTCTTATTACCCAACAGATTTAAACCAGATCTAATGGAATGGCAGGAGAATGACAAGCAGAGCAAGAAAAAGCACAGCAAGAGACATAAAAAGTGTGCGCTCCTTTGGATCCTGACCGCAATCAGGGCTTAGGGTTTGGAAGCATTTGGACTCTTTGTGTGAGTCATGTCATCTTGATTTTCTTCTCTCCCCGCCTCTTAATTCCTTCTGCTCTAATTCACCTAATTCACACACACACTCACACATGAAATACTCCAACACACAAACATTTAATTCAATCCGCCTGTTGTTTCCTTACATCCTTATGTTGTTGAAACCAGTCATCACATCGCAGCATGCTATGTGATCCAAGACAACATACTCAGGTTGCAGGGAACTTCCAGTTACCTCCCTGTGTCACTCAAAAGATCATACTAGGCTTCTTTTAAGTGTGGTAAAAACTATATACAAGGAAAATTTTATCAGAAAGCCATCTACAGTCCCCTTAATTTAATCCATCATTAAAGCAAAATCTGTTTTTTAGAGACACTAAACACATGGAGGAAATAATGCATTTATCTACTAGAGAGGTCAGGCTTAACTGCTTCTTTTTTTTAAATTTTTTTAAATGTTTATTTATTTTTGACAGAGAGAGAGAGAGACAGAGCATGAGTGGGGGAGGGGCAGAGAGAGAGGGAGACACAGACTCTGAAGCAGGCTCCAGGCTCTGAGCTGTCAGCACAGAGCCCGACGTGGGGCTCGAACTCACAGACTGCGAGATGATGACCTGAGCTGAAGTTGGACACTCAACCGACTGAGCCACCCAGGCGCCGCTAACTGCTTGTCTTCTAATAAAAGTCTATTAGATGAGGAAAGAAAGGAGGGGAGGGAAATAATGGGCAAGGAGAAGTGATTATCAAATAGAGAAGGAAGCTAGCTTTAATACCAAGTCCTTAACATGTACAGGGATACTATATGCTACGGGCAGCATTATATTTCTGGTGACCTCAACTCTATGATTATGTGCTTTTGAGTCAACTCTCTGAGCCAAGAAGGACCAGAACCAAGTAGGATAGACCTCTTGTCTACTGAACAGGAAGCGTGTACAGCAATCATACTTCTCTGTTTCCTTCAGCATCTGTTGCAGTGTGCTGTGCACATGATAGGTTACTGCACATCTTCAAATCAAGAAGATACTCTAAATTAGGTCTCCTTCACATCTAGACAGGCAACTGCAGGGCTGAGAAGCAGCACTGAGTAGTGGAAAGAATCATCAACATTCCATTATGGACAAGAAAGCCTCCAACTAGTCCTGTCTCAGTTTCTTCAACTGTGAAATGATAATAATAATACCTTCCTTGCCTGCTTCACAGGTTTGCCATGAGCATGAAATAAAATAAATAACAGCATCTTTATTTATTGAACACTTAGATAATAAACATACAAAAGATTTCACAAGCATTATCTCAATTAGCTGTTAAAACAAACCGATGAAATGAGCAATATTGATCCAGTTTTGCAGTTGAGAATAGTTAGGCCCAAAGGAATTAAAATCCTACAGATTATAAATGGAAGCAGAGAGATTTCATACCAAGGAGTTTATTTTATTTTTTTTAAGCACTTACTCATTTTTGAGAGACAGAGACAGACAGAGCCCAAGCTGGGGAAGAGCAGAGCAAGAGGGAGACACAGAATCTGAAGCAGACTCCAGGCTCTGAGCTGTCAGCACAGAGCCCAATGTGAGGGTCCAACTCATGAACCACGAAACCATGACCTGAGCCAAAGTCGTATGTTAAACTGACTGAGCCACCCAGGCGCCCCTGATCCCAAGGATTTTAAGTGACATCTTATGTAGGTGATATGAATGAGACTTTATCTATTCATTGAATACCAACAAGGAGACTGTTCTGTTCCTCTAGCCTCTTTGTTTTCATATGATAATGACATTTAGTGATAGTAACTGTACTTCTGATAAAAAATTTCCACAGTCAAGTGCTAAATAAACAGGACACCAAATCACCAAAGTTTAAGTAAAAAAACTCGATGAAAATTCAGAGAAAGGAAGTTTCTCCTTTCATAGGTAAAGCTCTTCCCCCCCCCCCCCCACTTTCACCTTCTATTAAAAGGCTAAGGGAAGGGTCTTGCTACTTTTCTTTCTTCTTCGCCCTTGAATGCTGCTAATAATTACCTTCTGTCCACGACACTGTCCTCTCATGTACCTAAAGATGGAACTTTTTTTTAAATTAAAACCTTCAGTAGAAAAGGTGATATTAGGCCGTCTAAGGTCCCATCTGCCTTTCAAAATCCGGTTAAGGGCATTTAATTTCTCTTATTCAGGAAAAGATGCAAATAACCCCTTTGACCAAACTGCTATCTAATTAGACCAAGAGCACTAAAAAGTCACTTGCTCTCCACTTACTCAATCCAGCTCTAAAACAGACAAAGGTCTGTCTGTTTGGGATGGTTTTTCCCTTAGGTAGATAATTGAAATGCTTCTAGTCTGGCGGCTTAAGCACTAAAGTGTCAGTGATGAGTGTCATAAGATAATATAGGGATAGCTTCTTACAAATATATATATATATATACATATATATTTTTTTGCAATCTGGTGTTGCATATGGATGCCGGGAATAAGTAATATAAACCGGTCTCTTCTAATTTACATTTAAACAGGGGCTTAAGAAGGATCAGGGAGCACCACTCTGTCTTGAAAAGCTACAGCCTAAAAAGAGTGGCAGGGATTGTCATCTGTATTATAATCATTACCAAGTTCCAAAAAAAAAGACCCTTGTTAGGAATGGATCTATCTCTGCAGGGGATATCCAAGACTGTGGTGCTTGGATAAAATACAAATCAAGGACTAATGTCAAAAATCCAAGTTACATTTAAAAAAAAAAAAAGATGTTACATTAAAATAGCAATAAGCTTAGGGTAATTATAGAGAATTTATGTATCTTTTAACATAATTAGTGATACAAAACAGTGAAGTTTACATTTAAAGTCCATCTATTGTAAATATGCCTCTGAATTTACATGTATCATTAGAATAAAAATAAAAGTAGAAAGGTGAGATTAATAAGCATAATCTAAACATGGATTTGATTTTTGTCCGTTACAAAAGAAAGCAAGAATTTCTTCTTGTATTAAATAGATTCTAGTTAACTGTAGGGCATCTGCTAAAACTAATATTAATATTATCTTAGTTAACTTTTCCTATATAACAAGTGCTGGGTAAATAAACCCTGTATGAAATCTGGAATGTAATTTATAATGAATTTGTGCTAATGATATTTAATGTGCCTAGTTAAAATGGAAGCTTTATTGAGAATAAATGTTGCTCATTTACTTCAAAGGGAGTTACCAAACATGTGTAATTTGATGGTAATTGAAGAAATAAAACAATGTTAGCTAATATAAGTATGATTTACAAATTTCCTTATGAAAATGCAGTACATATGTTACATATCTTTCTTAATTCTTTGCTAGTAAAAAATTTAAGACTCTATGGGCACACCGAAAATTCACACAGATTACTATTTGAGAATACTATTTGTGGTAGGCAGAATAATGCCTCCACTCAAAATTTGTACACCTGAGTCCCTAGAACCTGTGAACACGGAACACTGCAAAAGGGGCTTTACAGATGTAATTAAGGTTGTGGACCTTAAAACAAGAAGATTCTCATAATCCTGGATCATCCAGGTGTGCCCAATGTAATCATATGAGCCTTTAAAAGCAGAAAACTTTCTCCAGATGAAGTCAAAGAGATGTAGAAGAATAAGCCAAAGACATGAAGCCACAGAAGAGGTAATTGGGAAGTCCAAAAGGGCCCCAACCACCTTTGCTGGCTTTCAAGATGAAGGTTGTATGGGTGGCTTCCTGAAACTGTGAAGGGCTCTTGGCCAAAAGCCAGCAATACAGTGGTGATCTCAGTCCCACAACTGCTTGGAACTGAATTCTACCAAGAACCCAGATGAGCCTGGAAAGAGCAGATTCTCCCCCTGGGGCAGCCTATATAGAAGGCAATTGAACTGCCACCATAGTTTTAGCCCAATGACACCATGCTGGCTTTCTAACCTACAAAACTGTGAGACAAGAAATGTATGTTGTTTTAAGCTACCAAGTATGTGATAATTTGTTAAGGCATCAATAAACAACGGATACCTCGTTGCATTTACATCTACAACATAAATACTTATTAGTAAGTGGATGTTAAAATGATCAGAACTCACTTTCACAGAACCTCATGGTATCAATATGAACTCGAATTTTGAAATCCTAAAATTATATAAATAAATACATTTATATTGAGTTTTATAAACAAATTTTAAGAAATTTCAAGAAATATTTGAATCAGCTCATGTGAAAGATGCTCTAATTTTAATTAATTTTAGGCTTACTCTGAACCAAAAATATGATTTGGCTTTATGACTGTAATCCAATCTTCTAGAAAATAAAATATGAAGATCAGATAATAATAATAACCACTATTTATTAAAAGCATAATATCTAATATATATTATCTCAATAACTTTTAATACTCTACGGTTAGGTATTAATACTCCATTTTACAGAAGGAGACATAGGTTCAGGGGTGTTTATTAACTTGATTAAATAAAAAATGAAAATCTTTCCTAGTGTGTTCTTTGTCTTATAACATGCAAAGAACTTCTTGTCCGACTGGAGTCTATAAGCATTCGCCCAATACCTAGTAGGTTCTCAAATTTAAAAACAAACAAACAAACAAACAAACAAAAATATATATATGGCTAATGCCACTAGAGCCATGATAGTTAAATAGCATGGCTTTTATCCATCTGACAATTTCTTTTTGGATAATAAAACTAAAATGTTCTGTCTTTTAATATACTTACCATAAATTTGTTCTGTTTTGATCTTCAACTTTACTTCTGTTTTTTTAGCCTTACCTAAAACTGTGGAATTATTACCAAAAAAAAATTTTATTTTAGAACTTTGCATTGATCATTGATTTTTGTTGGCATACTCTAATTCTTTTTTTTTTAATTTATTTATTTAAATTCAAGTTAGTTAACATACAGTGTCATTTTGGTTGCAGGAGTAGACTCTAATCCTTAAAGAAGAAAGTATTTTTATACCAGATATCTTTGTTGTTTTATTCAAAATAAAATATGGCACCCACATACCCATAAGTTCAATTTCCAGAAACTTCAATCAATTATTCAGTTTCAACTTGCTGCATCATTCAGCTGTGCCCCCACAGCAAGCTCATCCCTATTTCTCAAGCTTCCACAGACAGAGAGGAAATTCTTCTCTCCCTAAAGAAAACAAAGAGCGTGGAGTGAACACTATTCTCCCTCTCCCCATCAGCACACATCCCCCACAGAAGAGAGAAGTTTTCTCTGCATGGTGAGATCAGAGGGTCCAATATCTATGGTGTGCCTATAAAAAATATTCACTTTTCTAATTCTGTTTTTGTATTTGGAAATCAGCACTGAATAATGGATTTCAATGTATATGGGAGTTTTGATAAAATAATAAAACATAAAGATCATTCAACAGCTATTTAAAATTTGTGTTTTTGGTGAGTAACCACCTGATTTTTTTCAGAGGGAAGCATAGGAAAAATAATCTCACCATTATTTTCAGTCTCCCTATTTTGGTTGTGTAAAAATAATAATAATAATAATAATAATAATAATAATAATAATAATAAATAAAGCAACAAATTTCCAAACTCTATAAATGGAAATTCCCAAAGATCCTTAGATTGTTTACAAATACATCCCCTCCTCTGAGCTCAGTTTGCAATTTGTTCCTATCCTGGCAATAAGACTTAATACCTTGCATTGTTTTTTGTTCTTAGGTGTATTTCCTGTCCCTCTAGCTTCTGATCTCAGAAGTTCCTTGCTACTCCTGATACCTTTTCTCCTTTACATTCATTTTCAATTTTTGTCCAAGTCCTATAGATCTTATTTCCCAAACACGCTAAAATCTGTCCCCACAACTGCCACCAGCTGCATCAAAGCTTCATCACCTAACCCTGCAGCATAGGAATTGCTTCCTCACATCTAATCCTACGTGTCAAATATATTTTCTACTCTACAGACTTGGAGAGCTTTCCAAAATGGAAACCAGATAATTTCTCATGCTCTTCGCTACTTCTCAGCCTCTTCTTGAGTTTTTACCCTCTAAGATTTACCCTTTATAGGTTGAATTCTTAGCGCATGCTGAACACATTGTGTCAAGTGCTTTACATATATCATTTCTCTTAGTCCCCTCACAGACCACTCCGAGGTTACTATGTAACTTGTGTGATTCCCTTAAACATTTGATAAAGTTGATACAGAACGTGGTTAAATAATTTGCTCAAAGAGCAACAGCTAATTACTAGTAGCTCTTTGTTCAAAACCAAGCAGTATGGGTCCATAGTCTACACTGTGAATCACCACTCCATAACTGAGCTTTCATTTAGTTTTTTAAATGCTTCCTGTTCCTCTTCATTTTCTTTGCACATCTTTTTTCCCCCTACCTGAGCCACCCTCCTCTCCATCTCTACCTAGATAGCCACTTCTAGGATTCACTGTATTGGCTTAAGTGTGACTTATTCACAGAAGATTTTCCTAACTCTCTAGTCCATCCTGTCCCTGGACCCTATTCCTTCCTTCACAGCACTTAGTGTCTAATCAGTCACTCATGGTTATATTTACTCCTTCAGTGCCTTGTCTTCAACACTGGACATTTCATTAGCTCATACACTCCAAGAAGCAGGAGACTTGACTGGTTCTGCTCACTTTTGTGAGCCCTTAGTGCTTATCACTATCCAGCAAGCAGGTGCTCAACAAACAATAAAAAACAAAGTAGTTTCTTCCTACTTTCACCTGTATTCTAATTAACAACCTGATCCCATCACGTGGTACTGTGCAAACTGTGCAAACTGCTGGTACTTTTTGAGCATCACATCTTTTAGCTCTGCCCTCAGAGACAGATTCCATAAAGCTCTTTCTCCTGCTTTACTTTGAAAATGTCTAGGTTGGGATCTTGTTTGGCATGACTTGAATCAGGTCCTATTCATACTCTGATTGATTC
Organism: Panthera onca; assembly: GCF_046562875.1. Classification (NCBI taxonomy): domain Eukaryota; kingdom Metazoa; phylum Chordata; class Mammalia; order Carnivora; family Felidae; genus Panthera; species Panthera onca. The sequence continues at coordinate 152,582,419 of NC_138346.1, forward strand.
TGATCAAAGAAGCCATATCATGATGCACTTCTGACTATCTGGACCATTCTGAGAAAGGGGAACATTACCCTTTGTTAAGAAGACACTCTATCATATCCACCACAACATCTAAGTAGATATACATGACTAGGTCTCAGAAACTAGTCCAAATGAACTGAATTAAAATGATGATAATATAATAACCAAGTACTATAAGCAAATCATGGCTAGATATTTTGCTTATGGTATTCAATTCATATTGATGATAATCTTGCAAGGTAAGGATCCTTATATGTATCATTATCCCATTTCGCAAATGAGAAATTAAGGCTTAGGGAGCTTAAGCCATTCACTCAGAATCACATAGCTAGAAAATGCAAAATGAACTCAAAATTGTCTAACTCTAAAGTTGGTTTTGTGTTCTGATCTGCTAAAAATCCTGCCTTGTTAATAGCAAAGCTATTTGTGTATAGAAAGTGAGCCAAAATTTACTAGATGATTAGCTGTTATCAGGACACAAACACAAAGGACAGAATCTGCCCAGTAATTAATCCCCGAGTGTGTACAAAGGTAGCATGTGAGGAGGAAGAAAAAGATGTCTACAAAATACAGTGGGGGTTATCTCTGTCTAATAATAGTGAAGGGGTAAATGTAAATAAGATTATGTGAAGCTGTATTAACCATACTTATGCACACACAAACACACAAGCAGGGGTGGCTGGCTGGCTCAGTGGGTGGAGCATGCAACTTTTGATCTTAGGAGTTGTGAGTTCGAGGCCCATGCTGGGTGTAGAGATTACTTAAAAATAAAAACTCAAAAAAAAAAAAAAACTATATGCAAGCAAACACATAACAAGTAAGCAAGAAATTTCAGTTTATTCCAATACTGTGTTTGTTGTGCACGACCCATCCTGGAGGTTGAATAAAGTCCTTCTCTCAAGATGGCACAAAAAGATAAATGCATATATTGATCAGAAAACCATAATTAGGTGCACACATTTTAATTTTCAAATTTGAAAAATTTATTTAATTCCCCAAAGCATTGTATTCTAAATCTAGTGTAGATAAATTTTTATAGGAGAAAATACAAATTGAATTTCATATGCTGACACTCTTTATTTTAGGGATTCAGGAATAAAAGATAAAAGAAACCAATTCTCTATAAATCCTGATACATTATCAAAATGGTACATTAAATTTTTCATGTTAAATTATTTAACTATTTAGCGTATTATAAAATTTAAAATGACACTTCTGTTTTAAATGATTACAAGGCATTGAATTTGAATACAATTTAATAAAAGTATGCAAAATGCATTACCATATGAAGTCAATCTGATCAATTTCATAATACTACATATTATGATGTAGAATATCATTAAAAATGTATTAACATAGTTCCCTTAAAAGCATTTTTTTCTCTGCTGTTGGGCATATGACCAAATGCTTTAATTTATTCCCTAAACATTATCTTGACACTATTGATTTCTGTAACTGTTTTTTGGATTATTTAACTATGAAACATTTTAAGATATTAGTTTTAAGAAGTATGTGGTACACAACTAGTAAGACTATGTTAGAGATCTTAGAATGTCCCTACAATTAAACCAAAGAAGTAATTTATTCTAAATCAGATGTTTTTAAAAAAATGAGATGAAAATAAGTTTAAAAATCTGAGAAATTTAAAGAAAATGGTATATTTAGGAATCAGGTTTTAAACATCTATAGTGGAACATTCAAAAGAGATAGTTAATTTAAAATAAAATAATAACAAAGTCAGAGGCTTTTAACATAATAGATTTGGTTGACATTTTTATTTGTACTTTCAAACAATCAATTACCGCATGTATATAAAGTTCCTTCTCTGTAATAAAATATTTCTATATGCATTGAAAGCTAGAAGAATATTCAGTTATGTTTCAGTTATATTCAGTTCAGTTCAAATGACATCTGACTCCAACAAAAAATTTCTAAATAAATGAAAGTAGTTTTCTTTCAAAAAAATAATAAAGCAGCACAAGTACAGAGTAGTTGTCAGATCAATGGGCCCAATCAATGGCATGGTGCCCTCAGTCCAACATTTGGGCATAGCTCATTAGTGGGTAGTATACAAACCTCTATGTTTGCATCTTCCACAGTGAAGTTCTCTGTGCCTCCCCATTCCTCATGTCTTCTTCCTTAATAACTCAGCCCCCCACAAACATTCTACAACTAACAAACATCACAATGAGGCTCATTCTAAACCCTACATCTAACCAATGGCATTCAATTAATTCACGTTTACATGTGGTGGTGATGTGAATTGATATCACCAACCCTAAAATTTTCCTTTGCTTTTGAGAACTTACATATTTAAAATATGGCCAAATACCAGTCCATATACATATCCTATAAGCACTTTTTAGTTAACATCTTAAAAACTGAAGTCACACTATCTCTACTCCCTACTCTATGCCTGTTTCACCTGCATCCCCTGATTCAATGCACCAATATATAACCATTGCTCAAGGCAAGACTCGGGAGCTATTCTAGGTGCTTTCCTTTCCTCACTCCACATTTCTCATCCCCTGCATTAATTAATTACCTCATACTGACTGGCTTCATTTTAGATTTATGACCACTAAACTCTAGTGTGCTCTTAGCAACCCTACAGCACCTAGCCAGTCAGTTCACTCTCTCTCCTAAATGACTATTTCACTATTTCTCCTTCTCCTCAAACTACTAATATCCATCTCTGGTCTTCATTTTCAGCTGGTAACTGCATATTATGTCACTAAGAAATAGAAGCAATTGAAAATACTTTTTTTTTAAAATATAATTTATTGTCAAGATGGCTAACATACAGTGTATACACTGTGCTCTTGGTTTTGGGGGTAGATTCCCGTGATTCATTGCTTACAACATCCAGAGCTCATCTCAACAAGTGCTCTCCTCAATGCCCATCACCCATTTTTCCCTCTCCCCCGACCCCCTTCAACCCTCAGTTTGTTCTCTGTATTCAAGAGTCTCTTATGGTTTGCCTCCCTCTCTGTTTGAAACTATTTTTTCCCCTTCCCTTCCTCCATGGTCTTCTGTTAAGTTTCTCAAGTTTCACTATGAGTAAAAACATATGATACCTCTCTTTGTCTGACTGACTTATTTCACTTAGCATAATACCCTCCAGTTCCAACCACATTCTACATCTGCCTCCACATCTGCCCTCTGCATCAAACTCACCTTCATTGTGTCTTCTGAAGCCAGTCACTCTGTACCCATCCAGCCTCCATTCCTTTTTTAAGAGGAGGGCTCAGTCACCTACATCATCCATTTTCTCTCTCTTTCTCTCTCAGATTATTCCCATAAACATACGCTCTACTATTAAGAAATAATTGCGGCTTCTCCCTGCATACCTCTCCAGTTACTGCTGTTTCTCCATCCCCTTTAAAACAATCCTTCCTCAAAGGATAGTCTAATCACTGTCTCTAATTTCTGTTTTTTGGATTCTCTTCCTCTATGCCTATTTTTGTATTTATTTTTTATCAAAGTTTTACATGATAAGTAAAATTTGTTAAGAAAACAATGCTAGCCTATATGCTCTTCCTGAGTCAAAAGAAATTTTAATTCATTTAGGTGAGTTGTTTGGTATGTTATGAGTATAATTCATGGGTGACATTCATATGCTGAAGCCTGAACTCCTAGTACCTCAGGACGAGTTTGCATTTACAGGCAAGGTCTTTCAAAACCTAATTAGGTTAAAATGAGGTAATGACAATCTTAGTATGAATTACTCCTTGACCAATAACATTTATAAAACACCATTTATTGTAAAATGCTCCTAATTTTTAGATATGCTAAAATTTAAGGTTTGAATTAATAAATTTTAAAATGTTATCATTTGGTTATATACATACACACACACACACACACGCACATATATATATACACACATATATATGTATGTATGTATGTACGTATTATATATATATATAATGTATATATAATGTATGTATTATATATATATATACACACACACACACACGCACATATATATACACATATATATGTATGTATGTACGTATTATATATATATAATGTATATATAACGTATGTATGTATTTTATATATATATATATATATATATATATATATGTATATATATATATATAATGTTTACTTATTAGATCCATATAGATGTTAATCACTGCATAGGTGAATTTACTGTGAAGTTAGTAAAGGACCCTTCACTGGGATGAGTACTCTCAAGTCTGGGGGAGGAGACCCAGAAATGGGTTTGCATGATGATGTTTTGTTGTTGTTGTTTTGTTTTGTTTTGTTTTGTTTTTGTAACAATTGCAAAAGTAAGGTATTTTAATGAAACCAGTTAAGTTCACAGGGCTTTTCCACTCTGAGTTTACATGTATCATCTATAACATTACTCCTCGTGATCGGTTAGGCATAATCATATCTGTAAGAGAAACTGACATGAAGATAATTTGAGTTTGGGTTTCGAGGAATATCTTTATGTAGTTTGCTGCCACTTCCATGTGCTATCCACCCTGTTAAGTTGTTATTGGTGCTGCTTACTGCCTTAATTCACCAGGCATCATGACCTGAAATGCAGGGTAAAGTCCTATTGCTGTAGAAATAGGCTTTAGGGCACCAACCACTGAGAATATATGGTGGAGAGAGTTTGAAATGTATGGAGCCTGAAATTAGTAAATCACACATGGAGGATTCAGTTCTCATTAAAGCCTACTCAAAATACTATTCTTTTTTTTAAGTTTTTTTTTTTTTTTTTTTTTTTTTTGAGAGAGAGGGAGAGAACATGAGCGGAGGAAGAGCAGAGAGAGGGAGAGAGAGAGAATGCCAAGCAGACTCCACGCTATCAGCGCAGAGCCCAATGCGGGTCTCAATCTCATGAACCTTGAGATCATGATCTGAGCCTAAATCGAGAATCGACCACTTAACTAACTGAGCCACCCAGGCAGCCCAATACTATTCTTCTTTTAGAAATGTACCCTATAGGGGCACCTGGGTGGCTCAGTAGGTTAAGCGGCTGACTTCAGCTCAGGTCATGATCTCACGGTCTGTGAGTTCGAGCCCCGTGTCGGGCTCTGTGCTGACAGCTCAGAGCCTGGAGCCTGTTTCAGGTTCTGTGTCTCCCTCTCTCTCTGACCCTCCCCCGTTCATGCTCTGTCTCAAAAATAAATAAATGTTAAAAAAAATTTTAGAAAGATACCCTATAATGCAGTACAATCCTGGTGTTCACAAATATAACACATAATTTATAATATGCTACTACAGTAAGGGCATCATTGACAAACTGCTTAGGAATTGTTGAATCAATGTACTGAAGACCAGTCTCTGCTTCAGAAAATTTGAAATGTCCTGAGATATTACTGTTAATATATGAAGAAAGATTGATACAAATTTTTTCCCAAATTTGACAAAAATCTTAAACTTAACGTCATCGTTAGTAAGTTGCTTAAATAAAAGATTTTATCAATTATCAATAATAAAGCAACTATTTTTTAATGAATAAGATTTTTTGATGTTTATTAATTTACTTTTGAAAGAGAAAGAGAAAGCACAAGTGGGGCAGGGACACAGAGAGAGAAAGAGAGAGAGAGAGAGAGAGAGAGAGAGAGAGAATCTGAAGCAGGGTCCAGGTTCTAAGCTGTCAGCACAGAGCCCAACATGGGGCTTGAACTCACGAACTAAGATCACAACCTGAGGCAAAGTCCGATGCTTAACTAACTGAACCACCCAGGTGCCCCATAAAGCACCAATTTTTGAGGAGAGACTGAAAAATCTTTCTTTCCTCTCTCTACAGAAAATATTACAATATTATGTTCACAAGAAGAAAATACCCTAATACATAGCCAAAAGGGTAGGAAAAATGTATTACAGAGGTTTGTGTCAGGCAGTTAGTTAATATAAGTAATGTTTTATTTCTCTGGATTTTGTGATGTCTGCAGTATTTTGTGTGTTTTTAATTCTGTGATTTTCTGTAGACTATTTTATCACAACTAATTTTTGCAACTTTGTTATTTTTTTGAAAGACGATACTCATAATTGTATTCACTTCAGCCCCTAGTAAACCTGGAATTTTCCCCAGATATGATTACTTCTCCTTTCCTGAAAACTGGCCTCCTTTCTGTCTTTGGAGACATCATGCTCCTTGTTCAGGCCTTTGCCCTTGCTGTTCCCCTGTCAGCATGTTCTTTCCAGACATAGCAACAGGACTCCCTCTGCACTTCCTTCTGGGCAATACTCAAAGATTACATATTAGAGAGACTTCACTCACCATCCTCTATAAAGAGTACCTCCACCCATATGTAGAGTAGTTAGATAAAATACAGGAAACCTGGTGACACTTAAATTTCAGATGAACAGTGAGTAATTTTTTAGCATAAATATGTCTCCCCAAATGCATGGAGTACACTTATAGTAAAAAATATATACATTGTTCATCTGAAATCTAAATGCAACCAGGTGTCCTATATATATATATATTTTATGGTTAAATCTGGTAACTATCCCCGTACTTTCTCTCCCCTTACCCCACTTCCTAGCACTTATCATCATGTAATATACTACACATTTACCTTTTTCTTATTGCCTATCATTCCCACCAGAATGTAAGCTCCATGATGGCAGGGATGTTTGCCTGTGTGGTTTCCTCCTGTATCCAAGTACCCAGACTGATGTCTGGCACATAGGTACTCCATGAATATTAATTAAAAAACCTAATGCATAAGCGATCTAAACTTCACAAACTTACCTCCCAAACACTTCTCAAATTGACTTTTTTCTACCCTAATAACTCCTGCTCTAATCAAGGACCCAGACTGTCACTATTGGGTTCCAACTGGTCTCACTGCTTCCAGCTCTGCTGTTATGAAATCCATTAACTATAGACAGCCATACTGACTGACCTAAAACACAAATCTAACCAAACAATTCCCCTGCATATACCCCTCAACAGAATCCTATCAACTCAAGGGAAAAATCCAAGCACTTTGGCATGGTGCTTATGGTGTTCTTCATGGTACTCCCACCCATTTCTTAATGTCATCTGCCACAGCCCTCCCATAGTTTCCTCCATAACCTACCCTCCACATCTCCACACAAATATTGATGCACTAAATTCTGCCAATAGTACATTCTAACCTCTTTTGCATCTAATTCTTTCATATCCTTAAGGACTCATTTTAATCACCATTCTTCTATAGGAATCCTTCCCTTAGATGCATAGGCTGGACTAAATGTGTATGTGTGTGTGTGTGTGTGTTTCCATAGCTCTCTGTGTGTAATTATGTCATGGTATAGTTTGTGTTGTATTAAAACCACCTATATGTTTCTCCAACTAGAATTTAAATACTCAAATACAAGGACAGTGTGGCATTTATCTTTGATTCACGGCACCCAGCATAATGCACTGCACAAACAGCCTTTCATTGGTGTTTGTTGAACTAAATAAATTCAACTAAGTTACCCAAATTAAATAGATACTCAAGTATAGCACATGCAGACTGCTAAATTGAGGTTATTGAAAGATCTTTAATGCCCAGGAGCCCTAATAAAAAAAGATATCAGTAGATTTATCAAAATAAAGGGAAACAATCTGTGAATAGGCTGTATTTAGAGATGGCAAAAGCTTCCATATCAATGAGATAATGAAGTCCAGAATGTGATTATAACCACAGGGACTAAACAGAAAAGAGTAGACTCTTGGAAGGGACTGAAACACAAGGGTAGTGTCAGGTGGACAAGTGATGGTAGAATTGGTGAGATCCACAGTAGGAGATGGTATAGACAGGAAAGGTATTAGGCTGGTGCTAAAATTATCAACCTCAGTGCAGTGGCTCTCTGAAAGCAGTAGACATTAGTATTTAGGATTTGGAAGGTCCAGAAATGTTGGGCTTCAAGTGAAGAGAAGCAGAGTGACAGGAGTTGGCTCGTGGTATATTATCTGTCAACTAGAGACAAGGGACAGGCTCACTCTACCCACCTAGGCCAAAAAGGATATGAACAGACCAGGCTTTTGTGGGATAAATTCGGTGAGGGAATAAAAGAATCACCTCACAAGAATACATTTTTATTTTTAAAAATAAGTCTTAGGTTGGTCTACATGGTACATTTTCTACCCAAATTTCACAATATTTCTATAATCTCCCATAGAACAAAATCCCTTTTACAGTCTTCAAAAATAACCAGGATGAAGTCAGGAAGGCAAAAAGAAGAAAAATGAAGGAGGAGAAGAAAGAGAAATGCACAAAGAAGTCCTAGTAGAAAAAAGGATTTACCCTCTTCAGTGCCTGAACAACCTCTCATCTACAAGGTGGACCATGGTCTCTGTCTTTTATGGGAGAGCTGAGGGACAACAACAGAGGATTCCCTAATGAGGGAAAGACACTGTAGTCCTCCACTCAGTAATTCATAAACCTTCTCTGCCTCAGAATCTGGAGGAAAGCTTTAAAAATTGAATGGATTTCTATGTTGTGCACCCCCCGCCCCGCCAGCTATCGTTCCTATTGAATCTGATTTTTGCATGCAGATCTCATGACTTTGTATTTAGAAATCTCTCAGATGTTACTAGATGTGGCTGGGCTACTTGAAGGTTTTGATGACATGCTCATCCCAAATCCTAAACCATCTTCACCTGCTGTCTTCCTTTGCCAATGCCCCAGGAAACTGTAGTTGCCTGAAGAGCTTTTTCACTTCACAGCTCCACAAACACTTGTTTTTTAAAAAAAATATAGAAATATGACACAAATTTTCTTTCTCTTTCTAGTTCTCTCTTTTCTTCTATTAGGACTCCATCAGTTAACAAGAATCAAGAAAATAAACCCACACAGTATTCCACCAGCCAGGAACTTCGTTTAAAAAACAAAACAAAACAAAACAAAACAAAACAAAACAAAAAACAAACAAACAAAAGTCTCGTTGTACCTCTTACTCTGCTTCTCTACACAACTTTTTTCTTCCTATTAGACTGGCCCAAAAGTGCATAACCTATTTCCATAAAGAACAAAGCTCCTGAATTAGAATAACTTCATGGGAAAATATAATCCAAAAGAAATATATCAAATAAAAAATGTTGAATAGGAAAAGTAAAATATAGCATCCCTGAGGAGTCTGAGAATAAGGTCTGTGCACTACAAGTTGGAATCTCCCACCAGATTGCTGTTCAACTTAATTATGGCTTAAGATGTGCACATGTGAAATTAATATTTGGGATCCTGGTGATTTAAAAAACGGCAACCGGCCACCATTTGAATTCACAGTCTTGTAATCCATCTTTTCCCATGAAACAACTAGTACAATATGATATCGGTGCTCAGATTTCAGGAGAGAGAAAGCAGTGGTCCTACTTTTAAAAAATAATAATGAATATGTAACTTGAATACAAAAGGGGAGATTATGTTAATACCAAGGGGAAACTACAAAGCTTCCATCATTTTAGTCCCAAAGCAAGTAGAAATCCCCATTTAATTCTTTAGATCTATTCGGAATATCATTACACACAGACCAATGTCATAGTCTTATACCATGCTCTGAGCCTTGTGCTATATCCATGTCAGTCATAGCTTTGCATGGTCAAAAGTAGACACATGAAATTCAGGCTGAGACCTAGACTAGTCTGATTGAAACTGCACTGATAATACCCCATTTCTACCTGTCACTCCTCCCCATGGTTGCTAACAAACACTGTCCAGGGACATATGCCCCAGGGAAATAAGCAAAGGAACTGTCCTCTCCAAACCTCCACTTGCATCCAAATAAGTTCTGACTCCTGCTTTCTAAGTCTCGGTGTCTCCTTTCCACAAATGTCTAATACAGTCCCCACCTCTCCAGTGTCCAACAAACCTCTGCTAGGGAGCCAACACAGCCTCTTGGAACTTTCTGGCTCCTCTGTATCAGATACTTTTGGGGGGATCATTTGATCATCCTCTCCATTCTGCCTTGTCACTATCACAGGGAAGAAACTCAGCATAGTAGAAGGACTTCAAGTTTGAGGTTGAGTCAGTCTAGACTCTATTACTCTCTCATGGCCATGTAACCTTAGGTAAGTTACTTAACTATGCTGGATGGTTTTTGTTTGTTTGTTTACCTAAGTAACTATAGGTGCATTTTATTTATTTTTTAAAAATTTTTTCTATGTTTTATTTATTCTTTGAGAGAGAGAGAGAGAGAGAGCATGAGCAGGGGAGGGGCAGAGAGAGTGAGACACAGAATCCAAATAGGTTCCAGGCTCTCAGTTATTAGCACAGAGCCTAATGTGAGGCTCCAACTCACAAACCGTGAGATCATGACCTGAGCCGAAGTTGGACGCTTAATCATCCAGGCACCACTAGGTGCACTGTATTTATAGGATTGTAAGAATCAAATGAGGAAAAAAAATACGTAAAATATCCAGAACTGGGACTACCACAGAAGACGTATCTGGTAAGTCTTCATTCCTGCCACTGACAAGAACCAAGAACAAAATCAATGCCATTGAGGTTTTGTTGTGCTGATGGATCCAGTCACATAGTTGACCGAGTACTGAATCAAGCTGCCTCCACTACTGTTGCAAGATACAGCTGCTTCACCCTCTGAGCTTCCTTGTAGATGTAGAACCTTTGCTCACGGCTGTGTTCCTGCCATATTGGCCTTCCCTAAGTGGAACATTCTGAGTTCTTACTTTCCCCAAACGTTTGCTGATATGTTTCTCTTGGCTCTTCTTATGACTATCTTGTCCTTAGGTCTCATTGAAATGTTATCCCCTTAGAGTAGCTTTTTCTGACTATCCTTATCTGAAGGAAGTCCTTGATATTTTTTATTCCAGCATCTCTCTGTTGTTGTTTTTTTTCCTGAACACACACCACAATATGTAATGATCTTATTTATTTGGTATTATAATATAGTCTACCTGAAGATCTTTGTATCTTTTGTATACATCCAGAAAAGTAGCTGGTGCACAGTAGATACAAAATAAATATTTTTTTCAAGAATTTTTAACGCTTATTTATATTTAAGAGAGAGATAGAGAGAGAGATACAGTGTGAGCAGGGAGGGGCAGAGAGAGAGGGAGACACAGAATCCGAAGCAGGTTCCAGGCTCTGAGCTGTCAGCACAGAGCCTGACATGGGGCTCGAACCCATAAACTGTGAGGTCATGACCTGAGCCAAAGTCGGATGCTTAACCGACTGAGCCACCCAGGCGCCCCAAAATAAATAATTTATATTTGTTTTTTTAAATATATTTGTTGAATATTTGTTGAATGAATGAACAAATATGTGAACAAATTATTATCGTTTCATTATTATCTATGTTTTTAAGAAGCTCTTTTGGCTGCACTCCCATTTAGATGATGTACTGGTAGGCATTGATTCTTTTCTTAGCTTTGAAAAAAATATTGTGAAAAAATAAATGAAATGTTAGCACTGGCATGGTCTCTTAATGAGTTGTCAATATATATTAATAATTTGTGGTAATATTTTCATTAAAGAACAGTAGCCTCAATACTATAAGAGCACATAGTACCTTCACCTCCCTTTGCCTCAGCTACCTCGACTGTAAAATAAGGAAACCAATCAAATGTGCATTGTGTAAATTACGAAGATTAAATAGGTTTATACCTACAAAGTACTTGAAATGGCATCTGGAACACAGCGCTAAAAATGGCATTTCCAGACTTGATACTTTAGTCTACAGCAAAGATAATTTCAGGCCAACTAATTAATAAGTTCAGGCTCCATAAGGCCACAGATATAGGAAAAGGCAGAATCTATGCAGCATTGATCAACAGAGCCCTGCTGTCATACCCAAGGTTAAAGAAAATCTGTACTTTCTATTTAGTAAGAATTAGTGTAATTTAATACTTATATTACCTGACAAAATGAAAATTTTGTTCCACTCAAATCCCTGCAGAGATTATATCCTCAAAAAGTTCTGGAGGAAACTATTTTCACTAGCAACATGTGACATCAAAAAGTGTTTTAAATCCATGCTGACCAAACTGATGAGAGATAACAACATATTTAAGGATATTCTGGTCAAATGGACACCAAATCTTCTTGGATAAAATCCATGCCAGTTGGATTTATGGTAATACATAAGTCAGCAAGTCCCTGGATTTGTCTGTTATACTTTCTGCTATGTATTATCACGACCCTTGAATAAAGATTCATTTCAGTATGACAAACAGTAAGATTTTCTTTATGTGAATCCACTACAAATTCAGAGTTTTGAACTGACAATAAACTCAACGTGTCTGTTTATAAAGATAAAAAGTTAAAAAAAAATGTTAGTGGAAAACTAAAAATAGCAAATGGTCCCATATTTATATCTCAGTAGTCAGAATACAAATAAACATCCTTGGTGAAAACACATCAGTGCTTCCAATTAAGGCAATATAATTGCATGCTTTGAAGTGGAACAATGGAAAAATCTGACAATCCATTGTATTAATATGAGACACAGACTTTAGAGACATATAAAAAATAACATTTAATCTTCGTAAGGCATCTGCTTCTATATACATTTTGCACAACATTTATGCATTGTGTGTAAACACACACATTAGATAGATAAATAGATAGCTGGATAGATAAACATATGTTAAAGAGCTAGATGAAATCTGGTGCAACCTTCTAATTCACTTTAGTAAGCCATTTGCTGTTACTGCTGCAAGTTCTATTGTCTTCTAGAGTTTCATTATTTTCAAGAGGTGATAGAAAGCTTTATACATTTATACTCAGTCAATTAATTTACTTACCTGGCAGAGATCTCAAATGACCAATGTCTGAGTAGAGAAAAAAGTCTCAAACTAGAAAGTGCTGTAAAAGCTGAGAGCGATGCTTTTTCCCTTATGTCTGTCTCTAAGTGTTTTGTTTCATTTATAAAGTGTAGTGCAATATATAACCACTGAAGGAAAAAAAAAAAAAAAACAGACCAACTAACAATCTTATGTAAACAACCCTTTGGAGTATACAACTGTTTTCCCAACTCTTCATAAGATTGCATAAAACTATTATTTAGTAATGTTTTCAAGTATCACTATTCCCTTTCTTTGCTCTCTAAAACAACCTAAACAAAACGAAACATTATTTGCAAATTTCTTTGTTCAAAGATTCTTGGTCTCTGGTCTACTGACTCTACCTATACCGTATTCTATTGTACAAAATTAAGCAAAATTACCACTTAAATTTCCATACCAAGACAGACCTGAACACTTCAATAAAGAAAACTAGGAGGGGGATGCATTTAAGGTAACTACTTAAGTGAATGAATAATTAATATTCCAATACCGATGGTTGCAATTTATAGACCTTTATAAAACTCCATTGAAAGGTTGTATGCTAATAGTTACATAATATAAAAAGAAGATTCATTAGAACATTTTGGTCTAGATCTGGAAATAAAGTGGAGTGGGGAAGGCACCCAATTATAGAAGAGAGCAAAGAATTAATCACAGTTGCCTTGCACTGAACACAAATAGATCAGTTACAATTAGTTACAATTATAACCAGTTACAATTTAATCCAACTCTTCACCCTCCTCCACAGTCACAACAAATTCTCTTCTTCCCCTTTTCTGAGTTTTTTTTTAACATTGAAACAAATCTTGGGGTGACTGGATGTTAAGAGTGTTAAGAGACTGACTCTTGATTTCAGCTCAGGTCATGATCTCACGCTTATGAAATCAAGCCCCTCCTCGGGCTCTTTGCTGGGTGTGGAGCCTGCTTGAGATTCTCCCTCTCCCTCTCCCTCTGCCCCTCTTCTGCACGCTCTCTCTCTCTCTCTCTCCCTCTCAAAAAAAAAAAAAAAAATCTCTAACTTTGTAGTATCTAGAATTAATTATCCACAATATCTGAACCATCTTCCATTAGAATTGAAAGCCCTATAATGTAAACATGCTATAATAGTCCAACCTGGAATAGTTTTCTGTAAGGTAAAATGCTATGAGATGAAATTGATTTATTCATAATTTACAATCCCTTCGTTGTGAAGTAGTCAATGTTGTCGATATAGATTCTTTTAGCAAAATGCACAATATTGAATCCAGAAATTAACTTAATCCAATAATTCCTAAGTATTTCACAAATGTACCTTTGAAACTCCTTCTGGTACTCAAGATCTAAATTTCAATATGAAAGCCCTGAGAATGAAATCGAAATATCCATCAGTGAAACTGATACACAAAAGGCATGCTCTCATGCATGGCCATGCATACAGTTCCTGCCTTGCCAAGAACATTGTGGTAACTGGATACCCTGGGTCTCATCGTCCCTTCTGTCAATCCATAACAACACAGGATAAATCCATCAACAGAATTTTGAGCACGGGTTTTAATTTTTTAAGAGAGAGAGAGAGCACACACATGTGAGTAGGGGAGGGACAGAGAGAGTGGGCAACAGAGGACCTGAAGCAGGCTCCACGCCAACAGCAGAGAACCCGAGGTAGGGCTCAAACCCACGAAACACAAGATCAGGACCCGAGCCGAAGTCAGACACTCAACCCAGTAAGCCACCCAGGTGTCCCAAGCACAGGTTTTAAATATTGAGTAGACAATGTAACTGATCAGTAATAAGTAGCAATCATCCAAGAAACTGAATCAAGAGGTAGCATTATTAAGGGCATTAATTTAACTTATAAATTAAAAAATATATAAATAAATAATTTAAGACTGAGTTATATTGTTTTAGCTCTGATTATACCTAGTGTATCACATTGAGTTTAGATATCTCTTCAACACCAATTATTTGGCTACTGGCTATATACAGACTAGAAGGAAAATGATAATCATTACTTTTTATAAGTTTTTAAAAATTAGTCATTCTTTAGTGTCACATGTAGCCGGAGATAAATTTTAAAGAAGGGATATTTATTTTTTCTTAAGAAAGAAGGATAAGGAAGTTAAAGTTTACTAAAACTAAAATGAAGGAGGTATGTAAGTAATCTAGGAGAAGTCATCATTTGTCAAATGACATTATTGTGCCAGGAAAGTTCAACATTTACCATTCTGTCTATGCTTTACCTGTACAACTTTTCAGGGGTTAAAAGCTTTAGGGTTCAAACTCTGTAACATTGGGGAAATCATTCTGCTGGTTCCTTTAGGGATCTTTGTAAATTTTGAGAGACATTTGAAGTGTTATGGCAGGTTTAGAGTCAGGTATTTGAAAGCCTTGCACTCCTGGGTGAAGCCATTTCAAATACTAAGATGGAATTACAGCAAGCAAAAAATAATAACACATTAACTTTTAATTCATTGTTGTCTTAGAGTGTGAAGGCCTCTGAGAGCTTTAACAAAGGACCACTAAGAATAACATGCTTGAAATACACTCCAAAGAAGAAGAAAGTAAACAATGAAACTCAAATAGTTCAAGGCAAGGCACACTTACAGCATGCAGGACCAAAAATAAAAGTCTAAAGAGAAACTAAAAAGCTTTGAGACTGGCCTTTAGGATGGTGCATATGAGAAGGGGAAGAATTTCTAGCTAAAGCCTTTCAAGATCCAACAGATTATACTTTTTGATGGCCAATAGTATCATTCTGACCTTGACTGCTGCTGTAGGAAATAGCGGGGCATTCAAATATGGCCATGCATTTGCTCCACGTCAGTCAGGCACTGAGGATAATGATGGCCCAAGAATAGAGGTCCTTTTGCTATATTCTTTGTTCTCTGTGGGAGGAAAATCTGAGAAAGATTTTCTATTATACCCCAAATAGCATTCTTTCTAGCAGTCCGTAATAGTGGGGAAAAGGAAGAGAATTATTAAACGAGGAAAAAAGTTTACCTAAGAAAATATATACAAAAAGAAACTTCAGTTTATTGCATGCCAATATAGTTTAGGATTCTACTAGGCACTTTATGTGAATTTATTTAATTCTAAAATATTCATTGGTAGGAATTATCGTTTCTATTTTGTAAACATGAAAACAAAGATGGAGAATGGTAAGCCATTTGCCCAAAGACATTCAGTGACTGAGTGATGGAGGCAAGGTTGTACCAAAACCTGATGAGTGCAAAGCCCCACACTTCAAACATCATGTATTTCTACCCAGTATTAAATCTCAAGAGTTGTGGGATCATCTCCAGTAAGTTCTATCATTTCATCTACCCACTTAAGCAAATATTATCTAGAAAACCTTGAATTCCACCGTATGTATGCTATAGGGAAATAGCTGACCTCTAGGTGGTTATTAAGAACTTGCCTATAAAGGGCACTCACTACCAGAGCTGTACCCACCTCTTCTACCAGTTAAGTTCTAAAAGACCCGAATGATGAGCTCGTTGCACTCAAATAAAAAGACTGTAACTCCATGGACCTGGTGAACAGAATCAGACCACAGCAAACCATCCAGTATATGAAAAGTTTCACTCTTTAAACCACAGCTATGACAGAAAAACTTCACAATTTTATGTCAGGAATATCCCATTGATGTAATTTCAAATGAGGACCAATTCCCTGAAAAAAAAAAACAGCTCTTTGCAGAGATTGTTTTTAATGCCAAATGGTCAACCAAAACAATTAAGGAGGCCCACACCTACAATAATCAATTAAAGTGGAATATTAAATTTCCACTTATTTGGGGCATTATTTCAAGGGTTTACAATGAAATAATTCTGTCCTCAAAGTCGATTCACTGATCTGGTAGAGAGCCATCATCTAAAATCCCATTAATAATTTATTTTTCTGCAAAATGAGAAATGAGAAAATACTGCCTTATACAAACACCTCTTCCCATAATAGTGTAAAAAGTATGATTTTAAAAATTGAGTCCTAAATATCTCAGCTATAGTTGGATAAGCTTTCAAAACTGAAATGATATGCGAATTCTGAGAAAGTCTCAATTTAAACTCAATAAGATTAACCATTCACAATAGAAAGCCATTTCAAATGCAGCATTTGGGAAGGATCATCCATCACAGAGACTAGCACATTCTCCATGCTAGACTGAAGCTTGGAACTTAATGGGAAGTTACTGACAGCTTTCGTCTTCACAGCTGCCCCTGAAATTTGTTAACAAGTCAGTTCTCTTGACAGGGAGATAGTAGGAAAAAAAAACTCATAATATTCCAGTGAACACAATACAAGAAATGAAATCCCCTCAAAAACTATTCCTTCAATCCTTTAAACTTAGTAAATGTACCTTTTAGAGGTCATCAACTAAGTATGTTTAACAAATCTAACCTCATGGTTCTTAGCACCTTCAATGTAACTATTTCTAGCAAATAGTAAAAAAGAATTCAATGTGTGAGAACTTCCAAATTATTCTGTTTTAAATTGCAATTCTCACATTCCAGTTCTACCATCAATTATGTCATCAGCAGCCTATTAAAATGTAGATAGTGTAATAACATTTACTACGTTGATAATTCTCAAAACAATCCTCTATGATAGGTACTACTGATCCTTTTTTTGCAGATAGGTCAACTGAAGCTGAGACATTACAGGACATGCCTAGATTATACAGCTAGGTATTGGCAGAATGACCAATTTTTTCCCACTTCAATAAAAATCTATTTTTCCATAGAGATGGAGAATTGGCCTTAGAATGGAAGTGAGAATAAATGAATTGTTCTATTGTAATGTAAATTAACAATAGAATCTTTTTTAAAAATTATATGTACTGGAATAAAAAAGCTAAAACTAAATTTTCTTACAGGCATTTTTAGCCTACGTAAGTTTTTGCATATATATAGGGGGAGGGGATCTGAGAAACTCTATATAAGTGTGTATACATTAAGCAAATCATTGCTTAATAGATAAGTAGGTGACTTCCTCTGTAGAAACTCTCAAAGACTAGAATAAATCCTCTGTCAAAATTCTGACCACACTGCCACCATCGCTATACTCCATCACCAGTATTTCACAGTTCCTTAAATTTTCACCATGAGTCATATTCTTGAGTTGAGGCATCAAAGACTCTTGTTAAACCTACTATGCTATTGGGTGAGACTGGGGGTGTATCACATTCAGTCATTATAAGTCATTAATACCATTCTACAATCCTGTTCAACTAATTAACTATAATCATCTAGCAGGTTCTTGAAGAACTAGATCGCCCAGAACAAGAACAGGTTAGTTTGATCCTAGAAGATGGAGGAGGGAAAGGTTAAGAGCTTTCATTAAGTTTCGTATTCCTAAAACACACATTTGAATTTATTCTACCAGGTTCTTCTCAGAGTTCGTGGAAATGGCTACTGAACACATTAATGCACAAACACTGCAATCAAGAAGATATCTTCACTTTTTGCAATGTATGGAACAGCTTGTCCTCAGCAGAGCCCTGCCTTCTCACAACGGCACTAGACTTTTCAGTCCTATGGGGCTCTTTCTCGTGGTGCCAACCATACATGATTTTACAGAGCACGTGTCCCTTCCTTCCTTCAGGTTCCATTCTCCATTATTCTTCTAACAGGGAGCAAATGAAGCAGAAATGGCAGCTAAAGGTACATCATTCATTTATAAACAATAATTGTATATCTGTGGGTAAACAATCACCTAAATATCAAAGGCAGGTCTAGGACTGATGCCAGCATAATAGCATAGCTCATCCTGAAACAGCTCCTGCAACCACAAACCACCTATCACAGACTCTTCTCTGGAACCTCCTTCTGAACCACCCTATATTTAAATAGAGTATGAAAAAAATAGAGGATAGTTATTTGGAACATGCATTATTTTAAAATGCATTTTAATAACAATTTCAAGATGGGGGGGTTAAATTTATATAGTTTTCTCTAAGTTTGTCCACATATTCTCATATATCTGCATTCCAATGTCAAGAAATAGGAGATTTATCAACAGTCCTAAGAATTATTCCCTCTAAGAACACTGCTGAGGCCATGAAACCATCCACTGTGTTCACCCACGTCTGCTCAAACCATGACAGGTCAAGTTTCTACAGGTTTAAAAATGTTTCACTTAAAAAAAATGTGGTTTTGTTCTTTAAAAAATCATTCCTCTCAAATAGTTATCATCCTCTAAATATCTCATATGAAAAACCTGAGAAGTACTGAGAACCCAAAAAACAGATGAGCAGAGAGTAAAAACATCTCAGAAATGAGGAAACACAGCTAGAATGAAAACAAAGCAAAGCTGTCTAAAACTGTTTGGGATTTCCATTGATAATAATAAAAAAAAATCAAGTAAACCAAAGCAAAACTATCTTTAACCAATCACTTTCAATTATGGAAAATGAAACCATGGTTGATAGCATAAGTTTCCCAGAGCTTTGAAAAGTAATTTAGTAATATGTGTCAAGGCTAGGGAAAGTAGCCTTTGAACTCAAGGAAATACACCTAAATGTGAGAGGCAAAACATGTTTAAAAATTGGTTTATCACAGCATTTGTCCTAATATTGGGAAACCAGAAATAACCGAACATCCAACAGTAGGGGAAGAGGTATATAAGTGGCATTATAGCGACTACATTGTATTATAAGGTTTCAAAATGAGGAGATGAAAATAGATTGGCCAAATGGGGTTAACTGTAGAAGTAGAGTGATATATATGAGTTCAATATACTCTCTTTTAAAAGAATTAGGGAGGGGCACCTGGGTGGCTCAGTTGGTTAAGTGTCTGACTTCGGCTCAGGTCATGATCTTGTGCTCTGCTCCATGAGTTCAAGCCCCATGTCAGGCTCTGTGCTGACAGCTCAGAGCCTGAAACCTGCTTCGGATTCTGTGTCTCCCTCTCTCTCTGCCCCTCACCCACTCACACTCTGTCTCTGTCTCTGTCTCTCTCTCTATCTTAAACGTAAATAAACATTAAAAAATTAAAAAAAAAAAAAAAGAATTAGGGAAATTCTTAAACTACAGTTTTAAAAGAAAGGAAACACATCTTTGTGCTGGGAGGAAAAAAGTACAGAAACACAGCAAAACACTGGTAGTGAATAATTTCTTAAAGCCTTAATTTTTTAAAGCAGTTTTAGGTTTACAATAAAATTATGAGAAAAGTACAGAGATTTTCCAGTAACCTCCTGCCCCCACACTTGTATAGTCTACCTCATTATCAACACTATTCGCTATTGTATTTTTTTTTTTTTACCAAAGACAAATCCACACTGACACATCATACTCACCCCCAAAGCCCAGAGTTTACCTAAAAGTTCACTCTTGGTGTTGTATATCCAATGGGTTTAGACAAATGTATAATGACATAGATCCACCATTACAATATCATGAGGAGTATTTTCACTGCCCTAAATATCCTCTGTGCTCTGTATATTCATCTTTCAACCCGCTGACCTCTGGCAGCCATGATATTTTTATTGTATCCATACTTTTGCCTTTTCCAAAATACCATATAGTTGAAATCATATAGAATGAATACTTTTTTAAAAAAAAATTAAGATCTAGGGGCGCCTGGGTAGCTCAGTCAGTTGAGTGTCTGACTTTGGCTCAGGTCATGATTTCAGGGCTCATGAGTTCGAGCCACACATCGGGCTCTGTATGACAGCTCAGGGCCTAGAGCCTGCCTTGGATTCTGTGTTTCTGTCTCTCTCTGCCTCTCCCCTGCACGCACTCTCTCTCTCTCTTTCAATAATAAACATCAATTTTTTTTTCATTAGGATCTATATTTATAACGAAAAACTATTTCTTTGTACATAAATATTACCCTTTGCACAAGACCTATAGAAACCATGAAGGGCGGGGGGGGGGGGGGTGCTTGGGTGGCTCAGTTCGTTAAGGGTCAATTTCAGCTTTGTTCATAATCTTGAGGTTCGTGAGTTCAAGGCCCATGTCGGGCTCTGGGCTGACAGCTCAGAGCCTGGATCCTGCTTTGCATTCTGTGTCTCCCTCTCTCTCTGCCCCTCTTCCAGTCTCTCTCTCTCTCTGTCACTCTCAAAAATAAATATTTAGAAACCATGAGGATTCCTCCATGAAAGTAAAGCAGGTATTGATCAAATAAAACCTCCAGGAAGATAAAGAAGGCTGATATGTTGATAATAATAGTTCAACTGAGGACACTAGAAGAAAAGAATAATTTTCTAGAGAAATATTATAAGTGAAGAAATGGTTTCTTTTCACAAACAAAACCCTTGGGAAACAGATATCTGCCACTGACAATGAAACACCTTGACAGACTGACTCAGAATCAAGACTGGAACGTGGACAAGGAAGAGATAGGGGAGAACAAAGGAGAGGAAGAACCAGAGAGCTATTCAATAACCGAATGTTTCAGAAAAAAAAAATAAGAATGCTTTCTACACAAAGAGAAAGAAAGAAAGAAAGAAAGAGAAAAGAAGGAAGGAAAGAAAGAGAGGGAGGGAGGGAGGGAGGAAGAAAAAGACAACTGTAGATCTATACAACTTTTCTGAGAGGATTCTATATTTCTATTATGCAGAAAGAAATATTTTGGTTGCTTCTCATCTGAAAGGGCCTCTATTGTTTTCCAGCCTTTCAGTATACTTTGGAAAGGAACCATGACCTGAGGTATTGTTGTCTTTGGAGATTAAGAGAAATGCAGTCCTATGCTGTCATTCTTCTGATCCTCTCCAATTATAACCAGTTGCAGGCAGTTATGTGTGGCCTTTGCAGCTTGGTGACTACTAAATAATTGGAGTTGAGATGTCAAATATTTCCCTAATGAGCTCAAGGTCCAAAGTAAACCCTGAACTGCAATCACAATGGTGAAGCATTTCAATGTGTCTGCTTCTGGATGGGTTAGAGCTGTAATGCCCTCCAAAAATATGTGCATGATTGCTCAGGGAAAAATAAAGAAAGAGAGAAAATGAGGATAAAGAAGAAAGGAATCGCTTTCCATAATAAATTAAGAGGATTATCATTCTTAAATTGTTATTTCTATCACTTAGGTTTAGAAACTCAGCCCTAGTCTGAATGATTTCTAAACACTTCTAATTCTATTCAGATCCAACTAAATGTAGAAAGCTGGAGAAAGAAAGATTCTTTGGAAAATAAAATGATACCATAAGCCCTCCTCAGAAACGACTAGTATGTTGGTGGAAGCTTTGCTATTTTTGACAAAGGGGTATCTGGCACCTCTAAGCGCAGATAAACACAGGTGTTACTTATAAACACAGCCAAGCCTCATCCCCCAGTGAATGCTCCAGGTTGCTGCCTGTTCTGTCATGCGGAGGTGAAGGTGAACCAGAGTGTGCCACAAGTCCCAGTCCGGACGACTCCAACTGCTGTAAAGTTCTTTCCTAAATAAGTGGTTAGACCTGCAGGAGGATATTAATGGTGCCTGCTACTCTAAAATTTAAAGGAATAATTTGGTGATTAAGGCCTATCATTATCACGAAGGAGCCAGAGTCTCACAGCTTTAGTTGAAGGTCTGTTCAGAGACTTTCGCGGAGTGGGGGAAATCAACATTCAGCTGGTTGACATGGTCTTCAGATCATGATGCCAGTAGATCAAGAAGGTGAACATTTTAAATTAGCAAGTTGCTTTAGAAAATAGTTTTAAGTAGTCCCGCCTCCTCATTGGCATAGTTGTTATAAGCAACCCTTGATATTGTGAACACGGCTATTTGAATTGTGTTTTATTAAACACAAGCTTTCCAATCCTTTGAATGAGCATGTTGGCTTGGGAGCAGGCTTTACCTCACTATTTGGAGTGTGGACACGTTTCGGCTTGTCTCTTTTTATTGCTTTGGGGATTTTCCCAATGTAAATCCTCTTGGAACTCAACTCTCCAGCTTTGTACAGATGTACTGTAACTGACTCTTTGTTTATGATCCTGTATCCAGTATTTTTTTTTAATAGGAGTAGACAGATTAGACGCACTTCTAAGGGATCTATTGTGCATTGTGAGCACTGTGTGCTTAATTGCAAAAAGGAAAGGAAAAAAAAAAAAAAACCCAGCTGCTTAATTTATGGATATCAGCAACAGGACCAGTGATTTTGACATGGAGAGTAGAACTCCCATCATTCATAAAGCTGGCAAGAGTTTCTTCTGAATTTCAGATTGAACAAGAATCTCTTTGTTTTTCTCCAATTACTTTTTCAAACAACTATATTGAGTGCTGGTGGAAGGTGCTTGTTTTCCTAAGTGAAGTCCTCTATTTCACCAGTGAACAGGTGCACCAGAGGGAGTGGCTTTTAAGGCATTACAAACTGCTCCAAATTCCACAAGTATGCCTTCAGCTTAATCTAGATGCTCTATTTTTTTTAAGGATTAATAACATTGAGCCCCTGTAACCTGTCTTGGTCTATTCTTTGACATTACTCGTAAAACAACCAATTACAATGGTAATTTTTCAGAATCAGCTACGCCTGGAAATAAACATATTATTTTTCTAACGTATTACCTCATACAATTTTGACTCATTTCCTTCTGTACTTGGCCCAGAGCCATCAGTATAGGGATTCCTCAATGCCCTCCAACTAAAACAGAGATTGTTGAGGATGGCAAGGGCAAGGCCAATGCCAACAGCACTCTCTTGGTCTTACCTTACTTTTCTCCAGGCTCTTTCTGACCTTCACTTTGGCGGAATGCACCCTTTTCCCACCTCACAGTGAATGTTTTGGGGGATGGACCAGTGATACAAGAGAGCTCAAAGTCACCTCTATCTTGACATGATACAGCCTTTCCAGAACATTATGAGAGTTTGATGGCACTTTCTTACAAAACTCTCTTTGGAGTCCCAAGACTTTGGAATCTTCTTGAAATAAGACTGTGTGAAATAATAAGTAATTGCTGTCTTAGCAATTAAATTCTCTTGGGTGGGATCCAAAAAGGATTTGCTTTAATTATGAAAGTATTTTCAGAAGCAAACAGTCTTAAAGTGGAGTTTCAATGTACTGCGAACAGATGATCTTTAGCATGAAACAATGTCAGAAGAGTAAGTCATGAGAAGCACCTGTTCAGCAATAAGCAAGAGGAGTAAAAAAAACCACATGCACATGGAAATGTTGTTTTTAAAATAAAAATGTCAGTGCACAATGATCCATTAAACAGACGGATTCCATCCTAAATTATTCCACCAGAGCTTCTAAAATTCCCACATGAAATAGATTTTTGGTTACTAATAACTGAGTTTGGATTCACGCCCGCAAATTAAAGATAACATGCTCCCATATCCCATTACTAATTCCTTTAACGAGGTTTCCTCTGAATAATTTTCCTTTTAACCCTTTTGGTTACTGAAATTCCATTTAACAGAGTAGTTTTACAGGAGGCACCTCAATCTTATTTCTGTCCAAGAGTTTGGAATGCAGCTGTTTAATGAGATTTCCCAATTGTTATTGTCACGTAGGCCAGTTTGGCATAGCCACAGTGAAATTTGTGAAGAGATAACAATCTACTTCTATATACGTAAAGATGTCTATACAATGACAGCTTCACTGGATATCCAGAGACCCTCCTGAAGAGTAAGCATTTGTTCACTCAGATAAGCCAGAAGCTAAAGTGGAGATATGAATCAACAGTGCAGACTTTAATTTAAATGTATTATATGTATTTGGTTTCTTGGAACTGTCCATAGAATAAGCTCCCAGTTGAGCTACTCCAATATATGTAATTTTTAAAAAAACACAAAAAACAAACCAAAAAAACCTTACCACTGGGCTAGAAATTGTGGGTTTTGTTCTAGTTCTGTCACGAGTTAGCTTGAGAAGCCAAGGCAAGATAGAGCTTCTCAGTGATTTATTCGTTTCCTCATGCGCAAGATACTAATGATACCATTATTCATTCTTACGTTCTTCACAGGGTTGGTGTAAGGATTAAATGTTGCCATACAAGGAAAGTTACTTTAATAAAAGCACCATCCAAGTTCCTAGGACCATTATATATGACCCCGCCCCCCCCCCCCCAAAAAAAATCTGGTTGTTAGACCATCAACCCAGTGTTCATGAGGTTTGAACTGGAAACATATACTAGCATGTTTGAAATGCAGCCTTTGTATTTGACCTTAACAAGAAGCTGGTGGGCACTGCATGGTGACAAATGATAGCTACACTTTTGGTAAGCATAGCATAACACATAAACTTATAGAATCACTTTGTTGTATCCTTGAAACTAATGTACCATGGTGTGTCAACTATACCTCAATGAAAAAAAGAGAGATAGATGGGGCACCTGGGTGTCTCAGTGGGTTGAGTGTCCGATTCTTGATTTTGGCTCAGGTCATGATCCCAGGGTCATGGGATCAAGCCCAGTGTCGGGCTCTATGCTGAGCATGGAGCCTGCTTGAGATTCTCTCTATCTCCCTCTGTCCCTCTTCCCCACTTGCTCTCTCTCTCTCTCTCTCTCTCAAATTAAGAAGAGAGAGAGAGAGAAGTTAATGGGAAGCCTCTTCTGGCTGTAACATTTATTCATTCAACAAATCTTTACTGGCCACTCAATCATTTCTCAATTATTTTGTTAGTTGCCAGTTACAAAATGATGAATAAGTCATATATAAACTTTCCTACACGGAGCTTGGAGTCTAATGCGGGGAGGTGGGGGGGGCTGGATATTAAGCAGATAATCTCATGAATAATCAGATAACTGAAGTCATGATAAAGCGTTACGAGAGAAGAGTACATCTCGAGAGTGTAAAACAAGGCCTAAAGTGTATTTTGGGGTTTGGTGAAGTTCTCTAAAGAGATGACAAGGACAAGTAAGAGTTATCCAGATAAATGCAAAACATAGGACTGCAGTCAGAAAGCAGAGCAGATGAGACACTGACACACAGAATATAAGGAGCAGAAAAGAGCTGAGTAACATCAAAAATGAAGGCAGAGGTAGGATCACACAGGAACTGAGACATCGGGGATTTGGGATAGAGAGACAAACCTTTAACATGGACAGAAAGCAATCCAGATTATAAACATAAACTTATGATTTCTTTTTATCTGAGTACAAAATTAAAAATGTGTCATTGCAGCAAAATGAAAAATGTGTTATTTAATATTAGACTCTTTCGCTCTGCATCAGTGATGTTTGCACCATGCTCTCTGGAGGCCTAGACTTCTCCAGAGCTGCTTGAGCAGGAACCTGAGGTGAGCTAGGTACAGGAAGGAAGGCTGGGAGGAGGGTCCCTGCCAAGAGCATCACATCGCTCCACCCACAAACCACCCTGCCACTAAGCCAGAGCAGGCACACTCTTGGTGTACATATTGGCTTCTACACAAGAATCATTGTAGGAAGGGTTCTAAAGTCAAGAAAGGCAGGGAGGCAAGGGGACAGAAAGAGAAAGAGTTACCATCTTATATGAGCAGTAAGGTTATTTTATGCGGCCTTCATCCACATTTTCTTCTCCCCCAGCCAGCAGTTTGTGTTTTGTTTTCTGAAAGCCTATCATTGTTTTCTCCGCTGACTTTTTGTACATGGACCATCATATTGTATCAGATCATTTGTTTTAAAATGGGGCCTAACTCACTAGTCCACAGGGCCTCAGGATATTTTTGATGCCTCAGGAGGCAGGCTATGAGAACCTTTTTTATGGAAGACAGAGTCTTCTTTTTCCACTGGGTGATACTAATTTACCTTGACTGTGGCAGTACTTCCTCAGGCTCTCCTTTCTGAGGTTTTAAAACTTTTTATTTATTGCAGCTTCCAGGGCTTTGTTCAGGATGGTTCATGGTGTTCCGAAATCTGAGGAGAGAGGAGTAGCAACCACAGTACCCACCAGAGAACTCTGGATACTGCGCTCCGTCTTCAGACAAAAAACAGTGTGAGCGCCTGCCCACTGGCTCACCGGAAGTGGGAAGGGCAGGGCTTTGCCCTCCCCCACCGACCTCATGTTCTGTCCTTTACCTTAGTTGAATGAAGGCTGACCTTGATACAAAATGGATACAGGGCTGGGCAAACCTGTACAAGGTAATCAAGTAGGGTAAAGGAAAGCCTTCATTGCCAGAGGATTCTATCCCTGAATCTTCAGAGGGAGCCACTGTTGCTGTCCATTTGTTATTTTCTACTTGCCTTTCTTGCTCCTGGTGGAATGCAACCTTTTAACCTCTCCCTACACAGTAAGCAAGCTGGAAATCCCAGGCCAAATCATGCATCTACAAAGCTGCTAAATGCTACCATATATTTTGTGGAGAAAACTCTTTCAAAATTACTATTCCTAGTTTTAACCTGTTAAAGGAGGAAAGCATGGGGAGAAGGTTGTACGAATGGCTAACTTGGAGAAACTAACACATGGAACTTGCGAACCAGGATCACCAGGTTCTAACAAAACAGTCTAGCTGTAAAGTCTAACCTGCATGCTGTTGTTTTAATACCTCAATAGGCAACATGCTGTTGTTTTAATATCTCAATAGGCAACATGGCCTTCTTCACTCAAGTGGTAAAGAGAGGCAAGCTCACCAAATACAGCACACGCTCCCCGATATTTTTCAGCCTCCCTTGAATGTACATTAGGGCCACTGACTCTTCAGGGCATGAGGCTGGGAGCTGAAGACATACTGTGGTCTGATGCACTTATGATGAGATATGAGTTCCTCACAATCTCTGTTCTGCTTCCTGAGCAACCAGGAAGCTGGTTGGCCTGCTGAGAGGCTGCAAGGATGAAGCCTGGCCTGGTGTCACCATCTGAAGTGACTTCTTGAAAGGGTCACTTTTCTGTGATACCCAATAAGATTTCACCAAGTCTACTTTTCTGCACCAACTAATATAATCCACAATATAATATAATCCACCTGGGGC